>NC_140586.1:948170861-949580086 GCF_964204655.1 Triturus cristatus
GTGAAGAGGGGAGAGCCCAGCGCCGAATCCCCGCCCGGTGGCGTGCGTGGGAAATGTGACGTACAGAAGACCAACTCCCCAGCATCGCTCAGGGGGCCCAAGTCCTTCTGATCAAGGCTCACACCGCGGACGGTGTTAGGCCGGTAGCGGCCCCCGGTGTACCGGGATCAGGTATTCTCAGTCGGGTTGCTTGGGAATGCAGCCCAAAGCAGGTGGTAAACTCCATCTAAGGCTAAATATGGGCACGAGACCGATAGCCAACAAGTACCGTAAGGGAAAGTTGAAAAGAACTTTGAATGGAGAGTTCAAGACGGTGCGTGAAACAGTCGAGACGTAAATGGGTGGGGACCGTGCAGCCCACCCGGAGTATTCAACACGGCGGGAAGGTCGGTGTCCCAGGAGTTCGGGATCCCATCCGTGGGACCGGCACCCAGGCCCTACCTGGCCTCCGCAGTGTGCATTTCCTCCATGGTGGTGCGCCGCGACCGGCTCCGGGTCGGCTGGGAAGGCTTAGGGGTGGCAGGTAGCCCTCCGCTCCGGCAGAGATTGTTACAGCCCCCCCGGCAGCAACTTTGCCGTGTCTGCGGGCTGAGGGAGATTCGACTGCCTCAAAGCCCTCCACCGGGCACCCGTTTCCAGTCACCCCTCGGGGTGTGCTGGGGCAGGGAAGGGGGGACGGGGCCCAGGGGTAGGTGGCGATATCGGTTGCCCACCCGGCCCATCTTGAAACACAGACCAAGAAGTCTAACACATGCGTGAGTCGGAGGGCCGAGTGAATCCCTGTGGCGCAATGAATGTGAGGGCCGATGCGTGCCGGCTGAGGTGGGATCCCACCGCGCTTCTAGCGACGGGCACACCACGGGCCGTCTCGCCCGCTACGTCGGGGAGGTGGAGCATGAGCATACATGATAGGACCCGAAAGATGGTGAACTATGCCTAGGCAGGGCAAAGCCAGAGCAAACTGGTGGAAGTCCGTAGCGGTGCTGACGTGCCAATCGGTCGTCTGACCTGGGTATAGGGGTGAAAGACTAATCGAACCATCTAGTAGCTGGTTCCCTCCGAAGTTTCCCTCATGATAGCTGGCGCTTGGAGCCTCCAGTTTTATCTGGTAAAGCGAATGATTAGAGGTCTTGGGGCCGAAAAGATCTCAACCTATTATCAAACTTTAAATGGGTAAGAAGCCCGGCTCGCTGGCATGGAGCCGGGCGTGGAATGCGAGTGCCTTGTGGGCCACTTTTGGTAAGCAGAACTGGCGCTGCGGGATGAAACGAATGCCAGGTTAAGACACCCACTGCCGATGCTCATCAGACCCCAGAAAAGGTGTTGGTTGATATAGACAGCAGGACGGTGGCCATTGAAGTCAGTGTCCGCTAAGTAGTGTGTAACAACTCACCTGTCGAATCAACTAGCCCTGAAAATGGATGGCGCTGGAGCTTTGGGCCCATACCCGGCTGTCACTGGCGCTGAGAGCCACGGAGGCTAAGCCATGACGAGTAGGAGGGCCACTGCGGTGTGCACAGAAGCCAGGGGCGAGGGCCCGGGTGGAGCTGCCGCAGGTGCAGACTTTGGTAGTAGTAGCAAATATTCAAACGAGAACTTTGAATGCCAAAGTGGAGAAGGGTTCCATGTGAACAGCAGTTGAACATGGGTCAGTCGGTCCTAAGCGATGGGCGAGCGCCATTCGGAAGGGACGGGCAATGGCCTCCGTTGCCCTCGGCCGATCGAAAGGGAGTCGGGTTCAGATCCCCGAACCCGGAGTAGCGGAGACGGGCGCCCTCGAGGCGTCCAGTGCGGTAACGCAAATGATCCCGGAGAAGCCGGCGGGAGCCCCTGGAGAATTCTCTTTTCTTTGTGAAGGGCAGGGCGCCCTGGAATAGGTTCGAGCCTTGGAAAGTGTCACGGTTCCGGCGGCGTCCGGTGAGCTCTCACTGGTCCTTGAAAATCCAGGGCAGATGGTGTAAATCTTGCGCCGGGCCGTACCCATATCCGCAGCAGGTCTCCAAGCAGAACAGCCTCTGGCATGTTGGAACAATGTAGATCAGGAAAGTCAGCAAGTCAGATCCATAATTCCGGGAAAAGGATTGGCTTCGGTAACTCCGGGAAAAAGATTGGCTCTTTGGGCTGGCTCAGACGGGCTGGGCGCGTGCCTCGGCTGGACGAGGTGCCTCCTTCCGGGGTGGCGGACAACTCTGGACGCGAGCCGGGCCCTTCCTGTGGATTTCCTCAGCTGCGGTGGTCGCCTATCCCCGTGCTCCCTCCCCAGGAGTGCGGGCCGGCATCCTGCCTCGGCCGGCACCTAGCAGCTGACTTAGAACTGGTGCAGACCAGGGGAATCTGACTGTTTAATTAAAACAAAGCATCGTGAAGACCCAAGGCGGGTGTTGACACGATGTGATTTCTGCCCAGTGCTCTTAATGTCAAAGTGAAGAAATTCAATGAAGTGCTGGTAAGCGGCGGGGGTAACTATGACTCTCTTAAAGTACCCGAATGCCTCGTCATCTAATTAGTGACGCTCATGAATGGATGAACGAGATTATCACTGTCCCTACATACTATCTAACAAAACCACAGCCAAGGGAACAGGCTTGGCAGAATCAGCAGGGAAAGAAGGTCTGTTGAGCTAGACTCTGTTCTGGCACATGACAGGTGTAAGATAAGTGGGAGGCCCTCGGGCTGCCGGTGAAATACCACTACTCTTATTGTTTTTTCACTTACCCGGTGAGGCGGGGGCGAGCCCCGTGGGGCTCTTCTTTCTAGCTCCAAGCACCTGACGCCCGCCGGGCGCGACCCACTACGGGGACAGTGGCAGGTGGGGAGGTGGGGAGGTGGGGAGTTTGACTGGGGCAATACACCTGTCAAACGATAACGCAGGTGTCCTAAGACGAGCTCTGGGAGGAGATAAACCTCCCATGGAGCACAAGGGCAAAAGCTTGCTTGATCTCGATTTTCAGTACGAATACAGACCGTAAAAGCAGGGACTCACGATCATTCTGACTTTTTGGATTTCAAGCAGGAGGTGTCAGAAAAGTTACCCCAGGGATAACTGGATTGTGGCTGCCAAGCATTCATAGCGACGTAGTTTTTTGAGCCTTCAATGTCGGCTCTTCCTATCATTGTGAAGCAGAATTCACCAAGCGTTGGATTGTTCACCCACTAATAGGGAACGTGAGCTGGGTTTAGACCATTGTGAGACAGGTTAGTTTTACCCTACTGATGATGTGGTGTTGCAATAGTAATCCTGCTCAGTACAAGACTAACAGGTTCCGACCTTTGGTGTATGTGCTTGACTGAGGAGCCAATGGGGCAAAGCTACCATCTATTGGATTATGATTGAGCGCCTCTAAGTCAGAAATCCCCCCTAAACCGTAACGATACCGCTGTGGAGCCTCGCGTGCCCTGGGATAGCCGGCCTCTCTTTGGGGGGCGGTGCGTAGAGCCACTGTGTTGGGGACCGGAGCGCAGACGGAAGGGGGCCACCTCCATCACCCTTACTGCACCACATGTTCGCGGGGCACCCGGTGCTAAATCATTCGTAGACGACCTGATTCTGGGTAAGGGTTTCGTAAGTAGCAGAGCAGCTACCTCGCTGCGATCTATTGAAAGTCATCCTCTGAGCCAAGCTCTTGTCTCTCCGTGCGTGGGCACCAGTGGACGCCCTCCTCCACCACACCCGGGGGTGGGACTGTCTGCCGCTGCGCTGGCGGGAGGGATGCAGAGGGGGTAATGTGGGCCTGCGGGAGGCCGCCTCCACCACGTGCACTCCAGCACGGGGTCTCTTCCTTCCGTCCCTGCCCAACCAGGGAGCGGGGATGGGGGCCACCATCCCTTGCGGGTCAGCAGGGTGACCAGATGGTCTGGGCCGGGCCCACTGCTCCCGTGCAAGTCGGGCAGCGGCCTCGGAGCGCCTGGCCACCGTTGCAGTCATTGGACTGCAAGGGCGACTGGGTCTGGCTGTCTCAGGCCATCTGGGCGCTGGGTCGTCCCGGGCCATCTGGTAGCCTGGCCGTGTGACCAGATGGTCCTGTAGGCCGTGCGACCAGATGGCCCTGCGGGCCGGGCGACCAAATGGCCCTGCGGGCCGGGCGACCAGATGGCCCTGCGGGCTGGGTGACCAGATGGCCAGCCGGGCTTACTCCATCTTTTGTCCTTCCCCAGGGTTCTGTAACCCCCACTATGTGGAGGCGTAATAGTCGAGGAAAATGGGCTGCCCGGGCAGGCCGACAGAGAGAGGGCGTTGTAGGAAGGTGGATATCTGACTATGGTTACCCCCAACTTTTTGCCTAGTGTCTAGCTGGTTTTTCGACTTAGTTGGCCTGAGATCCTGCCATTCAGGGTCTCAGGCTGTCTGCTCTCTCTTTAAAATGGACTCCATGTACCCTAGGTACATACACAATTGGTAAGGATCACCTTATTGGACCCTGTACAGTGTACCCTAGGTACCCAGGGCATAGGTGTACCCTAGGCCTCCCAGGGGCTGCAGCATGTATTATGCCACCCCTGGTCTTGCCTTCCGATCAGACACAACTGGCTGATCACTCAGCTGGGGCAAGGTTGTGTAATCACCCCTTGCTTAGGTGTAGTATTCCTATACCTACCTTCTATATAGACACATGTGTACCTATCAGCCACTCCTATGGCAGGCCTTAACAATCCTGGAGGCAGAGTTCTTGGTAACATGTGAGATGGTGCTCTAGCATGAGCTAAGCCTGTCTGCAGCTTTTGGAACCATGTCCTTATAGCTGTTCTATGATATAGCCTACCATATACTCTTAAAGTACCTTATAATCTTAAATGGTTATGGTAACTATGGTTTGGCTTTATCAAAACATGTCGTGTAAGGTGTCTAACACTTTGGAATAATACCCCCATACCATTTCTGGTGATGGGAATATTATTCCTCCCTTCTAGAGGGAGAGACATGTTAAAATCCTACTTTGCTGGTTAACTCTGACCAAAGCCTCAGCATCACAAAATGGATGCTGCTGCCACTGACACGAGTCTGACCTCCTGCTGCTGGGAGTGATCCCGGCAAGGGAGGCTTGGACAATAGGTTTCCTGCTTGGGGAGGTGCTAGCCCCTCCCCAGACAGACTTTAGTGTATTGGGGCAGGGAGGGCTGAAAGGAATGAGACATGCCTGGGGCACACAAGGTGTCCCATGCATAGTCCAGTTCAAACCGGTGCTGGGGCACTCCAGCCCCAGTCCTGGCGTGAAACTGGACAAAGTAAAGGGGGTGTAACCACCCCCCTTCCTGGTCCCACCCATAGGAGGGACCTTGCAGGTAGCCCAGCCCACTAGCCCAGTATATCAGTAGGTAGCTGAGCCCTGCTAAATTAGATTATCCTGACGCGCCTTCTGATATTTGGGTGACACGTACCTTTGCTTTCCTGCCTTCCACTCCTGCCGTGAGGGGAACGGCCATCGAGGGGGAGATTTTGCCAGCAGTCCAGTCTCGCCGATGCCGTGAGGGGAACGGCCACCCAGACTACAAGCCCCAGAATCCCTGGCACTGGGCGCATGCCGAGGACAATCTCCGGCAGCGCCTAGGCCTTTCAAAAGCCCTGGAGGAGCCCCGCAGCGCGGGACGCGCCTTCTGATATTTGGGCGACACGTACCTTTGCTTTCCTGCCTTCCATTCCTGCCGTGAGGGGAATGGCCATCGAGGGGGAGATTTTGCCAGCAGTCCAGTCTCGCCGACGCCGTGAGGGGAACGGCCACCCAGACTACAAGCCCCAGAATCCCTGGCACTGGGCGCATGCCGATGATGATCTCCGGCAGCGCCTAGGCCTTTCAAAAGCCCTGCAGGAGCCCTGCAGCGCGGGACGCGCCTTCTGATATTTGGGCGACACGTACCTTTGCTTTCCTGCCTTCCATTCCTGCCGTGAGGGGAACGGCCATCGAGGGGCAGATTTTGCCAGCAGTCCAGTCTCGCCGACGCCATGAGGGGAACGGCCACCCAGACTACAAGCCCCAGAATCCCTGGCACTGGGCGCATGCCGATGACGATTTCCGGCAGCGCCTAGGCCTTTCAAAAGCCCTGCAGGAGCCCCGCAGCGCGGGACGCGTGCGGGCGAAGCCCGGGCCAAGGGCGGGCCCGTCCTTGCCCGTCACTGACCGTACCTGGCTGGGCTGGGCCTCCCCCCTAACGAAGATTTGCTGCTGACAAGGACGTAAGGTACTGGGGAGCTCATTTCTAACGGGTCAGGGCTGTGTGTGTATTTCTTGTGCTGTGTAGCCGTTAGGGCTTTCTTTTGTTATTATACCTGGTCTTGTCCAGTCTTCCCCCCACGTATTGACACCAATTGGGAGTAGTTGGTGTAGGGGCAACTGACTATCATCAATAATTTTTTTATTCCCATTATCTCCCAGTCACGGCATCTGGCAATAGCGCTGTTAGGTAGCGCCGGGGAAAGGACACAAGCATATTGGGTCACCTGCTTAGCCTAAGGGTGGCCATTCCTTAGACTAAAAAAACAAAAAAATTATAAAAAAAAGAGGCCGGGACTTTCTGCTTATCTTGGTGGTTGCTTGATTTGTAAACATATTACTTTTACTAACGTGTTGGTTCTACAATGCCCCCTAAAGACACTAGAGGCAGAGGGGCCAATGTCCATCTTTCAGGAACTATGGACCAATTTATCACCAAGGTAAACTGTGTCATCGACCAAGAGATCACATTGCTGGAACGGAGTGTTTCGCAGGACCTTGCGGTGGCAAGGAGGTCCTCTATGGGTCACATTGCGCTTATGCAGTCTCCTGTTCATCAAGTCCTAAACGGTGATGATGCTCTCTGTTCACATCTTGACTCTCCAACTATAGACTTAACACCTAGTGGCACAACTGCTGTATCTATGGGGGACCAGTCCACGGTTTCAGATTCCTTGTTGACATCGCCCTGTTTGCTACCATTTGCTTCCAGCATAGTGCCAGAGCCTAGCACCAGGCAATTACGTGAGATGAATCCTGGTGCCATTCCAAAAAACAAGCAAGGGCCCCGTACTAATAATGGTGGGAAGCACAAGATTGGTAGAAAGAAGCTGATAGCTGTAAGTCATACTAAAAACTCTAGTATGCCTTTGCAAAAGCAACCCCCTTTGGCGGCGTCAGCAAATAAAGTTGTATCCTCAGACCATTCATTATCCACCAGAATGGCACATCAAGCTGCAAATGGAGGGACCAGCATAGATGATAAAACGGAGGGAGGGGTCCCTGAGATGTCCAACTTCTATGATGCAATTAGGCTTCTCCTCCGTCCCCTAGAGGACAGAATTTCTAAGATTGAGCAGCATTTACTTAGGATAGAGCAAGGTTTTGGGGGAATTGTAGACTCTTTAAAGCATGTCCCTCACCATAGGGCCCCCAAATTACTGGTTACTCCTGGAGCAGAAAATGTTCCGGCTTCTTTAAATAATCCCCCTGTACTGTCTATAGATCACCAGGCCTCCTCTGACGTCATTATGGGCACAGCTGTGCCTTCTGCTACTAAATCCCCCCGGCATGATATATCCCAGCCTAAGGAGGATGGGAGGACTGCCTCCCCCCAGACCACCAGGGGGGATAATGTCCCAAATTTACCTCCGGAGGCTTCTCCCTTTGTGGTAATCCTTACAGGGGTCCCCGAATTGAGTACCCACGAAGCAGAATCTCCCACCACTCTAAAGAATAGGGTTGTGCATTGGCTCAATAAAAATAGACCATTGCCAACACACACAGTGTGCAAGATTCTTATGGTGAGGAGGGTCTCATGGGTAGGCCATTTGGCCAAAAATATTAGCGGGGACTGTGTCTTAATTAATTTCAATGACCCCAAAATAGTGGAGTTCATTTGTAATTGGAGACACCCTAGCACAGGAACATCCATACGTTCTCTCCCCCTGACCTATTTCTATCCCCCTGGTCATTTCACCTCACCAATGGATGGGTGGACATTGGTCCAATGAAATGGGAGGGGTTTCCCGCAAGGGGGTTGGCTCAGACCTATACCACCTCTAGATCCTACTGTCATTCAAAATCGCTTTAGCACCCTGGAGGCTGTTGATTTACTCCAGGGTAGTGGTGGAGCACCCTCCAGTCCTTTGCTATCCCTGAGTTGCTACACCTCTGAACCCACAACACCACCAAATTCTTTGGGCCTAGATTCATCCACCCCCGTTATTCCAACACAGAGGGTTATTATTAATAACATCGATTCACATCTGGTCCATCCCCTAAGTATCGCAGGTCCACGGGATGACTCTTCTAGCCATCTCAAGCTTGCGTCGTGGAACGTGGCAGGTTTGCGCAGCAAACTCTCTCTTCCGGACTGGAATGCTTTTATTGATGCTTATGACCTGTGTATGTTCCAGGAAACCTGGAGCCTTGAGCCATTGCATAAGTCGGGTTTTTCATGTTATTTTGTTCCTGCCACCACGGTGGGTCGAGGCCGCCCATCTGGTGGACTTATGGTTTGGGTTAGGGCAGAACTTAATCTCAAGATAATTCAGCATATTGGTGGAGAGGTGTGGCTCACTGGTTAGAGGCGGCAGACCCTTAAGCAGAGAATCGGCCAGGGACCAGGGTTCAATTCCCGACGCGGCAGGGTCGTGGACCAGGGTCAAAACGGACTCGATAATTCTCGCCTCGGTACCTACTCTAACCAGGAACACACTCGGCAACTCTGGGCATTAAGCTTGCCTCATCTCTACAACGGCCCCCCATAGACGCCGGGGATGCCTGGTTTCACCTTGGAGATACCCAGAAAGGGACCATCTCACAGGGATAGCCAGGACGGGTTCCCCAGCGGTCTATAGCGCCGGGACACTTCCGAGTAGCTGTGCGCTGAATAAATTAAAATAACATATCTGTTCCACACTGGATGTAATGCGGCTATCCATCAAGTGCTCCAAGAGCAATTATACTTGGGAAATTTTTAATGTATATGTACGGGGAACCCAAAGGGGTGCAAAATCTCCTACTATCTCTGCCCTCTCCGACCTGCTTCACTGTTGCCACTCAGACTCCTTTCTTTTGGTTGGCGGTGATTTTAATTGTTCATTCGAGCCCCTTGCAACTGAAGACATCCTGGGAATTTATGATGAGGACGCCAGATGGGGCGTTCCGTCTCTGTCACTCAAGCCAGTGAAGAGATGGTCACCAGTTATTATTCAAATAAATGCTCTATCATCAGAATTTGGGCTAAGAGCTGTCAATGGACGCACAATTTCCGATGTATTGGGAGCTAATACCTTCAATAGGGTCCCCTCCCAAAGCAGAATCGACTATATAATGATCGATAGGAGGGCATGGAAATTTGTCATAGATATGGCTATTATACCAACAATAAATAGCGATCATAATGTTGTGTCCCTTAAAATGCGGGAAACATGGCTCAGTAAAGAGTTCATACCCACTCCCGAAATGCGTATGTTGTCCAAGACAGTTTTACCATCTAACTGCAAAAGGTTTCTTAAATGGCCTAAATTTATCTTGAGTGACTCAAAACTTATTACCCTTGAGGAAATTCTTGCTGACCAGACTCTTAAGCTCTCTGAAGTTTGCAGGGATGGGGCAGGCCCTGCTGCAGCAGTGAAAGTCTACGTGGAAACTATCGATTCGATAGGTTCTCTATTTCTTGACCATAATAAAAAAGGCCAAATGAGTGTCAAGCCAGCGCAGAAGTGGTTTAATAGGAATTGTAGATTAAAAAAAGACAGCCTGGTCCTTGCCATTAAAACTAATAATCCGGGTGATGTTCGGCTGGCAAGACTGCATTATAGGCAGCCCATTGCAGCTGCAAAGAAAGATTGGGAAGAGCTGCGTTGGGATAGCCTAAAAACCGCGTGCCACTCAAAAAATGCTGAGCTCTTCTGGTCTTTAGTGAGAAGATTTAACAGATGTGAATTGGACCAAATTCCCAACCACATAACAGATAGGGAATGGTTTGAGCACTTCAGGAAATTAAACGTAGGGGACGAGCAAATAGGTGATCCTCGCCCACGAGTTGGGAATATAGCCATTGAGGGAGGTCGAAGTAGCAATTAATAAGATCGTACCTGCAAAAGCCCCGGGACCTGATGGCATCCCAGGTGATGTATTTAAAGCTAATGTGGAGGGATGGGCCTCTTACTTCGAGCTCTTTATTAATGCCTTGCTGGAGGGCTCACTGGTACCAAATTCTTGGAAGGGAGCCGAAGTAATCCCTATCTATAAGAGGGGCCCAAGGGGGGACCCAGCTAACTTGCGCCCAATTAGTCTTATCGACACTGGACAAAAGTTGGTCGGTAGGGTCCTCCTCGAGAGGATCCACACATGGGCAGATGATAACGACATAATCTCACAGTTTTAGGCGGGTTTTAGGAGCTCCACAAGCACGATCGACCAGGCGTTTAGGCTGGTGCTACTGTATTGGAAGGTGGTCACCATTGGCAAGGGTGGACTGTACCTGGCGTTCATTGATTTAAAAACCGCCTTTGACCTGGTCCCCCATGATCGCCTGTGGTTGATTCTGGAGGAGATGGGGATTCCTCCATATATTCTGAATCTTTTGATTCGGATGCATGAAGGAAACTATGCCTGTATTAGATGGGGGTCGCAAGAGCAAAAAACTCAAAAAATCCCGGTGAATAGAGGGGTTCGTCAGGGCTGTGTACTGGCCCCTACACTCTTCACACTTTTTGTGAATGGTGTGGTTTCTTTCCTGCTCGAAATTAATGCTGATGTTCCAGTCCTGGCGGGGGACAAAGTTTCTGCTTTACTTTTTGCGGACGACACACTTCTAATTTCGAAAACACCTGCGGGCTTACAGACACTATTGGATCGTTTTTCCCTGTCCTGTAAGTTGAGGGGCCTTGTCATCAACACAGCTAAAACCAAACTCCTCTATTTTAACCCAAGCAAATCATCCAGATCCATTTTGACCCTTGATGGGAAGCCATTGGAGCGCGTCAAAGAGTTTGATTATTTAGGGATCAGAATCTCTGATAAGCTCAAATGGCAGGCTCATATTGATAAAATGGTGCTAAACCATAGGCGAGTAATGGGAGCCATAGGGAGGGAATTCCGGGCCTCCACTACGAAACCCATTGCTTCAGCCTTGGAAACTATGCTGCTAAAGCCGTAGGCTGTGCCCTTTACGGTGCAGAATTATGGGGCTTTGGTTGCGTCGATGCACTTGTTACTGGTGAAAACAAGTTCTTCAGGGAACTTATATCTCTCCCAATGGGTACCCCTACTAAGCCTCTACTGAGCGATTTGGGCCGGCGATCTATCAATAGATATAGTAACTCTGCGCCCCCTTTTATATTGGGCACGGCTTTAGCGCACCCTGAGCTCTCTAAATATGCTGATGGCCTAAGAGAAGTCATGAACCTTCATGGAGCCCACAAAATAGGTTGGCTTGTCAACATAAAGAAGCTTTTGATGGCAATAGGCCTCACATCTGCTTGGGATTCTGGGGCACTATTATCAAAGGAAGCTACCAAGAGAGCTTTTTGGACATGGGTCAATCTCCAGGAGCAGAGGGATCCAAACCCAGGTCGATTGACTGACGAGTTTAGCCAACATAAGGATATTTCTCGCTTGGAACCTTACCTAGATTTCATCACAAAGTCTAGGGACAGATCTCTCTTTGTTCAGTTTAGGTTTGGGATCCTCCCCCTTCGTGATCGTACTAGCAGGTGGAACCCCCCGCATCAAACTTCCGCTGACTGCCCATACTGTCCAGGAACAGCGGAGAATGTATCCATTTCTAAAACCCAGATTGAAATGGCTTAAACCTGTGTGCCTGCAGCTGGGGACGAGGGACCACACTGTAGCACTTAGAATCCTTAAAACTGATGCTACTACTACTATAGCATGTGGTGTGGCTAAATTCCTCGCCTGGGCATGGCTGATTAGGCAGAAGGCCATCTGACAGTTCCAAATTTTTATACACTATTCACAAAGCTGATTATGTTTAATACATTTTTAATTATTTATTGTATCTAAAAACCTTTTTTACGACTTGTTCTTATATGTATTTGATTGAATTGTGTTATTATGTGTAAATGCGCTTTTATGATATTACTTGTCGAAATAAAGCTTTGTTGATGATGATGATTATCCTGAACCTGCAACTTGAACAGAAACTCTGGACCTTCGACATTCGACCTCAGGAAGAAGACTGAAGAATCTCCCTTGTTGCCAAGGAGTGACCACCCTGGGAAACCAGGCACCATCCAGTGACTGCTGCTTGCTTTGCGACTGATCCTACGAGGGACGACTGTAGAGACTGACCAGCGCCGAGACTTCCAGACACCTCTGAACCAGATCCACATCTACAGCAAAGCTGAGACCCGTGGAGGCGACGAGGGACGTGGGACCGGCGACTTGGGAAAAGTGGCTAGTAGCTGACTAGCGTGACTTCCGAGGCTTCCTCAAGGCTGTGCTTGGGGAATTGTGAAGCCCCCATCCCGAGCACCATCTGCAAAGAAGACCAGCTCCCCACACTTCACGTGTTCTGCGTGGGGCCCTTCCGCACCTGACCTGCTCGACGTGTTGTCCGGTTGCTGGCCCGTTGGCTAGTGACCCTTCCGACGACGAACCTTGAATTTCATCTTGCTGGTCCGGCTCCTCCAGACTAGCACCCGCTCCTCAAAAGAGAAGCACCCCAGACCTTCCTGGTCTGCACCAGAAGCAAGTCCTCCATCCTGCGTGGGTTCCGCTTGCCAAGGCTTGGTGAGTCCTAACTCGACTTCGACGCCACCGACAGCAAGAGCCTTCGTGGGACAGCTCGCCTCCTGGTCCTGGTCGTCCTCGACGTCTCCTGGTACCCGTGGCTGCTGCGACAAGCTTCACCTCTTCACTGCAAGCTTCACGACATCGCCTGGTTCCTTCCTGACCCAGACTTTGTCCCTTCTGCTTGCAGGTATCCTTCCTTCTTGATCCCATCCTCGGGATCCACCGGACACTCTTCACTGGTGGCCTGCCAGCATCTTTTCTTCAGGCATCCATAGGAGTCAACGACGAAACCCGACGCAAGTTCACACCTATGTACCCGCAGCCCGTGGGCTAGGTAACTTGGGTACTCCGGTGCTCACAAGGGTAGTGACTATCCTAGTGTCTAGTTTTCAAGTCTCGTACTCCTAGCTATTCCAGAAGTGTCCTAAAACTCCTAATTTCTAAACTGTACTGTTTTCTACCGATTATACGCATTACGCGTGAGTGTTTCCACTCTGCACCTGAATCCCGTGGGCCTCCCACTTCCTAACCTTTGGTAGTATAGTGTAGCCCCAGCGATTCCCTAGGCCTAGGCCTATCCTGTGTTCGTGACAGTGGTCCTTATACCACTTACTTAGTATATGGTTTGCGTGGCCCCTAGGGCCTAACTGTATTACTTACCTGTGTGACTTAATGTATGCTTGAATAAGACTGTGTTGTACTTACCTCGAATCTCATAAAGAGTGCTGAGGGTTTGACTAGAATAAATACACTTTATTTTATATATATATATATATATCTGTTGTGGTGTCCTTTCATTTGGTATTCAAGGGGTTACAAATGGTATAACAGTTGGCTTCACACGCCATACAGAGTTTAGCCTAAGACTGCTCTTGTCCATGCTACCACTAGGATAGCTGGTCTATAAGGTTGACTTTACAACCAATCACCATAAGGGTTGTTTGGACTGATATAAGGTGTACACTAGAACTAGTGACATCATACATCAGGCCAACTTCTCACAGGCGTGGCCTGGGCTTAATCCTCCTTGGTTCCTGCCCCGGGAAGGTGGACTCACCACCCTGACGCCCTAGGGTCTGGGTGTGGGGGCGCACAGTCAGCAGCCAGGGCAGGGCGGCTGCAGATCGGGGAGGACTGCCTAGCTCCCCGCTGTCTCCGGGGCGAGGAGTGGCAGGAGGCCAGCCCTGCGTGAAAGGGGGGCTGAGCCGGAGCCCCTGGAGATCTTGGAGAAGTCCTGAGCAAGGGACGCCTGGGCCTGGTCTGTGATGGCAGCGACTTGCGGATGTCCTGTGCCGCCCAGGGGGGTCCACCGGGGCACGGGGAGGCTCTCCCCAGCCTGGCTAGGGTTCGGAAGCTAGGACTGTGCCTGTGGCTTGAGCTCTGTCTGGCGGGCCCCGTGTTGTGGGAGACCCTGTCCTGCAAGCTAGCCAAGGTTCCGGGCGCTGGGGACAGGGTCCACCGTGGCCTGGGGAGGCTTTCACCGGTCTGGCTAGGGTTTGAAAGGTTGCACCGGGCCTGAGGCTTGAGCTCCGTCTGGCAGGCCCCAGTGTGCGGGAGCCCCCCCGTCCAGCAAGCCAGCCGAGGGTACTGGCACTTGGGATGGGAGTCCACAGGGGCCCGGGGAGACTCTCCCCGGCCTGGCTAGGGTTCAGAAGCTGGGACCCGGGCTTGAGCTCCAACCTACGTGTCCGAGGTGCGGAAACCCCCGTCCTGCAAGCCAGCTGTGGGTCCGGGTGCTGGGGACGGGGGTCCACCGGGGCCCAGGGAGGCTTTCCTCAGCCTGGCTAGGGTGCAGAACCTGGGACCGCGCCCGGGGCTTGAGCTCTGTCCGGCGTGCGGGATCCCCCACGGGCAGACAACAAACAGTTGATTCGAAAATACCACATGTATCTGAACCCCTTCACTTATTCACATCATGTACTTCAGTCAAACACCATGACAATATGTTACTAAAATATTACATATGAACTAAGTAAATAAACTAATCTAAATGAGTGTGGAAATGTTTACTAAAAGTATACCTTACACCCAGTCTGCGGGAGGGAGGGCCTGCAGCTAAAGATGTACCGTTAATTCCTCATCGGATTTCAATCCCTGAGGTATTCTGGTGTTCAACATTAACCCCTTTGCTGCGGCGCGAATTCCGCCGCAGCGCTGGGGGGGTTTGGGGGCAGCACGGTGGCACGGTGCTCATGACGGAACCGCGCCGTCATGAGTCACGGGCGAGCTGTGCTCATGACGGCGTGGTTCCATCACGACTCCGCCCACTCTCTAATTCGCCCGCACAGGCGGGGAATTCGAGCCGCGTGGGAGGAGCGGCCGCTCCATGACGGAACCACGCCGTCATGAGCACACGGCGCCCGTGGCTCATGACGGCGTGGTTCCGTCAAGGGCACACAAGGGGTTAATATGTACCTCGATTCCAATCTCCTTAATTGGAGCTGTCTGTTTCCTCCCCCTGGGCTTTTGGGGACAGCGTCAATGACAGAATATACTAAATCCTTCGCATTACCTTGATGACATTGATTAATATGTCCTGCTACTGGGTACCTTTGGTCATCATTGGCAAATGCTCTAAGATGTTACTGTATCCTGATGTGAACTATGCTTATAGTGCTGCCCACATATCGTTTCTGGCAAGTACCTTCCAGCACATACACCACAAAATCACTTTTGCAGTTATATGTACCTCTGATCTCAATCGATGTTACTTTGAGTGGTGATTGTATGATCTTCATGTTGCGTCCTTAGTGGAATTCCCTGATGTCGGCTTTCTGTATGTTTTTATATGAAGCATATTGTTCTCTACATATACCACAAGATATAAGAAGTTTACTTCTTTCGTACTGATGTCACAGGTGAATGAGAGGTTCTGATCGTTATTATTGATTTCTTGTGAAAATCTTTGTGCCGACTCAGGTGATCTCTTCCACAAGATGAATAAATCATCTATATATCTGGTTCAGAGGACCACATTCTCTCACCATTCTTTAACATAGTTGACCTTGAGTACCTGCTTCTCCCACAAGCCCATATGCAAATAAGCATACCTGGGGGCGAAGCAGGTACCCACTGCTGTCTCCTGAGTTTGTTTGTAGGTATGTCACTCATACATAAAGAGGTTGTTGCCTAGACACCATTCGGCCATGCTAAGAAGCATAATTGTGTGCTGGTGTAAATGTATAGGTTTTGATCCCAAGTAGTGTTTCACTGCTCTTATCCCATTGACGTGTATAATGCTCTTATAGAGCGCTGTAACATCTAGGGTCATAAGTAAGTACCGTTCACCCCAGGGCACATTATATATTTTACGCAAGAAATATTTGGTGTCCCTTATGCATAAGGGTAATTTACATACATGTTCCTGGAGAAAATGATCTATAAATCTGGAAGTCCTAGTTTGTGCGTAATCAAATTTAGTCGTAGAACAAAAAGACAGTCCTAATGATAAAATCTTTTCTTCTTCTTTGCTAAGATCCATAACTATGAGATTTATAACTGTGTTGTCAATCTATGGTTCACTTGTTACTGTCTCCATGTTGGTTTTACTGTGTCTTTTGTGCTTCCTTGCCCAGCACCTGCTTTTTCTATTGCTTTTCCTTTTCCTACTTTCTCTTTGCATTGTGGCCGAGGTCGCAAAATGAGAGACCTGTCCACTCATAAAAAACGTAGCTCTTCGATGAGTGAAGGTGTGTCTCTGCCGCTAATGCCCAGCGGCATTACTTTTTTCTTTATCGGTGTATATGTGTATATATATATTCACTGAAAAAAACATAGGTTTCAGGGGCATTATAGTTAGCTGGACTTTTCACTCGTACAAAACCATTGAAATTCCCCCGTTATAGTTAGTTCATCTAACTATAACTTGCGTGCCCGCAATGCACTGCTGATGACGTCACATATTACATCACTCATGACATGGTCAGTGACATCACTCATGACATCACTGATGACATCTCAAATGACATCACTGATGACATCACTGATGACATCATCCTTGTGATAGAGTGGCAGACCTCCTCTCCCCCTAATATGTATATATATTATCTACTGGCGGTCGCCAGTAGATAGTTATAGTTAGGACCGTGTTTCCATAGGAAATCCGCAACATTCTATTTGGATTAACTTTGGCGCCGGTTGACGAATCCTCGCAAAATTTTCAAAATAGGTGGGGCGCTCCGCTCCGCTCCTACCCTGAAAGTCTCGGGGTGATTCGTCAAGCGGGGGCCGAAAACGCGTTTTCCCCATGCATTTTTCCATAGGACCTTTAGTCGAAGGTACAGCCCGAACGGCTGAACAGAAGTACTTGAAATTTGGCAGAGAGGTAGTCCTCAGGTCAGGGAAGTGCCTTTTGCAGGTCTGGTGTCAATCTGTTCAGTAGTTCCTGAGAAAATCAAAAGTAAAATCATATATATATATGTGGGCGGAGCCTAACCACACATCTCATCCTGAGATCTGATTGGCTGTCAGCACTTCATCCAAGAAGTGTTGGCAGCCATCTTGGGACCAATATACATGATAGCACCTCATTAAAAAGCATTGCAGTTAATAGAAGGTTTTAAGACTTTAGTTACATTATAAATCATTTGTTGATGGTACCATACTCATTTTAGGAACTGTGGTATGTTCTAAGGTGATTTCACCATGTGAAAAAGCCTTCTGCTGGGATATCATGATTGAGAGAAAAATATTTTCTCATGCTTTTCCCACAGAGGTTTGGAAGGTGATCTATAAGCTAAACTGAGAGCTTATTTTCTGTAAATTCACATTATCTTTCTCAGTCATGTGAGAATGAAGTCTAGCATTCTCAGTAAAACATGTACATCCAACAAGGGCAGAGACTGTCAGTTGATTCCTTTGTGTTCTACTGCAGCTCCCCAGAGTGTTCCAAAGAACAACTAGAGCGCTAACAGTCCTACTTATGATAAACATATGGCACACCTGAAGCCATCTTGCTTGGATTAAAGTGGTAACTCTTAAAACATTTAATTTAAAAAGGAACAAAATGAGGGGGTCCATTTTTCCATAAAAAGTATGATTAGTGCTGCAGAAAGAAAAATTAGGGCACATTTTGAGTGACTTCTCAAATCCTCTTCTATTTCATTAAAAAATTCTGACATGCAGACTGAAACATGCACTTTCAATACCAGCAGCAGTTTTCCCTGGTGAGCAGTAGCTTTACTACAGTGATCTAATGAGCAAAAAGAGTGCTAACATTCTGAATTTATGGCAAATGTGTGACACATCTGAATGCCTTCTTGATGGAATCAAAGTAAAAAACTGAAAGTATTTCCTACTGAGGAGACTGCAGTAAATGAGGAAATTAGGAAACTTCATAACAAATAAGTCTCCCAAGATGGCCCCCAGAGACAAAAGAGCCCAAATGTAGCCCAAATATCACCCAGATGTAGCCCAAGTATAGCCCAATGACACAATGTCCCAGAGTGTTCTTAATAACAACTAGAGCGCTTACTGTCTTCATTATGACAAAAGTATGGCACACCTGAAGCCATCTTGATTGGAATAAACTGGTAACACTTAAAACATTTAATTTAAAAAGGAACACAATGAGGGGGTTCATTTTGCCATAGAAATTATGATTAATGCTGAAGAAAGAAAATGAGGGCACATTTTGAGTGACTTCTCAAATCCTCTTCTATTTCATTAAAAAATTCTGACATGCAGACTGAAACATGCACTTTTAATACCAGGAGCAGACTTCCATGGTGAACAGTAGTTTTACTACAGTGATCTAATGAGCAACTAGAGTGCTAACATTCAGAATTTATGGCAAATGTGTGACATATCTGAATACCTTCATGATGGAATCAAAGTAAAAAACTGAAAGCATTTCCTACTGAGGAGACTGCAGTACATGAGGAAATTAGGAAACTTCATAACAAATAAATCTCCCAAGATGGCCACCGGAGACAAAAGAGCCCAAATGTAGCCCAAAATCACCCAGATGTAGTCCAAATATAGCCCAATGACAGAAGTGTGCAAAACACTTATTATTTTGTGTTTTTGCAGTGTTATATAGTGCAGACTTGTCAGGTATTGGAGTGCTTTACGTGAGCATTGGTTACATCACACAAGAACAAATTCATTTTGGTTGTAGACATGGGGAGACTAAGTGATTTGACCAGAATCACAGAATGTCGAGCTGAAGCAGAAACTCCAACCTGGTTCCCCAGTTGCAAAGTCTGCAGTTCTGGAAGTAACACCACATCATCTCCCCTAAGTGCAACATTTAATCAAGTGGTCAACTGGATAAAAAAACATAAAGATAACAAATAATTTAAAAGTGCTTTGTCGCTATTTGAAAACTCAGAAAATATGTCCTTATTTTAGTCTTTTAGAGCACTAACCATAATTTTGATGCCAAGAAGACCCTCTCATATATTTAATTTCTAAAGGAAATGCTCTAGGTATTACAGTTTTGATTACATCAAGATGACGTCAGGCGTTCCACACTTTTGTAATAAATATAGAATGTTAGCAATCTAGTTGTTCATTGGGATACTGTTGAGAGGCAGAGGCCAGGGGCACGGACTCTGAAAATTGAAGGCAGGTAGGAGGGTGCAAAGGCAACAATTTAACCACACTGAGCAGGCAGGAAGGGCCGTGGCAGCACAGCAGACTATGGAGGGCAGTGGAAAGGGGGGCAGGGGCAACAAACCAACAATACAGGACTTGCAAGAGAGGCTGTGGCAATGTAATAGACCATTGTGGGCAGAAGGAAGAGGCAATGGTAGTACAACCATACATGCCAACAGACCCGCTTCAGCCAGGAAACGTCCAATGTTTTTAAGCTCAAATGGGCTTTATTTGATCTGTCTCCTGTCTACAATCTCCTCTTTTTCAATGTAACTCAAAGGGGAAAATCAATACCCCAGTTTTTTTTCAAAATCTCCCTCTTACCAAGTTCAAAATGTTCGCAAGTATGGTACATTGGATCATGGAAGGAAATGGGGTAGGGACATGGACTTGGATAACAGAGGACAGGAGGGACATGGAGAGGTGCACCAAACTGACCCTGCAGGGCAGGCATCACGGTTTGCAGCAGCACAATACACCACACAGGGCATGCAGGACGGGAGTGCAGCACAACAATCCATAGAAAGCAAGAGGAAGGGGACAGGACCATGCACATGGACAGCAGAGAACAGAGGGGCAAGAGGCAATGGTATCTAGCTGACCATAATGGACAGACAGGAGAGAAAGCTGCAGCATAACAGACCATAAAGGGCAGGAGGGACGGATCAGGGGCATTACAATGGAACAGACAAGCCAGGAGGGAGGGAAGTAGGGGTCTGCACATGTAAACAGAGGGCTGGGGGCAAGGGGGCAGGGCAGGAGCAGCAAGATAGCCATGGAGGTCAGGCAGGATGGGCACTAGAAGCAAGACACACCATGAAGAGCAACAGTGAGACTGTGATGGCATACACACAGACCATGGAGGGAAGGTGAGAGGGGGTCAGGGGCATCTAACTGACCATACAGGGAAGGTGGGAGGGGCCATGGCAGCACAGAAGACCATGCATGGCAAGTGGGAGGGTTAGTGGCAGCACAATGGCTATGATGGGCAAGAAGGAGGGTGCAGGGGCATGCACAAAGGACGATGGAGGATAGAAGGGAGGGTCAGGACCTGTGCACAGACAAGAAAGTTCAGGGGAAGGGGCCTCACAACAGACCGCATGGGGCAGGCAGGAGGAGCAGTTGCAGCACAACAGACCAGGGAGGGCAGAAGGGTGTGGCAGTACAATGGACCATGTAGGATAGGAGGAAGAGGATAGGGGCATGGCATGTGGACAGGCAGGGTGGAGGTGGCAGGGACAGGTTACAGTCATCTGACAATGCTAGGCAGGTGGGAGGGGAGTGGCAGCTCAACAGAAAACTCAGAGTAGATAGGAGGGGCAGGTCCATGGAACATGGTGGGCAAAAAGGAGGGAGCAGGGTCATGCACAAAGACATCGGAGGGCAGGGGGAAGGAGAATAGGGGCAGCAAGCTAAGCACAGAGTTTAAGCAGGAGGTCAATGATGGGGCATATAATTGGGCAATGGAGGGCAGGAGGAGTGAACTGGTACATCATACTAAATTGAGGGCAGTGGCAGCACATCAGACCATGCATGGCAGTCCATGGATTCACACAACAGAGGATAGGGAGGAGGGGGATGAGGCAGCAAGCTAACTGTTCAGAGAAGGCGGGTATTAGGAACGTTATTGTTTTTAAAACGTGTGTCTGTGCGAACTACTTAAAATATGAACAAATATGCAGCATAATCTCACTTTTATTCAGGAAGAAGAGGAAGTTTGTGACTGTGACTCCGGGCTCACTTGGCTGAAACACCCCCTGACCCTCCACCCCCTATCGCAAAATGTAATGCCCGTGAAAAGGGTAGGTGAACACAGTGTTATATAGAAAATAGTCCTGAGAGCACGATTGAAAATGAAAACTAGATATAGTGTATGGTGTAAACTATGCACCAAAAATTGTGATATAAGATGAACCGGGCGTGAAATATAATATGCAATACATTGTGCGCAATGACAGATTCATTGGAGAGCGCGAGATAGCACAGGCACTAGCGCGTGCTATGCGATATGCGCCTTGGAGTGTAATATGCACAGGGCAGTGTTGTGTAACCTAACTAGTCTCTAAAGTTGTAATATAAAATATGTGCTGGGGAGTGTAACGTTGCATATGCACTGTGACAAAGATATGGATCCCAGATTGTAATATGTATGGCATAGCACTGTGCGTTATAACATAGGCATCGAGGAAGGCACGTTAGATGGGGCAATATAACCCGTGCGAAGACAAGTGTGGCATGACATATTCACGGGGTGGTGTTACAGTGCACATGGGCTAGAGAGTGTCATAGCATATGCACTATCTGGTGGAATACAACACAGAGGTGTGTGGCACTCGGCAGGCAATGGTGGGTGTAACACAGCATTGGGCTCTGCCAGGAGCGCGCTGTGACTCTCAAGTGATGTTCGTCCCCTTTCCAGAGAGTAAAATAAAAAGTATTACACATCCGGCAGTGGATGTGTGTTTTATTAACCGTGAGGGGGGGTTCTTGCATAGTTTTGGTCAAATTTTTGTCGAATCCCCTTTGAATGGCTTGGTGTGCATGTGTATTAAATGTGCCCGTCAGTAGCTACCCATGTTTGTATAAATAAACAACAAGGGTGTCTACCGGGATTAGGCACGGTAGGGCATCAGACATGTCAGAGCTTCACTAGTGGTGTAAATACATTCCAGTTGGATTCATTGTATGCATAGTTGCCTTTTAATGAATATCACGCAAATCGTCATGGTGATAGGTACGTACGGTTTGTCCAGCATGTCCTAGGTGTGTCTATAAATACCCCTGGGGATTGGTGTAAAAAAAATATAATTAGGAGACAGGCCCTGGGGGATGGGGTCATCAGGGCCAATAAATTAGAATAAGAAGGGGAACCACACAGCCCCCCTTCTTAAAAAATTTAAATAAATAAAAGACTGGCATTGTGCCGGAGGCCACGCCCCCTCCTTGCAGCACTCTGCAAACGCGCCCCCTGGCGAGTTGTAAGTTGGGAAATTAATTCCTCTTCAATACTGAGGGTCTCTGAGGGCCAACTAGCCCAACAGGCATCTCCAGTATGCGCCAGGGAGCTGTGCTGCAGACAGGTGTTCTGAGGCCAAGCCCCATTTTACACCTCTCTGCAACGCAGCTCTGTGGCGCTTACTGGAGGTACCTAGTGGTCTAGTTTGACCCTAGGGACCCTTAGGATTCAAGGGGACTTAATCTATCAACTTAGAACAGCCACAGGCACGTTTACACAGTCGTGAAGGGAGGGGACGGGGCCTGAGGTGACGTGTGCAAACACGCACTATGGCACGTTTTAAATTGGGGATATAATTTCCCTTCAATACTGAGGGCCCCTGGGGGCTAACTAGCCCACCAAGTGCTTCCAGTAAGCGCCACTGAGCTGCATTGCAGAGAGGTGGTCCAGGCCGTGCCACTTTTTACACCTCTGTGCAACGCAGCTCTGTGGCACTTACTGGAGGTACCTAGTGGGCTAGTTGGACCCTAGGGACCCTCAGGATTCAAATGAACTTAATCTCCCAACTAAAAATGGACACAGGGCGTGTTTACACAGTGGTGAAGGGAGGGGACGGGGCCTGAGTTAACGTGTGCAAAAACGCCCTGTGGCCTATTTTAAGAGGTAGTTTTAATCCCCCTGCCCTATTATATACTAGGGGCTTACAGAGGAGGTCATGCTAATCACAGGGGGACCCCAACGCATAATGTTCCCTAGTGTATGTAGGTGTTTTCACTGTATTCTAAGTGTCTTTTAACATAGCACTGGCTCTAGGACTGGTTAGTCAGACTCAGTTACCACCAGTATCCGTCTGAAAAAGTTGAGGGTACAGGATGATTTTGCAACAAGGCTTCTTTCTGCTCTTCTTTTTGTTCTTTCTGCACGTTATCCTTCTTCCTGCACTTTTCTTCGTCTTTGAGGACTTCTGTTGCTTCTTTCTGCACTTCTTTTTTTTCTTTCTGTGCATTTTTTCTTCTTTCTTCACATGTCCTATCTCTGTAGGCATAGTTAGAAATTAGCATTTAAAATACCTTTGAAATTCACAGAAAAAACCATAGGTTTCAGGCACGTTATAGTTAGGAATTAGCATTTAAAAAACCTCAGAAATTCACTGAAAAAACCATAGGTTTCAGGGGTGTTGTAGTTAGCTGGACTTTTCACTTGTACAAAACCATTGAAATTCCCCCGATATAGTTAGTTCAGCTAACTATAACTCGCGCGCCCGCAATGCACTGCTGATGACGTCACATATTACATCACTCATGACATGGTCAGTGACATCACTCATGACATCACTGATGACATCTCAAATGACATCACTCATGACATCACTGATGACATCATCCTTGTGATAGAGTGGCAGACCTCCTCTCACCCTAATATAACCTTTGATACACACATTCAAAAATAGAGACTAAAATTTTCAAAACAATGGACATACCAATACCAGTTACAACAACCTCTTCAGTAATTCTAAGATCCACATCCACATCCACTCATTCACCAACAGTCCTATACAGTCACTCATACATGTACTCACTCATCATATGTACTCATACACCTATACATCCTGTTACACAATGCCACTCATCCATAGAGTTACTCACACACACATAGTCACTCATGCTAATAAAGAATCAAACAATCATTTACTTGCATATACAGTTATACACACACCACCACACTTACTTCTACGGAAACGTACACATACTTAGTCTTTTAAACAATCACTTATAGAATCACATACTTATTCATACAGGAACTCTTTCAATCTCTCACTCTCACATATACTCACTTATATACACCAATAGTCACATATACTAGTTTAAAACATATGTAGTTACTCATAAAGACACTATTGAGACAGTCATTCACTCACGAACACACCCATACACACACTCATCCACCCATACAGTCCTGCACACATGCTGTCTTCAACACATACAAACAGTGAGTCACTCATTCATGCACCTATGCACTACGTAATACCCCCCACCGAACCATGCAGACACTCAGACTGATACTCAAAAAACCAACTAATAACCTATATAGACACCCATGTAGCTACTCACCAACCCATGCAGCCACTTATACACAAAGTGAGAGACTGATACAGATAATTACATATTTAAACATTACTCACTAAGCCATGTGTTCACTATGATACACTTAATCAGTCAGTTACACAATCAATTTTTCAAAAACAAATCATCCATTTAGACACTTATATACCCATTTATTCTTCCATCGACCTTGAGATATACATATATAAAACATATTTAATTTCCAGAAAAACACACATTCACTGGATGATGTCATCAGTGATGTCATCAGTGATGTCATTTGAGATGTCATCAGTGATGTCATGAGTGATGTCACTGACCATGTCATGAGTGATGTAATATGTGACGTCATCAGCAGTGCATTGCGGGCGCGCGAGTTATAGTTAGCTGAACTAACTATAACGGGGGAATTTCAATGGTTTTGTACAAGTGAAAAGTCCAGCTAACTATAACACCCCTGAAACCTATGGTTTTTTCAGTGAATATATATATATATATATATATATATATATATATATATATACACATATATTATCTACTGGCGGTCGCCAGTAGATAGTTATAGTTAGGACCGTGTTTCCATAGGAAATCTCAAAATTCTATTTTGAATAACTTTGGCGCCGGTTGACGAATCCTCGCGAAATTTTCAAAACTAATGGGGCGCTCCGTTCAGCTCCTACCCTGAAAGTCTTGGGGTGATTCGTCAAGAAAAAAGGGGGGTCCCAAAACGCGTTTTCCCCATGCATTTTTCCATAGGACCTTTAGACACAGCTACAGCCCGAACGGGCACCGTGCGAGCACCCTAACGTGCGCGAGCGTAATTCTGATTGGTGGTTACATGTTAATCAACGTTCGAATCGGTCGAAATCAGGAAGTGTCGGCCGCCATTTTGTTTGTTTTCAGTGCGATAGTGAAAAAGGAAGGTGGCAAACGTGAAAAGGGGGCAGGGTAGAGAGTTCCTGACCCCCTAGCCTTTGTCAGGGGGTCCCTGAAGGACCCCAAAGGCAGAAATCGCGGGGGTGCGCGCACCGTGAAAATCAAAAAAATAAATAAAAATAAAAAATCGCGGGGGTGCGCGCACCGTGCACGCACGGTGAAAAGAAATAATATTTTAATACGTAGTTTATTGTAAAATAAATATATAAAAAAAGAATAATACATAAATAAATTAGCATTTAAAAAAACGTACAAATTCACTGAAAAAACCATAGGTTTCACACACGTTATAGTTAGGAATTAGCATTTAAAAAACCTTGCAAATTCACTTAAAAAACCATAGGTTTCACACATGTTATAGTTAGGTGGATATTTCACTCGTAAAAAACCAATGAAATTCCCCCGTTATAGTTAGTTCAGATAACTATAACTCGCGCGACCGCCACTCTATCACAAGGATGATGTCATCAGTGATGTCATGAGTGATGCCACTGACCATGTCATGAGTGATGTAATATGTGACGTCATGAGCAGTGGATTGCGGGCGCGCGAGTTATAGTTATCTGAACTAACTATAACGGGGGAATTTCATTGGTTTTTTACGAGTGAAATATCCACCTAACTATAACATGTGTGAAACCTTTGGTTTTTTAAGTGAATTTGCAAGGTTTTTTAAATGCTAATTCCTAACTATAACGTGTGTGAAACCTATGGTTTTTTCAGTGAATATATATATATATATATATCCACCTTGCATGCAAGGCTCTATGATCCAAAGAACTACAGGACGTAGAAGTCCCGGCTTGTGATCATTAATATCCTTTATGAACGATCCTTACCCGGTCTCAGTGTGCTCCTCAAACAAAGAGTACAGCTGATTTGAGAACGGGAAGCAGAATGGAGGAAAGTCCTCAAAGGAGGCAGAGACAGCGTTCCAATACGCAAGCACAAACAAGAGGCATGAGCTTGACGGAAGTCCTGGGAGTTCAACAAGCACCAAAGTAGGACGGAAATACTCGGTGAGTGGTGCAGAACACCCTTACCTCACCAGAGCAGGATCGAAGGCGTTCTTCCTTCACGGAGCAACAACGAAGCAATTTCCGACACCGTACCATAGTCCGTCCTTCATTTTCTAGGTGTTCGTCAGCACGCCACATCGATTTCCGGAGGCTCATGGGAATCGTAGTTCCAGTTCCTTCCATGTTCGCTGTAACTTTACAGGGATTGGTTACGTTATGCGCTGTACTTTCAGGACTCGTATGACGCGCTCAGGTGATTCGCAACAATCCCAGAAGTTATAGGATGATGGAGGGCCCTGCGCTACAGGGGGTCCATAGAAAAAAGGCATCAGAAACATGGGAGGGGGGCTTGGTGTGTTCCCCAGTTTCTGGGGCCCCTGTAATTTGCCTTGATAGTTGGACCCGCTGTTCATACTAGACCCAGAGCTATTCGAACCTGTGTCAGATGTGTCTCCATCTGTGTTGTACCCTGTGTTTCTGCCTGATGGAACGTAGTCATCCCGGATATAGGGGCATACCCTTTCGTGGCTGAATCTGCTTGTGTCATTTTTCAGTTTGGTGAATTTGCTTTGTTTTAATGATGTCTCAAAATTGTTGCGTGTCTGGTTCAGTTCAAGTCTTTTTTTGAGGGAACTGACCTACTGGTAGCTCTTCAAGCATACTTCAATGGTTTGGATTTCAGTTTTTAGTTCTTGGGAGAGAAGTGTCGCTGTCTTTATTATCAGAATACGCCATTTCTAGTGCAGTGCCACAAGATTAAAGACCAATCTTTTTTGAAGATTTTGTAATGTTGAAAAATGAATGGTTCATTTTTTATGAGTCCCTGTGGGGCTGCATTAGCCCTCAGACATTCTGTCATCATTACCCCATGTAATGCGGTCTTGATCTTCAAAGGGGGAGATGGTTGCTAGGATCCCTTCTACTTCGTCCTTTGAGAAAGTGAGGCCAGTGATTTCCGTAATGTTTGTAAACGCCTGAGTGTAAGGGTCCTTCCCCTGACAGTTTCAAATGAAGAGAGAAGGAGGACAAAAGGAACTTTCCTTTTATGAGTGAACCAAACGTTTATCAAAGCTCCCACAGTAGTGCGCTGTCTGTAATACTCGTCAAAAGGGGGGAGAGAGAGGTCAGGGAAACAGAGGACTCGGCCACCTATATTTACCTATATCAAAGAGTGTCCAACTGTATAGATTGGAAAATCTTTCCACCCTTAAGTATGGAAAACATACCGTTTAAAATAAATATGGGAGGAGTCCTAGAGACACAATAGTCCAAAGAAGACCACGCAATAGGGAAACCTCTGTCATATCCCAAAGATTTCTCTCCCCCCTCACAGGCCACCAACCACCAGTCCCTGGCCAAGTATACCGTTTTCTCCCGGTTCATACAGCAGTCGAGATCTTTTTCCCAAGCTACGATTGTGGGTGGTTGCGTTGCGCCCCATAGCTGTGCAATATTTCGTTTCGCAAGCATGAGCCCTAATGTGACCCACTGTATCTGATGAGTGTTCAGATCAGTTGATTCCTAATTGTTTAATAAACATCGTCTCGCCTCCGGGAGGAGATTAATGGAGAGCACAGAGTTGATGATATCATGCACCCAACTCCAGAAGGAGCTTATGGATGCACACTCACAGATTATGTGCATAAAGGTTCCCAAATGCCCACAATGCCTCCTGCACTCTCCACTGCCTGCCCTCCCCATGTGCATAAGACGGGGGCCTGTAATATACACCCTATGAAGGATTTTGAGTTGCACCAGTCTTAGTCGGGCAGGGATGGCGACTACTCTGGGGAAGGACACTGCCTCTCGCCAGTCCTCATCGTCCAATTCAATCCCATCTCTTATCCATTTCTCCCGCAGTGGCTGTAGGGGGTCTTCCATATTGTTTATTAGCTTTTTATATGTTAGGGAGATGGCTTTTCCTGGTAGGTGACCGTCCAATATCCTGTCCTCCAGCGGTGACGAGTCAGGAGGATCAGAGCCCTGTGATATGTGAGAATGAAGGGCGTGAAGTACCTGAGCATATCTAAAATATTCAGTCCCCAGCCAATTCATACTCCCTCTGCACGTCGTTATATGGCCTGATGTCACCCTTCCCCCAAACATCTTTGATACGCGAAATGCCGATGAAGTCCCACCTATCAAAGCCTTTTGATCTCCATAGGCTGCCAAGTCTCTCAGAGTCCAACAGTGGGGTTGCTAATGTCAACCTGTTACCCCACCCAAGTGCGTTATTGGCGTCATGCCAAATCTGGATGGAGTGTTTTGTGGGGCTTGTTAGATTATACAGTTTAGGTTGTGCATATAGAGCCCTACTATAGCTCCCACCAGGGAGAAGCCATATATCCATGGCATAGCCGGGATCCTCGGTGCGGCCGTAGGTGCCATGATTAATGGCTGCCAGGTGAGCCCCCAATAATATTTCCTGATATCAGGAAGGCTAATGCCCCCATCGTACCAGTTCAGTGTCAGCTTGTTGAGTGCTATGCGTGGCCTTCCTTCCCACAACAGTGCTCTCTGAAGGCCCTCCACTTCCTTGAAGTACCGTGTAGGGACTGGGTCTAGGGTGTTTTGTAGGGCATATAGGAATCTGGGCAGCGACATCATTTTGAAAAGGGCGGCTCTGCCCACCAGAGAGAGGGGGAGTGATTTCCATCTGGCGATATCCTTCCTGAGCCTTTGCAAGGGTGGGAGAAGATTATGAGTATAGCGGAGCGATGAGTCAAGTGTGACAAAGATCCCCAAATACTTGAAGCCAATGGTGGTGAGCTGTATTGGGCAGTGCCTGGGAGGATAGGTGGGTTCCCTTTAAGGATGAATAGAAGGGATTTATCTCAGTTGACGGTAAAGCCAGAGAATCTGCCAAAGATAGCCAGGATGTCTAAAACCACTATCAGGGATCTCCTGGGGGAGGCCAAGTAGAGCAATATATCATCTGCATAGAGTGGGATGCGGTCTTCCTAATCGGCCCTTGTATCATTGGGTCTCTGCAGATCCAGGACGCAGGTGATCCAGGGCCAGGGCAAAGAAAATTGGCGAGAGTAGGCACCCCTGGTGAGTCCCCCAGCTGAGCTGAAATGTTGGGGAGAGTTTATGGTTAACCACAACCTGTGCCAGAGGTTCGCTATATATAAGACGGACCCACTGGATGTATTTTGGCTCAAACTCCAGTTCAGTCAATACTGCCCAGAGATAGGGCCATTCTATGGTATCGAACGCCATAGTAGCGTCTAGAGATACGATTACCGCTGGCTCTTGGATTGTAAGCACCCTACCCACCATACCATGCACCCTGCTCAAATTCAGGGCCGTGTTTCTGTGCGGCATAAAGCCAGATTGATCCGGGTGAACTAGGGTATCAACCACTTTAACCAGGCGAGTAGCCAAAAGTTTGACCAGGATTTTGGGCTCGGCGTTTAGGAGGGAAATAGGCATGTATGATGCTCTCCATGCCACTGGAATCAAGCTATCCTGGCTGAAGAGGGGTGAAACCCCGAAACCGGTCCTAGGATGCTTGTTTCCAGTCCAGGGAGTACCTGGGTTGGCAGTTCGGGCTGGACTGTTCCCATGAGACACAGGGTCAAGACTGATTTGCATATGGCTGGGTTCAAACTGGAATGGCATGGTGAGCAAAAAAACGATGGATTTAGGCCCAGATCTCTGTACTGGGGCGAATGTATGACATTGTTCTGCATTCTGTCCATCAATTGTTGTTTTTGCATGTATGAACCGCAGTCAGTCTTAGGCTTACCTTCTTTATGTATTGTGACTATCGTGGTGATCCTCTGCTCCCTGGGCAGCGTCCCACTCTCCCTGGCCTCCTCAAACATGGATTTCAAATATGGTGCCAATTTGTCAGGATGGAGTTTGTATAACTCAATGGGGAGCCTGTTGGGCCCAAGGGCCTTTCCGGAGTTTAAGGATCAAATTGCTTGCGCTATCTCATCTGTTGTCAATTCACTATCCATGTATGTGCGGTCATCTAGTGTGAGGTGGGGGAGTCTGATGTCGCGCAATAGGCCCTGAGATTCCTCTTCGGTGTGTAGGTAGATAGTCGTGTAGACCGTGTGGAAATGGTTGGCGAAGCTATCCACTATGTCTTGCGGCTCCGTAATTGAGGCGTCACCGTCACCCCTAAGTTCTGGCACCAGCCTGCTCGCCCATTCCTTTTTGTCAAGCCACGCTATTAGTTTACCTGCCTTGTACCCCAGGTCATAGATTCTACCCAATCACTCCCTGCCCAGTGCCTTGGCTCTACCCGTCACTAAGGCCTTGTAGTCATGCTGCTTCAGGTTTAGCCTATGAAGCTTTTCTGGCGTCACTCCTGCTTCTAAATCGCCCTCCAATCTATGAATTTCGACCTCGATGTCCATGACTTCTTTATGTTTCTCTTTCTTTGTTCCAGCGATCAAGGACAGAGCCTGACCACAGATCACAGTTTTTATGTCTTCCCATAATGACTGGGACGAGGTCACAGACCCCTCATTTTCAATAAAATAGTTATCTATGTATTTAAGGAGGTCTTTACGGATTTTCAGGTCTCGTAGATACCATGGGTTGATGGGGGCTAACCTCCCCACTGTGACCTGATTGAGGACTACATGTATCCAAAGTGGTGAGTGATCAGATATGCCCCTGGCCAGGTGTCTGATTTTGTGTATAAGGTAAATCTGTGATGCGGGGACGAGACAGTAATCCAGACGGGAAAGACTTTGATGGACCCCCGAATGGAAGGTGTATTGAGCTTGACCTGGATGATGTGTTCTCCACCCATCCACCAACCCCATTGCGTCTAGGAAGTCAGGTAGCCAGCATGAGGAGGGACCCATTTCCCGAGGGGGATAACGATCTAGCAAGCCTGAAACCACTGCGTTATAGTCACCTCCTAGGATTAATAGGCCGTCTGGAATGGTGAGTAGAATAGAGCCTAAGTCTGTAAAGGTGGTGTTTTGTAGTCCTGGTGGTATATATATAGACATAAAAGTGACAAGGCGTCCCTCCCACATGCCAGACACCCCAATGTATCTGCCACGATCATCCGTCCAAGTGGCTTTCACAGCGAGGGGAAAGGAATTCTTCACCATGATACCTACTCCTCGTGAGCCAGAAGTGAATCCCGCATGTGACATCATCCAGTGAATGTGTGTTTTTCTGAAAATTAAATATGTTTTATATATGTATATCTCAAGGTCGATGGAAGAATAAATGGGTATATAAGTGTCTAAATGGATGATTTGTTTTTGAAAAATTGATTGTGTAACTGTCTGATTAAGTGTATCATAGTGAATATATGGCTTAGTGAGTAATGTTTAAATATGTAAATATCTGTATCAGTCTCTCACTTTGTGTATAAGTGGCTGCATGGGTTGGTGAGTAGCTACATGGGTGTCTATATAGGTTATTAGTTGGTTTTTTGAGTATCAGTCTGAGTGTCTGCATGGTTCGGTGGGGGGTATTACGTAGTGCATAGGTGCATGAGTGAGTGACTTACTGTTTGTATGTGTTGAAGACAGCATGTGTGCAGGACTGTATGGGTGGATGAGTGTGTGTAAGGGTGTGTTAGTGAGTGAATGACTGTCTCAATAGTGTCTTTATGAGTAACTACATATGTTTTAAACTAGTATATGTGACTATTGGTGTATATAAGTGAGTATATGTGAGAGTGAGAGATTGAAAGAGTTCCTGTATGAATAAGTATGTGTTTCTATAAGTGATTGTTTAAAAGACTAAGTATGTGTAAGTTTCCGTAGAAGTAAGTGTGGTGGTGTGTGTATAACTGTATATGCAAGTAAATGTATGTTTGATTCTTTATTAGCATGAGTGACTATGTGTGTGAGTAACTCTATGGATGAGTGGCATTGTGTAACAGGATGTATAGGTGTATGAGTACATATGATGAGTGAGTACATGTATGAGTGACTGTATAGGACTGTTGGTGAATGAGTGGATGTGTATGTGGATCTTAGAATTACTGAAGAGGTTGTTGTAACTGGTATTGGTATGTCCATTGTTTTGAAAATTTTAGTCTCTATTTTTGAATGTGTGTATCAAAGGTTATATTAGGGTGAGAGGAGGTCTGCCACTCTATCACAAGGATGATGTCATCAGTGATGTAATCAGTGATGTCAATTCAATTCAATTCAGCTTTATTCGGTACAAATTAATGACCATAAAAGCATACACAATCACAGAATCAAAATGTACAAAATATGAATGACTTATAGCAGACATAATCATACGCTTAAAAAACACTATGATTAGTTAAAACAAAGATTTCATTTACACATTTAAAATTACATTTCGACATCTAAAAAACACATACTTTTCCTCGAATTGATGCATTTGTTTAAAAAAGTAGCAGTATAAAAACAAATATCCGCAGATTGTAAGTTAAAAATCAAATTCATTGCGTGCTCAACCGTACGTGTTCCATATTTAATAAACATGGGTTTTAACAGGGCAATACGAAAATTAGAGTACAGCTTACAGAATAATAAAAAGTGCATTGTGCTCTGCTTGGAAATCCCGTCACATCTACAGGGTCCTAGTGGATATTTTTTCATTATCGGATGAGCTACCAAGTGGTGCACTATTCCCAATCTCAGTCTGGTCAGCACAAATTTATGTGTCGGCCTGGTGACAAGGGTTAAATACACCGGAAATCCGTCCATGGCCAAATATCTGTTATAAAACATAACAGTGGACAAAGTACCAGCAATAACAGTTCTCTTCCTCTCAACAAAAGCTAGAAAGACCCTTTTTAACTCAGCCTTGGGGATCAGTAAAACAGCGTTCGGATCAGTTACAATATTCAGGTTAAAAATATCTGAGAAACACACAATAATGTATTTAATCCAGGGTATTGCTATGGCTTTATCTAATCGCAAACAATCCTGGATAATAGACCTGGTGAAGGACTTTTCCTCATTTAACCAAATAGACCGCCAAACCATCAGAGGTCTAAGTGACAAAAGGTCAAGTAGGTAGTTCACAGATAGTTCCTGATGACATAAGGCATTAGAGGCCGAAATGGGAAGACATAAAAGTTTTTTAAGGAAAAAGTTCTCTTCCAGCTGCAATTCATATGCGCAGCTGTAACCCCAGATTCCTGCCCCATATAATGCAATTGATACACATCTAGCCTGATAAATTTTTATCATATCTCTGGTTCTACGGTCCCCAATTTTCTGAGCAAATCTGAAAATTCCATGGGCATTTCTAGCCATTTTATTGCGTATGTTATTAAAATCATGTGTCCACTTTTTATCATTCGAAAAAGTTATTCCTAAATAACAGAATTTGTCCACTTGCTGTACTTTTAACTTGTCAATAAAAAACCCTTTCACTACATGTTTAGATTTCTTTGGGCCACAGATCATAGTGTACGTTTTACTTTTGTTAATGACTAATTTTTTGTCGTCAATAAAGGAAGCAAAGCAATCCATCAATCGTTGCAACCCTATCGGAGTTCTTGACAACAACACAGCATCATCGGCGTATAGTAACACCGGTACTGAAACACCGTTGATCAGGGGAGCATCTGCATGTACTTCCTTTAAAATTGCATCAATACCATTTATAAATAAAATAAATAAAAGAGGAGCTAAAACATAACCCTGCCTTATACCTCGTTTTACGCTAAAGTTCGGGGTACATTCTCCCTTCCTGCCAAAACGTACACATGTTTTTAATCTCTCATACATCCTGGCAAGGAAATAAATTATGCCCTCTGGCGCACCCAGTTTCAACAGGGTTGACCACAAAATAGAGTGGTCAACCATGTCGAAAGCGCTGCTTAAATCAGCAAAGCACAAATATATATGGCCAGGTTTGGCTTCACTATACTTCCCGATCAATAATTCTAAATTAATGCATTGATCGAGCGTACCCCTACCTTTCCTGAAACCATATTGGCTATCTGCCAAAATACCATCTTGTTCTGCCCATTCTTCCAATCTTACCAGCATAATCCTGCTCATAACTTTTACAGAAGCGTCCAGTAATGAAACTGGTCGGTAGTTTTTAGCATCAGACCTGGATCCTTTCTTGTATATTGGGACAATAATAGACTCCTCCCAGGTCGACGGAGGATCTATACAAACCGCGGCATTGAAAACAACAGTCAACAAAGGGCCCCATACTTCCGGTGCTTCCTTGTACACATCACTTGGAACCCCATCCGGTCCTTGGGCCTTTCCTCCCTTACTTGCCCTAATCCCCCTTTCAACTTCTTCCACATTGATTTCAAGTGGTAATATAGGCCATCTATCTGACCCAACATTAATATTTTTACCTGAATCAAAGATAGTTGAAAAATGGGTAATCCAACCTTCACAGGAGACATTTGCTGTTAACTCAGGTGTATTTGTCTCCTTAAGGAATGGGGAGTTGACTGTTGCCCAAAATAACGTGGAGTTAGAGAGTTCTGCCGCTTGGTTAAGAGAATCCCAGGCCTGATGTTGTAGAACCATCTTCCTAGCTTTAATGGCATTTTTATATTCTAGCCTCAGATTTGTTACTAATTTTTTATCCCTAGGCCTTATTGCTAGGGCCTGCTTAAGATCAGTCAGAGCAGCAGAACAGGTTTTATCAAACCAAACAAAACCAGGTTTTGTACCACCCCTACTGCCACTTGTGAACTTTGCGTTAATGGCATTGTTTTTTTTTTTTTTTTATAAAATTTTATTGAACAATAATTCGGTTACAAGCACGGGCCTACAACCACCAGGGCCGGCCGCTAGGTACAGAATGAAATATACATTTATCAAGGCTGCAGTCAATTCCCGGGGCGCAGCCCCGTAGTGGCTCCGGATAGTTCTAGAGGAACAGGAGACTTAAGTCCAACAGACACAAAAACTAAAAGAAAAACAAAAGGCGAGGCATAAGGGCAAACAGTGCGGGTCAGGCTTCCTCCGGGGAACTCCAGTTCAGACCATTAAGCAGCCGGCAAAAGGAAGGAGTACCGGGAGGCTGGGGACGGGGGGGGGGGGGGTCAAGGGAGATAAACGTCCATATGTAGTTATTCCAAAAGGTGCCAGGAACCATCAAGGGTCAGGGGGACATGGCGATATCGGTGTCCACCAGGGGGGGCGTACAGATACCCCCGTGATACGCATTCCATTGCCCCCAGATTCTACCCCATGCCCCCGGCTTACCACGGGCCACATACACAGTCTTCTCCCTGAACATACACCAGTCCATATTCTCCTTCCATACTGACACGGTGGGCGGCCGTTGGGCGCCCCAAAGCTGCGCTATATCTCTCTTGGCAATCATGTTCCCCAGGGCCGCCCACCGAGTCTGAGCCGCGCTGTAATCATTGGGCTCCCACACATTCAGGACACAGCGACGCACCTCCGGCAGCAGCACAACCCCAGTGACCTGTTCCATAACCGTATGGACCCGGCGCCAGTAGTCCGCCACCTCGCGGCACTCCCACAGGATATGGAGAAAGGTGGCGCTGAGCCCACAACCCCGCTTACAGAGCCCGTCGTCGGAAAATCCCATCGAGACCAAGCGAGGACCCGTCACATACACCCGGTGAAGAATCTTAAGCTGTACCAACCGGAGACGGGCTGGAATGGCGACCTCCTTGGGGGACGACAGTGCAGACTGCCAGTCCTCGTCGTCCAATTCCACCCCATCCCCCGTCCAAGCCTCCCGGAGGCGCACAAAGAGGTCAGCCCGATGATTAATCAGTTTTTTATAAGTTAAAGAAATAGTACTGTCAGGGACATGTCCGTCAAGTATGCGGTCCTCGAGGGGCGAGGAAACCGGGATCTTGGTCCCCTCCCCAAAGACCGAGAGCAGGGCGTGTCGAACCTGGGCATAGCGGAAGAACTCCCTGTCCGTAAGCTCGTATTCGGCCTGGAGCACCGCGAAAGTCTTAACCGTGCCCTTATGCCACAGGTCTCCCACTTTGCTGATACCAATCGTATCCCACTGGTCAAACCCCTTCGTAGTCCAGAGGCTGCCCAGGCGGTCGGAGGCAAACAAAGGAGTAGCACATGTTAGTCGCTCACTCCAGCCCGTGGCCGCAGTGGCAGCCCTCCAGGTCCGCACCGCAATCTTAGTAGGACCCGTAAGGGTCCGGCCAGCCGAGCGGGAGTAAAGTGCCCTGTTATAGTTCCCGCCGGGAAGCAGGAACTTGTCCATCTCATACGCCGGATTCAAGCCAGGCGCATACGTGGCATGGTTAATGGCCGATAGCTGCGAGGCCCAATAGTACCTGCGAATGTCAGGAAGCGCGATGCCCCCGTCGTACCAGGGGAGAGTAAGCTTAGCAAGAGCAATACGCGCCCGCCCGTCCCACACCAGTCTCCTCTGCAGGCTCTCCACCTCCCAAAAGTAGGCCACTGGGATAACGTCGAAGGAGTTCTGGAGTGCATAGAGGAACCTGGGAAGGGACATCATTTTGAACAGCGCGGCCCGACCCAGCGGGGACAGGGGCAGCCTGCACCACCGGGCCGTGTCCTCTCGCAATCGCCGGAGTGGACGCAGGAGATTCTGCTCATAGCGAGCCACCGGGTCCAGCGAAACGTATATCCCCAGGTACTTAAAGCCGCTCAGAGATATTTGGATCGGAAGCCGAGGCGGCAGGAGAGGAGGACCACCAGAGATAGGATAGACGCAGGATTTAGACCAATTGATCGTGAGACCCGAATTGTTCCCAAAGGAAGTCAGAACGTCAAAGAGGACGTTGAGCGACTGCCGCGGTGAGGTGAGATACAGGAGAATATCGTCCGCATACAGCGAGACCCGATCTTCGAAGCCCGGGGCCCACCGGATCCCTCTAAGCGAGGGCTCCCAGCGGAGCCAAGCAGCGAGTGGCTCCAGTGCGAGAGCAAAGAGCAAAGGGGACAACGGGCACCCCTGCCTCGTGCCCCTGCCGAGGGCAAAGGGCCGAGAGACCCGCCCATTCACCACCACCTGAGCCATAGGTCCCGCGTAAAGAAGCTTCACCCAGCCAATAAATCCTTCCCCAAAGCCAAATTTAGCCAAGACAGCCCAGAGGAATGGCCACTCGATGGTGTCAAAAGCCATCGTGGCATCCAAAGAAACCAGCACGGCCGGTTCGGAGAGGAGCTCCGCCCTGGCCAGGGCGCCGTGAAGACGCCGCAAGTTAAGAGCGGTGTTGCGGTGCGGGATGAAGCCGCATTGGTCCGGATGAATAAGATCGCACACGACGCTCAACAAACGATTGGCAAGGACTTTCGCCAGGATTTTAGGCTCTGCATTTAGCAGTGAAATAGGCCGGTAAGAAGTACAGCGGTCTCGCGGCTTGCCCTCCTTGGGGATCACGACTATCGTGGCCAAACGCTGGTCAGCCGGAAGGGAACCCGCCGTAAGAGACTCACGGAACATGCGACTGAGGAAGGGCGCAAGCTTATCAGGGCGCAATTTATATAGCTCAATGGGCAGACCGTTGGGACCCATAGCCTTGCCCGAGCGAAGGGAGCGGATCGCGGTCGCTATTTCATCCGCCGACAAGGGGGCGTCCAGCCGCTCACGGTCCTCAACGGACAGGCCGGGCAAGGCAATATCCCTCAGTAGAAGGCGAGAGTCGTCCTCATCTCTGTCAGTCACTGGGGAGTACACAGCCCGGAGGTGGTCGGCGAAACATTCCACAATCTCATCCGGCTCAGTCACACACACACCATCCGCAGCACGCAACTCCGGGACCACACGATTCACTCTCTCCTTTTTGTCCAGCCACGCAATCAACTTTCCCGCCTTGTCCCCGGCGTCGTACAGTCGACCCTGCTGCTCCCTATACATAGTTTTGGCCGCGTCAGTGACCAGGGACCTATATTCAAACTGTTTCAGGCTAAGGGCATGGAGCCCGTCCGGAGTGACATTCGCCTCCAAGGCCGACTCCAGCCCCGAGATGTCAGTCTCCAGCCTCACCACTGCCTCACTCTTGACCTTCTTAGCCACCACTATCTGGGAGAGGGCGTGTCCGCGGATCACGGTTTTAAAGGCTTCCCACAGGGACATTGCAGACGACACCGACCCCTCGTTATCAAGGAAGTATTGGTCCATAGCCTTAACCAGGCTGTCGCGAGTCTTAGGGTCTCGCAGGTACCATGGGTTAATGGGAGCGATCCGCCCTGCAGACCGCGACCCGGTGTCAAAAAGAAGCCACAGCGGAGAATGGTCGGAGATACCCCGCGCCAGGTGCCTGACCTCTCTAATCCGACCAGTCTGCGCCGCGGGCATAAGGAAGTAGTCTAACCTAGAGAGACTCCCATGCGCCCCCGAGTGAAAGGTGAACTGACATTGGGTCGGATGCATTAGTCTCCAACTATCCACCAGGCCGAAGGTCTCCAACATCCCACCCAGCCATGCCTGGGCAGCGGGGAGTGTCCTTGGTGGGTGACGATCCAGTTCACCCGAAACCACAGAATTAAAGTCCCCGCCCATGAGCAGGAGGCTGTCCGGAAGGTCAAGCAGCATTCGACCCAAGTCAGTGAAGGTGGAGTTCTGGAGGCCCGGGGGGACGTAGACTGAAACCAGGGTAAGGGGCTGCCCCTCCCACCTCCCAATCAAACACACATAGCGCCCTCTGTCATCCGAGACTATCTTAGTGATCTCCACCGGAAGGGAGGTTCGCAGGAGAATGCCCACCCCCCTGGAACCAGTTGTGAAACCAGAATGGGCTACGAGGCGATATCCCCCCCTGTTCATTGCATGACAAACATTACCAACCAGATGCGTCTCCTGGAGAAACACCACATCAGGAGTCAAACGACGCAAATATTGCAGCACTACACCCCGCTTGATACGGTCCCCCAACCCATTGACGTTCCATGACATAAGCCTCAACCCGTCCCCCCCCATCCCCTCCAATAGATCAAGGGTCCCCCAGCCTGCAGCACAGTTCCCAGATGTGGACAAAAATCAATACCTCGCCCTGTAAACAAAAAACACACAACAAAACAACCCCTCCTCCCCCCCAACCCCACCCCAAGTCCAACTCCCCCCACCCTGCACCCCTGCGGGCCAAAAAACCCCCCCAACTTGCAGTGTGCCTGTCGCCCCACTAACCCCATTCTACGAAAAGACCCCGGAGGAGGAAAGGGACCCGTCCCCGCCCGCCCCCCTCACAGGTCCTGGTGAAACACAATATACAAAAGAAGTAAGACCCAACTGAACAGTGCAAAACGGCAAAATCAAGGACCAAAAGTCATTCTAAAGGGGACCCGTCACCTGCGGTGCCCGCAGAGGGTCCGGGACTGCCACCTCCGTCCGGCAGCGAGTCCAGCCAGTCACTTGCGGCCACAGGAGAGTCAAAAAAGGCTGTCCGATCCCCATGTTCCACTCGGAGTTTTGCAGGGTAGAGCATCGAATACTTTAGGCCCAGCTCGCGGAGACGACGCTTCACCCCTTGGAATCCCATCCGCTGTTTCTGGACCAGTTGCGTGAAGTCCGGATAAAAGTTGATGGTCGAGTTATTATTATTATTATTATTATTTATTTTTATAAAGCGCATAGTCACCCGGAGGTATCCCAGCGCTGAAGAACCCTAAAACAGTAAAACTGAGGACCGAGGCTGAGTTCACGAGGGGGACATAGGAGCTAGGGAAAAAGATGTGTCTTTAGCAGTTTCCTAAAACGAAGGTATTGGGGTTCCAGACGGAGAACCCGAGGAAGGGAGTTCCAAAGACGGGCCGCATGGACCGAGAACCGTCTTCCTCCTGAACGTGCTTTCCTAAACCTTGGGGCGTTGATGAGATTTTCTGCGTTGGAACGGAGGGATCTCGTGGCTATGTAAGGGGTGATGAAATTGCGGAGAACTGGGGGGCCTTGGTTGTTCAAAGTTTTGTGCACCAAACACAAGGCTTTAAATGTAATTCTCTCCCTTATAGGGAGCCAATGCAGGAGTTTGAGGGCAGGTTTGGCCGATGATCTTGCCGGGGTGTTGGTAATGATCCGGGCAGCAGTATTCTGAATCCTTTGCAGTTTATTCAGTGTTGCTTCCGGTGCACCCAGATAAATCGCATTACTATAGTCCAGTCTTGATATAATAAGACCCTGGACTAATAGTTTTTGTGATTTCGGAGGAAGAAGGGGCAGGACTTTCCTCAAGGATTTTAGAAGACCGAAACAGGTCCCTACGACCTTCTTTGCTTGCGGGGCGAATGAGAGTTCCGAGTCAATCCAAACACCCAGACTTTTCACCTCTGTCTTTGGGTCTGGGGGAGGACCTAGACATGTTGGCCACATGTCCAGAGGAAGTGAAGTTCCTTTTGAGCCGAGTACAAGGACCTCGGTTTTTGTCCCGTTTAGTTTTAGCGCTGATCTATTCATCCAATGATGGACCTGCGTGAGGCAGTTGAGGAGATCAGCTTTCTGTTGTTTAGGGTGGGACAGAGACACCACTAATTGTGTGTCGTCAGCATAGCTGATGACACTCACTCCGAAAGGGGTGATAACCTCCTCCAATGTGGACATATAGATATTAAATAATGTGGGGCTCAGGGAGGAGCCCTGAGGCACACCACATTGGAGGGGCATTTCGGAGGAGCGAGCGTTCTTCTCCCAGATCTGATAAGATCGTTGTGTCAGGAAGGATGAGAGCCAGGATAAGGCTGTGCCTTCCAGACCAACTCTTGCCAGCCTTTCGATGAGGAGTTGGTGGTCAACGGTATCGAACGCTGCGCTAAGGTCGAGGAGGATCACTGCCACTGATCCTCCTCCATCCAGCAGCGTTCTGGCTTCCTCTACCGCCGCCAGGAGGGCGATGTCCGTGCCCTGTCCTGGTCGGAAGCCCGTCTGGGAATTTTTCAGTTTGTTGTTAGCCTCTAGGTACTGCGAAAGTTTCTTGTTGATGAGTTTTTCCGCGATTTTACTTACTCCTGGGAGTAAGGAAATGGGCCGGTAATTCGCCAGGTTTTCAGGGTCAAGAGTGGGTTTCTTCAGTAAGGCCTTTACCACCGCCTTCTTCCAGCTCAGGGGCACAACTCCCTGTTGAAGTGACGTATTAATCAACTGAGTGAGGGAGGGGATGATAGAAGGGGCTACCTCTTTAAGGATCCGAAGAGGAGCAGGATCTCTGGGGGAGCCGCTCTTCATGGAGTTGAGCGTTGTCCGTACTTCGTCTGAGGTGACCTGGCCCCATGTGGACAGGCCGGTGGAAGAAGTCGGATATGGGAGAACGGTTTCTTCCCTCGGGCTCAGGGGAGGAATTGAATCCAGGATTAATCGGATTTTGTCCTGGAAAAAGTTAGCCAATTGTTGGCATTTCTCTTGGTCAACTTTAGGGTCAGAAGGGGGTCCCCGTTCTTGTTCTGGTGGTTTTGAGAGTTCTTTGAGGATAGCAAATGCTTCCTTCCCGGAGCCACCCGCTCTCTCTATTCTCTCCTGAAAAAACACGCTTTTGGTTTTCCGGATAGCGGTTTTATAATTGAGAAGAGAGATGGAGTAGATATTTTTATTTGCTCCTGTTTTATCACGTCTCCATGAGCGTTCGATTTTTTTACATTCTTGCCGTAGGGCTTTAAGCTCTGGAGTGTACCATGGAGCAGGGGATATCTTTTTAAGCTGTTTAAAAGTAGTGATTTTTGGAAGCAAAGCGTCGAGAGACGACGTAATCCAGTCACTGAATTGTTTATCGGCCGCATTCGGGTCCGAGGAAAGCTCGCGAGTGGAATCTGTAAGAGAACGGGCCCATATATCAGATGACAATTTGTGCCATTGGCGGTCGGTAACCTGGGTTTTAGGAGTTAAGTGATTAGATATGGGAGTTTCCCAGAAGAACGGAACCAGGAAATGGTCAGTCCATGGAAGGGTCACCGGAGGGTTGGTGGTCATCGTTGGAATATTGGTAAAGATGGGGTCCAATAGATGGCCCTTCTCGTGGGTGGGCTCGTTGTTCACCAGACATACCTCTAGAACTGTAAGGTCATGTCTGATGTCCGCGGCGACACGATCCGTTGGATCAAGGAAGTGGAGATTGAGATCACCTAATAACAGGAAGTTGGAGGTGGAGGAGGCTAGTTGAGAAATGGATTCAACTATGGAGTTGGAGAAATTGCCTGGGGCCCCAGGGGGACGATAGGTCAGAAGCCCCGCCACAGTGAAGGCTGGGGAGATTTGGATGGAGAACTGGCCGCACTCACAATCCTCGATATCAGCGTTAATCATCCTACAGACGTATCGTTCCCTGTGGATTATGGCTACCCCGCCTCCCCTCCCTTTAGGTCTATTTAGCGTTTGGCAGAGATAACCTGTGGGGAGGGCTGTGACGACATCCGGATCGGTGCAGTCAGAAAGCCATGTCTCTGTTAGGAACATTAGGTCGAAATCCTGATTTTGGATTAGGAGATTTACTTCGGTGGCGTGTTTCGGGAGGGAGCGGCAGTTGAGGAGTCCAGCTTTCAGAGCCGGTCTGGTGATTTTAGGGGGGGGAGTCGGATTGCAGTATGAGCAGGTCGAAAAGACCTTACCTTCCGTAACCGTGTGGTAGCAGGTCAGGGTGGTTTTCGGACGTAGGGCTCGTAGTGTATCAGCTGTATACATCACTCGCTCCTGAGGGTCACCTGGCAGAGTAACGGGGCCACGGGCCGTCCGGGTCCGGACGGGCCCAGACGGGCTTGCCTTTGGCGCGCTGACGGCGCGCCCGCTGCGCCCGTCCGCTGCGCGTCCGGTAATTGCACATTATTTTATGGGTTTAAGGAGGGGGGTGGGTGTGGCCTCAGGTAGGCGTGGCCTTGCTTCCTCGCCGTAAATGGCGGCGGGAAATTGTTTTTCCAGGGTTTGCTCGTTGCAGCGAAGGAGTCGCTGTTTCAGCGTGACTCTAGCCCGCTCTGACTGTTTGCCGGGTGAGTGCGCTTTTTAAAATACAATTTTAGTAAGGTGACACAAAAATACAGTGGTGATAGTTTTTAAAAGAATTTCGGCGTTCTCCCGGCTTCCGCCTCAGGAGTTTTCAGGTTCTGTCAGTTTCAACGCTGCTGGTCGCGTATATATGCTGAGGGGGGTGGGCGTGGCCTCAGGTAGGCGTGGCCTTGCTTCCTCGCCGTAAATGGCGGCGGGAAATTGTTTTTCCAGGGTTTGCTCGTTGCAGCGAAGGAGTCGCTGTTTCAGCGTGACTCTAGCCCGCTCTGACTGTTTGCCGGGTGAGTGCGCTTTTTAAAATACAATTTTAGTAAGGTGACACAAAAATACAGTGGTGATAGTTTTTAAAAGAATTTCGGCGTTCTCCCGGCTTCCGCCTCAGGAGTTTTCAGGTTCTGTCAGTTTCAACGCTGCTGGTCGCGTATATATGCTGAGGGGGGTGGGCGTGGCCTCAGGTAGGCGTGGCCTTCCTTCCTCGCCGTAAATGGCGGCGGGAAATTGTTTTTCCAGGGTTTGCTCGTTGCAGCGAAGGAGTCGCTGTTTCAGCGTGACTCTAGCCCGCTCTGACTGTTTGCCGGGTGAGTGCGCTTTTTAAAATACAATTTTAGTAAGGTGACACAAAAATACAGTGGTGATAGTTTTTAAAAGAATTTCGGCGTTCTCCCGGCTTCCGCCTCAGGAGTTTTCAGGTTCTCGTGACGAACCGGGCCGTGGGTCCGTGAGGCCTGCAGAATAGCGTCGCGGTCCCTGTAGTGGAATAGTTTGGCCACGATAGGCCTCGGGGGGGCCCCCGGCCGTGGCCGACCGCCCGGAACTCGATGGGCCCGCTCCACGGCAAAGAACGTACTTAGGCCAGCCGGGGACAACTGTTGCAGGATAAGTTCCTCGACCACGAGGTCAACCGGGCGGCTGTCGGAGGACTCCGGTACACCTATGACGCGGATGTTGTTGCGTCGGGCCCGGCCCTCGAAGTCCTCAAGCCGCCGGGCCATATGATCGTTGACCACCCTGATGTCTCCAAGCGCGGCCCGCAGATCCGACACCTCCGCACCGAGGGTGGAGGTCCGTGTATCGAGGGCCTGGACCCTCTCGTTAGTTTTGGAGAGGTCGGCCCGGATCAGGGTGACATCAATCGCGACAGTGTCGATCTTACGGGCCAGGGCCTCGTATTGCGTGGCGATGGTTTCCCTGATGCCAGCAATGGCGCCCATAATGTCCTGCAGGGAAAGTTCCGTAGAGACGTTCCTGCCTCCCCCTGCAGCGCCTGGGGGGAGGCCAGCAGCGCCAGGGGACCCTCTGCCCTGGGTGTAGCGGTCCATGTTGTTGCTCTGGACCGCTCCCCCGCGGAGGGAGGCCTTGGTCTTGCGCCCCTCGGGACCCCCTTTGCCCCCCATGTGAACACGGTCACTCAAGGGGACCTCCAATCAAGAGGTGTAAGGGCACCAGCAAGAAGACCACAAAATGTCGGTATAGGGGGTCCGAGGCGATAGGCACTCTAGTGGCAGGTGGAGGAAAACCTCGTGCAGAGGCCCAGGAAGCACCTCGCCACCCCGAGCGCACCCGCCAGCTGGTCTCCTGAAGTCCAAAACCGAAACCGAAAGTGGTGGATCGGCAACTGGCACCGCGCTGAAGCCGCTGTTGTTCAATTGCAGCCCGGCCCCACGGGTCACCTTCACCCCGGTCACCTCCGTCGGGTGGGTCCCAAAAGTTCCGACGACGACAACTCAGGATTCCCAGGTCCGATTTGAGTTTTGAAAAGAGATATGTGCTCAGCTGGTCTTCATCTCCCAGATTCAATAAACCACATCAGGATATTCTCAGGATAAATTCCGAGGAGCAGAAAGGGTCCGGGGAGCCCTGTGCTCACGCGACCATCTTGGATGCGCGCTAGGCTCCTCCGTTAATGGCATTGTTGATTCCTATAAAACTAGATAAGACCCGCTCATGATCCAAGCTATTTTCTAAAATAAAAACAATGTCTGCTAAATTCTTCATAATAATGGATGCAGTCAATTCGGATGCTTTAGCACCTATCCACCTCAACCTTACCCCATTAGCCCGATGGGCTTCGATATTTCCAACTGTGGTCCCTGTCTCTCTATCATTCTCCCCCCACAGAGTCATGGTCACAATAATACAGTTATGATCACTAGTGTCCATAATTTCCATTTCCAGTGGGGCAAAACAGTCAACGATACTAGAGGATACCAACACATGATCGATCACGGAATTAGAGCGCCAATTCCTGAATGTGGGGACAGGTGAACCATTACTGTCCCTACAGCAATCCAAAATTTCCAGGTCAAGGCACCCCATTAATGTATTCACGTTTTCCCCATACATATCGTGACCAAAGTGTGGGACCTCCCATCCGGCATTATTCGTGACCCCACAGGCCTTTGTAGATAAGAATTCGCATAATGAGGTATTAAAATCCCCACACCAGATAATATCAAATACTACATTGGAATCCAAACTTAGGGTATCAATAGCATTGGCTGTAATCCCAATGGCAGAACCTCGGACATTTCTCTCCATGTTGCTAGCCCCACTTGTTTGGCCCATATCGCATATATTCACACTTCCCTCGTGAGTATTCTCATCCTCGTTCTGATTAGGCGCATATCCGGAGCCCATAGATGTTAATTCAGGTACACAATCGAACATATGTTCATCCCTATCGGGACCCTCTTCCCTTGCTAAACATATCTCTGTCTCTTGTATGCGTCAATCATTAGAGTCCAGGGAACTAAGTGCATGAAATCTATTCTGTGTGGGGATATCAAAATAAGGATTAGAGGTGGACGGGTAAGTGGAGATTCTAGTATTGTCCCTTCGGTTGGCATTAAGGTGATTATAGAAGTAACCTAGTGCTCGGGCGCATAAATTGCCATCGGAGATTGGGAGGGATGCAGCTCTTAGGAGGACAGTAGTAACATGCTGTGGGTGTTTAAAATTTATAATTACACAGTCCCCCTTTGAGCTTTTCCTAGCACTCCCTATCCAGTTAACTCTCCTGGTAGTCAAGACATTATCAGAGAAATTCAATGGGAAACCACACTGTCTATTTAGCCAGGATAGACATTTGTTTTTTAAGGAATCGTGGGTTTCTTGATGACCCCTATTTTCAGGCGGCGGTACATTTGTCAGTACCACCACATAAGGAGCACACTCAGGTGGGAGATTAATAGCAGACTTTTTGTTAGTTTCCTCCCATCCATTTATATTTTCTATGGCAGGCAAAGCCTTGCTACTTAAGTGCATGCTCCTTTGAGGTGTTATGGGGTTAACACTATCAATCCCTTTATTTCCTATGGCTTCCTTAGAAGGGTCTCCCTGTACATGCTGCTTACATTGATTGCTAGTTGTGTCAGTTGCAGCAATTGTTACAGTAGTGACAGTAGACACCTCTCCTGGTTTGTCCAAGGCCTTACTAAGCAAACCACCCAATCTAACAACCTCTTTTATTAGTTCCTCAATTTTTGAAACCAAAGGATCTATAATGCCTCTAATCTTTAAACCAATAATCTCCTCTAGGTTAGTTACTATATCATCCTCCACCCCAACCTTATTAAATTTACTCATTGCATTCGTTTCAAGGACTTTATCTGGAGAGGCTGCTCGTTTCCGCACACTACGCAATGCCCCCTTCTTAATAGGGAATTTCCTACATGTTCTAACTGCCCGTGCTTTTGAAGTCGGTAAACATTGTTCTACCATATCAGGGCAGTCTCCTGTTCCTAACTCATTGGGGGTAGTTTGTTCAGACTCGTGCTGTCCCATCTCAACCATCTCTACCACTTCCGGAATAATAATATCAGAATGATTGTTCGCATCCTCTATACTAAAAGCTGATGAACCCCTTACAGGGCTCTCTGATTGCGGAGTACTAATTTTCCCTAGCGACTGTCGCCTTTCAGAGTTTATCTTACTAACCTTCTGGACCAAATAATTATCCATAGTGCGTGGCCCAGAAGGGGGCTTAGATCTCGACATATTATAAGCAGGCACAGCCCCCTCTAAAGCTTACTGAATTGGTATCACGTTTCCCCGTCTTCTATATGTCCTATAATAATAAACTTTAAAACAATAGCAAAGTCTTGGCAACCTACTAAATGACACACCCGGTGCTTTATATACCATATATGTTCATGAACAGCGTCTCTGGCTCAGCCCAGTCTCTTCTGGCCTCTGAGGGCCACAGAGGGCCCGCCCTTTGCCCGGGCTTAGCCCGGCGCCGCCCGCGCGCGTCCCGCGACACGGAGAGAGCCTCGCAGTTTTAAGCGCCTCCGGGCGCGCAGGAAAGCGGAAGCGGGAAGTGCCGCTATGAACTCTGGGGGCTGTAGTCCCCAACACGGCGTCCAGCAGGGTCAATGGCGGCAAGAAAGACCACAGCGCTTCCAGACCCCCGGGTGATGCAGAGTGCGCAGCAGAGCGTCCGCCAGCCAGGTAGGCTCCTCCGTTATGCCCCCGCTCCACCGAGGGAGCCTCGCAGTTTTAAGCGCCTCCGGGCGCGCAGGAAAGCGGAAGCGGGAAGTGCCGCTATGAACTCTGGGGGCTGTAGTCCCCAACACGGCGTCCAGCAGGGTCAATGGCGGCAAGAAAGACCACAGCGCTTCCAGACCCCCGGGTGATGCAGAGTGCGCAGCAGAGCGTCCGCCAGCCAGGTAGGCTCCTCCGTTATGTCATTTGAGATGTCATCAGTGATGTTATGAGTGATGTCACTGACCATGTCATGAGTGATGTAATATGTGACGTCATCAGCAGTGCATTGCGGGCGCGCGAGTTATAGTTAGCTGAACTAACTATAACGGGGGAATTTCAATGGTTTTGTACAAGTGAAAAGTCCAGCTAACTATAACACCCCTGAAACCTAGGGTTTTTTCAGTGAATTTCTGAGGTTTTTTAAGTGCTAATTCCTAACTATAACGTGCCTGAAACCTATGGTTTTTTCTGTGAATTTCAAAGGTATTTTAAATGCTAATTTCTAACTATGCCTACAGAGATAGGACATGTGAAGAAAGAAGAAAAAATGCACACAAAAAAAGAAGTGCAGAAAGAAGCAACAGATGTCCTCAAAGACGAAGAAAAGTGCAGGAAGAAGGATAACATGCAGAAAGAACAAAAAGAAGAGCAGAAAGAAGCCTTGTTGCAAAATCATCCTGTACCCTCAACTTTTTCAGACGGATACTGGTGGTAACTAAGTCTGACTAACCAGTCCTAGAGCCAGTGCTATGTTAAAAGACACTTAGAATACAGTGAAAACACCTACATACACTAGGGAACATTATGCGTTGGGGTCCCCCTGTGATTAGCATTACCTCCTCTGTAAGCCCCTAGTATATAATAGGGCAGGGGGATTAAAACTACCTCTTAAAACTTTTTGGTGCATTGTTTATACCATACACTATATCTAGTTTTCATTTTCAATCGTGCTCTCAGGACTATGTTCTATATAACACTGTGTTCACCTACCCTTTTCACGGGCATTACATTTTGCGATAGGGGGTGGAGGGTCAGGGGGTGTTTCTGCCAAGTGAGCCCGGAGTCACAGTCACAAACGTCCTCTTCTTCCTGAATAAAAGTGAGATTATGCTGCATACTTGTTCATATTTTAAGTAGTTCGCACAGACACACGTTTTAAAAACAATAAAGTTCCTAATACCCGCCTTCTCTGAACAGTTAGCTTGCTGCCCCATCCCCCTCCTCCCTATCCTCTGTTGTGTGAATCCATGGACTAGCATCCTCCCTCCTGCCATGCATGGTCTGATGTGCTGCCACTGCCCTCAATTTAGTATGATGTACCAGTCCACTCCTCCTGCCCTCCATTGCCCAATTCTATGCCCCATCATTGACCTCCTGCTTAAACTCTGTGCTTAGCTTGCTGCCCCTATTCTCCTTCCCCCTGCCCTCCGATGTCTTTGTGCATGTCCCTGCTCCATCCTTTTTGCCCACCATGTTCCATGGACCTGCCACTCCTATCTACTCTGAGTGTTCTGTTGAGCTGCCACTCCCCTCCCACCTGCCTAGCATTGTCAGATGACTGTAACCTGTCCCTGCCACCTCCACCCTGCCTGTCCACATGCCATGCCCCTATCCGCTTCCTCCTGTCCTACATGGTCCATTGTACTGCCACACCCTTCTGCCCTCCCTGGTCTGTTGTGCTGCAACTGCTCCTCCTGCCTGCCCCGTGCAGTCTGTTGTGAGGCCCCTTCCCCTGAACTTTCTTGTCTGTGCACAGGTCCTGACCCTCCCTTCTATCCTCCATCGTCCTTTGTGCATGCCCCTGCACCCTCCTTCTTTTTTTTTGTCAAACCATTTTTATTGCAGGACCAAATATAGTGTACAACAATCGGGGCGCATGTCAGTGATGCGGGTTTCCCGCCTCCCCCGTAGCCATTGAATCGTGCAACAGACACAGCCGTACTGCCCACATCCCGGAGGCCGGGCGGCAACACTTAGTGGTAAGGCACATTGATACAATACTGACAAGATCGAATTTCTGATGGGGAGGCCCGCTGCCCGCTTTTGAACGTTGTACCCTTGCTCCCCAGGTATGCACAAAACTTACAGCCTACTTCCATGGAACCTTAAACTTGTAATCCTACCCCCAGCCCTCCCCTCCCTAGTGCCCCCCCCATTGCGCCTAGTCAGGAGTAATTAGCATGTGTGGTGGGTAGCAGGAAAGATCCATAGGTCCCTAATCGTGTGTGAGTGGCAGGGGAGCTGATGTCGCCACTCCGTCAACTGCGTCATCAGAATTCGCATCGTCCTCCCCACTGGCTAGGCTATCCCGCAATGCCTGTACCAACAGTTCCCATTCCATTGCCGCCGCCTGAGCCCGGTCATCCGGTTTGCGGTGAGCCAGCTGGTATCGGAGTGTGCTGTCGCTAGCCGCCCATTTGAGGAATTCATTCAACCATCTCCGGTGTGTAGGACCCACCTTTGACTTCCACCCCTTCGTCACCTCCCTCTTGGCTAGGATAAGTCCCATGTCTATAAACTTGCTGGTTATTTTGTTCTTGGGCGTGTGCGGGAACCAGTGGAGTATACAAACGGCTGCGTCGTAGTGTAAGTCTCTATCTGCTACGTCATTCAACGTACCGCCGACCTCTCCCCAGTACTCCTGCAGGTTTGGGCAGGCCCTCAGCATGTGGAGCAGGTCTGCTACCACCCAGTTACATCTAGGGCACGCAGCTTCCGCAGCTCCAAAGTATTTCCTGACCTTGTCTGGGGTAAGGTATGCTCTGTGGAGCACATAGAAATGAATTAGTTGAAATCGCGCATTTCTCGTGCTTTTTCTGGCTCTACGCACTAACTGCACCCACGTGGTGTCAGGGATGTCCACCTGCAAGTCCAGCTCCCACTTGGTTTTTAACGCAGTCAGGGGCTGAAGGGTCTCCTTTACCATCCGTGAGTAAAGACACGTCACTGCCTTGAAGGTGCCAGCCGACATCATCGTGTATTGGCACGCCTGCGTTGTTGCGGGCTCAATTAGACCCTCACCCCAATGTGCCTGTATGGCTCTCACTACCGCTGCATGCAAGAGGTAATCTCCTCGTGGGAGGTCGTAGCGATCTTGCAGAGTCTGGAACGGGGACAGCACGCCGTCATCATACAGGTCCCCCAACATCTGCAGACCCGCCTCCTCCCACAACTGCAGCCTCGACCAATCGCCCCCATGAGGGAGTGCTGTCACCATGCCCAGTGGGATTTCGGGCGCATATGGGTGTCTGACTCCTGCTCGTCTCTGCGAACTGTTCCAGCATAGGCGGAACGTACGCTCCTCCTGGGTCAGGTCCCCAAGTGCCAACCTCTGTTGGAGGGTGATGTAAGCCAGCACATGGCGAGGAGTGCCAGCGTCCCTCTCCCTCTCCGGGCCGCGGTATACTCTCGCTACTTCCTGCGTGAAGGACTGCAGTTGTGCAGCTAAATAATAGAACTCGAAGTTCGGGACCGCCAGGCCCCCATCGTCTTTTGGATTTTTGGATGGGTCAACGTCGTTAGCGCTACCCTGCGTCTGCCCGATCCCCACAGGAAGGATGTTATCAACGACTTAAGGTGCTTAAAGATCGCTCCAGGCACCCACACTGGGAGTGTCCTGAAGAAATACAAGAATCGGGGTAAGGCGATCATCTTCAGCAGAGATATGCGGCCCGTTACCGATAGTGGCAGGGTGGCCCAGAAAGACATGCTCCCTTGTAGGGCGCGGATACAACGCCCTATGTTGCCCTCCAGTAAGGTCGAGGCGTCATGATATACGTGCACCCCCAGGTAGTCTAAACAGCGGGGCTCCCATCTAATCAAGTGGCAGGCGGGGGGCTGTACCTCCTCTCGCCGAAGGGGGAACAGACAGGTCTTATTCCAATCAACCCTAAGGCCAGACATCCTGCCAAAGCGCTCCAGGAGACGTTCCGCGCCCACCACCGCGTCGTCGGAGTTTTCCAGAAAGAGGAAGAGGTCGTCCGCGTATAGTGATATGAAATGACGGTGCCCTCTAACATCCAGCCCGCCATAGTGGTTGCCCATTCTAGCCATGGCCGCTAGAGGCTCTATCGCCAATGCAAACAACAGGGGGGATAATGCACAACCCTGCCTGGTGCCGCGACATACCTCGAACTGCTGGGACACCAGCGTGCCCACTTTCACACGTGCCTTCGCCGAGGAATATAGCACTTTCGTCCAGTGTATGTAGTTGTCGCCCAGGCCGAATCTCCGCATCACCTCGAACAGGTATTCCCACTCCAGACTATCGAACGCCTTTTCAATATCGACCGACAACACTAGGGGCGTCCGCGCCTCGGGTGGTGGATCATTTACAAGCCTGATCAACCGCCAAATGTTGTGGGTGGTGTTGCGGGTGGGTATGAACCCTGAATGATCCTTGTAGATCAATTCTTGCATATGACGCATCAGCCTGGTCGCCAGTATGGTGCTGAGGATCTTGTAATCTGTAGTTAGTATTGATAGGGGTCGGTAGGACGCAGGGTCAGCGCTTTCTCTGCGTGGCTTTAGTAAAGGAATCATTATGGCCTCACGCGGGAGCCGTCCTCTGTCCCTGGCCTCATTATAGACAATTTGGAGCCGGGGAGCCAGTCGCTCCAAGTAGCGGCCGTAAAACTCTATGGGCAGGCCATCCAGACCCGGGGCTTTATTGCGGGCCATCTGCTTCACGGCTCCCTTTATTTCTGCTAGTTCTATTTGGCCTCCCAGGGCATCTGCGTGCTCCTGTTCCAACCGTGGTAGTTGCAGCTCGTCAAGGTATGCCTCTACTTCGTCACTCTGTGCCAGTAATGCACTTTCGTACAGACGCACGTAGTAGGACCGAAAGCCGTCCAAAATGGCTGGTTGCGTGGTGCCTATATGACCCTCCCCGCCCCGTAGAGCTAAGATGGGATGACTGTTTCCAGTAGGGTTCGCTAACCAGGCCAGCAGAGTCCCCACCTTATCCCCCTCGGCGTGTGATTTAGTCAGGTACGTTCTGTAATCGAAGCTGCGAAAACGCTCCACCTCCACCGCAACCGCCTCCCGCGCCTCGCAGACCCTGTCCTGTAGCTCGGGTCGGTTGGGGCGCGCCACTTCGGCCTCTCTCAGCACGCGTTCGGCTCTGTCTAAGTCGTCCAGCAGGGTCTTTCGTATCCCCGCGTATTTCCCTATGCAATGGCCCCTCACCACGATCTTAAAGGCATCCCATTCCGCCGCCCTAGAGATCGCGGTGCCGTCATTCTCGACAAAGTAGTGCCCAATCCGTTCAGCGAGCGACTCCCGGAACGGTGGGTCATCTAACGTGTCCGGCCTCAGTCGCCACGTCGGGATCGGTGATACTGCGTTCATCCAGCCTAGCGTGAGTATCAGGGGGTTATGGTCGGAAATGGTGCGCGCCAGATATTCCGTCTTAGGTACACAAAAATATAGTCACAGTGGAGACATATTTAAAGGAGTAAAGGAGCATACATTTGTTAGTGATTCGAACAAATTTAACGACACCACCTATTTTCTGCATGTATGACCATAATTTAATCGATTATCCAGAATTTCAGTCAAAAGGAAGATCAGCAATTTAAATCAAGGCCAAATGCATCACAATGTCAACATATTCAAATACATATAGGTGTAAGGTACGTGATAAGTGCAAGATTTGGGGATGAGTGCAGGACGTTGTGAGGGAGGAAGGTTGCGTAAAAATAGGAACATCCACAGTTTGTTGCAGAGCCTAACCTGCCAATTGAATGGCCACAAAACTTAAATCAGACAACACAAAATTAGAAAGCAGTTGTGCATTCACTGACAATCTCCAGTGTTGATTGTAGACAGAAGTAAGTCGACGTTTCGACCCCTGTTAGAACCAGCAAATTGGTTTGCTTGGAGTCGGGGTCTTCATCAGGACCAAGGGAATGGGCTTACACCTAGGGGCAAGGGTCAAAAATTTAATAAAGTGAGGTGTGTCTGTCATAACCATTATAATTAAGAAAAAAAGAATAATAAAAATTACCAGCATCAGCAGCATGAATCAAGCTGGAAAATTGGGAAGGGGCCAATCAGTGCTCCTGGGAAAAAGGAAAAGAGACGAGGAATACCACTGAAACCGCAATTTAAAACCACACTGAGTGTCGAAGATGCCTGGGTGACAAAGATACTCACCCAAGGTGTAGTATTCACCACTCGGTAAGTGAGTCCGGGAAGGGCTGAATTAATCAGCATAAGCAAGGATCCGTTAATGTCCCAAGCTGAAAAAAGGGGGGGGGGGGAGAAAAGAGGGGGAGGAAAGGAGAATTAATCTCCAACACTCGGATCATTAATTTCTATAAACATGTCCGAGAGCGCAGCGCATATGGAATTAATTGAACCATTAATTGTGATACGCGGGAGAGAAGGGAGTTGTGAACCTATCACTCGGATTGGAAAGTCATTAAGAGCATGTCCGAGATCGCAGCGCATATTTAACTCGTCATTGGTCATTAATAGAACATGCGGGAGAATGTACATGAAACCTTGGAAAATAATCTCCACACAGGGTGTTACAAACCGCAATAATGCGATGACGGGAGAGAGGGAACCACTGAGTCAGCAGGATGTAACATACCTTAAGGGCCGCGTCGAGCGTTCTGACAGCTAACCCTGGGCTTGGTCACATGACCATTAAAATACCAAACAGACGCGTGCACAACCGGAAGGATTACGCCCTGATTGGTGGGAACTAAGGGGTGTGTGTGGCTACGTGTTCGGATGTGATTGCACATTTAAACAGAGCCGGGGGTTCTTCAAGCCGCAATAATGCGTTAATAAGAGAGAGGGAAGCGAAAAAACTGAGGCTGCAGGGTGTAACATACCTCGGGGGCCGCGTCGGACAGTCTGACAGCTAATCCTGGGCTCGGTCACATGACCTATTAAATACCAAACAGACGCGCGTGCGCCCGGAAGGATTGCGCCCTGATTGGTGGAAACTCGGGGGTGTGTATTGCTGCCTGTTCTGATGTAAACTCAAGCAAAGCAGGGACCAATTGCTGGTTCTAGGCTCATAACCACAGTACAAAAGATAATATAATCACTGCAATGAATGATACGAAGACAACCATACCATCGAGCATAATTAATACAATCCTTGTAAGTGGTAGAAAAGTTGTTGCTGATTCCCCAACATACAGAATATTATAGGACAACGTAACATCACTAAAAGACTCAGCGATTACAGTGCGCAATGGGGTTGTCTTATGATGTAAAAAGGACACATAACATCACCTAATACTGTATGCAGTGGGGTTGTCTATGATGTGAAATGGGCAGTGTGGGATGCATAACCCTCAGTATTGTGATACTTAGCCATTATTTAATAAAGATAGTTGGGTGTAGGTTGCATCAAGTTCATTAAGGCCACTAAGGACAGAATCAAACCGGTCCATCCATTTACATTCCCTGATGTTAAGAATTGAGCCAAGGTCACCACCCCTAATGCCCAGTACAATGGCTTCAATTACCAGCCATTTTATCGATTCAGGGGAATGGTTGCATGTTTTAAAATGGTCGACCATGGGTGCTCCAGGGGTGGTACATCTTATCCTGCTGCAGTGTTGGAGTATCCGGCATTTCACTTTCTGGGTAGTCTGGCCTATGTAAATCTTATTGCAGGGGCAGACTATCGCGTAGATGACGTTCTTAGTATTACAATTGGTGAGCGTCTTTAAATCCACCGTACAGTTGTTATGTTGGAACGTCTTTGTTTCAATGGTCAGATTGCAGGCTTTGCACTGTCCACATTTGACATGGCCCGTAGGAGCGGGAAGATGCCAGAGCGATTCAATGGTTGGTCTAGTAGGTGTTTCCAAGAGAGACTTGACCACATGGTCGCGCACATTTTTGCCCTTCTTGAAGGAATGCATTGGGGGTTCGGTAAGCTGTAGTTCTGCTGACACCAAATGCCAATGTTTATTAACAATCTGGCGGATATCGTTACTCCTGGTGTTAAAAGTAGTAACACATATCAGTCTGTTAAGATCATCCGTCCGTACTTTAGGAGTAAGGAGGAGGTCTCTATGGTTGTACCAGGCTCTCTTGCGAGCCCTCTTAACAAGCCTCCGAGGATAGCCGCGTTCGATCAATCTCAGGATGAGGTCATCAGATTCCGTGAAGAAATCATCTTTTCTAGAACAGTTCCTCCTGATCCTAAGAAACTGGCCGAAAGGAAGGTTATCGCGTAGTCCTCTGGGATGGTGACTTCCATACCTCAATAAGGTGTTTCTTTCCGTAGTTTTACGGAACAGGGTTGTATAAAGACAGTCATCCATAGCCTTGATGGTAATATCAAGAAAGTCAATACTAGACTTGTCCTTAGTCATAGTAAACTGAATATCAACCAATCTATCATTCAACCAATGGAAAAACTCCTCCAATTCCTGGTCATTGCCTGTCCAAATCATCAGGACGTCATCGATAAAACGTTTCCAATACGTGACCTTTTGACTGAACGGATTTGTGATGTTATTGACAAAGGTCTGCTCAAAGTTGTCCATATACAAAATGGCCAGGTCTGGGGCAAAGCTGGCACCCATCGCGACGCCTTTCGTTTGCATGAAGAAGTCATTTTGAAAGAAAAAGAAATTCTGTGTCATTGCTATATTGAGCAATCGAATGATGAAATCCGAGGGAACTTGCATCGGTTGGGTTCTTGTCTCCAAATATTTCAAAGTCACCTCCAAAGCATGTTGTTGAGGGATACTAGTATACAGTGACACGATGTCCAGTGTCACTAGAATTTGGGTGGCTGGATTGAAAGGCATCCCATCAACCAGATTGATAACTTGCATGGTGTCCCGCAGGTACGAATCTGTATTTTCTGCCAAGGGCTTCAAGAAAAAATCGATGTATTTACATAGTGGCTCAAGAATTGAGCCACACCCCGAGACTATGGGGCGGCCGGGTGGCCTTTCCTGGTTTTTATGTACTTTGGGTAAGGTGTAGATTGTCGGAAGACGAGGCTGAGGCTGATTCAGAAATTGGAACTCCAGGTTCGAGAGGAAACCTTGGGCGAGGCCATCTTGAGTTACTCGAAGGATCATGGTACTGATCTTTTTGGTGGGATTTAGATTGAGTCTAGTATAGCTGATGCCATCATTCAATTGAGAATAGAGTTCTTCCTTGTAGTTTTCCACGCTCTGTAGTACGATGGCTCCACCCTTGTCAGCGGGTTTGATGACAATAGAGTGGTTATTCCTCAAGTCATCCAGGGCCTTTCGTTCCGCAGAGGTGACATTGTGTTTGACATACTTTCTGGTGGAGCAGATTCTTAGTGCCTCCTTAAGTACAGTACTTTCATAGGTCAGAATCCGATGTGAGACCATTTGAGAAGTAGGTGTGAATGTGGAGGGAGTACGTAGGCCGGTACAGGATGTAGTCGTACTCATAGGAGCCTGACGAAAGAAGTAGCGTAACCGTATTTTTCGAAAGAACCGGTGTAACTCAGTCTGAAGGTTGAATTTGTTGGGATAGGTCGTAGGAACATATGATAGACCTTTACTCAAAATGCGATGTTCATCATCCGTAAGTATATGATTAGACAGGTTCATGATGGGATCCTTTAGAGTGCCTACCAACGATAGACCCGGCGTCTCGTTTGAATTTCTCCATGTGGTTCCTGAGGGAAGTGTACCTGCTTCTGGGCAGTATTCATCCCTTGTTGCTGAACTCTGTCCCAACCCTGGCCTTGTTGTAAGCGGCCGCGACCGCGGCCTCTGTTCCAATTCCAATTCGCATTTCTTCCCCTGGGTGGTCGCCATTGTCGGTCCTCTAAAAAAGCCGGTCCAGAGGGTGGATAATAGGTAGTATCCTGAGGTTGGTATCCTGTGTAGCTCCCTGCCTGTTCACCCTCACTGCCCGTGGAGCCAGACGACTCCGAGAAATTCGTGAATCTGCGAGTACCTTGAAAGCCACCTCTTCCTCTGTTGAAGAAACGGCCCTGTTGGTCCTGCTTGTAATAATCTTCCTGTAGGTACGGATAGGTCAATTTCTTATCATAAAAGCGGACGTCTTTAGAAAGTTTGTCCAATTTCTTGGCTTGTGTGTTGACATCAAATTCCTTGATGGTTTTCTCAAGGCGTTCCAGAGCCTCCTTGGCATTTGTTAGTGCATTATCTGTAGAAATGTCTCGTTTTAAATCAGCAATTTCCTTCATCAATTATTCGACCTGTTCAAGGGCAGTCTCAACTCCCAGGACCATCCAGTGGCGGGAACAGTTGTTGGCCACAAAGCTGAAGCCCTCCTTGAATTTGGGTTGATCCACAAAGATCGCTGGCTCGTTCTTAACCTGCAATCCAACCGGTATGACGTTTGACTGTAGATATTTGGTCAGAAGGTGGCCGTGCAGCCTGGTGCGGATCAGCTTCTTCTCTAATCTCTCTAGTTTGTTGATCTTCTCATTAAGGGACACATCAATGTTTGGGGTATTCGAAGAAATGAAAAGGTTGGAGGGATCTTGAATAAGTGTGGTAATGTATTCCTCAGTGTATGATAATGTCTCATTGCCTAACATAATGAAAAAGGATTAAAAATGAATACCCTCGCAGGACAAGGCCTGCACTGTAGAGAGTTATGTATCAATGGGGTAACCCGGTAGACCACTGGACTCGGGTATAGATAGGTACACAAAAATATAGTCACAGTGGAGACATATTTAAAGGAGTAAAGGAGCATACATTTGTTAGTGATTCGAACAAATTTAACGACACCACCTATTTTCTGCATGTATGACCATAATTTAATCGATTATCCAGAATTTCAGTCAAAAGGAAGATCAGCAATTTAAATCAAGGCCAAATGCATCACAATGTCAACATATTCAAATACATATAGGTGTAAGGTACGTGATAAGTGCAAGATTTGGGGATGAGTGCAGGACGTTGTGAGGGAGGAAGGTTGCGTAAAAATAGGAACATCCACAGTTTGTTGCAGAGCCTAACCTGCCAATTGAATGGCCACAAAACTTAAATCAGACAACACAAAATTAGAAAGCAGTTGTGCATTCACTGACAATCTCCAGTGTTGATTGTAGACAGAAGTAAGTCGACGTTTCGACCCCTGTTAGAACCAGCAAATTGGTTTGCTTGGAGTCGGGGTCTTCATCAGGACCAAGGGAATGGGCTTACATCTAGGGGCAAGGGACAAAAATGTAATAAAGTGAGGTGTGTCTGTCATAACCATTATAATTAAGAAAAAAAGAATAATAAAAATTACCAGCATCAGCAGCATGAATCAAGCTGGAAAATTGGGAAGGGGCCAATCAGTGCTCCTGGGAAAAAGGAAAAGAGACGAGGAATACCACTGAAACCGCAATTTAAAACCACACTGAGTGTCGAAGATGCCTGGGTGACAAAGATACTCACCCAAGGTGTAGTATTCACCACTCGGTAAGTGAGTCCGGGAAGGGCTGAATTAATCAGCATAAGCAAGGATCCGTTAATGTCCCAAGCTGAAAAAAGGGGGGGGGGGGAGAAAAGAGGGGGAGGAAAGGAGAATTAATCTCCAACACTCGGATCATTAATTTCTATAAACATGTCCGAGAGCGCAGCGCATATGGAATTACAAACCGCAATAATGCGATGACGGGTGAGTATCTTTGTCACCCAGGCATCTTCGACACTCAGTGTGGTTTTAAATTGCGGTTTCAGTGGTATTCCTCGTCTCTTTTCCTTTTTCCCAGGAGCACTGATTGGCCCCTTCCCAATTTTCCAGCTTGATTCATGCTGCTGATGCTGGTAATTTTTATTATTCTTTTTTTCTTAATTATAATGGTTATGACAGACACACCTCACTTTATTACATTTTTGACCCTTGCCCCTAGGTGTAAGCCCATTCCCTTGGTCCTGATGAAGACCCCGACTCCAAGCAAACCAATTTGCTGGTTCTAACAGGGGTCGAAACGTCGACTTACTTCTGTCTACAATCAACACTGGAGATTGTCAGTGAATGCACAACTGCTTTCTAATTTTGTGTTGTCTGATTTAAGTTTTGTGGCCATTCAATTGGCAGGTTAGGCTCTGCAACAAACTGTGGATGTTCCTATTTTTACGCAACCTTCCTCCCTCACAACGTCCTGCACTCATCCCCAAATCTTGCACTTATCACGTACCTTACACCTATATGTATTTGAATATGTTGACATTGTGATGCATTTGGCCTTGATTTAAATTGCTGATCTTCCTTTTGACTGAAATTCTGGATAATCGATTAAATTATGGTCATACATGCAGAAAATAGGTGGTGTCGTTAAATTTGTTCGAATCACTAACAAATGTATGCTCCTTTACTCCTTTAAATATGTCTCCACTGTGACTATATTTTTGTGTACCTATCTATACCCGAGTCCAGTGGTCTACCGGGTTACCCCATTGATACATAACTCTCTACAGTGCAGGCCTTGTCCTGCGAGGGTATTCATTTTTAATCCTTTTTCATTATGTTAGGCAATGAGACATTATCATACACTGAGGAATACATTACCACACTTATTCAAGATCCCTCCAACCTTTTCATTTCTTCGAATACCCCAAACATTGATGTGTCCCTTAATGAGAAGATCAACAAACTAGAGAGATTAGAGAAGAAGCTGATCCGCACCAGGCTGCACGGCCACCTTCTGACCAAATATCTACAGTCAAACGTCATACCGGTTGGATTGCAGGTTAAGAACGAGCCAGCGATCTTTGTGGATCAACCCAAATTCAAGGAGGGCTTCAGCTTTGTGGCCAACAGCTGTTCCCGCCACTGGATGGTCCTGGGAGTTGAGACTGCCCTTGAACAGGTCGAATTATTGATGAAGGAAATTGCTGATTTAAAACGAGACATTTCTACAGATAATGCACTAACAAATGCCAAGGAGGCTCTGGAACGCCTTGAGAAAACCATCAAGGAATTTGATGTCAACACACAAGCCAAGAAATTGGACAAACTTTCTAAAGACGTCCGCTTTTATGATAAGAAATTGACCTATCCGTACCTACAGGAAGATTATTACAAGCAGGACCAACAGGGCCGTTTCTTCAACAGAGGAAGAGGTGGCTTTCGAGGTACTCGCAGATTCACGAATTTCTCGGAGTCGTCTGGCTCCACGGGCAGTGAGGGTGAACAGGCAGGGAGCTACACAGGATACCAACCTCAGGATACTACCTATTATCCACCCTCTGGACCGGCTTTTTTAGAGGACCGACAATGGCGACCACCCAGGGGAAGAAATGCGAATTGGAATTGGAACAGAGGCCGCGTTCGCGGCCGCTTACAACAAGGCCAGGGTTGGGACAGAGTTCAGCAACAAGGGATGAATACTGCCCAGAAGCAGGTACACTTCCCTCAGGAACCACATGGAGAAATTCAAACGAGACGCCGGGTCTATCGTTGGTAGGCACTCTAAAGGATCCCATCATGAACCTGTCTAATCATATACTTACGGATGATGAACATCGCATTTTGAGTAAAGGTCTATCATATGTTCCTACGACCTATCCCAACAAATTCAACCTTCAGACTGAGTTACACCGGTTCTTTCGAAAAATACGGTTACGCTACTTCTTTCGTCAGCCTCCTATGAGTACGACTACATCCTGTACCGGCCTACGTACTCCCTCCACATTCACACCTACTTCTCAAATGGTCTCACATCGGATTCTGACCTATGAAAGTACTGTACTTAAGGAGGCACTAAGAATCTGCTCCACCAGAAAGTATGTCAAACACAATGTCACCTCTGCGGAACGAAAGGCCCTGGATGACTTGAGGAATAACCACTCTATTGTCATCAAACCCGCTGACAAGGGTGGAGCCATCGTACTACAGAGCGTGGAAAACTACAAGGAAGAACTCTATTCTCAATTGAATGATGGCATCAGCTATACTAGACTCAATCTAAATCCCACCAAAAAGATCAGTACCATGATCCTTCGAGTAACTCAAGATGGCCTCGCCCAAGGTTTCCTCTCGAACCTGGAGTTCCAATTTCTGAATCAGCCTCAGCCTCGTCTTCCGACAATCTACACCTTACCCAAGGTACATAAAAACCAGGAAAGGCCACCCGGCCGCCCCATAGTCTCGGGGTGTGGCTCAATTCTTGAGCCACTATGTAAATACATCGATTTTTTCTTGAAGCCCTTGGCAGAAAATACAGATTCGTACCTGCGGGACACCATGCAAGTTATCAATCTGGTTGATGGGATGCCTTTCAATCCAGCCACCCAAATTCTAGTGACACTGGACATCGTGTCACTGTATACTAGTATCCCCCAACATCATGCTTTGGAGGTGACTTTGAAATATTTGGAGACAAGAACCCAACCGATGCAAGTTCCCTCGGATTTCATCATTCGATTGCTCAATATAGCAATGACACAGAATTTCTTTTTCTTTCAAAATGACTTCTTCATGCAAACGAAAGGCGTCGCGATGGGTGCCAGCTTTGCCCCAGACCTGGCCATTTTGTATATGGACAACTTTGAGCAGACCTTTGTCAATAACATCACAAATCCGTTCAGTCAAAAGGTCACGTATTGGAAACGTTTTATCGATGACGTCCTGATGATTTGGACAGGCAATGACCAGGAATTGGAGGAGTTTTTCCGTTGGTTGAATGATAGATTGGTTGATATTCAGTTTACTATGACTAAGGACAAGTCTAGTATTGACTTTCTTGATATTACCATCAAGGCTATGGATGACTGTCTTTATACAACCCTGTTCCGTAAAACTACGGAAAGAAACACCTTATTGAGGTATGGAAGTCACCATCCCAGAGGACTACGCGATAACCTTCCTTTCGGCCAGTTTCTTAGGATCAGGAGGAACTGTTCCAGAAAAGATGATTTCTTCACGGAATCTGATGACCTCATCCTGAGATTGATCGAACGCGGCTATCCTCGGAGGCTTGTTAAGAGGGCTCGCAAGAGAGCCTGGTACAACCATAGAGACCTCCTCCTTACTCCTAAAGTACGGACGGATGATCCTAACAGACTGATATGTGTTACTACTTTTAACACCAGGAGTAACGATATCCGCCAGATTGTTAATAAACATTGGCATTTGGTGTCAGCAGAAGTACAGCTTACCGAACCCCCAATGCATTCCTTCAAGAAGGGCAAAAATGTGCGCGACCATGTGGTCAAGTCTCTCTTGGAAACACCTACTAGACCAACCATTGAATCGCTCTGGCATCTTCCCGCTCCTACGGGCCATGTCAAATGTGGACAGTGCAAAGCCTGCAATCTGACCATTGAAACAAAGACGTTCCAACATAACAACTGTACGGTGGATTTAAAGACGCTCACCAATTGTAATACTAAGAACGTCATCTACGCGATAGTCTGCCCCTGCAATAAGATTTACATAGGCCAGACTACCCAAAAATTTGAAATGCCGGATACTCCAACACTGTAGCAGGATAAGATGTACCACTCCTGGAGCACCCATGGTCGACCATTTTAAAACATGCAACCATTCCCCTGAATCGATAAAATGGCTGGTAATTGAAGCCATTGTACTGGGCATTAGGGGTGGTGACCTTGGCTCAATTCTTAACATCAGGGAATGTAAATGGATGGACCGGTTTGATTCTGTCCTTAGTGGCCTTAATGAACTTGATGCAACCTACACCCAACTATCTTTATTAAATAATGGCTAAGTATCACAATACTGAGGGTTATGCATCCCACACTGCCCATTTCACATCATAGACAACCCCACTGCATACAGTATTAGGTGATGTTATGTGTCCTTTTTACATCATAAGACAACCCCATTGCGCACTGTAATCGCTGAGTCTTTTAGTGATGTTACGTTGTCCTATAATATTCTGTATGTTGGGGAATCAGCAACAACTTTTCTACCACTTACAAGGATTGTATTAATTATGCTCGATGGTATGGTTGTCTTCGTATCATTCATTGCAGTGATTATATTATCTTTTGTACTGTGGTTATGAGCCTAGAACCAGCAATTGGTCCCTGCTTTGCTTGAGTTTACATCAGAACAGGCAGCAATACACACCCCCGAGTTTCCACCAATCAGGGCGCAATCCTTCCGGGCGCACGCGCGTCTGTTTGGTATTTAATAGGTCATGTGACCGAGCCCAGGGTTAGCTGTCAGACTGTCCGACGCGGCCCCCGAGGTATGTTACACCCTGCAGCCTCAGTTTTTTCGCTTCCCTCTCTCTTATTAACGCATTATTGCGGCTTGAAGAACCCCCGGCTCTGTTTAAATGTGCAATCACATCCGAACACGTAGCCACACACACCCCTTAGTTCCCACCAATCAGGGCGTAATCCTTCCGGTTGTGCGCGCGTCTGTTTGGTATTTTAATGGTCATGTGACCAAGCCCAGGGTTAGCTGTCAGAACGCTCGACGCGGCCCTTAAGGTATGTTACATCCTGCTGACTCAGTGGTTCCCTCTCTCCCGTCATCGCATTATTGCGGTTTGTAACACCCTGTGTGGAGATTATTTTCCAAGGTTTCATGTACATTCTCCCGCATGTTCTATTAATGACCAATGACGAGTTAAATATGCGCTGCGATCTCGGACATGCTCTTAATGACTTTCCAATCCGAGTGATAGGTTCACAACTCCCTTCTCTCCCGCGTATCACAATTAATGGTTCAATTAATTCCATATGCGCTGCGCTCTCGGACATGTTTATAGAAATTAATGATCCGAGTGTTGGAGATTAATTCTCCTTTCCTCCCCCTCTTTTCTCCCCCCCCCCCCTTTTTTCAGCTTGGGACATTAACGGATCCTTGCTTATGCTGATTAATTCAGCCCTTCCCGGACTCACTTACCGAGTGGTGAATACTACACCTTGGGTGAGTATCTTTGTCACCCAGGCATCTTCGACACTCAGTGTGGTTTTAAATTGCGGTTTCAGTGGTATTCCTCGTCTCTTTTCCTTTTTCCCAGGAGCACTGATTGGCCCCTTCCCAATTTTCCAGCTTGATTTATGCTGCTGATGCTGGTAATTTTTATTATTCTTTTTTTCTTAATTATAATGGTTATGACAGACACACCTCACTTTATTACATTTTTGACCCTTGCCCCTAGGTGTAAGCCCATTCCCTTGGTCCTGATGAAGACCCCGACTCCAAGCAAACCAATTTGCTGGTTCTAACAGGGGTCGAAACGTCGACTTACTTCTGTCTACAATCAACACTGGAGATTGTCAGTGAATGCACAACTGCTTTCTAATTTTGTGTTGTCTGATTTAAGTTTTGTGGCCATTCAATTGGCAGGTTAGGCTCTGCAACAAACTGTGGATGTTCCTATTTTTACGCAACCTTCCTCCCTCACAACGTCCTGCACTCATCCCCAAATCTTGCACTTATCACGTACCTTACACCTATATGTATTTGAATATGTTGACATTGTGATGCATTTGGCCTTGATTTAAATTGCTGATCTTCCTTTTGACTGAAATTCTGGATAATCGATTAAATTATGTTATGGTCATACATGCAGAAAATAGGTGGTGTCGTTAAATTTGTTCGAATCACTAACAAATGTATGCTCCTTTACTCCTTTAAATATGTCTCCACTGTGACTATATTTTTGTGTACCTATCTATACCCGAGTCCAGTGGTCTACCGGGTTACCCCATTGATACATAACTCTTTAGATATTCCGTCTTGGCCGCCGCAGGGAGGACTAATGGAGAGCACAGAAAGGCGTCCAATCGGACATGAAGGTCATGGAGGCCGGAGTAGAACGAGTAGTCCCGCTCCTCTGGATGCTGAGCGCGCCAAGCGTCAGTCAGATCCCATCTGTCCTGCCAATCCGATCTAGTTTTCGCCAACCGGTGCACCGGGGACGCGGGCAGCGGCGGGTGTGACCTATCAAGTGTAACGTCTGCTATGGAATTGAAGTCCCCCCCTAAGAGCACTGGGCCCACGAGGTAGCCAGCCAGCGCGCCAGAGAGTCGTGTAAAGTAGGTCGCATGGTCAACATTAGGCGCATAGATGCTACCTAGAGCAATATGCTTGCCCCTGAGTTTGCCCTCCACCGCTACGTACCGTCCCTCCGGGTCCGCTATGTGTCTGGTTACCTGAAAAGGAGTGCCCGCCCGTATCCAAATTAGGACCCCTCTAGCAAAGGCAGAGTACGTGGTGTAGAACAGTTGGCCCCTCCATCTACGCTGCAAGGCTATGCCCTCCTTCTTCGTGAGGTGAGTTTCCTGCAGAAACGCTATCTGCACTCCCCTGCGAACCAGATAAGCATGCACCTTGTGCCGTCTTGCCACGGAGTGGAGCCCCCTCACATTCCAAGTCACACATTTTATCGACCCCGCATTAGCCATTGTCCCACATTGTACGGCATTGAACACAGGCAATTCGTCCCCAGGCGCATATGGTGGCACTATGCCCTCCCCCCCGCAGCACAACCCCTACCCCCCCGCCCTGCACTACGCCTAGAGCCCCCCAACTACTCCAGGCCCCTCCCCCCAGAACAGGACCTAACTTCGCAAAAGCCGTTCCCATCCAAACGGTGCTCGAGCAACCGCGCTCTCACAAACCAGCTAGTCCGCAGTCTACACTACGGAGGCCTTATGGGCCTTATAGGGCGTTGACTAGTTACCAGATCCCAGCCATCGACTCATCCCCCCCGCCCCACAATACACATGAAGCTCACGAAAGTCCAATCTTACTGTATTCTGCTCAGGTGTCTGTGATGGTTGCACATCAGGAGTCTCTTGTTTAATGCTCAGCCCTCGATTATTTCCTCCGAGGTCTGCGGCGTGACCACCGGGCCTTTCGTGCTGCTAGAATCTGAGTGTCCCGACTCCGAGTCTGTACCCTGGTCTTCCGAGCCGGAGGCCCGTCCCGACGGAGCCAATGCTGCGCCCGATAAGTCCATCACCGCCTGCAACGCAGCCCTTCTGCCGTCCTCCGTCTGGGAGTCCCCCGCCTGCGCCCACGGATCCTCTGTGACTTCCTCGCCGGTCGCTGCTGTTGCTGGCCCTCCGTCCCTCCGGCCCTGGTCCCGGCCGCGTCCGCCCTGTAGGTGTCCCACCAGGTCCATGCCTCCGCCGCCGTGAGGAAGAACATTGTGTTACCATCTGCCACCACTCTGAGCCTGGCCGGGAAGAGTAGCGAATACTGGAGGCCCTCAGAGCGGAGTTCCTTTTTGAGGGAGAGAAAGGAAGCGCGCAGCTTTTGGGTCTCAAACGTGTAGTCCGGGAATAGCGTGACCTTGCTATTGTCCACCTGGAAGGGACCCGCCTCTCTGGCCCTCTGCAACAACCAGTCCCTATCTTTGTAGTGCAGGAGTTTGATGATCACGGGACGAGGCGGTGGCCTGGTCGGGGGGGCCTAGCAGGCACCCGGTGCGCGCGCTCCAACGTGAAGAAGGGCGAGAGGCCCTCCGGGGCCACGACCGTTCGCAGCCAAACATCCAAGTAGCCCACCATGTCGGAGCCCTCTTTTTTTCTCCGGCAGGCCTACCAGGCGCACGTTGTTGCGCCTGCTGCGGTTTTCAGCGTCCTCGGCCCTCCTTTCCAAGGTGTGTATACGATCCAGCGCCTCCGTTAGCCGGCCCTTGACAGATTGTTGCGCCGGGATGAGGTCCTTCAGAGCGGTCTCTGCAATCTTGACCCTGTCCGTTAGCTTGCCATGATCAGCCCGCAGGAGTCCCAACCCCGTTGCCACCTGCGCTATGTCTTGGTGTAGTGCGTCCTTCGTGGTCGCGATGGCCGCCAGGATGCGATCTTGCATCTGTTGTAGGTCTGTTGGGTTCTGTGAGACTCCCGCAGGCGCCTCCGAGGTGGGGCCTCCGTCACTTCTCCCCCCTCTCGGTTTTCCCATGTTGAGGCGCTACGCGCAGTTCAGCTGCCCCCAGAATCCCGTGGCGGGCGGTATGCTCCCTCCGCTGATAGAGAGGTCCGCTTAGCGTGCGCCTCCCGGCGGGGCCGGCCCACCAGTGGCCTCTCGGCTATATCCCCTCGCCCTTGCTGCAGTCCAGTTCCCAGGGCCGCCTCCCCGTTAGGGCTGCCGCTCACGTGTTGCCGCTCTTCAGTCAGCCACAGTGCCCCACCTCGAGCCACATCCCGCGGAGGGGTCCGGCGTCGTCTCAAGGCCCGCTGTAATTAGCTTGTCAGGTGGCCCCACACGGGGATCAGGGGAGGTCCGCAGTGGAGCGTGCGGTTCGCGTGGCGCCACGGGCCAGCGCGTGTGGTGCCCCCTGGGCAGAGCACGGGGTCCTGGCTGATCCGCAGTCTGCTATGGCCAGCGGGGCCGGTCCGCTGGCTGCTCCGTCCCCCCTCCGCCAGGCAGGGCCCAGGATAATAGAAGGCACTCCGCCGTCAATCCTAAAGAGACTCCGAGGCCCGGCGGTCCCCGGGTGCTCGCGGCCACCCCAGTCTCCAGAGCAGGGGCGCCGGGCGATGCAGCGTCTCTCCCGGGGGAGAGTAGGAACAGAAAATGGCCGCCACACCGGTCCCTCCCAATCGGCCACGATCCGTCACCAGGGGCGCCTCGGTGCGGCAGGGCGATGAAATCCCGCATTCCGGGCATCCGATCCTCAGCGGGGGACAGGCAGGCCACGCTCCGGTCTCCAGAGCCTGCGGCGCCCCCCAGCCATCAGTCTCCGTCTCGGCCGGGGAGGGGGGGAGGAGCCACGTCCCGGAGGATCCGAGCGCCAGTCCAGTCCCACCTGTGGCCGGCGTCCCGGAGATCCGGAGATCCGCACTCCAGGAAGGTCTCAACACTCCGGCACAGAGCGAACCCTCGTCCGCAGCGCCACAGCGCATCCGTGGGCTCCGTCACTTCAGACCCGGGGTAGCCGCCATCTTGGTTGCTAGAATGCTAGCGCTGCCGCGTCTCCCTTCTCCATGGCCGGCGCGATCGCCGGGGCGCAGCCCAGATCAGAGCAGAGCCTAAGGTGTCCCCTGGGATCCCCCCCGGTTTTCCTCGGGTTCCCAGGCGTTTACAGGATGTTCTTTAGCGGAGAATCGGGCGGGGGGTCGAGAGCCTTACTAGGCTGCGACCATCCTCGCCGGCTGCTAGCCACGCCCCCCCTGCACCCTCCTTCTTGCCCATCATAGCCATTGTGCTGCCACTAACCCTCCCACTTGCCATGCATGGTCTTCTGTGCTGCCATGGCCCCTTCCACCTTCCCTGTGTGGTCAGTTAGCTGCCTCTGACCCCCTCCCACCTTACCTCCATGGTCTGTGTGTATGCCATCACAGTCTCACTGTTGCTCTTCATGGTGTGTCTTGCTTCTAGTACCCATCCTGCCTGACCTCCATGGCTATCTTGCTGCTCCTGCCCTGCCCCCTTGCCCCCAGCCCTCTGTTTACATGTGCAGACCCCTACTTCCTCCCTCCTGGCTTGTCTGTTCCATTGTAATGCCCCTGATCCGTCCCTCCTGCCCTTTATGGTCTGTTATGCCGCAGCTTTCTCTCCTGTCTGTCCATTATGGTCAGCTAGCTACCATTGCCTCTTGCCCCTCTGTTCTCTGTTGTCCATGTGCATGGTCCTGTCCCCTCCCTTTCTATGGATTGTTGTGCTGCACTCCCGTCCCGCATGCCCTGTGTGGTGTATTGTGCTGCTGCAAACCCTGATGCCTGCCCTGCAGGGTCAGTTTGGTGCACCTCTCCATGTCCCTCCTATCCTCTGTTATCCAAGTCCATGTCCCTACCCCATTTCCTTCCATGATCCAATGTACCATACTTGCGAACATTTTGAACTTGGTAAGAGGGAAATTTTGAAAAAAACTGGGGTATTGATTTTCCCCGTTGAGTTACATTGAAAAAGAGGAGATTGTAGACAGGAGACAGATCAAATAAAGCCCATTTGAGCTTAAAAACATTGGACGTTTCCTGGCTGAATCGGGTCTGTTGGCTTGTATGGTTGTACTACCATTGCCTCTTCCTTCTGCCCACAATGGTCTATTTCATTGCCACAGCCTCTCTTGCAAGTCCTGTATTGTTGGTTTGTTGCCCCTGCCCCCCTTTCCACTGCCCTCCATAGTCTGTTGTGCTGCCACGGCCCTTCCTGCCTGCTCAGTGTGGTTGTCAGGAGGCGTGGCCCGGCAACGCGCTGCTCGCGCACCTCAAGCGCTCACCGCAACACACGGCCGCTAGGAGGACTTCAAGTCCCAGAACTCCCGGCGGATCACGTATCACGTGACCGGAGCCGGAAGCGACAAGGGATAAAGCCGCTCCCGATCAACGAGCGGCGCCGATGATTCCTGCCTACGCAGCATACCCTCATGCGGACGCGCTGCTCCAGACCGGTATCCTCGACCTGGCCCTCGCCATTCCTTCCTGAAACCGTGTGCCCTGTCAACGGGAACCTTGCCTGACGCCCCGACGCGCGGAACGCGCCTCAGGGAACACAGCCCCCTGCAGACCAATCTCCAGCGGAGAAACCCCGGCGCTCCTCTGCCCTCGTCTGGTTGGGTCCAGAGTGGAAGCGCGAAGGTGAAAACCTCTTCAACTGTTCCCGGCGTTGGAAGAACGCCCCAGAGACCTGCGCCCTCCTACATTTCCGCCTCCCAGAAGAACCGCCGGCGCTCCTCTGCCCACGGAGCCTTGGGTCCAGAGTCGCAGCGCGAACACTAGCGCTCCTCTGCCCACGGAGTTCCGGGTATAGAGTTGCAGCGCGACCAGGGGCGCTCCTTGGCCCACGGAGTTCCGGGTCTAGAGTCGCAGCGCCCACTTGGTTCACAGCCCATCGAGACCGTGAGTACTATTGCCTTAGCCTACAGAAAGGCATTTCTTGTTTGTTTCCTTTGTTGACCCTGCTTCGCGCTCTGGAGCTTTAAGCACTGTAGTGAAGTGCTGTACTTTGCTCCCAGAGGGGGCGAGCCACGTCGACTACCTGAACCTGCCTCTAGGCCAACCCTGGATCCGAGGCCGTTAGCCAGTGCCATAGTTTAACTAGGCTACTCCCTTCGTAGAGTGGGGAAGGCGGCAGGTGAGAACCCGACGAAGGGAGTGATGGGGAGATACACGGGGAGGGCTTCATGCAGTACGGTTGTTAATGGTGCGCTTGTCTCATTCCAGATCCCTCTCCCAGCCGCTCCTTCCCTTCCTTCCCTCGCCCACCTGTCTCCTTAGTCCGTGTGTATTACACGTTCTCCGGACTGGGGACGGATGGGAGGTGGACCCCATTAAAGCATCAGCGTCATTCTGAGGAGTGGACTCCGGCCGCCGTGACAGTGGTTAAATTGTTGCCTTTGCACCCTCCTACCTGCCTTCAATTTTCAGAGTCCGTGCCCCTGGCCTCTGCCTCTTAACAGTATCCTAATGAACAAATAGATTGCTAACATTCTATATTTATTACAAAAGTGTGGAACGCCTGATGTCATCTTGATGTAATCAAAACTGTAATACCTAGAGCATTTCCTTTAGAAATTACATATATGAGAGGGTCTTATTGGCATCAAAATTATGGTTAGTGCTCTAAAAGACTAAAATAAGGACATATTTTCAGAGTTTTCAAATAGCGTCAAAGCACTTTTAAATTATTTGTTATCTTTATGTTTTTTTATCCAGTTGACCACTTGATTAAATGTTGCACTTAGGGGAGAGGATGTGGTGTTACTTCCAGAACTGCAGACTTTGCAACTGGGGAACCAGGTTGGAGTTTCTGCTTCAGCTCGACATTCTGTGATTCTGGTCAAATCACTTAGTCTCCCCATGTCTACAACCAAAATGAATTTGTTCTTGTGTGATGTAACCAATGCTCATGTAAAGCACTCCAATACCTGACAAGTCTGCACTATATAACACTGCAAAAACACAAAATAATAAGTGTTTTGCACACTTCTGTCATTGGGCTATATTTGGGCTACATCTGGGTGATTTGGGGCTACATTTGGGCTCTTTTGTCTCCGGTGGCCATCTTGGGAGATTTATTTATTATGAAGTTTCCTAATTTCCTCATGTACTGCAGTACCCTCAGTAGGAAATGCTTTCAGTTTTTTATTTTGATTCCATCATGAAGGTATTCAGATATGTCACACATTTGCCATACATTCTGAATGTTAGCACTCTAGTTGCTCATTAGATCACTGTAGTAAAGCTACTGTTCACCATGGAAGTCTGCTCCTGGTATGAAAAGTGCATGTTTCAGTCTGCATGTCAGAATTTTTTAATGAAATAGAAGAGGATTTGAGAAGTAACTCAAAATGTGCCCTAATTTTTCTTTCTGCAGCACTAATCACACTTTTTATGGAAAAATGAACCCCCTCATTTTGTTCCTTTTTAAATTAAATATTTTAAGAGTTACCACTTTAATCCAAGCAAGATGGCTTCAGGTGTGCCATACGTTTATCATAAGTAGGACTGTTAGCGCTCTAGTTGTTCTTTGGAACACTCTGGGAAGCTGCAGTAGAACACAAAGGAATCAACTGACAGTCTCTGCCCTTGTTGGATGTACATGTTTTACTGAGAATGTCAGACTTCATTCTCACATGACTGAGAAAGATAATGTGAATTTACAGAAAATATGCTCTCAGTTTAGCTTATAGATCACCTTCCAAACATCTGTGGGAAAAGCATGAGAAAATATTTTTCTCTCAATCATGATATCCCAGCAGGAGGCTTTTTCACATGGTGAAATCACCTTAGAACATACCACAATTCCTAAAATGAGTATGGTACCATCAACAAATGATTTATAATGTAACTAAAGTCTTAAAACCTTCTATTAACTGCAATGCTTTTTAATGAGGTGCTATCATGTATATTGGTCCCAAGATGGCTGCCAACACTTCTTGGATGAAGTGCTGACAGCCAATCAGATCTCAGGATGAGATGTGTGGTTAGGCTCCGCCCACATATATATATGATTTTACTTTTGATTTTCTCAGGAACTACTGAACAGATTGACTCCATATATGCAAAAGGCACATCTCTGAGCTGAGGACTACCAAATTTCAAGTAATTCTGTTCAGCCGTTCGGGCTGTACCTTGGACTAAAGGTCCCTATAGAAAATTGCATGGGGAAAACGTGTTTTGGGACCCCCCCTTTTTTCTCAGCCCCCGCTTGACGAATCCCCCCGAGGCTTTCAGTGTAGGAGCGGAGCGGAGCGCCCCACCTATTTTGAAAATTTCGCGAGGATTCGTCAACCGGCGCCAAAGTTATTCCAAATAGAATGTTGCGGATTTCCTATGGAAACACGGTCCTAACTATAACTATCTACTGGCGTTATAGTTAGTGCAGGCAACTATAACTCACGCGACCGCAATCCTCTGCTGATGACGTCAGATATTACATCACTGATGACATATGTGTTTTTCTGAAAAAAAAATATTTGTAATATATGTATAGCTAAAAATTAATGGAAGAAGACATGGGTAAATAAGTGTCTAAATAAAGTGATGTAATATCTGACGTCATCAGCAGAGGATTGCGGTCGCGTGAGTTATAGTTGCCTGCACTAACTATAACGGGGGAATTTCATTGGTTTTTCACGAGTGAAATGTACTGCTAACTATAACATGTGTGAAACCTATGGTTTTTTCAGTGAATTTGCAAGGTTTTTTAAATGCTAATTCCTAACTATAACGTGTGTGAAACCTATGGTTTTTTCAGTGAATATATATATATATATATATATATATATATATATATATATATATATACATATATATATATATATATAATTAGCATTTAAAAAACCTATGAAATTCACAGAAAAAACCATAGGTTTCAGGCACGTTATAGTTAGGAATTAGCATTTAAAAAACCTCAGAAATTCACTGAAAAAACCATAGGTTTCAGGGGTGTTATAGTTAGCTGGACTTTTCACTTGTACAAAACCATTGAAATTCCCCCGTTATAGTTAGTTCAGCTAACTATAACTAGCGCGCCCGCAATGCACTGCTGATGACGTCACATATTACATCACTCATGACATGGTCAGTGACATCCCTCATGACATCACTGATGACATCTCAAATGACATCACTGATGACATCATCCAGTGAATGTGTGTTTTTCTGAAAATTAAATATGTTTTATATATGTATATCTCAAGGTCGATGGAAGAATAAATGGGTATATAAGTGTCTAAATGGATGATTTGTTTTTGAAAAATTGATTGTGTAACTGACTGATTAAGTGTATCATAGTGAATACATGGCTTAGTGAGTAATGTTTAAATATGTAAATATCTGTATCAGTCTCTCACTTTGTGTATAAGTGGCTGCATGGGTTGGTGAGTAGCTACATGGGTGTCTATATAAGTTATTAGTTGTTTTTTTGAGTATCAGTCTGAGTGTCTGCATGGTTCGGTGGGGGGTATTACGTAGTGCATAGGTGCATGAATGAGTGACTCACTCTTTGTATGTGTTGAAGACAGCATGTGTGCAGGACTGTATGGGTGGATGAGTATGTGTATGGGTGTGTTAGTGAGTGAATGACTGTCTCAATAGTGTCTTTATGAGTAACTACATATGTTTTAAACTAGTATATGTGACTATTGGTGTATATAAGTGAGTATATGTGAGAGTGAGAGATTGAAAGAGTTCCTGTATGAATAAGTATGTGTTTCTATAAGTGATTGTTTAAAAGACTAAGTATGTGTAAGTTTCCGTAGAAGTAAGTGTGGTGGTGTGTGTATAACTGTATATGCAAATAAATGTATGTTTGATTCTTTATTAGCATGAGTGACTATGTGTGTGAGTAACTCTATGGATGAGTGGCATTGTGTAACAGGATGTATAGGTGTATGAGTACATATGATGAGTGAATACATGTATGAGTGACTGTATAGGACTGTTGGTGAATGAGTGGATGTGTATGTGGATCTTAGAATTACTGAAGAGGTTGTTGTAACTGGTATTGGTATGTCCATTGTTTTGAAAAGTTTAGTCTCTATTTTTGAATGTGTGTATCAAAGGTTATATTAGGGTGAGAGGAGGTCTGCCACTCTATCACAAGGATGATGTCATCAGTGATGTCATCAGTGATGTCATTTGAGATGTAATCAGTGATGTCATGAGTGATGTCACTGACCATGTCATGAGTGATGTAATATGTGACGTCATCAGCAGTGCATTGCGGGCGCGCGAGTTATAGTTAGCTGAACTAACTATAACGGGGGAATTTCAATGGTTTTGTACAAGTGAAAAGTCCAGCTAACTATAACACCCCTGAAACCTATGTTTTTTTCAGTGAATTTCTGAGGTTTTTTTAATGCTAATTCCTAACTATAACGTGCCTGAAACCTATGGTTTTTTCTGTGAATTTCAAAGGTTTTGTAAATGCTAATTTCTAACTATGCCTACAGAGATAGGACATGTGAAGAAAGAAGAAAAAATGCACAGAAAGAAAAAAAAGAAGTGCAGAAAGAAGCAACAGAAGTCCTCAAAGACGAAGAAAAGTGCAGGAAGAAGGATAACGTGCAGAAAGAACAAAAAGAAGAGCAGAAAGAAGCCTTGTTGCAAAATCATCCTGTACCCTCAACTTTTTCAGACGGATACTGGTGGTAACTGAGTCTGACTAACCAGTCCTACAGCCAGTGCTATGTTAAAAGACACTTAGAATACAGTGAAAACACCTACATACACTAGGGAACATTATGCGTTGGGGTCCCCCTGTGATTAGCATGACCTCCTCTGTAAGCCCCTAGTATATAAGGGGGATTAAAACTACCTCTTAAAACAGGCCACAGGGTGTTTTTGCACACGTCACCTCAGGCCCCGTCCCCTCCCTTCACCACTGTGTAAACGCGCCCTGTGGCTGTTCTAAGTTGAGAGATTAAGTCCCCTTGAATCCTAAGGGTCCCTAGGGTCAAACTAGAGCACTAGGTATCTCCAGTAAGCGCCACAGAGCTGCATTGCAGAGAGGTGTAAAAAGGGGCTTGGCCTCAGAACACCTGTCTGCAGTTCAGTTCCCTGGTGCAGACTGGAGATGCTTGTTGGGCTAGTTGGCCCTCAGGGACCCTCAGTATTGAAGAGGAATTAATTCCCCAACTTACAACTCGCCAGGGGGTGCGTTTGCAGAGTGCTGCAAGGAGGGGGCGTGGCCTCCGGCACGATGCCAGTCTTTTATTTATTTTAATTTTTTAAGAAGGGGGGCTGTGTGGTTCCCCTTCTTATTCTAATTTATTGGCCCTGATGACCCCATCCCCCAGGGCTTGTCTCCTAATTATATTTTTTTGACCCCAATCCCCAGGGCCGGCCACTGTTTTTTATTATTTTTAAAAAATATATATTTATAGACACACCTAGGACATGCTGGACAAACCGTACGTACCTATCACCATGACGATTTGCGTGATATTCATTAAAAGGCGACTATGCATACAATGAATCCAAGTGGAATGTATTTACACCACTAGTGAAGCTCTGACATGTCTGATGCCCTACCGTGCCTAATCCCGGTAGACACCCTTGTCGTTTATTTATACAAACATGGGTAGCTATTGACGGGCACATTTAATACACATGCACACCAAGCCATTCAAAGGGGATTCGACAAAAATTCGACCAAAAAAATGCAAGAAACCCCCCTCACGGTTAATAAAACACACATCCACTGCCGGAAGTGTAATACTTTTTATTTTACTCTCTGGAAAGGGGACGAACATCACTTGAGAGTCACAGCGCGCTCCTGGCAGAGCCCAATGCTGTGTTACACCCACCATTGCCTGCTGAGTGCCACACACCTCTGTGTTGTATTCCACTAGCTACTGCATATGCTATGACACTCTCTAGCCCATGTGCACTGTAACACCACCCCGTGAATATGTCATGCCACACTTGTCTTCGCACGGGTTATATTGCCCCATCTAACGTGCCTTCCTCGATGCCTATGTTATAACGCACAGTGCTATGCCATACATATTACAATCTGGGATCCATATCTTTGTCACAGTGCATATGCAACGTTACACTCCCCAGCACATATTTTATATTACAACTTTAGAGACTAGTTAGGTTACACAACACTGCCCTCTGCATATTACACTCCAAGGCGCATATCGCATAGCACGCGCTAGTGCCTGTGCTATCTCGCGCTCTCCAATGAATCTGTCATTGCGCACAATGTATTGCATATTATATTTCACGCCCGGTTCATCTTATATCACACTTAGTTTATACCATACACTATATCAAGTTTTCATTTTCAATCGTGCTCTCAGGACTATGTTCTATATAACACTGTGTTCACCTACCCTTTTCACGGGCATTACATTTTGCGATAGGGGGTGGAGGGTCAGGGGGTGTTTCTGCCAAGTGAGCCCGGAGTCACAGTCACAAAACGTCCTCTTCTTCCTGAATAAAAGTGAGATTATGCTGCATACTTGTTCATATTTTAAGTAGTTCGCACAGACACACGTTTTAAAAACAATAAAGTTCCTAATACCCGCCTTCTCTGAACAGTTAGCTTGCTGCCCCATCCCCCTCCTCCCTATCCTCCGTTGTGTGAATCCATAGACTAGCCTCCTCCCTCCTGCCATGCATGGTCTGATGTGCTGCCACTGCCCTCAATTTAGTATGATGTACCAGTCCACTCCTCCTGCCCTCCATTGCCCAATTCTATGCCACATCATTGACCTCCTGCTTAAACTCTGTGCTTAGCTTGCTGCCCCTATTCTCCTTCCCCCTGCCCTCCGATGTCTTTGTGTATGCCCCTGCTCCATCCTTTTTGCCCACCATGTTCCATGGACCTGCCACTCCTATCTACTCTGAGTGTTCTGTTGAGCTGCCACTCCCCTCCTACCTGCCTAGCATTGTCAGCATTGTCAGATGACTGTAACCTGTCCCTGCCACCCCCACCCTGCCTGTCCACATGCCATGCCCCTATCCTCTTCCTCCTGTCCTACATGGTCCATTGTACTGCCACACCCTTCTGCCCTCCCTGGTCTGTTGTGCTGCAACTGCTCCTCCTGCCTGTCCCGTGCGGTCTGTTGTGAGGCCCCTTTCCCTGAACTTTCTTGTCTGTGCACAGGTCCTGACCCTCCCTTCTATCCCCCATCGTCCTTTGTGCATGCCCCTGCACCCTCCTTCTTGCCCATCATAGCAATTGTGCTACCACTAACCCTCCCACGTGCCATGCATGGTCTTCTGTGCTGCCATGGCCCCTCCTACCTTCCCTGTGTGGTCAGTTAGCTGCCCCTGAACCCCTCCCACCTTCCCTCCATGGTCTGTGTGTATGCCATCACAGTCTCACTGTTGCTCTTCATGGTGTGTCTTGCTTCTAGTGCCCATCCTGCCTGACCTCCATGGCTATCTTGCTGCTCCTGCCCTGCCCCCTTGCCCCCAGCCCTCTGTTTACATGTGCAGACCCCTACTCCCTCCCTCCTGGCTTGTCTGTTCCATTGTAATGCCCCTGATCCATCCTTCCTGCCCTTTATGGTCTGTTATGCTGCAGCTTTCTCTCCTGTCTGTCCATTATGGTCCTGCCTATTGCCCCTCTGTTCTCTGTTGTCCATGTGCATGGTCCTGTCCCCTCCCTCTTGCTTTCTATGGATTGTTGTGCTGCACTCCCGTCCCGCATGCCCTGTGTGGTGTATTGTGCTGCTGCAAACCCTGATGCCTGCCCTGCAGGGTCAGTTTGGTGCACCTCTCCATGTCCCTCCTGTCCTCTGTTATCCAAGCCCATGTCCCTACCCCATTTCCTTCCATGATCCAATGTACCATACTTGCGAACATTTTGAACTTGGTAAGAGGGAGATTTAGAAAAAAACTGGGGTATTGATTTTCCCCTTTGAGTTACATTGAAAAAGAGTAGATTTTAGACAGGAGACAGATAAAATAAAGCCCATTTGAGCTTAAAAACATTGGACGTTTCCTGGCTGAATCGGGTCTGTTGGCATGTATGGTTGTACTACCATTGCCTCTTCCTTCTGCCCACAATGGTCTATTACATTGCCACAGCCTCTCTTGCAAGTCCTGTATTGTTGGTTTGTTGCCCCTGCCCCCCTTTCCACTGCCCTCCATAGTCTGTTGTGCTGCCACGGCCCTTCCTGCCTGCTCAGTGTGGTTAAATTGTTGCCTTTGCACCTTCCTACCTGCCTTCAATTTTCAGAGTCCGTGCCCCTGGCCTCTGCCTCTCAACAGTATCCTAATGAACAACTAGATTGCTAACATTCTATATTTATTACAAAAGTGTGGAACGCATGACGTCATCTTGATGTAATCAAAACTGTAATACCTAGAGCATTTCCTTTAGAAATTACATATATGAGAGGGTCTTATTGGCATCAAAATTATGGTTAGTGCTCTAAAAGACTAAAATAAGGACATATTTTCTGAGTTTTCAAATAGCGAGAAAGCACTTTTAAATTATTTGTTACCTTTATGTTTTTTTATCCAGTTGACCACTTGATTAAATGTTGCACTTAGGGGAGAGGATGTGGTGTTACTTCCAGAACTGCAGACTTTGCAACTGGGGAACCAGGTTGGAGTTTCTGCTTCAGCTCGATATTCTGTGATTCTGGTCAAATCTCAGAATCTGCCCCTTTGCGACCGGTATTTTTGCATTTGGGATGCATCATCCCAAATGCACAAATCGCTATTTAAGGAATCTCAAAATAGCGATTCCTTAAATAGCGATAGCATTTAAGGAATCCCTAATTGAGATTTCTTAAATGCAATGCATTACAGTTTTAAAAATAGCGATTTCGCTATTAGCGTGAGCAAATTACCATGAAGCTGGACTTCATGGTAATTTGCGAAAACTTAGAAAAATGCACTTATTTGCTTTTTTCTAAGTTTCATGTTGCGCACACACATGCCCTTAGAGCATGTGTGTATGCAACATATGTGCAGAGTTAACATACATGGGTGCAATAGGGTGTCATTTTGACACCCTTGCACCATCGAAATTGCGGGAGCAATTTGCGAGGACCTGCTGGTACTCGCAAATTGCTCCCGCAATCTCTAATTCATTCCTATGGGCCTGGAGGCCCATAGGAATGAATGGGAAGACATTCCTTAATTGCGACTCGCAATTTGCTTGTCGCAATTAAGGAATTTGTGGGAATCGCTATTTCTTTAGCGATTCCTACATGCATAGGGTTTTGCTATTCCTTAATTGCGATTCCTTAATAATCGCAATTAAGGAATCGCAAAACCCTCTGATGATGCATGTGCCTGTTAGTCTCCCCATGTCTACAACCAAAATGAATTTGTTCTTGTGTGATGTAACCAATGCTCATGTAAAGCATTCCAATACCTGACAAGTCTGCACTATATAACACTGCAAAAACACAAAATAATAAGTGTTTTGCACACTTCTGTCATTGGGCTATATTTGGGCTACATCTGGGTGATTTTGGGCTACATTTGGGCTCTTTTGTTTCCGGTGGCCATCTTGGGAGATTTATTTGTTATGAAGTTTCCTAATTTCCTCATGTACTGCAGTCTCCTCAGTTGGAAATCCTTTCAGTTTTTTACTTTGATTCCATCATGAAGATATTCAGATATGTCACACATTTGCCATAAATTCTGAATGTTAGCACTCTAGTTGCTCATTAGATCACTGTAGTAAAACTACTGTTCACCATAGAAGTCTGCTCCTGGTATTAAAAGTGCATGTTTCAGTCTGCATGTCAGAATTTTTTAATGAAATAGAAGAGGATTTGAGAAGTCACTCAAAATGTGCCCTCATTTTCTTTCTTCTGCATTAATCATAATTTCTATGGCAAAATGAACCCCCTCATTGTGTTCCTTTTTAAATTAAATGTTTTAAGTGTTACCAGTTTATTCCAATCAAGATGGCTTCTGGTGTGCCATACTTTTGTCATAATGAAGACAGTAAGCGCTCTAGTTGTTTTTAAGAACACTCTGGGACATTCTGTCATTGGGCTATACTTGGGCTACATCTGGGTGATATTTGGGCTACCTTTGGGCTCTTTTGTCTCTGGTGGCCATCTTGGCACACTTATTTGTTATGAAGTTTCCTAATTTCCTCATTTACTGCAGTCTCCTCAGTAGGAAATACTTTCAGTTTTTTACTTTGATTCCAAAGGCATTCAGATGTGTCACACATTTGCCATAAATTCAGAATGTTAGCACTCTTTTTGCTCATTAGATCACTGTAGTAAAGCTACTGCTCACCAGGGAAAACTGCTGCTGGTATTGAAAGTGCATGTTTCAGTCTGCATGTCAGAATTTTTTAATGAAATAGAAGAGGATTTGAGAAGTCACTCAAAATGTGCCCTAATTTTTCTTTCTGCAGCACTAATCATACTTTTTATGGAAAAATGAACCCCCTAATTTTGTTCCTTTTTAAATTAAATGTTTTAAGAGTTACCACTTTAATCCAAGCAAGATGGCTTCAGGTGTGCCATACGTTTATCATAAGTAGGACTGTTAGCGCTCTAGTTGTTCTTTGGAACACTCTGGGAAGCTGCAGTAGAACACAAAGGAATCAACTGACAGTCTCTGCCCTTGTTGGATGTATATGTTTTACTGAGAATGTCAGACTTCATTCTCACATGACTGAGAAAGATAATGTGAATTTACAGAAAATAAGCTCTCAGTTTAGCTTATAGATCACCTTCCAAACCTCTGTGGGAAAAGCATGAGAAAATATTTTTCTCTCGATCATGATATCCCAGCAGAAGGCTTTTTCACATTGTGAAATCACCTTAGAACATACCACAATTCCTAAAATGAGTATGGTACCATCAACAAATGATTTATAATGTAACTAAAGTCTTAAAACCTTCTATTAACTGCAATGCTTTTTAATGAGGTGCTATCATGTGTATTGGTCCCAAGATGGCTGCCAACACTTCTTGGATGAAGTGCTGACAGCCAATCAGATCTCAGGATTAGATGTGTGGTTAGGCTCCGCCCACATATATATATGATTTTACTTTTGATTTTCTCAGGAACTACTGAACAGATTGACACTAGACCTGCAAAAGGCACATCCCTGCCCTGAGGACTACCTCTCTGCCAAATTTCAAGTATTTCTGTTCAGCCGTTCGGGCTGTACCTTGGACTAAAGGTCCCTATGGAAAATTGCATGGGGAAAACGCGTTTTGGGACCCCCTTTTTTCTCAGCCCCCGCTTGACGAATCCCCCCGAGACTTTCAGGGTAGGAGCGGAGCGGAGCGCCCCACCTATTTTGAAAATTTCGCGAGGATTCGTCAACCGGCGCCAAAGTTATTCCAAATAGAATGTTGCGGATTTCCTCTGGAAACACGGTCCTAACTGTAACTATCTACTGGCGACCGCCAGTAGATAATATATATATATATATATATATATATATATATATATATATATATATATATATATATATATATATATATTACCTACTGGCGGTCGCCAGTAGGTAGTTATAGTTAGGACCACGTTTCCATAGGAAATCCGCAACATTCTATTTTGAATAACTTTGGCGCCGGTCGACGAATCCTCGCAAATTTTTCAAAATAGGTGGGGCGCTCCGCTCCGCTCCTACCCTGAAAGTCTCGGGGGGATTCGTCAAGCGGGGGCTGAGATAAAAGGGGGGTCCCAAAACGCGTTTTTCCCATGCATTTTTCCATAGGACCTTTAGACACAGCTACAGCCCGAACGGCTGAACAGAATTACTTGAAATTTGGCAGAGAGGTAGTCCTCAGGTCAAGGAAATGCCTTTTGTAGGTTTGGTGTAAATCTGTTCAGTAGATTCAGAGAAAATAGCCTTTAAATCAATATATATATCTGAGCCAGCTTACGGTGCGCTTACGGTGCGCTTACCGTACGCGTACGGTGGCGTGCGCGAGCGCGATTTTGATTGGCTGTTAGATCTTAGTAAACATTCGAATCGGTCGAAACCAGGAAGCGGCGGCCGCCATTTTCTCTCTCGCTCTCTGAGTTGGGCAGCAAAAACGATGCCAAAAAATGTCTAAAGAGGCAGTTTCTTGAGATCCTAACCACCCAGCATTGATATAGGGGTCCCCAAACAACCCCCAAGCCCAAAAAAAAAAAATATTTTTTTTCGGAAAATCGGCGATTACGCTTACCGTACGCGTACGGTAAAAATTTTTAAAACAAAAAATTATCCACACCCTCCCCACCCCGTGTGCAAATGGTGCCCGAAGGGCACCATTTGTGCATGGCTTATTACAGGTAAGAAATTAACAAAGAATACATTTCACAAAGATGCGCATAATATGTCCGCCATGTGCGCACGGTGCGCGAAGCGCATCGTGCGTACATGGCCCATCCCGCATAACGTGGGCACGCGGTGCGTGACCAACGTGCGTGCACGGCACTAACTGCGTAAAGTGGGCGAGCGGTGCGCGAAGCGCACCGCGTGCTCACTGTGCGTGCACGGTGCGTGAAGCGCACCATGCGCGCACGGAACGAACTGCGTTAACTGGGCGCGCACGCCACGAATGGCGTAAAGTAACTTAGCATTTAAAAAACCGTACAAATTCACTGAAAAAACCATAGGTTTCACACACGTTATAGTTAGGAATTAGCATTTAAAAAACCTTGCAAATTCACTGAAAAAACCATAGGTTTCACACATGTTATAGTTAGCTGGACATTTTATTGATAAAAAACCAATGAAATTCCCCCGTTATAGTTAGTGCAGGCAACTATAACTCACGCGACCGCAATCTTCTGCTGATGACATATGTGTCTTTATGAAAAAAAAATATTTGTAATATATGTATAGCTAAAATTTAATGGAAGAAGACATGGGCAAATAAGTGTCTAAATACAGTATTAGCATCAGCAGAGGATTGCGGTCGCGTGAGTTATAGTTGCCTGCACTAACTATAACGGGGGAATTTCATTGGTTTTTTATCAATAAAATGTCCAGCTAACTATAACATGTGTGAAACCTATGGTTTTTTCAGTGAATATATATATATATATATATATATATATATATATATATACACATATATACACATATATATATATATATATATATACTCACTGAAAAAACCATAGGTTTCAGGGGTGTTATAGTTAGCTGGACTTTTCACTCGTACAAAACCATAGAAATTCCCTATTGAGACAGTCATTCACTCACTAACACACCCATGCACACACTCTTCCACCCATACAGTCCTGCACACATGCTGTCTTCAACACATACAAACAGTGAGTCACTCATTCATGCACCTATGCACTACGTAATACCCCCCACCGAACCATAGAGACATCAGAGACTTATACTGATACTCAAAAACCAACTAATAACCTATATAGACACTCATGTAGCTACTCACCAACCCATGCAGCCACTTATACACAAAGTGAGAGACTGATACAGATATTTACATATTTAAACATTACTCACTAAGCCATGTATTCACTAAGATACACTTAATCAGTCAGTTATACAATCAATTTTTCAAAAACAAATCATCCATTTAGACACTTATATACCCATTTATTCTTCCATCGACCTTGAGATATACATATATAAAACATATGTAATTTTCAGAAAAACACACATACACTGGATGATGACATCAGTGATGTCATCAGTGATGTCATTTGAGATGTCATCAGTGATGTCATGAGTGATGTCACTGACCATGTCATGAGTGATGTAATATGTGACGTCATCAGCAGTGCACTGCGGGCGCGCGAGTTATAGTTAGCTGAACTAACTATAACGGGGGAATTTCTATGGTTTTGTACGAGTGAAAAGTCCAGCTAACAATAACGCCCCTGAAACCTATGGTTTTTTCAGTGAATATATATATATATATATATATATATATGTAGATAGTTATAGTTAGGACCCTGTTTCCATAGGAAATCCGCAACATTCTATTTGGAATAACTTTGGTGCCGGTCGACGAATCCTCGCGAAATTTTCAAAATAGGTGGGGCGCTACGCTCCGCTCCTACCCTGAAAGTCTCGGGGGGATTCGTCAAGCGGGGGCTGAGATAAAAGGGGGGTCCCAAAACGTGTTTTTCCCATGCATTTTTCCATAGGACCTTTAGACACAGCTACAGCCCGAACGGCTGAACAGAGTTACTTGAAATTTGGCAGAGAGGTAGTCCTCAGGTCAAGGAAGTGCCTTTTGTAGGTCTGGTGTAAATCTGTTCAGTAGTTCCTGAGAAAATAGCATTTAAATCAATATATATATCTGAGCCAGCTTACGGTGCGCTTACCGTGCGCTTACGGTAAGCTTACCGTACGCGTACGGTGCCGTGCGCGAGCGCGATTCTGATTGGCTGTTAGATCTGAGTAAACATTCGAATCGTTCGAAACCAGGAAGCGGCGGCCGCCATTTTCTCTCTCGCACTCTGAGGGGGGGAGGAAAAACAAAGGCAAAAAACATGTAAAGGGACTGTTTACACAGCTCTTAACCACCTAGCATTAATCAATGTGTCCCCAAAGAACCCCCAAGGCCAAAAATTCATTTTTATTTTTTTACGAAAAATCGCCGATTACGCTTACCGTACGCGTACGGTAAAAAAAATAATTACAAAAAAATATATCCACACTCTCCCCACCCCGTGTGCAAATGGTGTCCGCAGGACACCATTTGTGCATGTCATATATATCAATTGTTCATTAGAAAATTGAAAAGCTTACCTTTCACAACGAAGCGCATAATATGTCCTCTATGTGCGCATGGTGCGCGAAGCGCATCGTGCGTACATGGCCCATCCACGGCACTAACTGCGTAAAGTGGGCGCGCGGTGCACGAAGCGCACCGCGTGCTCACTGTGCACGCACAGTGCGCGAAGCGCACCGTGCGCGCACGGAACGAACTGCGTTAAGTGGGCGCGCACGCCACGAATGGCGTAAAGTAACTTAGCATTTAAAAAAACGTACAAATTCACTGAAAAAACCATAGGTTTCACACACGTTATAGTTAGGAATTAGCATTTAAAAAACCTTGCAAATTCAGTGAAAAAACCATAGGTTTCACACATGTTATAGTTAGCTGGACATTTTACTGATAAAAAACCAATGAAATTCCCCCGTTATAGTTAGTGCAGGCAACTATAACTCACGCGACCGCAATCCTCTGCTGATGACATATGTGTCTTTATGAAAAAAAAATATTTGTAATATATGTATAGCTAAAATTTAATGGAAGAAGACATGGGCAAATAATTGTCTAAATACAGTATTAGCATCAGCAGAGGATTGCGGTCGCGTGAGTTATAGTTGCCTGCACTAACTATAACGGGGGAATTTCATTGGTTTTTTATCAGTAAAATGTCCAGCTAACTATAACATGTGTGAAACCTATGGTTTTTTCACTGAATATATATATATATATATATATATATTCACTGAAAAAACCATAGGTTTCACACACGTTATAGTTAGGAATTAGCATTTAAAAAACCTTAGAAATTCAGTGAAAAAACCATAGGTTTCACACATGTTATAGTTAGCTGGACATTTTACTCGTAAAAAACCAATGAAATTGCCCCGTTATAGTTAGTTCAGCTAACTATAACTCACGCGCCCGCAATGCACTGCTGATGACGTCACATATTACATCACTCATGACATGGTCAGTGACATCACTCATGACATCACTGATGACATCTCAAATGACATCACTGATGACCTCACTGATGACATCATCCTTGTGATAGAGTGGCAGACCTCCTCTCACCTTAATATAAGCTTTGATACACACATTCAAAAATAGAGACTAAAATTTTCAAAACAATGGACATACCAATACCAGTTACAACAACCTCTTCAGTAATTCTAAGATCCACATACACATCCACTCATTCACCAACAGTCCTATACAGTCACTCATACATGTACTCACTCATCATATGTACTCATACACCTATACATCCTGTTACATAATGCCACTCATCCATAGAGTTACTCACACACATAGTCACTCATGCTAATAAAGAATCAAACATACATTCACCTGCATATACAGTTATACACACACCACCACACTTACTTCTACGGAAACTTACACATACTTAGTCTTTTAAACAATCACTTATAGAAACACATACTTATTCATACAGGAACTCTTTCAATCTGTCCCTCTCACATATACTCACATATATACACCAATAGTCACATATACTAGTTTAAAACATATGTAGTTACTCCTGAAGACACTATTGGGACAGTCATTCACTCACTAACACACCCATACACACACTCATCCACCCATACAGTCCTGCACACATGCTGTCTTCAACACATACAAACAGTGAGTCACTCATTCATGCACCTATGCACTACGTAATACCCCCCACCGAACCATACAGACACTCAGACTGATACTCAAAAAAACAACTACTAACCTATATAGACACCCATGTAGCTACTCACCAACCCATGCAGCCACTTATACACAAAGTGAGAGATACACTTAATCAGTCAGTTACACAATCAATTTTTTAAAAACAAATCATCCATTTAGACACTTATATACCCATTTATTCTTCCATCGACCTTGAGATATACATATATAAAACATATTTAATTTTCAGAAAAACACACATTCACTGGATGATGTCATCAGTGAGGTCATCAGTGATGTCATTTGAGATGTCATCAGTGATGTCATGAGTGATGTCACTGACCATGTCATGAGTGATGTAATATGTGACGTCATCAGCAGTGCATTGCGGGCGCGTGAGTTATAGTTAGCTGAACTAACTATAACGGGGCAATTTCATTGGTTTTTTACGAGTAAAATGTCCAGCTAACTATAACATGTGTGAAACCTATGGTTTTTTCACTGAATTTCTAAGGTTTTTTAAATGCTAATTCCTAACTATAACGTGTGTGAAACCTATGGTTTTTTCAGTGAATTTCTAAGGTTTTTTAAATGCTAATTCCTAAATATAACGTGTGTGAAACCCATGGTTTTTTCAGTGAATTTGCAAGGTTTTTTAAATGCTAATTCCTAACTATAACGTGTGTGTAACCCATGGTTTTTTCAGTGAATTTGCAAGGTTTTTTAAATGCTAATTTTTTTTTTTATTCTTCATTTTTTTCAAACATATTTTTAATTTAATTTTCTTTCATTTTATAAAGACTATGCTTAAATTTTTAAAATCCTTAAATATTTTTTTTTAATATATTTTTTAAAATAAACATGTAAAATTTATTACCAGATTTTTTTTTTTTTTTTTTTTTTTTTTTTAGTATGCGTACCGTAAGCTCACGGTAAGCGTACGGTTTACGCAACGTCCGTAATCTATCTACGCTGCTTGCGTATAGTTACGCAATTTGCGTAGCCGCGCGTACTGCGCGTGGGACGCGTGCGCGCTTACGCCACACGCGCACGTTACGCGGAAGTGCCGGGGAGTGACTGTTATGCGCATGCGCGGAAGCGCGTGTCTTTTTTACGCGCACGCGTACTTTTGCCGTAAGCGCACCGTAAGCGCACCGTAAGCGTACGGTAGGTCATGTGATCATGAAACACAACTTTTGATTGGTTGAAACTACTTTCAGTTCTAGAACTCTCCTACACCACACCCATTCCCCTCATTTCTGCTTGTGATCCCTTGGGAGAAGGAGCTGGTTTGTCTTTGGGATACGATGGCAGAACAGCAGAGCTCTTCTGAGAGTGAGCCTAGCACCAGCAGCACTGTCTTGAGGCAGAGATCGAGGAAACAAAAGCCTTCTTATGTTTGGGATTATTTTACTTTTCCAGAAGGCCAGCAAAAGGTGAATGCACCCTTAGTTACTTGCTGTCTGTGTAAGCGTGTACTTTCTAGAGGTAATCCTAACAGGAAGTATTCCTTTGGGAATCACACCATGAAGAGGCACCTCCAGGATGTACACGGAAGGACACATGGTCATCTTTTTGGAGGTAACTCTTCAGAAAGACGAGCCAGTACATCCACAGCAGCTCAGCCTGGACCATCATCTGCAGGGCTGACTCCTTCTTCTGCAGGTCAGGTGAGCCCTTCATCTGTGGGGGGAGAATCTCCTTTTGCTGGCCCTCTGGAAATGAACCTTCGATTTCGGAAGGTTGATATTCATTGCACATTTTGTAAAGGTCTAATTTGTCATAGGGAGACCAGTGTTTCCCTAGTGAACAACAAAATAGATCAGCACATTTGTAGCTTTGAATGATTTTCCCATGCTTCCTTTCCTCTGTCCCTGCATGAACACAACGGTTCTTTTAAGAGCCAACCTTATCTTTCATCTTTTTTTTACATATGTTTTTTAAAACCTTTTTTTTTTTTTTTTTACCGTACGCGTACGGTGCGCGTACCTTTTTTTTATTTTTTAAAAAAAACACTAAAAATCAATTATCACATTACAAGGTCCTTGAGAGACTACAATTATTATTATTGACTTACCATACTCACTCAAAAAAATATTTATTCATTTGTTTTTTTAAAAAATAGTTTTAAAAATGGTTGTAGTTTTCGAAAATTTTCTATATCGATCTGAAAAAAAAGAAAAAAGTATTAATATTTTTTTAACAATTTATAATACAGTATACATATTTACATTTTTTTCAAAAAAATATTTTTGCCTTATTTTTGCTGTTTTCAGAATATATTGCATTTCACTATAAATTGTGAAAGCAATTGCATTCATCATTTTACAGCGGGCAAAAAAAAATAACAATCTCAAAGATTGTATTAAAAAAGCCCAGAATCTCTTCTCACTTAAACTTATCATTACAGAAATGCATATTATTCTAAAAAAATATCATCTAAAAACAATACTTATTTCTTTAAAATACCGTCTGATATGTTTGTTTCAGAAGTATAATCACAATATTATATCTCAAATAACTCCAAAATACATCTGATTTCATTTCCTTTAGGCCAAATAGTATTTTTTTTTTTTTTTTTGGAATAAATTTCCAAGGGAAATCCATTAAAATTCTAAAGTTTAATCTGTCCAGATCTCACCGATTCTCTGTAACATTTTGGTTCACGAAAAATTTTTGAATAATTTATTTAGTCCACAATAGAATTGCTTACTTTTCCACATGGCCAAATAGTAATTTTTTAAATCATTTTTGAAAAAATTTCCAATGGCAGTCCAATAGCATTCCAAAATTTAAAATGTGCAGAAGTTACCGATTATCTATAAATTATTGGTTTTTCAAAATTGCATTAAAAATTAAAAATGTCCACATTACAATTGGTTACTTGTAGGTACCACTAAAAAAATGACTTCATAAACACAACAGCTCTTTTTAGAGCTCCCTAATTTCTAAACTCTTAAATCTGCTTTTCATTTATCTATTTTTATTTTTTTTACCGTACGCTTACCGTAAGCTTACCGTACGCGTACCCCGTGATTTTTTTTAAAATCAATAAATGTTTTTTTTGTACTTTTCTGTCCTTCTTTGACCCCCTTACAAATGTTAGGGGGTCTGTAACTCTCCTCATTGCCCCCTTTCCTTGTTTTCACTCTTTTTTTTCAGAGTGAAATACACAAAATGGCGGCCGCCGCTTCCTGGTTTCGGCCGATTCGAATGTTTACTAAGATCTAACAGCCAATCAGAATCGCGCTCGCGCACGCCGCCGTACGCTTACCGTAAGCGTACGGTAAGCGTACCGTAAGCGGGCTCAGATATATATATTGATTTAAAGGCTATTTTCTCAGAATCTACTGAACAGATTTACACCAAACCTACAAAAGGCACTTCCTTGACCTAGGGACTACCTCTCTGCCAAATTTTGAGTAATTCTGTTCAGCCGTTCGGGCTGTAGCTCGTTCTAAAGGTCCTATGGAAAAATGCATGGGAAAAACGCGTTTTGGGACCCCCCTTTTATCTCAGCCCCCGCTTGACGGATCCCCCCGAGACTTTCAGGGTAGGAGCGGAGCGTAGCGCCCCACCTATTTTGAGAAATTCACGAGGATTCGTCGACCGGCGCCAAAGTTATTCAAAATAGAATGTTGAGGTTTTCCTATGGAAACGTGGTCCTAACTATAACTACCTACTGGCGACCGCCAGTAGGTAATATATATATATATATATATATATATATATATATATATATATATATATATATATATATATATATATATATCTGGGAAATAGGACCATGAATTGAGTGTTCCTAGCTCTACTTTTATTGTTGATGTTCCTATCTACTGGGTGCGATTTGATTTATTGGTGTGCTGTTTTCTTTGACTCCTATTAACAGGGGTTCACGTGAGTGGTACGGACTACCCTTGTCTCCCTGTGGAGCATTTAGGAGTCTGAGAAGGGTATGTTGTGGTACGGTGTAGAATGTGCTTGTATAAACATGGTGGTGGTACAATTAGTTCCTGCTGATGTATTGTGATTCAGATATTTTCATGTATCTTGTCACATCGCACCTTCTTCTCTCAAGGAAACACTGTTGAATGAATCCCATAGGAACCTCACACTGCTTTGTGTTGTTTTATTCCTTTACAGGTATATTGCACATGCTTGCATATATATACATATATTACGTAATTGAGAGTTGGAAATGAGTCTTCTAGAGTGGTAGGAAAGAAGAATGTTTTGATTATGTTTTGTTGTCATTACAGGTCTCCCTCCTTGCAGTTCCCTTCCTTTCCTTCCCTCACTTGATCATCTCACTGTCCAGTGCCTTTACGGCTCTTCTGGCTTGGGGCTATCAAGAGGTGGACCATTCTCAGCTACAAGCCGATCCTAAGGATATTCAACCGTGACAGAATTTCCAACCCACGAATATCTATCCTCCCGGTCGGATTGTACTAGAATGGCCACCCTTGAAGACATGATAGCCGTTCTGACAGGGGTACAGGCGTAGCTGGCCGCATCTCGCCAGGAAACCGCAGATTTGAGGGCGCGTGTAGAACGCCTCCAAAGAACTCCGTTTGACATAACTAGCAGTCCGGCTTCACCTTCCAGTACAATGGTAGTGGAAATGCCAGTCAACATTCTATTGGCTACACCAGAGAGATATCATGGGGAATCTGATAAGGTCCAAGTATTCTAGACCCAAATGTTGTTCTTTTCTTGTAAACAAAAATCTTTTCCCATCAACCAGGCAAGGGTGGCTTTCCTCATATCATACCTGGCTGGGGACGCTGCCCAATGGGCTCTACCTCTAGTGAATAGAGACGACCCTCTGCTTCATGACTGGGAAGCATTTAAGGAGGAATTTCTCAGAGAGTTTGATAGACGGGCTAAATCCATCACTGCAGATTGAGAACTCCTGGAATTGAGACAGGGCAACAGGGACTTACTGGTGTAGCTCAATTCATTTCGCAGATTGGTGGCTGAAACCAAGTGTCCTGAAGCTAAGCAAGCTGCACTCTTTCATCAAGGACTCCGTGAAGAATTAAAGGATGTGATCGCTCAAATCAATCCACAGCCTACATCTTGCGAAGGTCTAATCAACTTAGCATTATGACTTGACCACCGGTTGAGTGAGCGTAAGGGCGAGTACAAAAGAAGAGAAAGAAACTGGTATCGAGCTGACAAGCCCAAATCATCAGAACACCTCACGGTGCCCGCCCCAGAAGCCATGGAATTTGGCACAGTACGAGCCGCTCTCACCCTCGCTGAAAAGGACACCCGTAGGAAACAAGGCCTCTGCCTCTATTGCGGCAAAAGAGGGCATTTCGTGAAAGAATGCCCGGTGAAACCTAAAACCAATCGGTTTGGGAGCAACCGGTTGGGGAAGACTTAAACGGACAAACTGTCCGAAAACTAACTCGCTCGAGGATCGGAGAAGGGAATTCTTGGAGCCAGGCTTATATCCCTTCACTTCACGATGGGAATACCCAGAAACAGCGCCACTAGTTTGTAGATTTGAAATTACTAATCCAGTTGGAGTGGGTCCAGGTCCCTGCCATGGTTGTTTCCGGAGCCACAGGCCTTTTCATGGATATGGGAGAAGCACAACGTCGAGGCATAAGGTTAATCCCCAAGGACACTCCAGAGGTGGTGCATGCAGTAGACGGAAGAAAGCTCAACACCGGACCCATAGGATACTTATCGGAGATGCTAGAAATCATGCTCGGACCCTCTCACTGGGAGAAAATCGCTTTCAATATCATACAGGCACCTCAATATGGTATAATACTCGGACTGCCTTGGTTGCAAAAGCATAACCCCAAAATCAATTGGGTCACCAGAGAAGTTCTCTTGACGTCCTCGTATTGTTAGGAACATTGCATAAAGTGCCCTGAAGGGCTTGCGGCACCTCTTGCCTCAGGACTATGTATTGCCACCGCGGCAGAAAAAGACACAGCTACCCACCCAATAACAGGAATATGCCAAAGTGTTTGACGACATACAGGCAGAAGTACTACCCCCACACAGACAATATGATTGTCAAATTGATTTGATTCCTGGTGCCGTGTGGGAGGATATATGCATTAACGGAACCTGAAAACCAACACCTCAGATCAGATCTTGATAAACACCTGGAAACAGGATTTATTAGACCGTCAAAGTCCCCAGCCGCCTCTCCTATATTCTTTATTCCGAAGGCTAATGGCGAGCTCAGGGCCTGCATTGACTTTAGAGCGCTGAATAACATCACAGTGAAAAATCGTTATCTGCTCCCGTTAATTCCAGTATTGTTGGAACAGGTGAAGAAGGCAGCCGTATACACCAAGTTAGATCTCAAAGGAGCTTATCATCTCGTATGAATCAGGAACGGAGACGAATGGAAGACGGCGTTCAAAACCCGCTATGGTTTATTTGAATATCTGGTCATGCTGTACGGGTTATGCAACACACCAGCCGCATTCCAGTACTTCCTGAATTACATCTTTCGTGAAATCCTGGATCATTATGTAGTGGTATACTGTAACGGAGACCCCCTACCTCAGATCGGGCCCCCCTTCCTTACCCTGTCCAGGGAATCCTTTCCGCTCAATCCTCCCTGTTCGGACAGTCCATCCCAGCTTTCATCCACAGCCCCGGTGACCCCAGGAACCCCGCCCCTCTTTCTCTTACAGGAGCCAATCCCGAACAGCGACCCACCGGAAGGACAACCCCTGATTCCCGGAAGTCCCTCCTACCCGTTCCCCGCTGGGGATAGAAAAGCCGGAAGACAGGAAGCAGAAGTCGGCGAAGGATCGTGGAAGGAGAGTCCGGCAGGAGATACGACGAAAGGAGAGGACGAGAGCGGCGAACCAGAAGAGTGGTCGGAAGACTGGTGGAGTCCCCCGGAGGAGGCTGAAGAGCGGCCGTAACTCGGATGAGAGTTACGGCGGAGCCCGTGAGTACCAGTTTCCTTCCAGTATAGCACTCTAAAGCACCCGTGTGTACCTTGGGTTCTTTGTACATAGATGTATATACTCTCTCTCCTGTTAGCACCCCTGCACCCTAGTAGGATCTCTCAGTATCCATTGTACAGCACCTCACGCTTTGTACCTAGTATCCCACTCAACCCCCTTTCCGAACACCCCTTTCCTCGCCTTGTCCCTCTTTCTCCTTGTCCCTTCTCCTCACAACCCCCTCCTCTTTATCACTCCCCGGTGAAGGTTACGGCAGCGACATAGACTGTCCGCAGGTCTAACGGCTCCTTCTGTGTTTTTGTCTCACTGCCCTCCGAGGTGTCCGTCCTTTCCCCTTCCTGGGACCAACGTCGGCGACTTGGACAGCAGAAGACCTTCGGTGACGACGACCGCAACCGACGGGATCCCACATCGCTTCCACCCCCTCCGGCAGAAGACCCGCATTCTATCCCGTTGCCCACCGTACCTTGAACTCAATAAAGTAGACTATTGCACACTATATACGGCCTCCTTGCCTGCTTTTCCAGCCCGCCAAATCCCAAAGATCACAGGTGGTGTCAGAAGTGGGATTAGCTGGAAGCATGGAGGCCGTAATAAAGAAAATGGCGGAGAATCAGGAGCAGATGGGGATAATGATGGAGCGGTTCTTGAAGACGGCCGAAGACGATCGCGGCCAACTACACGATGTGTTAAAGGGTCAGGGGACCACCCATGAACAGGCTATGGGAAAACTGACCACTGTGTTGGAGCACCAGAGACCAACCACCTCCCTACCCTCAGTGGTACTGCAAAAATACGTGCCCGGGGAGGATCCCGATTTTTTCTTTACCAATTTTGAGAGATTGGCACAGGCTGCAGCATGGCCTGCCGACCGCTGGGGTCATTACCTGGGTCCCTTATTGACCGGCGAATTACAGGCGGCCTACCAACAGGCGAACGTACAGGGTACCACACCGTATGGGGACATAAAGAAATGCATCCTTGAACGGTTGGGTATCGACGATGAAACTTATCGCCGGAAACTACGGCAAATCAAGGAAGGACCCCAGGAAACCCCGAGAGCTCTATCCTTTAGGATTAAGGACCTGGCTAATAGGTGGTTGAGACCAGAATCCTCCACCATGGACGACGTGTTACAAAAAATCTACCTAGAACAATTTCTGATGTCCTTGTTGCCCGGCACCCAAAGGTGGGTACGACAACATGCCCACCTTACCCTAGACACTGCGGTGGACATTGCGAGTGCCTACAGTCGGGCACAAGAGATCCAACGAAGTAAGGAAGATCCGCCCCCCAAACCACATCCCTCCACAAACCTCCGACCTCCCCGTCCGTCTTTCCAAAGGCGACCGGAACCAATTCCCCTGCTCCCATACCCCGTACCTCCCCGACCTAATAATCCCGGACCCCAGTGTTACCATTGCGGGGGTTTTGGTCATATTGCTCGGTTATGCCCCCAGAAGGAGGAACCCATGGAGGTGGGACTCGCCAGGAATTATGTGTGTTCGACCCCAGGCACGTCACCTCCGTCGTTCCGCTGCCCGGTAAACTTTGATGGGCAACCCCTTATGACCTTGGCTGACTCGGGGTGTCGTCAGAGCGTTCTCCGGCCCCAGCTCTTGCCTCAACCTGTGGGGCCGACGTCAGGTACGGTCGCCATTCAATGTGTCCATGGAGACACAAAACAGTACCCCACCACTCAAGTTCGGGTCCAACACCCCAAAGATCCTGGAACCACCCTCTCTGTTGGTCTTGTCCCCACTCTACCGGAACAGGCTATTCTGGGAAGCGACTATATGGGACTACCAGGACTTCTGCAAGAAACTACTGATTCCCTGACCCGTTGGTGGGGAGAAGCCCCGTTCCCTCAAGGACCTGTTTCCCCTAGGACTGATCCCAAGCCACCGAAACCCAAAGCCCAGAAAAAGAAGGAGAGACGTGAATACACCGGTGTCTTCCCCGTGACCCTCGAAGAACACCCGTGGCAGACCGACAGAGAATTCAGGGCAGCCCAGCGAGAGGATCCGGTGCTACAGGAAGCATGGGCCAAGGCAGTAGACCACGAGGATCCTCTTATAGTAGGTCCCTACTTCTTTAAGAAACATGGGTTGCTATATCGGAAGGGAGGGTCTCACCAAAAACCACAATTACTCATACCCGGTCCCTTCCGGGAGAAGGTACTCTTTCTGGCCCACAGCCACCTTCTGGGGGGACATTTCGGAGACGAGAAAACCAGCCAAGCGATCTTAGACAGGTTCTATTGGCCAGGGGTACACCAAGCCATCAAAACATACTGCAGAGAGTGTCCGGTCTGTCAGAAACACAGTAGATACCAACCTCCAAGGGTACCCCTACAACCCCTACCCCTCATTGACGTCCCTTTCAGCAGGGTAGGTATGGACATCATAGGGCCCTTGCTACCTTCCCGAAGTGGTTGCCGATACGCCCTAGTTATCGTGGATTACGCCACCCGCTTCCCCGAAGCCCTTCCCCTACGACAACCCACCACCCAAAACGTTGCGAAAGCTCTCATCACTGTATTCTCAAGGGTAGGATTTCCCCGGGAGATCCTGACGGATCAAGGCACTCCCTTCGTCTCCTCCCTTATGAAACAGGTCTGCTCCCAACTAGGGATTAAACAGATACGCACCTCGGCGTATCATCCACAAACCGATGGGTTAGTGGAACGATACAATGCCACCATAAAACAAACCCTAAAGAAACTATTAGGGCTGGAGGCGAGGAGGTGGGAGGAGATGTTACCCCTTGCCTTATTTGCGATACGTTGCAAGACGCAGAGCAGTACAGGATATTCGCCCTACGAACTGTTGTATGGCCGACCCCCTCGTTCTCTATTAGACATGGCTCAGGAAGCCTGGGAGGCAGAACCAGATCGCACCCGCCCCCTCCCGGAATATATGGAGAACCTCAAAAACCACTTGTCTCTAATAAGGGACATAGTACATCAGAATCTTACACAGGCACAAGAGAAACAGAAGGGTCAGTATGACAGAGGCACAAAACACCGGGTCTTCTCAGTGGGAGACCTAGTTCTCTTAATGATGCCCTCTTCCGATCAAAAGCTCCTTGGACAATGGCAAGGTCCCTACACCATACTCCGACAAATAACCCCTGTCACCTACGAAATACAACTAGACCCCACACGGGGTACCACCCAGATTTACCACGTCAACCTGCTAAAAAAATGGGAAGGGCCTCGTCCCGTCCTGACCGGCTCTAGGGGTCTGGAACCCCTTTCTTTCTCTCCTTGCATAGACCCCGCCCTACCTCCGTCCCTGAGTGTAGCCCTCCAACATCGTCTCTCCCCTTTACAACATGTGTTTTCCTCTTTGCCTGGTCACACCTCCATTACTGAGCACGCCATACAGACGAGTCCGGGGAAAGTGGTCCGACAAAGGCCCTATAGGGTCCCTGAAGCCCGTAGAGCGATCATACACCAGGAAATCGAACAAATGTTAAAACTGGGCATTATAGAACCCTCTGTAAGTGACTGGAATTCCCCGATAGTGCTTGTACCCAAACCTGATGGGTCTGTTAGATTTTGTATTGACTTCCGGGAGGTCAATAAGATATCAACCTTTGACACATACCCGTTACCCCGAGTAGACGAGATGGTAGAGCGTATAGGGAAAGCCCAGTACATATCCACTCTGGACCTTTGTAAGGGGTACTGGCAGATACCCCTCAGAAAAGAAGACCGAAAGAAAACGGCGTTTTCGACCCCTGAAGGTTTATATCAGTTCCTCGTCCTCCCCTTTGGCCTCCATGGCGCGCCCGCCACATTCCAACGGGCCATGAATCATATCTTACGTCCCCACACCCAGTATGCAGGGGCCTACCTCAACGATATAGTTATCTACAGCGACACCTGGTCACAACACTTGGAGCATCTCCATAACGTCATTTCCTCTTTGGGCTCCTATGGGTTCACGATTAATCCCGCCAAAACCACCCTGGCAGCCCAAACCGTTAAATATCTGGGATATCTCCTGGGTGACGGCCTTATACGGCCCCAGAGCAGCAAAACAGAAGCCATCCATTCCCTCCCCTTCCCCCAGACCAGAAAAGACTTGAGGGCCTTTCTGGGCCTCCTTGGTTACTATCGCAGGTTTGTGCCCAATTTTTCCCAAAGGGCCGCCCCGCTCACTGACCTATTGAAGAAAGCCACGAAAACAGAGGCCATTCTGAAAAACCCAACTCCCCTATTGTGGCATGCATTTAACGATCTGAAGAATGCCTTGACCTCCAATCCCGTACTAGTTAGTCCGGATTACACACAACCCTTCCTCCTTCAGACAGATGCTTCAGAACAGGGTTTAGGGGCTGTACTGTCACAGAGGGACCACGAGGGGAACGAAAGACCCATCCTGTACCTCAGCAGGAAACTGTTTCCTCGAGAACGGAATTATGCCGTCGTGGAGAAAGAAGCTTTGGCGATTAAATGGGCAGTGGACAGTCTCCGTTACTACCTAGAAGGACGTGACTTTACCATCTTCACCGATCACGCCCCCCTTGAGTGGATGGCCCGGAACAAGGGGCACAATGACCGTGTCCTGCGGTGGTTCCTGGCCCTCCAACCATATCGCTTCAAAACAGTACACCGAAAAGGCACAGAACAGGGTAACGCGGACTTCCTCTCTCGCTATCCCCTATCCACACCGGATACAAGAAAGACAGCTAGGGAAAGGGAATGTAACGGAGACCCCCTACCTCAGATCGGGCCCCCCTTCCTTACCCTGTCCAGGGAATCCTTTCCGCTCAATCCTCCCTGTTCGGACAGTCCATCCCAGCTTTCATCCACAGCCCCGGTGACCCCAGGAACCCCGCCCCTCTTTCTCTTACAGGAGCCAATCCCGAACAGCGACCCACCGGAAGGACAACCCCTGATTCCCGGAAGTCCCTCCTACCCGTTCCCCGCCGGGGATAGAAAAGCCGGAAGACAGGAAGCAGAAGTCGGCGAAGGATCGTGGAAGGAGAGTCCGGCAGGAGATACGACGAAAGGAGAGGACGAGAGCGGCGAACCAGAAGAGTGGTCGGAAGACTGGTGGAGTCCCCCGGAGGAGGCTGAAGAGCGGCCGTAACTCGGATGAGAGTTACGGCGGAGCCCGTGAGTACCAGTTTCCTTCCAGTATAGCACTCTAAAGCACCCGTGTGTACCTTGGGTTCTTTGTACATAGATGTATATACTCTCTCTCCTGTTAGCACCCCTGCACCCTAGTAGGATCTCTCAGTATCCATTGTACAGCACCTCACGCTTTGTACCTAGTATCCCACTCAACCCCCTTTCCGAACACCCCTTTCCTCGCCTTGTCCCTCTTTCTCCTTGTCCCTTCTCCTCACAACCCCCTCCTCTTTATCACTCCCCGGTGAAGGTTACGGCAGCGACATAGACTGTCCGCAGGTCTAACGGCTCCTTCTGTGTTTTTGTCTCACTGCCCTCCGAGGTGTCCGTCCTTTCCCCTTCCTGGGACCAACGTCGGCGACTTGGACAGCAGAAGACCTTCGGTGACGACGACCGCAACCGACGGGATCCCACATCGCTTCCACCCCCTCCGGCAGAAGACCCGCATTCTATCCCGTTGCCCACCGTACCTTGAACTCAATAAAGTAGACTATTGCACACTATATACGGCCTCCTTGCCTGCTTTTCCAGCCCGCCAAATCCCAAAGATCACATATACATAGATGATATTCTTGTCTATTCTGATGACGACATGAAACATGAAAAACATGTGAAGTCTGTGCTGGACATCGTGCAAAACAACAATCTATTCTGCAAATTGAGGAAGTGTGAGTTCCATGTCAGTACTGTCGAGTTTCTTGGAGTAATGTTCACCCCATCTAGACAGGAGATGGCTGAGAGAAAGATCATTGCGGTAAAAGAATGGCCTTCGCCTCAAAATGTCAGAGAGGTTCAATGCATTATAGGATTCACAAACTTCTACCGCCGCTTTATCAACCAATTCTCCAAGTTAGTGGCACCCATAACCAAACTGTTGAGGAAGGGCCAGGTCTTTGAATGGACTCCAGAAGCACAGGAGGCCTTCTGCGCAGTAAAGACAGCCGTTGTTACGGCCCCCATTTTGATAAACCCTGATCCCACAAAACCCTGGTAGTGGAAGCAGATGCTTAGATGTCGCCATTGGAGCAGTCTTATCTCAGAGACATTCCTTAACAGGACAGCTCCATCCTGTGGCCTACATGTCCCGTAAATTAAACGATGCAGAACGGAATTATAACATCTCAGAAAAAGAGCTTCTGGCCATCAGGGACGCCTTCATGGAGTGGAGGCATTTGTTATTGGGAGCTGCTCATGTTGTAACAGTGTACACGGATCACCGAAACTTGCAGTTCATGACTGCGGCTAGGCACCTGACTCCCCGACAACGCCGATGGATGCTGTTCTTTTCGGAATACCAATTCATTATCACCTACAGACCTGGTAGTGATAACAAGAAGGTGGATGCATTGACCCGGCAATCAGCCCCAAAGGAATCAGAAATTGAGCCAAACCAATCCATTATCGATCCTAAGAAAGTCCTGTGTGTGATACAACCAGACACATTCCTTAGAGATGTAAGAAAAGGAATGAATACTTTCACATGGAAGGCCTGGTTAAAGAGACATCCAGAATGGCAGGTGAAACAAGGGATTCCCATGCAGTCCAACCGCATTCTGGTGCCTACAGAGCCTTTCCGCAAGACAGTCTATCATTGGAGTCATGAGTTACCTAGCGCTGGTCACAATGGGTTCACCAAGACGGTGGATCGCATCAAAAGGCTATTCTGGTGGCCCTTGCTGTTGGTGGACATTAAGGCCTGGAAACGTTCATGTGAAGTCTGCGCAAAGATGAAACTGGATCACCAAAGACCGGCTGGATTGTTGCAACCCATGCCCACTCCTAGCTCGCCTTGGGAGAACATATCGCCGGACTTTATTGTTGGTCTCGACAAAGGCTATACTGTTATTCTTGTGGTTATTGACTACCTCACGAAGATGGGGCATATCGTCGCCTGCAAACAGATCCCCTCAGCAGGGGTTTTAGCCAATCTCCTTCTGGTTCATGTGGTACGATTACATGGATTACCACAGACTATAGTGTCAGATCGTGATTCCCAGTTCACCGCCCAATTCTGGAAAGCATGGTGTGTGTCCCTTCATATCAATTCAGCTCTATCCACGAGTTTTCATCCGCAAACAGAAGGTCAGAGCGAGCACCTTAACCAGACTCTTAAACAGTATCTTCGCTGTTACGTTGATAACAGTACCGATGCATGGGTGGAATACCTCTGGTTGGCCAAAATCGCATACAACAGCGCCACACATAGTGCAACACAGGTATCCCCCTTTTATAGTTCCTTTGGGTCCCATCCAAGATTTCTGCCTTTTGTCCATCCCACCCCAAATTCCAAACTCCCCGAGGTGGGTAAAAGAGTAACCCACATTCAGGAAACTCTCAGGGGTGTTCAGAAGCATCTGATCGAATCCAAGGGAAAGTACCAAAAGGCAGCAGACAAACATCGGAGAGCAGGGCCTTTGTATCAAGTAGGGGACACAGTATGGTTGTCCACCAGAAACATCCGATTTAAGAAACATAGTGTATTCAACCCTCGATACATCAGACCCTTCAAAATCATCAAACGAATCAATCCTGTAGCCATTAAACTGGCATTACCGTCTCACATGCACATTCATCCGGTCTTTCATGTGTACTTGCTGAAGCCATCAGCCTCTCCTGTGAAAAAGCTAACTATGCCAGTGGTGGTCGATGACGATGTCTATACGAAGTAAAGCAAATCACAGATGCCAAACTACAAAGAAATAGACTGTGGTACCTAGTGGTATGGAAAGGATACGGGCTGGAGGAGAACTCCTGGGAGCCGGCTTTCGGTGTCCATGCATCCAGACTAGTCTCTTCTTTTCATAAAAATAGCCCTCAAAACCTGGTCCTATGCCGCGCTCTCAGTGAGGGGAGATGTACTGTTGCGAATCACCTGAGCGCTTCATACAAGTCCTGAAAGTACAGCGCATAACGTAACCAATCCCTGTAAAGTTACAGGGAACACCGAAGGAACTGGAACTACGATTCCCATGAGCCTCTAGAAATTGACGTGGCGTGCTGACGAACGCCTAGAAAATGAAGGACGGACTATGGTACAAATTCCTTCATTGTTGCTCCGTGAAGGAAGAACGCCGTCGATCCTGCTCCGGTGAGGTAAGGGTGCTCTGCACCGCTCACCGGGTATTTCCGTCCTACTTTGGTGCTTGTTGAAATCCCGGGACTTCCGTCAAGTCATGCCTCTTGTTTGTGCTTGCATATTGGAACGCTGTCTCTGCCTCATGTGAGGACTTTTCTCCATTCTGATTCCCGTTCTCAAATCAGCTGTACTCTTTGTTTGAGGAGCACACAGAGACCGGGTAATGATCGTTCATAAAGGATATTAGTGATTACAGCTACAGGTCCGGACTTCTATGCCCTGTAGTTATTTGGATCATAGAGCCTTGCATGCAAGGCGGATATATATATATATCTGGGAAATATGAGCAGGAATTGAATGTTCCCCGCTCTACTTCTATTGTTGATGTTCCTATCTACTGGGTGCCATTTGATTTATTGGTGTGCTGTTTTCTTTGTCTCTTATTAACAGGGGTTCACATGAGCGGTATGGACTACACTCGTCTCCCTGTGAAGCATTTAGGAGTCCGAGAATGGTATGTTGTGGTACGGTGTAGAATGTGCTTGTATAAACATGGTGGTGGTACAATTAGTTCCTGCTGATGTTTTGAGATTCAGATGTTTTCATGTATCTTGTTACAACACACCTTCTTCTCTCAAGGAAACACTGTTGAATGGATCCCATAAGAACCTCACACTGCTTTGTGTTGTTTTATTCCTTTACCGGTATATTGCACATGCTTACATATATATATATTACATACCTAAAAGTTGGAAATTGGTCTTCTAGCGTGGTAGGAAAGAAGAACATTTTGATTTTGTTTTGTTGTCACACAGGTCTCCCTCCTTGCAGTACCCTTCCTTTCCTTCCCTCACTTGATCATCTCACTGTCCAGTGCCTTTACGGCTCTTCTGGCTTGGGGCTATCAAGAGGTGGACCATTCTCAGCTACAAGCCGTTCCTGAGGTTATTCAACTGTGACAGGGATACAGCCCCTCCAGATGACCAGTCTGGCAGTCAACCTCACAAACTATACTCTTACACCCCCACAGATGGAGATTTATGTAAAGGAACTCGGTTTTGTTCCAACAAAAAAACTAGACAAGTTCAGACTACACTGTGAGATCAACAAATTTATCAGAAAACTTAAACTAAAAGCCTTTTTTTGCCAACAAACAGCCAGAAATGGACATGAGAGCTGATACTGGACTGAGAGTCTAATCCACTTTTACCCCACCAAACATATCGATACAGTAGAACTTTTAGCTTTTGAGAATGAGGTCCTTAAAGATATTGGCGAAATCGACCAGCTCAGCATGAAAGTATATCACAACACAATAAAGTAACAGAAACTAGTGATTAAAGACCTGACGGACAACAAGAACCTGGTCATTAAACAAGCAGACAAAGGTGGAGCCAAAGTGACACAAAAAATGGAAGCATATTGGACAGAATGTCTATGACTACTTCAAGACACCCGAAATTACGAGCGCCTCACCCAGGACCCCATAGCAGCCCATGGAATCCATATCACCAGTATGACTGAAGAAGCACTTACCCACAGTTGGATTTCAAGGAAAGAAGCAAATTTTCTAATCAACAAGTCCCCTAAAAGTCTGTATTTTTATACAATTCCAAAAATACATAAGAACATAACTCAACCTCCTGGACGACCCATTGTATCAGGAATCGGCTCAATATTGGAACCCCTGTCAAAATGTGCAGATGCTTTCCTAAGAACGATTATTCAAAACACGGACACTTATCTAAAAGGTCCAAAAGATGTACTAAGACTCTTACAAGAAAAATCATTCAACCCAGACACAAAACTCCTAATGGGTCTGGACATTGAAAGTCTATATACACTAGCCTCCCACATGGTGAAACCTTAAACATCATTGAAGTCGTGTTATTCAAAATAGACTGGGAATACCGAATCCCACCAATGTAGTGATGGAATGCTGCAAGTGGGCATTAACCAAAAACTTTTTCCAGTTTGAGGACACTCTCAACCTCCAGAAGCACAGGACCAGCATGGGAAGCACCTTTGCTCCAAGTGTGGCAGGACTTTATGTCCACCACCTGGAAAAACATGAGATCCTAAACTCTACAAATCCATACCTGCCCCACATAAAAATGTGGAAGCAATATATCGATGATATTCTCATTATCTGGCAAGGTAATGAAGAAACAGCATGGCTTTTTTCGACCTGGCTCAACAGACATAACGATTTCCTCAAATTCACACATTTGTGGAGAAGTGTGGCTCAATGGTTAGAGCGGCAGACCTCGATGAAGAGCACTGGTCTGGGACCAGGGTTCGATTCCCGCCGTGGCAGGGTCTCGGGCTATAAATTCCTCGGACCAGATATTCTCGCCTCAGGGCCTATTGTAATCATGGGTCCCACGCTGCAACTCTGGGCAATAGCTTGCTTAATCTCCACAACGGCCCCAACAGCGCTGGGATGCCTGGCTTCACCATGGGGGTGTCCAGGAGTGGACACTTCACATGGAAAAGCCAGGAAGGGTTCCTTCAGCGGTATGAGTACAGCGCTGAGATACCCCTAGGGGTGATTCTGCGCTATATAAATACATATACATTTACATTTATGCTGTCAAACAAGGAACTAGTGTTCTTAGATGTGAACGTTATCTCTGACAAAGGTAAGTTAAAAACAACCACACACATTAAACCTACAGCTAAGAACTGCCTTTTGGTTTCTGACAGTTTTCACCCAAGACACCTGAGGGAGAACCTCCCGTTTGGACAGTTCCTCAGACTCAGACAGAATTTCTCTGAAATACAAGACTACAGGAATCAAGCAGAGGGTCTGTTGTCAAAATCACAGGAACAAAACTACCATTCCAAAATCATTTCTCAAGCAATGAAAATGGCTAGAAACAACAATAGAGAAGGTCTCCTTGTATTAAAAAAAATAATTGGGAGGATAGACCAATATGTATCTCTACCTGCAACGTAGCATCCAACAAAGTAAGCAAAATGGTCAACAAACACAGGTGCATTTTAAACAGTGGATCTCTGAATTTCCCCAACAGTGGTGTAGCTAATGGGGTGCGGTCTGTCCCAGGTGGCACTGTTTTGGGGGCGGCGGACAGCAGCACTGGTGGCCCATGGCAGCGGCCTTTATAATTTATTTGGGGACACTGACAGTGTCAGTGTCCCCAAATAAATTATAAAGGCCGCCACCACGAGCCACCAGTGCCACGCAGCCGCCGTCCCAACAATGAGTGATGTACAGTACACCCACCACACCCACACGTGCGGCTGTGACTGTCACTGAGCACGCAGCACAAATATATGACATTACAACGCATGCTTTTACAACACAGATTTTACTACGCAAGTAGAATTACATTGCATGTTTTTACAACGCATACCATAACAACGCAAAATAGTATTAATGCAGTAAAAGTTACATTACAACGCATACCATTACAGCGCTTTAAAAAAAAAGTATAATAAACCCCTGGGACGGGATGCAGGGAAAATAGGAGTTTTGGGTGGGGTAGTGTATTAAAACACGGGTATTTAGAATTAATACCTGAATATTAAAAGTAATACTAGAGTATTAAAATTAATGCTCGTATACATTTTCCTTTTTTTCGATTTAAGATTTACTTACCTCTGGGTCGAGATGCAGGGAAAATAGGGGTTTTGGGTGGGGTAGTGTATTAATACACGGGTATTTAAAATGAATACTAGAGTATTAAAATGAATACCCGACTATTAATATAAAGATTCGATCATTAAAGAAAGCAACGAAAATAACCTAAAAATACATAGAGAATTTAATATTTTAAAAATTAGATTAATTGTTAATAAAATGCAGTTAAAAAATAGCATTTGCAACACAATATTATTTAAAAAACGAACAATTTGATGAAATACAAATCTTAAAAAATAGGATAACATTTTTATTAAAGTATACACCAAAAAAAACCTTAACACAACTGACCATAACAAAAAAAACATTGCTAAACAATATCATTAAACAAAATAAAACGACAATAAACGGCTACATAACAAATAAACCACTATTTTACCCTACACCTAAATGAAAGTCCTACTATGCTTTCTACGTTCCTCCGCTCTCGAATAGGAGGACGATCTTTTCAGGTGCAAGTTGCCAAACTCTGGAACGGCATGCCGCTTACCTTAAGACAGATGCACGATCGCCTCTCCTTCAGGAAGGCCCTAAAAATCTGGTTCCAGCAATAGCCCCGCGTTGTCCTATCTAAACCAACCTGTCACACTCACCTTGCACAAGGACACTCAGCCGAGTAGCTGTGCGCTCTACAAATACCCAGGTAACATAGCATAACATCGCCAAAATGGCGGACAAGAAATATTTTTTTTTTAGCGTAGATTTTTGAAAATGCTAAAAATAATTACACATTTTGTTTGTTGTGGCGCAAATTTCCCCACTGTGCAGGCGGATTCTACGCGTGCGGAAATCTGATGGCCATCTGACGCACATGCCCACCGTGACGTCAGACGGCCGGGGCCATCCGACGCATGGAACACGTTAAAAACATCCAAATAAAAATATGCACAAAACATATTTGCAAATAAATTAACGATCAAGTCTCAAAAACGTATATAAGCAGCCGACCACCATTTTGAAAACACTGGTAAGCTGACTTCCACAGAGACTACACGCGTTTTGCCTGCCCAGAAATTCGCCAACTCAAACAGTGCCATCTACAGTCACAAGTAAGTCTGCCCTTAAAAACTGCATTTCTCTAAAAAGCTAAAACATATCCTTAAATTGGCTAATAAAATACAATTTAATTATTTTCACAGCTTTTACAAAATTTCAAAAAGACATGATAAAAAACACACTTCACGCCACAGTCATTGAAAATATAAACAATGTAAATAAAACCTACTTTAAAATTTTCAGAAATAAACCCTTAAAATGAACATTGATAAAAAACTGTGCAAATGTAAAAGCCAAACTCCATTTTTTTTTTTATTCAAACAAACTACTTACAGCAAGCTATTCCTTCCTGTGTTTTCCAAAGTTAAAAATGCTAAATGTTGAAGGAGCCAATTTACTATTCCTACTCCGACAAATGCAAAAGAAACTGCAGGATAGTGGTGGGGTAAAATTACTATTCCTACACCGACAGGTGCTTGCCTCAGGGAAAGTGTTGGATGGTGGTGGGGCAAAATTATTATTCCTACTCCGACAGGTGCTTGCCACAGGAAAAGTGTTGGATGGTGGTGGGGGCAAAATTACTATTCCTACTCCGACTTGTGCTTGCCTCAGGGAAAGTGTTGGATGGTGGTGGGGGCAAAATTACTATTCCTACTCCGACTTGTACGTGCCTCAGGGAAAGTGTTGTATGGTGGTGGGGGCAAAATTACTATTCCTACTCCGACTTGTACGTACCTCAGGGAAAGTGTTGGATGGTGGTGGGGACAAAATTACTATTCCTACTCTGACAAGTGCTTGCCTCTGGGAAAATGCTTGATAGTGGTGGGGGCAAAATTACTACTCCTATTGCAACGGGTGCTTGCATCTGAGTAAGTGTTGGATGGTGGTGGGGGCAAATTTACTATTCCTACTCCTAAAGGTGCTTGCCACAGGGAAAGAGTTTGATAGTAATGGGGGCATGATTACTATTCCTACTCCGACAGGTGTGTGCCTCAGGGAAAGTGCTGGATAGTGATTGGGGTCAATGGCTTACTCCTGAGGCTTGCGCCGGGTGATAACTGACAGGGCTCTCTGTGTTCTTTGAATCCTCATCACTGCTGTTACATTGTTGCCATCGTTTTTTTAACTGCTTTTAAACGGTGTTAGTCAATTTTGTTTTATGTGCTTTTTAAAATTGTACTGCTACGCGCGCTGACGGCCCTCTGCCGGATAGACTTTTTATACTTTAACGCTGCCGCAAATTTGAATCTGACTCACCCGCATCTTCCAGCGTTAGTTGCTCTTGTTGCACACTGCCTGTTACACGTCGTGGGAGGGCGGGGCACACCCTTGGATGCAGGCGGTTCCCGCGAGGCACAGCGGGACCACCATCGACAGGTCAGCAGGCCAGTCTTTACACCTGACACACTATAAATGTGCACGCTGACACGGACGCACATTGCTGGCGTGCCAAAGATGCACCTAAGGCAGGCCAGTCTGCACCCGTCCGCGCACCGACCGTGCACAGCGCCAGCCATGCTGCCTGTTTTACGCAGGAACACTGTCCAGCTGTAAGATACTCCAGAGCGCAACAGTTGAATCTGAATGTGGGTAGAGATAGACCAAAATGTAAGAGTATCTCTATTCAACCGAAAACCTCCTCAACAACAGATACATGTCCAAACTGCCACAGATCACTTCCTAGGATCCTACATCAGAGAATTAAACCCAGCAGACCTAATGAGTTCTCCTCGGGGATGGGCAACACAAAACCCAAGGACTGTGCAATAAAATGTCTTCTGGTTAATGCCAGATCCTTAGTGAAGCATAGTTTCGAGTGTGCCAGACTCCTGGAGGAGCAGGATGTAAAACTGGCATGTAAAACTGGCATTTATCATGGAAAAATGGATGGATGAGGCCTCAGGGCCAGACCTATTAACGGCCACTCCACCATGCTTCTTGTGTTGCACCTTAAATAGACCTACGGGGAGAGGAGGGGGCTAGCAATAATCTATCATAACACCCAAAAAGTAGCGATGCAAACAACAAACAGCACGACCTGTGAAGCACTCTCATTTAATGTTTGCATATCGCCTCATTTCAGGGTATTTTAATGTATAGACCGCCAGGGTCTAGAACATCCTTTCTAGCTACGCGTGGGACCCTACTTGAAAAAGGGCTCTGCTCTAACTCATTTACCATTCTGGGAGATTTTAATTTCCATTTGGAAACCCTCATGGATCCAGATACCAAAGCGCTCCTAGAGCTGATGAGCAGTGCTAACCTCAACCAACTGGTAAATGAGCCAACCCATAAGGCAGGACACATGCTGGATGGGGTCTTTTTCAACCACCCACATTTAACCTCTTCTATGCCCCTGCCGTCTCCCGGCCGTCATGAGTCACGATGGGCATGTGCGGACGACGGCCCCGCACCCGTGTATGTACGGTGCGTACCCCCAGGGCTACACGCTGGGGGTACGCACACGGGTGGGGGTACGACTCGTACGTACACGGGTGTACATACACGGGTGGGGGTACGACTCGTACGTACACGGGTGTACATACACGGGTGGGGGTTCGGCGCTTACGTACATGGGTGTACATACACGGGTGGGGGTACGACTCATACGTACACGGGTGTACATACACGGGTGGGGGTACGACTCGTACGTACACGGGTGTACATACACAGGTGGGGGTTCGGCGCGTACATACGGGGGCTGGGGGGGTTCGGCACGTACATACGGGGGCTGGGGGGTTCGGCGCGTACATACGGGGGCTGGGGGGGTTCGGCGCGTACATACGGGGGCTGGGGTGGGTTTGGCGCGTACATACGGGGTCTAGGGGGGGTTCGGCGCGTACATACGGGGGCCCGGGGGGTTCAGCGCGTACATACGGGGGCTGGGGGGGGGTTCGGCGCGTACATACGGGGGCTGGGGGGGGTTCGGCGTGTATATACGGGGGCTGGGAGGGGGTTCGGCGCATACTCACGGGGGCTGGGGGGGGTTCGGCGCGTACCGGGCCCCCTAATCTGGTCGTTTCGCGACGTACTTCGCTTTTCCGGCACTTTTTGGGTGCCGTAAAAATATTGCCATCCGGACTGCTGTCGGTTCGAATCGTACTTCCTGGTTCGCTGCCTGAATGCGTCCCGACGTCACGTCGGCGCTTTGCCGGATCACATTTGTATGTATTTTTTTGTCGGTCGGTGTTTTTTACGATTCGTACGGAAATGGTGTTTCCGTGCGAATCGTACTTGCATGTTTGTAATGTTTTTTTCCCGGGTACGAGTCGGACGGAGAAAACGCTCCGACCGACGGTTCGTACCCGGTTTTTCCAGGATCGGAATCGACACCTTAATGTTTGCATATCGCATCAACACTCATTTAAGAGTATTTTAATGTATAGACCGCCAGGGTCTAGAACATCCTTTCTAGCTACGCGTGGGACCCTACTTTAATTTCCATTTTTAAACCCTCATGGATCCAGATACCAAAGCGCTCCTAGAGCTGATGAGCAGAGCAAACCTGAACCAACTGGTAAATGAGCCTACCCATAAGGCAGGACACACGCTGGATGGGGTCTTTTTCAACCATCCACATTTAACCTACACAGGAACGATACCACGCAGGAATTTTATTTGAATTAACCACCCCAGTCCACCGTCATAAATCAGGGGGTAGCTCAAATCAGATAAAAACAAGAGACTGGAAAAAAGTGGTGGGATCCGAATAACAAGATCAGCTTAATATCACCCTGCGGCCACAAGCCTGTAGAAAACTATCCCCGAATAAACTCAATCACCCCAAACGAGCTACACCAAAATCTCCATGGTATTCAGAAGAGCTCAGAAGTCAGAAACTTACTTGTAAACGGCTAGAACGCAATTGGCGTAAAAAATACTCTAGAGCAGAAAAGAAAGTCTATAAACAAGGTCTCATCATTTATAAACAAGCCGTGCTCAACGTGAGAAAGCTCTTCATAAATAAAATTAACACAGCTAAAAATTCCTCCAAAGAACTTTACAAAACAGTAGCTAGGCTAGCGTCCCCCAGCCCACCTAGGGTCGAGTCTAGTTAAGAAATGAGTGAGGAAATTGCTAAATTCTTCCAAAAAAAGGTAGAAGTTATTTTCTCAGCCTTTAACCAACTCCCGCAGGGAGCCTCAGAAAATAAGACAACGGGCTCAAAGCAAGTCATAGGAGCATGTCATACACTCGAGAAATTTGCCTCACTCAGTATCAATGACACAAAGATGCTACTGGGCTCTGTTAAGTCCGGATCCCCCATGACCCCTGTCCAGTGACAGTGGCCAAATTAGCCCTGGAACCTATTGCCATCACCCTGACATCAATATTTAATGCCATGTTTGAAACAGGCGACTTCCCTAGATGCTGGAAATGGGCCGCGATACTCCCACTTCTAAAGAAGAAGAATTTGGACCCAATGGATCCAAACAACTATAGGCCCATCTCCCGCCTCCCATTACCAGCTAAAGCGGTCGAAAAACAAATGAATACTCAGCTGAGTGCATTTATTTACGAAAACAAGTTACTGGATCCCACGCAGTATAGCTTTAGAGCAGGACATAGTACAGAGACTGCCTTGATAAAGGCAACAGAAGAAATCAGGAAAGCCCTGGACCAAGGTGGTGAAGCGGCCCTCATCATGCGGCTTTCGATACGGTCCATCGAGAAGGTTATCTTCTGATGGGCCGTCTGTCCGAGATTGGATTCAAAGGAAAGGCATGGAGTTTGCTAAAAGTGATTCTAACGGACAGGAAACAAAGTTTCCTTGGGGAAATTCGGCTCTGAACCTTTCACGCTACCATGTGGTGTTCCACAGGGATCATCCCTTAGCCCTACTCTTTTCAATGTGTACGTGACACCGTTGGTTCCCCTGATCAGATCTTATGGCTTTAGCTTAACGCCATATGCAGATGACACACAAATAGTTGTGTCTCTTCTACCAGGACATGAAGTAGGCATCGGCAAGAACGACAGACTGAACTATGAGCACCTGATAGATGCGATAACCCCTGGCCACCTTTCATTCCCTTAAACGGCTAAAAAAAGGCAAACCATTCTTGCCAGAAGACAGCATATGAATAGTCGTTTCATCCATTATCCTGTCCCGACTGGATTACTGCAATGGGGTCTATTTGAACATCCTAGAGCGACATTTGAGTAGATTGCAGATCTTGCAAAATGCAGCAGCTAGGCTGGTGACAGGCACCCCCAAACTCGCATCGGTTGCCAAAGAAATTAAAAGACTACATTAGCTGCCCATTAAGAAAAGGGTGCAATTTAAGTCACTCTGTATTGTCTTTAACGCACTACATGGTCAGGGTCCTGATTTTTTGACTCACCTGTTTAGATGGTACACTCCCAAAAGAATCCTCCGCTCACTTGGAGCCAAATTGGTGTGCGTACCACCCACGAAGAAAGCCTCGTGGGGGGGGAGAAGTTTCATTACAAGTGCGGCCAAAGCGTTGAATGCCCTGCCTTGGAGTTTTAGGAACTCCACGAACCTTCTAGTCTTCAGGAAACAACTCAAGACCTTGCTTTTCAACTTATAGTTCCTCTCAGCTACATTTCTCTCCGTGCCACCCTGTTTCTCAGTAGAGTTGAGCTACTAGCGCCAGGACAACCCTGGGTAACCGTGAACTCTACAAATATAATTAACATAACATAATTAACATAACAATTTAGTATTCCTACTCCGTAATGTGCTAGCCTCAGGGAATTGCTGGATGACATTTGTTTTTTAAAACATTAATATTAAATCTAAAATTATTTGGTAAACTTTTTTAAAATCAACAGATAACCAAAACTAAACTAAACATCTGAGAAAAGAACCATCCATTGTGTAATAAAAAAAACAACTGAAGATTATAATGACATTTTATAAAACGTTAGTGAAATTGAAAAGTAAACATAAAAAAACACATATTTTTACGTTCACAAATGTGCAGATTAGCATCATCCCAAATATTATTGGCAAGTTTACAGCATTGAAAATGCATGCGGAATTTGTGAGTACCTACTTGGACAGGAAAACTGCGGATGCAATTTCCATTAAATCCTATGGAAAGCCTTTCCTTATTTGCGACCCGCAATTTGCGAGCAGCAAATAAGGAAAGTTTTGGAAACGCAAATTGCGAGTACCTATTCTGAACTTGAAAATTGCACATGCAATTTCCTTTAAATCCTATGGTTGCCATTTCCTTTTTTCCGACCCGGAATTTGCGAGTCGCAAATAAGGAATGTCTTGGAAATGCAATTTGAAGGGTGCCAAGCATTTAAAAGCATGACACACTTGCACCATTGAAATTGCGTGCACAATTTGTGAGTACCTATTTGGTACTTGAAAATTGCGCATGCAATTTCCATTAAATCCTATGGGAAGCCATTCCTTATTTACGATCCACAATTTGCGAGTCGCAAATAAGGAATGTGTAAGGAATTGCGATTCGTAAATTGCGATTTGTTAAAATTCGCAATTTAATAATCGCAATTCCTAAGTTGTGGGACACCCCCGCGCCGCACGGCCACCAGCTGCTGCGTGTGCCCCAGTGCCTGCCTTCTGCCTCAGCGCCGGCCTCGCTGCCGCCTTGAGCGCTCCCCTTTGGTTTTCGCCGGTTTTTGACCGAAATTTGTGCTTGTTTTCTTTGTATGCCGTATGATCGTTTGTTAACTGTTTTGCCTCCGTTTTGACCTGCATTATTTCCTGTATTTTTTGTACCGTTTCTTCTTCGTGTTTTGCCCTCCATTTGTGCATTTGTGCTTGTCTCCTTCCTGTTTGCCCGCCTACCTCGCCGCCCTCCGCTCTCCCTCCCCGCTCCCGCTTCCCGCCACCGCCATTAGCCCCGCCCCTTTTCTCTTCTGTTCCCTCCCCGCTCCCGCCTCCCAGCTGCTCCGCCCACCCGCGCACTTCGCCTTTAAATGGCGACCGTGCGAACGCGCAGCGGTCACGCGCAGCGGGCGCGCCGATTGCGCGCCAAAGGTAAGCCCGTCTGCGCCCGTCCGCGACCGGATCGCGTCCAGCGCCAGGACCCCTGGCCCCCGAAGACCCCGACCGACCCGCCTGACGTACTCCGCCGCCACCCTCACCGCACTCAACACCGGCCGACTCCCAGAATGCCATCAAGCCACTCCACGACGTACCCACGGACCTTTCAGCTGCCACGCCTGCAAGTTCTCCTGCATCCGGACCAGCCTCGCACCAGCACGCGCCAAGTCGAACACCAGCAGCACCCACCTCAAGTGCATCCTGCTCAACACCCGCTCCGTCCACAGACACGCCATCGAACTCTGGAACCTTCTAGACGCCACAGCCCCTGACGTTGCCTTCCTCACGGAGACCTGGATGAACGCCTCTTCAGCTCCCGACATCGCCATCGCTATCCCAGAGGGCTACAAGATCGTCCGGAGGGACCGAAACGCCAACCAGATGGGAGGAGGCATCGCCATCATCCACAGGAACACCATCCGTCTCACGACCAGCACCGACAACACCCTGACCAGCGCCGAACACCTGCATTTCCAGATCCACACCAACCCGAACACCACCCTCAGAGGCACCCTGATCTACCGACCCCCTGGACCACGCACACAATTCAGCGAGGACATCGCCGACTTCGTCAGCCCGCATGCCCTCCCCTCCGCTGACTACATCCTCCTGGGAGACCTCAACTTCCATCTAGAGAACAACAACGACCGCAACACCAGCACCCTGCTCGACAACCTCGCCAACCTGGGACTCAAGCAACTGGTGTCCACCCCCACCCACCTCGCCGGACACACACTCGACGCAGTCTTCTCTTCCAGCACAGACATCGACTTCAGCCACGCCACAGAGCTTCAATGGACGGACCACAGCTGCGTCCACTTCACCTTCAAGAGAACGATGACCCACCAACACCAGCAACAGGCCGCCCACAGAAGCTGGAACAAGATCACAGCAGACCAGCTCGCCACCTCCCTGAGCCAGCACCCTCCTGCCAGCTCAGCGAACCCCAGCCAGGCCGCCGACAACCTCACGAAGTGGATCAGCAACTGCGCGGACGAACTCGCCCCACTGAGGACCCCGCCTAGCAGACCCGGCAGCAAGAAGGCTCCATGGTTCACCGACGAACTCAAGAGCTCCAAGAAGAACTGCCGAGCCCTCGAGAAAGTCTGGAGAAAGGAACCGACACCGGACAACAGGACCTCCTTCAAACTTGCCACCCGGAAACACCACCAGCTGATCCGCGCCGCCAAGAAAACAGCATTCAAGGACCGGTTGGACAACAACGCACACAACTGCAAGGAACTCTTCCACATCGTGAAAGAGCTTTCCAACCCCAGCGCAGGAAACAACGACATCACCCCATCGCAAGACCTCTGCAACTCCCTCGCTTCATACTTCCACAACAAGATCGCGGACATACACAACAGCTTCTACAACCAACCAACGCACACCATGACCGAACAACCACCCCCCACCACCACCCTCCACGCCTGGACCCCGATCAGCACCGAAGACACCATCCGCACGATGAACTCCATCCACTCCGGATCACCGACCGACCCCTGCCCTCACCACGTCTTCAACAAGGCCGACGCTGTCATCGCACCCCACCTGCGAGACATCATCAACACATCCTTCGACACCACCATCTTCCCTGAGAGCTGGAAACACGCCGAACTCAGCGCTCTACTCAAGAAACCAACAGCGGACCCCACCGACCTCAAGAACTACCGCCCCATCTCGCTCCTCCCGTTTCCAGCCAAAGTCATCGAGAAGACCGTCAACAAGCAGATGGCCGCCTTCCTCGAGACGAACGGATCCCTCGACCCCTCACAGTCCGGCTTCCGAGCCAATCACAGCACCGAGACCGCCCTCATCGCCGCCACCGATGACATCCGAGCCCTGATGGACAATGGAGAAACAGCGGCCCTCATCCTCCTAGACCTCTCCGCAGCATTCGACACGGTCTGCCACCGCACCCTAGTACGGCGCCTCAGCAACATCGGAATCCAGGACAAGGCGCTGGAATGGATCATCTCCTTCCTCGACGGAAGAACACAGAGAGTCCGCCTACCACCGTACAAGTCAGAGGCCTCCGAAGTCATCTGCGGCGTCCCTCAAGGATCATCTCTGAGCCCCACCCTCTTCAACGTCTACATGAGCCCCCTCGCGGCCATCGTACGCAAACACAACCTCAGCATAATCTCCTACGCCGACAACACCCAGCTGATCCTCTCCTTGACCAACGACCCCACCGCCGCCAGAGCCAACCTGCACGAAGGGGTGAAAGAGGTAGCCGAGTGGATGACGACCAGCCGCCTGAAACTGAACTCGGACAAGACGGAGGTCCTCATCCTGGGCCCCTCACCCTCCGCCTGGGACGACTCCTGGTGGCCTCCCGCCCTGGGCACCGCACCCAAACCGACAGACCATGCACGCAACCTGGGCTTCATCCTGGACTCCTCCCTCTCCATGACCAGGCAAGTCAACAACGTCTCCTCGGCGTGCTTCAACATCCTACGCATGCTACGGAAGATCTTCTGGTGGATCCCCACCGAGACCAGGAAAACCGTCACCCAGGCCCTCGTCACCAGCCGACTGGACTACGGCAACGCCCTCTACGCCAGTACCACCGCCAAGCTCCAGAAGAGACTCCAGCGGATCCAGAACGCCTCAGCCAGACTCATCCTCGACATCCCACGAACCAGCCACATCTCCGGACATCTGAGAGACCTTCACTGGCTCCCCGTCAACAAAAGAATCACCTTCCGCCTCCTTACCCACGCACACAAAGCCCTACACGACCAAGGCCCGAGCTACCTCAACAGCCAAGTCAACTTCTACGCTCCCAAACGCCACCTCCGATCAGCCAACCACGCCCTCGCCGCCGTCCCCCGCATCCGAAGAGCGACTACAGGAGGAAGGTCCTTCTCCTACCTGGCCGCCAAGACCTGGAACTCCCTCCCGACCGACCTGCGCCTGACCCAAGACCACCTCTCCTTCAGGAAGAAGCTGAAGACCTGGCTGTTCGAGCAGTAGCGGCACCCCCCCCTCCCCAGCGCCTTGAGACCCTACGGGTATGTAGCGCGCTTTATAAGTGTCATTGATTGATTGATTGATTGATTGAGTGTTAAACATGGACATTGAGGTGAGAGAAACAATTAAATAAATAAAAGATATTGCATCCACCCCCAATGAACCCTGTGGTGCAATTTTGAGGGATGTACCCGAACACATTCCAACACATGTTGCAAGTAGTATGCCCTCAATGCCTAATATGAGAAGAATTGTACAACATAAAAGACAGGCAAGTAACCCACAAAGAGTCACACCCCAAACCTTTTCTGACATAAAAATTCCACCTGAACTATCTCTAACAGTTACTAATGAACCTTTTCTTTTGCATGACAACATAAACCCTAAAAAAAGAATACTAATCTTTAGCACACCCCATAATCTTGTAAGATTGGAGAACAGTGATATTTGGATGGATTCTCTGACAAAATTTCGAAGGTCAAAAATTCGACCTACACAAATATCGCAACACTAATATCGATGACAAGAATATCGACATCCTATCTACAACATGGTAAGTACAAAAATATCGAAAATAAAATATAGATGTCAAAAATATTGTTTTTAAAAATATCGGGGTTTTTTTGGTTATAAAAAATATGTAAAATAAACATAATAATACTTATAAATAAAATAAACATAATTAAATATATTTCACAATGTTAAAAATTAATAATTAATAAATATAATTTAATAAAAAATTAATTAAACATAGACATATAATATATAATATATATACTTACTTAATAATCTTTAATAATTATTTTAATAAATTATACATTATTTAAAAATATTAACAATTGCAAAAACATTAAACACTTAAAACAATAACATAAATAAAAATTAAATAATTATGTATAACAAATTAAAACTATTACATTTAATTTTAATATTGTTAAAATTAATTATATACTACATTAGCTAAAATAATAAAAAAAATATTAAATAGCAGAGACAAAAAAACTACTACTCCAGCTCCAAAAAAAACAACAGAAAGGAAAATGTTGGATAGCGTAAGGGTAAAAATTACTATTCCCACTCCAGAGAGTGGAACAGTAGGGAAAGTGTTGGATAGCGTAGGGGTAAAAATTACTATTCCAACTCCAGAGAGTGCAACCGTAGGGAAAGTGTTGGATAGCGTAGGGGTAAAAATTACTATTCCAACTCCAGAGAGTGCAACAGTAGGGAAAGTGTTGGATAGCGTAGGGGTAAAAATTACTATTCCAGCTCCAGAGAGTGCAACAGCAGGGAAAGTATTGGATAGCGTAGGGGTAAAAATTACTATTCCAACTCCAAAGAGTGCAACAGCAGGGAAAGTTTTGGATTGCGTAGGGGTAAAAATTACTATTCTAACTCCAGAGAGTGCAACAGTAGGGAAAGTGTTGGATAGCGTAGGGGTAAAAATTACTATTCAAACTCCCGAGAGTGCAACAGTAAGGAAAGTGTTGGATAGCGTAGGGGTAAAAATTACTATTCCAACTCCAGAGAGTGCAACAGCAGGGAAAGTGTTGGATAGCGTAGGGGTAAAAATTACTATTCCAACTCCAGAGAGTGCAACAGTAAGGAAAGTGTTGGATAGCGTAGGGGTAAAAATTACTATTCCAACTCCAGAGAGTGCAACAGTAGGGAAAGTGTTGGATAGCGTAGGGGTAAAAATTACTATTCCAACTCCAGAGAGTGCAACAGCAGGGAAAGTGTTGGATAGCGTAGGGGTAAAAATTACTATTCCAAATCCAGAGAGTGCAACAGTAGGGAAAGTGTTGGATAGCGTAGGGGTAAAAATTACTATTCCAACTCCAAAGAGTGCAACAGCAGGGAAAGTTTTGGATTGCGTAGGGGTAAAAATTACTATTCCAACTACAAAGACTGCAACAGTAGGGAAAGTGTTGGATAGCGTAGGGGTAAACATTACTATTCCAACTCCAGACAGTGCAACAGCAGGGAAAGTGTTGGATAGCGTAGGGGTAAAAATTACTATTCTAACTCCAGAGAGTGCAACAGCAGGGAAAGTGTTGGATAGCGTAGGGGTAAAAATTACTATTCCAACTCCAGAGAGTGCAACAGTAAGGAAAGTGTTGGATAGCGTAGGGGTAAAAATTACTATTCCAACTCCAGAGAGTGCAACAGTAGGGAAAGTGTTGGATAGCGTAGGGGTAAAAATTACTATTCCAACTCCAGAGAGTGCAACAGCAGGGAAAGTGTTGGATAGCGTAGGGGTAAAAATTACTATTCCAAATCCAGAGAGTGCAACAGCAGGGAAAGTGTTGGATAGCATAGGGGTAAAAATTACTATTCCAACTCCAGAGAGTGCAACAGCAGGGAAAGTGTTGGATAGCATAGGGGTAAAAATTACTATTCCAACTCCAGAGAGTGCAACAGTAGGGAAAGTGTTGGATAGCGTAGGGGTAAAAATTACTATTCCAACTCCAGAGAGTGCAACAGCAGGGAAAGTGTTGGATTGCGTAGGGGTAAAAATTACTATTCTAACTCCAGAGAGTGCAACAGTAGGGCAAGTGTTGGATAGCTTAGAAGTTAAAAATATCAAACTTATAAATAAAATAATTCTTTAAAATAATTAATAATTTAATTATTAAATAACTCAAAATTACTTACAAATACCAATAGATATTTATTAAAAACATAACTACCAATAAATAATTAATTAGCAATAAATTATTAATAAATACCAATAAATAATAATTAATGAATATTAATTACCAATTAAAAAATATTGAACAATTAAATTTTTTAGACCCAAAAATAATTTTCAAACACTAATTACCAATTAAAAAATATTAAACAATTACATATTTTTTATACACAAATTATTAATGATTATACATTATTTACCAATTATTAATTACTTATTAGTATATTAATTAGAAATATCAATAAATAATATTTAAACATATTTAATTACCAATTGATTATTAATCAACAATAAAAAAAATCATAACCAAATTATTATAATTTAAAATATTTACCAATTAATAATTAATCTCCAATTAATTAATTATCAATACCCAACAACAAATTTCATAATTACTTAATTAGATTTCAATTACTTCCAACACTATTCCCCTATAAACACACAAAACACTCAAATAATAAAATAATACAGTTAACATAATTATCAATTAATCAATTAATAAAAACTAATTACCAATTAATAAGAATTAATTACCAATTAATACTTAATTAACAATAATATAATTATCAGTACCAATAAATAAATAAAAATATTACTTAATTACAATTAAATTACTTCCCACCCTATTCCCCTATAAACCCACAACCCGCTACAGAATTTAAACGCAAAAATTATTTTAAATTATTTTATAATTCCTAATAATTTAAAATTAATTTCATATAATTAAATTACTTCCCACCCTGTTCCCCTATAAACCCACAACCCGCTACAGAATTTAAACGCTAAAATTATTTAAAATTAATTTATAATTCCCAAAAATTTATAATTAAATTCATATAATTAAATTACTTCCCACCCTATTCCCCTATAAACCCACAATCCGCTACAGTACTAAAACACAAAATTAACTTAAAAAAACCATTATTAACATATAAAAATTGTATACATATATTTTTAAACCAGTAGAACACTTAACAAAAAATAATTAACACATACATATTAAATACATAATAAAACACATAGTAATATTATAAATATAGATATTAGTGACATGGATATTAACATCGATATATTTCATATTGATATTACTAATTTCTATATTACTAACATCGATATAAATAAAATCGATATTACTTACCTTAGGGTCGATATTCTGTCCATAGATATTCTTGACATCGATATTCTGTCCCTTCGATATTCTAAACTCAATATTATTGTAGGTCGAAATTAAAGTTTCGATATTTAGACTGCTCACCATTTGGATGATGGATGGGACATTTAAATTCACTCCCCATCCATTCACCCAAATATACACTATTCATGCATATCCAAATAATACAGGAGTTCCCTTAGTTTACAGTTTACTCGCTGATAAACAATCCTCAACATACAATGAATTTTTGTCAGTGATAAAAGCTAAAACATCAAACAAAAGTCCTAGAAAAGTAATATTTGACTTTGAATTACCTATGATTAATACTATTACCAAATTGTACACGGATACCCAAATTCAAGGATGTTTTTTTTCACTTTTCTCAGGCTTATTGGCGAAGAACTAAAAAAACATCCTTAGTTGAGGATTATCTATCAGATAGCAAACAAAAGTTTGAACTAAAAAAACTAACTGCCCTTTGCTTTGTTCCTCCTGACAGTGTAGACGAGTACTACACTTCAATTGCTGAATCTAAATACTTTACCACAAACAAAGAAAAATTGGCACCTATTCTAAATTATTTTGAAGACACATGGACTGGCCATCTAAGCAGGTCGGGTCACAGGAGGAAACCACGTTTCCATGTGAAGTGGTGGAACTTCTATCCGACCTGCTTAGAAGGAGGAGCAAAAGCAAACAATGCCATAGAGGGATGCACAACTCCTTCAATAAATCAACTGGCAAACCTCATCCTAATTTCTATAATTTCTTGGAAATTCTGAGGAAGGAGCAAAGTTTCCAAGAAATGAGAATATCGCAATCATTAACAGGTAGTCTGAACCCACGTATATCAAAAATAACAAAGGAAATGTCTGAGAGACTATTGGGTGCAATTCAACATTTTACGTTGGTGGTGGCTTCAGACTACCTTGATAATCTTGCACACATCTTCCATTTCTAACCTACACTATCGTCTTACTTGCCTGTTTTGCCCCAAAATTTTATTTCAAAATGTGGATCTCCTTACCTTGAGATGTCTTTTTTTTTCAACTCTTGGATTTAGGTAGTATCCAATTTTTCATCAAGACTCCATTCTCTTTTTCGAATCCATTGCAAATAATCCACAATCCTTTTTCAAACTCCACGTCCCGAATTAATCTTTTAAAATGTGCACATGATTTCTAACATTATAATCTGTGCATCCCTAAAAAAAATGGACACACAAAAAACTGAAAAAGTGTTTTTTTCGCAAATAAACGCAACAAAATCCAACTTAGCAATCCATTCTATTTCAACAACAGTTCGAAATCCTTTCCAAGTTCCAAAATCCAAAAACTAATAAGCAATGGATGTAAACATATCCAATCTTTTGATTTCGCAAAAAAATGTTTTTTTAAATTCATACTAAAAATACATCTAACCGCGACAACAGCAAAACATTTATTTTTTAACCTGTCGCAAAAAGTAAAAAAGATACCTTTCGAATTACTTTGTTTTTTAAAGTTTTTAATGTATGTATTTTGATTAACTTTAATAAACAAAGCGTGTTACGAAAGAATGAGTCCCAACGTGGGCCTACTACTGCAACCTGTTATGGAATTAATTAGTTGGTTAACACACATTACAACTACCAAAAATAAATTCACGACATCTATCTAGCTCCCTCCTCTCTCCTTACAATAAACATTAACACTAACCTATGTATTTTATTAATTAGAATTTTTTCTTACCGTGACAAAGCTCACCCTTGAATCTGATCCGTAGCGCGACAATCCTCGTAAAGGCGAAAGTTACGTTTACTTGGCAAAGTCATGTCTTTCTGTAAAAATTAAAAAAGGACATTTTCTCTCATTCATTTTAATGGAAAAGTGTGGGAAACTTATAAAAAAAATGTTTTCAAAACAGTTAGGTGCCGATTACGATCCTGGAAAAAATTTCCCCGTACAACTCGTATCCGGTCTTTTTACCGTACGAATCGTACAAGTGCCGTACAAACTGCCAAGTACGATTCGCATGGGAAAAAGTCCATACGGATCGCATCGGGAATAATTCCCCACACGTCCTCGGGTCGGAAAATGTGTCCGACACGTCCCCGGACGATTTACCGTACAAATGTGAAAAGTGAAGTCCGACCACGCAAGTACGATCCATCCCGTGCGTCCGATCTTACAACTGTATGGAAAAAACACCGTCCGCACCGAACTCCCATAGCAACCATGGAGACATGTGCCCGCATACGTGCCGAACACCCCCCCAGCCCCCGTATGTACGCGCCGAACACCCCCCCAGCCCCCGTGAGTACGCGCCGAACCCCCCGTGTATGTACACCCCCCGTATGAGTCGAACCCCCGTGTATGTACACCCCCGTACGAGTTGAACCCCCGTGTATGTACACCCCCATATGAGTCGAACCCCCATGTATGTACACCCGTGTACGTACGAGTCGAACCCCCCCATGTATGTACACCCCCGTACGAGTCGAACCCCCGTGTATGTACACCCGTGTACATACGAGTCATACCCCCACCCGTGTATGTACGGTGCGTACCCCCAGCACGTAGCGCTGGGGGTACGCACCGTACATACACGGGTGGGGGTACGACTCGTACGTACACGGGTGTACATACACAGGGGTTCGACTCGTACGGGGGTGTACATACACGGGGGTTCGACTCGTACGGGGGGTGTATATACATGGGGGGTTCGACTCGTACGTACACGGGTGTACATACACGGGGGGGTTCGACTCGTACGTACACGGGTGTACATACACGGGGGTTTGACTCGTACAGGGGTGTACATACACGGGGGGTTCGACACGTACGGGGGGTGTACATACACGGGGGTTCAGTACGTACTCACGGGGGCTGGGGGGGGTTCGGCACGTACCGGGCCCCCGATTCCACTCGCATCGCGACGTATTTTGCTTTTCCGGCACTTTTTGGGTGCCGTAAAAATATTGCCGTCCGGACTGCTGTCGGTTCGAATCGTACTTCCTGGTTCTTGAAACGCTGCCTGGAAGCGTCCCGACGTCACGTCGGCGCTTTCCCGGATTACATTTGTATGTAGATTTTCGTCGGTTGGTGTTTTGTACGACTCGTACGGAAATGGTGTTTCCGTGCGAATCGTACTTGCATGTTTGTGAAGTTTTACGACCGGGTACGAGTCGGACGGAGAAAACGCTCCGACCGACAGTTTGTACCCGGTTTTTCCAGGATCCTGATCGGCACCTTAATGTACATAAAAATATCTATGTTTATTTTTGTATGATATAAAAATAGTGGGAAGAACAAAAGAGAGAGCTATGAATGTTATAGGACCGTTCCTGTCCCTAAGTAACTATATCAAAAAACAACTTGGACGTGCCAAAGTTAGATAGCTGTCCGACACTGTGGTGCCTGGCAACACACAGGTTTATTAAAAGAACCTTCATGTCATACTTCATCTTTGGGTTCCCAGCGGAGTAGCTGAATGCTACCCAGTTGTGCTGAGACACCGGATTAAAGTGGAGCTGTTTTTTTAGTGGTTTAAGTTAAAAATACCTCTGGGGATTCCAACTGTTTATTACTTTATTCCCTATGGCCCAGGAAATATTTAAAACAGAATGTGGATAGTTTTTTTAAGACTAGTGAATTTGGTTTTAATGATCCCTGGTCTAGATGTTTCAGCCTTATATAAAAAAAAATTTAAGGCTTTCTTCAGGACCTATCTAATGTGCTAGTGGTGATAATAACCGTGAACAATTGGGTGGTAAAAAATCATACCACGTGTGTTTCCATTTTTAGCACACCTGCTAAGCTATGCTATGCAAGCTGTGGACTAACCGTTTGTTATAGATCCACTGCTGAGAAAATGTACCTGAGTGCCTTGCAACTACCAAACAATGGCATATGATCAATTTCTGAACAGCAAATTCATGTTTTATGTGTTGTTTTGTCTTTGTTATTCTTTCCATAGGTACATTTTCTCAGCAGTGGATCTATTACAAATGGTTAGTCCACAACATGCATAGCACACCTTATCGTGTTAACTAAAAATGCAAACACACATGGTATGATTTTTACCACCCACTTGTTCACTGTTTTTATCACAACTAGCACATTAGAGAGGTCTTGAAGAAAGCCTTAAATCTTTTTTTTTATATAAGGCTGAAACATGAAGACTACAACACACAATCAACACCACCTTCAAAACGTGTATCTTCCCTGATGACTGGAAACGCGTCGAAGTGAGGCCCGTGCTCAAGAAACCCACGGCAGACCCCACCGACCTCAAAAACTACCGGCCCATCTCGCTTCTCCACTTTGCGGCCAAGGTGGCAGAAAAAGCAGTCAACAGGGAGCTGGCACAATTTATCAAAGAACGCACCATCATCGACCCATCCCAATCCAGATTCCGTGCCAACCACAGCACTGAGACAGCCCTACTCACCGCCACAGACCACATCCGCACCCTCCTGGACCAGGGCCACTCTGCAGCCCTCATCCTGCTCGACCTTTCCGCAGCCTTCAACACTGTCTCCCACCGCACACTAATCACCAGACTATGAGAGGCGGGCATACAAGGAACTGCCCTAGACTGGATTCGCTCGTTCCTCACCGGAAGAAGCCAAAGGATCGGACTACCACCCTTCCTATCTGCCCCCACCGACATTGCTTGCTGAGTACCACAGGGGTCATCCCTGAGCCTGACCCTCTTCAACATCTACATGGCTCTCCTCGCAGACATCGTCTGACACAATGGCCTCAACAACGTATCCTACGCCGACAACACCCAGCTCATCCTCTCCCTCACCAAAGACCCCACCACCGCAAAACTCAACTTCCAGAGGGGAGTGCAAGAAGTGGCAGTCTGGATGACCAACAGTTGCCTAAAACTCAATGCAGAGAAAACAGGAGTCCTCGTCCTCGGAACCACCTCCTCAGCATGGGACAACACCTGGTTGCCCACCAACCTCAGAAGCCCACCCACCCCCTCAGACCATGCAAAGAACCTCGGCATTGTACTCGACGCAGCACTCACCATGAACCGACAGGTAAACGCTGTCCCCTCTAGCTGTTTCAACAGCGTCTGCATCCTCCGAAAGGCCTTCAAATGGATCCCCCCCGAATCACAGAAATTAGTCACCCACGCACTCATCACCAGCAAACTCGATTATGGCAATGCACTCTACGCCGGCATCAACAAGTCCCTACTCCACAAACTGCAAACAATATAGAACACTGTAGCCAGACTCGTCCTCGAAATCCCCCGGTGCAAACACATCAGCCAACACCTGCGGCGACACCACTGGCTCCCCGTAGAGAAGAGGGTCACCTTCAAAATCCTCACTCACGCCTACAAGAGTCTGCACAACAACGGACCCAAATACCTAAACGACAGAGTAAACTTCCATGTACCTAAAAGAAACCTGCGATCATCCAACCTCGCACTAGCTGAAACCCTGCAGATCCACAGAGCCAGATCAGGCGGAAGATCGTTCTCCCACATCGCAGCCAAGACCTGGAGCGAGCTACCAGCAGACATCAGACGTGCCCCCGCCCTCTACACCTTCAGGAAGACCCTCAAGACCTGGCTCTTCGGCTGAACTGAGTTGTGCCCCCTCCCCCCCCCCCCCCCCCCAGCGCCTAGAGACCCTCACGGGTGAGTAGCGCGCTTTATAAACCCTGATTGATTTATTACTGAAATATCACAAACCTTTTAATATGATTTTTTAAATACTTTAGTATTAATTTTAATACATGTGTATTCATTAAAATTACTCAAACCATTTTATATATATTTATAAAATAAATCTTCCTTAAACTATAATATAAATAATATTATTAATACTAATAATATTTAGAAACAAATCTATAAACAAAAATAAAACCAAAATATTAAGTAAAATAAAGTACCACAACCTAACAAACATTTACCATACTATACTTACCAATGCGTTGAAATAGCATGCGTTGTAAAAGCATGCATTGTAGAAGCATGCGTTGTGAGGTGTATGCATTATAATGGCATGCATTGTAAAGGTATCTGCGTTGTTATGGATGCATTGTAAAGGCATTGCGTAGTAATGCCTGTGTTGTAATGGTGAGTTATGTATCAATGGGGTAACCCGGTAGACCACTGGACTCGGGTATAGATAGGTACACAAAAATATAGTCACAGTGGAGACATATTTAAAGGAGTAAAGGAGCATACATTTGTTAGTGATTCGAACAAATTTAACGACACCACCTATTTTCTGCATGTATGACCATAATTTAATCAATTATCCAGAATTTCAGTCAAAAAGAAGATCAGCAATTTAAATCAAGGCCAAATGCATCACAATGTCAACATATTCAAATACATATAGGTGTAAGGTACGTGATAAGTGCAAGATTTGGGGATGAGTGCAGGACGTTGTGAGGGAGGAAGGTTGCGTAAAAATAGGAACATCCACAGTTTGTTGCAGAGCCTAACCTGCCAATTGAATGGCCACAAAACTTAAATCAGACAACACAAAATTAGAAAGCAGTTGTACATTCACTGACAATCTCCTGTGTTGATTGTAGACAGAAGTAAGTCGACGTTTCGACCCCTGTTAGAACCAGCAAATTGGTTTAATGGTAATAAAGTGAGGTGTGTCTGTCATAACCATTATAATTAAGGAAAAGAGAATAATAAAAATTACCAGCATCAGCAGCATGAATCAAGCTGGAAAATTTCCCGGACTCACTTACCGAGTGGTGAATACTACACCTTGGGTGAGTATCTTTGTCACTCAGGCATCTTCGACACTCAGTGTGGTTTTAAATTGCGGTTTCAGTGGTATTCCTCGTCTCTTTTCCTTTTTCCCAGGAGCACTGATTGGCCCCTTCCCAATTTTCCAGCTTGATTCATGCTGCTGATGCTGGTAATTTTTATTATTCTCTTTTCCTTAATTATAATGGTTATGACAGACACACCTCACTTTATTACATTTTTGACCCTTGCCCCTAGGTGTAAGCCCATTCCCTTGGTCCTGATGAAGACCCCGACTCCAAGCAAACCAATTTGCTGGTTCTAACAGGGGTCGAAACGTCGACTTACTTCTGTCTACAATCAACACAGGAGATTGTCAGTGAATGTACAACTGCTTTCTAATTTTGTGTTGTCTGATTTTAGTTTTGTGGCCATTCAATTAGCAGGTTAGGCTCTGCAACAAACTGTGGATGTTCCTATTTTTACGCAACCTTCCTCCCTCACAACGTCCTGCACTCATCCCCAAATCTTGCACTTATCACGTACCTTACACCTATATGTATTTGAATATGTTGACATTGTGATGCATTTGGCCTTGATTTAAATTGCTGATCTTCTTTTTGACTGAAATTCTGGATAATCGATTAAATTATGGTCATACATGCAGAAAATAGGTGGTGTCGTTAAATTTGTTCGAATCACTAACAAATGTATGCTCCTTTACTCCTTTAAATATGTCTCCACTGTGACTATATTTTTGTGTGTTGTAATGGTGGTCTCCCCGCAGCACTGCAAACGTGATGTGCAGTTATGTAAGTGCAAGCGCACCTGCTTGTAAATGCTGCAGCGCACGCATCACCAGCAGAGTGGTGGTGGTGCGGTGCGCGACATACTGTGTATGTGGGTCCCAGGGCCATCAATCTTGTAGCACGCAAAATGGTTAGCAATGATGGCTCAGGGCATAATTTTTGGCCAGCCCCCGCGCTGAAAATGCAGTAGTGACGCGTGCCACCACCACGTGCTCTCTTGAGTGGAGTCGAGTCTCAGGAGTGCTGGGCGATTTGCAGCTGAACCAACCCCTACGGTGAGGCCCTGCCACCACTGTGAAGTCTGAGGTAAGAGCGAAACGGGTTATCATAATGATCCATGTGAGAAATATTTGTGCCCAAAATTTGGCTATGAGGATAGTGGTAATAATTGGAGGGCGTCAGGATTACCAGGCTTCAGAGAATACACATCAGAATTCCTGCGATGGACAATGTGGCAGTCAAAGGAGCTGTGCCCACATGAATCCCGGTGCCACAGAATGTGGCTATCAGACTTACTGTCAAGAAATGAGATTCAAAATTCGAGTCCAAGACTTAAACTCACACATTCACAGTACTGCGGATTCTGACCCTCAAATCTGACGTGGCACATATATCTCAATCACACTTGCTGTGATGTACAAAAAACTGCATTTACGATGGCCTACTGAATCACTGAATGAGCCGGCTGTAGTGATAATGAGTAAACATCTTCTGGTGTTTAGTGACAGAACTGCCCCTGGCTGAACATTACCCCACAAGAGTTCTTTTCACAGGGCTCCAATCCCAACTACCTCAGACCAAGGGCCTCAGTCTTTCAGCAGCAGTAAAATCAAGAATCGGTTTGGTTGGTATCTTTAGCTGCAGCTAGGGAGCAAGGGTGCACGGCACGGTAAAGTTGGCTTCGAAGCAGGTGTAACTTTCATCTTTAAAGTTCATTATTTGGTGTAGCTTTCATCTTTAAAGTTCATTATTTGGTGTAGCTTTCATCTTTAAAGTTCATTGCTTCGTTTCCGGAGTGTTGCACTTCAGAATGATGAAAATATCACTCAGCTGCAAGGCCGCTTTTAGAGTTGGTGGCAGGTGGTATAACAATCGCTATTCGTAGCCTCCAATGTCTTCCTTATTCACAGATTCCCTCACGACTGCCCTTCATCTCTCCATAGCCCCTGTCTCACATTTATTTAATTTCTTTTATAGTGCTACTCATCCCTATGTAGGGCGTTGGAAAACTTTACATTACACACGCATTATGCAGCAACAGTGTTTTGTGCAAGTGTGTTAATTAATGTGTCTCACATGAGTGTTGCAAACAGCCATGTAACTGGCCTCCTCCAGGCGACAAACTATCTTATGCTGCGTGCAGTCTATTTTATATTAAATAAATTGCATCCATACTCAGTGCTTTCTCTCACAGGCTGTGCTTTCATAGCACCATAAATACAAGTCACTGCTCCCCTAGTGTGCCAACAAGGTTTCATATCAGTGACCCTCCGGCTACAGGCTTCGACGCTGTTAAGTTGGTTTTGGGTCCCCAGAGCACATCACGTTTTGTGCATGTCCACACGGCTTTAATGGGTGGGGGGACCATGTTTGGCCACTTAATGTAAGCTGTAGATCCCCGAATACTGTCATGTATGTGCATGTTTTCATTGTGCTGAGGGAGTTAGCAGGTAATTGTTCACGCTCTCTGATGGATGTCATATGGTTTTTTCTGAGTCCCCAGATAGATCATGCAATCTATGTGTTCTCCTTTGTACTGCAGGTGTATTCAACTGTGTAGCCTTGGACCGTATCATGTATGTACATGTAACTTGCATGATCGAGGTAACTATTAACAGCGATACCACGTGTCTCTTGGACCTCTTTCAAGTGCTCACCGTAGTTTTTCCACAGCACCCCCTCCCCCGATAACTGCCATGGGCGGCAATCTGAGGGATAGCCCGGGCACCAGAAACTCTAGCTATGCCACTGTTCCCCAAACCAATGTTTTCAAATAAACATGGGAGGAGCCTTAGAGACATGATAGTCCACACAAGACCACGCATTAGGGAAACCTCTGTCCTATCCCAAAGATTCCTCTCCCCCTCACAGGCCACCACCCATGCAGGGACTGCAGTGTCTGCCACCTGACGATAAAAAAAAAATTGACTTTCAACAACACAACCTGTGAACAAAGACAATTCACCAACTGCATCTCAAAAGGTGTAGTATATATGATCACTTTCCCTTGTCAACTCCAATACATTGGGATGACAAAACGATCTATAAAGAGGTGAATCTGCAAACATCGCAGCAATCTGAGATGTGACCGGGCGACTACAAAAATGTCTGTACATTTTATAGAGAAAAAACATACAGAACAAGACTTGCACTGAACAGTCCTTAAACAAATCCATACTGACTCTCAGCTGTACGAAAAAGAACAATGTTGGGTGTTCAGATTGCAAACTCATTCCAAGGGGCTGAATGACAACATACCCTGGAGTCAATTTATCTAAATGTTCCTGCTACCTTGAATGGATCCTTACCCCATATACAACCTATTATTCAATTTTACATATTTTCCTGTTGGGTCCCCCAACTTAAAAGTTCGATAGAAGTTATCCAACTGTTTGCCTATTTTTAACAATAAAATGTTTTTACATCATACATTACAGGGGTAAACTCACTCCCCTTTAACATTCATTGTGAGATATGAGAATATCCCTTTTTTCTGACTCAATGAGAAATACAAATAGAATAGAATTTCCCCCAAAACTGTTCCTTTAAATCACCTTATATGCACCCACACAGACAATGTGTCAATAATATCTATTAAGTGTATGTCTATAGAGGGAGATTTTCCAATGAATATCCTGGTCTCCTTTCTCCTTTTTTAGTTTCATTTTTCATTACTTTCATTCCATTTTTTCATCCAAGTTTAACGAACATATGCATTTAGGAATCTGTCACCCTTTGCCTCCAATATGTAAATAAAGTGTGCGCCGAGGATCCAGGAAGTAGTTCCATCATGAGCGGCCATTTTGGAGAATTTCGGGTTCTAGCCGTTTCCTAACACGAGGACGCTGATGCAACTTTCTCACACAGAAATTTGAGAATAATTACATTTTCCAGCTAAATTTGAGGTTTGCAGGGGATTCTGGGTAGGAATACATCTGGGAATCCATGCAGGCCATACCTCCCTGGACTCCCCAGAGTGTCTAATTTTCAGAAATGTGTGGGTTTGGTAGGTTTCCCTAGATGGCCACTGAGCCGGGGCCAAAAACCCAAGTGCCCCCCTTGCAAAACCAGGTCATTTTATGATAGGTAATTTTGATGTCTCCACAACACGTTTTGGGCCATTCCCTGCCGGGGGCACTTGGCCCACCCTCACGAGTGAAGTACCATTTTTATCAGGAGAACTGAGGAAACTCTGGGTGGTAGGAAATTTGTGTCAGCCCTGTGATCCCAGAACTTTCCCACACAGAAATTTGAGAAAAAATTGATTTTTTTAGCTAAAATTGGGGTTTCAGGGGATTCTGGGTAGGAAAACTTTGGGGGTTCCACGCAAGCCATACCTCCCTGGACTCCCCAGGGTATCTAGTTTTCAGAAGTGTGTGAGTTGGGTAGGTTTCTCTAGATGGCAGGCGGGGCTGAAAAATCCAGGTGCCCCCCATTGCAAAAGTAGGTCGTTTTATGTTAGGTAATTTTGATGTCTCCACAATACGTTTTGGGCCCTTCCCTGCCATGGGCACTTGGCCCACCCACACAAGTGAGTTACCATTTTTATTAGGAGACCTGGGGGAACGCTGGGTGGTAGGAAATTTGTGTCAGCCCAGTGATACCACAACTTGCTCACACAGAAATTTGAGAAAATTTTGATTTTTTCAGCAAAATTTGAGCTTTGCAGGGGATTCTGGGTAGGAAATCGTTGGCGGGTCCATGCAAGCCATACCCCCTGGACTCCCTGAGCTGTCTAGTTTTCAGAAATGTGTGGGTTTGGTAGGTTTCTCTAGATGGCCGCCAAGCCCGGGGCCAAATACAAATACAAATATAATATAATATAATACAAATATAAAACCAGCTTTAGTTATGATAGGTCATTTTGAAGTCTCCACAGTACGATTTGGGCCATTTCCTGTTGAGGCCACTATGCCTACCCACACAAGTGAGGTACAATTTTTATCGCAAGACCTGAGTAGTAGGAAATTTGGGGCGGCCCGAAGATCCCACAACTTTCCCACATAGAAAACTGAGGAAAATTTGATTATTTTTTTTTAGCTAAATTTAAGGTTTGAAGGTGATTCTGGGTAGGACACGGTTGGGAGATCCACACAAAAGCCACACCTCCCTGGACTCCCCTGGGTGTCTAGTTTTTAGAAATGTCTGGGTTTGGTAGGTTTCCCTAGATGGCCGCTGAGCCTGGGACCAAAAACACAGCTGACCCCCTTGTAAAACCAGGTCGGTTTGTGATAGTAAGGTGGCCACCTGTGTTTTTGGGTCGGGTTTGCAGACATCTTGGAGAACCTAAAAAGTCCAGACATTTCGGAAAACTAGACACCCGTAGCAGTCCATGGAGGTGTGGTTTGCGTAGACCCCCAACATTTTCCTTCTTAGAATCCGCTGCAAACCTCAAATTTAGCTAAAAAGTCAAATCTTCCTCCATTATTTGTGGGAAAGTTGTGGGATCACTGCTCGGCACAAATTTCCTTCCACTCAGCGTTCCCCTCAGTCTCCCGATAAAGTTGATACCTTACTTGTGTGGATGGGCCAAGTGCCTCTGACATGGAAGAGCCAAAAACACATAGAGATTGAGGGGGTCCCAAAAGAAATGTGAGGAAAATGTGACTTTGTAAGTAAATTTGAGGTTTGCTGGGAATTCTGGGTAAGACAACGCAGGGGGATCCATGCAAGCCACACCGCAGCCAAGAGTCAGTACATGCACACCACTATCCACACACACCACCAGCCAAGCGCCACCCATGCTACTAACCCCGGGGGGGCAGAAAGACTGATTTCCCCAAATTATTTTGGGGGGAACAAAGGCCCTTGCCCAAGTAGATATAGCAGTGATACAAAAAACCCATCTGGCAGCACAATATAAGATGCTTTGAAAATGGTGCGTGCAGGGTCTTTTTTCAGCTGCTGGTTTCAATTCACATGCTAGGAGGGTTATCACTTGGGTCAACCCTGGTTCTGATCTGTCCTTGCATGAAGATGAGGTCGACCCCTGTGGTAGATTTATTATAGCCCACTGCCAGGCGGAGAGATTTAGTGCTCGGTCAGTGAACATTTACGGTCCCAAATATGATGACCCTCAATTTTTTCAGTCCCTAACTGCACGCTTGCCTAACACTGATGATTTACCTCAAATGTGGGGAGGAGATTTTAATTGTATACTCAAACTCAATAAAGACAGATCTCGTGGCCTACCTAGGAAACGCCCTGCGGCCGCTAGCGCCGTACTGACACTCATGGAGCAGCTGGGCCTTGCAGACATTTGGAGGCAGCATCTGGTGGCCACACCTGGGTTTACTCACTACTCCGCACCTCATGACAATCACACTAGGATCGATTACTGGTTGGTATCCGGAAGCCTGGTCCCTCTGGTTTCGAACTGTGAACCACTTCCCAGAACTTACTCCGACCATTCCCCAGTGCAGTTAATATTAACGGCCCCTGCATTTAAACATGCCCCCTTCACATGGCGGTTTCCACCATATTCTCTTCTTGACCAGTTGTTCTGCTCCGAAATGGCATAGCTAATGAAACCTTCTTTAGTGAGAATATTGGCTCAGTGTCTGCTTTCTCAACTGTTTGGGAAATGTTTATGGTCTTCATTCGTGTTGAAACAATTGCTAAGCCTGCGGTGTTCTTAGGTCCATTCAGAACAGGCTTGCAAAATTAGAAGCTGACATCACTGCTTTGGAGCTAGAGCGTCAGCGGACTGGGCACCTTGAGACACTAAGGGAGACTAAAGTACTGCTGGGGGAATTCCAGGATACAGCTGATAGTGAGGTCAAGCACTTGGTCAAGTATTCTAAAGCTCGCGTATCAGGGGAGGGCTGGCGCTCCGGTGCCCTGTTAGCTAAATTACAGCGTTTCCCGTGGGAAAGTAATTCCATAGTTGAAATTAAGGGCGAGAATGGTAGTATGATATATGATTTACAAGGCCTCGCGGATAGATTCAGAAGATATTATGCTGACCTTTATAGGTCTTGCATCCCCCTTGATGATTCAGCTATTGAAGATTACTTATCTGACATCCGTCTTGCTTGGCACACGGATTCTCACAGGGAACACCTTATAGTCCCCTTGGACCTCCAGGAAGTTAAGGTTTTTTGTTTTTTTTGTTCCTCATCTTCACCATGGCTGAAACTTGCGTTAGCCAGAACAGAAAAGAAAGGCATATAGGGCATCGACAAGCTGTCTCAGCGGATAGCTGGGAGAGGTCTTACCGTAAATAGAAGCTGACCATGACCCCACAGCTATGTCATACGTCCTACCAATCTTAACATCTTGTAGTGGACTCAGCACACATCAACCACAAGCCACTTCCACCATAGCTGAAATCCGCAAGAGAGTTGGCATCTATGCCATGCGGCTTAGCAGGGAGAATAGACCATGGCTTCATAATCATAGGACCTGGGGGAAAACAAAAAAAAACAAAAAAAACCCAGTCTGTTATTGAGACCAATCAAGTAAGTGCCAGAAAGCTCTTTTGCTCAAATTGCCGGACCGGAGGAGATCTATTTTCGAGATTTGTAACGTCGACGACTGCCAGTCATATAGAGAAGGTGGAGATGCCTCTTTCCGGCGCTTACATATTTCTCTTCGAGCCGTCAGGATGGAATAGAACACAAGATTTTTTGCTGGACTTCACTTCTGGTCCACGATCCCAAATATTACTAACCGCAGGTCCACAACAACTGTGAAACCCACAGCAGATGAAAGTTTAGTGCTGATAGAATCCCAAAAAGATGACAAAGGGGGGCACTAAAAAAACATGTGGGCATCAGAAGCCTCGACTAAACCACAGCGGGGACATGCCACCAGAACACCCGGAGTAAATTTAGAAAGCCTCTGAGGAGAATAATAGGCCCTATGGATAATGAAGAGATGGTTTCTGCGGAGCCAGGCAGGCTTGACCAAGTCCCACATGGTGTTACATGACACTTGCCAAAGTTCATTCAGATTTTCATTTGGCAATAAGGTGCCCCACAGATGATCAGGGAGAAGAAATTCCCTATCTATCTCATCCAAGATTAAATTGTACCAAAGGGAAACTTCTTTAGGTTGAGGTACTCTGTCCAGCAATGTTGACACCAGTTGGCTATTTCCTCCTAGGGGCATGTTGTAACTCCGAGGGGCACTGGGTGGATATGACTGGGCCCAACTTGAGATTTGTATGTACTTTACTCTAGAAAGGTTTGGGCCGACCTTGTTTACCAGATATTCCCAAGGAAACATTGACCCTTCCAGGAACAGATCGCCCCATGATTGAATACCGGCATCCTTTAGTGGAGTTACCAAGGCGTCATTAGCCCAGCCAGGGGCAGTTGGAAGGTCCCATATTGGAGATCTATTTGAGACGTACCCTAGTTTGATAGCAGCCCTAAGATTAGACCAGGTTTTAGCTAAGCCATGGAGCACCTTCAGTTTGATTTTTTTTTAAACCTTGGGGTCCCCAAACTTAAATAGAAAACCTGACTGCCCAGCTCCTTCACCCTGTAATAAGGCCGAAAACATATTCCCTATTCCATGGGATGACGGAATTTTTAGCAACATTCGAGCATGTGTCATCTGAAAGGCCCAAGCATAGATCTGGAGGTCCGGACCAGCCAGTCCACCTTTCTCCCTGCGCCGTCTGATTTTTTTCCATGCTATCCTCACGTTTTTATTTTTCCAGATAAATGAGGAAATATCGCTCTGCATCTTGTTAATAAGCGATGCCTCGAAATATAGTGGAATAGTGTTAAAGATATAGGTCAGCTTAGGCAAAATGGACATCTTTACTAAGTTTGCACGGCCCAAAACTGTTAGGGGGAGATGGACCCAAGATCCCATTAACTTCCGGCATTCTTTAGCAACAATAGAGAAGTTCATAGAGGCGATCTTGTTTATATCTTTAATAATTCTCAGACCCAGATACCTCAAGTTAGGGTTGCCCTGTCATCAATGAAGAGTGGTCTGCCCCAGGATCTGACGGGTTGACTGTCGCCTTTTATAAAGCATTTCAAGATCTCTTAATTCCTCAACTGGTTGCCCTATTTGAAGAGATGGCTGAGAGTAAACTTATGCCCCCTTCTATGCACAAGGCTTTAATCGTTACCCTCCTCAAACCAGGCAAAACCCCCAGTGATTGCTCATCATATAGGCCCTTGTCTCGTTTAAATACGAAATTATTCGCCAAGATACTGGCCAATCACATCTCCCCATTGCTTCCAGGCCTAGTATGAGTCAAGCAGGCTGGATTCATTCCTGGCCGCAACTTGACGTCTAACCTTTGTACGATTTTTGCTGCTATACAGCATATCAACCCTAAAAATTAGCGCAGCTGCGGTGTTCCTTGATGCCGGAAAAGCCTTCGATTCTGTAGACTGGCTTTTTATGGAAAAGGTACTCAGGCGGTTGGGTGTTGGCGAAGTCTACTTACAACTGATTAATGTTCTTTACGAAGCTCAGTGTGCAAGAATTAGGCTGGGGAACCTAGTGACAGCTTTGATACCTATAACTAGAGGCACTTGTCAAGGAAGCCCCTTATCCCCTCCCTTGTACGCTTTGGTGTCTGAACCTTTACTGTGCGCCCTTAAGGAATACAAACCAAAAAGGGGGTAACTGTTCCAAGGCTAGGCGCAAAGAGTCACCTGCCAATAGGCCGGGAAAAAGAAAGGGGCTGGTCCTAGGTCTAGAACTCACTGTCTAGAGGCAAGTGCCAGTCTTGTCTCATGATGTCCTCACATACCCCACAGGATGTCATGCTTCATTATCGGCCGTTTGCTCCTCATCGGGCCGGCGCTGCAATGCCCTACGGGTCCCCCGAAGGCTTGATTTTGCTGAGATCTTTTGTATAGACTGCCGTTAGATGAGTGCGGGTGTGCGAGAAGAGGGTCCTCTATGAGTGGTGAGTGGGTGCGTGAAAGGTAAAACTGACTAAGGGATACCTGAAAGTCAGTGAAGTTTAATGTGAGGGTCCCCTTGCCAGATTAAAAGACCCCGAAGGTCGTAAGTTACTAGAAAGGGCGTTTGGGGCCTTAGTAACTATAGGTCAACATGTTTTGGGCCTAGTCGGTCAAAGGATCCATGGCGCTTCATCAGGACCAAAAGTTGTGAATAAAAACATGAAAAGTAGTGGGGTCAAGAACCCTACTCGATCAAGGGGGCGTGGCTTGCAGCTGATGAGAAAGGACGCGAGCTAAGGAACTCCGACCACCGCTCCCCTGTTAACAGATATCCTGACCCCCAGATACAGCGGGGGGAGCCAGAATTTGCCTTGTGGATTATCGGAGGGTGCTGACACTTGAGGTGAAACTGCAACACCACAGCCCCTTGCAGCGACACAGACCTACGCGGGTGGGCTCTCCACTGGACTGCACCGGCGGTGGGAAAACAGACCAAGTGGACTGGGCTCCAATGAACTTTCCCTCCAGGGACACCAGGTCTGTCTGAGGCCCACCGTAGTACCCGGTGTGACTGCCGCCCTGCTGGAGGCCACAACAACTGTAACAAGGTTGGAGCGGTGAGTCCACCCGACGGGCCCTGGGGTGTGCAGCAGCGACGGGAGGGCCACACGCAGAGGCTGGCAGAGATACGGATGTGCTGGCGCCTGTGCACGGTCGCAATAAAGAAATCACTGAAGCCTGTAACTGTGGACCGGGCCTATACCACTTGCAGAGCCCAGTACAGACAGGGGTTCGGCTATCCCTGCGCTCGTCAGCCAGCATCCTGGGTGTGTGGGGGCCTCTGGTCTGGTAACGTTTGCTACAGAGAGCAACTGCCACTCAGCAAAAAGAGAGGCCTGCATTAAGAGAGAAAAGCCAGCCCCATTGCTGGCGTGTAACGGCCCGGGCCTAGTCGTTGCGCATTGACATCTGAATAAAGCTGGCGCGGTAGTGTGGCTCCCACTGAGAGGCGTAGAGTACGCACATCACAGGCGCGAAGTGGAGTGTGTTTGCACAGTGGTTGACCTGTGAGCGTAGGGTTGTCTCATCCTACGCCTGCCAACGACAAGCAGCTGCAGAGAGCGACAAGGACGAAAGGAGGAGTTCACGCGCCTGGGGCCACTGATGAGGCCTGTGGACCGCCGGGCAGTGCCTACCTCGGTGAGACAACTCGGCTCACAATGACTACAGCGGAGGTGGTCTATAAGGGCGAGTGAGGCGCCTAACACGCGACTTCAGGAGGTGTGTGGTGGCGGGAGCGCCCAACGGGCCCGGTGACTCTCCAACGCACTTTCCACACCAGGCACTGAGGTTACCTGGACGGCGCGACAACAGATAGTGACATTGAGATGGGGAGACCACAAAAGAAATGGGGGTTCACTGCCCTTAATGTGGACGCCCCAGGGACCCACTCTGATGAGGAAGACGAACCGCCCGAAACGAATGGTGACCTGACCTCTCGAAAACCCACATTGTTCGATATCATGAAGGCAATAACGGCCACCAGAGAAGCATTTGAGGGGAAGAATGTTGCCATTGGTACTGATCTCAGTCTGCTAAAAGATGATCATTACAAATTTAAGGACAGAGTGTCCAGCAATGAGAAAGAGACGAGCGGCCTGCCGGCGTCTGTCCACGAGATGTGTCGTTCCCTCACTGCCCTGGAAGCTAAGGTAAAAACCCTGGAAATGCGGGCCGAGGACAGTGAAGGGAGATCACAAAGGAACAACATTTGCATCATTGGGATACTGAAAAAACAGGAGGAACAAACATGGTCCATTACTTGAAGGACTGGCTCCGCACTGAAGTGGCTCTGACAGGTCTGTCCCCCTTTTATGCCCTGGAACGGGCCCACAGAGTCCCAACCAAACCACCAAACCCAGGGGATCCTCCCCGACCCATTGTGGCTCGACTATTACATTCAGGACAGGGACCACATCTTGCAAAGCGCCCGTCAAAAACAAGACCTCCGTGTCGACAATAGCAAGGTCATGATTTCCCCAGATTTTCCCAGGGAGGTACAGCGGAGCGTCCTTCATCGCTGTCAAGGCTAAGCGACGCAAATTGCATTCGCCTTACACCATGATATTTCCCGCTCACCTTCAGGTGGCAGACCCGGCTGGTGCTCGCTTCTTCAGCACACCACAAGAGGCATGGAACTGGCTCGAAGCCCACGGCTTGGCGGATCATCATGTTTTGGCTCCAGGAACACCACAGCGGAGCCCCCGTACTCCTAGAGCCGGATCCAGAGGCACTTCACCCAGGGAACTTAGCCTAGAATGCCGCAAAGCGCTGCACGCAGTGGTGTCCCACACCCAAACCAGTCCTGGTTCTTCTCCGAGCAGCACCAGACGCCACTCTGACAGATCGGAAACCTCACCAGACCGAAGCGACAATGAGAGCCTGGGAGCGGGCATGCCACAGGTTATGCCCCAAACTGCTGATGACCTAGTGTGAGGTCCATGATGTGTCATCGCTCGTAGGCACTATCAGAGACCTATAATCCTTATACCACTGGGGCAGACTCCGAGACCTTGTGGCTTCCCCAGTATGAGCTATGTGTAAAATCCAACTGACCTGGGGCTTGTTGGCTAGATCAGATACGGGGGAGGCGGCGATATAGGGCCATCGGCATGGAACTTGTCAGGCGTTCACCCCTTCCACTGTCACTGGACAATGGTTTGTCCTAAAAAGGTTTGGACCGGGATTCTTTGTTGTATACCTGCCCCGGGGAGGGGGAGTTGGGGTTGTTACTGCAGTTGGTTTTTTTTAACGGGAATCCAGACGTGTCACAGGGGCAATTTTTTTAACAGACGTATCATGGGGGGACGTATTTTTAGAGGATACAAATGTTGGCTTCCACAATGGGACACCCATTAGGTTTGGCTTGATTATCCTGGAATGTGAGGGGAAGGCACTCTATGACCCGACGCCATAAAATACACTCTTACTTAGTTCGCAGAGGCATTCAGATCGCATCCTCCAGTAAACACACTTGCTGGCAAAAGAAGGGAAGGCATTGCAGCGCCGCTGGAGGGGCCAGACTTATTACACTACCTACTCCGCTTTTGCGAGAGGCGTTCTGGTATGGGTTAGGGTCGGGGTACCATTCCAATGCACGTCACAGGTAATTGACCCGGAGGGTAGATATGTGGTGGTAACAGGGAGACTGGATGGTAGAGACCTTACACTTGGTAGTATATATGCGCCAAACACAGGCCAACCAGTTTTCTTCGCCCATTTATCGGGGAAGTTGGCGACTGTCCTCACGGGTTCAATTTTACTAAGGGACGACTTCAACTGCACCTATGACGTTACACTCGACCGGGCTCACTCCCTCTTCCTAATGCACCCACACACAAATTGGCAGAGGCAAGCCATAGTTGCCAACAGACATGGGGCTTAATAGATACCTGGCGGGCGCAACACCGCGCAACCCGTGATTACTCCTTCTTTTCAGCCCTTCACGAATTGCATTTTAGGCTAGACGCCATTTTAAGTTCGCCTGATGTTCATGAGGGGATTGGTTACAGCGAATACCTCTCCAGGACGCTCTCGGATCACAACCCGGTCCTAGTGTGGTTACAGTGGTCACGTGCTCGTCCTAAAATTCCTACCTGGCACCTGCGGCTCGAGGCCTTAGATGACCAAGTTTTCCGCACAGCTATAGGTTCAGCTATCACCACCTACTTTCAAGACAATGAGGGCTCAACCACATCCTCGCTTGTGGAGTGGGACACAGGTAAAGCAGTCCTCAGGGGGAGATGCATATCTGAGATGGCTGGGGTTCGAAAGGTACTCCTTCAAGACATAAAAAGGGATGACGATCTATTATTTATTTATTTATAGTGCCATTAATCAATGTGTACGATTGACAAACTGCGTGTTTTAACCCATGTTGTGAAGCGCTCCAATACCTTCGGGTCTGGCTAGGGCTATATAAAACTCTTCAATAATAAATGTCGGGAGCCCTTTTGGCTTGGTTGGCCAACCCAGCCAGGCATGGGTCGGTGATCCTAGAGCTCCGTGACCAGAATGGGGTGGCCAGTTACGACCAACAAGGTATCAATGACCTATTTTTAATGTATTACACCGAGCTCTACAGGAGTCAGTTGTCCCCCACAGACGAGGAATTGCATGCATTCACACGAGAGGTAGACCTGCCAGCCTTAGATGAAGACACCGCAGCAATACTGGGGTGGGAGATTGAACTTGGGGAGGTATGGGGGGCTATCAAGAGTGTGGCCCGCAACAAAACCCCAGGCACTGATGGCCTCCGAATTGAATTTTACCTCACTTATATAGAGCTTCTGGCTCCCAAATTAGTGCAGCTATATAATGATGCCAAGCGACTTGTTAAACTTCTGGCCTCCACTAGGGAAGCAGTGATCATTCCCTTGCTCAAGCCGGGAAAGCAGGCATGGTATAGGACTGCTTATCGCCCGCTATCCATGCTCAATCTGGATTATAAAATATTAAGCAAAGTTTTAGCTGCCCGGTTACTCCCCTACATGACCACCCTTGTTCACACAGACCAGTCCGGGTTCATCCCCACCAGAAACACAGTGCTCAACATCCGCAGGCTTATGAGGGTCCTGGCAGCAGCACGTACCACGCAAATGTCACCACAATATTTGCAGTGGACATAGAAAAAGCTTTTGACAGCATGGAGTGGGCTTTCTTATTCCATGTGATGCGGACAATGGGGCTGGACTCTGACTTCGTGAGTTGGACGGCTCTCCTATATGCTGACTCCACTGGTCAGAACAGGGGGGCCTATCTCGGGCACCTGCGGCGTGGGACAGGGCACGCGTCAGTGGTGTCCCCTCTCCCCGCTGCTGTTTGCCCTGGCAATGGAGCCGCTGGCAGCACGGACCCGGTCGGGCGAGTCTACCAGTGGCTTGATGTTCATGGCAGGTTCATCACATAGCATTGTATGCCAATGACCTTTTGCTTTTCCTAGCTGATGCGGGGTCGGAACTCTGGGGGGCAAAACGCCTATTCCACGCTCTCAGCAAAGTAATGGGATTGAAGGTGAATTGTCGAAATCTTGCCTGTTCCCGTCCCGTGGGGGCCGGGTGGGCCCACAGAGCTCAGAGGGAATGAATTGGGAAGACCAATGCCTACCCTATCTGGGCACCCAGATATACCACAGCCAGGAGGATATCCTTGAGGGTAACATTGCAAAGGCCATCAGGGGAGCAAAAACGAACTTTGAATTCTGGGGCTCCCTGCTGCTGTCCGTTGCGGGACGAGCGGCCTTACTCAAAATGATACCCCTCCCGAGACTACTATATTTCTGTCAAGTACCTGTTCCAGAGCTTCAGTCTTCCGCAGGAGCCGATGATATTTCCACAATTCCCCTACTCTGTTACCATGGTCATATAGACTCTGGCAGCAAGAGGAGGAAAAGAGAAACGCCACACCTTCTTTCTGCTGGGCAGGACTGCTTCTATTCTAGTATATTCTTCCTGTAAAAAGAACAACTTTAGTAATTTTTACTATCACACTCCTAACCTAATTTCTAGCCCCAGGAGAATAATTACCTGTCCTAGCTTGGTGGCTAACTGTTCTCTTGTGGTTGCTTTCTACAAGGTGTCCGCTACACTGATGTTCTCCTAGTTGTGTAGGTACTATAGTAGAAATACAGATACAAGACTTGAGTTATGTAATTGCCACTCCCTGCTTTATCTCTATCTCACTCTGTATTTCTAACTTCCTATTACCTTGCAGATACCTTGTGTGAATGTTAACTTATTCCTCTTTGTTTAGTAGATATTAGAAAACGTCTCTTTGGCGAAGCTCCAAGAAAATCCAAACGGTTCGAAGAACTCCGCTAATGTTGGTAAGTATCCTTATACATATGTATATATATACATAATTACACCTACTTGACGATTCAGTTAGTTTTACTCTTCTCAAGCATTGTCTCTGTTATCTTGTATTTATACTCTAACAAAAATGCGGTAGAATGAACGGTTTAATTATTTCTTCTACTTGTGTATGCAGACGGTAAGTTCAGTTTCTACTCCTATTAGTCCCAAACAGTTGTCTGAAAAAGGTAACAAGCAGTGGTCTCAAATACTCTGCCTCTTACTCCCAGGAAGCAATGTGCCAACTTCTGAAGCGTTATCTGAGAAATGAGCCCAGTCAGAGAACGCTACAAAAATGAAGATATCCTTCAGTAAACTTGCAATCTTAAAAGGACATGACCCAATTACCGTAGCCGCGGCAGCAGTCAAAAACTGCAGTGAGAAACTCCCTAAATACTCACGACCCCAAGAATTCCTTCAAAGGAAACGCCGCTAGGAATGAGGCGACCGTTTCTCGAAGTTCCACAGTTGAAGTGCGCAGTTTGCCGCGAGTGAATCCGCAAGCACAGCTGCGCTTGTCGAAGAGTCTAAACACTAGACCGGCAACATCAGTGATTATCACCGGCCACCATCTTGGAATTTCGCCGCGATAAAATCATTCTTTCTTCAAACAAAAGGGAAGACCATCTATTAGGTAAATATTTACAAGGACTGCAATTACGGTTCAGATGTCTCTTGCAAACTACAGGGAGGATCTTAAGCCTTATTGGTGGTTTTGTCTGACCAGTCCTGACAATTACTTTGGGACCTTGCCCATCTGGATCCCGGCAAAATTCTTCAAGCAACTCCATTCCATGATCTCAGACTTCATCTGGGACATGGGCAGACGACGGGTGGCGCTCAGTGCACTCATGCGACCGAGAGTGGAGGGTGACCTGGCGGTTCCAGACTATGAGACCTATTTCCTGGCAGTGCAATTCCGGTGGCTCACACAGTGGGTGGCGAACGCCATCAAGGGAGATGACGAGCACAGAGAGGGCATTAGGAACTTATCATTGTTGTTCTGCGTCGTCCTGTGACTCCCGGTAGACGCTGCAGCCCTCACCCCGGAACTTGACACAGCGCAAAAATGCTGGAACAGATATCTGCGGCAGGCCTCTAAAAAATGACGCTATGCTCCGGAAATACTGTTGCTAATGTGTAGGGCCCTGCCGAATGGAGGCAACTGGCGGAAGTTGGGGACGTGGGCGGAGGAGGGATTAAATTGCATGTGAGACCTTTATGAGGAGGGTGCCATGATCCCGTTTCATGATCTACAGGCCCGCTATGACTTACCTGGGGGGGAGTTCTTACAGTATAAGGTCCTGACTGCAGCGATTAAAACGCACTGGGGCGGTGGGCTGACAGAACCGCAGACTTTCCTGGGCTGTCAACATGTGGTGATGGCAGCTGGCACATTCAAAGCAGTCACATGTCTGTACAGGCGCATGACACTAGAAGCCTTACTTCCCCTGACTGACCTAAAGACCAAATGGGAAACTGCTATTGGCAAGGACATCCCAGATAAGGCATGGGAGATGTTGGTCGAGAGAGCCTGGAAGAGCACAAGGAATGCACGGTTCCAACTAGTGCATTTCCATATACTGCACAGAGCTTATCTCACCCCGGAAAAATTACACAAATATTTCCCAGCCCACTCAGCGGCCTTCCCGAGATGTAACACATGACAGCGCAGACTTCAAGCATATGTTGTGGGACTGTTCGTTCCTTGACAGTTACTGGGGGGAGATAACAATGCTTTCAGACCTCACTGTCAGAGAGATCAAACCGACCATGGCGTAGTGCATTCTACACTGGTTCCCCCACATGTCCAAGAATAAAATTACTAGCAAATTCAGCGATCTGGGCCTCCTACTGGCCAAATGAAACATCACCACACACTGGAAGACAAAACAAGGTTCCAACATTGCAAGGTGGAAAACAGACTTCATAACGTGGGCTGAATGTGAAGGAGTGATCAGGTTACAGCTGGCGAAACTGGCGGGGAGTGATAAGGCTCTTGATGGGGCGAGAGCTTGGGAAGCGCTGGTCACTGCACTCAGGTCTCCCGAACAGATCAATGGTAATGCCCCCATAGATGCCCCTGGGGTGACCGCTGTGTAACGTGCAACTAGCCCTCTGATCTGCACGAACGACACCCTCTGGAACTAGGTTGGTTCTCGGCACTTCTGTTGGCCCACCATAACTGTAGCCTTAGCCCAGGCACACAAGTCGTCTAAATGCGGGCCCTGCCCATTGGCCTTTTGCAGCCTTGAACTAGTGACACGTCTGGGGGGTGGGAAGGGTGGCGGGGGGTAGTTTGGAATTGTATTCTGTAAGCGTTGTATGTAGTTACTGAACAGATTGTATATTATGTCTGATAGGATGACATAGACAATCTATTTTTGCCACACTTGATTTCAAATGACAAGTTTGTAACTTTGTCTCCTACTGGGAAGCATCTCCGGACCTCCCTGCCGGTTTTGTGCAAAATCAATCAAAATCTGTTTAAAAGAACCCTACTCGATCAGGGCGGGCGGGCGGGCCTGTGTGTAGCTGCAATGTAGCTCAAACTAAGTAGCTTAGCCGCTCCTGTTACAACCTAGGAATCAAAAAATGGGCGACAGAAGAGGGAGACACAACGGAGGAATCAATGTAAACCTCCACATGGTACATAAATGCGACTAGCATATATTAAAAACTATGAATTGGCAGAGAAACAGACGACAAACAAGTTAATTGCTGGATGTGAGGGTGCTACCCCCGCAATGGTAAATGCCGATTAAGGTTCTTTACGAAGCTCTGTGTGCAAGAATTAGGCTGGGGAATCTAGTGACAGCTTTGATACCTATAACTAGAGGCACTCATCAAGGATGCCCCTTATTCCCTCTCTTGTACGCTTTGGTGTCTGAACCTTTACTGTGCGCCCTTAGGGAATACCACAGTCACATGGGGGATACGGTTTCCGGGTTATCAGCTGATAGTCTCAGCATACGCTTGTGGTACTGTAAATTTCGGAACCATGTTGGTAGCATGGTCCTACCCTGCCGATTTTGGTATCAGCGAACCGCAAATGACTAATGCGGTATGTATGAGTGTTTTCGTCATGTTTCACCGATGAATTCACCGTGTGCACGATACTACATGTCGAACCCTCGGGTTCCATTTTAAAAGGGTAACCATTTTGTGGTTGCCCTCACATAGGCTGCGCATTGAGGCCATGCCTAGGCCTAAAGGACACGCAATCTTTCCTTGACTTCTGTGTGACCTATGCAAACTGACTCCGCTGCCCGGGGTCAGTCCTGCCCGGCCGGTTCCTTTTACTGCGGCCTTATGGGATTAGCATCAGGGCCCAACACATCATAAAGTCATGTATCCCACGCGACTCCTGACTAATCCTTTTCACACCTGACTCTGTTTCCTACTTTATGGCTTTTTTTACGAGTAGGAGGTGTCCGTTTTATTGGGGTCTGCTGATATCTGATGAGGGTTCTGAGCCTCGCTTAGTAAATAATTATGTGCCGACCGAGCTGAAATGTGGGATTATCATCATGACTGTGCTCTTTCTTTGAAGCAAAAATATGTGAACGACCACTTGTAAAGGAGGGGCGGTGTTGCCCAGAGCATGATATTCTGTATATAACTGGTTTTTGGTTAGAGGCAGTCTCCTGAGAACATACATCGTGTTGTACTTCTCGGATACCTGTGATTGGTCTGCAGCCAATAAATACGATCTTTGACTTCACCTAGAAGACTCTGTGTTTCTGTGGTCCAAGACAGGAAGAACTCGAAGTCTTCGGGTGTGTCCCCTGGCACCGCTGGGTTGGTTCTGAAAAACCCAGTACTTCAGTTGGCGCCCAACTCGGGGCGATTTCAGCGGTATCGGTCCAAGCCAGAGGTTCGTTAGGAGCTTCGTGTGAAAATTCTGGAGGAAGGCCGCCACCTCATCGACCCCTGCATGTCGACGTGGTCCGAAAGTCTTTACTGCGAGGTTCTCCGCATCCCGACGGCTACAAAGGACTGCTGCCCTGACTATCGCCCTGTTTTGGACCCTTGATGATTTGGTAGAGCGAAACGAATTAACGAGTCTTCTGGTGACGTCATCGATACCTCAGTTAAGTATAAGTGGAGCGTCTCCCAGTCCTTAGTTTGGTTTGGTATCCCTTCGGGATCGCTTTGATTTGGAACTTGCAAGTGCCAAAGCCGAAGGACTCGTGTATTCACGAGACTATCGTATTCGATAATCCTTTGAAGTTTGAAACTAGACTAGTGAGCAGAGATGCCTGGTTCTAGTATATTGGGAAATTTGTTTTGTTTGGGTTGTAATAGGGACTCCCGATTAGAGGATTCGTGTCCGGTTCCTCCAATTGGAACTCCAACGTATGAGCTTTATGTGAAACATGGCATGGGCTCCATTGCGTATAATGAAGTATGGATCCGATACACCAGGAAGGATGGTGTTTTAAAATGGCCCCAAAATGGTAGTTTCGACACAGAAATCCTGGATAACCTAGAAGTTAAATTATTTAAAAAGAAAGCCCGGCCGGCGATGTTTGATTCTTTCCGCCTATGGCGAAAGGAAGCCAGACAGAAAGAAATTAAACTAGCGAAGAAAAATAAAAGAGAGAAAGGTATGTCGATAATGCAAGCAGCCTTACAGTTTAAAGATAATGAAGAAGAACAAATGAATGAGCAGCTGCACAGGCAACGTAAACTAGTGATTGATAAATGATACCCAGCTTTGCCGCCCCTTCAGCAAGATGCGTCAAAAGAAAAGGAGAAAGATCCCCTAATGTCACATTTGCTGAGTTCACCACCCCCGTATGTGCAGAATGCTACAGCACCTCCGCAGCCTTTAAATGTACAGCCTCTAGTTAATTTGCCACAAGCCTTCCCGCAGCCGCCAGCTCCCCCTCAGCCGGTTCCTATGCCTACGACTCAGCCCTCTCAAGGGCCGCCGGTTTCACTGCCTATCTCTTCTGCGCTCCCTGCGACTTTACCTAGTGCATCAGCTGCCTCCCTCGGCGCTCTTCCCGATATGACCCCTGTACCTGTATCTGCACCGGTTTTTCTTCCCTCTGTCTTTCCCCCTGTTCTTGCCTCAACTTCTCCTTCTACACGACAACGAATAGCTAGTGCGGTCACTAGTGTTATGTCACCTCTCTTCGGGTCATCTAGTACGACCTCTGGTCCACAACGTACGCAGTTGCGTAGTCAGCTGCCAGGTTCTGAAGAGAAAGAAGTATTAGACCGCATGGCACATAAATGGGTTGTTTTTCCTTCAAGATATGATGTGGAATCTGTTGTAAATGTTTTTCATCAATGGGAAGCACCAAAACAGAGATACGTTTTCGAGAAAATGTGTGAATTCCTCTGTGAGGAGTTGGAAGATCATGGTCTAGATTCAAGCCCGCAGGAGTTGTGTCATGTACGGTTCGATTTTAAGAAAGGCACGATTGTGGGACGCGATGTTGATAGAGCAGTTGCGACATTGTTGTCCTTCAGGAATGGGGATTGTCATCAGTCGTTGTTCGAACAGGAGTTCTCTGTAGGGAAAAAGGTAAAAGCGCGCCAATATCCGATGCGTGAGGTTCCTCCAGTTTGGAGACCTGGTGATGCAAATGCTAATCCACCTGTTCTGCCACATTTTCAGCGTGTTTGGGTACACGTGCCGTGGAAGCGAGGTGAAGTGATAGCGCTTAAGCAGACATTGCCTGACCCCCGTAAAAACCCTGCAGGATATTATAAGGAGTTATCACAAACCGCAGAATCGTGTGTCATGAATTTAGCTGACATTGATATGTTGTTCGGGAATGTAGTTCCGCAGCCTTTGTGGGGATTGATTCGTAATACAGATCATGCTGCAGAATTAGGTGGCACATGGGCTAATATCATTGCTACAGACACTAGACAAGTTGGTGGTGCGAAACCTGAGCCCTTAATAGCAGAGCTCCCTGGTAGAATTATTACCTACATGAAGACTTTAATGCCGGCGATGCGTGTGAATTGGGATAAATTATCCGCATGCAAACAAAAGAAAGACGAAACAGTGTCTGATTTCTTCACCAGGTTTGAAGAAACATTTATCGACCACAGTGGTCAAGACATGAGTACGGAAGGTGGTCAACGGTTATTTGTTGATAAATTTGTGCATAATTTGCTCCCCGAGTTGTGTAAGAAATTAAAAGATTCAGAGAGTTCTTGGGCTATTTCTTCAGCGCAAATACTGGTTACTGCACAGTATTACGAAAATAGGGATAAAGATGAGAAGGATAGAGCAGACAAGAAAACAAAAGAATTAAAGACGAAGGTTCTTTTACAGCAGGCTTACCCGCCACGTGGAGATCAGAATAACTATAAGCAAAATCAGAGTAACTATCAACAACCCCAACAGTTTCAGAGTAACATGCAAAGGTTCGGGTATTCCCAACCGCGTGTTCCTGTGGGTCCCAATCAGTGTTCGTATTGCAAACAAGAAGGTCATTTTAAGTATAGTTGTCCTATATTGTTGCAGCGCACGAATAATGCTTATGGCGCGAGAGGTAGAGGTGGTCAGCAAGCTCCTAGGGGTAGAGGGCGTGGGAATGTACCCCAGAACGCGTGTCCTCTTCCGCCTCAAAATACGATGAACAGTTTTGATCAGCAGGCCAATGTAACTGGTGGGACAGCTCAGTACTATAATAACGACTATTATGCAGAAGATGGAAATGCGGAAGGTAATGATTACTAGGACAGCCGTAGACAAAGAGAGGGAGTTGTTTCAGTGCCAGTGGATCAGAGTGGACTGTATGTTAAGGTGACTACAGCGGGTGTGTCAGAGCCTTTTCTGTTGGATACTGGTGCTGCAAAGAGTTCAATTATGCACTCAAAACTCCCTGGCGCGCCTTTGTCTGGCGAAATGAATGTTTCAGTAGGTTTTTCTGGCGCCCCGGTTAGGAACCCGATCTCTAGTCCTATGCCACTTTCTGTTGGACCTTGTGAGCTGAAAGCACCCCTTATCCTAACAACAGGATGTGGTGAAAACCTGATAGGATTGGATTTACATGCGACATTATATTGTTCCCCCTCGGGAGTACAACTTACCCTGGGTAGGGAAGTGACTTCTCCAATGTATTTGTCGAAGAATAAACTGCCAGATGAATTGTCATCTCTTCCGGATGTCCTTTGGGCTACTGGTCCTAACGATGTGGGTCTCTTGGAAATACCGCCATATGTGGTCACTTTGAAAGCCAATGTTAAATTGCCACGCATTCCCCAGTACAAGATCTCTAATGAAGGTGAGAAAGCGTTGTTAGCGATCATCTATGACTTGATTGAAAAGGATGTAATCGAAGAGACAAGAGGCAACGTTTGCAACAGTCCGGTTCTGCCTGTTTTAAAACGTACTGACCCTTCTCAGCCACCTGTTTACAGATTTGTGATCGATCTTAGAGAGGTCAATAAGATAGTTGTGCCACAGTTTCCAGTTGTCCCTGATATAACTGCCTTGTTAACTATGATCCCAGCTTCCGCTGCCTGGTTCTCAGTGATTGATTTAAAGAATGCTTTCTTTAGCATTCCGATTGCAGAGGAAAGCTGGGATATTTTTGGTTTTAGTTTAGGAGGTTGCAGCTTCTGCTTTAAACGCGCTCCGCAGGGCTACTGTGAAAGTCCATCAATATACAGTCAGGCTTTAAAGACGCAGCTTGATACAATTGTCTTACCTTGTGGTGCTACCCTTATTCAGTATGTTGACGATTTACTAATCGCCGCGGATACTGAGGACATTTGTAAAGAAGCTACATTGTCATTGTTGCGTCATTTGTTTGCCTTTCATCACAAAGTGTCTCTCTCAAAACTACAATATTGTCGACAAGAAGTAACCTACTTAGGTCATCTCTTGTCGAAAGTGGGAAGGAAACTGACCCCAGAAAGAATTCAGGCCATTGCACAATTGAGCGTGCCAAGAACACAGAGAGAAGTGCGTGATTTCTTGGGGATTACTTCCTACTGTAGGCAGTGGATCCCGAGTTTTTCTTTGCTGGCAAAACCTTTGATAGCATTATCATGCAAAGATACACCGAATCCCGTCCCATGGTCTGAAGAGTGCCAGGAAAGTTTTTCAGAATTGCGTAATGCATTATGTTCAGCTCCTGTATTGGGTACCCCGGACTACAGTAAATCTTTTACATTGTATGTTCACGAGAAAGAAGGTTGTGCATTGTCGGTGCTGACACAGTCTTTTGGAGACAGACAGCGTCCATGCGCGTATTTTTCGTCAACTTTGGATCCAGTAGCTAAGGCATTGCCAAGTTGCTTGAGAGCCACAGAGGCAACAGCTGTGTCTATTCGACAGTCTGCTGGGTTAGTAATGAATAACACATTGATTGGAATGGTTCCGCATGCAGTGGACACATTGTTGAACAGGACCAAGACACAGCACTTAACTAGTGCTCGATTGTCAGGTTATGAATTAACACTGTTAGCGAGTCATGTGCAGATAAAGAGGTGCAACACGTTGAATCCAGCTACATTATTACCGATTTCAGCAGACACAGATGAGATTGAACAGCATGATTGTCTGTTCAGAACAGAAGAAGAAACAAAAGGGGGAGTGGATCTTAAAGATACTCCCCTGGTTGAGTGCGATGGTACTTTATGGGTGGATGGCTCGTACTTCAAGCTTCCGAATGGTGATACGACTGCTGCATATGCTGTCACGACTTTGCACACGATTGTTGAAACTGCACGTATACCGCATAATTCGGCTCAAGCAGCAGAATTAATTGCACTCACAAGAGCATGCGTGTTGTCGAAAGGAATGAATGTGAACATATATACTGACAGTCAGTATGCCTTTGGCGTGGCCCATAGTTTTGGGCGCTTGTGGAAAGAACGTGGGTTCCTGACTTCGCATGGAACTAAGATTCAGAATGGTCAGTTGGTGAATGATCTCCTTGAATCACTGACCTTACCGTTACAAGTTGCGATTGTGAAATGCAGTGCACACAAGAAGATTAATGATGATATTGGTCGTGGTAATGCGTTTGCTGACGAAATCGCGAAAGGAACAGCAAAAGATGTGACGAATCGAATGTATGTTACAGGCCCTGCAAGATGGGTTGGTGATGTTGGAATGTGTGAAGACACGATAGAGAGCGTGAAGTCCCTCCAAGCTGAAGCCACAGAGAAATAATTGAGCATGTGGAGAGAAAGTAAGGGAAAATTGGAATGAAAATGGTTGTTGGATTGATTTGTCAGAGCACCTGCTGCAGATCAGAGCTTATAAATTCTCCCTACTTCCACGGACAGAGTAATTTCACAGTCATGCGCACATACACTCATCATACGCTGGTGGGGCCCATTACACCAACATTCATTCTATTACTCTATCCACACTGAATATAAGAGAGAACTCTTTAATCAATCTGCACCTAATTTGAGGTCAATGCAACCAAATTGAATTGTCTCGAGTCATGATTTAAACAGTCTAAACACATTTGAGATCTCAATAATATGACAAAGAAATAACCACCCGACACTGAAATTCAAACAAGAATTATTTATCTAAATTAATTCAAAAGAAAGTTATTCAATTGCAAAATCATTATTCTCATATTTACCTATTCTGGCTAAATGTCGTACTCTAAGTTAGGACAGGTCTCTCAGTAAAGAATCAACGTCTCTCGAGTCGCCGTCCTCTCAGTCAGCATCGATCCTCTTGAGCATAAGTTCAGGAAGAAGTGGCCTTAGACCCTCTCTAGTCTAGAAATATTTATACTAAAATTTACATACTAAAAGTTACAAACAAACTTTAAAACGTCCGTTGTCCGTTGAGCAGAGCGAGCAGGAAAGGATGTTAGCTTGCAACATTTAGAAAAATCTTCACCCTCGGATATCTCAAAAATAAAAACACGGAAATAGGAAGTCACAACTAGATTTGCAACATCCATGGATGCTCTTCTCCGGAATTAAATCACTCGCAATGAAGCCACCGCAAGTTTATCAAAAAATGTTCATTTGTGACAAATGTTCTTCTCCAAGGATACTTGGCGACCATCCCAGAGTTGTCGTCTTTTCATAACTTTTAGCTCAGACAGAGGCCGAGGTCATATTCAACCATATTCAGCGAGGCCTCTCTTCATATTTCATCTACTCAAATGCAGGCTGTAGATGTCGGCCATTTTCTCAACAGGCCAAAATGGACAACTTAATTAAAAGAAACACAAAACAACGTTACTACATTGTATTGATTATACAGTGTTAATTCCCACTAATACCCTTATGTGTATGTATTTATATAGCAATTTGCGACATAAAAAAGCATTAAAGCATATTATTTTATAGCGCAAACACATAACAAATAACACATTAGCTACACTTATTTAATTAATTTGCTCACCAATTTAGTTCACTTATTAATTTAGCCATGCAATTGCATTCCCACGTATAGTTCTTTCATTAGTAAGGTTGATTAATAAAAAACTCGACAAAACTTAGTACTTAATAATTAATCATTAGTAATTTTAATTATGACATACAAAAATATAAGCTGATGTTTGGGTTTAAATAGAAAACCCTGCTCCAGCAATCCCCCCTTTGGTGATATATCATCACCACAAAAATCCAACCCAAAAAATGTAATCCCCTTTTCGTAGGAGAAATTCAAATGTCTTTTTGCTTTTTATTAAACTCCAGTTTCTCTTTCATCATCTCTTTTTGTTTCTAAGTACATACCCTCCCTAAATTCCTCCAATTCTATTTCTTGTGGGTCTCTTTTTGACCTCTTTCGTCTCTTTTCAACATTTTCTTTTATTATTTTCTTTTTATTTCTTCTATGTCTACAACATAAACACCCTAATCTAAGAATCAGTAAAGCAATAATCACACATGTCAAAGGAAATAATATCTTACCAAAAATGGTACTACCTATCTTAGCTATAAAATTCTTAACAGCAATTATCTTATTAGCCATTTTAGTCCAGATACTTTCAGCTTCCAGTGGTACTAATTCTTCATGCAAATCAGTAATATTTTTGATATAGACCTTTAGATCTTTGCTTTCATCAGGAATGTAAGTGCAACAATGTTGAACTTTCAGCATTCCACAGACTCCACCCTCTTTTGCCAATAGAATATCAAGAGCAAGTCGATTTTGCATAGACATGGCGCGTAGGGCAACCATCTCTGTATTTACCAATAGAAACCCTCCAGTGGTGCTTGTCGATAAGCGATCCACCACTGTTGACAGTTTCCGTATTCCATATGCATTTAATGAAATTCCCACTGCTGGTATTAAAGCTCCAAAAATATCTCCTACAATTTCTGTCCAAGTTTCTCTTTTAAAGCGAGTTAGTAAATTAATTTCTTCTGCATCTTCTATTCTATCTATATGAAAAATCTTTGGAAAGACCAGGCCAACATAACATGTGCCATAACAATGGTCAGGCAACCTGTAATAAGCCCTATTCCCACAAATATAATACACTCCCGGGAAAACCGGATCTTCTCCTCCTTTGAATCCCCATCCCGTTGCAATAAAGTATGTATCATGGCACTCACTAGTCCCAACAAAAGAATTATCATATTGGGATTTCCTTCTGGTAATGCATAGTTTACCCTTCTGTTGTGCATCTAAAGCCAAAGTTGGACTTGGACTGACCCCATTCTTCAACTCCTTTCCCATCTCAATGTCCCACACTGTCTCACTCATTTTATATCCTCCTGCATTTTCATGCATACCCATTCTCCTTTTCTCTACCATGTCTAGGAAAGATTTTTCTTCTTCCTTCAAACTACAAGTTAAATTGTTTCTAAAAATGTAATCTAATGATAATTCTTCTGTTTCAATAAAAATCTCACCTAAAATGTTAGCTTCTTTAGCAGGATTCAGTCTTTTACTCATAGGCAATTACCCAAAAATGTTATTCTTATTAGACATATCATAATCTATTTTCCCTAATAGATAAAAAATACTAATCAACACACTACATGAAATTCCATACGTAGCTGGAAGATGATGATAAGTAACTCCCTCTGACACGGATGCAGGTAACTGCATACAGACGTAGCAATCCCTTACCTCCATTGTCTTTACGTATTCATACAATAATTTTGAAAAAACATTACTAGAAAAATCATTAATTGACCTATCCTTGTGTATGTATATGTTACTAATTCTAGTTGGTACTACTTTTTGTGGACTCTTCTCTATGTTAGTCAAATTCTCGGTATGTATTCCCAAGGTATCTATTGTAACTCTAAAAATAACTAATAAAGCAAGCACACTCCATAGTAGCATTAATAGTCCTGTACAGCAGCAGCACATTCTGCACCATCTCTTCAAGAAGGTACATCTACTTTGATTATTTTCTGTGTTAGCCATCTTATTACTTTGGCAGTGTCTTTTGACTTAGCCTCTACTACTCCACTACTGAATCTCTAGAACACTGGATCACTAAAATCTATTAATTTTTAGAACTCTTCTTTTTCACTCTTCTTCAAGTGACTCCTTTAGTTCACTCAATTTGGATTTTCATCACTTTTCACTTCTTCTTCAGCAACATCAAATTGTATCAGATCCTGATCATCTGTCTCTTTTCCAATGTCAGACAAGATAACTTTCAGGATTCCAACAGTTTTCTCCTCCTCAACCACTTTCTGTAAGGTCCCCTCTGGATTTCCTTGACTCTCTGCCTCTTCTTCTTCTTCAGGCAGTGCCACATACGTCCATTCTGGTGACCTATACTTCTGGTTAGGCTTTCTAATTCTTTTTATCGCTTCTGGTTCCTTTGGTTCTTTTGGTTCTTCTTCTTTTGCTTGATTTTGGCTTGACACTTCATTCACCTGTTCAGCTTTCAATGAATTAACTCGTGTCAGTCGATATCTCAGCCTCTTTATCTTGTTAGGCCAAAGATCTCCTTTTACACTTCTTTTCTGTTTTACTTCTTTATTTTTCCTTTCTCCAATCCAAGTTCTCTTTCTCAGAACTCGACCCTCTGGTATCTCATTCTCACTCTCATCCGATTCTGTTTCATTTGCCTCTTGTTCATCAACGATTCTCTCTTTTTCCACAGTCTTCTTCTCCACCGATTGAGATTTCCCTACTACTGTCCCTCCTCGGGTCTCTGACACGCAATCTTCTTGCTGTCTACTTGTCCCTTCACCTAGCTTATCATGAATGTTCCCTACACCTCCTCGGGGTCTTCCGCAATCTGTCCCTCTCTATCTTCTTCTGACCCTACTTCTTCAGATGTTATTTCAGATGGATTCCTCTCAATCTCTTCATTTGACTCAGGTACAGTCTCTGTGGAATCGCTCTTTTCTTTTCTTTCTTTCTCTTTATTTTCTCCACTGCTTGTTAGAACTTCAGGCACTTTCCCAGAATCTGAACTCTCTTCTGAGGTTCGCAATGTTCTTCTTGAAACTTCTTCTGGTAAGAAAAAAGAATCACCTGACTCTCTTTCTGACTCTCTTTCCCCCCTTTCAGGATTCTTTTTTCTTCTCACTGTTTCAGTGTCTGCATCATCACTGGAATCTGATTCTTCAAAATATTCTTTCCCAGTCCCATCCTTTGGATTTGGAACTCTCAGAGTATGACTTGCATGGATCCAGTTCTTCACTCCAGCACACTTTACAGCAGTCGTCGTAGTCAGAATAACTTGTCTTGGCCTTCCCCACCTTGGAACCAAGCAATTTCTTCTTCTGTGCACTTTTATTCTCACCCAGTCCCCTGGACTCAGATCATGGGCTGCCTTCTTTTCAAGTGTGGTGGCGTCTTCTCCAACCTGGTGAAACACAGAATGAACTGCGTCAGCCAGGCCTTTACAGTAATCCAAAATCATGTCATCAGTTATAGTCATCAGCTTGTTGACAGGCACGAATGCATGTCTCATTGCATGTCCCATTAATATTCCATGTGGACTCAACCCCGTAGTTCTGTCTGGAGTAGATCTAATAGTCATCAGCACTAGAGGCAAGACATCAGGCCATTTCATTCCAGTAGCTAAGCACATCTTGCCAATTCTGTTCTTGATTGTGCCGTTCATCTGCTCAACAACGTCAGAAGCCTCTGGCCTGTATGCACAATGTAGCTTCTGCTGTATACTCAATGCTTCACAAATTAAACCCATGAGTTCATTATAGAAGTGTCCTCCTCTATCTGACTCAATTGTCACTGGGAACCCGTACCTAGGAATCAACTCTCTTAACAGCAACTTGGCCACTGTTATTCCATCATTTCTCCTAGTTGGATATGCTTCCACCCACCTTGAGAACAAACAGACTACCACTAGACCATACCTCAATCTATTGACTTGGGGCATTTCAATGAAATCTATTTGCATTCTAGTAAATGGACCTCCCTCCCTGCCTATTGTTCCTAGGCTCACCACTGTTTTCTTTCCAGTATTGAATTGCTGACAAATCAAACATCTTTGACAGATGCTCTCTGCAATCAGCCTGAACTTTGCATTGTACCAGGTCTGTTTAAAGGATCTAATCATAGCATCCCTCCCCAGGTGTCCCTGGCCATGATACATTCTTGCCATTGTTGACAACATAGCATTTGGCATGACTGGTCTTCCATCCCTATAGATCCATACATGATCTTTTTCTCTTGGAGCACAACCTGCCTTCATCCAATCTCTCATTTCCTCATCTCCTGCTTCATCCTGCAACTGTTTCACCTCATCCCATGTTTCCAGTACATTAGTAAACATCACAGAACAAAAAGACACTTCTTTCTCTTTTCCCCTGTTAATGGAATGATTGTTCTTTGCACAATATTGTGCTATGTCATTTGAAAACCGGTTACCAAGAGTAACAAAATCATTTCCCTGTCCATGAGCAGCACATTTTACAACTGCTAGTTCTTTAGGCAGCTGTATCGCCTCAAGCAATTTCCCAATCACTTCAGCATTCTTTATAGGAGTCCCACTTGAGGTCAGGAAACCTCTCTGTAGACAAAGCTGGCCAAAATCGTGAACAACTCCAAATCCGTACTGACTATCAGTCATTACAGTCACTCTCACATTTCTTCCAATCTTGCAAGCTTTTGTCAGTGCCACCAATTCCGCTACCTGAGCAGATTTAACTCCTTTCAAAGGTGAAGCTTCCACAACTTCTGAAACTTTACACACCGCATATGCTGCACTTAGCACACCTTCTTCTGTTCTCAAACATGATCCATCCACAAACAACACATGATCACTCTCAGGCAGTGGCAGATCTCTTATGTCTGGTCTCGGTTTTGTACAGTAATCAAGCACATCCAAGCACTCATGATCAACATCATCTCTCACACTCACATTTTCAGCATCTGGCAAAAGTGTCGCTGGATTCACATTCACACATCTCTCAAGAGTCACATTTGATGCTCCCAGAATGATTTTCTCATATTTAGTCAGCCGACTATGTGACATATATTGAGTTCTGCTTCTTGTCAAAAGAATTGCCACATCATGAGGTACGAATACCCGTACAGGATATCCCATTATTATACCCTCACTCTGTTCCAAGCTTCTGCATGTAGCAGCTACTGCTTTCAGGCAACCTGGTAAACCCACAGCTACTGGGTCAAGTGTTGATGAGAAGTACGCAATCGGCCTCCTCAGACGTCCATGTTTCTGGATTAACACTGAAAGTGCACATCCATTCCTCTCACTACAGTGCAGCTCAAACTCCTTCTCATAGTCTGGCATTCCTAAAGCAGGAGCTTCACATAATCTGTTCTTTAATTCTTCAAATGCTGCCATTTCTTCTGCATTCAGTTCCAATGGGTCTTTTACTTCACTTTTGGTCAATTTAATCAGTGGCTTTGCTATCAGGGAAAAGTTACTTATCCACTGACGACAATAACCTACCATTCCCAGAAACATTCTTACTTCTCTCTGGGTCATTGGAGCTCTCATTCCTCTGATAATTTTGATCCTGTCAATGGTCACTTTTCTTAGACCTTTTTCAATATTGTGTCCAAGATAATGTACTTCTTTCTTGCAAAATTGCAACTTAGCTGGAGATACCTTTAATCCTCCATCTGCCAGATGATTCAGTAAAGCTATGGTATCTACTTCACAAGCTTCACGTGTCTTCGATGCCACAAGTAGGTCATCGATATATTGTACTAGTATTGAGCTTTCAGGCATTGTCAAACTTTCCAAGGATTTCTTCAGCAGCGGATTGAATATTGAAGGACTCTCTGTATACCCCTGTGGGATTCGGCACCATGCCAAAATACGCTGTCCAAACCGAAATGCAAAAATCGGCTGGCTGTCATGATGCAATGGGATTGAAAAGAAAGCATGGCACAAATCAATTACTGTGTACCATTCAGCATCATGGGGAATCTGATACAAAATCACTGATGGATTTGGCACAATAGAACAGCATGATACCACAATTTTGTTAACTTTTCTCAGATCTTGTACTATCCTGAACTTCCCATTAGGTTTCTTCAGTCCCATTATAGGTGAATTACATGGGCTACTCAGTAACTCTCTCAAGACACCTTGCTGAATCATTTTGTCAATTATAGGTGTTATTCCTTCAATTATCTCTGGTGTCAATCTGTATTGTGGGATATTAGGATAAGAGATTCCCTCTTTCACTGTAATCTTTACTGGATCTACATTATTCATCAATCCCACATCCTCTCCAGTAAAGTCCCAAACTGCTGCTTTTACTGTGTGTCTCAACTCTTGAGGCAAATCATCTGGATTAAATACAGCATATGTTCCAACAATCTCATTTTCTCTATTATCTAGAGTCACTCTGTATAAGACATCCTCATCCGGTGTCTCAAAGGCTATTCCATCTGGAGTACAAAAAATTGTGCAATTCATTTTACACAACAAATCCCTACCTAACAAGTTCACTGGACTAGTGTCACACACTACAAACCTGTGCATATCCGAAAATGTCCCTATCCTTACCCTTACTGGTTCGGTAAGACGAGTCTTAATCTGTGTATTAGACCCACCAACCACTTGGATTGCTTCGTCCGAGAGAGGAAGATTTCTTATATCTGCTGACCTGACAGTTGATCTCGTTGCTCCTGTGTCTACTAAAAAAGTAATACTTTCTCCATTTATTTTCCCATCTACAAATGGTCCTGCCTGATCTATTTCTAGAGTTGCTCCAAGTATGCACTCTTCCTCCTCCCTTCGGCACCGTCAGTAGTCCCCTTCAGACTCACTCCCCTCATTCTTTAACCAGTATTGTTGTACTGAATATGTACGTCTCGGTTTGTTTACCTGTTCATCATTGTAGAATCCCGAGTCTTGATTGTATTGATGGGATCCTCTATTCTGCGGCAAGGGCGGTTTTGGCTCCTGATTCTGCTGCTTGACAACCTTCTGCTGTTGCTGCTGATGATGATTACACCCCTCGTTCTGCACCTGTTGATTCAAGGATTGATTTTCATTATTCACTAATGGTGGATTCGTACACTCGGATCTCCAATGCCCTAATTTTCCGCAGTTGTGGCACGGAAACTTCTTCTTCGCCTCTTCGATGTTCCCCTTTCCTTTTCCTGTACCATATCTAGGCCTATTTCCTTGATTATTTTCTTGTTCAACCAGCTGTGCTTCTTGTCTTTCTGCAACCTTCACCTGTGCTCACATCGCTTTTTCCATCAGCTTTCTTTGTTTCGCCTCAATTTCATCACTAAAGTACTTTGCATGTCTCAAGATCTCATCAATCTTCTTACTCTGCCAATCAACTGTGTGCTCACGTATCATTTCACTGATTTCAGGTCTCAAGCCATATACAAATCTGTATACAAATGACTCAAATCCTTATCATCCAGATGTTCATCTCCACTGAACTGTTTAAAAGCCAGTATTAACCTTTCATAAAAAGCATGAACTGATTCTTTTGCTTCTTGATGTGTTCGATCTATCTTAACCCAATCTGTCTCTTTAGGGGGTACCTTATTCTTCAAGAACACTATGACCTGCTCGTATTTTCTCATAACCTCCGGGTCTGGAGCTCCTGTCCTTTGATCCCTCGGGTATTCCTTAGTGGGCCAATCTATGACTATTTTACACTCTGCCCACAAGTCTGCTGGAACAATTATATCAAACAGACTATTCAGGTCAATCCACAGCACTTTTGACAATTTCACAAACCTATCTACCTGCCTATACCACTCGACAGGTTTTTCTCTCAATCGAGGGAAATCATTCGTAAATGACAAAATATCCTGTCTAGTCCATGGAACATGTACATATCCTCCTCCAGGAATCTCTCTCATAGGATAAGCATCCACTGTCTTTTCCTTTTCTCTCATGGGAAATGCTGAGTAAGTCCTGTCCACTGTATCTTCTCTTTTCTTATACCATCTATCCTTCCACTTTTCCACATCACCCCATTTTCGTAATAATACAATCATTTCTTTGATCTGCCCTGTTCGGCCAACATCATTTAGATTCTCAATATCCTTATCCGAGAAGTCCACTCGGTAAGGCTTCTGTAAGGCTTTCACTTTATCCATGTCAATTCCCATTTCACTCGCTATCCCTTTTAACCTTTCATGTGTATTCCTAGCCCTCCATGTGATGCTCTTGCACATGAATAACAACTCTCCATCATGATGATTTTTCAACGTTTCCATAGGAATTGTTCCCACTATAAGCTCCTCCAATTCCATACGTAACATGGCTACATCAATCGCCTGAGAATCTTTATCCTTCCTTTGAAGAGCCTTAACCAATCATTCAAATCCTCAGCCGTTATTCCTGTAGATTTTTCTGTACTCACTTGTTCTGCCATCCTCTGTGGTTCCAAAATTGATCCTCCCATCATAACATTTCTTTCCACACAACCAGTATTCAATCCTGAATTAGGCTGTACATTTAACTCTCCACCACATATGGTATGTCTCAACTGATTCTCTCCCGTCCTCATTCCTGACTGTTCTAGAGAATTAACTAGTCCATTTCCTACATATGGAACTGTCAAACCACTTTCACCCATTCTTTGCTTATCAAATAGGCATAACCGGACCTATGGTTACAGGTACTGTAACAGCTTCTAGATTCTTTGTTAATTCCCCGATTTTCTCTGTCAATTCAGATGTGGTTCTTGCTAATTCTCTTGTTTTTTCATCCCTGATTGCATTCTCTCTCTCTCGCTCTCTCTCTCTTTCCCTTTCCGTGAAAGAGCTTCCACTTTTCAGATCAGGTGTCACAACTTCTGTTTTTATGATTTGCAAAGAATCTCTTATTGGGGTAACAACTGGTGTTCTCACTTCCGGTTCTGGTCTATATGGAGGCGGTCTTTTATAGATCATGTCATCCAAGACTTCATCCTCATATTCATTAGCCCCATACCTTCTCAACTCTGCATCATGTACCTTTTCCGTACCTTTCCTCCCTTCTGTTTCCTCAACAGTTCTCATAGGATATAGTCCCTCAGTCATACTAGCATCTCGCCATCTCCTCATTCGATCATGATGAGTTTCACGATCATATTTCCTCCCGAACATATACCTATAATTACCTCCACTCCTCTGCGTTTCTCGCTCGTGTACTTCATCTTCCCATTCTACTAATGCCTCGAACTGTGTCTGCCTTGGTCTAGGCTCTAGACACATCATCTTCTCCCGTAAATTTCTCAACACGGCCAGATTAAATGAACAATGGTCCGGGAATGCTAAAACACCATCTTCTTTAGTATACTTAGCCCAATTGTCTAACCAAACACAGGTATGATACCCATATTTCGCAACCATGAAGGATGCAGGTGTTCTTGTCGGAGGTAGTAACTCACCTTCTCTAGTTATTATATCCTTATCCTTGTCAAACCATTTTTTAATTTTACTGAACAAGGATTTCTTTTTCTTTTCCTCTGTTTGGTAATACATTTTTCGCGTTTACCACAACCCTCTAGTCCTTTCTACAACTGTACGATCTTTTGTCCAATAACAACGCGGCTCACACCAACGCACCAATCACAGCGCGAGCACTGTTCTAACCCACTGTCCAATCACAGCGCGGTCTTTCTGACGTCAGTAGTCGCTGCAGTCGCTTCTACTCCTGTCTCCTGTCACTCGTCTACCCCTCCTTTACAAAACCTTCTTGGTAGACTTCGTTTCAGATTCTACAAATCTATTAGTTACAACATATAAACATCTCCATTGTCTGCTCCGCTAACCACAGAATAGTAAAGACCTTTCTCACGAGAATCCCGCTTCACTCTAGAACAGCACTTACCTCTGCTCCACTACGGAATTATTACTTTCGTTGACACAGTAGCACATCCCTCTACTCTGCCCTTCTAACATGCATTCATTAACTGTTTCCTCCCGGAATGTTCCTAAGAGTTTCACAATCAACTAAATGCTCATACATTCACGCACTTTCACACCAGAAAATGTAGCACATTTACACAGAATCCTGTCTTTCCCGAGAACAGCGAACAATCTGTCCTTCTACAGAATTTTAACATACGTTAACCAAGCAGCGCTTACCTCTGCTTCGTCCTTCAAACAAGCTCAGAGAATACCTATTACCTTCCCAGTGTTAAGCGTTAACGGCAATCCAAAAAAGGATCCCTGATACCTAAAACCAGAACTTCACAGATAACCTTCGCAAACATACAAACTTCTCTTATACAGAAAATATGTCTCTAGTAGTAACACACGACGATGTCACTGAATCGAACCCAGACAATGCGACGCGCAACTTCAATTGTCACACGCTTTCCCTGCATTCGTACAGGGCCAACAATCCCGTCTTTCCCGAGAGCAGCACTCACTTCCCTCTGCCCTACTACGGAACTGTCACCGACTCCCTACGTCCCAGAAGCCGTACACACTACATATAACTCAATACGACGACTTCAACATTTAGTATTAGTACATGTATCAACATCAATCAATAAATCCAAAAAGCTTATGTACAAGCAATCTATCAGATCAAGACAATAATCAAAACCATCATACTGCTACCAGGAAACTGCTGCAGATCAGAGCTTATAAATTCTCCCTACTTCCACGGACAGAGTAATTTCACAGTCATGCGCACATACACTCATCATACGCTGGTGGGGCCCATTACACCAACATTCATTCTATTACTCTATCCACACTGAATATAAGAGAGAACTCTTTAATCAATCTGCACCTAATTTGAGGTCAATGCAACCAAATTGAATTGTCTTGAGTCATGATTTAAACAGTCTAAACACATTTGAGATCTCAATAATATGACAAAGAAATAACCACCCGACACTGAAATTCAAACAAGAATTATTTATCTAAATTAATTCAAAAGAAAGTTATTCAATTGCAAAATCATTATTCTCATATTTACCTATTCTGGCTAAATGTCGTACTCTAAGTTAGGACAGGTCTCTCAGTAAAGAATCAAAGTCTCTCGAGTCGCCGTCCTCTCAGTCAGCATCGATCCTCTTGAGCATAAGTTCAGGAAGAAGTGGCCTTAGACCCTCTCTAGTCTAGAAATATTTATACTAAAATTTACATACTAAAAGTTACAAACAAACTTTAAAACGTCCGTTGTGCAGAGCGAGCAGGAAAGGATGTTAGCTTGCAACATTTAGAAAAATCTTCACCCTCGGATATCTCAAAAATAAAAACACGGAAATAGGAAGTCACAACTAGATTTGCAACATCCATGGATGCTCTTCTCCGGAATTAAATCACTCGCAATGAAGCCACCGCAAGTTTATCAAAAAATGTTCATTTGTGACAAATGTTCTTCTCCAAGGATACTTGGCGACCATCCCAGAGTTGTCGTCTTTTCATAACTTTTAGCTCAGACAGAGGCCGAGGTCATATTCAACCATATTCAGCGAGGCCTCTCTTCATATTTCATCTACTCAAATGCAGGCTGTAGATGTCGGCCATTTTCTCAACAGGCCAAAATGGACAACTTAATTAAAAGAAACACAAAACAACGTTACTACATTGTAATGATTATACAGTGTTAATTCCCACTAATACCCTTATGTGTATGTATTTATATAGCTATTTGCCACATAAAAAAGCATTAAAGCATATTATTTTATAGCGCAAATACATAACAAATAACACATTAGCTACACTTATTTAATTAATTTGCTCACCAACTTAGTTCACTTATTAATTTAGCCATGCAATTGCATTCCCACGTATAGTTCTTTCATTAGTAAGGTTGATTAATAAAAAACTCGACAAAAATTAGTACTTAATAATTAATCATTAGTAATTTTAATTATGACATACAAAAATATAAGCTGATGTTTGGGTTTAAATAGAAAACCCTGCTCCAGCACACCGGCGATGGTTGTTACCTGATGCATATGTGCTTCCAGTGGTCATGATGGCACATGGAATGGCGCATATCAGTGTGAAAGGGATTTGTAAGTTGTTGGCTCCAGTATGGCAGAATGCTGGAATTCCCAAGTGTGCAGAGAATGTGGTCAAAAATTGCATGGTATGTTTGAAATACAATCCTGGTAGGGGAACCCCAACTCCAGCTGGTCATTTTGCGCCTCCAACGTATCCTTTTGAGGTTTTGCAGCTAGATTTCATCCACATGGAAAGGTGCAATAATTTGAAATATGTACTTGTTGTTGTCTGCGCTTTTTCAAGGTGGATAGAAGCATATCCCCTAAAAGACAATACTGCCTTATCGACAGCTAAAGCCCTTGTCAAGGAATTTTTCCCTAGGTTTGGAATGCCAAGAATGGTATGGAGTGATAATGGGAGTGAATTTGTGGGACGAGTGATGAAGAATGTATGTGAGGGACTAGGTATAAGGCAGAAATTCCACGCTGCAAATCACCCCCAATCAGCTGGACTAGTAGAATGCTATAATGGCACATTGAAGCTCAAATTAGCCAAGATCCAAGCGAGTTCTGGTCTTAAAGGGCCTGACGCTCTGCCCTTAGCACTCCTATCAACAAGAATGACTGTGCATTCACGAGTGGGACTTAGCCCCTACGAAATCGTGTTTGGCCGCCCGGCCAATATATGGGGAGTGCCAAGACCGACAAAAGTCAGTGTTTTACACCAACAGGTGCATGATACCCTGCCTCAGGTCTCTGAAGCTCCGGGACACCCCATCAATCCAGGATCATGGGTGCTGTTCAAAAATTTTCAGCGGACGACAAATGATGAGCCCCGCTGGACCGGCCCCCATCCCGTCCTTCTCTCGACGAGATCAGCTGTTCGAGTGAAGGGGAAAAACAACTGGATACACGGCATTCACTGCAAGAGGGTCCCTTTGCCTTTGCCTTACGACCAGTGGGTCCAGGAAGGGATCGCTGACTCAGAGACTGAGAATGTGCCCCGTTTTCTGCCGTTTAGTGATGCACGAGTAAAAGGAACGCTTTCTGAGAAGGAAAGCGATGACATCTTGCAAGAAACTGTGCCACCGTCAATTCAATTGGACACTACAGAGCCTGAACTCTTGTTTCAAGACCAAACAGTACCTACAAGAAGTCGGTACAATTTGAGGCCGAGAACTATGGACAAATAAAAATTATTTTTCTTTGATATTTTTGAGTAGTGCAACTCTCTCTTCCATCTGAGAAACTTTCTTATTTTTGCTTTTTCGAACCGCCATCCGGGTTCAGCTGTAGGGTCGCGGTACCAAGACTTTGGGGTACAAGCCAGAGACGTTAGGTCAATGGTCTGGTTGGTCTAGGGCGTTCCCTGGACTGACAGGTGTACTCCTTAGCAGAAGACACTCATCCGCCGCGGACAGCACGATTAGAGGATGGAGTTTTTCCAGATGAAGAGACCCGCTGAGGAAATACATTTTAAGAACAAAATATGTAAAGTAATGAATAACAAACGTTTTGTAATATTATGTCTGTTTGTCCTATTTAGCATGATGATGTTTTCTATAGGTTATGTATTATTGTCTTTTCAAGTACCGTTTACACCCACTACACAGCCCATACCTCCTCCTACTGTTTCCTCACACTCTTTCCACCCTCTGCCTGAACACAAACAAGCTAGACGTGCTGAGTTCGTAAACAACTCATTTATTCAATTCCTGCACCAGCACCAACTAGTTATGAATACGACAAATTGCTGGGTGTGTGGTTTGATGCCACATACCATTAATAAGGGTATCCCATATCTAGTGCTGCCGTTTAGCCATAATGGGTCATCATGGGCATTCCAGACTATGTTCCTTTTTGCGCTTGAAACCTACTCCCCGCGACCACCGCGTTCCACTAGACCTAGCACGAACAATAAGGCCTTGATGAAAGGAGTTGCTGATATGAGCAGATATATCGATGCATATTCATCTATTCACAAGGATGAGTTGCGAGCTTATGTGGGTTGGAACGCTACGGGGTATAGCATTAGTCTGGGCGAGAAACAGCGTAAAAGTTCATCCCCCATTTGGGTCGTACCCCACATAGGTCGGTTCTGTTTACAAGGTAATGGTCAGAATCCAAGAGCTCAATTAGGGAAGAGTGACTGTGCTGAAACGTACACTTTCCCATCACAGTTTTCCCCTGCGTTTTTGGCTGCCAAGGGTACATACTTTGTTTGTAATGATCGAGCATATACATGGTTGTACATGGTTGCCCCCTGATTTCTCGGGCACGTGTTATGTTGCAAATTTGCTACCGCCGACATTTACTGCCGCCTCTGATTATCACAAGACCAGAGTTGTGAGAGGCGTTGTTAGTAAGGAGGATACTGCCGGTCAGGAAGCGGGAGACTTTTTCCTGGGTTTCCTGCCGTTTTGGGGACCAATGGTCAATAGTAGGAACCTGAGACAACTGACTCGTGTAGTTGAAACCACTGTTAATGTAACGGCTGGTGCCCTTGGTAACTTGACAGCTGAGCTCCAAGCGGATCGCCTCATGACGTTGCAGAACCGTATGGTTCTAGATGTCATACTTGCAGACCGTAGTGGGGTATGCAAGGTTATCCAATCAAGCTGTTGTATTTTCATACCAGATAGCGCTCCGACAGTCTATCAAGCCATCTCCAAACTGCATAAGATTTCCGAATCCATTCATGTGGATAAAGGAGACTGGTCGATGACGGGGTGGTTCTGGGGACTGATATCAGCTTGGGGATGGAAGATTCTAATAGTCACTGGGACGATCTGAGCCATTCTTTTCCTGTTCTGTCTATGTATACAGTGTGCTCCTGTAATGTGTAGCCTCTGTGTTACATCATGTGTAAGGACACCTGTATCAAGGGACGAACTAAGCAATAGGATGATGCTACAGCAGCATCTTCATGACTTTATGAATATAGACCTGGACTCAGATTAGTATGAATATAGTTATTGCCTATGTAAGGGCAAAAGGAGGGTCTGTGGTACTTTAAATTTCGGAACCATGTTGGTAGAATGGTCCTACCCTGCCGATTTTGGTATCAGCGTACCGCAAATGACTAATGCGGTATGTATGAGTGTTTTCGTCATGTTTCACCGTTGAATTCACAGCGTGCACGATACTACATGTCGAACCCTCGGGTTCCATTTTAAAAGGGTAACCATTTTGTGGTTGCCCTCACATAGGCTGCGCATTGAGGCCATGCCTAGGCCTAAAGGACACGCAATCTTTCCTTGACTTCTGTGTGACCTATGCAAACTGACTCCGCTGCCCGGGGTCAGTCCTGCCCGGCCGGTTCCTTTTACTGCGGCCTTATGGGATTAGCATCAGGGCCCAACACATCATAAAGTTGTGTATCCCACGCGACTCCTGACTAATCCTTTTCACACCTGACTCTGTTTCCTACTTTATGGCTTGTTTTACGAGTAGGAGGTGTCCGTTTTATTAGGGTCTGCTGATATCTGATGAGGGTTCTGAGCCTCGCTGGGTAAATAATTATGTGCCGACCGAGCTGAAATGTGGGATTATCATCATGACTGTGCTCTTTCTTTGAAGCGAAAATATGTGAACGACCACTTGTAAAGGAGGGGCGGTGTTGCCCAGAGCATAATATTCTGTATATAAGAAAAGACTGGTTTTTGGTTAGAGGCAGTCTCCTGAGAACATACATCGTGTTGTACTTCTCGGATACCTGTGATTGGTCTGCAGCCAATAAATACGATCTTTGACTTCACCTAGAAGACTCTGTGTTTCTGTGGTCCAAGACAGGAAGAACTCGAAGTCTTCGGGTGTGTCCCCTGGCACCGCTGGGTTGGTTCTGAAAAACCCAGTACTTCACGCTGATGAACTACTACTTTATGTCAGAGACCCTTACCCCATATTGAACAAAGTGGTTCACTTTGGACAGCTGGCCGGGCTTAACATTAACTGGAATAAGTCCTTGATATTTCCCTTGACTGCATCCACTTCCTCTCCTTCATTTCATTTCCCCTTGAAGTGGACAACAGACTCTGTTCACTACCTAGGGATCCAAATACACACTGATTATGGGAAATGTTTGGACAGATTGGAAGAGGATGTGACTAGCTGGATGCGTTTACCACTTTCACTATTAGGTCGGGTTTCATTGATGAAGATGGTTGTCCTACCCAGACTACTGTTCTTGTTTCATAACATACCTATGGTCATCCCACAATATATGTGCGCTAAATTAAAGTCCTTCATGATACAGTTGGCCTGGGCTGGCATGCAGCCCTTTGTAAAATGGGGTGTTCTCACCCTTCCGTATTCTCTGGGCAGTCTCAATGCTCCAGATCTAGTCCTATACTATAGAGCTGCACAGTGTTCTCACATCTCCGCTTGGTTGCACTGCCCCACTACTCCTCCACACATATACATAGAGAGAATAGCTGCTGGTCCTGATACTCTCCCACAGGCGCTATTCAGGAATCCAACACATAGGCACAGTATCCTTGACTCCATTAAATCCACCGTTCATACTTGGTACAACCTACTAAACTGAGAAGCTGGCGCTATTTTGTACTCTCCCTTGGCCCCTTTGGAATGGTGCACTTGGCTTCATTCCAGCATTGATAGCAGAGTCTCCCTGGCATGAGTGAAGTCAAAGTCACTGTTGTAGGTGACCTATTTGAGGTGAGGGACTCCGCAACTGGGAGCAGCTGACAGCAGATGGCCCCGTCCCTACTTTGTTGGTGCGGTTCCAGTTCTTAATGACTTCGGCATGCCCTGAAATCTCACTTGGGGAGTTCCCTACAGGAGCCCCCGGAGGTCCCTGCTCTCTCTTACGTTATCAAGACTCCTTCTCCCCCAAAATTGATTTCTAGAATATATAACACAACACAAGCAAACAGACACCTAGGCATTTCCTGATGATACCGACTTCATTGTAATATGTTATTAAAATCAATAAAGAAAAGTAAAACAAATGTATATATATTGTCTGTAGATTCAAACTGCAAATGCCATGTTTCACTGAATTATTTTCTCATGCCGCCCTGCACCTTTCTCAGAAAACAGGTTGTATCTGCCTCGACTTTCCCTGGGCAGCAAATGGCTTGGAGCATTACTCCTGCATCAACGGCACCACCCCAGCTGAAGGCTAAACCCATGTCTCTCAGAGATGCAGTAATGGTGATGAGCAGTGAGTCTGAGCTGGATTTGTCTCAACCACAAACTAATAACCAATTGTTACAGGAAAATGGACAACAGGAGCCTCAGCCAGCAACAGTTTTTCCTGAAGCAGTAGCACATCAGGAGGCAGAGCTTCCTGCTGAACAAGATGTAGCTACCACCGGCTTCACAATCCCCAGCAAAAAAAGAGAAAAGGTACTCCACCATCTTCTCCAAGCCCCTGATCTGATGATCTGGCCATGGACTGGATCCCGGCCGAGTCTGAGACCTGCCCGAGAGAGTGAGACAAAGGAAAAGAAAAGTTCCTAAAATTCTCAGAATTATAAAAAGTGATAGCGATGGTGACGAGCCAGTAATTGTCAGTATGGAGGGCAGCTCAGTGGACACTGACATTACACCTCCTATTCAACCTGCTCAGACAATGTGGTTCACCACCATCACCACCGGCTTCCAAATTTGTAAGACCCCTGCCGATACCTGCATCCACCACTTACCACAGTCAAAGTGGAGAGTCAAACAACACAGGCGATGGAGAGTCAAACAACACAGCCACCATTATAAAATATGGAAGGGCTGGGCGGACTACAGGGGACTGGACTTAGAGCTCATATTGGAGGAATAGTTGGGTGGGTGGTGGACCATCTCCCTCTAGCTTTAAAGAGGCATGGCACACTGGAGTACCAGGCACAGCCGGATCTGGGGGGGGGTATGGCTCATGGACGGAACAGAATAGTAGTCATGCATAGATCTGCTGCTTTGACTGGATGGACAGTGCGATGGGTGGGGGAGTGGGGTGGGGGGTGGTGTTATGTTTTTTTAAGGGAGGGGACAGCTTTGGTTCTGCATGTCTCTTTTGTAGTCTGTATACGATACTTCATGAGAAAAATGTCAAAGCTGGTATGTTGTCTTTTGATATGGTTGAAGTCTCTGGGTCACACAGCTTCGCTGGATGTGTCTTTGACGAATAAAATGTGTTTACAAAAAAACAACACAGCCACTTACCACCAGTTCTACAGACATTTGCATTGACACATTAAAAAAGTTGCCCTCCCCAGTCTGGGGCTCCTTTATAATTAGCAAGCAGGAGGACAACATTGCAATATGGCACTTGAGTGTTCGCTCAGGTATTCCAGGTTCGCACTATATCACTGGAGGCCAAATGTCGCATCTGAAAAAACATCTCACAATCCAGTGGGATGACAAGATCGCTGATGAGAGAGTCGAAGCAGCGATAGAAGAAGGTGGTTGTGAGCAAGAGGAGGATGGCATTACACAATGCATTCCTATAGTGTGTAAGGATCACCCGCATCAGCAACCTTCAAATGGCACCATACTCAGTTGCGGACAATGCTGTATACAGTGATTCCCTAAAGACTCACATTGAGTCTAACACCTCCTGGTTCTCTCTGGAAGTCATCTCTGTCAAAGGCACCACGAAAGCAAAAAACCCAAGCTACTATTACAGGCATGTTTAGGCAGGCAAACACAACCACACAATGGCAAGTTTGTACAACAGGAAGCTGGCTAAAATGTTAGAGCTGGACCTCCTGCAAACATCTTGGAAGATTTTAACAGCAAGGTGTTTGAATGGCTTCGACCCAGAGGTCTCCAATTGGATTTGTTGCCATGGAATGGCAGAAATTTGGGCTAAGCCATGACAGATGTTGGATATTTCAAGGTCCTGTGTTTAGCGCATTACATTACCCTGATTGTGCAGGAGTTTCTAAAAGAAGAAGACATAGTCAGCAACATGCTGGCTACATGCTAAAGAATCTGCACTCATTTCACTCTTTCTTTTAATTCCCAAAACCAGTTGAGGATCATTCAGTGTGCTAATCGAGTACTGGTAAAAGCCTTCATATAGGAGGTGGTAACACTTTCAAACTTGACTTGCCACATGCTGCAATGTCTGTTTGAGGAATACAGACCAATCACCGACTATGTCCTTCAAGGAGGAGGGCATGCAACTGGTAAAAGCATGACAATGGAGGTGGACAAATGGGGGCTAGTGAAGCGCCTGACAGAAATGCTAGTCCATTTGAGGTTTTCACATAGGAGTCAGCAAGGAGGACCCTATGATGAGCCAAGCAATCCCATTGGTGCTTCTGCTACAGGACTAGTTGAAAAAGGGGGTCATAGTTTCGCCGGTATGAACAAAGAAGCATATAAGTTAGTTCAGAGCTTAATCCTTTGCTTTGCTGTCAATCCAAGGCTGCAAAAGGAGATTGTGTCCTCCAAAGAGTACATCTGTGCCACAATACTTGATCCATGGTGCAAAAAAATACTGGCCACTTTTATCCCGTTTTCAGAAGGGGATGTTTTAGACTTGGATTATTCAAGCAATCAGGATTGTAAAGCACTGCTTATCACCCGTGAGGGTATCCAGACAGTGTCGGGGGTGGGAGTAGCTATTGCTGGGCATTGTCAGTGGAATAGCCAGGTTTTTATGCCATTTCTGAAATCCTGCAGGGTGGGCGAGCTCCGGAGGTGGAAGGGGAGGCTGTTCCAGGTCTTGGTGGTGTATTGCTTCGCCCTCCCAAATAAAAGAAAATACTGCAGTCCCACACAGAGGCACAAACTCTGCGAAGCAATAAAAACACCACCAGGAAAGGGATTTCGCTCCTAAAATGAGGCGCATCAAAAGACTGTTCTCAGAATATGGCATGGGGTTTTATTTGTGCAACACTCTCCAATAAAAAGCTTTCCCAGATGTCAAATGAACAACATTCAATTGTGTGTGTGTGTGTATATATATATATATATATATATATATATTACCTACTGGCGGTCGCCAGTAGGTAGTTATAGTTAGGACCTAGTTACCATAGGAAAATTGCAACATTCTATTCCCAATAACTTTGGCGCCGATTGACGAATCTTCGTGAAATTTTCAAAACTCGTGGGGCACTCCGGTCCGCTCCTATCTTGAACGTTTGGGGTGATTCAGCAAGAGGGGGCCGAGAAAAAAGGGGGGGCCCAAAACGTGTTTTCTCCATGTAAATTTCCATAGGAAACTTTAGACAAAACGACAGCCCGAACTGCTTAACAGAATTACGCCAAATTTGGCAGAAAGGTAGCTCTTGGTTCAAAAAGAGCCCTTTTCATTAAATGGTGTAAATCCGTTCAGTAGTTTTTTAAATATTAATGGAAAAAGAAATATATATATCTGGGCGGAGCCTAACTACACATCTCATCGTGAGATCTGATTGGCTGTCAGCACTTCATCCAAGAAATGTTGGCAGCCATCTTGGGACCAATATACATGATAGCACCTCTTTAAAAAGCATTGCCTTGAATAGAAGGTTTTAAGACTTTAGTTACATTATAAATCATTTGTTGATGGTACCATACTAATTTTAGGAATTGTGGTGTGTTCTAAGGTGATTTTACCCTGTGAAAAATCCTTCTGCTGGGATATCATGAATCATGTTTGAGAGAAAACTATTTTCTCATACTTTTCCCACAGAGGTTTGGAAGGTGATCTAGAAGCTAAAATGAGAGCATATTTTCTGTAAATTCACATTATCTTTCTCAGTCATGTGAGAATGAAGTCTGACATTCTCAATAAAACATGTACATCCAACAAGGGCAGAGCCTGTCAGTTGATTCCTTTGTGTTCTACTGCAGCTTCCCAGAGTGTTCTAAAGAACAACTAGAGCGCTAACAGTCCTACTTATGACAAGCATATGGCACACCTGAAACCATCTTGATTGGAATAAAGTGGTAACTCTTAAAACATTTAATTTAAAAAGGAACAAAATGAGGGGGTTCATTTTGCCATAGAAAGTATGAATAGTGCTGCAGAAAGAAAAATTAGGGCACATTTTGAGTGACTTCTCAAATCCTCTTCTATTTCATTAAAACAATTCTGACATGCAGACTGAAATATACACTTTCAATACCAGCAGCAGACTTCCCTGGTGAGCATTAGCTTTACTACAGTGATCTAATGAGGAACTAGAGTGCTAACATTCTGAATTATTGCAAATGTGTGACACATCTGAATTCCTTCTTGATGGAACCAAAGTAAAAAAACGAAAGTATTTCCTACTGAGGAGACTGTAGTAAATGAGGAAATTAGGAAACTTCATAACAAATAAGTCTCTCTAGATGTCCACCAGAGACAAAAGAGCCCAAATGTAGCACAAATATCACCCAGATGTAGCCCACATATAGCACAATGACAGAATGTCATAGAGTGTTCTGAATAACAACTAGAGCGCTAACAGTCTTACTTATGACAAACGTATGGCACACCTGAAGCCATCTTGATTGGAATAAAGTGGTAACACTTAAAACATTTAATTTGCAAAGGAACAAAATGAGCGGGTTCATTTTGCCACTGAAATTATTATTAGTGCTGCAGAAAGAAAACTTAGGGCAGACTCCCTGGTGAGCAGTAGCATTACTACAGTGATCTAATGAGAAACTAGAGTGCTATCATTCTGAATTTATGGCAAATGTGTGACACATCTGAATGCCTTCTTGAGGGAATCAAAGTAAAAAACTGAAAGTATTTCCTACTGGGGAGACTGTAGTAAATGAGGAAATTAGGAAACTTCATAACAAATAAGTCTCCCAAGATGGCCACCAGAGACAAAAGAGCCCAAATGTAGCACAAATATCACCCAGATGTAGCCCAAATGTAGCCCAATGACAGAAGTGTACAAGTGCAAGGATATCTGTGTCGTGCGCTGTTTGTTTTTCTGCAGGAAGACACACCTTCCTGCACAAAAACAATGAGAAAACAATGAGAAAATGCATTTTTCTCCTTCAATGTATGCTGAACATTTCAGCATACATTGAAGATATAAAAATGTGGAGAAATGAAAACAATTCTCCTTGTTGTGCTTTCCTACACCAATTTTAGAATGGTGCAGCATTCACACACATATCGAGATTTATGATTTCAGTTTAATCTAGACATGTGTCTTGTTCTATGAGTATTCAGTGCAATCATGCACAACAACACTTATAGAACACCTTTTCAACGCAAAGTGTTGTGCATAATGAGGTTGTATTTACATGGAGTATAAAAAGTGCACAGAGTGCCTTTTCCTCTCTTTGTAAATATGAAAGAGTGTCTTGCACAATAACTATGTTACAAAAAGTGACATATTTCCAGTTTTAAAATTCCTTGCGAATGATAGAAGGTAAGCACAGAGTTTTGTCTGCAAAGATGTTCAAAGAAGAATGATTGAAATGATTGCGGTCCTTCAATAGGTACAATGGGAAATATTATGAACCCCTCAAATCTCTTTTTTTGCAGGTCACATGATATCTAATTATGGTCAGATTTCAAAATTACATAGGTATAAAGTGTTTTTAGAAACGTGTTTCAACTTTGTAGCTTCTTGCAGACCTCCTCATTCTGCATATTGAGACTTAGTTAAACTTACCTTCACAGTAATAGGAATGAAAAATGGTATACATTTTTTTCAGATTTTCATTGCAATCTAAATTCATATAAATTGCTTATTTTAAAATTTGGATCTGTGAAAGAAAAGGAAAAAAAAATTATAACGTGTAATAATAAATTTTTTACAACACAGCATAATTTCCACAAAGTAATTTGTTTGCCTTTTTTGCTGTTCTCAGAATATATTGAATTTTACTAGAAATAGTGATTTCAATTGTACTCATCACTTAACAGCGGGCAAAAAAAAACAATCATAAAGATTGTTAAAAAAACAACAACATGCTATTCTCAGTAAAATACCACAAGATACAAATCACACATATATAAAATGCTTATGGCAAAATTTTATAAGTTTAACTTACTAAACTGTAAATGTTGCCGCTTTAAAATATTCACCGAATCTGAGGATGAATTTTTGGAGAAGGCACCACGCCCACAACGTTTTTCTTCAGTGGTGTGGAAATTTTGTACTTTTCCCGAGGGGCAAAAAAAGACCAATGCCACCTTGGTCACGTGCAAGATTTGCAAAAGAGTGCTGTCTCGAGGGGAATCCTAACAAGAAATACTCGTACGGCACGGCAAGTATGATGAAACACCTAAGGACTCTCCTTCCGAACAATCTTGCACGAGAAGAGTGCAAACAGATGAGAAACACTCCTGCGCCTTTCTGAGTTTCTTTTCTTTTTTTTTTTCTGCCATGATTTCTCTATTTTAACGTTGAAAAACAGTATCTGTAAAAAAGAATCACAAATAAATGTATATAAATAACTTTCAAATTTATACTATTCCATTACTGTACAAATACATTTTATATAAAAACTGACTAAGAAACTATAGCCCTGAACCACAAGTGTGACGATGGTTAAAACACTACATGCATAGTGCATACTACTTTGAAGCAGTTCATGCTCTAAAGCCTACCTCACTAAAAGTCTACATGCTAACTGACTGAATGATTACAATACTATAAGGAGACACACTGGGTGAGTGACAGGGTGTTTGCTAGAAGTGTATGAATACTGATTGGGGAATTGAAGGTGTGAAAGACAACTGTGTAGGTGATTAGAGAACTGCATCCATAGTGAATAGGCATTTGAAGCAGTCTATGTGCTAAGGCCTGGCTCACTGCATGGGTACTTGGGTACTGACTGAATGATTAGAGTACAGCAATGTCGTGTACCCCACAATGCTTACCTCGGCTTGTGGAGAGATTCCGCAGGGATGACAATAGCGCCCGCCCCTGCACCCACCTACCCCCTTAAGGACAGCAGAACCCAGCGGGGATGAGATGGAAGCAGGGAAGGGAGCCAGTGGGAAGGCAGGAGGCGGCGGGTTGGGTCGTTGGACGGTGGCTGGAAGTCAGGGAAACAGACCTAGTTAGTAGGTAACCCCCACTCTCTCTCTTCCCACTCCCGTAATCCACACACCAGAAGAACCTCGATGTTTCCTCTAGCGAGGACTCACCAGTGTTGGACAGGCTACGGGCCTTTGGCCTTATGCCGCTCCGGGCAAGGAAGGTGAGGGGCTGTAACGCTGATCCAATGCCCTCCAACTGTACCTCGCTTCTGAAGACGCACGACGGCGCTTGGACAAGTGTGTACGGGCTCTTCCCCTTGGTTCGTGGTGAAGCAAAACAAGTAAAACCCAAAAAGCGCTCCTGCGCAATGCTAACAAAATAACTACGAGGCGCTCCTGCGCGATTCTAACAAAATAACTAAAAAGCGCTCCTGCGCGGTAACAAACAAAAACAAGCCACACAACACTCCAGTGTTCGCTAGGCTCCTGTGGTGGAGGAGAGGAAATACCTCGCCTCGATGTTCGACGTCGAGCAGTCAGAAGGCTTCCCCAACGGTTCTTCGGATGAAAGGGTCGGCTCTTGATCGATGCTGGGCTCCGGATACGATCTCCGCTCCTCGGAAATCAAGAAGGAATTCGAAGCGGTGAGTTGGCGGGAAGACGCGATGATATGCGTTCTTCCCGGAAGTGCTTCTCATGACCTTACGTCCATGGTGAGGACTAGACCGGGAACTTGCCTTGGACCGGAAGTGAGTCTCCTGGTTCGTGTCTATGTGTGTGGATGCGGGAGTGCCGGCAAATGCCGCGACCATGACAAGCAAGGAGAGTGCCTGGGTGAATTTATAAGTGGTTGGCTTTTGACACAGTGAATGGATTAGTACTTGGTACTGAATGGGTCACTAGAGGAGTGCAAAGGGAGTGACAGGATGTTTGCTGGACTGTATGGATACTAACTAGGGAATTGAAGGTGTGAAAGACAAGTGTATAGTATGTTAGAAGACTGCATGCATACTGCATACACAATTGAAGCAGTATATGTGGTAATGTATGGTTCACAACATGAGTACTTGGAAACTGACTAAATCATCAGACTACTGCTAGCACAGTGCCTGGGTAAAACTTTTACATTTTCAGTTCTGGCACAGTGAAGAGAATAGTATATGGTACTGCACTTTAGTGTCAAACCCTGACTCATTTTATCAATGCATAAGCAAAGACTAGCTTCTAAAGCTACTAAAACTTGACAACATGACCGGTTTTAAAACAGTTATCTGTCAGCAAATACACGATGTTACCAAATGCTTCTCTCACAATCCTTACCCAAATGCACACAGACTCACAGTGTGATTTTAGACAAGCACCACTATCCCTATGAGTTTACCAAAACTCATTCACTACAGTGGAAGTGGTAAGGGAACTGCACACAATCTACATATTTCAGGACTGCACTGTTGTGTCAAAGCCTGACTCATTTAATCAAAGCATAAGCAAAAACTGCCTTCTAATGCTACTAAAACTTGACAACATGACAGGTTTTAAAACAGTTATCTGTAAGCAAATACATGATGTTACCAAATGCTTCTCTCACAGTGGTTCCCAAATGCACACATACTCACTGTGTGATTCTAGACAAACAACACTATCCCTTGCACTATACCAAAACACATTTCTTCATCTAGAAGGAGTACTACATTTTAGTATAGAAACATAACTCATTTCACAAATTCATAAACAATGACTGGTTTCTAATTCTACCAAAATATAAAAACAGCACAGTTATCTGTCTGCAAACACATGAAAAACACAAATGCTTATCACAGAATGGTTTCTACATGCACACACACTATCAATAAGATTGTAGAGAAAAAAGTACTCCCTACACTTTAGCAGGAGAAATACATTAGTCTGATTAAAATCAAAATAGTCTACATACATCTCCTCACAATTAAATAACTCACCTTTCAAGTTGTTTTGTAGATTAAGAAGTATATCAGTCACACACCAGATATCAGTCACACACCAGATTTTCTTATACAGAATCTCTGCACTGTGCACCTCTCAGCAAAACCAAAGAATGGAAATGTTTCCCTTTTATTTTCCACACATCTACATGTAAAAATCCAATCACATTCCTTCACACATAAATTCAAAAGCAAACACACATTTCTATTGGTTAAACATGTCAACCCTTTCCAAATGAAATACATTTGAACCCTTCCCCCAATCTGCCTGTTACCATAGAAACAGGTCATGGAACAATGTACTGAGCACACAGGTCAAAAGTTCAGCACACAATGTTGCTAATCAAGACAGCAAGTGTGCTTGACTTTTCAACATATCAGCTTATCATATATAATGTTCCTTACAATCTGTTTTTGTTAACCAATAAGAATCATGCGTTTTAAAAAACAGAAATATACACCCTACCTTTCAGTGTAGAAAGTTGTCATACAACCAATGATTTCTTGTCTTTTTTCAAAAAAAAATTCCGTGGATCCACGCAACAATGCGAGAGAGTCCGTGCACCCAACGCAATAGGATGCGCGCACCCTGCGTGCGTTTCGCCATTTTTCTTTTTTAAAAGGGGACCCCAGGGGGTCCTTCTGGGACCCCCTAAGCACCTCTAGAGGGTCAGAGTATTTCCACTCTGCCCCCTTTATATGTTTTACACACTTATTCCCCTTGCTTCTTCAGCCTTGCTTCTACCGAGGCAGAAAATGGACGCCAACAGTTCCTGGTTTCAAATGTAGACAGACACTCGACAGCCAATTAGCATTCAGCGCACGATTGGGAGGGTGCGCGCTTGGTTCGGGGAGGGTGCGCTTACGGTGCGGGTAGGGTCCACGGATCCTCCCTGGCCATAGATATCACTAATTTTTTTACCCTAATTTTCACAGAAACTACTGAACAGATTCACACCATTTATGCAAAAGGCACGAGTCTGAACTGAGGACTACCTCTTTGCCAAATTTGGTGTCATTCTGTTCAGCGGTTCGGGCTGTAGCTGCAACAACAGATCCTATGGGAAATAGCATGGGGAAAACGCGTTTTGGGACGCCATGGTAACTTTATTGAATTGCTAGTGAACAAGCCTGCAGGACAGGCGAAACACGTCTAGCATTTTCAGCTGGCATTAAAAAATATTTTTTGCGCACAGATACGGCGTCGATTGCTTTTGTTGTGAAAGTTTGGTGAAATTACTGATGACCGTGACTGGGAGGTCTTTACTTCGACGCGCCCTTTGGTCTGGAGGCAGCGGGTGTTCCCATTCGTTTGTGGAGTATATATATATATATATATATATATATATTCACTTAAAAAACCATAGGTTTCACACATGTTATAGTTAGCTGTACATTTCACTCGTAAAAAACCAATGAAATTCCACGTTATAGTTAGATCAGGTAACTATAACTTGCGCGCCCACAATAAACTGCTGATGACGTCACATATTACATCACTCATGACATGGTCAGTAACATCACTCTTCACATCAATGATGACATCTGAAATGACACATTGTGGATTGCGGTCGCGCAAGTTATAGCTACCTGATCTAACTATAACGTGGAATTTCATTGGTTTTTTACCAGTGAAATGTACAGCTAACTATAACATGTGTGAAACCTATGGTTTTTTAAGTGAATTTGCAAGGTTTTTTAAATGCAAATTCCTAACTATAACGTGTGTGAAACCTATGGTTTTTTCAGTGAATTTGTACGTTTTTTTAAATGCTAAGTTATGTATTCATTTTTAATTTTTGCGCACTGAGCGCCCACGTTGCGCATTTCGTACCGTGCACGCCTCGCCATTTTTTACAAAATATCAATTGTTTTTTTTCTCCCTTGGGGGTCCTTAGATTTATATATTAAATGTGATTGTTAATTCTTTTTTTTTTTTACCGTACGCGTACGGTAAGCTTACCGTACGCGCACTCCGCAATTTTTTTTTTTAATTATTAAATTTATTTTTCATACTTTTTGGTCCTTCGTGAACCCCCTGACGAACGCTAGGGGGTCTGCAAATCTCTTTGTTGCCCCCTTTTCATGTTATCAACCTTTGTTTTTCAGTGCGAGAGACAGAAAATGGCGGCCGATACTTTCTGATTTCGACGCGTACGGTAAGCTTACCGTAAGCGCACGGAGCGCGCTTACAGATATATATATTGATTTAAATGCTATTTTCTCAGGACCTACTGAACAGATTTACACCAGACCTGCAAAAGGCACATCCCTGACCTGAGGACTACCTCTCTGCCCAATTTCAAGTAATTCTGTTCAGCCGTTCGGGCTGTAGCTCGGACTAAAGGTCCTATGGGAAAATGCATGGGGAAAATGCGTTTTGGGACCCCCCTTTTTTCTCAGCCCCCGCTTGACGAATCCCCCCGAGACTTTCAGGGTAGGAGCGGAGTGTAGCGCCCCATTAGTTTTGAAAAATTCGCGAGGATTCGTCAACCGGCGCCAAAGTTATTCCAAATAGAATGTTGCGGATTTCCTATGGAAACACGGTCCTAACTATAACTATCTACTGGCGACCGCCAGTAGATAATATATATATATATATATATATGTGTTCACTAAAAAAACATAGGTTTTAGGGACGTTATAGTTACAAATTAGCATTTAAAAAACTCACTTATACAATCAGTCACGCACCTACCAAATCCTTCATCCAGCCACTTATACACCCACTTATTGTCCAATACACCTTGGAATATATATATAAAAGATATTTAAACTTTACAGAAACACACATTCACTGGATGTTGTCATCAGTGGTGTCATTTGAGATGTCATCAGTGATGTCACTGACCATGTTATGAATGATGTAATATGTGACATAATCAGCAGTGCATTGCGGGGGGCCAGTTATATTTAGCGCAACTAACTATAATGGTGGAATTTCGATGGTTTTATATGAGTGAAATGTCCAACTAACTATAACGTCCCTGAAACCTATGGTTTTTTCAGTGAATATATATATATATATATATATATATATATATATATATGCGTGTGTGTACGGAGGAACCGGGATTATTGCATCTGCGTTTCCAGGTCAAGGCGAGAGTGGAGTTATACGGTTGAAGCGTTTTGGGGACCCGAGGAGGATAGTTGTTTCATCTGCCTAAGTACCACAGCCCACGTTCCGATTTTAATTCAGGGCCCCTTCGAGGATACTTGGACAGACGATAAGCCACTTACCTGCAAGCCGTGAGAGGTGCATGCTGGTACTTGCAGTCCGCCAATGCGGCTGCAGTACTGTTTGAGACTTTGACTCCGCCCACCTGAATAACCACCTATGGCGGAACTATTGGGACTACAAATGTGAGTGTTTTGGCGGGAGAGCTGTGTTGGAACAGGCATCTGATGAAGGCACAGACCGAAACGCGTCATGCCATTGCTCTTGTGATAATAAAGACTCTTCCGGTATTCCCCGTTGTGTTCCTCCGATTCTTTCCAGTCAAGAATCTCCTGTGGCATTTTTTGTGTGCTAGTCCTGGGCGTACTGGAGGTAACCCGCTTCATTAACCCCTTCGATGCTGCGCAGATTCCGCCGCTGTGCTGGCGGAATCTTGCGCGGGCGTGGTCATGACGGAATGGTTCCGTCATGAGCACAGCTCAACCGTGGGTCATGACGGAACCATTCCGTCATGAGCACTGAAGGGGTTAAGAGGACAGAGCATTCAAGGACAGCTTCGGCGTTTGTTTGTTTATCCAAGGTATTGGACAGCTCAGACCCACCGTATCTACTTTCAACAAATTGACCGCTGCTCATTGCAGTCTGTGACTGCACGGAGGAACCGGGATTATTGCATCTGCGTTTCCAGGTCAAGGCGAGAGTGGAGTTATGCGGTTGAAGCGTTTTGGGGACCCGAGGAGGATAGTTGTTTCATCAGCCCTTTTTTGCCTAAGTACCACAACCCACGTTCCGATTTTAATTCAGGGCCCCTTCGAGGATACTTGGACTGACGATAAGCCACTTACCTGCAAGCCGTGAGAGGTGCATGCTGGTACTTGCAGTCCGCCAATGCGGCTGCAGTACTGTTTGAGACTTTGACTCCGCCCACCTGAATAACCACCTATGGCGGAACTATTGGGACTACAAATGTGAATGTTTTGGCGGCAGAGCTGTGTTGGAGCAGGCATCTGATGAAGGCACAGACCGAAACGCGTCATGCCATTGCTCTTGTGATAATAAAGACTCTTCCGGTATTCCCCGTTGTGTTCCTCCGATTCTTTCCAGTCAAGAATCTCCTGTGGCATATATATATATATATATATATATATATACATATATATATCTATATTCACTGAAAAAACCATAGGTTTCACACACGTTATAGTTAGGAATTATCATTTACAAAACCTTGCAAATTCACTTAAAAAACCATAGGTTTCACACATGTTATAGTTAGCTGTACATTTCACTCGTAAAAAACCAATGAAATTCCACGTTATAGTTAGATCAGGTAACTATAACTTGCGCGCCCACAATAAACTGACGTCACATATTACATCACTCATGACATGGTCAGTGACATCACTCATGACATCAATGATGACATCTGAAATTACACATTGTGGATTGCGGTCGCGCAAGTTATAGTTACCTGATCTAACTATAACGTGGAATTTCATTGGTTTTTTACGAGTGAAATGTACAGCTAACTATAACATGTGTGAAACCTATGGTTTTTTAAGTGAATTTGCAAGGTTTTGTAAATGATAATTCCTAACTATAACGTGTGTGAAACCTATGGTTTTTTCAGTGAATTTGTACGGTTTTTTAAATGCTAAGTTATGTATTTATTTTTTATTTTTTTTTCTGGTTTTTCACTGTGCGCACACCCGGCGCGTACGGTGCACTTCGCGCACCGTGCGCGCGCTGTGGGCCCACGTTGCGCAGTCCATGCCGTACGCGCCTCACCTTTTTGTACACAGTAACATTTGTTTTTTTCTCCCTTTTGATTCCTTTAATTTATTTAATAAATGTGATTGTTACTTCTTTTTTTTTTTTTTTTTTTTGCCGTGCGCGTACGGTAAGCTTACCGTACGCGCACTCCGCGATTTTTTTTTTAATTTATTAAATGTATTTTTCGTACTTTTGGGTCCTTCTTGGACCCCCTGACAAACTCTAGGGGGTCTGCAACTCTCTTCGTTGCCCCCTTTTCACGTTCCCCACCTTTGTTTCTCAGTGCGAGAGACAGAAAATGGTGGCCGACACTTCCTGATTTCGACCGATTCGAATGTTTACAGTCATGTAACCACCAATCAGAATTGAGTTCGCGTACGGTAAGCTTACGGTAAGCGCACGGAGCGCGCTTACAGATATATATATTGATTTAAATGCTATTTTCTCAGGACCTACTGAACAGATTTACACCAGACCTACAAAAGGCACATCCTTGACCTGAGGAGTACCTCTCTGCCAAATTTCAAGTAATTCTGTTCAGCCGTTCGGGCTGTAGCGCGGACTAAAGGTCCTATGGGAAAATGCATGGGGAAAACGCGTTTTGGGACCCCCCTTTTTTCTCAGCCCCCGCTTGACGAATCTCCCCGAGACTTTCAGGGTAGGAGCGGAGCGTAGCGCCCCATTAGTTTTGAAAATTTCGCGAGGATTCGTCGACCAGCGCCAAAGTTATTCCAAATAGAATGTTGCGGATTTCCTATGGAAACACGGTCCTAACTATAACTATCTACTGGCGACCGCCAGTAGATAATATATATATATCTGTATATATATATATATATATATATATATATATATATATATATGTCCCAAAGTTGCCCCTGAGCTTAAAGACGCCACTCCACAGAGGTGGGGTCCGCGTGATTGTCAATATTCAAAACTCCCCAAGTGTATTCAACAATGTTTGCAGCCCTCCGGTGGGCCTCAGGAAAAAGCTCCGGTTTCTAATGATAATTCCTCCGTGCTGAAAGCTGGCTGCCGTTTTTCAAGCAACCAGACAGACCTGTTTTTCAGTTTTCCAGGCGGTGCAATCTTCCACGGCCGAGGCCGCCGTGTAACAGCATGTCCCAAAGTTGCCCCTGAGCTTAAAGACGCCACTCCACAGAGGAACAGGTAACACCTTTATTAAGCATAACCGGCTCACTTTCCCAAATAATTCATCGCCCCTAACGCGTTTCAATGCTCCTGCATCTTAGTCATAGGGATGGGGGAAGGCAAAAACACGGAACAGACTACAATGTCATTTTCCCTTTGAAACGGCAAACCAGCTTTCAGCACGGAGGAATTATCATTAGAAACCAGAGCTTTTTCCTGAGGCCAGGACCAGCTCCTCCCACCAGCCCATGTGCAAGCAGGCGTAGTTGGGGGAAAAGCTGGCCCCCATAGCTACTCCACGAAGTTGTTGAAATAAAGTACTTTGGAATAGAAAGATATTGTTATACAAGCAGTATTCAATCATGTGGATCAGCATTTTACTATGTTGTTCTTGTTCTATGGGTCTCCTGTTAAGGTAATGTTGGATAGCCATTGTCCCATCTTTATGATTGATGCTTGTGTACAATGATGTAATGTCCATTGCCAGATAAATTCATTGATTTTTTTTTAAAGAAAATCGCTGGTGTCTTGAAGGTAGGAGGGCCGTCCTCGAACATGTTCCTGCAAGAAATAGTCAATGTATTGTGATGTTCTTTCCATTAGACTGTTACGTGCAGAAATTATGGGTCTTCCAGGCGGTTTGACAGGATCTTTGTGTAGCTTGGCAATGAAATAGAGGACTGGAGTTGTTGGAGTGTCATTTTTAAGGAATTTATATTAATCCATAGAAATTAGCCCCACGTTTTTCCAAGCCAATAGTTTTGTATAGTATACATTGTATATTGATCCATAACAGTTACGATCTGATAGCTGTTTCATGGCTTCTTCAACATATTGTGCTTTTTCCCAAATTACAAGGTTGCCCCCCTTGTCAGCCTTTCTTATGATTATCTGTGGATTTGTCTTAAGTTTCTCCATGAGCTGATGGTACTGTATTTCTTGTTTGTTCATTTTATTTTTGATTGTATGTCGCACTTTGTGGTTGAGAGATTTGATGCCCGCCGTGACCTGTTCATGGAAAATATCAATTGAATCTCTGATTGCTATTGGAGTAAATGTTGATTTGGGTTTGAATAATGTGCTCTCATTTGTTTTGTTGTCAAATCCGGTATCTTGTTTGCTAATAGTAGAAGCCAAAGCTGTGTCATTCTCCAGATTCTCTTGGGCCAATTCTTCCAGATTTCTTAGGATGGGGATATCTGTTCCGGTAAGATTGAAGGGAGGTGATGCTGGTTGATCGATGATTGCACCTTCCTTGTGGGTCATTTGTTTAGGTTTTTTGTTTAACATGTGAAATTTCTTTAGTTTAAATTTTTGTACTCCTTTAAAGATATCGATTCTTGTTGTTGCATAATTGAATCTATTTCTTGGACAGTACGATAGACCCAGAGACAGAATCCTTTTTTCCGAGTCAGTCAATTTGATGTTAGATAAATTGATGACGGTATTGTTTTGCGCATTTAATTTTTTTGTTTGCGCTTCCATTTCCTTACATTCTGCCTTTTCTGATCTCCATTTTCTTGCATGTCTCCTCTCCCTTCTCTTGATTGTGCTGGTCTTCCTTGTTGTCATTGCTGCTGGGTTCTTGGGCGGAGTGTTTGTCGTCGCTCTTCGCATAAAAAACCAACTTCTTGCTCTAGTGAGTGTTTAGCTGGAATCTGCAGACCTCTAAAATTTCTGGTCTACTGTTCAGTTTCGCTTTCAATAGCAGAACTTAATTCTGAGGTAGAGGGATCATCTAATGTTGCTCTGTTAGAGCCTGAGTCGGCTTTTGATATGGCTGTGTAAGTTTCAGTCCCTTTAGAGCTTTTGAGAGAGTCATACTTCCGTGCAAATGTAAAAATGCGTCCGAATTCATAATCAGCCTTATCTCGAAGGAACTTAAATGTCTTTCGTTCCCTTATCTTTTCCTCTTCCTTTCGAAGACGCTTCATCATTTCTGCTCTTAATTTGGATTCATCTTCACTTTGATTTAAGTTGTTTATTTCTATGTTGATTTTTTCAATCTGTTCTTGTGTCTTTAGACGATCAACTTCCGCATATTGCATATTTAACTAAAATCACTACTAATCTTCTGGATGACTCAAGATTAGTCTCCGCTCACTCCTTCATCATTTTGGGATCTGGAGTTTCATAGCTGGGGGCTATTAATATTCTTAGCCCCCGTGGGATTCTCCCAACATCCAAGTATCTTTGGAGGGATTTCCCCTCCCACTTGCTTTGTTCGCTTTTCATCAGCTTGTCCAAACTGTGCATTGTATCTCTGAGGCTGGTAGCCGTGTTATTTATTGATGTTCCCTGGGATGTTATATTTGTATTTGGGCTTCGTGCATCGTCGAACATTTCTAAAGCAGCCGTCTCCCGATCACAGAGCGCGTCAGCTGACATTTTTGCTGTATGAGGATGTATGGTAGTCAATGATATGGGACTCGTTATACTGGGAATCAAAACTTCGCTGTTTGCAGACAATTAATTGTTCCCGTACTCCCGGTCCATATATATATTCACTGAAAAAAACATAGGTTTAAGGGACGTTATAGTTAGAAATTAGCCTTTAAGAAACCTTAGAAATTCACTGAAAAAAAACACAGGTTTCAGGGACTTTATAGTTAGTTGGACATTTCACTCGTACAAAACCAGAAAAATTCATCTGTTATAGTTAGTTCAGCTAACTATAACTCGTGCCTCTGCAATGCACTGCTGATGATGTCACATATTACATCATTCATGACATGGTCAGTGACATCACTGTTGACATCTCAAATGACATCACTGATGACATCATCCAGCGACTGTGTGTTTCTGTAAAGTTTAAATATGTTTTATATATATATAGGCCAAGGTGTATTGAAGAATGAGTGGGTGTATAGGTGTCTGAATGGATGATTTAGTAGGTGCGTGACTGACTGTATAAGTACGTGATTAAATGTGTCTTATACTGAATGCAGGGGTTAGTGACTGATACAGACTTTCACACCGTTTAGTTTGTCAGTTGGTATGTAAGCAGTTGCATGGGTTGGTGAGTAGCAAATGAGGGTCTATATGGATTATTGATTGGTTGTCTGAGTATCTGTATGTGTGCCTAAGTGTCTGGGTGGGTGGGTGGGGGGTATGACTCTGTGCATAGATGTGTGAGTGGGTGATTCACTGGGTGTATGGGATCAAGAGTGCATCTATGAAGGGCTGTATTGGTGGGTGAGTGTGTGTATTGGTGTGTTAGTGAGTGAATGGATGCATCAGTGGTACATGTGTGAGTAACTGCATATGTGAAAGGCAGTATATGTGAGTGTTGGAGTATATGTGAGAGTGAGTGATTGTGAGAGTAGCTGTATGGATGAGTGTGTGCTTGTATTAGTTATTGTATAAGAGTATAAGTATGTGTTAGTATATGTTTGAATAAGTGAGGTGGAGTGTGTATAACTGTATATGTGAGTAAATGGGAGTGTGATTGATTCTTTGCATGTCTGACTAGGTGTGTGAGTAACTCTATGGATGAGTGGCAGTGTGTGAGTATCTGTATAGATATGTGAGTGCATATGATAGTGCCGTATGGATGGTGACTGCATGTAAGAGTGACTGTATGGGTGAATGAGTGGATGTGTGTGTAGACCTAGGAATTAGTGAGTGGGTATGTACTAACCTGTATTGGTGTGTCTATGGTTCCGAAAATGGTAGTCTGTATTTCAGAGAGGATGTATCAAAGGTTACATTAGGGTATAAGGAGGTGCATCAGATTATCACATAGATGATGTCATCAGTCAATCAATCAATCAATCAGGTGTTTGTTAAGCGTGACTACTCACCGTAAGGGTCTCAAGGTGCTGGGGGGGTGGCAGGTTCCAGTCCATCAAGGAGGGGGTCTGTTGAAGAGCCAGGTTTTGAGGTTTCTTGTGAAGATGGGGAGCGATGTTATCTGCCTGAGGTGGAGCGGAAAGTCGTTCCAAGCTCTGGCCGTGCAGAAGGAGAAGGAGCGGTCTCCCGATCTGGTCTTTCTGGTGCGGGGGACCACGGCGTAGGAGAGCTGGGCTGATCGTAATTTCTCTCCACTCCCGGTCATTCCCCTTCAGCTCAGCATACTTACACGATGGGTTCCATCAGCTGATCCCCCCCAAATCAAGACAGACCTAGTGAGTTATATTCCAGCCTTAGCACACTTGGCCATCCTGTTTCTACATAAATTTACATTGACCGTGCTATTTTTATTATAGATCACAGCCAACAGGGGATCCCCCCACCCACCTTGTGGTTTCTTCACGATTCGGCCAAACTTGGACTGGCTTCACGCCCTAGCACCTTCTCCGAACTGATTACCTCATCCGGCGCCTTTCTCATTATCTGTCTTCACCAGGAACTTCCTGGTCTCAGTAAGTTATACTCCTGTTTCCCAGCCGTGTCACGCTCCAGCGCTACCTGATTCCTTAATTCTTTTCTCCAGTTGTCCTCTATGCATGGCCTTGGCTCCTCTCTTAAAAAGTCTGATTACTCTTTACTATGTGCAACCTCATACATAACTATGGAATTTACTTTAATTTACTGACAACATGCATTGTATATATTTATTTTAATAATTGTTCCTTTTAGTATTTGCCCACTGGGAGCACTTACTCACGAATAAATAGCAGTAATGTATATAGTTTATGTATAGTTACAGGGATCATATTATAACGTAATATCATTCTTTTAGATTCAGATTGCTCACCTACTGTATGTCCTGAAGATGATTTCAAGTATCTGAGATCGAAATGCCGTCGACCCTCTACAACAGGAACTCCTTACATTATGTAAACTCCTGAATACTATGAGAACTAAATTCCTTTAAAATAAATAACAGTTTTACCTGACTTATATGTCCCCTTGTACATTACTTACCGCTCCCAGTGAGATTAATTATCACCCTCAAATCTCTCATAGTGTCTCCTTTGGGGCCAGTATTGTTTTCCCGGACATTTGGGCCACAACAGAACCATTGTTTCCCCTAAGCATCTCTCCCGGCGGCAACAACCTGGCAGAGTACTGTCCGGGCCTCCTCCGAACACTGAGGTAGCACCTGCGCAACCGTATCCCACACAGAGTGGGAATAACGGCCCAACAGACATGCAGTGTTTACCGACCGCAGTCCCAAACTGGTGGAAGAGAAAATTTAGCTTTTCGGATTCCCATTCCGGTGGGGCGGTATGGAACGCGCTCTGGGAAGTAGAGGCTTGGACCACCAAGCTCTCAGGGTTGGGGTGTTGGGAGAGGAAAGTGGTGTCGCGCTGAGCTGGGCGGTGGCGTCAGGCAATCATCCTATCCATGGGAGCCCCCGTGTTGGGCCTGAACCAAGTGCCCAAAAGGATGTCAGTAAGTGGATCATTAAATGGCAGCAGGGGCTCCGAAGAGCTCGGTGCCGGCTAAAGCACATCCGTCAGGAGGTTAGTCCTGATCGCCACTGTAGGTAGCTCAAGGTTGAGAGCCTCAGCCACCCTACGCAACACCACTGCATATGACGCTCCCTCCACCACAGCCACGGTAGGAGGAGACAACATGCCAAGGTCAGGGGAAGTGGCCAAACCACTGGCATCCCCCAGTTCCTCTCTCCAGCCCTGTTCATCTTCTAACTGGGCAGTCAGAGGGTCAACTGACCCCTCCCAGTCCTCCTCATCATCCTCTGGGTTCCACTCCCCACGATAAGGGACCTCAGGAGTGAACAGGGGCAGAAAAACCCCTCCCGACGCTGGGTCCAGTGTTGGGCGATACCGGTCAGACTCTGGAACCACGTCTGGGAGGTAGCCGGGGTCGAGTGCGGTAGCGATGCCGTAGGAAATGGTGCCAGTGGAGGTGACGTGAGGTCATCTGACGTGAGGTCAACCGGCGTCGGTCCAGATCAAAGCCTGGATCAAAGGGGGGCCATCTAAGCCGAGGCCGAAGCCACCGGCAGAGAAGGTCTAGGCCCCCAAACCGTGTCAGCAGGGCCGAAAGGCGCATCAGCGGGATCGGGTCACCCAAAGATGGCATGCATCACCTCGTAGAATGTACAAAGCTGGGCGGGAGTCGCTCCGGGTACCGTAAAGGGAGGGAAGCGTGGAGTCGACTCCTCCGGCTCTGCATGTGGAGCCGTGGTAGGGGTACCACCCGCACCACCGTCGGATCAGCTGACCGACGGGAAGACGTCGAAGAGCGACGATGCTTCTTCGACTTCTTCTTGTGCTTCAAATTACCTGACCCTGAGTGTGAAGACTTCAAAGACTTGGAGGAATGGTGATGGCTCAGTGCCTAGTCCCTCGGCCTCCCTCGCGACCGGGACCGCGAAAGACATGGAGACGACTGCCGGCGTTCAAGAAGCTTTCGGGACCGCTCCTGCAAAGCCTTCGGAGCCATGGACCAGCAGCCGGAGCACGACTTGGGGTCGTAGTAGCGCTCCAGATAAAAGAGACACATGCGGTGTGGATCTGTAATCAACATCAGTTGGGAACAGGAACCGCAGGCCTTGAAATCGGGCATCCCTGATGTGCACCAGGAGTCGAAGCCTCAAAAAGACGTTGACAAAAGTTGCTCAAAAAGTTCAGTCAAGGGGGGGAGGAGCCTAGCGCGCATCCAAGATGGTCGCGTGAGCACAGGGCTCCCCGGACCCTTGCTGCTCCTCGGAATTTATCCTGAGAATATCCTGATGTGGTTTATGGAATCTGGCAGATGAAGACCGGCTGAGCACGTATCTCTTTTCAGAACTCGAATCGGACCTGGGAATCCTGAGTTGTCGTTGTTCGAACTTTTGGGACCCACCCGACGGAGGTGCCCGGGGCGAAGGTGAACCGTGGAGCCGTGTCGTAATTGAACAACAGCGGCTGCAGCGCGGTGCCAGTGGCCGCTCTACCACTTTTGGTTTCACTTTCGGACTTCAGGGGGCTGGCCTGCGAACGCACTTGATGTGGCGGGGTGTTTCCTTGGCCTCTGCACGAGGCCTTGTCTCCACCTGCCACTAGTGTGCCCATCGCCTTGGGTCCCCCCGCACCGCTATATTGTGGTCCCTGGTGAGGCGCTGGTCTGCGGTGCCGGTGCCCCTACGACTCTTGATCGGCGGTCCCCTTCGGTGTCCGTGACCACATGGGGGGCAAGGGGGGCCCCGAGGGGCGTAAGACTAAGGCCTCCCTCCGCGGGGGACCGGTCCAGGCCAACAACATGGACCGCTACACTCAGGGCAGAGGGTCCCCTGGAGCGACCGGCCCCCCCCCGGATGCCGCCGGCGGTGGCACGACCGTCTCTCCGGAGCTTTCCCTGCAGGACATCATGGGCGCCATTGATGGCATCAGGGAAACCATCGCCACGCAATACGAGGCCCTGGCCCGTAAAATCGACACGGTGGCAATCGATGTCACCTTAATTCGGGCAGATCTCTCCAAAACTAACGAGAGGGTTCAGGCTCTCGATGCGCGGACCTCCACCCTTGGTGCGGATGTGTCGGACCTGCAGGCCGCGCTGGGTGACATTAAGGCGGTCAACGATCAGATGGCTCGGCGGCTGGAGGACTTCGAGGGACGGGCCCGACGCAACAACATCCGTGTCATAGGCGTACCGGAGTCCTCCGACAACCGCCCGGTTGACCTCCTGGTCGAGGAACTCATCCTCCAACAGTTGGCCCCTGCAGGCCTAAGCAAGTTCTTTGCCGTGGAGCGGGCCCATCGAGTTCCGGGCGGTCGGCCGCGGCCGGGGGCCCCCCCGAGGCCTATCGTGGCCAAACTGGTCCACTATAGAGACCGAGATGCGATTCTGCAGGCCTCACGGGTCCACGGCCCAGTTCGTCATGAGAACTCATCCATTAACTTTTATCCGGACTTTACCCAACTTGTCCAGAAACAGCGGATGGGATTCCAGGGGGTGAAGCGTCGTCTCCGTGAACTGGGCCTAAAGTACTCTATGCTCTACCCTGCAAAACTCCGAGTGGAACATGAGGATCGGACTACCTTTTTTGACTCTCCTGTGGCCGTGAGTGACTGGCTGGACTCGCTGCCGGACAGAGGTGGCCGTCCCGGGCCCTCTGCAGGCGCCGAAGGTGACGGGTCCCCTTTGGAGTGACTTTTGGTCCTTGATTTTGCCATTTTGCACTGTTCAGCTGGGTTTTACTTCTTTTGTTCATTTTGTCTCACTAGGACCTGTGTGGGCGGCGGGCGGGGACGGGTCCCTTTCCTCCTCCGGGGTCTTTTCGTAGAATGGGGTTAGCAGGGCGACAGGCACACTGCAAGTTGGGGGGGTTTTCTGGCCCGCAGGGGTGCAGGGTGGGGGGAGTTGGATTTGGGGGGGGGGTTGGGGGGAGGGAGGGGTTGTTTTGCTGTGTGTTTTTTGTTTGCAGGGCGAGGTACTGATTTTTGTCCAGATTCGGGAACTGTGCTACTGAATGGGGGGCCTTTGATCTATTGGAGGGGATGGGGGGGGACGGGTTGAGGCTGATGTCATGGAACGTCAATGGGTTGGGGGACCGTATCAAACGGGGTGTAGTACTGCAGTATTTGCGCCGTCTGACTCCTGATGTGGTGTTTATCCAGGAGACGCATCTGGTTGGTAATGTTTGTCATGCAATGAACAGGGGGGGATACCGCCTCGTGGCCCATTCTGGTTTCACAACTGGTTCCAGGGGGGTGGGCATTCTCCTGCGATCCTCACTTCCGTTGGATATCACTAGGGTAATCTCGGATGACAGAGGGCGCTATGTGTGTCTGACTGGGAGGTGGGAGGGGCAGCCCCTTTCCCTGGTCTCAGTTTACGTCCCCCCGGGCCTCCAGAACTCCACCTTTGCGGACTTGGGTCGAATGCTGCTTGAACTTCCGGATAGTCTTTTGCTTATGGGCGGGGACTTTAATTCGGTGGTTTCGGGTGACCTGGATTGTCACCCACCCAGGGCCCTCCCCGCTGCCCAGGCATGGCTTGGTGGACTGCTGGAGACCTTCGGTCTGGTAGATAGTTGGAGATTAATGCATCCGACCCAATGTCAGTACACCTTTCACTCTGGGGCGCATGGGAGTCTTTCTAGGTTAGACTATTTCCTTATGCCCGCGGCACAGACTGGTCGGATACGAGAGGTTAGGCACCTGGCGTGGGGTATCTCCGATCATTCCCCGCTGTGGCTGCTCTTTGACACCGAGTCGCGGTCTGCAGGGCGGATCGCTCCCATCAACCCGTGGTACCTGCGAGACCCTACGACTCGCGACAGTCTGGTTAAGGCTATGGACCAATACTTCCTTGAAAACGAGGGGTCGGTGTCGTCCGCAATGTCCCTGTGGGAAGCCTTTAAAACCGTAATCCGCGGACACGCCCTCTCCCAGATAGTGGTGGCTAAGAAGCATAAGAGTGAGGCAGTGGTGAAGCTGGAGACTGACATCTCGGGGCTGGAGTCGGCCTTGGAGACGGGTGTCACTCCGGACGGGCTCCATGCCCTCAGCCTGAAACAGTTTGAATACAGGTCTCTTGTCACTGACGCTGCCAAAACGATGTATAGGGAGCAGCAGGGTCGATTGTATGATGCCGGGGACAAGGCGGGAAAGTTGATTGCGTGGCTGGATAAGAAGGAGAGATTGAATCGTGTGGTCCCGGAGCTGTGTGTCTCGGATGGAGTGTGTGTGACTGAGCCTGGTGAGATTGTGGAATGTTTTGCTGACCACCTCCGGGCCGTGTACTCCCCGGTGACTGACAGGGATGAGGAAGACTCTTGCCTTCTGCTGAGGGATATTGCTTTGCCCTGCCTGTCCGTCGAAGACCGTGAGCAGCTGGACGCCCCCTTGTCTGTAGATGAAATTGCATCTGCGATTCGGTCCCTTCGTTCGGGCAAGGCGATGGGTCCCAACGGTCTGCCTATTGAATTATATAAGTTGCGCCCGGATAAACTCGCGCTCTTCCTCTGTCGTATGTTTCAGGAGTCCCTTGAGGCAGGCTCCCTTCCTGACGACCAGCGTCTGGCTACGATAGTCGTGATCCCCAAGGACGGTAAGCCACGAGACCGCTGTGCCTCCTATAGGCCTATTTCACTGCTAAACGCAGAGCCTAAAATCCTGGCCAAAGTCCTTGCCAATCGTTTGTTGAGCGTCATCTGCGATCTGATTCATCCTGATCAATGCGGCTTCATCCCTCACCGTAACACCGCTCTTAACTTGCGGCGTCTTCACGGCGCCCTCGCCAGGGCGGAGTACCTCTCCGAACCGGCCGTGCTGGTTTCTTTAGACGCCACGATGGCCTTTGACACCATCGAGTGGCCATTCCTCTGGGCTGTCTTGACCAAATTCGGCTTTGGGGAAGGATTTCTTGGCTGGGTGAAGCTTCTTTACACGGGACCCATGGCTCAGGTGGTGGTTAATGGTCGGGTCTCTCGGCCCTTCGCTCTCGGTAGGGGTACGAGGCAGGGGTGCCCGTTGTCCCCTCTGCTCTTTGCTCTTGCCCTGGAGCCGCTCGCTGCTTGGCTCCGCTGGGAGCCCTCGATCAGAGGGATCCGGTGGGCCCCGGGCTTCGAGGATCGGGTCTCGTTGTATGCGGACGATATTCTCCTGTATCTCACCTCGCCGCGGCAGTCGCTTAATGTTCTCTTTGATGTTCTGACTTCCTTTGGGAGAAATTCGGGTCTAACGATCAACTGGTCTAAATCCTGTGTCTATCCTATCTCCGGCGACCCTCCTCTCTTGCCGCCTCGGCTTCCGATCCAATTATCTCTGTCCGGCTTTAAATACCTGGGAATATACGTCTCGATGGACCCGGTGGCTCGCTATGAGCAGAATCTCCTGCTTCCACTTCGGCGTTTGAGGGAGGACACGGCTCGGTGGTGTAAGCTGCCCTTGTCCCCGCTGGGTCGGGCAGCACTGTTTAAAATGATGTCCCTTCCCAGATTCCTCTATGCACTTCAGAACTCCTTCGATGTCATTCCTGTGTCCTACTTTCGGGAGGTGGAGAGCCTGCAGAGGAGACTGGTGTGGGACGGACGGGCTCGTATCGCTCTGGCAAAGCTTACTCTCCCCTGGTACGACGGGGGCATCGCGCTTCCCGACATTCGCAGGTATTATTGGGCCTCACAGCTATCGGCCATTAACCATGCCACGTATGCGCCTGGCTTGAATCCGGCGTATGAGATGGATAAATTCCTGCTTCCCGGCGGAAACTATAACAGGGCACTTTACTCCAGCTCGGCTGGACGGACCCTTACGGGCCCTACTAAGATTGCGGTACGGATCTGGAAGGCGGCCAATGTAGCCATGGGCTGGAGTGAGCGATTAACATGTGCTACTCCCCTGTTTGCCTCCGACCGACTGGGAAGCCTCTGGACAACGAAGGGGTTTGAACGTTGGGACACGATTGGTATTAGTAGAGTGGGAGACTTATGGATTAAGGGTGCGGTTAAAACATTCGCGGCGCTCCAGAGCGAATACGAACTTACGGAAAGGGAGTTCTTTCGCTACGCCCAGGTTCGGCATGCCCTGCTCTCTGTTTTTGGGGAGGGGACCAAGATCCCGGCTTCTTCGCCCCTCGAGGACCGCATACTCGATGGTCATGTCCCCGACAGTACTATCTCTTTAATTTATAAAAAACTTATCAATAATCGGGCTGACCTCTTGGTGCGCCTCCGGGAGGCGTGGACGGGGGATGGGGTGGAACTGGACGACGAGGACTGGCAGTCCGCACTGTCGTCCCCCAAGGAAGTGGCCATTCCAGCCCGTCTCCGCCTGGTCCAGCTTAAGATTCTCCACCGGGTGTATGTGACGGGTCCCCGTTTGGTCTCGATGGGATTTTCTGAAGACGGGCTCTGTAAGCGGGGATGTGGGCTCAGTGCCACCTTTCTCCATATCCTTTGGGAGTGCCGCGAGGTGGCTGAATACTGGCGCCGGGTTCATGTGGTCATGGGACAAGTCACCGGGGTTGCGCTGTTGCCAGAGGTGCGTCGCTGTGTCCTGAATGTGTGGGAGCCCAATGATTATAACGCGGCTCAGACTCGGTGGGCGGCCCTGGGGAACATGATTGCCAAGAGAGATATAGCGCAGCTATGGGGTTCCCAGCGGCCTCCCACCGTGTCCGTATGGAAGGAGAACATGGACTGGTGCATGTTCAGGGAGAAGACTGTGTATGTGGCTCGTGGTAAACCGGGGGCATGGGGTAGAATCTGGGGGCAATGGAACGCGTATCGTGGGGGTATCTGTACTCCCCCCCTAGTGGACACCGATATTGCTTTGTCCCCCTGACCCTTGATGGTTCCTTGCGACTTTTGGAATAACCGAATATAGACGTTCCTCTCCCGTGACACCCCCCGACCTATCAGTACTCCTTCCTCTTGATAGCTATTTGAAGGTCTGAAGTAGAGTCCCCCGGAGGTAGCCTGACCCACACTTTTTGCCCTTATGCCTCGCCTTTTGTTTTTATTTGTTATTTATGTTAAACCTATGTATCCTGCTTCCCTAGGACTATCCGGAGCCATGTACGGGGCTGGGCCCCGGGAGTCGACTACTGCCTTAATAACTGTATGATCCTTTCTTAATCTAGCGGCCGGCCCTGGTGGTTGTAGGCCCATGCTTGTAATTGATTTATTGTTCAATAAAATTTTCAAAAAAAAAAGTTCAGTCAAAAATCGACTGAAGTTACTGCTCTTCCCGGATCTGCGCTGGCTGGCGTGGAAAAAGAAAGAACTGATGTCAGTGCACGAGGGCGGCATCTAAGTAGCTGCCGCAACATCATCCCAGTGACCACAATGCCGACGATGGACGTGGAGACGACCGACTCCACCTTCGACGCGCAGAGGTACTGCTGACAAAAAAAGTTTCTGGATCCAGTCTGATGCCTGGGGGTAATTCTAAAGTAAGGAATCTATAACTAACGTGTTTCTTTCAGATTTGTTTATCTTCTCTATAATTTCTAAAATAGTCCTGTACATTACAGTCAAGGCTGAGTGCATGAAACTGTGCTATATTTTCTCCATTCAATATCACTTCGGAGGCTTCTAATTCAAACAAACTTACAAGCCTGGTTGTCAAATCCTCCTCCGGTCTCTGCTGAAATCTGTCCAAAAAGCCCTTAGTTTCTGGCTGAGGAAAGTCCTCCAGAGAAATAATTAAAACCTCCTGTGAGCATTGTAAATTAACTTGCAGCTCTCCTTCAACCACATTGTTTGTCGACAATTCACTCTCGCTATCTAAACAGTGTGAGAGTATGAACTTGTCATTCCCCATGTTTCTCGATCTAGCTCTGCCTGGTACATTTGCAACTCTTTTTTTCAATGACTTATTTTTAAACAGTAACAGAACAGAAGTTTTTTCAACTTTCAATTAATGGCTTTTGTATTTCATTATGTTCTATTTCTATCTGCGCACATTTTCATACATGCTGTGCAATTCATTCAAATTTAAACAATTTTTTCTCTCTGAAATACCAAGTTGTTTTCCCTCTTCAAAAGAAACAGTTCTGAAACATTTAAGTGTCTCTGCTTGCCCCTCATCTGTTAAACATGCATTAGAGGCAACTTCCCAACCCAATAACTCAGTTGGCATCTGGGAATCTTCAACTGAAAACATTGACATTTTTAGAAAACATTTTCCTTCTTTTTTTTAAATTGTTGTATTCTGTATAGTCACAACAAAATGTATTGCTTCGCCATCCCAAATAATAGAAAATACTGCCCTCTCACACAGAGGCACAAATATGGTTGCCCAGACCTTGACTGACAACATGCATTGTATATATTTATTTTAATAATTGTTCCTTTTAGTATTTGCCCACTGGGAGCATTTACTCATGAATAAATAGCAGTAATCTATATAGTTTATGTATAGTTACAGGGATCATATTATAACGTAATATCATTCTTTTAGATTCAGATTGCTCACCTACTGTATGTCCTGAAGATGATTTCAAGTATCTGAGATCGAAACGCCGTCGACCCCCTACAACAGGAACTCCTTACATTATGTAAACTCCTGAATACTATGACAACTAATTTCCGTTAAAATAAATAACAGTTTTACCTGACTTATATGTCCCCTTGTACATTACTTACCACTCCCAGTGAGATTAATTATCACCCTCAAATCTCTCATAGTGTCTCCTTTGGGGCCAGTATTGTCTTCCCGGACATTTGGGCCACTACAGAACCATTGTTTCCCCCAAGCATCTCTCCCGGCGGCAACAGCCTGGGAGAGTACTGTCCGGGCCTCCTCTGAGCACTGAGGTAGCACCTGCGCAACCGTATCCCAGCCAGAGTGGGAATAACGGCCCAACAGACATGCAGTGTTTACCGACCGCAGTCCCAAACTGGTGGAAGAGAAAATTTAGCTTTTTGGATTCCCTTTCCGGTGGGGCGGTATGGAACGCACTCAGGGAAGTAGAGGCTTGGACCACCAAGCTCTCAGGGTTGGGGTGTTGAGAGAGGAAAGTGGGGTCGCCCTGAGCTGGGCGGTGGCGTCGGGCAATCATCCTATCCACGGGAGCCCCCGTGTTGGGCCTGGACCAAGTGCCCAAAAGGATGTCAGTAAGTGGATCATTAAATGGCAGCAGGGGCTCCGAAGAACTCGGTGCCGGCTGAAGCACTTCCGTCAGGAGATTAGTCCTGACCGCCACCGTAGGTAGCTCAAGGTTGAGAGCCTCAGCCACCCTATGCAACACCACTGCGTATGACGCTCCCTCCACCAAAGCCACGGTAGGAGCAGACAACATGCCAAGGTCAGGGGAAGTGGCCAAACCACTGGCATCCCCCAGTTCCTCTCTCCAGTCCTGTTCATCTTCTAACTGGGCAGTCAGAGGGTTAACTGCCCCTCCCAGTCCTCCTTTTCATCCTCTGGGTTCCACTCCCCACGTTAAGGGACCTCAGGAGTGAACAGGGGCACAAAAACACCTCCCGATGCCGGGTCCAGCGTTGGGCGATGCCGGTCCGACTCCGGAACCATGTCTGGGAGGAGGCCGGGGTCGAGTGCAGTAGCGGTGCCGTAGGAAATGGTGCCGGTGGAGGTGACGTGAGGTCAACTGACGTGAGGTCAACCGGCGTCGATCCGGATCCAAGCCTGGATCCAAGGGGGACCATCTATGCCGAGGCCAAAGCCACTGGCAGAGAAGGTCTAGGCCCCCAAACCGAGTCAGCAGGGCCGAAAGGCGCATCAGCGGGATCGGGTCACCCAAAGATGGCATGCATCGCCTCGTAGAATGTACAAAGCTGGGCGGGAGTCGCCCTGGGTACCGGAAAGGGAGGGAAGCTCTGCATCTGGAGTTGTGGTAGGGACACCACCCGCACCACCGTCGGGTCAGCTGACCGACGGTGAGACGCCGAAGAGCGACGATGCTTCTTCGACTTCTTCTTGTGCTTCAAATTACCTGACCCTGAGTGCGAAGACTTGGATGAATGGTGATGGCTCCGTGCCTGGTCCCTCGACCTCCCTCGCAACCGGGACCGCGAACGGCATGGAGACGACTGCCGGCGTTCAAGAAGCTTTCGGGACCTCTCATGCAAAGCCTTCGGAGCCATCGACCAGCAGCCGGAGCACGACTTGGGGTCATATTAGCGCTCCAGACAAAACAGACACACGTGGTGCAGATTTGTAACCAACATCAGTTGGGAACAGGAACCGCAGGCCTTGAAATCGGGCATCCCTGATGTGTACCAGGAGTTGAAGCCTCAAAAAGACGTTGACAAAAGTTGCTCAAAAAGTTCAGTCAAAAATCAAATGGAGTTACTGCTCTTTCCGGATCTGCGCTGGCTGGCGTGGAAAAAGAAAGAACTGATGTCAGTGCACGAGGGCGCCATCTAAGTAGCTGCCGCAACATCATCCCAGTGACCACAATGCCGACGATGGACGTGGAGCCGACCAACTCCACCTTCGACGCGCAGAGGTACTGATGACAAAAAAAGTTTCTGGATCCAGTCTGATGCCTGGGGGTAATTTTAAGGTAAGGAATCTATAACTAACGTGTTTCTTTCAGATTTGTTTATCTTCTCTATAATTTCTAAAATAGTCCTGTATATTACATTCAAGGCTGAGTGTATGAAACTGTGCTATATTTGCTCCATTCAACATCACTTCGGAGGCTTCTAATTCAAACAAACTTACAAGCCTGGTTGTCAAATCCTCCTCCGGTCTCTGCTGAAATCTGTCCAAAAAGCCCTTAGTTTCTGGCTGAGGAAAGTCCTCCAGAGAATTAATTAAAACCTCCTGTGAGCATTGTAAAGGAACTTGCAGCTCTCCTTCAACCACATTCTTTGTCGGCGATTCACTCTCGCTATCTAAACAGTGTGAGAATATGAACTTGTCATACCCCATGTTTCTCGATCTAGCGCTGCCTGGTACATTTGCCACTCTTTTTTTCAATGACTTATTTTTAAACAGTAACAGAGCAGAATTTTTTTCAACTTTCAATTAATGGCTTTTGTATTTCATTATGTTCTATTTCTATCTGCGCACATTTTTCATACATGCTGTGCAATTCATTCAAATTTAAACAATTTTTTCTCTCTGAAATACCAAGTTGTTTTCCCTCTTCAAAAGAAACATTTCAGATGTTATAGTTAGGAATTAGCATTTAAAAAACCTTGGAAATTCTCTGAAAAAACCATAGGTTTCAAGGACGTTAAAGTTAGTTGGACATTTCACTCATACAAACGATAGAAATTCCCCTGTTATAGTTAGTTGAGCTAACTATAACTCACGCACCCGCAATGCACTGTTGATGATGTCACAAAAACGGTGATGGATTAAAACCATGATCTCTTGACTTGGTAAGAGTATTCTGCATCATTCAGAAACTCTGTCCATCACCACCCCCTTTTTCCCAAATCGATTTTATCCACACTCAGGTGCCGATCACGATCCTGTAAAAACCGGGTACGAACCGTCGGACGGAGCAAATTCTCCGTCCGACGCGTACCCGGTCGTCAATATTTACAAACAAGGAATTACGATTCGCACGGAACACCATTTCCGTACGATTCGTAAAAAAGCCCGACCGAACAAAATAAACCTACCAATGCGATGCGGGAAAGGGCCGACCTGACGTCGGGACGCTCGCAGCCTGCCATTCACGAACCAGGAATCACGATTCGCACCGACGTCATCCCGCACGGTGAATATTTTCCGGCTGCCAAAAACTGCCGGGAAATCAGGATGACGCGAACAAGGACCACCAGTACGCGACGGACAGACAGGACTCCGCGATCAAGGAGGACCAGTACGCGACGGACACACAGGACGACGCAAACAAGGAGGACCCGTACGCGACGGACAGACATGGACCCGAACCTACGTGTCATCCCGGCCCTCATAGCAGTCCACCTCCTCTACAGGTTCCGACGCAGACGCCGCAGAAGGTCAGAACAACTAAGGGAGGGGGGAAAGTGGGGGGGGTGGGGGTGGCAGGACCAGGGCAGGCCACAAAACCCCCACCAAAGTCACACACCACACATGCCCAGGACATACCTGACACCCATGCCCTGGTCACTACGAGGGGGTGGGGGCGTGTCCAGCTAAGCCAGCGACCGCCACAACGGAAGTCCATCACCACGCGAACCGGCAACACAACCAGACCGGTACGTCCTGTACCCACGCCTCAAGAGCGTGGGTACGAGACGTACCACGCCCACACCCACGTCACCCCAACAATGGCGGGACGGATCGTACCCACGTGGCAAAGGCCTGGGTACGGCCCGCACAAGCATCACATAGCGTGGGGACGGAGATGTACGGACCCTACCCCCACCCCCCCACAATGCATGGAATGTACACCCACCCCACCAGTGTAAGTACGACTCGTACCCTCACCCTCGTATGCATGGAGCGTACCCCCACCCCAACAGTGTAAGTACGACCCGTACCCTCACCCTCGTATGCATGGAGCGTACCCCCACCCCAACAGTGTAAGTACGACCCGTACCCTCACCCTCGTATGCATGGAGCGTACCCCCACCCCAACAGTGTAAGTACGACCCGTACCCTCACCCGCGTATGCATGGAGGGGTGGGGGTACGACTTGAACGTACTGGGGTGTAGGTACACGGTGGTGCGACACGTACAGGGGTGGGGGTAGGACTCGAACGTACTGGGGTGTACATAGACGGTGGTACGACACGTACTGGGGTGGGGGTACGACTGGAACGTACTGGGGTGTAGGTACACGGTGGTGCGACACGTACAGGGGTGGGGGTAGGACTCGAACGTACTGGGGTGTACATAGACGGTGGTACGACACGTACTGGGGTGGGGGTACGACTGGAACGTACTGGGGTGTAGGTACACGGTGGTGCGACACGTACAGGGGTGGGGGTAGGACTCGAACGTACTGGGGTGTACATAGACGGTGGTACGACACGTACAGGGGTGGGGGTACGACTCGAACGTACTGGGGTGTACCTAGACGGGTGGGGGTATACATACACGGGGGGTACGTGTCGGACGTACGGGGCTGGGGGGAGTGTTGGGCGCGTATGCGGGCACATGTCTCCATGGTTGCTATAGGAGTTCGGTGCGGACGGTGTTTTTTCCATACGGTTGTAAGCTCGGACGCACGGGATGGATCGTGATTCCTCGGTCGGACTTGGCTTTTCACGTTTGTAAGGTAAATCGTCCGAGGACGTGTCGGACACATTTTCCGACCCGAGGTTGTGTGGGGAATGATTCCCAGTGCGGTTCGTATGGACTTTTTACCATGCGAATCGTGATTGCCAGTTCGTACGGCACTTGTACGATTCGTACGGTAAAAAGACCGGATACGAGTCGTACGGGGACATTTTTTACCGGATCGTAATTGGCACCTCAGTGTGGAAGGGTATGCTCAGACGTGAGTCCCTTGCTCATTGCACCATCAGGATTCAGGCAAGCCGGGCCGACGAAGGCTGTGATGCCAGAAACCGGTCCCCGGAAGCTTGTTTCCTTCCCAGTATAGAATTGACTTGGTAGTTTGGTTTGCCCTGTTCCCATCATGCACTGGGACAGGTACAGACTAATTTGCAAGTAGCCAGGTTCTGAGCTGGGATGGTGCAGTGAGCTGAAAAACGGTGATGGATTAAAACCATGATCTCTTGACTTGGTAAGAGTATTCTGCATCATTCAGAAACTCTGTCCATCACCACCCCCTTTTTCCCAAATCGATGATGTCACATATTACATCACTCATGACATGGTCAGTGACATCACTGATGACATCACTGATGACATCTCATTTAAATGCTAATTCCTAACTATAATGTCTGTAAAACCTATGGTTTTCTCAGTGAATTTCGAAGGTTTTATAAATGTTAAATTCATATTTTAATATTTATAAAACCTATAATTTTTCAAATTTTTTTACAATATTTTGCAACTCTATTATCCTTTTTTTAACTTTTAAAATAATGAAATATTTTATATCTTCCCCAAACAAATATGTATATAATTTTTTATTTTTGTTTGAGAAAACTAAAGTCCTGTACCGATAGTCTATCAAGATCCATCAGCACGTGAATCCTATCCACCATATTGAAATGATGCGCATTTCATATCCAACAGGTTTGTGGAACCGTGTCCTGTGTAACAACATATACATATGAGGTCACGCCAGCTGCTAGTTTGGTATGCGTTGGGTACGCAGTACCAACCCGCGCATTACGTCATGTACGTATGGGGTCGTGCCCGCTGTGCATTGCGTATGCACGCTGCCAGGCCCTGTCTTACATCATAGACATATGGTGTCGCGCCGGGTAACGTAAAACCTTGTACACATATCTTACACTACACACAACATGCAACCACCATCTTCATCAATATTTATCGTCTGTAAAGTAGCCTTCCAGCTGTGATAGCCATACACCTAAAAGTTTCATAACGGACGTTTTCCCCGTTACCAGAGGTAACATGATTGCATACGCTGTCCACAGCACAATGTAATGTAGTACGGCCCAGGGGCAGTATCATGCATAGATAATGATAAACACACAGATACAGATAGATAGTGGAAGTGGGTACGTGCACGTGTGCTCTACACCTTTTTATTACCAGAGTCACATATCCAGTGACGTCTGTAGTGGATGCGTGTGGAGTGAGTGTAAACCAGCCCTCAGGGAATAGTTGCTGCTATCATCAACTACAACAGTAATCATTGGATCACACACAGACAATCAATAATAAAAGAATCAATAGTTTGTGCTGCAGTAAGGTAGGGACAGTAGATGTGAAATAAAACAGAAAAATATTCTATCGTAAAAGAACAACAACTTGTGGTATACTGAGACACAATCAATAGATCTGAAATAATACACAAAAAGATTGTATCATAAAAGGTCCATCAGTTCTAGTGCACTCTGATAGCCACATCAAAAGCATTCAGCATGTGCCCAGCCAGCGATGATGCGTGCTGCTGGCGGGCCGCACTAGAAGTATTATCTGTTGCCATCAACACAGCATCATCTGCAATAGCGACTCGATCTGAATTGTGAACACTGCTGTCTGTAGTGTAGGCCAGAGAGATCGGTCAGCAAGGACCCACAGCTACATAAGGTGGACTTGACCTACACAGTTTGTCATACGCGAAGCAACAAAAAGCGTGTGCGGAGCCTGCGATGATGCGTATGCGTGGTGCGGACAGAGCGCACAGCAGCAATGTCCTTTCCTACAGGACTACCTCATCTACAATACTAACTCGATCTGAATTGCTGTCTGCAGTGTTAATTGAAGACAGTACTCACACAGACATCCATGAATATTTTTTCTCACTTCCTGTTCACAAAACACAACATAAATAGCAGAAAACTCTGCAGAAAATAAATCAAAACAATTCAAATTCTGATTTCTGCTGTCCACAGTGTAGACTATTCAGTGCTCCTTTGCACTTGCAAGATACATTTGGTCATTGTAGCAAACCTATAAGTCATTTAAAAAAAAATCTTCAAGCAAGTATACTAAAAGGAAAGTGTGTATATTTCAATGGAAGTTGTAGTTACTTGACTACTGGATTCTATAATTAAACAATCACCACTCGATCTAAATTGTGAGCACTTCTGTCTGCAGAGTAGGCCAGAGGCACTATTCATTAACGCCTCACAGCCACGTACCGTTGAATTCGAAAGCATGGAGTTGGTTGCAGCAGATCGGAGGGGGTACACAGAAATAATCACAAACTTGAACTTCTGACATCCTCCATCATAGAATCAAGACCCAGTTTCACTGTTCGGACCTGCTGTACCACAGTGTACTCCACCGACTGGTGTCAACCAAGCACAATAATCATTTGAAACAGTTAGCTACGGAAGCACTGAGTCTGATGCACCTCAACGGAGGGAGTTCTATGAAAACCAAGCAGCAGGTAGTATCGGACATCTTCCATTGTGGAATCAAGACACCGTTCCACTATTGGGACCTAGAGTTGGTTGCACCTGATCGGAGGTGGTACAAAGAAATAATCACAGACTTTAACTTCTGACATACTCAATCATAGAATCAAGACCCCGCTTCACTTTTCGGACCTGCTATACCGCAGTGTACTCCACCGACTGGTGTCAACCAAGTACAATAATCATGTGCAACAGTTAGCTACGCAAGCACAGAGTCTGATGCACCTCAATGGAGGGAGTTCGATGAAAACCAAGCATCAGGTTAAATCGGTCACACTCAATCATAAAATCAAGACCCCGTTTCACTGTTCGGACCTGCTGTAACGCGATGTAGTCCAGCGACTACAGTCAATCAAGCCCAATAATCATGTGAAGCAGTTAGCTACAGAAGCACAGACTCTTATGCACCTCAACGGAGGGAGTTCTATGAAAACCAAGCATCAGGTAATATCGGACATCGTCCATTGTGGGATCAAGACACTGTTCCACTGTTGGGACCTAGAGGTGGTTGCACCTGGTCGAAGGGAGTACCTTCATCTCCACTCTCAGATGCAGTTCTAACATCGTCCATTGTGGGATCAAGACACTGTTCCACTGTTGGGACCTACAGTTGGTTGCACCTGGTCAGAGGCGGTACACAGAAATTATCACAGACTTTAAATTCTGACATCCTCAATCATAGAATCAAGACCCCATTTCACTGTTCGGACCTGCTGTACCGCATTGCAATTTCAACTTCATGCATAGCAATGGCTGCTTCATTTTCCAATATTGGTTGTCCAAGGGGATCGTAACTACATGGACCACTAGTTTGACTATCTTGAGAACTTTCATTACTTATTTCAGCTGTAATAGTCTTTTCATGTTCAACTTCATCATTCAACATTTTTAAATATATAGGAAACATTGTACATGCAACGCTATCTTTACATGCATTAAAAGTATCTTCATAGCAGTCAAAGTCTCCAAGTAATTCACTTTCGCTACGCCATGGTTTAAACAGTTGCAGAAGTGCTAAATAGTAAAATAGTAAAATTCTCGCTTATCTGAAGTTTCATAGCTAACTTTCTTGTCGTTTATGAGATTACCCTTTGCATGTTTTACTAAACAACCATGACATCCAACTACTGCATATTTTCCTTCTCTTTTAAATTCTGTTTAACATTTCTTTTCAAGCTGTACTTCATGCAGACATAGCTGTTCCAGATGTCGACTCCTTTTCGGATAGTTTGTGTCCAACATATTAGTTTTAAAAATGTCTGTACTGTTGGGTTAATTTGCTGCTAATTCTTCAATTTCTTCAAATGATTTCAACACTCTATTTCGTTTGCAGGCAAGACCTAAACTTACCCAAATCATTCCTCGTGACTTTGAATATAAACTTGAAGAGCACAAGCGGTCTGAACATTCATATGATCCAATTTCTTGCTGGCAAAGCATTTTCAAAGTAAAGCTGTACAATATTTTACTAAGGCTTTTCTCTTGTGCAATTTCTTCCCACATTTGTTTCATCTCTGTTTTTTCTGATTTTGTTATGTACGATGTAACATAACATGCAACAGCAATTAAATTATCTGCAACATACTGAAAGTCCATGTTCACATTCCACATTTTTAAAATGACTGGATTGTAATAATTGATATACTTTGACACTTCTGTTCTTTTTAAGTTGTAGGTATTCCTTGGAGATTTTCAAGTTATTGTGTGCCTTACAGAAGAAAAAAAATAATTTACTCTTCCTTTACAAATGACTGGACGGGAAAAACCAAACCGACATCTGGTGTAAAATTTTCCTTTAGACTCGTATTTTCTTCGGCAATACTTTCCACAATGGTGACTTTGGAAATGTAAAACTTGCTGTCTCAAGCTTCTATCTCCTTCTTCTCTTGGAATCTCACATGTCACATACTGTTTGATGAAAGACAATACTATTTCATCAGAATCATTTCCAAATGTAGGTGCATCCTTGATCCATAGTAGCATATGTATATGAGGTGCACCTCTTGCTTGATACTCCTTTCTCCAAAAGAAATGGGTAACTGCTCCAAGAGATGGATTCTTTGTATTGCAGATAAAAGACATCATAGCTTGAAACCTATGATTAAAATATCTGCACACATTTACAGAATCCAATGAACACAGTTCACCACAAGTCTTTATTTCAACATTTTTTATATTGGAATTCGCTTCTCTTAGAAATTCAAGCAAATCTTCCCATGCATACTCTGCACAGCTAAGTGTGACAAACCATGTTGGTGTACCTAAGTTCAGTAACATACACTTGAGTTCTCCATGACAACGATACCAATACTCATTTGTTCCACATTGACATGCCATCAAATTGATTGTGTGCTTCTAAATTTTCATCTGTTTCTTGAACTTTCCCCTCAAATTCTTTCGCAGAAAGAAGTGATTGATGAACTCTAGTTTTAAGTATGTGGTTCACTGCATACGACAGAGAAGACAGATCACTTTCAAACAAAAGGTGAAATATGTATGAAATGCACTATTGAAATCTATAATCTTCAGAATATAATCTGAAATTTCAAGTGGTCAAATAGAGAAAGTGGACAAGTCAAGGACTGAAGATATTTATGAACATTACACAATATGTCCTTTGCATTCAAAAGAAGTAATAGGAAGCAGCATTGAGTTATTTGAAATGAAAAAAGCACAGGAAACTCCAATGAGTGTATGGGAGAAAAGCTTGGAAGGTCGTTGTTTTCCACAGCTGTTTCCTAGCTTCACAATATCCGTCAACAAGATTCATCTTCTAAACTTATTACCTGTTCATCCACATTTACAGTTTTGTAATAAATAGTGTTCTCTATAAGATATAAGGTAACTTTATTAACATCCACAAATTCTTGCCATATTTTCCGACTCTTTGTTGGTACACCATTTACTAGAATGACTACTGCCTCATTTTCCTTTTTCTCTCCAGCTATAGTTTCAATATTGTTCTTAAAATCCAAAGGTAAGTACACCACTCTTCCTTTCAGCCCTCTTTGCAAGTCTGTTGGTGGTAGTTTACCTGTTTTAGGCTCCATCTGAATTATAGTTTGAAAAGGAAGAACAGATTGAATTAGAACAGGCTCATATGTATTCAATTCTGCCAGTTCCTCCGTAAAAGCTACTAATTCTAAGTTATTATGTACTGCTCTAGCAGGCATTTTGTTCTCTTCTAATTTGTTGTAACAATATTTACATATACGTTGATCACTACCTAACTCAAATTGACCTTCCACCAACAAGTAAGGTGCCGATTTCGATCCTGGCAAAATTTCCCCCGTACGAATCATATCCGGATTTTTTACCGTACAAATCGTACAAGTAGCGTACAAACTGCCAAGTACGATTCGCATGGGAAAAACTCCATACGAATCACATCGGGAACATTTCCCCACACGTCCTCGGGTCGGAAAATGTGTCCGACACATCCCCGGACGATTTACCGTACGAATCAGAAAACTGAAGTCCGACCGCGCAAGTACGATCCCTCCCGTCCACGCGATTTTACAACTGTATGGAAAATACACCGTACGGACCGAACTCCTATAGCAACCATGGAGACATGTGCCCGCATACGCGCCGAACACCCCACCCCAGACCCCGTATGTACGCGCAGAACACCCCCCAGCCCTCGTATGTACGCGCCGAACCCCTCCCATCCTCCGCATGTACGAGCCAAACGCCCCCCGGCCGTGGATGTACACGCCAAACCCCCACCAGTGTATGTATGGAGCGTACCCCCACCCGTGTATGTATGGAGCATACCCACACCCCACCAGTGTATGTACGGAGCGTACCCCCACCCGTGTATGCATGGAGCGTACCCACACCCCACCCGTGTATGTATGGAGCGTACCCACACCCCACCAGTGTATGTACGGACCGTACCCCCACCCGTGTAGGTACGGACCGTACCCCCACCCGTGCATGAATGGAGCATACCAACACCCCACCAGTGTATGTACGGACCGTACCCCCACCCATGTATGTACGGACCGTACCCCCACCCGTGTATGTACGGACCGTACCTCTACCCATGTATGCATGGAGCGTACCCACACCCCACCCGTGTATGTATGGAGTGTACCCACACCCCACCCGTGTATGTATGGAGCGTACCCACACGCCACAAGTGCATGTACGGACCGTACCCCCACCCGTGTATGTATGGAGCGTACCCACACCCCACCAGTGTATGTACGGAGCGTACCCCCACCCGTGTATGTACGGAGCGTACCCCCACCCGTGAATGAATGCAGCATACCAACACCCCACCAGTGTATGTACGGAGCGTACCCCCACCAGTGTATGTACGGAGCGTACCCCCACCCGTGTATGTATGGAGCGTACCCACACCCCACAAGTGTATGTACGGAGCGTACCCCCACTCGTGTATATACGGAGCGTACCCCAACCCGTGAATGAATGGAGCGTACCAACACCCCACCAGTGTATGTACGGAGCGTACCCCCACCCGTGTATGTACGGAGCGTACCCCCACCCGTGAATGAATGGAGCATACCCACATCCCACCAGTGTATGTACGGAGCGTACCCACACCCATGTATGTATGGAGCATACCTCCACCCATGTATGTATGGAGCATACCCACACCCCACCAGTGTATGTACGGAGCGTACCCCCACCCGTGTATGTACGGAGCGTACCCCCACCCGTGTATGTACAAAGCGTACACCCAGCCCCCCCTGTATGTACGGTGCGAAACACCACCACAGATGGACGGTGCGGACCAACACCCTGCCCGTGTCTGTACGTACCCGACCCCAGGCCCCTACACAAGCACCCTCACCCAACATTGCGCATGTAGGAGTCGTACTAAGCCATAGCAAAGGACAGCACTGTACAACAACATGGCCCATGTACGCACTGTACAGACGCCAAAAACACTCGTACTGAACCAGAAAAAACAAAAACAACACAAGGAGAGTCAATTTGATGCACACAACACCACAAAACATGTCCAACAAGCCCAAATACATCCTATACACTGACCTGCAACTGCCAAACAGCTAAACAGAGGCCCAGAACACAACCACTCCTTATAACACACCCACCCAAAGTTCAAACGAAGCCACACCCACAAATGGACCAATAAAAAGGCCCAACACACACAAACCATGATCCTTTGCAACGGATCCACCACTGCCAGACCACAGAGACAACGCACTGCACCATACTACATACATCAATACACCTTACACTTGCACTCCTTCACACAACCCCCATCACAAGCACACCCTCATCACATTCACATACACACACCTTCACAACCACACTCACACACACACAACCATCCACACGCAAACCCCCACAAACATCCACACCCACACCCGACACCATGCCCACTAACAGGAATCCAAAGTTCACAAAGGAGGAGCTGGAGGTCCTTGTCGACGAAATCATCAGAGTCGAGCCACAGCTCTTTGGAACATTGGTCAGACGGACCAGCATATCCAAAAAATCTGCCATGTGGGAGAGGATTGTCAATGCTGTGAATGCTGTTGGGTCCACCAGAAGGACCAGGCATGAGTGCCAAGCCAGGTGGTACGATCTGCGGAGGACGGTCCGCCGCAAAATGACGGACGAGCACAACCAGGCCAACATCACTGGAGGAGGGCCGCCCCGCAGACCGGTACACTACCATCCCTGGGAGGAGAAGGTGATGGCCACGCTGCCGCCGGTGGGAGTAGACGGAGTAGAAGGAGTCCAAGAGCCTGGTGAGTACACAAACAACTCACCTCACATGGGGGAACGCCATACACAACCAAAATACCAATCATGCACGCAACCCCCCCCAAGCCAGCACCGGACACAACCACACTCCAAAAACACACACATGCCACTAGCGCCTCCATGCCCCAAGCAAGGCCAGGCCACGTCACAGGCCACACAAAACACCAACACAAGACAGGATTACCCCGATGCCGGGAGGGTGGCCCTCAAAACTAACATAGAGCAACTCTGAAGCACACAACAATGCCCATATGGCCTAGGGCACAGCCATAGAAACAGTGTGTCCCCACACAGTACTGTGTTGCCTGCAAATGGTGGCAGCGTTGCAGGATGACATGGGTATGAAGGCACAATTTGCACATAACAGCAGCTAATGAAGACGCTCCACTCTGAAAGAGTGACAGCACACACCGCCACAGCAGCAGCGCAGACTCACACACTCCACCCAATGGGTGCCCGGAGATAAGCAACAAACCCACATGTGAGAAGTTGGCCTGGTATATGATGTTCACTAGTTAAAGTGACCACCTTGTACCATGCCAAGCAACCCTTATGGTGTGGTTGTAAGTCAACCTTTTCGGACTAGCTGCCCTAGTGGTAGCGTAGGCTAAGCAGTCTTTGAGGCTAAACTCGTGAAGCGTGTTAAGCCAGCTGTTTTACCAAATGCAACCCCCTTTTATACCAATGAAAGGACACCACACAGATATATATTCAAAATATATATGTATTTATTTCTCAAAGTAACCCCTAGTCTCTTTATGAGCACAGGAGCACAAATCGTCAAACAAGATTACAGTAGAATACACAGAAGTTGCACTTTATATGGATAGGCCCTGGTGGCCACTCGAACCATATACTAAAATAGTGGTATAAGTACCACGAACAGAAAAGGGAAAAGGCCTAGGGCCTCTAGAATCGCTGGGCCTACAAGGAGCTAACGTCAGTTAGTGACCAGGAGGTCCACGGGTGGCGTGTGCAGAGCAAATAGTCACACGTGTGCTCTCATAGGTTTCAATGGGTGCGTAAAAAGTACAAAGTTACTGCAAAGAGGATCTTCCGGATGGACTAGGAACTCAAGATTTGGAACACAGGCACTAGAGATGTATTACTACACTTGGGCACAGGTGTGCCAGCTTTACCTCACCCACAGGAAGCGGGTGCATAGGCCTCGAAGTGCGTCGGGTTTCTTCTATCTGTTCCGTGGAGCTTGAAGACAAAGATGCTGCAGGCGGTCGGCCCGGGAGAGATGCAGTGGATCCAAGAGTGGATCGGAGATGTTGAAGACCTGTAAGCAGAGGGGACAGTGTTCACAGTCACTAGCCAGTGACCAGCGTGGCACCAGGTGGGTACCAGGCAATGTCGGGTGCAAACAGGAAGAAAGGTGTAGCTTGTCTCTGCAGCCACGTGGTCCCTGGAGGTCGACGACGTCCAGGAGTCGGTTCACGAGCTGTCCCACGCAGGCTCTCGCTGTCGGCGGTGTCGGCGACTTGATCGAAGCAAACAAGCCTTGGCAAAAGCAATTGTTGTAGGAGATGAAATAAGCTGATGGTTCTGACCAGCAAGGTCAGAAGGACTGCTCCTTTGGAGGGGAGCAAGGGCCAGTCTGGAGCAACCAGACCAGCGGTGTATTTTGCAGAGTTCGTCGCCAAGATGGCTACTAGCCAGCGGGCCAGCAACCGGTTAGGTGCGTCGAGTGGCAAAATGCAGAAGGGCCCCACGCAGATCGTGGAGATGCTGGAGGGCTCACCTTTGGTGCAGATGCTGCTCGGGTGTTGGGCTTCTCAGATCCCAAAGCACAACTTGGAGGGAGCCTCGGTTGTTGCACTTGTCAGCTTGTCGTGGTCGTTTCAAGATGGCTGGCTCCACGTGTCTCGGTGCCTCCACGGGTCTCCTCTTTTCAGGGACTGTGGATCGGGCGGTGAGAGGTCTGGAGGTCCAGGTCTTGTCAGTCTCTGGGCTCGGGCTCCGGCGGGAGGCGGCGGCAAAGCAGACGTTGATTCGCTGGATGGTGCTTGCGTTAGCAAGGTGGTCACTCCCTGACCACAGGGGAGATTGGCTTCAGTCCTCTGTGCAGCAGAGCGTCGAAGTTCCCGTCTTCTTCTTAGTGTTAAGTTGATTCCAGGATGTCTGAAGTCTTAGGACACAGCTCCTAACTTTAAGCGGATTCTAGGGGCCGGACTACCTGCTAGGTCCCTCCCTATGGGTGGGACCAGGAAGGGGGGTGGTTACACCCCCAATCCTTTGTCCAGCTCGCCCCAGGCCCGGGACTGGTGTGCCCCAGGACTGGTTTGAACTGGCATATGCACCGAGGCTCCTTGTGAGCCACAGGCATGTCTGGTTTCTTTCAAGCCGTACCTGACCAATACACAAAATCCTGTCTGGGGTGGTGCACGCACCTCCCCTGGCAGGAAACCCTTTGTCCACACCTCCCAAGCTGGAAGGACTCCCAGCAGCAGGAGGGCAGACTTGTGTCTGTGGTGGCAGCATCCATTTTGTGGAGCTGAGGCTATGTCTGATTTTACCCGGGTTTCAGGTACTGTACATGTCGTGTCCCTCTAGAAGGGTGGAATGCTAACCCCGTCACCAGAATTGGTGAGGGGTTAGTATTCCAATTCGTATGACACCTTACTCGACATGTTTTGATAAAGCCAAACCAAAGATAGCATTTAACCGCGAGGTTCATATTGCACTTAAGAGTATATGGTATGACGATATCTGGAAACAGTAGAAGGAAGTTGTTCCGACCACTGCAGACAGGCTCAGCTCATGCCAGAGCACCATCTCACATGGAACCAAGCACTCTGCCTTCAGGATTGTTAAGGCCTGCCATAGGAGTGACTTATAGGTTACCAGGTGTCCCATTTAAGGTTAGGTATAGGTATACTACACCTAAGTAAGAGGTGATTACACCAACTTACCCCAGCTGAGTGATCAGCCAGTTGTGTCAAATTGTTAGGCCAAGCCTGGGGTGGCATAATACATGCTTCAGCCCCTGGCAGGCCTTGGGTACACCAATGCCCTGGGTACCTAGTGTACACTGGTACAGGGGCTGACAGGGTGATCCACTTCCAATTGGTTATGCACCTAGGGTGCATAGTTTTAATTTAGTAGAGAGAACAGCAGGCTGGGGGTCTGATTGGCAGGCCCACAGCCTCAATATGTCAAAAACCAGTGAAGCAAAAAGCAAAAATTTGGGGTGACCATAGGATAGCAGACCCTACTCTCCTACACAACCCCCCCCAAACGCTGGTACATTAAACTAGCCTTGACCAGTCTCGTCTTCATGTCCTAAGTGGAAGTACCTGGAGAGACCATCTGCATTCCCATGGTCAGTACCTGGCCGGTGCTCCACTGTAAAGTCCATCCCCTGTAGGGAAATGGACCACCTAAGCAGTTTGGGGTTTTCACCCTTCATCTGATTTAGCCACAAGAGGGGCTTATGGTCGGTCTGAATCTTGAAGTGAGTGCCAAACAAGTATGGCCTCAGCTTCTTCAGGGCCCACACCACAGCAAAGGCCTCCCTCTCAATAGCTGACCAATTCTTCTCTCTGGGGGTCAACCTTCTGCTAATAAAAGCAATGGGTTGGTCTTGACCATCTACATTAAGTTGTGACAGCACAGCTCCCACACCCAACTCAGAAGCATCTGTTTGGACAATAAACTCTTTGGAGTAGTCAGGACTTTTCAGGATAGGTGCAGAGCACATGGCCTCCTTCAGGTCATCAAATGCCTTTTGACAGCTTACTGTCCACTGAACCTTTTTGGGCATCTTCTTGGATGTCAGATCATTAAGAGGAGTCACAATGGACCCATAGTTCTTAACAAACTTCCTGTAGTACCCAGTCAAGCCCAAGAAAGCTCGAACTTGAGTCTGGGTGGTTGGAGGGGACCAGTCCTTGATGGATTGTATCTTACTCTCCAGTGGTTGAACTTGGCCTCCACCTACAAGGTGGCCCAAGTATACAACCTTACTCTGCCCTATCTGGCACTTAGTAGCCTTGATAGTGAGGCCTGCCCTTTGCAGAGCCTCAAGAGCCTTCTTCAGGTGGATCAGGTGATCCTCCCAGGTGGAGCTAAAGACAGCAATGTCATCAAGATATGCTGCGCAAAAGTCATCCAACCCAGTAAGGACTTGGTTCACCAGCCTTTGGAAGGTGGCAGGTGCATTCTTCAGACCAAAGGGCATCACCACAAACTGGTAGTGCCCACCTGGGGTTGAGAATGCTGTTTTGGCCTTAGACTCCTCAGCTAATCTGATTTGCCAATAGCCAGCTGTTAAGTCAAATGTGCTCAAAAACTTTGCAGAAGCTAGTTTGTCTATGAGCTCATCTGCCCTTGGAATAGGGTGTGCATCTGTCCTGGTGACAGCATTGAGTCCTCTGTAATCCACACAGAACCTCATCTCTCTCTTGCCATCTTTGGTGTGAGGTTTGGGGACCAGAACCACTGGGCTAGCCCAGGGGCTCTCTGAGGGTTCAATGACACCTAATTCCAGCATTTTATGTACCTCAGCCTTTATACAGTCCCTGACGTGGTCAGGTTGTCTGTAAAGCTTGTTCTTTACAGGCAGACTGTCACCAGTGTCCACCACATGGGTACACCAGTCAGTTTGACTAGGTATCAAGGAAAACATATGTGAAAATGATTGTAGAACCTGTCTACATTCAGTCTGCTGATGGGCAGTGAGGTTGCCTCCAAGGGTCACTCCTTCAACTGAGCCATCTTCAGGGTTCTGAGACAACAGGTCTGGGAGAGGGTCACTCTCTTCCTCCTGTCCCTCATCTGTAGCCATGAGCAAGCCCATGTCTGCCCTGTCAACATATGCTTTAAGCCTGTTAACATGGAGTACCCTGTGGGGACTCCTGGGAGTTCCTAGGTCGACCAAGTAGGTGACCTCTCCCTTCTTTTCCAGGATTGTATGGGGTCCAGACCATTTGTCTTGGAGTGCTGCTGGGGCCACTGGCTCCAACACCCATACCTTCTGTCCTGGCTGAAACTCAACCAAGACAGCCTTTTGGTCATGCCAAGCTTTCTGTAAGGCCTGGCTTGCCTCAAGGTTTTTGGATGCCTTCTCCATATACTCAGCCATCCTGGAGCGGAGACCAAGTACATAGTCCACTATGTCTAGCTTAGGCTTTTTGAGAGGTAACTCCCATCCTTCCTTCACCAAACACAGTGGGCCTCTTACAGGGTGCCCAAACAACAATTCAAAGGGGCTGTAGCCAACTCCTTTTTGTGGGACCTCTCTGTAAGCAAACAGAAGGCAGGGTAGAAGGATGTCCCATCTTCGCCTGAGCTTTTCAGGTAATCCTTTGATCATACCCTTTAGGGTCTTGTTGAATCTCTCAACAAGCCCATTGCATTGTGGGTGATAAGGGGTGGTGAACTTGTAGTTGACACCACATTCCTTCCACATAGCTGTCAAGTATCCTGACATAAAGTTGGTACCTCTGTCAGATACTACCTCCTTAGGAAACCCCACTCTGGAGAATACTCCCAGCAGGGCCCTGGCCACAACAGGAGCTGTAGTGGTCCTAAGGGGAATTGCCTCTGGATACCTGGTGGCATGATCCACTACCACCAGTATAAATCTGTGCCCAGATGCAGTGGGAGGATCCATGGGACCCACTATATCTATTCCCACTCTTTCAAAGGGGACCCCCACCACAGGTAGTGGTATTAGGGGGACCTTTGTTGTGCCACCTGATTTGCCACTGGCTTGGCAGGTCACACAGGAGCGACAAAACTCCTTTGTATCTTCATTCATATGAGGCCAGTGAAAGTGAGGGACAAGCCTGTCCCAAGTCTTGTTCTGGCCTAAGTGTCCTGCTAAAGGAATATCATGGGCCAAGGTAAGAAGGAAGCCCCTAAATTGCAGAGGTATAACCAACCTCCTGGTAGCACCAGGCTTGGGGTCTCTAGCCTCTGAATAAAGGAGCCCTTCATCCCAATACACTTTATGGGTACCTTGAGCATTCCCAGCAGCCTCAGCAGCAGCCAGCTGTCTGAGGGGTTCAAGAGAGGGACAGGATAACTGAGCCTGCCTCAAGTCAGCCCTTGAAGGTCCCCCTGTCCCCAGAAACTCAACCTGATCAGGTTCAAGCTCTTCAGGGACAGTTCCTTCAGGGTCCTCTAGATCAGCTTCCTGGGAAGGCTGATCATCACTCTGAGGCAGGGGGGAAGGCACAGCCTTGACCCTCCTGTTCTTCTTCTTGGTAGGTGCTTGGTCCATTGTTCCAGGATCCAAGACCTGAGGTTCAGTGAGGCACTTTTTGGCCTGTGACCTGGTCACAGCAAGGACATGTGATGATATACCTAACATCTCTGCATGAGTCCTGTACTCCACTTCTGACCATAGAGAACTCTCTAGGTCATTGCCCAACAAACATTCTACTGGGAGGTCTGCACTAACCACAACCCTTTTGAGGCCAGTTACCCCTCCCCATGAGAAGTTAACAACTGCCACACTATGTGAAGTAGTGGCATTGCTGGCATTGGTCACCAGGTAGTTCTCACCTGGTATGTACTGTCCAGGGTCCACAAAGCCTGGTGTCACCATAGTGACACTGGCACATGTGTCCCTGTAGGCTTGAGCCACTTTGTCATTAATTAAAGGAGTCTGTCTGTACTTGCCCAGGTTACTGGGGCTCACAGTCAGGGACAAATCAATGTCCCCATCACAGATCAAGACTGCCTGTGTCAGGGTTCTGTCTAAGTCAGAATCTCCTTCAGTTCCCATAGTGATTCCCACTACACCCTTTGTCTGGGGACCAACACTGCTAACAGTAGTACTGGGAGCAGGTGCCTTAGGGGCAACAGTGTTGGGGGCTCCACCCTTTTTGCAATCACTAGTCCAGTGAGTTGTATTTTTGCAATGATTGCACCAGGGTTTCTTTTGACCTTCTTTCTTCTTTTCGGACTGTTGTTGGGACCCATCCTCCTTAGCAGTAGTTTGGGGCCCTGTTGAAGACTTCTGGTCTTTAGATTTCTGATCTCCACCCTTTTGGTCTGTTTTCTTCTGATCACCCCCTTGGCCCTGGTTCTGGTTCTTTTGCTTAACCCTGGTTCTGACCCATTTGTCTGCCTTCTTTCCCAATTCTTGGGGAGAGGTCAGATCAGAGTCAACCAAGTGTTGATGCAGTTGCTGGTTTTGACAGTTATTTAAAATCTGTTCTCTCATCATCAAATTATACAATCCTGTAAAATCAGATACCTTACTTCCCAGCAACCAACCCTCCAAAGCCTTAGTGGCACATTCAACATATTCAGACCAGTCCTGAGTCTGTGTCTTTTGGGTGTCTCTGAACATTAACCTGTACTGTTCAGTGGTTAAGCCTAACCCATCTACCAGAACACTCTTCAGGACTCTGTAATTTCTGACATCCTCTTCTCTAACAGTGAGGAGTCTGTCTCTGCCTCTTCCTTCAAAGGAGAGCCAGAGGATTGCTGCCCACTGGTCTTCAGGAACCTGCTGTACTTTGCAGGCTCTCTCAAGAGCAGTTATCCATTTGTGGATGTCATCCCCACTTTTGTAGGGGGACACAACCTTAGACAGGTTCCTATTATCAAAGACCCTATCTTTGTCCTTAGGGACAATGCTGCCACCAGTGGGTATAGACCCACTCTCTCTAGGTTGCCTAGCCTTGTTCAGTTTCTCTTCCATCAGGGCTACTTCTAGCTCCTGCTTCCTGATCCTCAGCTGGGCTTCCTGCATTCTGGCCTCATGTTCCCTCCTCTGAGGGGTGGTCATCCTTTTCCTGGAGTGACCTTGAGAGCCTCTAGAGCCATGGGAAGCATTGGAGTCACCTGAGCGATTCCTTTGCCTCCCAAGCCCTGTGTTAAGTCCACTGGGGAGATCCAATGGGGTAAACCCACTGTCAATCCCCAATAGCCTTAGTTTAGCTGGGCCAAGTATAACACTTGGCACTGGGCTAGTTCTCCCTTCATCATCACTACTTTCTGTATCCTCACCACTTTCCTCCCCTGTAGTATGATTCTCATCTAAGGGATGGCTATTGGAACTGGGTACCTCTGTAGCATCTTCAGAAGGGGGGCCTCCTGTTCCTGACCCTAAGGGGGCTAACTGGGAAGCTTTCCTGAGTTCTCTCTGATTCTCATCATTCTGTAAGAGTTCTCTGAGCTCAGCAGAGGTAGGGTTCTTGGGCTGTTTAAGGCCTGTAAGAGTTGCCAAATGCCTGAGCTCATTCTGGTTAAGGGTAGCAAAGCTGGATGGTGCCCTCTGGGGGTCACTCTCAACAGAGATTGGTATAGTGGACCCCTCTGCCCCGGCCATTGCTCTTAAGTGTGGGTGGATGTGTTGCAATCTACTTACACTTGGGTTTACCTACTAAACCTATCTAGTAGTTGTAGTCAGGGTGTGCTACTCCCTTTGCTCTACAACAACTAAGTTCAGTAGAACTTATGTATATCTAATCTTGTTTTATATGTACCTACAGGTACCTATGTGATCTTTCAATTGGTAACCAAGAGATTACAATGGTAAAACACAGCAAGCTCAAATCCAACCGCTGCTCACCAATGTGAGAAGTTGGCCTGGTATATGATGTTCACTAGTTAAAGTGACCACCTTGTACCATGCCAAGCAACCCTTATGGTGTGGTTGTAAGTCAACCTTTTCGGACTAGCTGCCCTAGTGGTAGCGTAGGCTAAGCAGTCTTTGAGGCTAAACTCGTGAAGCGTGTTAAGCCAGCTGTTTTACCAAATGCAACCCCCTTTTATACCAAAGAAAGGACACCACACAGATATATATTCAAAATATATATGTATTTATTTCTCAAAGTAACCCCTAGTCTCTTTATGAGCACAGGAGCACAAATCGTCAAACAAGATTACAGTAGAATACACAGAAGTTGCACTTTATACGGATAGGCCCTGGTGGCCACTCGAACCATATACTAAAATAGTGGTATAAGTACCACGAACAGAAAAGGGAAAAGGCCTAGGGCCTCTAGAATCGCTAGGCCTACAAGGAGCTAACGTCAGTTAGTGACCAGGAGGTCCACGGGTGGCGTGTGCAGAGCAAATAGTCACACGCGTGCTCCCATAGGTTTCAATGGGTGCGTAAAAAGTACAAAGTTACTGCAAAGAGGATCTTCCGGATGGACTAGGAACTCAAGATTTGGAACACAGGCACTAGAGATGTATTACTACACTTGGGCACAGGTGTGCCAGCTTTACCTCACCCACAGGAAGCGGGTGCATAGGCCTCGAAGTGCGTCGGGTTTCTTCTATCTGTTCCGTGGAGCTTGAAGACAAAGATGCTGCAGGCGGTCGGCCCGGGAGAGATGCAGTGGATCCAAGAGTGGATCGGAGATGTTGAAGACCTGTAAGCAGAGGGGACAGTGTTCACAGTCACTAGCCAGTGACCAGCGTGGCACCAGGTGGGTACCAGGCAATGTCGGGTGCAAACAGGAAGAAAGGTGTAGCTTGTCTCTGCAGCCACGTGGTCCCTGGAGGTCGACGACGTCCAGGAGTCGGTTCACGAGCTATCCCACGCAGGCTCTCGCTGTCGGCGACTTGATCGAAGCAAACAAGCCTTGGCAAAAGCAATTGTTGTAGGAGATGAAATAAGCTGATGGTTCTGACCAGCAAGGTCAGAAGGACTGCTCCTTTGGAGGGGAGCAAGGGCCAGTCTGGAGCAACCAGACCAGCGGTGTATTTCGCAGAGTTCGTCGCCAAGATGGCTACTAGCCAGCGGGCCAGCAACCGGTTAGGCGCGTCGAGTGGCAAAATGCAGAAGGGCCCCACGCAGATCGTGGAGATGCTGGAGGGCTCACCTTTGGTGCAGATGCTGCTCGGGTGTTGGGCTTCTCAGATCCCAAAGCACAACTTGGAGGGAGCCTCGGTTGTTGCACTTGTCAGCTTGTCGTGGTCGTTTCAAGATGGCTGGCTCCACGTGTCTCGGTGCCTCCACGGGTCTCCTCTTTTCAGGGACTGTGGATCGGGCGGTGAGAGGTCTGGAGGTCCAGGTCTTGTCAGTCTCTGGGCTCGGGCTCCGGCGGGAGGCGGCGGCAAAGCAGACGTTGATTCGCTGGATGGTGCTTGCGTTAGCAAGGTGGTCACTCCCTGACCACAGGAGAGATTGGCTTCAGTCCTCTGTGCAGCAGAGCGTCGAAGTTCCCGTCTTCTTCTTAGTGTTAAGTTGATTCCAGGATGTCTGAAGTCTTAGGACACAGCTCCTACCTTTAAGCGGATTCTAGGGGCCGGACTACCTGCTAGGTCCCTCCCTATGGGTGGGACCAGGAAGGGGGGTGGTTACACCCCCAATCCTTTGTCCAGCTCGCCCCAGGCCCGGGACTGGTGTGCCCCAGGACCGGTTTGAACTGGCATATGCACCGAGGCTCCTTGTGAGCCACAGGCATGTCTGGTTTCTTTCAAGCCCTACCTGACCAATACACAAAATCCTGTCTGGGGTGGTGCACGCACCTCCCCTGGCAGGAAACCCTTTGTCCACACCTCCCAAGCTGGAAGGACTCCCAGCAGCAGGAGGGCAGACTTGTGTCTGTGGTGGCAGCATCCATTTTGTGGAGCTGAGGCTATGTCTGATTTTACCCGGGTTTCAGGTACTGTACATGTCGTGTCCCTCTAGAAGGGTGGAATGCTAACCCCGTCGCCAGAATTGGCGAGGGGTTAGTATTCCAATTCGTATGACACCTTACTCGACATGTTTTGATAAAGCCAAACCAAAGATAGCATTTAACCGCGAGGTTCATAATGCACTTAAGAGTATATGGTATGACGATATCTGGAAACAGTAGAAGGAAGTTGTTCCGACCACTGCAGACAGGCTCAGCTCATGCCAGAGCACCATCTCACATGGAACCAAGCACTCTGCCTTCAGGATTGTTAAGGCCTGCCATAGGAGTGACTTATAGGTTATCAGGTGTCCCATTTAAGGTTAGGTATAGGTATACTACACCTAAGTAAGAGGTGATTACACCAACTTACCCCAGCTGAGTGATCAGCCAGTTGTGTCAAATTGTTAGGCCAAGCCTGGGGTGGCATAATACATGCTTCAGCCCCTGGCAGGCCTTGGGTACACCAATGCCCTGGGTACCTAGTGTACACTGGTACAGGGGCTGACAGGGTGATCCACTTCCAATTGGTTATGCACCTAGGGTGCATAGTTTTTATTTAGTAGAGAGAACAGCAGGCTGGGGGTCTGATTGGCAGGCCCACAGCCTCAATATGTCAAAAACCAGTGAAGCAAAAAGCAAAAATTTGGGGTGACCATAGGATAGCAGACCCTACTCTCCTACACCACATGAACAAGCCAATGGCCTTTGAAAGACTTGCAAACTGTGTGTGCCCAGGAAGCTGGGCTGAGGTGACAGAGGGTGACACACAGAGGGAGGGAGAGGGGGAGAGAGAGGGACGGATACAGAGGTGGACACAGGCAGACAGACAGAGGGAGGGAGGAGGGTGACAGAGGGAGGGAGAAAGGGAGACAGAAGGAGACGGACAGAGGGAGGAGGCTGACAGAGGGAGGGAGAAAGGGAGACAGAGGAAGACGGACATAGGGAGGAGGCTGACAGAGGGAGGGAGAAAGGGAGATAGAGGGAGACGGACAGAGGGAGGAGGTTGACAGAGGGAGACGGACAGAGGGAGGAGGCTGACAGAGGGAGGGAGAAAGGGAGACAGAGGGAGACGGACAGAGGAAGGAGGTTGACAGAGGGAGGGAGAAAGAAAGACAGAGGGAGACGGACAGAGGGAGGAGGTTGAAAGAGGGAGACGGACAGAGGGAGGAGGCTGACAGAGGGAGGGAGAAAGGGAGACACTCTCTTCGCCTTCAAGAGAACACAAAATATAAGAGATATGTTAGTGCACACACGTCCCAAGAACACTATAAAAACGCAACCAACATTATGGAACCTTCCCCGGTAATTGGTCATTATCCATGTGGGTCGTGCACAGTATGCCCACTGACAAGCAGTACCAAGGAACTTGATCTAGGACTATCAAGACCATGGAAGCAGTTACATCACACCAACTGTAACACAAAAAATTGTGTTTACATGATCACCTGCCCCTGTGGGTCACGATACATTGGCATGACTATGAGACCAGTCAAAACTCGAATCGGGGAACATAAAAGTACGATCCGGTGCAAACGCACAGCAACAAGATTACAAAGCCATTTCTTAGAAATGAATCACTCCCCCGAAAGCTTACGATGGACTATCATCGAATCTAATCCACATTGGTCACCATCCACACTGTTCAGACAGGAACAATGATGGGTGTTCAAATTGAGAAGCAACAAAGGGGGGACTTAATGAAGATATTCCCTGGGTTGAACTATCCAGATAACTGCATATCAAGAGATCGCTTGATAGTAACATTCCCCATCGAGAACAGACACCTTCGAACCAAGGACACTAGTTACATTCACCTAGCGCTACCAGTTACCTGCTTATATCACCACTTGGGTACTAGGGACACGAGTCACCGGAACCATTTCCAGACCTGAGTAACGAGCTATATGATCTGTCAGAGGAGGTCTAGTTTGCTAAGCACCCCTAGACAAGAGTTTTATAAACTATCAGCTCTTTTGCAGCCTCTGTTCAATCAGCTTGGTGTTTAACTCCATCCTAATCCCCACCTTTGGCAATTAGTCCGTATTACCACCAAACCACCTTATCCACCTTTGGTAGTAGGCATCACCACCTCTTCGTCTCCCTTGATTTTAATGCTGTGATTTCAGCACTGATTATACATGAGTAAACACAGGGTCAGCACCTACCACATTGCCACTGCAACATCACGCTACTGGTGACCCGAACCTAATGACATAGTGGACAGATCCCCTGCTAGGGTATTCCTATATATCAGAGTTCGGGACTGTGTCCGTATGCCCATCCCGGACCTAGCCACATGTACTTTGTTGGCTCTCTTGTACACCACAAACGTACTTTTTCAAATGAGAGAACATTCTAACCATGATCATTACCGTTGGTTTTATTTAACTCTATTTTATTTTATAATACACTCAGTCCCTTTGTTCTCCAGGTTTCAGAGGGTTTTTAGTCTAACTGCCCATATTACCCCTGCAGACCTCCGGTTATGTTTTGTTCCGCCCCCCCCCCCCACATGACCCGCACTCCACTCCAAGATGGCCGCGACAGCCACTAACCCATCCGGCTGCCTCTTGTCCCGTGCCCTCGGGCGCATTGACATGACGTCATTCCACGGGGCCTGCTCCGTTCCCGGCAACACTACTTAACCAGTCCGGTTCTGCATTACCAATGTAACCGGCAGTGCAACCGCACGGGTAGGTTCCCCGCGACGTAAGGCGACCTGTTATGTAAGTACCTTCCCCATCGGCTCGGGACCCATGAGCTTCGACCTCTTTACAGGTATTATTTATCGTAGCCCTCTATCTCATTTTGTTTTTTTCCAGCCTTACTCCGCGGCACTTGCTGACGGAGCCCATCATCTATGAGGAGAGGGTAGGCATGCGATCTCGTTATCTGATTGTAGTTTTGTATTTGTGTTTTTATTGTCAGACCTACCCTGTCTGCCTGCTTCGACACACCTGAACTATGCACGTTTAGTACACCGTGCTACCAATGCACTGCCTAGTGACTCACCCTATCATGTTTATACGAGGCATGATTACAACAGCATACCACCGGTCCTCACGATGGCACCGCACAGGGACTCTCATCCACGCCACCTCCCTTAGTGGGCACCATCGACGAAGCGTCTTTTGACCTTATATCCTCCACACCACCCTCACCTCCACCAAGGATAGACTGGCTCCCAGTGAGTTCACGACCACCATTATGTTTCCCAGCCGCGCTGGGCCGAATCCCAGCGTTTTGGTTTAACAACCCTGCATGATCACAATGACACTAACTTGTCTGGTGTCCTTTTTTCATGCATGAGGCACCTCAGCACACAGTGTGCACTAGTGTCTCCCTTTAAACGATATCTGTATCATATATCTTTGATATGTTACTACTTCCATATCTCCCCCCTTCCTTCCCCTTTTTTCTCCCCCCCTTGTCTCCCTTTAGGCTGTGAACAGGATTGACGTATAAAAACGGATTCTGGACACTAACTGTCAAGCATACCAGACCTAGGTAACGAATGGGATTACGGGCTGTCTTTTTCACGAATCCCATCTTCTAGTATTTACTTTCTGGTCCTGACGAAGCGCTCCCGGATCCATTAGGGACCGTCCTATAGCGCGAAACATGTTGACCTCCCTTTAAATCACTTTTGTTAATACACCACACGGGTTGAGAGAAGTGGGACTTTTATTTGGTCTTGTTTCCCCTCTCTAAACAGCACTACTGTGCATCTCCATCCCCGTGAATTTTTAAGCTTGGACCAGGGACCTCCTGATTAAAATACTTTAGGCCCCTGTTTCATTTTTAAACCTGCACTCACTAGCACATACCTACCCACACACCCTCACTCACAAATGCGGCAACTCCTTAAAAGAACTCCACCAGAGAGCCCCTAACCAAGGGCCCGTGAGGGACTTCAGCGCCACCCCCACGAGGAGCAACTGTGCCCAATGATGATGCTATACATCCGCGAGGGTGTGTGAGGGCACTCAGTACCACCACAGGAGTACTCTCTCCTCACTCTGCACACTCACCCTACCTTTGGAGACATTCCCGACTATCTACAGCTTATCTGTTGGCTGTTACTCCCCTCTTACATTATAGGAACTGTAACCATCCATTGGAACAATGTATGACTTTTAGGAGCATTGGTTCAGGACCTCTTTCTAACTGCTCCTAGTCCCTCCCATTTGATATTGTATATTTAGTACGGCCATTGGCCGTGGGACATTTGTATCTTCTTTTTCTCTCTTTACTCACTCTCCTCCCATCCCACTTGACACACGTGGTCTGGAACCACTGGAAAATCCGAACTGTTTAGAGCATCATCAGACACATAACTGACACAATGGACAACCCAGGTCTCAGTTTTGATGACGATATGGTAGCAGAGATTTTGAGAGCACCATCACTACTAGCAGAAGATGGTAGTGCACCATCTGGGAGCGGCAATGATGATTGGAGGTCGCTCCAAACCCTATGAAAATTACAGATAAAAACAGCCCTACACGGGACTATTATGACAGAATATTTGAGAGCAAACATCGCCCCCAATGGCCTGCTGATAACTCTGGCCCCAAGGATATTCTTGGAAGATCTGACGTTCCGCCGTGAATGGTCGAGAATATCCTGGAAATGGACACGAGACTGGCTGATACTAATAATAAATACAGCAAAACGTTTATCAGATGATCTACTGATTCAAATCAATCCGTCTGAGAATAGACTGAAGACTTGGATTTCCATCACAGCATACAAATCTAAACTCTCAGAAATGAATCTGGAAATGAATGAACATAAAGAATATCTAACAAAACAAAAGATAAGCCAGTTGCAAAAAGACGTCAAACGGTTCGACAAGGAGAAGATTTATCCTTATACCAAAAACGATTATGTGTTCTCCAACATAGACACCTCCTCTGACGATGTAAGCAGCCGCAGCTCTGGAAGGTCAGATTCGACTGGGAGTGAATCTAACTACGACACCAGACAATCAAGACCAAGAGGAGGATACAGACATCAACCACCTCCACCACCCTTGTTCCACAGGTTCCCTTCCCACCCTTTCCAAACACCCATGTATCAGGGACCATGGATGGGTCCCCAACCTATATGGAATGGCCCCATGGGACAAAATCCGATACCAAACTACCACCAGTATCAGACCCCACCTTTTCTCAACAGAGGGAGGGGCAGAGGAAGAGGCAAAAGAAGAGGAACAACCAAGACCGTCCACTGGCAGGACCCAGAACCAATGACCCTACGCAGCAAGATAACAAGACCTTAGTGGTTAACCTATCCTCCAGGCCCTTAACTGAAGGTGAGAACAGACTGTTGGAAAAAGGTCTAGGATTTGTGCCTACACCCAAGGGAGATGACTTTATCTTGCACCAAGAACTCCACCAATTCTTTCGGAAAATCCGCTTAAGAGCTTTCTTCCAAGACAAACCTCAGGCCCCACCTAACGGGTCAGGCCTTAAGAACAAATCTAAATTCACTCCCACCTCAGCCATGACCTTAAACGAGGTACTGACATTTGAACAAGCCGTCTTGAAGGAAGTAAACAACATCACCACTGACCGCCCGTTTGACAATCTTTCGAAAGAGGAAAGGTCACTCCTCAGACATCTGACAGAGGATGGAACCATCATACTGAAACCCGCGGACAAAGGAGGGGCTATTGTCATCCAAGATAAGAATGTCTATGATGACGAATGTACACGACAACTATCTAACATCAGGTATTACGAACCCATTGATGAAGACCCTACCGCACGCCTCTCTACCATGAATACAACACTTAACTACGGAAGCAGAGGCGGAGGGATGGATCTCCAAGGAGGAGGCCCTGTTCCTTCTGAACAAGAATCCACGCACACCGTACTTCTACTGCCTCCCAAAAATTCATAAGGGAATCACCCCCCCACCAGGCAGACCCATTGTGTCCGGGATTGATTCCCTGCTAGAACCTTTGAGCAAATTCTGTGATGTGTTCCTACGCCCCCTAGTGATGAGAACTCCGACGTACCTGAGAGATACCACAGAGGTGCTCAACCTCATTGAACGATTTGATACACCTGACTCTATCACTCTGTTGGTCACGCTAGACGTGGAATCGTTATATACGAACATTCCCCAAGATGCCACACTGGAGGTCCTTGACAAGGCCCTGCGCAACATCGATCCATGGCCATCAGCTACTCCTATCACTTTCATTTGTGACTGTGCGACGATAGCATTAAAAGAAATCTATTTCGCCTTTGAGAACAATCTGTATCATCAAATACAGGGCACGAGCATGGGGAGCACCTTTGCGCCGAGTCTGGCATGTCTCTACATGGCCAACTTTGAAGAAGAGCACATCCTAACAGAGACCAACCCGTATACCAAGAACATCTTATTATGGCGTAGGTACATTGATGACATTATCATCTTCTGGAAAGTGGATGAAGAAACATGCCGGACATTCTTCATGTGGATCAACACCTTAAATCCATACCTACAATTTGTGTGCACATTGTCATCTGAATCAATACCATTCCTCGACCTTTTAATATCCCTAAAAGAAGGGTGCCTGATGACTACTAACTACAAGAAGCCCACAGATAGGAACAGTCTTCTCCTATTCCAAAGTCACCATCCAAAATCTCTAAGAAACAACTTACCGGTTGGCCAATTCCTCCGCCTACGCCGCAACTGTAATACCATCATGGAATTCGAAAAAGAGGCGGACACCTTAACAGAGAACTTGATAAGGAGAGAGTATCCAAAAAGAATTGTGAAGCAGGCTTGCAAAAGAGCTAGGAGTAATCACAGAGGAGCTCTACTAGAAATCAAAGAAAAAAGCACCTCAGAAATATTAACATGTGTGACATCCTTCACCCCTAACTCGAACAAAGTCCAGAGAATAATCAAGAAACACTGGAAGATCCTTGAGATGGGGGACTTCCAACCAGGACCTAAACCTCTCTTCACCTTCAAGAGAACACAAAATCTAAGAGATATGTTAGTGCACACACATCCCAAGAACACTATAAAAACGCAACCAACATTATGGAACCTTCCCCCGGTAATTGGTCATTATCCATGTGGGTCGTGCACAGTATGCCCACTGACAAGCAGTACCAAGGAACTTGATCTAGGACTATCAAGACCATGGAAGCAGTTACATCACACCAACTGTAACACAAAAAATTGTGTTTACATGATCACCTGCCCCTGTGGGTCACTGGAAGACCTGGAATTCCGTGCATCCCTGGAGATGGCTGTTCTGGAGTATTTTGAGCTTAACGAGGGGACGGCGAGTAACACACTGGTAGAATGGGATGCCCACAAAATAGCTGTCAGGAGTCATTGTCTCGGTGCCACATGGAACATACGCAAGCAACTAACATTATCGCTCACTCGTCTTGAGTCACAATTACTCCAATATGAGCAGGAGGGAGAGGGTGGAGGTCTACACCGTCTGGAGGACGTTAGGGCGCAACATGCGGAACTCATGGAACGACTAAGATGCCACAACTATGCAGCCCACACGGCTCGTACCAACGCTAAAGCAGATAGGGCAGGCCGTCTACTAGCCTGGCTGCTAAAACAGGAAAGTAACCATGCCCGCATCGGAGACATACGCACACCTGAGGGAGCCCTGGTATATACGCAGCGAGAGATACACAAGGTGATGTCTGATCATTACACGTAACTGTACCGATCCAAAGGGCGTTGCTCCGGCCCGGATCTGGAGAGGTTTTTAGAGCCTACCCACCTTCCCACGATCTTGGAAGCACACCAAGAGGAGCTAGATGGTCCCCTCACTTTGGAGGAGATCGGGGAGGCGATTGGGTCCATGGAGTCTGGGAAAACGCCGGAACCGGACGGCCTCCCTGCGGAATACTATAAGGCCTACCGCGAGACTCTAGCGCAGCGGCTGTATACCCTTTACTCCACAGCCTTGGAAGAGCGCACACTGCCCCCATCGATGCGCGAGGCCTACCTGGTGTCCCTGCTCAAACCAAACAGGGACCCCGAAAACCTGGGATCATACAGACCCCTGGCACTCCTCGATGTGGACTATAAAATATTCGCCAAGGTGTTGGCAGAACGCCTGGCGCCAGTGATACCTGAGCTAGTCCACAGCGACCAAAATGGCTTTGTGCCTAACCGTAGTACATCACTGAATTTACGGAGGTTTTTTAGAGTGGCATCGGATAGCGTACAGGCGTGGCCCAGGGTAGGATGCCTTGTGCTGGATCTCGAGAAGGCCTTCGACTATCTGGAGTGGAGCTACCTTGCGGCGGTATTAACGTGGTACGGGCTGGGCTTGGGATTCCTCCAGGTGGTTGACCTATTATACAAAAATCCCGCTGTTAGGGTGCGAACGGGGCCATACATCTCTGATGCCATAGCAATATGCAGGGGCACCAGGCAGGGGTGCCCGCTTTCACCCCTCCTGTTTGCGTTCGTAATTGAGCCCCTGGCAGCGGCACTAAGAGCGATGCTGGGAGATGGAATACCCCTGGGAGACGCGATACATCAGGTGTCGCTGTACGCAGATGACCTCTTGGTCTTCGTGAGGGATGTGGGAAATATACCAACTCAGCTGGCGCACACATGACTTCGCCTATCTTTCGGGACTCAGAGTAAATGCCAACAAGTCCTGTGTTTACGCATTCCGGGGGGACACTCAAGATCCGGGCAACATCTTGGATGGTATAAGGGTGCAGTGGAAAGCTGATACTTTCCGCTATCTAGGAATCCAGATATATCGTCAGCCGGTGGACCTTATTGATGGTAATCTGGGACGTGCTGTGACAGCCATCAAATCGAAAGTACACTTCTGGAAAACACTCCCACTAACAGTCACTGGCAGGGTTTAGTGGTAGCTAAGCTATTACTACTGACTAAGAGGTGGAAAGCGCAAGACCCGCCGCACATACGGACATGGAGGTATTCACTTCTAGCATGGGCCAAAGCAGAGGGAATAGCCATTCTGTGAGAGGAAACATTGGGACTCCGGAAGACACCTATTGCGACACAATGGGAGGGACTACTCCGGGCCTTGACACAAGCTGTGGGGGACAGCCCAGAGAGGCTACCTGAGCACGGGGGAGGCGCCCCTACGGAGACGTTGCAGTCTGGATGGTGGTGTTGGCCTGCGGAGAGCCACGGGACGGCGGGGGTGGGAGTAGACGGGAGGGACATGGTGAGGAGAGCACTTCCAAAAGTCGAACTATGCTGCTGTTACTAGTTTTTAGTTCGGTTTTCATGTTTTATCTATAACATCTGTGCACTTATGCAAATGGTACATACCATTTGGACTCGCTATTAGGAAAGGACGCTCTTGGCTCGCCCCTTCCTAATAGCGTGTCGCAAACATTAGTTTGCGAGTGTGTGACTCACAAAATAGCATTGGTACATACCACCACCAGTTTTTGTGGCCGCAAAAGGGTTGAATAGCTTTTTGCGATCGCAAATAACGGTGGTAAATCTGGCCCTAGATGTGTATCTCGACTGTCAGACTCCGCCTTCCATGACTCTTCCTCTTGTGAGTCCAACGCCTTGTAACTACACCCCTGTTCTGCTGCCTGTCCATGCCCCCCCACTTTGGGCTCCCAGAGTGCAGTGGTGGCTGGTGGCCATCAGGGGGTGGAGACTGCGCCTCGCAGCTAGGACTTTGCCGAGCTGATGACGTCACAGCCTTCAGGGCCGTGAGGTTTTCAGCCCGGCAAACATGTCGGCTTCTTTGGGCCCGCAAGGGGAGCAAACAAAGACAGCCAGTCACATGACGTGAGTTGGGCAGATAGTGCCCCTGTCCTTCTAGCAGCATTATAAATAATAAGAGTAGTAGTACTAGACTGCAATAAAGGTTTTGTTTTTATATATGAGCTGAGCACTTATTGTTGAGTGTAAGGGGGCACAGTCATTGCTTTGGCGCAAGGAGTCTCCTGCTCCGCTGGGGAAGGCAGTGTCTGTCCTGAACGCATGCGCAGTTGCTGCGGCAGGCAGTGTCTGTCCTTGACACATGCGTATTTGTTAAACCAAGGACCTCAACAGGCGCTCCACTGCTGGAGGCCGTGTCGGTCACGCGCGCATGCGCACTTGTTAATCCAAATCCCTATTTAACCCGCGCTCGTAGTTCAGTCCTGGGCTTTCTTGTGTGTGTTAGAAGACAGTGTTGACGGTCCTGGCTGCGTCCCCTCTCGGTTAGACTCTGTACAGGCAGTGCTCTTCCTGCGAGGCTGCTCAATACTCAGTGACACAATCTTACGGTTTAATGTGTTTTGCTATTCTCAGCGCATGCGCACACATAAGTAGAGGAAATCCTGCGCATGCTATTTGTGACAAACCGCGTGTCCTGCGCATGCGCAGCTGTAGATCATTAAGGAGGCACTTGTACCGCGCGCGGTTTGTTGTTACGGTGGCGCCTTCAGAGCCGGAGTCCCTCGGTGGGTCCCCTCAGGGCCAGGCCGCTCCTCCCTCAGGCCACTCCTCTCACAGAGCGAACGCACAAGAGAGATAAGGTAAGAAATAGCCTCGAGGCAGCGGTCTAACTGCATTAAACAAAGTATGGTAACTGCAGTGGGGGCGGGCCTATGAATAGTAGGGGCGGGGTCAGTGGGGGCGGAGTCTAGGTCAGTGGGGGCGGGGTCTGTGAATGGGAGGGGGGCATTGTATGTGGGGGCGGGGTCAGTGGGTGTGGGGGCGGGGTGGGTGGGGGCTGGGCCTGTGGATGTGGGGCTGGGTCAGTGGGGGGGGTCAGTGGGTGGGGGCGGGGTCTGTGAATGGGAGGGGGGCATTAAATGTGTGGGCGGGGTCAAAATAATAAACATTCATAGACTTGAGGCATTGAATGATTATTTCCAGAGTGCACCCTCCTCTGCCAGGAGGCGGGTCTGGCCAGGCCGGGCTCTCGCTGGCATTCTTACCACCCAAGACAGAACTTGGGTTGTGAGCGGGCGGCCGCGTGGTTCTCATGCACGCCGCCAGTGCGACCAGAATTTGGAACTCACTTCCTCCATACCTTCGCACTGCCACCTCTTTCCGCATCTTCCGAAAGGGACCTTAAAACTCTTCTCATTCGAAGACACTGCTACCAATAATTCTCTGGCTCTGACTGTTTCATTTTCCTCACTGGAGAACTAGTTTGTTCTTACGCTTCAACTGTGGAATGTGTTTTTTTGGAACCATAATCGCTCCAACTTTAGTTTGCATTGTGTAATTTTTAGCGGATTTATTCTCTGTAAATATGTTGGCATAATATCTAATCCTGTATACTTCGCTCTATTGTAAAGCGCTCTGACACCTCAGGGTAAAGTATGTGCTATAAATAAATTGTCTAAATAAATCCAATGCTTTGCGACCAGGCTGTTGAAGACTCGTTGTGGCCTTGGGGCTCCCAGTCACACGTCCTTAGGTCTGTAGACTAAAGACTGTTGCAGCTTGCACCTCAGAACTGTTCAATTCCTCAGGTTCCGGCGGGCTGCTTTTGGAGGCTTCAGGCATGATTCTGAATGCCGCCGTACTCGGCGAATCTCAAGTTGCATATTCTTACCTTTCTCCTGGGCTACTGCAACCACAGACTTTTACCAATTTGCTGACCGCATCTATAAATGATGTTTGACACAAGTGTATCCACATGAGCATCTTTTAATGTGGCTGATCTGGGTCGTGACCTGGGGCTTGCTGCAAATATTTTTAGGTCTCGCCTACTCAGCACTCAAGCGCTGATAGGAGGGACCTCTTGGAATCGCTCAGGACTTTTGTTTAAACTCGTGCATGTTTTGCACTGTTCTCTATTGACACTCGTGCACGTTTGGCGATTCCCTTGCGGGATCGAGCAGTGGTGCCATCTGTTTTCAATTATCTTGCTCGCGCTTTCGAAACAGATGGCGCCGCTGCTCGCTCCCGCAAGGCAAACACTGTGCGTGTCTGGTCCCTGTTTGAAACTTTATTTTTGTGCTTTTTCCCACATGGCGGCCCTATTTATCTCTTTTTCCTTTGGTTTTAGTTGTGCATGTCCTTAATTGTTAACCGCAGTACATTTTGTTGCTGGTGGTTCGCTTGGCAGGATGGTCAAATCTGCTTGTCGTGCCTCGTTGCTTGAATGGTTTGCGTGTGGTTGGTTTGTTTTTACATGTTCATGTGCTTTAGCTAAACTATGTTACTGCTGATTAAAAAAACAACAAAAAAACTTTTCTTCCGGGTGGCAGTAACTCGTGTTCGTATTCCGGAGAGGGTCTGGATCTTTGCGATATCAAGACATCACCACAGCCTGATATTCCTGGTAAATTATATTATCTCCTATCTAGGTTCCATTCCACTCTTCCCTCTCCGGCTTGATGTGGTTCCTGTGCCTCTAGTCCCCTCCCCCCTTTCTTGTTTCCCAGTTATAGCCTTCAAAGAAAGAGAACCCGTTTGAAAAAAGAGCACCTCTTTCCCCTAGAAAAACAAATAACCTCAAATTTATGGCCAGTCGACGTTTATCTAATTGTAAGCATTGCATGCGTTCAGATTGTTACACCACTAATCGCTGTCGTTTGAGTTATGTGCTAACAACCTGGCATGAGATGTTTTCATGTACTTGATCTTTAAAGTATGTTTTCAAAGTGCCTATATGCTTCAAAAAGAGCCAAAAGTTGGGGTATTTTCGGCTTTGAAAATGATCAGGTTATAAGTCTGCCCTGCTCCATCTTCTTTGCCATAATGGGGTGCGGTTTTTCAACTGACTGGAGAGTATGTTTCGATTTAGAGGACTACGTCATAGGAACAAGGTGACTGTGCCTCTGTCTTGTCCTGTTTTATTTATGCGCAAGGCGTGTGGTCTTAGTCTATACTGCCATTAATTAGTTTCTTTAACTGATGTATAAGAGAGAGATCTTGGCACTCGTGTTTTTTGTGTGCGTATTATCCATTTTTCAAATACTTCCCTGACCTGTCCCTCGCTTACCAGTGAAGGTTATCAACGCTTCCTTTACCCTCCTCACTAATAGGTTTGCTGCCTTTAATTTCTCTGCTTGTGGTATTCACTTTTTTTGTATCCTCCCTGGTGTTCACTGCTTTGAACCTTTACTTGTTCCACATTCCTATGTCTGTGGCCTTATCCTCCCACCTTGTTTGTGCATTTTGCCTATCTTCTGCTTGACCTTGGAGCTTTAGTGACCATGGGGCTTTCTGTTCTCAGCAAAACCAAAGGAAATGATGGACGGAGTGTTGAACATTGCAAGCACTCACCCCCAGTCAACTGATCTGGGTTTAATCCATCATGGCCATATGCAAATCAGTCTGACCCTGTGCCTCATGGGAACAGTCCAGCCCGAACTGCCAAGCCATGTCTTCCCTGGACCGGAAACAAGCTTCCTAGGACCGGTTTCTGGCATTTCAGCCGTCTTCAGCCAGGCTTGCTTAAATCCAGTGGCAAAGTGAGCAAGGGACTCACGTCTGAGCATACCCTGCCAACTTATGGCGAACAAAGCAAAACCAAAGGAAATGATGGACGGAGTGTTGAACATTGCAAGCACTCACCCCCAGTCAAATGATCTGGGTTTAATCCATCACCGTTCTTTAGCCCACTCTGCCACCCCAGTTCAGACATGGCCATATGCAAATCAGTCTGACCCTGTGCTTCATGGGAACAGTCCAGCCCGAACTGCCAAGCCATGTCTTCCCTGGACCGGAAACAAGCTTCCTAGGACCGATTTCTGGCATTTCAGCCGTCTTCAGCCAGGCTTGCTTAAATCCAGTGGCAAAGTGAGCAAGGGACTCATGGTCATTTCGTATAAGCGGAGTATAAGGGCCGCCATGATGGGTGAGGGGTGGTGCAAGCAATTGAGGGGCTGGATAAGGTAATGCACCTATATTCAAGGGTAAAACAATAGACAATTCAGAAACAGTATGGATAAAAAGGACATTATTACAATAATTACTATACATTGTAGAACCATACTCCGCTACTCGAGGATTTTTGACCTCACTAGACCATTGTCTTTTTGAACTAACTGGACTGTTCCCATGAGGCACAGGGTCAGACTGATTTGCATATGGCCATGTCTGAACTGGGGTGGCAGAGTGGGCTAAAGAACGGTGATGGATTAAACCCAGATCAGTTGACTGGGGGTGAGTGCTTGCAATGCTCAACACTCCGTCCATCATTTCCTTTGGTTTTGCTTTCTGTTCTCAGCCATTGAACACGGCACACGGTTCCTTCTAGGCAAGATGTCCCTGCCTCTAGGAATGCAGCACCGGGCATTCAGTTACGATGATGCCCTGGATGACACTGCTCCGATGACCCCTCCTCCTTCAGACGTGCGCTAATAACATCTGGAGGCAGCCTGTTATTCCGGAGCACAAGTACAAGATGCTCTCTAAGGTATGCACTTCAGCCTTTTGGAGAGGGGGCCGTATCATTCTGATGGCCGGACTTTCCAAAAACTCCGCATAATCACCTACTAATAAGTTAAGATTTTACGATCATTGACTATCTTGTGTGCAAGACCTTTTGTGGAATACAGGAAGCTAAGTGGGTTTGGGGAGTTGCTAACAAGTATTTTGTTTTCTCTTAACCTTTTCCACCAACGTCACAGTGGGCGTGTGCGGAGGACGGCCGGCCAAACTGCGCACGCGTCATTTTTTTCCGCCCTGCGCAGCGAAGAGGATAATTACACAGCTGTTATCGTTTTCCTAGGAGATGTGATGCAAGCTGTGTGCAGGGGTGTGGAATTTATTAAAATATCTACTTGTCCATCGGGCAGGTTGCTTCATAAATCTACTTGTCCTGTAACAAAATCCACTTGTCCCTTTGGTGCCATGTTGTGCTGTGACAGATAATGGCAGCAATTTCATTATATAAGAGCTCTTATATAGCCTCTCTGATTCTGCCAGGGCTCATACCATAGTAGTGTTTGAATACTAGCAATCCCTTTATGGTGCTACGTTTCCGCAGATCTACATACTGGGACTGGAGGTAGTGGTAATCAATAGTTCCAGGGTTGGAATGTCCTTTTGAGTCTGCAAACCTACTAACTTGCATGTTTTAAGGGTTTTCAACAACTCTTCTCTAATCGTTTCCAATACTGAGAAATGTTTTAAATTTACTCCTGACAATGGCAGAAGTAAAACTTCTTCCAGAGTTGGGGAAAAAAGTGGTTGAAGGGAAATAAACTTGCAAACACTCAGGTTTTCGAATGAGCAAATCTACACATGCATATATGCTCCTGATAAAATGCAGTTCACAAATATTTTCTAGGAGTACTATCTCTTGCACTACTGCTGTAAATTCTTGTGAATTCATGAAAGCCATATTGCTGCCCTTAAAGCAAGGACATATACCAAGGGTGCACTTTTGAGACTTTCTTTAATAATTGGGCCCCTAATTTTGTCTTGCGTTAACCATCACCTTTTGTGTTTATTAAAATTCTCTCTCTCTCTCTCTCTCTCTCTCTCTCTCTCTCTCTCTCTCTCTCTCTCTCTCTCTCTCTCTCTCTCTCTCTCTCTCTCTCTCTCTCTCTCTCTCTCTATAGGCTGGCTTCACGGTGAGTGACAGCATTCTGCTCTTTCACAAGGAGCATATCGGCACACAAATTAGTTTTTTTCAGTGCCAGTAACTAATGTGGCCGTGTGTGCTTTTTGACACCAAAAACAATTTTTGCTTTAGCCAATGTTTGTTATAATGGTAAGGGTCCGGCAGCTCTCACATCAATAAGGTTTTACAAAAACCATGCAAAAACAAGTCACGCATTGCCAAAACTAAAAAGCTGACCACCATTTCAGACCTATTGGCTTTGCCAATGCTTGTTTATTTTTATGTTCCCCAAAATGTTATTGAAACTGGTTACACTGATTTTCTAATGTGAATATTTTGGGGAAATACTAGCATGCATCAACACATTTTACTAAATGATGCTGCAAAGAAATGGTACCTGAACTTTTACAGTAGTTTAGCAAAAAAAAGGTTCCTACTTTCATTTTTTAGTAACATTTTATATTGAAAGCAAAAAATCACTAATCTTGCTTTCAAGCTTCTGCAAAAATTTACATCCAATCAGAGAGCATTCTGGGAGCATTATGCATAGCCTCTTATTGCTAAACTTTGAAACCGTTAGTACACATTTTTATACTGGAACCACTGTCAGTAGTGCAGTCAGAACTTATATTTACTGAGAGCGCTCACCCTAATAATAAAGGCTTTCAATTAATGAACCATTAATACAAGTTTGAACAGCATTAACATATGCACCCAAATATTAACTTAACTGCAGGCAGTGCCCTTCCCTGATCCTTAATGGGGTACTGCAAACTGGCAGCCAGAGGGTTTGTACTGCAGGGGGTTGGGCCTGCTTGTCCCAAGGACAAAATGCACATTAAAACTTGTTGCCCTTGACCCCAAACAATATGTCCTGGGCGTCGGGCTATAGGAATTCCACATCCCTGTGTGTGACCCGGATTTTATCGTAACCTGTGTTTCTGGGGCATACAGTTATGCCCGATGTGTCATTGCTCCTCGTGGAGTTTTGAATATATTATCATTGTATTTAGTTGTTGACTTGAAAACCTGTCTTAAGTCTTTATCTCGTGCTCTAGCATCCAGTCTATTTTTTTTTGTTGATGCATGCAGAAGAGGCTAATTCATTTGCTTCAGTCGTCGTTTATTTTTTTCGCCCTTTGCTGCCCCCCACCCGACTGATGTGCTAATATAGACTACCTATTCGCTCCCAAATTGCTTCATTCTGTTCGCACTGAGGATGTAATAGCAATCATGAATCTCCAAAGCTTCCTTTTTAGGGCTAGAGCGGTTGACCTCGAAGCTGGGGGACCAGGTTCGAGTCTCAGCAACTACGCTCAACCGCCTGTGATTCTGGGCAAATCACTTAAGCTCCCCGTGCCTAACAAAAATGAATGTGTCCTCATGTAACGAAACTGGTGTTCATGTAAAGCACTCTGATACCTGATGTCTCGGGTCTAGTTTGTGCTATATAAACAAGCATTGGCATAGCCAATAGGTCTCGCCTTGGGGACCTTATAATTTTTTAGCCAGGCAGCACATTATTTATTACATTAGTCATTTAAGATATTAAAGTTTGGGGTAAATCAATGGCGGGAGACAATTCATATGCTGTAAAAAAAAAAACATCAAATAAATGAATATGCAAGCATATTAGTAATAATGATTGTTTTGTCAGAAATGTATTGCTACCTTGATTAACTGCTTGAAGGCATCGGACCAGAGGTTTGCTATGTGCAGATTCGCTTCTGTGTTCGGTCTACCCCACACTGCATGGAAGGCACAGACGTACCCAGTTGGAGCAATAAGCTTTTGCTTGATTTGCCAGGACTTGGAGCTCCCTGGGGGCTGGTCCTCAAACACACACAAAGCTTTTCTTGCAGTTTTATATAGCGCAGACTCGACCCGAAGTGGTCTTGGAGCGCTTTTTGTAGGCACTGGCAGGAGAGCCAGGGGTTAAACTGAAAAAAACAATGCATGGGTGGACAGGCTTGGGGTCTCATGCTATTAAGCCCTTCAGCACGGTGCGGATTACCGCGCCGTGCTGAAGGTTCGGTGCGCGGGCGGGGCCGTGAGGGAGTGGTTCCGTCATGCGCACAGCGCGACCGTAGCGCATGACGGAACCACTCCGTCACGCGCATCGAAGGGGTTAAAGCCTTCCCTTGCATCACTATGCTGCAAGCACGAGCTTAATAGGGCCAAGGAATGTGCCTTTATTTTGTGGGTTTAGGCTTTGTCTGATGAGTCTGGAGGTGGATAATACACTAGTATACATAATTTCTCATTTAGTACCGATCTGTTGCCTGGCTGATTTCTGCTAGATTGCTAGTACTCCAGTAGCCACTTAGTTGCATATTTGGTTGGGCGGTGATGAGATCTGCAGAAAATCCAGTGACATGACCACTGTAACTTCACATGATGCAACTCAAAATAACAAATCATAACATAAAAGCAACATACCTAAAAACAGGACTGCAGTGAGCACTGCAGTGGCACACACAAAGGCCACAAGGGCAATCCGTGTCGCTTTTTCTGCCTCCCACTGCTAGTGACACCATAGTTGGCGTCTGAACTGAAATGCAACGTGCCCTTTGCCTAAGTTTCATAGTAAGCGCTAAGCGCTATATGAATGTAAATACAAATATGCAAAGGTGGGAGCACTGTCAGGGAATAGGTAGGGCTCTGACGCATCAGAAATGCAAAACTAGAAAGTACTGGAGTCTAGACAAAAGAAACTAAGTTCCCATCACCCACCAAAGGTGGCTTGCTTCATCATCTGGGAACAATGGGAGCTACCATTACACCACTCACCTATAGAGAAATGAAGGTGGTGGTTATACAGTTGTCCCAGAAGTGAGTACCAGTATACTTCTTATGTCATAAAAAGCATGGTGACTATTTAAAGGGTGATGATTGCAGTGCTGGTGATAGTGAGTGGAAAAAAGTGCTACTAAAAATGCCTACCAAGACACAAACATATTTATTCGTGCGCTGTCTTGGTGTCACTCTAAAAACAGTGCATATACAGCTTTAACAAGTAACTGTTAGATGTCCAGGTCTACATGTTTCAGCTAATGGATGTTGGAATCCAAGCTTTCGTCAGGACCTTAAATTATTGCTACTGCAAAAACAACAAGTGCTAATATGTAAAAACATTAAACAACATCAAGGTTGGTAACGATACAACCTGGATAGTCTTGTAAATCCAAAGAGGACAGCTACAGACAGTTGTATTTGAAAGATACCCGGCTTTCTGGAGGAGCGCACCTCGCCTCACCTGGCATCCGCTCAGGACTTGAGGCACCGCTCTACAAAATGGAAATCTACAATAAATTGTTTTTACACCCGAAACCAGGAAAATATTACATCTGATTAAGGTGATGTAACATTCCATTAACTCCGAATAATACAGTATAAGAACATGGCAGATCAGGTATTTAAAATCACTCGTTAAAGCAGTTAGCCATGGAAGTTTGTCATGAGCCTTAGTTTGGAACTGGCTCTATAACAAAACTCCATATATTGGCCTTCTTTACTTTCTAAACGATATTGAAATGAAGTCATTGAGTAGACACAAGATGCTATGCAAGCATATATATTTTTATGCGTTTTCTCAGAGTGTAATCCATCTCCAAACGGGAGAGAAAATCTATTGTTTTAGGTGAAGGCGCTTATTGTATCAACCTATACTTAATTAATATGCACGCAAACGAAGGCATCAATCAGTAAATCGTACCTAGGTAAATGCTGGCCGATGAAGGCTATAGTCTTCCCAAACATGCAAAAGATTAGGATAGGGGTGTGGCGGCCTGGCTTACCTGTCCGTCGGAACCCCTCTCTGGAACTGAGCTGGAAGGGGAGGTAACCGGCAGGGAGGTAGTCTGCTAATAAATAGGCCCCATAGTGTTCGCCACTTGTCGAGCGTAGCTTCCATGATTGTGTGTAAAAAAAACGGAGGTGCACGACTGGACGTAGTCACGTCTTACGTGTGAGACTTTTGGGAGTTGTAGTGTATATTTGATTCAAGCGTGAAACAAACCTCAAACGCAATAATTTCCATCAGCATATCAAATATGAACATTGTGTGCGTGTTCTGGAAAAGAGAAATTGCGCTTTAGAAGCATATAATCGGAACGTTAGACCGACAGTACTTTTTGTATATTATATGTTGATTCGGGGATTATAAACTGTCTAGGTCTTTAAATTTATCCCTCGGACCCCCCTTTTTTTGTAAGAGATTTGTGAGCAAAGAATAGGTAGGGCCACGTGTTAAAAGGAAGGGTAGTAGAAAATGCCGTCAATCATGGAGGAAAACCGACTCACAACATAAAAGCAAGAGTTATAAAATTATTCAACTGCTTTCGAAAGTTGCAAAGAGAAACGAACAGATCAGACATCAGTCGAAAATGTATTTTGTTGGCGATAAATAGAACAAGGTTAGTTCAGGAATCTGAGGGAGTAAATATACAGGGGAAGATAGGGCAGGAATTGGATGGAATGTGAAACAAGACGGCAAAAGTGAAAGCAGGGGTGCGCACGCGCCGGCAAACACACGAGTGGTGCACGGGCAGCCACCCCAAAAGTGAAAGTAATCACGCTACAGATGGCGCCTCGGGCGCTGAATGCTGGCAGCTGTGCACGTTCACGCTCGCGTGAACGCAAGCTTTAGGTCCGCAAAATCCAGTAGGTAGCACTTTGAAAACCCACTTACTAAATGTCTCGCCTGAGCCGCGCATGCGCTGGCTCAACGAGACCTAAAAAGGGCTTTGTCAATATGGACTGTCTCTACATGGGTAATATATACCAGCCATAGCTGCAGTGCCTCTGTTACCAAGGTAATAACATTTGTAAAACGTCTCACCAGTGCTATATGACTTATTACTTAAATATCCAATTTAAATATATTTTGGCAAATTCAGCCATATATCTCCATATGGCAGCTTATGAGTTCTGAGAATAAGTATATTTTTTATCTCAAATATACTCTCTCAATTTTGGTATACATAAAATCACCCAGGCAAAAGCTTCTATTTAGTAGGCTGAGCTGCACACAGGAGCCTACTTACAGGTAGCAGGAAGGCTACCTGTAGCTGATGAGCTACTCGTTGGAGAAGCCTGTTCTAGGAATGTGTATTTCCGGAGGAATTCAGATGCAGAAACACAACACTGGTTTAGTCTTTTGTTCTAATATTGCATGACCTCTACAAAGGTGTAGAATTTTGTGGATTGTTCATACTAAGGTTGACGTATTGTGTGGCGTTACTGCCAGTGCATGCCAACGTTGGAACTGGGGAACCAGATTTGAGTCTCGGCCTTGGCTCAAAATCCTGTGATCTGGCCAAATCACTTTATCTTCCCATGCCTGTACGCAGTGAATGTGTGACCTTGTATGATGTAGCTGGTGCCCATGTAAAGCGCTTCAATTAGGACCTCCGGACGAGTTCACGATATATAAAAATGCAAAAATATGCACAAAGTATTAAAAACAAAGACCTAACATAAGGAAAGACAAATATATATGCATTTCCTGACTAATTTGTACAAAGTGAAACCTAGATAAACTGCAGCTTCCTCGCTAAAATTGTGTGGTGTTAGACAAATATTTTGTTTCACCTAAACTTGTTTCTTCATCTATCGTGTATGAAAGCAGTTTCAAATGTGTGAGTTCAGAATACCAACTGTACAGAAACCTATTGTGCTTGATTTAATAGTCTATAATTTTGCTCTATAATAAGTTGGGCCAGAAACAGGGTTTACATGACAACTGTCTTGCCTCTTAGTGTACTAATGGTTTATGTGTAAAAACTATCACTTTTAATAAGTACTTCTCAGTGCAGTGCTATAAAGTTATGGATCAACTTTATCATATTTTACATGATGTTTAATTGCGTGATTTACATAGCACACGTTTTCAGGGCTCGGCCAGACCCTTGGCTCGGCTCTCCCTGTAAATGTGTTTGCTCATCTGCCTCCAGCTCATCCGTATCATTTGCTTTTAGATAATTCACCGCCTTTCTTGCATCTCAATACGATGGAGGTTTGCAAAAGAAAGTTCCGTCATATACAGAACAGGCGGGTGACTGCGGGGTTTACGCAAGGCAGGAGAGGTGCAAGACGTGAATCGGAAATAACCGTCCATACTAATGCGTGTTGGTGCCAGTGTGAGGTGTATGGCGATGCGCTGAATAGATGCAAAAGAAAGGCCACATGCGCACAAGCCCCCTGCGCAGAACAATAAAAACAAACCACATCAAGGCAGGGTCTGAGCCAAGAGGCTAGGGCCATAAATCGATAATGCTACTTTCACTATCAGTGAGGTTGGAGTCCTCTACAAACATCGATCACCCTGCTGTGTCTGGTTGCTGGATGGCCCTTTCTTTGAAAACAGTGAAGGATAAAGATGTCTTCCATGGTGCAGGGACTCCCAGCTCGCACCCTGTTGTGATTTCGATGTTTACTGCTCATGCAAACGACGCAGAGTTTTCCCAGACCGGACACCTGTGTCCAGTAATCTTTTCATCTAGTCATTGAGCATACATCGTATATCTCTACAGCACAGAGGCATCTGGCAGCCGTTACCAGCAATGCACTAAGGCAATAAGATGCTCCCTGTCTACGGGGCCTGCTTCTCCCTCACGAATGCGCGGGCGCCCGCGCATGCGCATTTGTGAGGAAGAAGATATCCAGGAAACAGCAAGATGGAGCCCCGGGACGCGGCAGCTCAGGTAAGTAATTTTTCTTTATCTAATGTTTGTAGTAATTGTAAAATGAGGGCGGGAGGGATGCGGGTGGCGCGTAGTGGGGCTACGCGAAGTGTGCGGGTGGGCGTAGATTTGCCCCCACTCCGTATTGCTTCACGTAGCCTCACTACGCCCACGGCTGGTATTGATGAGCCATAAATACAAGTTCGAACATCGTTAACGTATGAGCACAACTATTCCTTAACTGCAGACAATGCCCTTCCCTGATCCATATGTGGTAGTGTAATCTGGCAGCCTCTGCTGCATGGGGTTGGGCCTACTTGTCCAAAGAACAAAATAAACCTGAAAACGTCTTGTCTTTGACCCCAAACAATTCTGTGAAGTATAAATAGTCCAGTAATCATGATATATACAAGACTTTGATTGCCAACTTGCTGCTCTCCAAGGAGTAGGCAGCCGAAGCAGCTACAAATGGAGGCTACAAAGATTGAGAGAGAGAGAATTGACTAACTAGCCAGAGTCTCAGAAAATGCAGACCACTGCCAATGATCACATATTGTGAGTTTGAGTTTGACAGTGCCTTGTCCATAGTTGCGTGAGGTGTTCGTGGGGGCATAAAGCCCTCACTTGCAAGGCAGGCAACAAACTGAGAGCTTAATAACACCATGTATTTCTTGCTAATTTCCCTCCCATTATGTTGCCACTTCATTTGATGTTTTAGAGAAAGTCTTGCATGATCAGTAAGGACAGCTGGCAGTTTGACAGAAACACACTCGCAATATGTGTATATTTCTCTGTAAAGTAAGTTCATATTACCAGAAACGTAATAGTGCCATTTCTATAGCTAATATTGCATAAATATATAATATATCTGCTCGATATTCCTCCCACCACCTTCCTAGTCTCACGGAGCTTCGGCGAAGTATCACAGCACCACAGCCGGCAATTCTCTTCAAAGTGCTTTATTCAACTATATATATATTACCTACTGGCGGTCGCCAGTAGGTAGTTATAGTTAGGACCACGTTTCCATAGGAAATCCGCAACATTCTATTTGGAATAACTTTTGCGCCGGTCGACGAATCCTCGCGAATTTTTCAAAATAGGTGGGGCGCTACGCTCCGCTCCTACCCTGAAAGTCTCGGGGGGATTCGTCAAGCGGGAGCTGAGATAAAAGGGGGGTCCCAAAACGCGTTTTTCCCATGCATTTTTCCATAGGACCTTTAGACACAGCTACAGCCCGAACGGCTGAACAGAATTACTTGACATTTGGCAGAGAGGTAGTCCTCAGGTCAAGGAAGTGCCTTTTGCAGGTTTGGTGTAAATCTGTTCAGTAGATTCAGAGAAAATAGCCTTTAAATCAATATATATATCTGAGCCAGCTTACGGTGCGCTTACGGTGCGCTTACCGTACGCGTACGGTGGCGTGCGCGAGCGCGATTCTGATTGGCTGTTAGATCTTAGTAAACATTCGAATCGGTCGAAACCAGGAAGCGGCGGCCGCCATTTTGTGTATTTCACTCCGGTAAAAAAGGGTGATATCTTGAAAAGGGGGCAAGGAAGAGAGTTACAGACCCCCTAACATTTGTAAGGGGGTCAAAGGACAGAAAAGTACAAAGAAAACATTTATTGATTTTAAAAAAAATCGCGGGGTACGCGTACGGTAAGCTCACCGTACGCGTCCGGTAAAAAAAAGAAAAAAAAAGAAATGAAATGCAGATTTAAGTGTTTAGATATTAGGGGCCTCTAAAAAGAGCCGTTGTGTTTATGAAGTGATTTTTTATTGGTACCTACAAGTAAGTACCGATGCAGAGTCTAAGGTTCAAGAGGAAGACTCTGTTCCCTTCATCAGTGAAGTGTACACCATCTCCTCTATAAATGTCTTGCATGTCGTAACGCAAGTTGTTGTGGTAAATGGAACCCATACCATAGTCACGGAGGAAAGCAGAAACAGATTTGTTGACGTGCTTTCTTGCTTTGTCAATCTGCGGACAAAAATGATTGGACCAGTTCCATTTTTGCCTTTGGCATATGTTAGAAAACACAAAGGCAGTTTTAGGGAAAAGTGAAAACAGTTGTGCAAAGGTGTCCTTCATAAGCATTTCCAGACCTACCCCAGTCAAAGTGCCTAGGTCATTGCCACCACAGTGCACTATTATGAGGTCAGGGTGTTGGATTTGCATGAAGGATTTCACCAATGGCATCAATTGGTGCCACTTTAACCCTCTCTGACCAATCCATTTAATGTCTACATTTGGCAAAGCAAGGTCTCTCACCATATCTGTTTTCTCTGCATACTTTTCACTCCAGAAGACATAGCTGTGCCCTACAATCCACACTGTGAACATCTTCAAAGGAGAAATGGATGCACTCAGGAGGTGTAATTCAGTAGAATGGTAAAAAGAAATGAATGACAGTTTGGAAATGGAGGCATACATATTTTTTTTATAAAAAAAAGAACTGATTGGCTGTTTCCTACCATTCTAGAATAAAAACTAGGCTGTATGTGTAAATTAATAGAAGCATGTTTTGTATTGGTACAGAAAAATGTGTTACCAAAGAACAGTACTATGGATTTGCTGTTAGGTTTGAAAAGTCAAGCACTCTTGCTCTGTGGAATTGAAACATTGTTTGGTGAACTTCTGACCTAACTCCACACAGCAGTGTTCCATGAGCTGTTGCTATGGTAGCAGGCAAAAGTCAAGTTGGGGGAAGGGTACTAGGCAGAAGTCAAGTTGGGGGAAGGGTACTTTTGGAAAAGGGTTGGGTTTTCAACCAATAGAAATGTGTGATTACATTTGAAAAAAAGGGGGAAGCACTGAGATTTGAAATTAACATGTATATGTGTGGAAAAAGAAAGGGAAAGTTTGCCATTATCTGGTTCTGCTGAGAGGAGAGAGGTGTAAAGAACAGAGATCCTGGCTCTGATAATCTGCTGTTTGAGTGCCACATTTCTTTCACAACTAACTAATTTTAAAGGTGAGTTTAGAGTTTGAGAGGGGATGTATATGGTAAATTAAGAAATGAATAATAGAAATGGAATTCCTTTTGTTGAAGTTGTGTTTATCATTTTCTGTTTTGTGAGAAATTTAAATGTGAGGAACATGTAAAATAATATGGACTATGTTTTCACGATAAATTAAGGTGTACTGGTAAAAATAAGGAATACTTTAAGGGTTTCAGGTTGCACTCAGTAATGCAAATACATACAGCATCAGTAAGGCTGGTTGCCCTTGCTGGAGTGTAGGCAGTCACCCAGGTTACAAATGGTGCTGGTTTGAAAAAGCAGTTTGGACATGTGCTGTTTTCAGAATCTGAAAAGTGGATTCAAGATGTGTCAGTCTGTAAAAGTGTTTATCACTTGCCAAAAAAAAGAAAAGTAAGTGTGCTTTCAAATTGGCAAAGAAATTTCGTTTTGTGACTAATGTGAAAACATGACTCTGTGTGCAAAGAGGAATTACAGGCAGAGATTTATTGCATATTGCTCTGGTGATTTCACAGTTACATTAGATGGAAAGGGGGAGCCATTTTTTTGTGCAGAAGCAGACTCTTAGCACACACCCAGCTGCTTATCCTGTGGAATCATGCACAGTATTCACAACCGAGTGGGGTTTGAGGTTTCAGTCAGTAATGCAAATACATTCAGCATCACTAAGGCTGGTTGCCCTTGCTGGAGTGTAGTGAGTCACCCAGGTTACATATGGTGCTGGTCTGAAAAAGCAGTTTGGACATGTGCTTTTTTAAGAATCTGAAAAGTGGATTCAAAATGTGTCAGTCTGTAAAAGTACTTATCACTTGCCAAAAAAAAGACTAGTAAGTGTGCTTTCAAATTGGCAAAGAAATTTCGTTTTCTGACTAATATGAAAACATGACTCTGTGTGCAAAGAGGAATTACAGGCAGAGATTTATTGCGTATTGCTCTGGTGATTTCACAGTTGCATTAGATGTAAAGGGGGAGCTATTTTTTTATGCAGAAGCAGACTCTTAGCACACAGCCAGCTGCATATCATGTGGAATCATGCATAGTATTCACAACCGAGTGGGGTTTGAGGTTGCAGTCAGTAATGCAAATACATTCAGCATCACTAAGGCTGGTTGCCCTTGCTGGAGTGTAGTCAGTCACCCAGGTTACACATGTTGCTGGTCTCAGAAATGGAACCAGATGTATTGTGGAGTTATTTGAGATATATTTTTGTGATTATACTTCTGAAACAAAAATGTCAGACGGTATTTTAAAGAAATAAGTATTGATATTAGATGATATTTTTTAAGAATATTATGCATTTCTATAAAGTTATGTTTATGCAAAAAGAGATTGTGGGCTTTTTTAAAACAATCTTTGAGATTAATTCTTTTTTTTGCCCGCTGTTAAATGATGAATGCAATTGCTTTCACAATTTATAGTGAAATGCAATATATTCTGAAAACAGCAAAAAAAAGGCAAATTTTTTTTTTGAAAAATATGTAAATATGTGTACTGTATTATAAAATGTTTTATTAAATATTAATACTTTTTTCTTTTTTTTCAGATTGAGATAGAAATTTTTCGAAAACTAGAACCATTTTTATAGCAATTAAAATTAAATTTAAATTAATAAATATTTTTTTGAGTGGGTATGGTAAGTCAAAAATTTCATGGTCCCTTTTTTCCACTTCTCCACAATCACATTTTCAGTTTTTCATTGTAGTCTCTCAAGGACCTTGTAATGTGATAATTGATTTTTAGTGTTTTTAAAAAAAAAAAAAAAAAAATTACGCGTACCGTACGCTAAAAAAAAATCAAAAAAAAGTTTTAAAAACATATATAAAAAATAGTTGAAAGGTAAGGTTGGCTCTTACAAGAGCCGTTGTGTTCATGCAGGGACAGAGGAAAGAAAGAATGGGAATATTAGTCGGTACGACAAATGTGCTGTTCTATTTTATTGTTCACTAAGGAAACACTGGTCTCCCTATGACAAATTAGATCATGACAAGTGGCGCACCGTATTTCAACCCTCACAAACCGATGGTTTGTTTCCAGAGGAGTAGAAAAAGGAGATGCTCCCACCACAGATGAAGGGCTCACCTGACCTGCTGAAGATGGACTCGGCCCTGCAGATGATGGACCAGGCTGAGCTGCTGTGGATGTGCTTGGTTGACTTACTGAAGGGTTACCTTCAGTATGTCGAGCATGTGTCCTTCTGTGTACATCTTTAAGGTGTCTCAACATGGTGTGATTCCCGAAGGAATACTTCTTGTTGGGATTCCCTCTTGAAAGTACACGGCCACACAGCTTACAAGTCACTAAGGGTGCATTTACCTTTTTCTTGCCCTCTGGAAAAGTAAAATACTCCCATATGAAAGAGGTCTTTTCTTTCCTCCTTCTCTGCCTCAAGGTAGTGCTGCTAGCCTCACTCTCAGAAGAGCTCTGCTGTTCTGCCATCGTATCACAAAGACAACCCAGCTCCTTCTCCTAAGGGATCACAAGCAGAAATGAGGGGAATGGGTGTGGTGTAGGAGAGTTCTAGAACTGAAAGTAGTTTCAACCAATCAAAAGTTGTGTTTCATGATCACATGACCCACCGTGCGCGTACGTTACGCTTACGGTGCGCTTACGGCAAAAGTACGCATGCGCGTAAAAAAGACACGCGCATGCGCATAACAGTCACTCCCCAACAGTACGCGCGGCTACGCAAATTGCGTAACTATACGCAAACAGAGTAGATAAATTACGGACATTGCGTAAACCGTACGCTTACCGTACGCTTACCGTACGCGCACTAAAAAAAAAAAATAAAAAAATATTTTCAAAGTTATACTAATATATCTTACCTGTTTGGTAAAATAAAAAAAGAGAAAACTTGAAATATTGCAGATTTTTTAGAAAAAAAACTGTGTTTTAAGAGAATAAAAAGTTAAAAAAAAACTTGTTTTTTTTAAAGAAAAAACACATTTAATATAAGAATTTATAATAAAAAAATCATAAAAAATCAATAAAAAAAATATGGGAATCACATATGTTATAGCTAAGAATTAGCATTTAAAAAACCATACAAATTCACTGAAAAAACCATGGGTTTCACACACGTTATAGTTAGAAATTAGCATTTAAAAAACCTTGCAAATTCACTGAAAAAACCATAGGTTTCACACATGTTATAGTTAGGAATTAGCATTTAAAAAACCTTGCAAATTCAGTGAAAAAACCATAGGTTTCACACACGTTATAGTTAGGAATTAGCATTTAAAAAACCTTGCAAATTCAGTGAAAAAACCATAGGTTTCACACATGTTATAGTTAGGAATTAGCATTTAAAAAACCTTGCAGGGGGAGGAGCCTAGCGCGCACCCAAGATGGCCGCGTAGGTGCGAGGCTCCCGAGGACCTCCGCGACCACCTGCATAAATCCTGACCGAATCCTGTCCTAGATGAGGGGACTGTGTTTGTGAACCCGAACTGAGGTGACGCCCGTTTTCCGTTTTCAATTCGGACTTCGGACACCGGCGGGAGCACCGATTAAGGTTTGCGGCCTTCTCCACACCGGCCCCCCGTACTGGAGTTGTGGGGCGATCCGGCGACAAAGTGAATAACAGCGGCGGGCAAGGCTGGGCGACTCGCGCACCCCGCACTTTCACTTTCGCTTTTGCGCCCTCCTTGCTGCCAGGCGAGGTAGGGTCGCGAAACGGTGTGCGGTGGTGTGGCCTCGTTGGGGTGCCCTGCCGGCCCGCCGGCTGCGGTCCGTCCTGCGGAGCGGTGGTCGCCCCCCCCAGAGCCCTTGAACCGGATTGTCTGCCCCCTTTTTGAGGAGATTGGCTCGATTTGGGGACCGCGACCATGGCCACAAAACAAGATGGCGACCGGGCTAAGGTGAAGTCGACCCGTCGTGGCGCGGCCCATCAATCCAACAACATGGACCGCTACACCCTCCAGAAGGGGTCTCCAGAGGCGCTGCGTAGGTCCCCTACGGGCCCGACTGATGCTCCTGCTCTGCCCACGGACCTGACCCTCCGAGACGTCATGGGCGCCATCGCCGAGATGAAGGCCTCGGTGGACCAGCGCTTTGACACTCTGGCGCAGAAGATCGACTCGGTCCTCGTGGACGTGGGCCTCGTGAGAGCCGATCTGTCAAAAACAAATGACCGGGTCGATTCTTTGGCCCACTCTACCGCGGGCCTCACATCTGACGTGGCGGCCCTCCAACAGGAGGTGCGCAGGCTTGGCCAGGCGAGCGCCCTGATGCATCGTCGACTGGAGGATTCCGAGGGTCGGGCCCGGAGAAACAACGTCCGCATTATCGGGGTGCCGGAGGGACGCGAGGCAGAGGCAGCGGATCTGTTTGTGGAGGACTTGGTCCTCACCCATCTCCAGCCTCGGGGGCTGAGTAAATTCTTTGCAGTGGAACGTGCCCACAGGGTCCCCGGGGGTAGGCCTAAGGCCGGAGCCCCTCCGAGGCCTCTCATCGCCCGGATTTTCAATTTTCGGGACAGGGACGCTATCCTGCAGACTTCCAGGCTACAAGGGCCGGTCAGACTTGACAATATGGATATAAATTTCTATCCTGACTTTACTCCGGCGGTCCAAAAGCAGAGACTGAGCTTTCTCGGTGTCAAACGTCGCCTACGGGACCTGAATCTCAAATATGCGATGCTTTTTCCGGCTAAGCTGAGGGTGGAGGTGGATGGCCGCACGCACTTTTTTGATCGTCCCGAAGCGGCCGGGGACTGGCTGGACACTTTGCCCGGAGATCGGGGCCGGGGGGGTGGGGGGGGAGCGGTTGGTGGGGAGGGCCCGCCGGATCAGGACTGAGGGACTAATGGTAGGCCTTGCTCTGGACTGTGTTATTGTCACCATTGACTGTTAGGGTAAGTTCCCCTCCTGTGGAGGTCGTGTGGGGTCTCTTGGGGGATCTCCCTCCTCCTCTGGGGGACTAGTTAGTTTTCTTTCTATGGGGCGACAGGCACACTGCACTTTGGGGGGGCTGTTTGGGCTCATGCAGGGGTGCAGGGAGTTCTGTTGGGATGGGTGGGTTGGGGTGGGGTGTGGTTCGTTTCTACCGCAAGGCAAACCCTTCATTGTATTGGTGTTTTTGAGATGCTCTCGGGGGGACAAATGATGGCTTCTGTATGTGATGGGGGGTAGGGACCTGACTTTGTTGTCCTGGAACGTTAACGGACTGGGTGATAGGATTAAGCGGGGTGTGGTCCTACAATATCTGAAACGGATTTCGCCTGATGTGGTCTTTTTGCAGGAGACGCACCTCATTGGTAACTCCTTTTGTGCCATGAATCGACGTGGCTATCATTTGGTTGCCCACTCGGGCTTCACATCAGGCTCACGAGGGGTGGGCATTATGGTCAAGACCTCGCTCCCGCTAGAAATAGACGAGGTGCGCCATGATGAGAGGGGACGCTACACTGTCTTGGTGGGGAGAATGGAGGGCAAAGTAGTTGTCTTTGTCTCAGTGTACGTCCCACCGGGGTTACAGTCCACCACCTTTGCGGACCTGGGACGCCTCCTGCTTGACCTTCCGGGGGGGCTTCTGGTGGTTGGGGGGGACTTCAATGCGGTGGCCTCTGGGACTATGGATCGCTATCCCCCTAGGGACCTCCCCCGGGCACAAGCGTGGCTGTCTGGCCTTTTGGACACACTGGGATTGGTGGACTGTTGGCGTCTAAAGCATCCCACTCAGCTGCAATACACCTTCCATTCGGGGGCCCATGGTAGCCTTTCGCGGCTTGATCATGTCCTTATCCCTGCGGCCTATGCCGGGAGAGTGGGGGAGGTGCGCCATCTGGCGCGGGGTATTTCAGATCATTCCCCACTCCTGTTGCACTTTGATGTCTTCCCGAGGGGGGAGGGCAGGGTAGCTCCAATCAATGCCTGGTACCTGCGCGACCCCACTATTCGTGCTGACTTGATTAAATCCTTGCAACGGTATTTTGAGGAGAATGTGGGGTCTGTCCCGTCGGCCATCTCCCTGTGGGAGGCTTTCAAGACAGTGCTTAGAGGGGAGGCCCTCTCCTTTATTTCCCATGCCCGGAGGCGCGCACAGGAGGAGGTGACCCGGGTGGAGGCCGAAATTACTGAACTGGAGGGTGATCTGGGGAGTGGGGTGACTGACGCTGCGCTGCACGTTCTACACCTCAAGCAGGCGGCCTATAGGTCCCTCGTCACGGAGGCGGCCAGGGGCCTCAGCAGAGAGCAACAGGGGCGATTGTATGATGTGGGTGATAAGGCTGGCAAGTTGATTGCGTGGTTGGATAAGAAGGAGAGAGCTAGTCGTGTGGTCCCGCTGATTGAGAGAATGGATGGTGTACGTGTTACTGAGCCGGAAGGCATTGTCTCTTGCTTCGCGGATTATTTCCGCGAGGTATATTCCCCGGTTTCTCCCTGCCCGGAGGAGGATTCCCATGCCCTGCTGCGTGACATCGCGCTGCCCTCCCTCTCAATGGAGGACAGGGAGTTGATGGATGCCGCCCCCACCTCGGACGAAATTGCCCTCGCCATCCGCTCGGTCGCTTCTGGCAAGGCCATGGGCCCGAACGGCATTCCTATCGAGTTGTATAAACTGCGACCGGATGTACTGGCACCCCACCTCCGCGCAATGTTCCTTGCGGCCCACTCGCGGGGCTCCCTCCCGCCGGACCAGCGTCTGGCTACCATCGTGGTTATCCACAAGGAGGGGAGACCGCGAGACCGGGTCACATCCTACCGGCCTATCTCGCTCTTGAACGCGGAGCCTAAAATCCTCGCCAAGGTGCTCGCCAACCGGCTGGTCGGCGTGGTGGGCGATTTGGTCCACCAAGACCAGTCCGGCTTTATTCCCCATCGCAATACGGCCCTTAATCTGCGGCGCTTGCACGGAGTGCTCGCGCGTGTTCCGTTCGTGCGGGAGCCGGCCATCTTGGCGTCCTTGGACGCCACCATGGCGTTCGACACGCTTGAATGGCCCTACATCTGGGCGATGCTGGCGAAATTTGGATTTGGCCCGGGATTCATCAGTTGGGTCAAATTGTTGTACTCGGACCCATTGGCACAGGTGGTGGTGAATGGTCGAGTCTCGGCCCCATTCGTGCTGGGACGGGGCACGCGACAGGGTTGTCCCCTGTCGCCGCTCCTTTTTGCACTGGCCTTGGAACCCCTGGCGGAGTGGCTGCGGTGGCACCCTTCTATCCGTGGTCTCCGTTGGACCCCCGAGTATGAGGACCGCGTGTCCCTCTACGCTGACGATATCCTTTTGTACTTAGCCTCCCCGCGCAAATCACTGATTGTCCTGGTCGATGTTTTGCGCTCCTTTGGCCGTAATTCAGGCCTTGTCATCAACTGGGCTAAATCCTGTGTCTATGTGCTTTCCGGGGAGGCTCCTGTCCTCCCTCGGGGCTGTCCGATCCAGATTGCCTCGCAGGGATTTCGATACCTGGGGGTCTATATTACGCTGGACCCAGTGGCCCGCTACGAGCGAAATTTGCTTCCCCCCCTCCAGCGCTTGAAGGAGGACGTCGCGCGCTGGCGGCGCTTGCCGCTTTCGCCGCTCGGCCGGGCGGCATTGTTCAAGATGATGTCATTGCCGCGCTTTCTGTACGCTCTCCAGAACACTATGGACTTGGTCCCGGCGCGCTACTTTCGTGAGGTGGAAAGCTTACAGCGCCGTCTGTTTTGGGACGGGAGGCCGCGTATAGCCCTGGCAAAATTGACGCTCCCGTGGTACGACGGAGGGATTGCCCTCCCGGATATTAAGCGGTATTACTGGGCCTCCCAGTTAGCTGCAATTAATCACGGCTTCTGTGGGCCCGCCCTAAACCCGGCATTTGAAATGGACAAAATGCTCCTGCCCGGTGGCGACTACAATCGAGCGCTCTACACTAGCGTGCCCGATTCCCGCTTGACGGGACCCACGCGTGTCATGGTGCGAGTATGGCACGCGGCTAATGCAGCTATGGGATGGAAGGACCGTTTGACCCGGGCGTCACCGTTGTATGCGTCGGAGAGGCTGGGCTCTTTGTGGACCTCGAAGGGCTTCGAGAGGTGGGACATGATAGGCATCAGTACAGTGGGAGATCTCTGGACGAGGGGAGGATTCAAAACATTCGAGACGCTGCAGGCGGAGTTTCAGCTGCAGGGCAGTGAATACTTTCGCTACCTGCAGGTCCGTCACGCACTGGGTTCCGTCTTCCCAGACGTGGCCTCCATCCCGGAGTCCTCCCCCCTGGAGGATAGAGTGCTAGATGGCCACGTTCCGGACAGCACGATCTCCCTCATTTACAAGAAATTGATAAATGACCTCTCGGGCTTACTGACTGGCCTCCGCGAGGCTTGGGTTGCCGATGGGCTGGAGTTGGACGACGAGGACTGGATTTCCGCGGTGGCCTCTCCGAAGGAGGTGGCCATCCCGGCTCGCCTTCGCTTCGTCCAGCTTAAGATACTCCACCGGGTGTATATGACGGGGCCAAGGCTTCTGCGTATGGGCTATGCCGAGGATGGATTGTGTGGGCGTGGGTGTGGTGCTTTGGCGACTTTTTTGCACATTCTGTGGGAATGTCCGAGGGTGGAGCGATTCTGGCGTGGTGTGCATGAGGTCCTGCGTGCGGTTACGCATGTCGCGCTGTTGCCTGAAGCGAGGAGATGCTTGCTGAATGTGTGGGAGCCGACCGATTACTCGGTTCCGCAGACGCGATGGGTGACTCTGGGATATATGATAGCTAAACGTGACATCGCTCAACTGTGGGGATCCCAGAGGCCCCCGGCGGTGTCGGCCTGGAAAGAACACATGGATTGGTGCATGTTCCGAGAAAAGGTGGTGTATGTGGCGCGGGGTAAGCCTGGGGCATGGGTGAAGATATGGGGCCCCTGGAACGCCTACCGCGGGGGTATTTGCGAGCCGCCGTTGTTGCCTCCCACTTCACCAGCTCCATCCCCCTAGTTGACCCCCTCCCTCAGCCCCGGGCACATTGTTCTCCCAGTCCCGGATCTGTTTCCCTTCCCCTCTCTGGATTTCTTTGGATGGTTGGGGTCCCCCACTTGAGGAGCACGTGTTGTCATTTTTGATCGCGGGTTGCCTTGCGGGTGTGGTTTTATGTTGTTGTGTTGTATAAAACGAAACCGTATTGTGGGCTCAGAGTCATGTGGCCTACGTTGTTGATACCTCCTGCTTTATCGTCTCTGCAAAGTCAAGTGCCTTATTGTATGTATGTCATTTGCTTCTGTCACTTTAGCGGCCGGCCGGAAGGTTGTAGGCCCATACCTGTATATATTTGAGATTGCAATAAACGGTTTCATAAAAAAAAAAAACCTTGCAAATTCAGTGAAAAAACCATAGGTTTCACACACGTTATAGTTAGCTGGACATTTCACTCGTAAAAAACCAATGAAATTTCCCCGTTATAGTTAGTTAAGCTAACTATAACTCGCGCGCCCGCAATGCACTGCTGATGACATCACATATTACATCACTCATGACATGGTCAGTGACATCACTCATGACATCACTGATGACATCTCAAATGACATCACTGATGACATCATCCATGTGATACAGTGGCAGACCTCCTCTCACCCTAATATAACCTTTGATACACACATTCAAAAATAGAGACTGAAATTTTCAAAAAAATGGACATACCAATACTAATTACAACAACCTCTTCAATAATTCTAAGATCCACATAAACATCCACTTATTCACCAACAGTCCTGTACAGTCACTCATTCGTGTACTCACACATCATATGTACTCATACACCTATACATCCTGTAACACAATGCCTCTCATCCATAGTTACTCACACACATAGTTACTCATGCTAATAAAGAATCAAACATACATTTATTCGCATATACAGTTATACACACACCACCACACTTACTTCTACGGAAACTTACACATACTTAGTCTTTTAAACAATCACTTATAGAAACACATACTTATTCATACAGGAACTCTTTCAATCTCTCACTCTCACATACACTCACTTATATACACCAATAGTCACATATACTAGTTTAAAACATATGTAGTTACTCATAAAGACACTATTGAGACAGCCATTCACTCACTAACACACCCATACACACACTCTTCCACCCATACAGTCCTGCACATATGCTGTCTTCAACACATACAAACAGTGAGTCACTCATTCATGCACTTATGCACTACGTAATACCCCCACTGAACCATACAGACACTCAGACACTCATACTGATACTCAAAAAACCAACTAATAACCTATATAGACACTCATGTTGCTGCTCACCAACCCATGCAGCCACTTATACACAAAGTGAGAGACTGATACAGGTATTTACACATTTAAACATTACTCACTTAGCCATGTATTCAATAAGATACACTTAATCAGTCAGTAATACAATCAATTTTTCAAAAACAAATCATCCATTTAGACACTTATATACTCATTTATTCTTCCATCGACCTTGAGATATATAAAACATATTTAATTTTCAGAAAAACACACATTCACTGGATGATGTCATCAGTGATGTCATTTGAGATGTCATCAGTGATGTCATGAGTGATGTCACTGACCATGTCATGAGTGATGTAATATGTGACGTCATCAGCAGTGCATTGCGGGCGCGCGAGTTATAGTTAGCTTAACTAACTATAACGGGGAAATTTCATTGGTTTTTTACGAGTGAAATGTCCAGCTAACTATAACGTGTGTGAAACCTATGGTTTTTTCACTGAATTTGCAAGGTTTTTTAAATGCTAATTCCTAACTATAACGTGTGTGAAACCTATGGTTTTTTCACTGAATTTGCAAGGTTTTTTAAATGCTAATTCCTAACTATAACATGTGTGAAACCTATGGTTTTTTTCAGTGAATATATATACACATACCACCAGAGCGTAAAGAAGCACTGCTTTAAATGATGTATTGCTGTTTTTGTCTCTTTTTTTTTTCTTGACTTTCCAGTTGAGCTGTACATACTAGGCGGGGGGGGGTCACAGTTGTCATTGTTAGTAGTCTGTGGCCATTGCTGATTAACTGCACACATTGTGGATCTTCATATAGTTAGTAAACTAAGTTTTAGGTGACCTTCCCTTATTGGAATCTCTATAGACTGTGGATTACAAGTCTCAGTAATGGGGCCAGTATAAATATTTATGATTCTGCATGCATGTTATTCTCCTCACTTACATGCCCCATAGTATGAGCAATTCAATAGACGTTTCTTTAGAAAAGTTAAAGCTATTGGATTTCTCTGTACCTATTGTTGTATGTTTCGAAGTCACTTTACAAAGTACAGTCATCTGGCTAGACACAGAAGGTCATGAACAATTGTGATCCAAGCCTGCGTCTTTCTTTTGAGTCTGTGAACCTGCATCATCCACCCCCTGCTCGGATTGCAGCAAGAGCATGCATCCCTCTGCAGGACTCAGTCGAAGCTTCACACCACATGCACAAATTTGCCAATTAAGCACTCTCATTTCAGTAAGAGTAATGCTGAACCTTCTGTCTTTGTCAGTGCTTCTTTCCGTGTGTCCTTTAGGCCCTTATTCTCTCATTCTGAGCTGCGACACGTTCACTATGTTAGAGCCAGTGACATTCGTGCAGATAAAAACCAATAGTGCGAACTGTACATACAAGTTGTAATTCTGATTCAACTGCAACTGTTTGAGCCTGAATGAGAATTACAGAGGTCCTGAAAATGAGGTCATAACTGTTAAGAGTATTGCACTGAGAAAAGGTGCATATATGGTTATGGGCTAAATATATTGCACAGATTGTGCACTGTTCGTTCGTGGCCAAGTATTGTGCCCAGATTTGTGTGTGACTTACTATCCTAGATTATTATAACAATGGAAATTAGCAAATCACATTGTATTGTTTGTTATTAACAACGTGTGCTTGAAACAGCCTGTTTTAAAATTAAAATTGTAGGTCTAAAGTTAGGCCACACATCCCGTCTGCGTCCGTCTTTGACCCGACCGCGGCCAGTTCCAGGAACCCTGGACCTCCCACTACCCATCGCTACGACACCACCACCCTCCTCGCACTCAACCCTGGAAGAATTGGAGAATGCTAACAGGCCTCGCCAAACACGACATACGGGCAGTTCTCCTGCCTCCACTGCCGCCAGACCCTCACCGCCAACCCGGCCTCCAACACAGCTGACTCCAGCACCGGCGACACCCTAAAATGTATCCTCCTCAATGTATGCACCGTACACAAACACGCCATGGAAATCTGGAACTTACTCGACTCTCTCTCTTCCGACATCACCTTCTTCAGCGAGACCTGGACCAGCACATCCTCCTCCCCGACATCAGCACCGCCATCCCAGTCGGATACACGATCCAGAGGAAAGACCGCCCCAACCACCCGGGGGGAGCCTCGCCATCGCCCACAAGAGCACCCTCAGCCTCACAATCCTCCAGCAAAACCTTCCCCTCGGCCGAACACCTGCACTTCCAGATCTAGACCACCCCCAAAGCCACACTCCAAGGAACCCTCGTCTACAGACCCTTCCGGCCCCCAAACACCCTTCGCCACCACCATCACCGACTTCATCGCACCCCATGCCATCGCCTCAACAAACTACATACCCATTGGAGACCTGAACTTCCACCTTGAGAACCCCAGCGACCCCCAACTCCACTATCCTTCTTGACAACCTCGCCAGCATTGGACTTGAAAAACTCGTCAACACACCAACCCACAGAGCAGGACACACTCTCGACCCCATCTTCGCGGTAGGAAACAGCATCCAATTCAGCTTCACAACGCAGCTGCCATGGACCGACCACCACTGCGTACACTTTGCCATCAACCACCCAAGGCACCCAAACCAGTCCCACGCCCACCACGAAGGAACTGGAGCAAGGTTACCGACGAGGAACTTGATTGCACCCTCACCCGAGACAACCACACCTGGGCACCCGACACAAACGACGCAGCCAGCGAACTCCACACCTGGATCTCCGACCGTGCAGATGAGCTCGTCCGCTACGCAACCCCGACAGACAATGCCCAGGAAAGCCGCCTGGTTCACCACCGCTCTCCAAGAAGCTAGACGCACCTGCAGACACCTGGAGAAGAACTGGAGAAACACCAAGAAAACCGAAAACCACACTACCTATAAGGACACCATGACGGACTACCACAACCAGATAAGAGCCACCAGGAGGAACTTCATCCACAACAAAATCCTGGCCAACTCCACCAACTCCAAGGAACTTTTCAGTGTCATTCAAGAATTCACCAACCCACACAGCAAAGCCACATACATCACCCCATCCCAAGACCTCTGCGACAAGTTTGTTACCTATTTCCTTTTTTTAAAAAAAATATCTTTATTATCATTTTACACTTCTTTAGCAAGCCGTACAGGATTACTACAGAATTACCAGTACAATAAATACATAGGAAAAGATAACAAAAGAGGATAAGGAATAGCCGTAAGAGATTACAGAAAAAAAGAAATCAATCCACAGAAATAAGAAATATACATTTACAGTTTATGATATTCAAGCCAACTCCCCCTGAATCCATTGCCGAACAGGGTCCCAAATTTTTCTACCAAAGCATCTTTTCCTTCTGCCTTTTGTTCTGTAAATAGCTTCCTCTAAGTTGTAAGAGGCTAAGAGACGTGCTCTCCACACTTCAAATGAAGGAGGGGATGGGCTAATCCATTCTTGAGTAATACAAGCCCTGGTTAAAGCCATAGATATAAATAGGAAGGCTTGTTTTCCCTCTGGCAGCATATCTCTGTTCATGCCAATTAAAACAAGTTCCCCAGTTAAAATAAGTGAAGACCCAAGCAGTATATTCAGAAAGGCCTGTATTGCCTCCAAAAAGGGGGCTAACCGCGGACAGGCAAAGAACATATGTATCGAGTCTGCGGCCTGACAACCACACCTGTTGCATGCTGTTCCCGCCGTCGCACCCCATTTTGAAATTTTTAAGGGCGTATAATATAGGTCATATACAGCCATATAATGCTGAGTACGTGATCTACCGTATTAGCCAAAGCAATTGATTCTTCTAGGGATATAGCCTTAGTACCTAACCTCTCGGCCCATCTTGCTGCATGAGCAGCTAAATCATCTAAACAGGTAGCCAGAAGGGCTCTGTAATAATAACCAATCCGTTTTTTAACAAACAGATTGTCAATAAGTGGGATCCTAACAAAACCAGATACTTCCAGCATCGACAGAGAGTAAAAAAAACTATGAATCTGTAAATATTTAAAATAATCCAGCATTGAAAGATTATATCTTTCCGTTAACTCCAAAAAAGTAAGTAACCGGCCATTCTGCCATATGTCATTCACACAGTAAATTCCTTTGTTTCGCCATCTAGACATGACTGCATCCTGAAAAACCGATGGAAATATTTTAGAGGCAGAAAGAGGTGTATAAATCAACAATTTCATGATTCCAAGTTGATGCCTAACTATCTTCCATACTCCGAAGGCTGCTTTCAACGTCCTAAATGTAATTTTTTTATAATAGCTTTGTTCTATTTTCTTATTTTTATAAACAAATTTTTATTTTCGGCATCAAGGACAATATCAAGGATGATACACACCAGTGCATTGAACATGGCATCGGTAACATAAATCAGGGAAGCATTGACAAGCAGATGTAAAGACCCCCACCCCTCCACCCCCATCCCCCGCCCCCCGCACCCCCACTCCTCAAACTATGCCCCCCAGCCATTTCCCCCATATCTTGCGGAATTTTATGGGGCAGCCCCGGGCAGCGTATAACGACCGCTCCTGGGCCGCACACCAATCCACCCCTCTACTTCAAGTAGCCCTTCTAGGTGGGTCTGGCTGTGACCACACGGCCGCTATATCCCTCTTAGCTACCATTAGGGCAGTAGTGATAAAATACTTGTCGTTACGGGACCCATTCAGCCCGTCCGTGATGCCCAACAGAGCCATTTTAGGCTCATGGGGGACCTCCCATCCCAGGACCTCCGCTAGGTCGGTCTCAATCGCTGCCCAGTAGTCCTCCAGCCGGGAGCAAGACCACACCATATGGAAGAAATCCGCCGGAGCCACCCCACAGCGAGCACAGGAGGCGTCCACGCGGAGGCCCGCCCGGTAGAGGCGGTCCGGAGTCAGGTAAGCGGCGTGGAGGTAATAGAGCTGGATGAGCCGCAGCCTAGCGGAGGTGGTAAGCGATCGAGGGGCCATAAGGGCGTCCCTCCAATCCGCGTCATCTAGGGGTCCCACCCAGACCTCCCATCGCTGCCTCAGTCCAGTCCAGTCTACCGGGGTATTGTTAATCAGGGATTTGTAAATGCGGGATATTCCACCCTTCCCCAGGCACCCCAACATCACCTGAGCTTCAGGTGGGCTATGAGAAAGCAATCTGGAGTCGAGAGGGACGTGGGCCCGAACCGCATGGCGTAGCTGAAGGTAGCGATAGAATTGGGAAGACTGCAGCGAGAAGCGGGTCTGAAACTCCTGGAAGGAACACATGTGGCTCCCCCGCCATATATCGCCCAGAGTGGAGATCCCTAGGAGATCCCATTGCCGAAAACCCGCCAGTCCCACCACCTCCCGAAGCCATGTCCCGTGCCACAGCGGTGTGAGCTGTGTTTTCGTCCCCGACCATCGGGTGTGCCTCAGAGCTGCACGCCACGCGAGAAAAGGGGCCCGCACGATGCCAGGGAGCGACAGGGGGACCGATGCTCCATAGAGCATGTTTTGGATAGAGGAGAATCCGAGGCATTGCACCTCGAGGCGATAGGCCGGATCGCCCATCCACTTGAGAACCAGTCGTGGATCACCAGCAGCTGGGTGGCCAAGTAATATAGATATAGGTTAGTCATGCTCAGGCCGCCGTCGTAGGAGGGGACCCTGCAGCGATCTAAGGCCAGCCGGGGCCTGCCGCCGCCCCAGAGGAATTTGACCACCATCTTATCCAGTTCCCGGAACCACTGGCGCGGAAAGGGGCACGGGGTGTTTTGTAGCATGTACAGAAACTTGGGGAGGATCATCATCTTATAAAGGGCGACTCTCCCCAACGGATTCAATGCGAGTGTCTGCCACCGGAGCATATCTGATCTGGTTTTGTTGACTATGGGAGCCACATTGAGGGCCCAGCAGAGTTCCGGAAGGAGGGTGACCCAGATCCCCAGGTATTTAAAGGAGAGTCTCCGGAGGGGAATGTCCGATTGCCAGTCGAAACAGTCCCGTGACGGGTGTAGCGGGACTAGAACGGATTTTTTAGGGTGCAGGTGAAGACCCGATGCTTGGCCAAACCGACGGAGGATCATAACCATAGCGGGACAGAAAAGGACAGTTATTGCCCAGAAGGTGAGTCTCTTGGAGGAGGAGCACATCAATCTCCGCGCGTTGCGCATATTTGAGGACCGCCATGCGCTTAAAACGGTCCAGAAGACCATTAACGTTCCAGGACAGTACACGCACGGCGGCCCTAGGAACAGGTGGGTCAGCCATAGTCCAGGACAGAAGAGGGGGCCATTGGAGGCGTGGCTAGGCACGCCTCTACAAGGAAGGGACAGCGGGACATCGGGCAGAAGAGCAGGTCAAAGAGTACAAGATGCCTTGGCACAACAACAAAGAAGGAGTAACCCCCACCAACAAAACCTTCCCCATGAGGAAGAAACAACCCCAAACCCCCACCCCCCACCCTATACTTCGAAAACAGAAGCATCTGTCGCCCGACCCAAGTGAAAGAACCACCAAGCTAGAACGCTCGGGCTTGAGCACTAGTGGACCCCTGGTACAACGGAAGTCAAGCCTGATTCACCTGCCCTGGCCAAGAGCAACATTAACAGCGGAGCACTCCAGCCCCTGCCCGGGCACCCCACACCCTCCCCCCCCAAAGAAACACAGAGAGTCAAATGGCAGGACTGCGAGAGAGGTCTGAAGTATCCACCAATTCAGCCGGGTGGGTCGCAGGGCCCGTAAGCCGGGGCGACACGGCCCGTCGCCCGTCAGCCGCGGGACTGGCGGGCGCAGTCGAGGAGGCAGAAGATGCTCTCGACCCCCGGCGCGGCCGTCCCCCAGAGCGCGTGGTGATCACCTCCTCCGCCGTGCGCTCCTGGGGTAACGTGCGGCGCTGCCGGCGGGTCTTCGATGTCCGGGGCCTCCCCCGTCCCCCCTGCACACCCGCAGGCGAGCCGCGCCCAGAGCGGTGCAGAGGATGCTCTTCCGTCAGCCAGGACCAGGCCGCTCGTGGCGTGTCAAAGAACAATGTCTTGTGCTGGAAGATGACCCGGAGGCGGGCCGGAAACTGAAGCTGGTACTGGAGGCCCAGAGAACGCATCTTCTGCTTCACTTCAGTGTAGGAGCGGCGCAGTTCTTGAACTTCGCGAGTGTAGTCCGGGAAGATCATAATTTTGTGGTTTTGGTAGTGGAGGGTGTCAGTGCGCCGAGCCTCGCGGAGAATGGCGTCTCTGTCTCTGAAATTCAAGAGCTTAAGGATGAATGGCCGGGGGGGGGGCGCCCCAGGGGGCCTGGGGGCCATGGCGCGATGAGCCCTCTCCACCACGAACGAAGCAGAGAGGCTGTCCGCCGGCATCCAGGATCGGAACCAGCGTTCCATAAAGTCATCCACCCGGCCCGATTCGACCCCCTCCGGGAAACCCACCAGGCGCAGGTTGCTGCGCCGAGCGCGGTTTTCTGCATCTTCGACCCGGCGATGTAGCTCCTTAGAGTGGGTGGTCAGCTCCCGAACCTGGTCTTGGAGATGGCGGATGTCATCCTCCGCGGTGGATAATCTGGATTCGGCTTCCGAGATGCGGGTGTTGGCATTCCGCAGGTCCTGCCGGAGGAGAGCAACATCCACCTTGACCTCTCCCACCATGCCTTCAAGGGATGCACGGGATGAGTTGATGGCCTGCAGGATGGCAGCAAGGTTCGCAGCGGGGGCCGAGGCCGGTTCGCCAGTGGGGCCGGACCCCTTCTCAGAGGTCGTGAATTTGTCCATCCTGGTTTGGGTGGCCCCGGACGCCGGCTTGGTGGCCCTGTCTTTACCCATGGCGGGGGCGGCGTTCAGCGAAGCCGGGCAACAGGATGAAGACCCCCCCGCGGGATGAGGACGAGTGCCCGGGCTGAAGCGGAAGCAGAAGGAGGAACGGCCGGGGGGTCCCGCAGCGAGAAATGGAGGGGCACCGCCCGCCCCAGCGGTCAAGCCCCAGCGGGACAGCCGATCTGACCCCCGGCCACAGTCTCGCCCGTTGCCCTCTGCCGACAAGGTGAGGGCCAAGGTCCCGGGCCCTTAGAGATTCCCCCAAGTGCCCCGCAGCTGAGAACCTCCAGGCCTCGACCGGTACGGTCCCTCCACAGCCCCAGGGGGGGGCAATTCGTCACTCGGCGGGTCTCTTCGGCCGGGGCCCAAAGCGATGGGAGGGGGGGGGAAGGACGGCACACACGCCCCCCCGACCGCCGATGCGCGGCCCGAGTCAAGAAGGGCGCCTATGCGCCCGGAATCCAGCAGGCGACCTCGGGCCCGTAGGACCAGTGCAGTACTGCAGCCAGGGGGAAGAGGGAGAGGGGGGGGGGAGCTGGGGGCCTGAGCCCCCGGCTGCCGATGTACAGCCCGATGGGGGGGTCTCGCCTCCGCACCCGGACAGCCCGATGGGGGGGGGGTCTCCCCTCCGCACCCGGTCTCAGACGGTCCCACGCAGCCGCATTCACCGCCCGCCCCACAGCTTCAGTCCACTCAGGGGGGGGGGGGGGGTTGCAAAGGTAGGACTGCTTACTTCTTTCTGCTGTCATCTTTTACAGGGGGTCGTCGCCCCACTCCCGGGTCTCCGCGATGTGCCAGTGGGGGAGGGCCGCACCCCCCCCGGTGCCGCCAGGACCCGCGGAAGCCTCGCGGCAGCCCTCACCTCGGCCTCTGCAGGATCCGGCCTGTGCCCCTCGTGGGCGCCGCGGGCTCAATTGCTCAGCGCGGCCGGGCCAGAGCTCCGCGGCCGCCACCATCCGCCGCCGGTCAGGATCCGCGATGTCCGAGCGGGTCCCGCAATGTCCGCGGCGCCCCCGGATCAGGCCCGGGACAGTCGGGCAGCTCCCCAGGTCACCGCCACCCAGAGCGCGCCGGCCAGGGCAGTGCAGGAGGGAGTTAAGAGGATTAGCGGGGACCGGCGCCGGGAGCCTCACGGAAAGGCGTCCATGACGGTCAGGCGCCACCTAGCGCTCCGGTTCTATATTTTTAAGAAAACAGCCGCGACATTCCTCTCCCATTATGAGTTCGTATATTGAGGGTGAGTGGCTCTGAGGGATCCTTGCTTTTTCCCCAATAATCAAAGGAGAGATAAACTGTAAAACAGACGCTATATAATAGAACAGAAAGTGAGGAATTCCCCAACCCCCCTGGATTTCGGTAAAATCATCTTTTTATATGACCTACGTGTTTTTTATAGCCCCAGATAAACCTGGATGCCAATCTTTCCACTTGTTTAAAGAAAATCAAGGGAAACTCGAGAGGAATAGATCGAAACATGTAAAGAAATTTTGGAAGTATAATCATTTTTAACACGTTATTCCGACCAAATAAGGATAAGTGAAGATGATCAATCCGTTCAAGTGTAAAGTTTGCGTTTTGAAGAACCGGGTTGAAGTTTATAGCTGGAATATCTGATACAGGGGATGTAATTTGAATGTCCAAATACGTTGCTACAGATACTAAAGGGATCGATTGGGGGGGGGGGGGGTCTTACCTATAAATACGATTTGAGTTTTCGCTATGTTCAATTTGTAGCCAGAGAAGGCCCCAAACTGAGTGGCCAAGTCCTCAACCACTGGAAGAGCTTTCGAGATATCAGTTGTAAGTACTATAATATCATCAGCATAAGCAAGCGCTCTATAATTAATATTAGCAACGAAGACTGGAGGTATTTCAAATGCTGAATTCAGTTTGTTTAAAAATATATCTATATAAAGGGCGAACAAAAGTGGGGAGGAAGGACAGCCCTGACGGGTACCTCTAGAAATGGAAAAAAGAGCGGATTTTTTAGAGCCAATTTTTATACAAGATGTGGGTGATACATAAAGAGATTTTAAGGCGAGGATAATCCGTGGGCCAAACCCTTTCATTGCTAGCATCTCCCAGAGATATGACCAGGCTACCCTGTCGAATGCCTTCTCGGCATCCATCAGGGTAATGCCTAGATCACATCTCATCACTTCGGCCCGGTCCATTAAGGTAATTACACGCCTAACATGGTCCGAGGTATCCCGTTAAGGGATAAAGCCATGCTGCAGAGGCGATACTATTGTAGAGACTACCCCCGATATACGAAATGCTAGGATCTTTGAAAAACCCTTACTATCGGCATTGATAAGCGATATCGGTCTAAAAGATGAAGGAAGAAGATGGGGTTTGCCCTTCTTAAGAAAAGCCATGATTATCGATTGACTCCAAGATGGAGGTGCGACCGCTTTTTGAGCCTCTACACAGGTCTGGAGAAAATCTTGTTTCAAAAGAAGTCTAAACACTCTATAAAACTCCAATGGTATACCATCTGGCCCCATAGCTTTCCCGGTATCCAGCGAGAGAATAGCCGCCTCTACCTCATCCCATGAAATTTCTACATCTAAGGCTGCGGATTGAGCATCCGTTAACTTAGAGATGTTGTCAGTCCCACAAAAATGTAGCAGGGACTCCGATGAATACGACAAATTTTCCTCCGTATAAAGTTTACTATAAAATGAGCGAAAAACCTCCAAAATTTCTTCAGGTTGACTATATATTTGACCAGAGTCGCCCTGAATCTCACTCACAGCATTAAATACTTCCTGCTGCCTAAGCCTCTTAGCCAAGATCCGCCCTGTCATTTCCCCCACTTCATAAACTTGGGAACGAAACACTGTGGCCTGCTCAGCCAGTTTCGCAGCAAAGACCTCATACAGCCTAGACTTATGTATGGCAAGTGTTGATTCAATAGGCTCAATATCTTGAGCTGCAATGATAGCGGAAACTAATTTAGCCTCCCACTCTAGTACAGCCTTCTGATAAGTAGCAAGTTTGAGCCGGGAGGACCTTTTGTTTATTAATAGAATATGACAGGGTCTCTCCCCGGACCGCGGCTTTAAACGAATCCCAAACCATTTGAGTAGAGGCAGTCCCACGATTAATATAAAAAAATTTTTTAATCCATTTGGACATATGTTCAGTATACGATGGATCGGCCAAAAGTTTACCTTCAAATGTCCAGGAGTTTATCTTCGGGGATGAACCCAATCCTTGCTTAATCTCAATTAATATAGGGTTGTGATCTGAAATTATTCTCGGGAATACCTCATAGGTGATATTATTTAGAAGTGTCAAAGAAACTAAAAAATAATCTAGGCGAACCACTTTCTGGTGTGGGGCTGAATAGAATGTATATCCCGGTGCCATATCTCTTTTTACAAACCTCACATCAGAAAGACCAGACTCTATAGCCAAACCTCTTAATGCCTTGTAGACCTTCTTCTTAAGCCCTAGATAAGGAATCTCTGAACTTATGTTGACATCTCTATCAATATGGATATTAAAGTCCCCACGCAGTACTACTGGAGTGGGCCATCCAGCTAATTCTACACTTAAAAAATTTAAAAGGTCAGGGTCGTCAGAATTAGGGCCATATATTGAGCAAATAGTCAGGTGTTTACCATCTAAGAGCAAATCTATTATGACCCATCTTCCATACTGATCAGTTTTGACACGATTACATGACCCTAACCCCTTTCTAATAAGAACTGCCACTCCCCTAGTAGTAGTTCCTTGACACGTGCATCCCACAAGATGCATTCCCAGGTCATTAAACCATTTTCTATTATTCCATATCAAATGTGTCTCTTGCAAACAGAGGACATCTATTCGCATACTATAAATAATATGAGCACGCATATCCCTCTTTTGCTTATTATTCAGCCCACAAATGTTCCAAGAACATATTCTTAAGTTGGCCATTGACAGTTCTCTCTTTTTTGTATGTTTCTCCCCATTTCTTACATGACTCAAAGTTAATAAGAAAAGCAAAACTTAAACCTGTCTGATGATACAAAGCAACCATGTCTTCCCCTACTGAACTACAATACAAGTTACCTGCAATAATCGTGTAAGTAAACAAGCTAGACCCCTGATGATTCAGCCTAACAATCAAAAACAAGTCCAACTAGAATTAGGTCATCACATCTTGGATAAAAAATCCTTTGCTGCGCTCTCCGAAGTCACCCGCAAACAGGTCAGATACAATGGTGTCAGCAAGAAACTTACTCAATTTCTTACTTGCAGCTCTACGTTCGTGGTTTATGCCATTGAATGTACGTGCAAAATGTGGTCCATAGGCAGTACCACCTGTATGGCAAAGAAGCGCATTTTAGAACATGGGAGGGCTATCACGAACTTTGACCCTAAATATCCCGTAGTGCGACACTTTAGAGAGAAACATTTTTCCAACACCAAAGATATGAGTTTTCTCATTCTGGAACAGATAGAGAAACATCCTAGGGGTGGAAACAGGATGCTTAATTTAAGACAGAGGGAGTCTAAATACATTATAGACTTCCAAGCAAAAAATCCAGGAGGACTTAATCAAGAAGAAGAGTCATCGATACATCTTAGAGAATAACAGCTTGGACTCTCATTACTGATAGGGTACCTGTGTACAGTTTCTGTTTCTGCCTTTGCCTCTACATTATGTCTCATGTTTTCTATTGTGCAATAGAGAGTGGAACAATCTATCAGTTATAGATGAGATATTTGATTTTTATCCTTCTTAATGTTCCTTCTCTTTTTGTTGTTTTTTATTCTTCCCCTTCCAAGAAGTGATTTACAATATTACAAAATGTAGAATGTGCATATTGATATGCTTAGGGTTAAGTGATCCTGATTTTAATTCGTCTTTTCTTCTTTTCTATTTTCTCTTCTTTCATAGGAGGAAAGGAAGGGGCTCACCCACCAGTATTCACCAGCACAGGCCACCTACCCTTTTTCTCTTACATCAAGAGCACGTATGTCACTTATGAATTGTTGACGGTTTACCTTGATAGGCCATGTGAATATAAAGGTTTAGGCTGAACGTTGAAGATTAGCTTAAGAGTATAGGTACTGGCCTTTATACCAGACAACGTTGTTCAGCCAGGGGGTTTTAAGCATTTGTGACATAGGAGATTGAGAATTATCATTTGGCACAAATAGAAGAAGTACACGATGGACATTATTTATATAGACAGCACCATTGCGGACATTGGGCCCGATTTCCTATTTTGAACTACTAAAGTTTTGTATTGGTATATTGACAATGTGATATAACCCACAAGGGGCATATCTACATTGTTAATTACTTTAATATCACACGCATGCAAACATGTATGGTAATACGGCATGGTCTGTCTTTATTTGATCAGCTTATCATATATATATTTATTGTCATACTAGTTTTATCAGCTGTAAGTATGTACATTTCTCCTTTGTGGGTAGATTCAACTCACATCTCTAGCACACGAAACACGTGATGGGCCAATTGGGCCAATTGAGATTATGTGCTTGTGATGGGACACATGGAAGATTTTTAATGGGATATTTAAACTCAGAGGTATCTTCACTGTTATTAACCTCTTCGACGCCGATGACGGAACGGTTCCGTCATGCACGTCGGTTGGGCTGTGCTTATGACGGAACCGTTCCGTCATGGCCCCGCCCGCGCTCAGATCTTTCAGCACCGCGCGGGAATCCGCGCAGCGCTGAAGAGGTTAATCTCTCATGTTAGACTATTATTGTTTACAATTGATCAATGGCACAAGTTCATATACGTTGATACTGACTATTGTTGATCGTTTACTGTTCAGTATACATACATACATGTGCCCTTGAGGGATTTTGGACTTCTAGTATGCAACTTTGCAATTTGATACATCCTATTTATCGTTGAATCACGTTTAGTTACGGATATAGGCATTTAACCTGTTATCAGTGTAAGATGTCTGCCATATGTTATTCAATAGTCCTTTTTCCTTTTTTCCTCCCCGTTACCGATTTCCATGACAACTATAAGTTTGGCTGTCATTGGTTCCACAAAGTTCACGTGATCAAGCTTCTCTAAAGCTAAACGCGTTGCGAATAAACAGCGGTATATGCATTCTACACGGAGTTGGTGTTTCTGAGAGCGCGCTTATTGAGGATTGATGCATTGTTGACAAACCGGTTTTCTCCGCCGGTGCGCGTGCCACTCTTCGCGGGTCCCAAGTTGACCGCAAGGAGTTGATTACAGTTTGGATATATATAGTCCAGTTTTGGCTATGGCTACTGCAATCAACAGAGCGCACTCTCGGAGCAAATCTATTTTCAAAACATTTATTCCACAAATGTCAGACGCGTTTCGGCACGGTCGCCTTCCTCAGTGTCATCCAAACAATTCATTCAATTGTCATTTAAATAAAGTTATCATGATTCAAACAAGAAAATCAGTGACAGCGAAAGAGGTAGTGTGTGTAACTCTCCTGGCAGTGACTATAGCGGCCATCTTGTAACGTTGTTAATACAAGCGTGGTATTAGGAAAGAATATTTGCTAATGCAGTGTTTCCCAAACTGTGGTCCGGGGACCCCCAGGGGTCCCTGACACTTTCCCAGGGGGTCCGCAGGCAGCAGTTTAGAAAGGACTGCACTTGTATAATTAGCAGTTTTCCAGCAACAATAAAAGTGTCAAGATAACACAGTGATTAATGTAACTGCTGGGGAGAGATTAGAGTTTTGTCCTGTGGCAGCTTTGAGTTATCTAATGTAACACAGAGGGTTAATATGCCTACTGCAAAGAACGTGTACCATGTATTTTAAATAACAGTATTTTATGTGCATAGGCGAGTGGGTTACTGCTTTTGTCACAAAGATTATTTTGTTACTGTGCAGTACATAAGTGACAACCGTAATCTAGCACAGTGACCTATAAACTGTCATCATGAGCTGCTTGCAAACTGCATGGTACAAGTTAGTAACTTATGTTTTTTCCCAGTCTTTCATTATCCCGATGCTGCTAAAAAGGTTTATCAGGGTGGAAATACATTTTTATTGTTAAAGTCAATGTTAACCACTGTCTTATGTTCTGAATCCCGAGTTTTTTGTGCTTCTCCAGACCAAGCACTCTTTAAAAATGCCTACCAGTATAAATGACATGTGAATCCTACACCTGGTAGTCCCCTTTGCCTTATGTAACATTTTCTATACACTGATTTACACTTATGATTAATTGTCTCTATATGTGTGTGATGTAAAGTGATAAACGTGTTGTAGACTGCACCATTGTTTCCTAAATTTCTTTGGGGGTAGAGCCTCCCAAAGCCCCCTCTGTAGTGGTCAGGCACACTCAATGCACTTGGTGTGCACCGTATGGGGACTGGTCTGAAAACATTTGCCAGGGCTGCTTTGGGTTTCCAGTCTGGCCCTGGCAGGAGTAGGAGCCTCGTACTGCGAAATAAAACCAACCATTTAAATGTTAGTCACAGAGATGCAGCACCAACCTTCCCATTAAAATTTTAGTTTTTTGCAAATTCTTTCAATATAAAATACTAAGGGGGATATTTACAAAAGAAGTGGTGGAGCGGGTCGTTAGCCTCTGTGGCTTAACGACACGCGCCACCACTTCAGAAACGCTGGGCTGCACCATATTTATAAGAATATAGTGCAGTCCTACATTTCGCCCTGTGCTGGTGCTATGCTTAGCAGTGTAGCGCCAATGCAGGCACCCTTGCAACACAGTGCAAGGGTGACTGCGTGCTGGGGAAGATTGTTTATTTAAAGGAAGGTCCCCCTTCCTGCACGTAAACAATCTTGAAATGGGGTTTTGTCACTTGTATGTGTGCTGCTTAATGCAGCACACATGGATGTTACAAAATGCCATTTTTTTTAATGATTATTTATGTGCTAGAAGGGTCACCTTCCTGAACATAAACAATGCAAGGTGTTTTGCTTTTTCCATGTGTGCTGCACGAGGCAGCACACATGAAAAAACAAAAATGAGGAGAAATAAAGCATTTCTCCTCGTTTCGTTAAGCATCAAAATCAATGGGTTTTGCAGTGGAACGCACACTGCAAAACCCACTACCCACCCCTTTCCCGCTAAGCATTGCACGAAAGGGGGCCTTATTTACAAGGCAGCATGTTAAGTGGCTTACCGCTGCCTTGTAAATAAGGCAAAGCCCCTATCGACACGCGAACGTTGCAAAAAGTGATGTTTCCATGGTGGTAGGGGTTTGTAAATATGCCCCTAAAATCCTTAGTAATTCGAGTATTTGTTTTGTGTGCACACATGTTTATTTTTTTCGAATTGCAGTTTTAACGTTTGAAATTTAAATCATACAAATTGCTTGGGGGTCCCCGACTTCCAGTGGTGACTCAGTGGGGTCCTCAGGAGTCAAAAGTTTGGGAACCACTGTGCTAATGCATTTCATTTAACTAGTGCCTATCAACCATTCATTACCCTGTCCTGTATCTCGACCTGTATGGGCAATGTAATACCAGGTTCAGTATCCCACTGGAACTGTAATATTACAGTTTCCATCCATCTCACCCTGGATGGGCAAAGTAACTTTTATGGCCATCTATAGTTACTGCTCGGGTTCTAAAATTAACCTATGTGACTCCACATTTCCTCTTCATTATTTAAACCTTTCTGGGCCTTGCACTGCAACTGGATTATGTATCTTGATTCTAGGGTACCGAGTTTTCTAACTCTATCTCCACCCCTCTCATCTTTTCCCACATGGTCCAGACAGACAAATCTCAACAGGCTGTTATTGCTGATGTGTTCCAACTCAAAATGCAAGGCAACTGGATAGGTTTGATCTTTATTCGTGAAGGCCCATAAATGTTCCAGGATTCTTTTTTTTAGTGGGATGAATAGTACTACCCACATATTGTTTCCCGCATGGGCTTTCTAAGCAGTACACTGTGTGGTCTGAGTTGCAGTTAAAGAACTTTTTTTGTCTGCATTTTTGATTTTCTCCCTGGTACCACGTAGTCCCTCACTTTCTTGCTATTTTTACATGCTTTGCATCTTGTGCAGGGGAAATAACCTCTGATTGGATCCTTCCTCCTTGCCTTTTCTAGAAAGTGACTTCTGACCTGGTGGTCTTTCAGAGAGGTGCCCCTTCTATAGGTAGCGAGTGGTGCATCTAATGTTGTATAATACCAGGAGGAGATTGTTGCAGTTGATTGAAAAGGCCTTACATTTAAACCGTGTGAACTTAGCCTTTTAACTGAGGCTTGCTGCATGACTTCAAAATGGCGGCGCTTTGAAGACAATAGGTTCGCCGTACTTTGCCTGACATTAAAATGGCGGCGATTCAAAGACCTGGTGAGTACTTTACCCCTCCAGTTATTTTGAAAGTGGAATTTGAGGATGGTAATAAATCTTTATCTTTGTTTTAAATTATGTCCAGCCCTCTTGGGTTGTTAAGCCCTTAGATCTGATTGATGGACCTGATATTTGATTCGGTCGGGCGCCTTTCTGGACTATGCCTATATATAATCAGTGGTCCTGCCGTTATGCCACCATTTCATGAGGATTTTATCTCCTCATTACTGATGTTGATCCAGTTCTCAAGTCTTCAGTGACTCATGAAGCCGTTGGACCTACTGCATGTACTGAAAACGGCGGCTACTTGGGACTGTTTCTCCCTAAACTCGCAGTTCTTGTGTCCAGGACGCTTATTCCCTCATAGAGGGGCCTCCCATCGTCCTGTGAAACGGCCAATGCCAGTTTATAGAACTGAGTCAATTTATGGGATCCCACGACGGCATCAACTTAGTGGGCCTTAATCATTAGCTTTGCACAGCAAGATCTCAACGCCTCCCATCGCGCTGCCTTTTCCGCCCCTGCACCTTTCCGTTGGAAGAACCAGGATCATTGTCTTTTCTCCCACCGCCTTATCCTCTTCTCTGTGATCCCACCGTCTCTAGGATTCTACTTCACAATGGAGATAAGTCCCGATCCCAATGGTTCCAATGCCTTCATCATCAATTACCCAACCGAGCGCTCCAAAAATGCGGCAAAAAAATACAAACACTGCATACTCAAAGCTAGACCAGAAAATCTATTCTCAGACCCCTATTTCTCCACCAACAAAGGTACCCTGGTGAATGACCTCCTCTTCTATACCAGAAAACGGGCATGCTGACGATTAATGTTCTTCTCCTTGCTCCGAGTAACAGGATCTAAGAAAACCCCACATGGTATCAAACTAACAAGGTCTCCCTCAAAGCCTCCCCTACTATCACTCTCTACAATAATGGTATCATCCTAATCCAAGCCTCTAATAGTAGCCTAGCAAAGATGGCCAATTTTTAGCCCACTCTTAAAAACGCTGTGTATGGCAACCCCTCTGACTCCTACTCAACTACTACTTTTCCATTGGACTTAACTAGTACGCCCCCCTTAACTATTGCGAGTACCCCACTCTCCCCTAACCCCTCATCTCTTATAGATGATCCCAGCACCGCCTTGTCCCCGGTGGAATTATGTCATCCCACTAGAGCTCCCTCTCAGGTGGCTGGCGGATCTATGGGATCAATCTCATTACCAGGTATCAGTCCGTCACTGGGTGTCGCTCAGTCTGAGAGGTTCCCTCAAGTCATGCATTTTCCTCGATTACTTGACGAGGCCCCCTCCTCTATCTATATTACCTTGCCACAGACTATGCCACATTCTGAACAACGAGTCCCCACACAGGCCTCAACTGACTTACACAGATGCTCCCCATCACCGATCTTTTCTTCCTCACCCCCCCCCCCACCCCTAGACCAACATTCAGACCTGGCTGCGCGCCTTGACAAGATGTCTAGTCAGTTGCTCCTTCACACTTCTGAGCTACACGACCTGAAATCCCTCTCAAATAACTTTTTCCCGATGATCAGTTCTCTCTTCACATCTTTGAATTGGCCCAGATCGTCCACCAGAGACTGCGACCACACGGATCAGCCGCTAGCCCCCGCCTTTTCAAAATCCTTTCCCTTACCTAATGCCTCCGCCAGCCCCATAGGATCTGCAACACTCCTGGCATCCACTGATCGCCTGGACAGTCACAACTCTAATTCTTTTGTTTCCAAATCTAACATGGTCCAGCCGAGTCAAATACATTCCATTCTTTCCAACCCAAACAGAGAACCTCTTCGTAATCTTAGAGGCAGCAACTCAGACAACCTCATCCGTGTGAAAATCTCCCAGACTCCTTCCCCCCGACCCACTACGACTTAAATGTGTACTACTTAATTGTAGATCAGCCTGTAAACACGCCTCTGATATCTTCGACCTCATCCAACACAATGAGTTAGACATTATTATCCTCACCGAAACCTGGTTAAATCCCGCTTTCACCCCTATCTTAGACCTCCTAGTTCCTCCCACTCATGACATAATTAGGCTAGACAGAGCTCTGAAGTTGGGTGGTGGCCTAGCCTGTATCCACAGGAATACACTCTCGATTTTTCTCTTGGAATACTCTGCGCCTTCCTCCACTGAATACCTGTGTCTCAGTATCTCTAGTATGAACCTACCGGTTTGCAAACTGCATACCTTTTATCACCCTCCGGGTGACAATCTCCCCTTCATTGAGCATCTAATAGAAATCATCACTAGTAATGTCGACTCAGCGGCGGCCCAAATCTTTCTTTGCGATTTCAACCTTCACTGGTCCAACCCCAATGACTCCGCTGTATCCTGCTTGAAATCATTCTTAATTGATCAAGATCTGACTCAGCACTGCGACCAACCAACTCACACTAAAGGAGAAACTCTAGATCTCGTCATCTCCAAAGAGCACACCATCACCCTAGATTCCATTACCCCCTGTGACTGGTCTCACCATCATAGCATCCTCTTTTACATTAACAGGGAGGTATTGATGAGGAAGGTTCAACCTTCGAAATCAAAGATATGGAAAAGGGACCTGAGATCAATTGATTATGACGAACTAGCTGCCCAATGTAAGTCTGCCCTTTCCGCCCAAGCTGATCTGGTCGAGGTGCAATCACTCACCGATGCCTACAATTGGACAATTTCTAACATCACGAATAACATTGCTCCACTCAAACACAAAAAAGCCTCAACTAAAATATCCAAACCATGGTATAATGACAACTTAAACAGCTGAATGATCCTGGCGATCCAATCCTTCCCGGACCAACTAAAACACCTTAGAGAAGTCAGGAGCGTCTACAATAAACAAATCGGGAGTGCCAAGGCTGACTACTTCAAACACCAACTGGATCAAGCGGCAAACCGCCCCAAGAAGCTGTTCGAATTGGTCAAACAGCAATCAGTCGTTGGTCCAAACCACTCTGAACTTGATGGCTGTCCACCCTCATGCGATGATCTTGCCGCTTTCTTCTCTGAAAAATCAAGACTCGTCTCTGCTGACCTCACTTCTAAGAAGGCTCTATTGCCTCCCTCAGGTGCTGCCTCCCCACTTGACCCCTTGGATAAGGACAAACTGACCACCATGAACACTAAGAACAAGGCGTCGTGGGGTACCTTTACCCCTTTTAGTGAAAATGACATCCACAAGATTCTTCAGAATATCAACCCCTCCAACCACTTCAGCGACCCGTTGCCCCCGGCTATCTTCTAAGAAATAAAGAATGCACTCATCCCCACCTGGACAAGGATAGTAAATGCTTCTCTCTCTCACAAGGCACAATCCCCAGTTGCCTAAAAGCAGCTCAGGTTTCACCGATTTAAAAAATAAAAAAAAACCTAACACTGACAAATCTGATCTCAATAATTTCCGCTCCATTTCCAACATCCCCACCCTAGCGAAACTTCTAGAAAAATGTGTTCAATCTCAACTTTGCGATCACATAGGGAACTATCAAGTTCTAGACCAACATCAATCTGGTTTCAGGAAGGGACACAGCACTGAAACGGCTCTCACCCCCGTTATGGATGACATTTTAAAAATGCTTGACAAAAACGAATCCTGCCTCCTGATTCTCCTTGACCTTTCCTCCGCTTTCGATACGGTTAATCGTGACAACCTTCTATCCATCCTGCAAAATAGAATGGGTTTTGCTGATTAGGTGTTACAATGGTTTTTGTCTTTCCTTCATCACAGATCACAAAAAGTCAAGGCAAACCACTCCCTCTCCCAGCCCTCTCCTGTACTCATGGGGGTCCCTCAAGGGTCCGCCCTATCTCCCATCCTATTCAACCTTTTCCTGGAACCTCTCGCTAACTCATTAAACTCTATGAACATTCTCTTCCACATGTATGTGGACGGCCCGCAACTCTATTTGAAAATCTCATCCTTGGATAACATGATCTCAACACTAAGCTAACGTCTACTCAAAACTGGTTAACTGGGAACCATCTCCTGCTTAACACTTCCAAAACAGAATTCCTGCTCATCTCCCCCTGAACCACATCCCCAATATAGACCTACGGCTGAGTCACCTCACTGCTTTCAATTGCACTCCTCTCATTGACTTAGCAAAATCCCTCGGAGTCACCATGGACAAGCACCTGAATATGAAAAATCATATCAGTAATGTATGTAAGGGAGCAAACCATTTGTTGAGGTCAAACCTTTCCCTCCACCAAAGGATTTCAAGCAGGTAGTCCAATCGCTTGTCTTGCCAAGGCTTTACTACGGCTGCGCTACTCTCAGTGGCCTTCCCAAATACGCCCTGGCTCCTCTAAGGTCAACTCTGAACGCAGCAGCTATACTGGTCACAGGCACCAAAAGATACGATCATCTATCCCCAGTCCTAAAATCTCTTAATTGGCTACCCTACGAAGCTCAAATTCAGTTAAAGATTGCTGTTCTGGCTCACAAAGCCCTTCACCTCAATACTCCCAGTTACCTTGCACAAAAAACTTGAACTATCCTGTGGTTCTAGAGCCTCAAGAAGTGCCGCTACCTTTCTCCTGAAACCACTTATCCTGAACTAAAAAAGAACTTGTCACTGAGCCTTCTCCGGCGCTGCACCAAGGATTTGGAACTCTCTTCCACCGGAAGTACGCAGAATATCTTCAACGAAGGCTTTCAAATTGAAAGCTAGACGATTCCTTATGAACAAATTCTTACCCTAAGAGGGATTCTTTCACCTGCTAGGATGTTGATACTGCATTTATGTTACTCCTCCCATTCATATTGTAGAGCGCTCTGTTATCTTGTTTGCGCTATATAAAACTTTATAAATAAAATCTAATATGTGCCTTCCAAAAGTGTTGTCAGAGTTAAGGATACACCAGTTCCTTCTGAGGATTTGATATCATTCTGACGCCTTGTCTGTGTAATCTGTAATTAATCTTACAGTATTATCTTCATGAGTCTGTTCTTTTCTGTTATTATGTGCACCTTCTTTATCTACTAGTAGCTTACTGCGTGGTATGGCGTCACTTCTTTTCTCTGCTTGGTCTAGAATTCCTTTGCAATAACCTCTCTTGAGAAATCTTCGCCTTGCCTTTGATTTAGCTGTGTTACATTCTGTAAGAAGGGACCGGTTCCCCCATGTCACTCACCCGTGGGGGTCCGCCATGTATGCGGGATTATGGGACCCTTGAGAGCCGCCATCCGACCCCAAAGGTCCATCAAGACGATCGCGGGCAGGATAACATTCCCCCCTTGTCCTCTACATTCACAGGAACATGACGTCAGCACCGAGGGCGTGGAGAAAGGAGGGATTGACCCCAGAAGCAATGAGGTCCCAGAAGTGAAAAGGGCCGGGACTCGCAAAGCCGAGGAGGAAGCGGACGGAGTGCGGAAGGAGTCGAGAAGCGGAAGAGAAGCAGACGGAGAAAAAGAGGACGGAGACAAGGACGGGACGAAGACCGAAGGCGAAGAGTACCCTGAAGAGGACGAGAAGTGGTACGAAGATTGGTGGTCCCTGTTGGACAGGCCACATGAAGGGCTTGCTCCCTCCCCGCATGACAGGGCCCAAGCCCCGGACTCCCCGGTGTTACCCACCAGGGCAACCCGCACCCCGTCTCCCAACGGAACTCCTACCCCCGGACAGCCATGTATCATGGGGCCGAACCACTACCGGCTCCCCCGGCCGGATCAGCCGCCATCTTGGACACTGCGCCACGAGGCCGCGTGGCCTCGGCTCAACCCTAACCCTGGGCCTGGCCGGCCCCGACATCCCGGCACCACCATCCACCCAGGAGGTGAACGGACCACTTGGCAGGTCAATGGGAGAAAGAAGTGTCGATGCCTCTCCCCCGCCAGGTGCCCATCACCCTCCAGCTCCCCCAGGCGCTGGCTCCACCCCCTGCTGGGTGTCTGGACTCCCTCATCCTGAACCCCCCGACCTCCAAGTGCGAGGGTCCGGACATCAAAGGGCGCCAGACCTATAACTAGGGCAGCTCCAGAGCAGAAAGGCAGTTGTATCCTGGAGTCGAGAGACACCGAGACGAACTCAGCCTTGACGGACTACTGGCGCTGCCGTAGCCCTGCCTTGGGAAAGATTGTCCTGCCTGCTGGCGCTGCCGCGGCCTTCTGCATCATCCATCCTCGTCGGGCCCTGCCGGCGCTGCCGCGGACCGTTGTAACGACCACCTTCATCGGGACCTGCTGGCGCTGCCGCAGACCGTTGTAACGACCACCTTCATCGGGACCTGCTGGCGCTGCCGCGGACCGTTGTAACGACCACCTTCATCGGGACCTGCTGGCGCTGCCGCGGACCGTGTAACGACCACCTTCACCGGGACCTGCTGGCGCTGCCGCGGCCCGTCTCAGCTAGAACACCGAGCTCGAGGATTGTGAGCCATCCACCATACCATCTCCGCTACCAGATTGGTAACCAGACTGTCCCGCTACCCCCTTTTCCCAACCCAAGAGACTAGAATCGAGGGGACCCCTGAGTCCAGACCTCCTTGTACCATTTCACCGTACCTTAAGAAATCACCTATAAAGAACGTTAAATCCTATCCTTGTGTGGTGTACATCTGTGGGGGGGGAAGTTATTCATCTGTACGATCGCTGGAGACGGCTCTCCCCGGAGACCTCTCCCCTTGTCCTCGGCCGACCCTCCCGGTCCGTCTAACATTGGTGGCCAGCGGCGCGATCCGAATCAACGCGTAATCGTACAGAGAGTAGCTCACCCCACGACAAAACCACGATGTCGACCAAAGAGAGCGGATCCACCGAGAAATTCCAGATGGATAAATTGGAAGAGTATAGCCATTGTGAACTGAAACAATTCTGCATGGAACTAGGCATTGCTACCACCGGCCTGAGTACCAAAGACGATTTGAAGCACGCCATTGAGTCGTGGGCGGAAACCGGGGTCGCCGGATCCCCAGACCAAAACGGTGCAGCATCGGAGGGGAACGCCACAGCTCCCGAGGAACGAGGAACGGGCCTCTCGCAGGAAGAGATCCAAGAAAGAGAAAGAAACAGATTACATGAGTTGGAAATGGCACGACTCAAGATGGACGGTGAACTAAAATTAGCCGAGCAGAAACTGAACCTAGAACATCTGCGGCTCCGAGAAGAACGGGAAGAGAAACAGAGACAGAGAGAGCTCGAAGAAAAAAGACTAACATTCGAACACGAGCGCAAACTGGCAGAAATAGAACTTCGGAAACAGAATAAAGAACCGGAGGTGCCTGAGCGACCGCGCACCCCGGGAGCAACCGAGAAGAAAGTCCACATCCCCAAGGATGTTGTCCGAGAGTATGTCCGAGAGGACGACATACAACAGTGGTTCAAAGCCTACGAGATCGCCATGACCTCCCACCGGATCGATCGGAGTGACTGGGGAGCCGGCCTATGGGGGAGGTTCGTCAACGAAGGCCGCGATGCCCTACTGCAGCTCCCAGACCATCAGATGTCATCCTATGACCACATGAAGGCTGCCCTCCTCACCCGATATGGGCTCACACCCGAAATATACCGCCAGAGGTTCTGAGACTGCACCCGGATCCCGGGTACAACTTGGGTGGAATATGTCAACTATTTCAGCCGAGCCTTCGAGGGTTGGATCAAGGGAAGCCACGTAACGACCTACGAGCAACTCTTCAATCTCATGGTGTGGGAGCACCTGTCTAACAACTGCTTCGTCAAGCTCAGGCAGCACCTCCTCGACAGTAAATTGACTGACCCACGGCAACTCGCCGCCGAAGCTGACCGGTGGGAAAGCACCCGAGTGGGCCGGAGAGGGCCACACGAGCAAAACAGGAACAACCACGGTCAGCACCGTCCCCGAGGAGGAGGAGGAGGCCAGGGGCGAGGGAGAGACACCGTCCCGGCCACTCCTGCGGCCAGCACCCCGCCCCCGGCCGGCCGGGGCAACCCCCCGATGCGCCCGGGGTTCCGAGCCAACGTCACGTGTCACCGATGCCAGCGAGTCGGCCACTACGCCAATGACCCGAGCTGCCCGCAGAACCAAACGCCAAAGCCCCGCCAGGTAGCTGCCGCCGCCCTGGGGGGAGAACAAATCTCCGAGGAACAAGAAGAGTATGAGCAGGCACAACAAGAGTGGGCACCGGCCGCCATGGTTCTAGCGTGCCTAGGGGGAAAAGACATGGTCCCGCGGGCTCCCCTACCCGCCAACACCAGAAAATATAGCCAGTGGGTGAACATTAATGGGCGCCGGGCCGAAGCCCTACGTGACACAGGGGCCAGTGTGACGGCCGTCCGCTGTCACCTGGTAAAACCAGAGCAGATCCTGCCGAACATTCTCTGCCCCGTCCGCTCAGCCGACAATTCCGAAAGTCTATGTCGGATGGCCTGCGTCCCCTTCGAATGGGGAGGAGTCTCCGGCATGTTGAAGGTGACGGTCCGGGATGATGCCCCCGTGGACTGTCTCCTGGGGAATGACCTTGAGAGTTCCCCGTGGGCCGCCGTCGAAAGAAGAGAGCACCTGGGGATGCTGGGCCTCCCGGACTGGGCGTGCGTAACCACCCGGTCCATGGCCGCCCGTGCCATCCCCCGACCAGAAGAACCAGAATGGCCAGCACCTCCTCCCCCGGTCGCTCCAGTAGAGGACACCGACTATACCGACCCCCCAGAGCCAACCCCCGAAGGGGTCGCCCAGCCCCAGGACCTTCCCGGCCTGGCTCAGTGGCGTCAAGAAGGGGGGCCCACCCAGGAACAGTTCCGCCAGGAGCAGAAGACCTGCCCCTCCCTCGAGGGACTCCGCCAGCAAGCCATCGCCCAGAGCGCAGGGGACTCCACCGGAGCCCATTGGGTCTATTGGGATAACGACCTGCTATACAGTGAACAAAGAATAGCGGAGTTAGGGGCCAGTCGAGTGCTGGTGGTGCCCCTCCGTTTCAGAGACTTCCTGCTCAATTTGGCCCACGATGTCCCCCTGGCTGGACACCTGGGCCAGGACAAAACCTACAGTCGCCTGGTGACCCACTTTTTCTGGCCGAGGATGCGAAACGACGTCCTCAACCACTGCCGGTCCTGCCCCACGTGCCAGGCCAGCGGGAAGAGCGGCCGCAAGCTCAAAGCACCTCTGCAAACCTTCCCAGTGGTCTCCACCCCGTTCGAGAGGGTAGGAATAGACCTTGTGGGGCCCCTGGACCCCCGCACAGCACAAGGACATCGGTTCATCCTGGTACTGGTGGACCACGCCACCCGCTACCCCGAGGCTGTGCCCCTGAGAACCGTAACAGCTCCGGTGGTCGGCCGGGCCCTAATGGGGATCTTCTCCCGGGTGGGCTTCCCTCGAGAAGTCGTCAGCGACCGAGGCACAAACTTTATCTCAAAATATATGAAGTCCCTCTGGCAACAGTGCGGGGTGACCTACCGATTCACGACCCCCTATCACCCTCAAGGGAACGGACTAGTTGAGCGATTCAACCGCACACTCAAGGGAATGATTGGGGGATTGGAAGAGCCCCTCCGTCGCCAGTGGGATGTACTACTCCCGTGCCTCCTCTTCGCCTATCGAGAAGTTCCCCAGAAGTCCCTCGGCTTTAGCCCTTTCGAGCTCCTGTACGGGCACCCTGTGCGAGGGCCCCTCAGCCTAGTCAGAGAAGGTTGGGAGATGGCCCCCCTAAAGACCCCTCCAGACGTCTTCAAGTACCTCCTGGCCCTACGAAATCAGACCCGGCGCTTCAGGGAAATGGCAAAAGCAAATCTCGAGGCCAGTCAGGAGGACATGAAAAAATGGTACGATCAGAATGCCTCATCCGTCGAATTCGAACCTGGTCAACAAGTGTGGGTGATGTCCCCCACCGAACCATGTGCCTTGCAAGATAAGTGGACGGGGCCCTTCAAAGTGGTCGAACGCAAGAGCCCCGTCACCTACCTCATCGACATGGAGTCCCCCCGGAACCCCCTCCGGGTCCTCCACACCAACAGACTCAAACCCCACTTTGTGCGCTCGGAACTCAGCCTCCTGATGGCTACAGACAGTGGGGCGGAAGAAGACTCCGAGCCCCTCCCTGATCTCCTGAAGACTCAGGAGAAAGACGGTTCCGTGGACGGGGTCCGGCTCTCCGATGCACTCACCCCAGAGCAACGCCAGGGCTGCCGGGACCTCCTGCTGCAGTTTGCTACTCTGTTTTCCCTCACCCCAGGGATCACCCCTTGGTGCTTGCACGACGTGGACACGGGGGACAGTCCCCCTATCCGACACCGGGCCTACCGCGTACCAGATCGGGTGCGGGCCTGCATCCAAGAGGAAGTATCCAAGATGCTCACGCTCGGGGTCATCGAGCCCTCGGACAGCCCCTGGGCCAGCCCGGTCGTGCTGGTCCCCAAAGCCGCTGCCCCCGGCACCACTCCTGAACTCCGGTTCTGCGTCGACTATAGGGGCTTGAACGCTGTCACCAGGACCGACGCTCATCCTATCCCCCGAGCGGATGAATTGATCGACCGCCTGGGGGCTGCCCGCTACCTCAGCATCTTCGACCTGACAGCGGGCTACTGGCATATCGGTCTCACACCCCGGGCCCAAGAACGGTCCGCCTTCTCTACCCCCGATGGCCACTACCACTTCAAGGTCATGCCCTTCGGCATGAGGAATGCCCCAGCTACTTTTCAGCGTCTAGTGAACCAGGTCTTGGCGGGGCTCGAAGAGTTCAGCGCCGCCTACCTGGACGACATCGCTGTATACAGCCGCCACTGGTCCGACCACCTCCTCCACCTCCGAGAGGTCCTGCAAGCCCTCCAGCGGGCCGGCCTCACGATTAAGGCCGGCAAGTGCCAAATTGGTCAGGGGTCCGTGACCTACCTCGGACACCAGGTAGGAAGCGGTCTGGTGGCCCCTCTGCAACTCAAAATTGCTGCCATCCAGTCCTGGCAACCCCCAGTCACGCAGACCGAGGTCCGAGCCTTCTTGGGGCTCACCGGCTACTACCGGCGGTTCGTGAGGGACTATGGCAGCATTGTGGGGCCCCTCACGGGTCTCACGTCCAAAAACCACCCGAAGAAGATTAACTGGACCCCCGACTGTCAAGCGGCCTTCGAGAAGCTGAAAGCCGCCCTGTGCACCGCCCCTGTGCTCCAGGCCCCCGATTACAGTCGGGAATTCATTGTACAAACGGACGCCTCCGACCACGGCATCGGGGCGGTTCTTTCCCAGCTGAACCCCGAGGGTCTTGACCAGCCGGTGGCCTTCATCAGCAGACGCCTCCTGGCCCGAGAACAGCGCTGGAGCACAATCGAGAGGGAAGCCTTCGCAGTAGTGTGGGCCCTCAAAAAGCTCCGGCCCTATCTCTTCAGTACCCACTTCCGGGTGCAGACCGATCACCGACCCCTGCAGTGGCTAATGCAGATGCGGGGGGAAAACCCAAAACTATTGCGCTGGTCCATCTCCCTGCAGGGAATGGACTTCACTGTGGAGCATCGACCGGGCCCAGACCACGCCAACGCAGATGGCCTGTCACGCTATTTCCGCCTCGACGAGGAGAATCCCCAAGAGGATGGGTGACTCTCCCCGCCTTCAGCTGGGGGGGACGCATGTTGGACAGGCCACATGAAGGGCTTGCTCCCTCCCCGCATGACAGGGCCCAAGCCCCGGACTCCCCGGTGTTACCCACCAGGGCAACCCGCACCCCGTCTCCCAACGGAACTCCTACCCCCGGACAGCCATGTATCATGGGGCCGAACCACTACCGGCTCCCCCGGCCGGATCAGCCGCCATCTTGGACACTGCGCCACGAGGCCGCGTGGCCTCGGCTCAACCCTAACCCTGGGCCTGGCCGGCCCCGACATCCCGGCACCACCATCCACCCAGGAGGTGAACGGACCACTTGGCAGGTCAATGGGAGAAAGAAGTGTCGATGCCTCTCCCCCGCCAGGTGCCTTCACCCTCCAGCTCCCCCAGGCGCTGGCTCCACCCCCTGCTGGGTGTCTGGACTCCCTCATCCCGGACCCCCCGACCTCCAAGTGCGAGGGTCCGGACATCAAAGGGCGCCAGACCTATAACTAGGGCAGCTCCAGAGCAGAAAGGCAGTTGTATCCTGGAGTCGAGAGACACCGAGACGAACTCAGCCTTGACGGACTACTGGCGCTGCCGTAGCCCTGCCTTGGGAAAGATTGTCCTGCCTGCTGGCGCTGCCGCGGCCTTCTGCATCATCCATCCTCGTCGGGCCCTGCCGGCGCTGCCGCGGACCGTTGTAACGACCACCTTCATCGGGACCTGCTGGCGCTGCCGCGGACCGTTGTAACGACCACCTTCATCGGGACCTGCTGGCGCTGCCGCGGACCGTGTAACGACCACCTTCACCGGGACCTGCTGCCGCGGCCCGTCTCAGCTAGAACACCGAGCTCGAGGATTGTGAGCCATCCACCATACCATCTCAGCTACCAGATTGGTAACCAGACTGTCCCGCTACCCCCTTTTCCCAACCCAAGAGACTAGAATCGAGGGGACCCCTGAGTCCAGACCTCCTTGTACCATTTCACCGTACCTTAAGAAATCACCTATAAAGAACGTTAAATCCTATCCTTGTGTGGTGTACATCTGTGGGGGGGGAAGTTATTCATCTGTACGATCGCTGGAGACGGCTCTCCCCGGAGACCTCTCCCCTTGTCCTCGGCCGACCCTCCCGGTCCGTCTAACAGTCCCCACCGGAGGAGGCTGGAGAGCGGCCGCAACTCAGGAGAGTTGCCACGAGCAAGGGTAAACTGGTAGCGGGAAGCGGGAGGTACATGATCAGAGTGAAGGGAGGGACTGGATTCTGACCCAGGGAATTATTCTTTATGTTTGCACTTGCCTTTTCTTCACCCGCCTGTAGTTGTGTTGGGGATCCATGTTAGCAGGAGGGGAGAAACAACGGGGGCTTCGGACTAACGGGCACTCCCAGTCGACCTATTGAACCAAACCAACCACCCCACCCTGATCCCCTTCCCATTACCCGATACCCCACCTGTGACAACTGTTTCCCCCCCCCCCTTTCTTTTAAAAGAGGGCTTCACATTCAACCACGGTGGTGCGGTGACGGTCAAATAAGCCTGTGATTTATCTATAGGAAAGTATCTGACGGCTCCTTATTTTCCTCTCTCCTATGAGCCTCCGTGGGATACCCTTCGGTCTGGGAGAAAACCAAGGGGGTGAGACTTCTGAAGCAGGACCAGGAGAATACCACCAGGAAGAGGACTCCGAAGACGGACAAGGGAAAACCGAAGAACCCGAAGAGAAAGCCGACAGCTCTATAAAGTCTTTAAGTGGCCTAAATCCTGTCATCTCCAATAAAACACGCCGAGCATCACACTATATACAGCCTCCTCGTCTGATTATCCGGCCTACGCTCCCACCGGTGGTGTCAGAAGTGGGATACTCCGGAGACATGGAGGCTGTACTCAACAAAATGGCGGAGAATCAAGAGAGTTTAGGAAAGGCGATGGAAAGATTCCTCACGGTGGTGGAAGAAGACCGGGGGAAATTACAAGTCCTTACCAATCAAGGCCAGGCACACGATTCTACCATGGGGAAAATCGCTGATGCTCTTGGACAACAGAGAGGCCCCGGTACGCTTCCCTCAGTCATCCTCCAGAAATATGTCAGCGGAGAGGATCCGGAATATTTCTTCAATAACTTCGAGAGAATGGCGTTAGCAGCAGCCTGGCCAGCCGACAAGTGGGGGCAATACCTAGGACCCTTACTATCCGGAGAGTTGCAAGCCTCATATCAAGCCGCAAATATCTTGGGAGTAACTCCCTACCCAGAAATAAAACAGTGTATCATGGAACGTCTAGGCGTTGATGATGAAACATGCCGACTGAGACTCCGACAGATCAAAGAGGGACCCCAAGAAACACCCAGGGCACTATATTTTAGGGTGAAAGATATGGCTGACCGATGGTTAAAACCCACCACTACCACCAAGGACGACATCATGGCCAAAGTGTATTTAGAACAATACTTACCCTCCCTTCATCCTCCCATTCAAAAATGGGTCAGACAACATGCTCACCTAACCCTAGAGACCGCCGTGGAGATAGCCAGCACCTACAGCAGAGCACAAGCGATACAGAAGGGTCGAGATGAGCACCTATGGAGATCAGGGATGAGTGGGACTCCTCGGCCCTCTCGACTTCCGCTGGGACGAAAGCCAGACCCGGTTACCATCGCCCCAGGCCCCCCCCCCCCCCCCTTTTAGGACTCCGGGTCCTCCCGTTTTTAGGCCACCTGCTCCAGGACCCCAATGTTTTAACTGTGGGGGATTAGGGCACATAGCCAGGTTTTGTCCGCAAAAGGAGGAACCCATGGAGATTGGCGTTGCTCGGAACTACTGTTGTCTTTCCCAGACCCAGCAACCCCCTCCGTATCGCTGTGACGTTTATATAAACGGACAACCCATGACAGCGTTAGCCGACACAGGCTGCCGACAGAGTGTCGTTCGACCCCAGGATCTAGGTCCTGAGATTGGAGCTCCTGATGGAACGGTACATATACAGTGTGTACACGGGGATACCAAAGCATACCCCACCACTCGTGTTCGCATACAACATGCCACCGATCCCGGTTCAGATCTCAAAGTCGGTCTCATTCCCCGGCTACCGGAACAACTCATACCTGGAAATGACTATACATATTTGTACGACTTACTTGCTAAGTCAGCTCCAGACGAGAAGGACTGGTGGAATGTTGCTCCTTTCTCACAGGACGAGAGTCCCGAGTGGCCACCCTCTAAAGCCAGAAAATCAAAGAACCAAAGAAGGAAAGAAAAGAGACTTCCATGTGCTGCTTTTCCAGTACGGACGGAAGAGAATCCGTGGGAAACAGACCAAAACTTCAGGGCAGCCCAGAGAGAGGACCCCGTTCTACAAGAAGCCTGGAACCAAGCCAAAGACCAGGTAGACCCTCTACACGTAGGTCCTCGATTCTTTCACAAGAATGGCCTGTTATACAGAATGGCCAAACCCATAGGTAAACCCCAGTTGTTAGTTCCCACCCCTTTTAGGGACAAAGTACTCTACTTGCCCATAGTCATCTACTGGGAGGTCATTTTGGGGAGGAGAAAACAGAACAGTTAATACTAGAGCAATTTTATTGGCCGGGCATATATAAACAAATAAAGACCTATTGAGGAGAGGTCGGAGGAGGGGTGTTGCGGCTCGGGGGCCGGACGCGTTCCACCGCCCACGCCTGTTGCTGTGCTGTCGGATTTTCCATCTGTTTCCAGCGATGCGTCCCTGTTGCTGTTGGCCAGCTTGAAATCGTGTTCGCCGCTAGACCCCTGCCCTGCCAAATTTTTGGCCAGGATGGCAGCGGTGGTGAACCCACTGGCTAATTCTCTTATCAATGCCTCCTTGAGGGAGGGGATTGTCCCACGCACCTGGAAAAGGGCGATGGTGATCCCCCTCCTGAAAAAGCCCGGTTTGGATGCCGAGGTTCTGGCCAACTACAGGCCAATTTCTCTTCTTCCGGCTCTGGCGAAGATTACAGAGAAACATGTGCATGGCATCCTGTCGGGTTTTTTAGAAACAAACAATCTACTTCACCCATCCCAATCCGGATTCCGTCCTAATTTAAGTACGGAAACGGCTTTGTTGGAGGTCTCGGAGGTTATTCGCGAGACTCTGGATGTTGGAGGCAAGGCCATGCTTGTCATGTTAGACCTGTCGGCGGCCTTTGTCACCGTCCCCCATGCGGCGCTCCTCGCCAGGCTCCATGCCATCGGCCTTAGGGGGACGGTGTTCAAATGGTTTACATCTTTTCTTGAGGGCCGCCGCCAGACGATCTGGGTTTCCCAGAGCGCCGCCGAGATGCCGCCATTGGGAGTCGGAGTTCCACAGGGTTCTGTGTTGAGCCCGACGTTGTTTAAAATCTTCATGTCTCCCCTGGCGGCCTTGGCGGAGGCACATGGGGCCCAGATCGTGTCTTACGCAGATGACACGCAACTCCTCTTCACATGCGGAAAAGATCAGGCATTTGATGGAGAGAGCATTCGGGGGTGCCTGGGGATGGTCTTCGACTGGTCCCAACAGAATAGTCTGAAGGCCAATTCCAGCAAGTCGGAGGTTTTATTCTTCGGCTGTGGTACTGACCCGGAGTGGCAGGATTGGTGGCCGTCGGATATGTGTCCTCCAGCACAGTCATCGCTGGTTGCCAAAAACTTGGGAGTCAAGCTGGACAATAAGCTTTTGTTGAGAAAGCATGTTCTTGGCTTGGCTGGCACCTGCTTTGGCATTCTGAAGAGGCTCCGCAAGTTTTTACCATTGCTTTCTGTGGAGCACAGGCGGATCACTGTGCAAGCTTTGATTGGATCCAGGCTGGATTACGCGAATGCCCTTTTCCTTGGTCTTCCGGATTATTTGGTCCAGCGCCTGCAGGTGGCGCAGAACTCTGCTGCTCGTGCCATTTTTGGCCTTCACAGGCGAGCGCGAGTATCTGGGCTGCTGCAGACGCTCCACTGGCTGCCTATCCGGAAGCGGATTATGTTCAAATCCTTGACGCTGATGCACAAAGCACTTTTTGGCTCTGGCGCAAGATATTTACAACGGAGGCTGTCTTTTTACCGTCCAGTCCGTTCACTGCGGTCAGATTCTCTTTTCATGGCCGTGGTTCCACGTGTGAGGAAGGCTCGCACTGGGGGGCGCTCCTTTAGCCTTAAGGCTCCCCAGCTTTGGAATTCGTTCCCGCTGGTTTTACGCAGCACTGCTAATTTGCTGCAGTTCAGGAAGAGCCTGAAGACCTGGCTTTTTAACCTTTAGGTTTCTTTTCCCCTTTGTTGCCTTGTGCTTTGTTATTTGTCTGTTGTGTTATTTTACACTGAGCTGCATGTGGAAAGCGCCGGGACACTCTTTTAGAGTAGCCGTGCGCTATATAAACACAATATAACATAACATAACATAACATATTGCCATGAGTGCCCTATATGCCAGAAGAACAGTAGGTATAGGCCACCAAAAGCCCCGTTACAACCTCTCCCAATAATTGATGAACCATTTTGTAGGATCGTTATGGATATCATTGGTCCATTACAAGCTTCCCGTAGTGGGTGTCGCTATGTACTGGTTCTGGTAGACTATGCCACCAGATTCCCGGAAGCCGTTGCCTTAAAACATCCCGATGCCACCAGCATAGCCAAAGCCATGATAGCAATATTTTCTAGGGTGGGTTTCCCGAAGGACATTTTAACAGACCAGGGAACCCCATTTGTATCCAAGTTAATGAAACCAGTATGTGCCCAGCTGGGGATAAAACAGATACGAACAGCGGCATATCACCCTCAGACCGACGGTCTGGTCGAACGGTATAATGCCACCCTTAAGACCACCTTAAAAAAACTCCTGGCTCTGGAATCAAAACGATGGGAGGACATGTTACTGTTAGCACTATATGCGATCCGGTGTAAAACCCAGAAAAGCACCGGATACTCCCCGTTTGAACTCCTGTATGGACATCCACCCCGATCCTTAATGGACATGATGCGGGAGACCTGGGAGGCGGAACCAGACCATGCCAAACCGCTAGTTGAATACGTAGAGCAGCTTCGGACACATCTGGACAAATACGAACGATAGTGAGGAACAATATGGAGAATGCACAGGAAGCCCAGAAAGCACAATACGACAAAAAAACGAAGAGTAGAACCTTTTCGGTGGGAGATGCGGTATTGCTCATGATGGCTTCCTCCGACCACAAACTGTTAGGTCAATGGCAAGGCCCCTATATTGTATTAGAAAGGGTGACACCCATTACATACAAGCTAGAGCTAGATAAATCGAGGAACCACCCAAATTTATCATGTGAACCTATTGAAACGATGGGAAGGGCCTCTCCCCTCTTTGGTAGGGAACGTGAAGAAGGCCACCCCATTATATGTTCAATGTATTGACACAGAGTTACCCTTTAATTTGAAGGACGAGCTAGTGACCACCCTACTTCCCCTACAGAACATCTTCTCATTAACTCCGGGGAGAACCACGTTGGTAGAACACTCGATACAAACGACTGCAGGAAAAACGGTACGGCTTCGTCCTTACCGTATACCTGAGACCCGCAGAAACATAATCCGAGACGAGGTACAACAGATGTTACGGATGGGTATAATAGAACCCTCTATAAGTGAATGGAACTCTCCTATAGTCCTAGTACCGAAACCAGATGGTTCGGTATGATTCTGTATTGATTTCAGGAAAGTCAATAAAATCTCAGAGTTCAATTCTTATCCCTTGCCCCGGGTTGATGAGATGATAGAACGGATCGGCAAGGCCAAATACATTAGCACCCTTGATTTATGTAAGGGGTACTGGCAAATCCCTCTTAGGCCCCAAGGCCGAGAAAAAACGGCCTTTCCACTCCCGATGGGTTGTTCCAATTTGCAGTACTCCCTTTTGGTTTGCATGGAGCCCCGGCCACCTTTCAGAGGGCTATGAATCGTATACTTCAACCACCCGAAAGGTATGCCGGGGCTTACATAGATGATATCGTCATCTATAGTGAGACCTGGGAGCAGCATCTAACCCACCTCTATAAAGTGATCCAAGCGTTAGGCAGTCATGGTCTCAAAATCAACCCGGCTAAAAGCCACTTAGCGGCCCAAACTGTAAGATGCCTGGGATACCTGTTAGGAGAAGGAGTCATTCGGCCCCAAAACAAATTGTCGGCCATTACCCATATCCCCTTCCCTCGTACCGCTCGAGAACTCCGGGCTTTTTTTAGGGCTCCTTGGGTATTATAGAAGGTTCATTCCCCAGTTCTCCCATATAGCCGCCCCCCTCACCGATCTCTTACACAAAACAATAAAGACCGAAGCTAAATTGAGAAATCCCAGCCCCGCAGTTGTCCAAGCCTTTAACACCCTGAAATCCTTCCTGACATCGGACACAGTGTTGGCCAGCCCCGACTACATCTTGCCCTTTATTCTACAAACGGACGCCTCCGATCAGGGACTGGGGGCTGTCCTGTCCCAAAGAACATCCCAAGGGGAAGAAAAACCCACACTATATATTAGTCGGAAGTTGAATCCCAGGGAACAGAACTACGCAGTCATCGAAAAAGAAGCCCTGGCCATCAAATGGGCCATTGACTCCTTGAAGTATTATTTGGAGGGAAGGGAATTCACCCTGTATATAGATCACGTGCCTTTAGAATGGTTGGCCCGCAACAAGGGAAACATCGAAAGAGTATTAAGGTGGTTTTTATCCCTCCAACCATATCGATTTCACACCAAACACCGTAAAGGAAGCGTGCAAGCAAACGTAGACTTTCTATCTCGTTTCCCACAAGAAAACCCCCCTACGGGAAGGACAGCAAGGGAAAGGGGATGTGAGAAGGGACCGGTTCCCCCGTGTCACTCACCCGTGGGGGTCCGCCATGTACGTGGGATTATGGGACCCATGAGAGCCGCCACCCGACCCCAAAGGTCCATCAAGACGATCGCGGGCAGGATAACATTCCCCCCTTGTCCTCTACATTCACAGGAACATGACGTCAGCACCGAGGGCGTGGAGAAAGGAGGGATTGACCCCGGAAGCAATGAGGTCCCAGAAGTGAAAAGGGCCGGGACTAGCAAAGCCGAGGAGGAAGCGGACGGAGTGCGGAAGGAGTCGAGAAGCGGAAGAGAAGCAGACGGAGAAAAAGAGGACGGAGATAAGGACGGACGAAGACCGAAGGTGAAGAGTACCCAGAAGAGGACGAGAAGTGGTACAAAGATTGGTGGTCCCCACCGGAGGAGGCTGGAGAGCGGCCGCAACTCAGAAGAGTTGCGGCGGGGCCGGTGAGTAGCCACGAGCAAGGGTGAACGGGTAGCGGGAGGTGCATGATCAGAGTGAAGGAAGGGACTGGGTTCTGACCCAGGGAATTATTCTTTATGTTTGCACTTGCCTTTTCTTCACCCGCCTGTAGTTGTGTTGGGGATCCATGTTAGCAGGAGGGGAGGAACAACGAGGGCTTCGGACTAAGTGGCACTCCCAGTCGACCTATTGAACCAAACAAACCACCCCACCCTGATCCCCTTCCCATTACCCGATACCCCACCTGTGACAACTGTTTTCCCCCCCCCCCGCCCCCTTTCTTTTAAAAGAGGGCTTCACATTCAACCACGGTGGTGCGGTGACGGTCAAATAAGCCTGTGACTTATCTATAGGAAAGTATCTGACGGCTCCTTATTTTCCTCTCTCCTATGAGCCTCCGTGGGATAGCCTTCGGTCTGGGAGAAAACCAAGGGGGTGAGACTTCCGACGACGTCCTGGGAGAAAACCAAAGGAAAGTGACTTCTGAAGCAGGACCAGGAGAATACCACCAGGAAGAGGACTCCGAAGACGGACCAGGGAAAACCGAAGAACCCGAAGAGAAAGCCGACAGCTCTATAAAGTCTTTAAGTGGCCTAAATCCTGTCATCTCCAATAAAACACGTCGAGCATCACACTATATACAGCCTCCTCGTCTGATTATCCGGCCTACGCTCCCACACATTCATTATGGGTAGAGCAATTTCTTTTAATTCTCAAGAGTTCCCCAAACTGGATATTATCAATCACACTTCGTGGGTGATAACTCTCCGCTGGAGAATGGAATTTCCTGATGTGGGTTTCCGATAGAGAGTAGTATGTAGTGTATTATATTCCACAAACACTCTCAAATCTGTGTAGACTACCTGTTTACTGTCAGTGCAGCTGGTAAATTTCGAATTGTTTGTTATTATTCAAAGCCCTTATGTAGTCTTCTGCCTCTTTCTAGGTACCCCCCCGATGATGAATCAATCCTCTATATAGCGTGCCCATAAAGCCATAGCGTGGCCTTTGGGGGAGCGGGAGGGGTAGAGCTGGGGCTGCCCTTCAAGATGCTCACACCCTGCACAGCTCAAGAAGCTCGCAAAATACTGCCATGGCTTACGAGAAACAGGAAGAATTTTATCTGAGCCTCTTGTCACCATACATTTCAGAATAAACAGACTCAAAGGAAGAAATGTTGCAGAAATGTAACAGGCTCACTCAGTAACCAAGAATCACTCGGCGAGCCTGTCTGCCTCTGACACTTCTGGAAAGTTAGGGAAGGATTAGCAGAACCAGCTGCTTTTACCCAGAGCAGTGAATGAAAGTCTGCGCATAAAAAGCAAGTTACATAGCTATAAATATTTTAGACAAAGAAGGTTTAAAACAAAATTGCACTTTGCCATGATTAGAATATGAAGCATGACAATACAAAACTATATGCAATTCGAGGTTGCAATAGGAATGCTTGACACCCTTCATTTAATTCATTCTGGCCTGAGCGGTCCTGACAGTCTGGGGGAAGGAGGGCGTCCATGTTTTTTGCAGGGAGAGAGTGGGCTCAAGTTTTGTTACACCACTGACCTGCACATAAAGTTGATACACAAAAAGTTGTGAGCCAGATCTTGTCACTGTGACTCTCAGAGAGCCCCCGAACTTGGAAATTAATTATCTGCTAACTGCAGGAACATGAGTTATCCATAGAGCACTGTCAGGGAAAGCCATAAGCAGCAGCTAACTCCCATTGAAGAGTGAGAGGACTGAAAGTACCAATACCGTCTCACCTCACACAGGCAGCTTCCTCGCCCTCTCTGTAGACCTGCCGCCTGCATCACGAGCCAACAGTTACCCAAGCTCTGCAAAAATTACTGGATCAAAAGGCTCCCTTCCAAGCTTGTCACAGTTGTTTTCCCTTCAGTAATGGAGCGTGTGAGACAGACTGTGCTGGACCCTGAACAAGTCTTCAAGGAAGTGTGAGTGCGACGAGGCTGGTGTATTAATTCACCACTTAACTAGTCAGTCTCCTGCCCCTCCATCCTCACTTAAGCCACAATTTGTGACACATTTGCTATTTTAAGGCTTGTAATAACATCACTTTTGTATATTTAAGTCCATACAGTTATTGAAAGCAGCAAAACCGCAAGTACTAAAATGCAGAGTACATTGGGCACGAGCCCTAATAAAAAAAAAATAGGTTTTAGAGGGGCAGGGTTTGCAAATTAGCATAGTCAGTGTGCAGTAATGTCACAGAGAGGGACAATGCAAGTCTATTATGCCTCTCTTTAATGGTAATGAATCGTGATTCACGTAATATATGCACGCACATGAGCAGTGTATGCCCTCCTATACATAAATAAGGAAGGCTTTAATGTATTTTGGTACAACAATGTGGGAGAGTTTTAATGAAACTTGGGGGAATATGTTAACATTAACCTTTATTGGGCTGAGCAAGTTTCCAGTGGGAGAAAGCTAAAATATTGTAATTCATGATATAGAATGAATATAGTCCTCTCTGAATCTGACTTGCATATCTATGCATTGCACAGATATTCTAGGCAGTATTCTGTTATTCTTTTCCTTTTGCATGATAGCGTGCATTACAATTAGCTTATAGATGCCACTTTTTCAGCTATTTAATTCACTAATGCGGAGCATTTTTATTTTGGTGGCCGGGAATTCTCTCTATCTTAGTGCGGCCCTGATAGTTGGCAGCCGATTCCTTTGATATTCACTAAATACCAGGCAGTTGGGGTATATTTGCTACTTGCTACCAAATGGGTGTTTGGACACACAATGAACTGGAAAAATGAAATTCGATGTGTTTTCACTAAAATAATTAGGCTGATTGTTGGTGTCTCATCATTTCCATTTGTTTCAGTTGGCGATTTTTAATATTTACAATTTCAATTTTTTTTGACTCTCATGCTAGTGCCCAACAGGAAGTTTTTGGCACATGAAGTAACAGTAGATGGTGTAGCACCCAGGATGATGTGTTGCATGGCTACTTATAGGGTCCCAAAAGCGAGACCTATTGGCTATGTCAAAGCTTGTTTTCAGTCATTCTACTAGGTTCATTTATTTACTTCTGCTCTTCCATAGGAAAAGCATTTTTTGTTTTGCCAATAACTTTGGGACCGATGTATGAATTTCCACGAAACTTTCCAAAAAGGTCCTCCTTTTTGACTAGTTTTTGCATAAAAAGATGGGGGATGATCCATCAGGCGATGGCCGAGAAAAAAGGGGGGTCCAAAAATGCAAAATCCCCATGCATTTTCTATAGACTTCTATATAACCTGCTGAATGGAATTTCCTTAAGTTCGGCAGGAAGCTAGACCATGGTCCGCAAATTGTGGTTTTTGTGATTTGTTGGAAATCTGTTCAGTAGTTTTTGTGAAATTATGGCTGTAAAATAATTGTATATCTGGACTGTTGGGAGGAGCAATTTAAAAATGAAGTTTTCTGATTGACCCAATAAACCTTTCCTTGGGCTATCTCGCTCCCACGGGAGTCAGACTCCTTCAAGAGCGAGCACTGTGATTGGTTACCAGCAACATGAGAAAAATGTTGCTGGCAACCATTGCAGGAGTAAGGAACTTAGTAACCTGCCCTGAAGTAAAAAATAATAATATAACGGGTTAGGACAATAAAAATAAATCGTTAAAAAATCCCTCGAGACTCGTGGGAACAGGAAAAAGAAAACACAAAATGGTAGCTGGCGACATGTGGATGAGCTCCTGATTTCGCCTCAAGGTGGTGACGCAGAGAATTGAGAGTGGAACCGGCAGCAGGCAAGGTGATATAGAGGGACGGCGGGAGCATGGAACTGGGCAAGGTGAGTGTTATGAGAACCTTGACTCCCGAGACCTACCAATGTGACGCAGAGGCCTAAAACCACAGGAGGACTACTCCGACAGCGACAGGGTGACACCGGGAAGCGGAGAACCTTGAGAGACACTCGCCCTAGGCAGGCCCTGGAAAGGCAGGTCGGCAGAAGGAAGGGAAAATACCCAAGGGGAGTGGGGCTGGCCACTCCCCTTGGGTTAATATAGTCTACAGAACAGGAAGCTACCAGTTGTGGATTGAGGGTTTGTCGGACAGGAAGGAGGTAAACACCCTGGACTGGTGAAAGCAGCGTGGAGGAGCAAATTTCAACATATTGCAGGAGGGCCTCCGACATCCGTGTAGTGGCAACTACAAAGGAAATGGTGAAACCAAAAGGATCTGTGACAACTCAAACAAATAAAATGGATAAATACACTGCCACAAAATCAGCAGACATGGGAGCCCAGATTGCAGAAATCGGGGCAGCAGAACCATCACTAACAGCCATCATGGCAGCATTAGCGGACCTAAAAGGATCACTCAAGCCTAAAATAGACACTGTCACTGTGCAAATAAATCTCTTAAGGGCGGACTGCCAGAAAATATCAGAAAAAGTAACAAATTCAGAAGGAAATATCACACAGTTGCAGAATGTCACGCAGAGTCTTGAGGAACACGTGCAACACCTCAAGCGACAACAGGACGTGTTAGTAGCAAAACGTGAGGACCAAGAAGGGCGAGCACGCCGAAACAACAGTGTTGGGTGTGCCAGAAGGGATGGAGGGACGCAGTGTGGAGCTCTTCCTGGAGGACCCCACCCTAAACCATCTGCGCCCAAAACGGATTTCGAACTTTTTCATCATTGAATGGACACACAGAGCCCCGGTACCAAAACGGAGACCAGGAGGGCCCCCCCAAACAATAATCGCCAAGATCCTTAATTATAGGGACAGGGACGTGATATTGCAAACGGCAAGAACTCATGAAGACCTTAAATACGAGAATGCAACGATCCGCTTTTTCCCAGGTTCAAAAGTTGCGTTGCAGGCAGTGTAGAAAGAGCTGCGAGCCAAGGATATAAAATACATGATGTTCTACCCGGCACAGCTGCAAATAAAGGCAGAGGGGAAGTCTTGGCACTTCTGCAAGCCGCAAGAGTCTTGGGACTGGCTGGAAGGATGGCGAGTAGTGAAGCAGAAGACTGCAAAAGTCAAGGACCAGCAGAGGCCCCCAGGCTCGTGGGAAGCCGAAAGAGAGGCGAGAACCGGCCTGGTGGAGAATGACGTTAAGTGACTACGCGGGAAACAAGACTGGCTATAGGATGCGTCGCCTGCGCAAAGGTCCTGAACAGGGAGCAGCGATGAATGCACTTCACTCCAGTGGCCTTGCAGTTAGTGGGTTGGTCAGGGGGACCCTAGGGTGGGTGGGGAGCAACGAAATATAGATGATGATAAGAAGAGATATTTTAACCAAAACACTGTGCAATGAAACAAAACTTAAGTTACAATGGGCTGGAAACGCAGGCGAGAAGGGGGCAGATGAGAGACTCCAGCCTACCCTAGCATTAAGCAAGTTCTATGGGGCGACAGGCTCTCTGCAGGTTGGGGAGGAGGGTAGTTTTAGACCGGTCAAGCAGGGAAGCAGGGTGGGGGGGTGCGAGTTAGAGGGATAGAAACCCATCAAGTGGGTGTGATTGTTACAGTAGTTATTATTTTTATACTCGGAGCTAAGAAAAAACAGTAATACAGGAGGGCATGTCGATGAGAGCTGTCAGACACATGAAACGATTCCATGGAGGTGGACACAGGGCGCTGAGGTGATGCACTTAATCAGCTGGGGGCCCGAGGGGTTGAGAGTTCTCACCCACCATAACATGACCAACTCTCCATGATGACACTTACAATTTTGACGTGGAATGTCAATGGTTTGTGTAGTAAGGTGAAGCGAACACTGCTGCTCCTCTACCTTCATAGGCATGGCCCAGGCATGGTGCTGCTTCAGGAGACCCACCTAAGAGGCAATCAGTGAAAAGCAATAGATAGATATGGGTACAAGTTGCACATGCACGCAGGGTATACCTCAGGCTCAAGGGGAGCAGGGATTCTAATTAAGGCATCCGTCTCACTGATAGTGAATAGGTGTTGCTCGACAAGCTAGGACAGTATGCAGCAATCACAGGCACTTGGGAAGGGAAAACTCTGAACCTTTGCTCGGTATACATTCCTCCGAGGCTGCATAGTGATACCCTTACACTGCTGGAAAACACCATACTTGAGTTGCCCGTAGGCATGCACGTTCCTGGGAGTGATATGATTGCAGTCATGGACCTGCAGTTAGATAGACTGACAGAGGCAATGGGGACACTGAAGCAAACCACTACAGGGATTTATAGCAGCGATGGCATGATTGACCAGTGGTGGGCTCATAATCCATCGAGTCGGCAGTACACACATACCGCCGCGGCACATAAAAGCCACTCCAGACTCGACTACATCTTCACATTCAAATCACAGGTGGGACAGTATTTGGAGACCACACACAAAGTGCTTGCTATATCCGACCACTCCCACAGTCACAGTGCAGTTAAAGGGACCAACGAGAAACACTACACTGCCATGGCACTTCAGAAACAGCAGTTCGTGCAAAAGGTAAAGATACATACTACACAATACTTTCAAGACAATGAGGGCTCGCTGGAATCGGCCTCCACTTTGTGGGAGGCTTACATGACCGTGATCAGAGGATACGCCCAGGCACAAATAGGGAGTCATAGAAAAGAACAAAATAGAGAAGCTGAAAACCTTGAACTGTACAAGAGTGTAGCAAGTAAAGTTGCTCCCCATCTTTTAAATATGTACCTTGAGTCAAGGGAAAAAGGGGATCTCCCCCTGGACCACCGCACAGCCACGATAGTGGTGATCCCCAAAAAAGGTAAATCGCGGTCGAGTGTGGAGTGTGGGTCGTATAGGCAGATATCCTTGCTAAACACAGAGGCAAAGGTGCTGGTGAAGATACTAGCAACCTGACTATGGGCGGTCAATTCCACAGTGGTCCATCCTGATCAGTCAGGGTTTATGCCTCATAGGGGCACACGGATCAACCTTCGAAAGCTACACTGGACCAAAAAGACACAAGATGAGGTGGTGGTGCTCCTTTCATTGGATGCCCAAATAGCATTCAATAGTATTGAATGGCAATTCATATTTGCCACCCAGGAAAGGCTAGGCTTTGGACCCAACTTCTGTGAACCTCCTTTAACAAGACCCCCCCGGCAAGGGTGAGAGTTAACGGAGACGTGTCTCGCTTCTTCCCGCTAGTAAGGGTACGTGTCAGGGATTTCTGCTCTCATCGATGATCTTTGCCCTGGCATTGGAGTCCTTATCCACATGGGTCCGTAACGACCCAGTAATACAAGGAGTTCCAGGAGGGGGAGACTGGGAGAACAGAATATCCTTATACACTGATGACATACTCCTCTACCTGGTCCACCCATATAGGTCAGTGCATAGGGTGCTCCATATATTCCAATTATTCAGTAGTTATTCGGGATACACAATAAATTGGACTAAGTGCCTCATCTTCAAATTAGCGGGTACGGTCCCTCGGCGATTGGTAGACACCACCCCACTAATTGTTAAAACAAGGTCCACATACTTGGGTATTCAGATATCCACAGAGGAAGATTTCCTATCAGACAATTTAGATCCCCAAATAACAGCTGCTGGGCAACGATGTGGAATACTGGAAGAAACTACCAGTGTCCGATGGGTAGGGCGGTCATTTTCAAAATGATGTCACTGACCAGGTTACTATATGTTTTACACAATACCCCATACAAGATACCCAAGAGTTGTTGCAAGATATAGGGAGCTGCAAAAAATCCTCTGGGGTGGAGGCAATTCTGGAATAGCTCTCTGTAAGCTCCAAAGGAGAGTTTATGAAGGAGTGCAAATACTACTGGGCCTCACAGTTGACGGTGGTGAATGACTGGGCATTTACTGATCGTGGAGACCCGGCCTTCAGGGCAGACCACTGGGCTGTGGGGGAAAGGGGATATCTAGCAGCGCGATACTGCAGAAGTAGGGAAAAACGGCTTCCCCCACATACAGAGACAGTGGTTCGCGTTTGGAGGGAAGCGTCAAAACACACTGGTTGGGACAGGAAGATCTCCACCTTGGGATAGCGATCAGTTGGCAGAGGTGAGGGCCCTGAGAGGGACCTTTAAAAAATGTGAATTGCATGGAATTGAAAGGTTGGAAGACAAATGGAGAGGACAGAAACCGCTTACTTTCGAAGAGCTAAAAAGTGAATATGAAATGGTGGACACTAAACGATATAAACATATGCAACTAAGTCACGCCCTACGCTAATGTCTTAGAGAGGGAGAGACCCTACCTGATTACTCGCCCCTGGAAGATAGACTATTGATGGACCCAATGGTGGTAAAGACCACCTCATTGACATACAAGAAAATAATGTGCATCTCTCTTAACCCGGTAGACCCCTTGATGGTTGCCTGGGAAGGAGAAGTAGGCCTGTTAGAGATAACGACTGGGAAGAGGCAGCACCGAACCCACGGGAGGTAGCCATAAGGGCCAGATTCGGTTTGATTCAACTACGTATACTCCAAATGTCATATGCCTCTATAACATTACTGCATCGACTGGGGCAGGGTGTGTCCAAATATTGTGCTAGGGAATGCGGTGAAATTGGCTCCTTCTTTCATATCATTTGGGAATGTAAATACATCAATGACTTTTGGAAGGCGGTGACGAGAGTTATGTCTGAGGTCACTGGGATTGAAATTCCAACCGAGCCAAGATGGCTGCTATTGTGTGTTACTGGGGAGGGAAAATGGACCAAATATGCGGCTATATGTTTGGAAGTAGCTGTGATGGTGGCAAAACGGAATATAGCCAGGAAGTGGGGAGTGAGACAAACATTTTATTGGAATGGCAAAATGACTTGGACTGGTGCTCTAGGGCCGAGAAGGTGATGTATAATTCCAGAGGGTGTCCATATAAATGGGGAAAAATATGGAGTTGCTGGAAGACATATAGGTGTTACTGAAAGGGGTGTGGGAAGGCGGGGTAGGATAGTGGATTATAAGTAGCCTTGGATCTCGGCAGCTCTGGGATCTCCAGGAAGCATGAGAAGGAAATCTACCTGAGAAGTAAGAGATTTCAGTATTGGAACATGTATAATCGTTGTCCTATGTGTGCAAGACTTGTTCTGAGCTTTTGTTTAATAAAAAGAGTTTTAAAAAACAAATGGTAGCTGGGTCGCATTTATTTACTATAATCCCTGGGGATCCCTCCCCCGGAGCTGTGTTCATAAAGTAGAGGGTTATGTGCGGCCGACCCTCCGAACCATCAGAGACCCCGGGAAGCCCACCCGAGCGTCTGAATTTGTTGAGAATGGGGATTGGAGATGTTCAGCCTCCCCCCAACCTCCAAACCTGAAAAGACACCTGCTTTTGTCCTATCAGACATCTGTGTCCGGATTTATTGGGGGTACAGTGTCTGCCTCAAACAGTATTTTAGGGTTAGATGTGGAAGGACACTAGCACTGCCATAGTACATGCCCCATGGACACCCTCATCTCTCAAAGGCCAGGTTTAGAGTGGTTGGAGACGTTTGTCTTCTTAAAATGCTTAAAGTGGGGAACTTTTACTCCATTGGTTTGGGCATGCTTAGGAGTCATTCCCAAGTAATAGCCTGTGCCGGCATAAATGTGTCATCTGCAAGCACCCACTTCAGAACACTCCTAGACCTGAGGAAGAGCAGAAGAGGACAGGACCTCCTGTCTGTGATCTGAAAAAAGCCCTGAAGGACTGGATCTGCTCCCTCTTGTACTCTGGACTAAGATGTAGACTCATAGGGGCATAAGGCTGACCTCCTGTTCAACCTACAAGGATACAGAACACTAAAAAGGCCTTTGCTGCAACTGTCCAGCTGACCAGTGGCATGGACTGGACTATTCCTGGCTGTTGGTCCTTGACTGAGCCCATATGAGGCCTAAGTGCTTCCCCTGAGGTGCTGGGTGGCTATAGAAGTGCATTCCTATTATGGAAGAAGACTTAAAGGACTAAAGTCAAAATGTGAAATCTTTGACCAGCGCAAACCTGGTTGGTGTATCCGACCTGACTTTCATCGTGGTCACTAACAATTTACGCCTCGGTCTTCCGCAACAATGGAGTATCATTGGCACCTTGTGATTCTTGGCACTATCGCTACTTAAACCGTTACAGTTCATATCTCAGATTCCACTTATTGGGTTTTGTCATTTTAGTGTAATTTTGTTCATTACATTTTACTTTATTTTTCTATTTCGGTTTAGGTTGATTATTGTTTTGCATTTTCAGGGCTTGAAAGATCCGAAAAATGGTACTAGTCCTGCAGGTCTAGTACCTTGAAAAATATCCTCGACCTAACTGCAACCTACTTGACCTCCGTCACTGAAAGCAGAGCAAATGTGACAAGTTAACAAGATTTAAAGGCATCTTTATTGCTCATTCGCTTTGTGAGCAATAAAAATGTCCTTAAATCTTGTTATCTTATCACATTTGCTCAGTTTTTAAAGCCAGAGGACACAAGTTAGTTTGTTTCCCTACTCGCCAGAAAGGGCGAGTAGGACCTAAAGATAGCTCGTCCTCATTAATTCTACCTCGCGAATGCGAGCGGGCGAGTGGAATTGTCGAGTCCTGATTTTTACTTTTACTGTTTTGGTTTCTGCATAAAATTTTTACATATTCCTCTAAGTTAATCCTGCCTGTTCCGTGCCTTAGGTACCAGGGGATTGTGATTTTTCCTCTTTGACCACAAATAATAATTCAATTTCTTGCAAATAGGCAGTTGATAATCTACCAGGGTTGAAGCAATTGGAATATGGAACGAGTATCGAGCGGCAACAGAACCTCTAAAAAAATTCAGTTTGGAGATTAACTAAGCATCACGCTTGAATGTCACAACTTTTTAAAACAAGGTAGCCAGGAAAGTGTGGCGGAATATATTGCAGCTCTTTGCATTTTGACAGCCCCAAGCAAATTTGAGAACAGAGTGGATGTATATAGCAGAGTCGAGCCTGTGTTTAACTTTTTCTCTAAGAAGTTGCAGGAGAGATTACTGAGCTGCAGGAACCCAACTCTCCCCGAGTGGTGAATATTCCAAGAAGCATAGAGCGCTCCACGCTTTCATCTAAGACACTGACCTCTGAGGAGGGCTCATCACCAGTGAGTCGCATTCTTGGGACTGCTCTGGGTCGTTATGTGAATTCCAGAGACAGAACAAATGGGAATTGGGCTCAGAAAGCTCATCATGGCAGCTGTTACAGGTGTGGGTTCAAGGCACACTTGAGAAGCAATGGGAAATACCAGGATCAAGGAAAATGTTGCAGTTTTGGGGCATTTTCAAGCAGCGTGAGTGTATGCACTACTGTAAAAGTTGGCACAATTGATGTTAATGTGGAAGAATGTCCCCAGAGGGAATAACTTAGTTTTAGAAATTGATTCCATAGTTTGTTCCACCTTCATGCGACAGGTAAAGTGTCCGTTGTGTATGGTTCATGCCGGTACGGTGTTGTTAAATGGAATGGCGGATTAAGGACTACCCATCAAGATTTTGTGTGATGTAGCCTTTGAGAAAAGTAGAGATGTGAGAAACACCTGACCAGCTCCAGTATAAATCCCAAAGCCTTAGGTGAGCAGGATATCGATATATACTGGATTACTTTGTTAGTCTGCTGGAATGCTTGGGTAAAATGATTACCTAAATAATGTATGTATCCGTCAATGGAAGGGAAGGGATGGGATGGCAGAATCAGACTAAGTTGGGCTTTGCTATGAGGCCTGGTCCTGATAATCCAGCGGTGTTGAGTGACATGCCTGTATCTAATGTAGATTTTGATGCCAATGACATTAAGAAAACGTTGCTTCATTCTTCTGTTGTTAATCGAGTGGGAGCAGTGAATGGTTTGAGCATTGTATCAAACTTAAAGCTCAGGCAATACCTCTCATTCATAGTGCGCTCTGTGTTCCTCAGGATACGGAGTGAGCTTACTGCCCTCTTACATGATTTATGATGTCACCAATTCCTCTGAATGGTTTCACCAGTTTTTATTGTCCAGAAGAGGCCTGGGGGCATGCATCTTGTGAAGTTCAGAAACCACAGCCCTTTGGTTTGAAACCTTAATGCTAATGGCGTCAGAAAGGCCCCTGTAATGTTGCTAAGGCTGTTTTTAAAATTACAACTTTGGCATCAAATTAGTACACAGCGGCAGAAACTACAGGGCTGGTTGCTTATCTAGAAAGCCATTTTTGGGTAGTTTGGGTGACGAGGATTTGGATGTTCATGAATGTTTGTGGTAGCGGTGTTGTATGCTGTCTATGATGCTGCTTGTGCTGACCCAGGAGTGGTGCAAGTTAACAAGGACATCACAGATTGTCTCCCCTGGGACTGGTGCTTAAGTGCGGAGATGTTTGGGTGTGCTCAAGTGGCGGCAGATCTAACTGTGGCTCTAGGTATGGTTATGAGACGCGATTCTTTTGTTCTACTTGGTAAGCCGAGACCGTACTTGTTGAATATTCACCCAATGTGAGTGGTGATATCCTAATTGCTGGTCTGCCTGAAGTTATGATGCTGCTGACAGTAGCGTGTCTGCTAAAAGCGATGGCGCGACTGGTGGAACTATAAAGCTAAATAAGTAAAAGTTATCTTCCGACGCCGTAGTCTTCGTGACTGAGACCAGTAACACTGAAGACCCTGAGACTCACAGCAGTAATTTCTCCTTTCAGAGCGTTATTGCTGCAGATGGAGTGAAGCCAAGAAGTAAGCACATTACTAAGGTACCGACAAAGTTTAATATTTTTCATTTGTATTAACTGTTCCACTTTTGCAGCATTTGGAAATGCATTTTCTAGTTTTGTTGCTTTTTGTTTAGTTTTTTATCATAGGCTGTTACCATTGGTTTAAAGGGAAAGATGTTGTAGTGTGTGACCTTAATGCTGCAGTTTGCATTTCATTACCATCATTTGTTTACCCTGGAGAATCGCCAGGGCGCAGGAGGTTTGCTGTTCGAGAGTTCTTTCTTCAGCGTCTGGGCACTTGTCGCTCTGTGGCAATCTGTGGTCCTGTTTCTCTGCTCTTCTTGTAGTAGCTCCTATCGGAGCTTCATCCTCCCGCCAACGATAATAAGATGCCAGGCATCACCCAGCACACAACACAGTCTATGATGGCTACGTCTGTCTGCTCGGCGCAGTTAGAGCAAGGATAAAGTTCTCCGCATCTATCAGGCTGTGACTGTAACCTAAGGGCTTAAGATGAAATGAAGAGCTTACCTCCTTCCTGAGTGGCTCCAGACTGCTGTGTGCAGACCCTGTAGCTGGCAGCATCCTGGAGTATGTATGTATAAATCAGATTATGTTGGAAGAAACCTGCAATATAGTGGCAGGCAGCACCCTGCCACCAAGTAGGATTTCTCTTAGTATTTTATTTCCTGGCACATTAATGGAGATAGTCTTTTATCTGGCAGAAGAACAACACTGACCATACATTTTCCTGGCGCGGTCTTTAAAATGTCGTACACATTAGGAATGGCATTTCATTCTGCTGGAATAATAACACACGTTATCTGGTACTCTGCTATGATGTTGCATAGATTGTTGGCTGCAATGCCTTCCATGTTTCATTCAAACATGCTTTCTACAGGGCGCATACATTATTTGCTGCTGTAGAGAAATAATGCTCCTGTGTACTGTGGCAGACTCAGAAATATTGAAAAACTTCATGATTTCTCTTTCAGCACTTCGTGTAAAGCCTTTCACTTTTTGACTCAGTCATTTGGCAGAAACATAACTTCTCTTCCAGGGGATCCTCATCAATAGTCATAAGCACTGAATATTCCCGCCCATGTGCGGGGATCCCGGAAATAATAAAAATTATATATGAAGAACATATATATATATACAGCTCTGTATATGTATAAACATATATATTTTTTTCCCAAGCAAATGCAGCCCCCATAGAAGGCTAAACAATGTAGATACAAATATCCAACAATACACCATAGGTATAATAACACACCTAAATCTCCCTTTTTTTTTTTTTTTTTTAATGAGGTAAAACACTCATGATAAAGGATCGTCGCTGAGAGGTGAGGAGTCCAGGGGGAGTCATGCTTCCAAAAGAAAGTCCACGTCGACGCTCGATCCGGCGGCGAAGCGCTTTTGTTTGTCGGCGGCGACTTCGACGTCAAGAAAATATCCTTCAACGTCGAAGGTGGCTCATCGCCGATCAACGTCGAGAAAACATCGTTCGACATCAAGACATCGCTCAACGTCAAAATCGACACCAAGAGAGAAGTCGACGTCGCAGGAAGAGCACAGGCGTTCGACGTCGAAATCTACATTGACGTCGAGGCAAAGACCAGTGTCAAGAGATCCTGCAAGATCTTCGACGTCGAGACCTGATTTGCCGTCAAGGGAAAGACGATCCTCTTCGAAGGTGCGGACGACGTCGAGGCAAAGATCATCGTCGGAACATTCGACGTCGAGGCGGGTGGAACCATTCCTGGACCAGCTACCAGAAACTAGTCAAGACGAAGCCAGACAGGTGCTGATGGAGGGAGAACGATGCTCTTCGGAAGTCATCGACTGTGCGATGGACATTGCCTCAACTGCTTTCAGGGCTTTGGCGGGCTCAGCCGTCTTGCGCCGCCAAGGCTGGTTGAAGGCGACTTGGTTTCGCCAGGAGGTCCAGAATAAGATCTTGGACCTCCCCTTTGACGGAGAGATGCTTTTTGGAAAGCATGTGGATGACGCCCTCCAAGGCATTAAAAAGGACACCGATACAGCTAAGTCCTTAGGCTCTTTGACCTACCGTAAGGTGCCATTTAAGGGGGCACGTGGTCGGGGGTTTTCTAACTACAGAGGAAACCAACGACAGTATTCCTCTCAATCTGGACAGTCCTATAAAGGACAATATTCCAGCCAGCGCCAAGGACAGTCGGCGTCTTTCTCTCGGCAGTCCCAGAGAGGACGTCAGAATCGTCAGGGACGAGACAACGCCAAGAGGCAATAGCGGCCTCCTGGCTCTGGCTACTGTTCCTCCCCTGCCACAAACACCGGTCGGGGGCAGGATATCTTTTTGTCTGGACAGCTGGGTGCGTTTAACATCAGACCGGTGGGTCTTGAACATAGTTCAGAGTGGCCATACGTTGGAGTTCCAAGATCTTCCTCCAACAAGAGCTCCAGACGCCCGTGCAGCGAAACATCTCCGACTATTACATCTCGAAGCCCACCAGCTTTTCATCAAGGGGGCGATAGAGCCTGTGCCACTTTCACAAAGGGGCAAGGGGTTTTATTCCAGGTTCTTCCTGGTTCGGAAGACGGAGGAGGCATGGCGTCCTATACTAGACCTCAGGGAGCTCAACACCTATCTCATCAAGCTCTCTTTCAGGATGGTCACACTCCAGGATATTCTAAGGCTGCTCAATCCGGGAGATTTTTTGGCATCCCTGGATTTAGAGGATGCTTACTTTCATGTTCCGATCCACCCAGCTCACAGGCAATATCTACGCTTCACAGTAGGCAAGAGCCATTTCCAGTTCAAGGTGCTCCCGTTTGGCCTTCGGTCGGCACCCCGCATTTTCACGAAGATGCTGGCACCAGTCGCTGCTTTCCTGAGGAAGCAGTCCTTGGAAGTGTTCCCGTACTTGGACGACTGGCTCATCAAGGCTCCATCGTTCAGGGCAACGTCTCAGGCTGTGTCAACTTGCATAAGATTGTTCGCCCATTTGGGTCTTCAGCTCAATGTGTCCAAGTCGGAACTGATACCCTCCAGGTCACGGAAGTTCCTTGGGGCAATTCTGGACACGAGACGATGCACGGCTCGTCCGTCAGAGGAGCGTCAGGGCAAACTGGCCGCTTCCGCTCGTCTAATACTGCACAAGAGACATGTATCGGTTCGACAGTACAAGTCCTTGCTCGGATCAATCTCATCCTGCATACCTTTGATACCGCATTGCAGGCTACATATGCGTCCTCTACAGGAGGAGCTGGACAAACAGTGGCGTCAGGCAGAAGGATCGTTCAACGACAAAGTATGGATAACACCTGCCATGCGCACGGCTTGCGAATGGTGGCTGGTGAAGGAAAACATCGCAGGAGGATTAACGTTCCGAGTCCCTCCTCCTCCTATGGTGGTGACCACGGATGCTTCCCTAGAAGGGTGGGGAGCTGTCCTCCAGGAGCTTCAGGTCAGCGGTCACTGGAGTCCAGCAGACAGACTGCGCCACATCAATCTTTTGGAGCTGAGGGCCATTCACTTAGCCTTGCTGGCGTTCCTCCCCAGACTTCAGAACCGTGCAGTGCTGGTCCGGACAGACAACACTACGGCCATGCACTATATAAACAAGCAAGGGGGAACGAGATCACGGACGCTGTCCAAAGAAGCTCAGGTGATCTGGGAATTTGCCATCTCTCACGGGATCACTCTGCGAGCCGAGCACCTGGCGGGGTGTCTCAACATCACAGCGGATGCTCTAAGTCGGCAGACGAAGGTGACACACGAGTGGGAGCTGGATCAGGCCACTCTGGAGGCAGTGTTCAAGAAATGGGGTACTCCGACCATAGACCTCTTTGCGACCCCGGAGAACGCCAAGTGCCGGTTTTACGCAAGCAAGGTTCCCCAGCGAGGGTCTCTGGGGAATGCCTTTTCGATTGCTTGGTTCGGCGCATTTTGCTACGCCTTTCCTCCAATTCCCCTCATTCCTCGAGTTCTCAGGAAGGTCAGGGCAGAACCATGCAAAATGATCCTCATTGCTCCAGCATGGGCGCGGCAGTTCTGGTACTCGGAACTCCTACTTCTCTCCCAAGATCGCCAGATTCGCTTGCCACTGATTCCATCTCTGTTATCGAGAAATCAGGGGCAAATCCTCCATCCGGATCCGGAATCACTTCACTTGTCAGCGTGGCTCCTGAACACAGAGAATTCCGCCATCTGAATCTGTCTAAGGAATGCAGGGATGTTCTATCTCAGGCACGGGCACCAAGCACTAATAAGACCTACAGGGCAAAGTGGAAGAGATTTTGCCTTTGGTGCCAGAGGAATAAACTCCATCCTTACAAATCCCGGCCACATCAGATTCTGCCCTATATCCTGTCCCTGGCAAAATCAGGTCTGGCGCACTCTTCGATCAAGGTGCATCTGGCTGCCTTATCCCGCTTTCGACGGAAGACATCGGGGCCATCTCTATGGTCTGCAAGAATTGTTAAGCAGTTCCTTAAGGGGTTATTTCGGATGTATCCTCCGGTCCGGCCACCTCCGCCTATCTGGCAACTTAACCTGGTACTGGCTCAACTGATGAAAGCGCCCTTTGAGCCGATTCACAAAGCGGACTTGAAGTTCCTATCTTGGAAACTGGCCCTTCTCCTAGCATTGACTTCGGCTAGGAGAGTTAGTGAACTCCAGGCTCTCTCTATAGTGGAGCCTTTTCTACAGTTCAAGAGGGATGTCATGATTTTGAGAACCAACCCAAAATTCATCCCGAAGGTGCCTTCGGAGTTTCATTTGAATGAACCCTTAATTTTGAACTCCTTTTTTCCGCGTCCTTCCACTCAAGCGGAACGAACATTGCATTCTTTGGATGTCCAAAGATGCCTGAAATTCTATCTGGAGCGCACACGCTCTTTCAGAAAGTCTACTCAACTATTTATCGCCTACAGTGCACCACGGAAGGGGTTACCGCTCGCTAAGAGTGGCATTTCCCGCTGGATCTCCAGTGCAATTCAGTACTGTCATCAGGCTGCGGGCAAACCTTTGGATAAAAGGGCCCGGGCGCATTCTACGAGAGCGATGGCGTCTTCAGTGGCTCTCTTTGCTGGAGTGGCGATTAAGGACATCTGCAGGGCAGCAACGTGGAGCAGTGTACACACCTTCACGAAGCACTACTGCCTGGAATCGGTGGGACGAGCTGACGCTGCGGTTGGTCAAGCAGTCCTCCGGAATCTTTTTCAATGAGAGGTGAGCTTTCCCTACAATCCCTCCATCCTGGTAAGCACAGTTGGTTTCAGTAATGGTTGTTTTATCATGTGCACTGAGATGATTTTGTAAAGCCATGTAATTACCGAAATGTGCTTGTCGTGATCTACTGCTTGCTATTCTGATACAAAGCATGAGAATCTATGAAAGTTCCAATACTGGGGTAAGAAAACAAGTTACTTACCTGTAACTTTGGTTCCCCAGTATTGGTAACTTTCATAGATTCTCATGCGCCCACCCACCTCCCCTGGGAAAGCTCTGCCGGTTTACTAAGGTAGTGGCTGTTGGCACAACGGCTACGAAAATCTGAGGCTCTGAGCTCTCTCAGGAAGGTTCCAGAGGGTGAGGCTGTGCTGATTGGCCCTGGCAAAAGTTTGGGCTCTTTTACACAAAGAGGGTGATATACTACAAAATGAGATGAGGCCTAGGCCTATTTTTCTCTTTTGTTTCTATGGTTATACATATGTATATATATATATATTTTTGTTACCGAGGCTCCCATTCCGACGACGGGGAATGATACAAAGCATGAGAATCTATGAAAGTTACCAATACTGGGGAACCAAAGTTACAGGTAAGTAACTTGTTTTCATATACCTATACATACGTAATCATATAAAAACAGAGATATAAGCATATAATAACCTCAAGAATGTCCCTATATGAAATTTCCATAGAGATACATGGAAAGAGAAAAAAGACATTCGCAGTCTATCTCTGTCATTATGTTAGTCCGAACTCCGGCCAATCAGGCGCCAGCTCCTCTCTAGAACCTTCTCCTCAGAGCTCCTCACCTCAGATTTTCTACCGCACGTCTTGTGAAAGGGAGTCTCCCTGAGCTCTGCTCAGTTTTTTCTCTTCAGGATGACTTCAAGTAGAAGTCTTTGTTTAGACCTTGTTCTTTTGTGGAAAGCTACGTTATTCTCAGAAGATCCACACAGTAAGTGTATTTACTGTCTTTACCCTAACCATGAAGTGGGTGAATGTAAATTCTGTAGAATTTTTTTTTTTCTACAAAAATCTCTGAAAGACAGGGAAGGCCGTCTCTTGTTGTGGCTCCAGAGACTTAAGGATAAAGATGAAGTAATTTTCTGAGGTAGAAAACTTTACTTCTGGCCGTTCCCACACAGCCTCAAAACGCAGTAGTGTACAGGAGTTACCTACTCCTTTTCTTAAAAAGAAGAAAATGTCTCTGACTATGACATCTGCCACTTCTTCTTCTTTGAATACTGCTGTGTCGCCCACGAGACTTAGTTCTCAGGCTAGTGAGGTTTTCAACTTTCCAGTTTTTCAAAGATGGCTTCATCGTCTTCGATGGCTCCGTCTACGATGGCTCCGTCTACGATGGCTCCGTCTACGATGGCTCCGTCTACGATGGCTCCGTCTACGATGGCTCCGTCGACGATGGCTCCGTCTACGATGGCTCCGTCGACGGTGGCTCCGTCGACGATGGCTCCGTCGACGATGATTCCGTCGCCGATGATTCCGTCGACGATGGTTCCGTCTACGGTGATTCCGTCTACGATGGCTCCGTCGACGATGGCTCCGTCGACGATGGCTCCGTCGACGATGGCTCCGTCGACGATGGCTCCGTCGACGATGGCTCCGTCGACGATGGCTCCGTCGACGATGGTTCCGTCGACGGTGGTTCCGTCTACGGTGGTTCCGTCTACGGTGGTTCCGTCTACGGTGGTTCCGTCTACGGTGGTTCCGTCTACGGTGGTTCCGTCTACGGTGGTTCCGTCTACGATGGTTCCGTCGACGATGGTTCCGTCTACGATGATTCAGTCGACGATGATTCCGTTGACGATGGTTCTGTCGGCAATGAATCTTTCGATGGTGGTTCCGTCGACGATGGTTCTGTCGACGATTCCGTCTACGAAGATCTCTTCAATAGCCTTCTATGCCTCAGAGCCCGTCGACTGTAGTCTCATCGGTAGACGACTTCTGCACAGAGGTCATTAAAAATCCAAATCTCTTTGACATATACAGCAACTACTTCGTCCTTTGCTGCTGTTCCTTTATTACCATTACCACCGAGTACTTGACAAGATATGTCGGGTGAGGTTATATCGGTGGAGGATTCCCGCCTTCCTTCACCATTGTTTTACCACTGACTCAGATCAAGATTCAGAAGAAGGTTTAGCTGAATCGGTTGTGACAACTATAATCGGCGTTTTTTCCTTTATCACCATAAGTGTCTGTGGTTCCGCTTACTCCAGTGGTGCCAACAACTATATCGGAACCGGTACCGGTACCGGCTCCAATACTTTCTGTAGTAATACCTACAGTACCGCTGAGACATTCTTCAACTCGGACAGTACCTCCTCATGATACTGCAGAAGAAGAAGAAATTCCTCTGGACAGGGAGGATGGTGAGATTCTCGATGATGGTGGCGATTCTGATGATGATGATGATGATGGTATGGCGGAGTGGGATAACTATCATGCCCAAACACCATCTCCCTCTCCGGTGCTACCTGGTGACTCACCACCTGTTGATATGCAAATTCCACCAGTTAAGGGATAGGACAGCACTAACGTTCAAATTAACGAAGGATTATTTCCTGTACGATTTCAAAGATCAGCCTGTTAAACAAACACATACAATCCCTATAATCGAATTTATTGGGGAGGAAGGCAAAAAGATTATGGAGGCCTCATAGTCTTCCAGCATGGGGGCTGCATTTGCTTGGGAAAAAATAATATATGTTTATACATATACAGAGCTGTATATATATGTTCTTCATATTTAATTTTTATTATTTCCGGGGTCCCCGCACATGGGCGGGAATATTCAGTGCTTATGACTTTGATGAGGATACCCCTGGAAGAGAACTAGGATTACAGGTAAGTAACTTATCCTTAGTACCAATAAAATAGTTGTGAGGGGGAACATTCATGTGGTGCTAGGTCTGGCTCGACCAGAGTGCTTGCTGACTTGGAGGAGTAAGGAGTTGACCGCCTTGCCTGGTCCGGAACCAAGCCAGCGATACTTTGCTGCTGGCTCTTTTGCCCTGATAGCTGGTCAACAGTTTGAGGAGGAGGAGGTGAAGAACTGGCTAAGTGTGCCATGAGGCTGGCATTTCAGTCCATCCCTGAGAAGTGAGCTTTGAGTCGATGTAGTGTTCCTCTTATACCACGTGCAATTCATCCTCTCCAAAGCCTCAAGAATTCCTGGATGTGAAGGGCGGCTGATTCTGATTGGGTGCTTGATGGTTTACCAGAAACTCATGTTCTTGATTGTTCATGTTTGTCAGTAGTTAAACTCGCCCAGAGGTTTAATCTCTTCAGTGACACAAGCTGCAATAAAGGTTTCTTTGTCGTTTAAAAAAAATAGGAATGGCCGACGAGCCTCTGTCTATCAAAGAATGGAAGGGCTGGGGAACTGTCAGTCATCTCACTGCTAAGCAGAGCAGTGTCATGCTTAATCCTCCGTCAGGCCTCTGACTTTGACCAACATTGCTTGGAACACTGGGACTTTAGAGCCCATCCTTTTAATGAGAAAAACAAAACTACAAGTCCCATAAGCAATAGTGGTGGAAGGTGTCGCTAGGACAACATCCGATTCAGCACCTCCAGTTCCATTTTTTAAGTATTTGACACAATATTGAATTGATAACCTTTGTTTTTTATGGTCATGAGTCACCAGAATACTAAAAACGTGTCTTTTATTTTCAAGGTCAATTAAGTTATGGTCAACAGCTTGGAAGCTCTGTTAATTCTTCAGTATTTGTCATTGATCTCCACGTGTGGCTGGTTTGGGTCTGCCCCCTGCATCGATCCCGATAACTCGCACAGGTAAGGACCTTGTAGCAGCAACATGATAACCCGATACTCGCTCTGAGGCAGGTATCCGATCATTTTTGTGAAACAAGCAAGCACCAATATCTGCTATGTACATTTGTTAAAATAAAACACAATCAAATCACAGTATTCTGTTCCGTAGGTTCAGTCCCAGAGACATTATCTGTAACTGAACGCAGTCACCCTAGGAAGCATGTGCTTGTAAGACAAGTTGCGTTCACTCACCTGAAGGTGACATGCTTCATCATTGGGCCATACTCCGCACCAGGCCGGCGCTACAATGCCTGGCGGGCACCACAAGAGGGCACTTTGTCGGAGATCTTTTAATAAATACGGCGGATGAGCATAGTAGGACACAGGATGTTGTGTCATAAGATGTGAGATTGGTGAAAGTCTGAATATAAGATTAACTATCGACCAGTTGCCGCAATATAGTTATTGTGATCTTCCTGGTCCATGTTGAGATTAAAAACAGTGGCAGAGAAATTGAGGAACTAATGGCCCCTATCACTATTCCTGGTCCATGTTGAGATTAAAAACAGTGGCAGAGAAATTGAGGAACTAATGGCCCCTATCACTATGTGAAAGTATTGATCACCTATGGACCTGCTGGTAAGCTGGGGTCTATACTTCAGGTCAAAATCTTTCATGCCTTGTGTAGTCATGGAGCAATCTGTTGGTATTTCATCAGGACCAAATATGGGAAAACAGGTAAATGTGATCTAATCTTCTCCACAGCGTGAGGAGCTCTATAACTCAAGCCCTGCACTGGGCTTAGGTGATAAGGTGCCTATTAACATCTTACTACCACAGGTGAACACTGCCTAACAGAGTGCACTAGATACGGTAACCCTCCTAAAATTCAGGACATTTTCACTTATCCAATAGCGAGGACGCCGCATCAGAGGGCAACTGGTTTGAAAAGCACATGCTTCCTAGGGTGCCTGCGTTCAGTTAGAGATAATGTCTGTGGGACTGAACCTCCAGAACAGTATACTGTGACTTGATTTATATGAAGAATGTGTATACTGGACTGTCATTTTCCTCGTCATCTCTTGTGATATGTAAAATAAAACACAACACACCGGAAAGGCCAACAAATCTATCATACATTTAATGCAAAAATAGCAAAAGGCCAAACAAACTAACAAGTGACAATTGTCTTTGCAATGGACGAGAGCATCCACCCTCAAGCAAGTTGGAGTATATAATGCTAATGCTACATAATGTATTTTTATACACTTTTCTCCTAATACAAGTCAACGAAACATGAACACGTGATAGAAACAGTTACTGAAACAACACTAATGAGTAGGAGGCAGGATCTTCTCTCAAGAAGAATGTGAGGAGTCCGTGAGGTGCAGATAAAAGATTCACAGAAAAGCTGCAGAATTCACTGTTTCTGGAAATAACACTTCTGTTTGCCAATATTCAATTTACTACAAGATGCAGGAAAGTGTGCAGATGGACATCACTAAATAAAATGGTTCTGAGCCCTAATGGAATCATGTAACTTTGCAGGCATATTAAGGCGAACAGACACATCAAATTAATATAAGAATATTGTAATTTGGTAATGTAATATATCAATGCACGTTATGGCATTCATGTGTAAACAATTATCGGCATTAAAGAAACCAGTATATCCAGTTATGCTTTCTCAATTCCTTCTTCCTAGAGGCCACCACTGCTGCTATCCAGCTGTTTTCAGCCGTGCCATCTGTGACCTGGAATCCTGCATATAATCAGTACCAAAGGTCGTCAATGCTTCTAGCCAACTCCGGTCACTGGTGCCACTCGCACCCCCCACCACCCTTGGGCCTGTTATTCTTTGAGCCTGCGCCAGTCAGTAGTGGCCCCTTGGACCCGTATGTAAGCCTACTAGCCAGCTCCTGTTAGTACTGGCCCCTGGGACCTGTTATCATTCTAGCCAACTTGAGCCAATACTAGCACCTTGGGACTAGTGATCATACTAACCAGCTTCAGTCAGTATTGCCCCCCTGAGACCTATTATCCTGCTAAGTAACTCCAGTCAGTAGTGACCCCTGTACCTTAAATCCTGCAAATATTCAAAACCAGAGGTCAACTCTGCTGCCAACCAGTTTGAGTCAATATTGACATGCATTGTTACCCTGCTTGTAAGGAATACCAGAGGCACTCCTAGTTCAAACCGACCATAGGCCTCTCCGATGGTTAATGCAAATGAAAAGTGAAAATCCCAAAAAGCTAATGTAGTCCATCTCCCTACCACGCCAGCCCTGGTTCACAACACTACTGGAACTCTCTCTAGTTCCACACCAAAAACGTCATCTCTCCCCTTCCTTAATAACCCAGAACCATGGAGAGATCAGACATCCAGATCCAGGTCAACTGAATCTGGCGATCTGGCTCCTGAAGTCCTAGAGTTCTGTTACCTTAACCTGCCACCGGACAGCATGAACATTATAAAAGAAGCCAGAAGACCTACTACTAGAGCGTGCTACGCTGCAAAATGGAAAAGATTTGCCATTTACTGCACTAACAATAATATACACCCACTGGATGCATCCATCCAGAACATCATGTTCGAGGCATATGAGCTGCAGATTATACACTGTGCATAGCTCGCCATCTGGTGTTGGGCCCGGATGTTTGCAGTTTGTTTTTCCTCTTGGAAAGTCTTTGGAAGTCACGAGGTTGGTGACTCCTCCTTTGGTTCGTATTGCGCATGGGCTTCGGCTCCATCCTCAGATTGTTTTTTCCGCCATCGGGCTCGGATGTAATACTTCGCGCTCCGGTTCCGAACTTTCCAGTTCAACGATCGACGCAAAAATCCTCGCTCATCGAGCCTCTTCAGATAATAAATCATCTTAATCACCTTCTCTTCGGCACTTCTTCGATTCCGGTCGTCGACGGCGGCCTTCGGGCCTATTCCGGCTCCTGTCTCGGCTGATGGAAAGAACTCCCTTCAAGAAGTGCCCTCGATGTGGGTCCAAGTTTCCCCAGACCGATCTTCATGAGGTGTGCAACCTCTGCCTCTCCCCAGAACACGAGGCCCGAGACTGTCCCGCCTGCAAGTCTTTTCGCTCTAAAAAGACTATTCGAGATCGACGGGCTAGACGCAACATGGCGCACTCCTCGACCTCCGCTCCAGTCGACATCTTCGGGGACGACGTCGAAGCTCCGGGACAGCAGAACATCGAACAGGAGGACAACGACCTCGTCAGTGCTTCCGAGGATGACGACTCAGATGTGGAAGACATCCCCCCGGCGCAGCGGGTCGTGAGTACAATACCTCCTCCCACGCCGATACCCAAAAAGGCTTCGGTCACACCTTCGCCTCCGGGCCTAGGCAAGACCAAGGATACTGCTTCTCACACCCCACCTTCGGGCCCGGCAAAGAAGCCTATTAAGCCTTCCGGCAGCTCGGGTCTCGAGCCAGCTGACCACCGGTACCGAAAAACACCCTTCGGCCTCCACCTCCACACCGAACCTGGCACCAAAGCCTTCGGTGTCGAAACCTGCTCTTCTGGCGTCGACCAAACATCACAAGGCCCTCGGCACCGACACTCGCGTGCCGAAGCCTTCTTCGGCACCGACACTCGCGTGCCGAAAGCCTTCTTCGGCACCGACCAAAAAATCGGAGGTCCCAAAGAAGCACGGCTTAGACAAGCCTAAAAAGCCGTCGGCCCCGAAAACTTCGGCGCCGACCGAACAACCGGTGTCGCAAGAACTTTTCACGCCGGATCCTCTGCAAAAGACACTCACCAAGGACCCAAAAACTGGACACTTGACATTGTCTTCAAAAAAGAGACACTTGGACAAACCAGCTCCACCTCCACCTCCAAAGAGGAAAGACATTGCTACCTCTCCTTTCAGGGTGCCTTCCCCACCTCCTCCACCCTCCCCACCTCCACCCCCTCCACCTCATCGTTCCCCAACCTTGTCTCCTGTCCCAGACGATTTGGGAGACCCTTATTATGATCCAGCAGATGTGCCACAAGACCCCACCCCTACTGGATCTCCAGACCCATGTGACGACTAGAACAATCCGGACATCCCAGATGTCCCACAGGATGACCTCTACCCATCTAGGCCATCTCCACCTGAAGATTCCTTAGACTTTCACCACTTGTTACAAAGGGCGGCACACTACCACAGGGTGGAGTTACATACTGACCCAGTGGAGGAAGATTTTCTCCTAGACACCTTCGACGATGCACATAGGTCTACTGCCATTCTACCTATGTTAAAGGGAGTAATTAAACATGCACCTGAGGTCTTTAAAGACCCAGTCAGGGACAGGGTCCTAAACCCCCGTATAGAGAAAAAATACAAAGCCGCCCCCACAGACCCTTCATACATTAAAGGCCCTGCACCATTGGATTCCCTAGTGGTATCTACAGCTAGGAAGCGCTCAAATTCTCAGGCGTCAGGCGAAGCACCACCACCTGACAAAGAGTCCAAGCTCCTAGACGCGTCAGGGAAGCGCACTGCGTCACAAGCCGCCAATATATGGCGTATCGCCAATACGCAAGCGCTGTTCGCCAGATACGACAGGGCGCATTATGATGAGCTAGAGACCATCATGCACCATCTCCCTGTAAAGTACAAGAATAGGGCTAATGAATTGATCCAAGAGGGAAAAACAATAACTAATACCTCTATACGCTGTGCCTTAGATGCAGCAGATACAGCCTCCAGGGCCATAAACACCAGTGTCCTTCTCCGTCGCCATGCCTGGCTCAGAGTTTCAGGTTTTAAACCTGAGGTACAAGCCTCTATATTAAACCACCCATTCGACCAAGATCATCTATTTGGCCCCAAAGTTGATGAAGCCCTCAAAGATGAAAAAAGATACTGACACCGCGAAATCCATGGGAGCCCTGCAGTCACACACTCCCAGGCGCTCCTTTCGCCGCTCTTCCTTTCGGGGCACGGGCAGAGGCTACTCCTCGGTTAGTGCATCCACGTCCTACAAATCCCCTCCTCACTCTACCTTCACAAAGGGTTATCAAAGAGGCGGATACAGAGGCAATAATAATAAGGGCAGAGGCAAGACAAATACCGCCCGCTCTGCCACACCTCCTGCCCAATGACTTTCCCCCGCTCCCTCCAGACCATTCCACTCCGGTCGGGGGCAGAATACAACATTTACCCCAGTATTGGAACTTTCATAGATTCTCATGCTTTGTATCATTCCCCGTCGTCGGAATGGGAGCCTCGGTAACAAAATATATATATATATACATATGTATAACCATAGAAACAAAAGAGAAAAATAGGCCTAGGCCTCATCTCATTTTGTAGTATATCACCCTCTTTGTGTAAAAGAGCCCAAACTTTTGCCAGGGCCAATCAGCACAGCCTCACCCTCTGGAACCTTCCTGAGAGAGCTCAGAGCCTCAGATTTTTCTACCGCACGTTGTGCTAGGGAGTCTCCACTGAGCTCTGCTCAGTTTTTCACAGAGTTACTTTTGGATATCTTTATTACCATCTTTTGAGACAGAATGTCAGAAAAGGAGAAGAAAGCTTTATTTAGGGCTTGTGCTTCTTGTGGGAAGAAGAGGCTGTTTGTGGAAGACAGGCATGAGAACTGCATATACTGCCTGTACCCGGAACACAAGGCCACCGACTGTAAAATCTGTCGGACCTTTTCGACCAAGACCTTGAGAGACAGAGAGGGGCGCTTGCTGACGTGGCTGCAGAAGATAAAGACCAGGGAGGTCATTTCTTCGGATGAGGAAGGATCTATCTCTGGTACCTCCTCCAGGAGATCGAAGAAGAGGGGTAGGTCATCGCCCTCCACTTCTGCGGAACCCCCTCTCAAGGTTCCTCTCAAAGCCCCTCACGGGATCTCTGACAGGTCTGAGGAGGCTGGTCCCAAAAAATCTCCTCACGACAGTGTAAAGGAGAGGCAGGGACGGGCTACTGTGGACATAGCCCCTAAGGACAATAAGGGGGTTGCTACATCTACCCCTCCGTCCCAGAAGGAGAAACCTGTAAAGAAACAGGCTGCAGAAACTCCTCAGTCGGTGCCACTGAAGAAACCGCGTCCGTCGACGCAGGCGGCAGCAGGTACGTCGACGACGATCTCCTCAATTAAGCCTATTTCCATGGGGTCGTCCACGAGACCGTCGACAATATCTACTTTGTCGACGGCGGTGTCGACGACGAGGACCACGTCGACGATGACGAGGACGACGACGAGTTCGTCGATGTTGATGACTACAAGTTCGTCGACGAGACTGTCGACGGGTGCTCCGCCGACGATGAAACAGACTACGTCGACGAAAAAGAAAGCTCCGACGACGACTGCTCCGTCGACGACTGCTCCGTCGACGACTGCTCCGGTGACGGCTGCCCCGTCGACGACTGCTCCGTCGACGACTGCTCCGTCGACGAGGATTACAGGACTGTCGACGGCCTCATCGTCGACGACGATTTCAGCTCCGTCGACGACAGTTGCCTTTCAGTCGTCGTCGAGTGCGTCGACATTGGAAATCCCGTTGCCATCGACTCCGTCGACGAGACCGCCGACGGGACCGTCGACGACGAAAAATTTGGATTTCTCAACCCAAAGATTAGTGATTACACCGGACATGACTTCCCCTAGGCGGGTCACGCCTTTGCCACCATCCATGCTTCTCGAGGACTCGGAGGAGGATGAGGAGGATGGGCAGTTTGGGGACGCATACAGCCTTTCAGACCTGAATGTCAAACAGCAGGACACAGATACGGAGGAGTTTTATGGCCCAGAGGGGCAGGAGAGGCACCAACAGGGATTACGCCCCCGCCCTATAAGGCAGGACCTAATTGCCTTGCCAGTGGCTTTGGTGTCGGATTTGCAACAGATGCTGCAAGACTATAGATCTCGTTTTCCGACGTTGCCGGATCGCACTCCAGTGCGTCCTTCTCCTTTGGAAGTGCCACGTGACATACCAATGGACTTGCCACCTCTACCAAGAGAGGTACCTCGGTCCATTTCACCAGTGCTGCCCTTAGTGGTTCCCCAACCTTCAGGTACGGAACCTGCTGATGATGACGCGGACGATGGAGATACGGACGAAGACGACGAGGGACAGGTGATCCCTCTTACAGATCCAGGCGATCCAGATGGGGACCCTGATGATACACAGGATCCTGATGCTGTAGGCCGAGAGACAAATATATCGCCTCCGGTGGACATTGGGGGTTTCCATAATTTGATGGAACGGGCATCCAAGAGGTTTGGTTTGCCCTTTACGGCGGAGCAGTCCGACTGCTTCCTTTATGACTTTAAAGCCCAATATAAGAAGTCTGTAAGATCAATTCCCATTATAGAACATGTCTGGGATGAGGGACTGAAGACAATGCAGAATCCAGCAACCGTCATTCCGGTTCTTCCCCGGCTGGAGAAGAAATACAAGGCACCAGAGGGCAGTCCTGCGTGTCTTCTAGGACAACCTAAGCCGGATTCTGTTATTTCTCAAGCTGCTCAAAGTAAATCTAAGAATCCGTCCACTCCTTTAACCACGCCTCCAGATAAAGAAGGCAGAAGACTGGACAATGTGGGTAAAAGATTCTCCACCATGGCCAGCTTGTTGGTGCGGGCAGCTAATTCTCTGGCTATTCTGGGCAGATACGACCGCCAGATGTGGTGTGATATGGAACCATTCCTGGACCAGCTACCAGAAACTAGTCAAGACGAAGCCAGACAGGTGCTGTTGGAGGGAGAACGATGCTCTTCGGAAGTCATCGACTGTGCGATGGACATTGCCTCAACTGCTTTTAGGGCTTTGGCGGGCTCAGCCGTCTTGCGCCGCCAAGGCTGGTTGAAGGCGACTTGGTTTCGCCAGGAGGTCCAGAATAAGATCTTGGACCTCCCCTTTGACGGAGAGATGCTTTTTGGAAAGCATGTGGATGACGCCCTCCAAGGCATTAAAAAGGACACCGATACAGCTAAGTCCTTAGGCTCTTTGACCTACCGTAAGGTGCCATTTAAGGGGGCACGTGGTCGGGGGTTTTCTAACTACAGAGGAAACCAACGACAGTATTCCTCTCAATCTGGACAGTCCTATAAAGGACAATATTCCAGCCAGCGCCAAGGACAGTCGGCGTCTTTCTCTCGGCAGTCCCAGAGAGGACGTCAGAATCGTCAGGGACGAGACAACGCCAAGAGGCAATAGCGGCCTCCTGGCTCTGGCTACTGTTCCTCCCCTGCCACAAACACCGATCGGGGGCAGGATATCTTTTTGTCTGGACAGCTGGGTGCGTTTAACATCAGACCGGTAGGTCTTGAACATAGTTCAGAGTGGCCATACGTTGGAGTTCCAAGATCTTCCTCCAACAAGAGCTCCAGACGCCCGTGCAGCGAAACATCTCCGACTCTTACATCTCGAAGCCCACCAGCTTTTCATCAAGGGGGCGATAGAGCCTGTGCCACTTTCACAAAGGGGCAAGGGGTTTTATTCCAGGTTCTTCCTGGTTCGGAAGACGGAGGAGGCATGGCGTCCTATACTAGACCTCAGGGAGCTCAACACCTATCTCATCAAGCTCTCTTTCAGGATGGTCACACTCCAGGATATTCTAAGGCTGCTCAATCCGGGAGATTTTTTGGCATCCCTGGATTTAGAGGATGCTTACTTTCATGTTCCGATCCACCCAGCTCACAGGCAATATCTACGCTTCACAGTAGGCAAGAGCCATTTCCAGTTCAAGGTGCTCCCGTTTGGCCTTCGGTCGGCACCCCGCATTTTCACGAAGATGCTGGCACCAGTCGCTGCTTTCCTGAGAAAACAGTCCTTGGAAGTGTTCCCGTACTTGGACGACTGGCTCATCAAGGCTCCATCGTTCAGGGCAACGTCTCAGGCTGTGTCAACTTGCATAAGATTGTTCGCCCATTTGGGTCTTCAGCTCAATGTGTCCAAGTCGGAACTGATACCCTCCAGGTCACGGAAGTTCCTTGGGGCAATTCTGGACACGAGACGATGCACGGCTCGTCAGTCAGAGGAGCGTCAGGGCAAACTGGCCGCTTCCGCTCGTCTAATACTGCACAAGAGACATGTATCGGTTCGACAGTACAAGTCCTTGCTCGGATCAATCTCATCCTGCATACCTTTGATACCGCATTGCAGGCTACATATGCGTCCTCTACAGGAGGAGCTGGACAAACAGTGGCGTCAGGCAGAAGGATCGTTCAACGACAAAGTATGGATAACACCTGCCATGCGCACGGCTTGCGAATGGTGGCTGGTGAAGGAAAACATCGCAGGAGGATTAACGTTCCGAGTCCCTCCTTCGCCTATGGTGGTGACCACGGATGCTTCCCTAGAAGGGTGGGGAGCTGTCCTCCAGGAGCTTCAGGTCAGCGGTCACTGGAGTCCAGCAGACAGACTGCGCCACATCAATCTTTTGGAGCTGAGGGCCATTCACTTAGCCTTGCTGGCGTTCCTCCCCAGACTTCAGAACCGTGCAGTGCTGGTCCGGACAGACAACACTACGGCCATGCACTATATAAACAAGCAAGGGGGAACGAGATCACGGACGCTGTCCAAAGAAGCTCAGGTGATCTGGGAATTTGCCATCTCTCACGGGATCACTCTGCGAGCCGAGCACCTGGCGGGGTGTCTCAACATCACAGCGGATGCTCTAAGTCGGCAGACGAAGGTGACACACGAGTGGGAGCTGGATCAGGCCACTCTGGAGGCAGTGTTCAAGAAATGGGGTACTCCGACCATAGACCTCTTTGCGACCCCGGAGAACGCCAAGTGCCGGTTTTACGCAAGCAAGGTTCCCCAGCGAGGGTCTCTGGGGAATGCCCTTTCGATTGCTTGGTTCGGCGCATTTTGCTACGCCTTTCCTCCAATTCCCCTCATTCCTCGAGTTCTCAGGAAGGTCAGGGCAGAACCATGCAAAATGATCCTCATTGCTCCAGCATGGGCGCGGCAGTTCTGGTACTCGGAACTCCTACTTCTCTCCCAAGATCGCCAGATTCGCTTGCCACTGATTCCATCTCTGTTATCGAGAAATCAGGGGCAAGTCCTCCATCCGGATCCGGAATCACTTCACTTGTCAGCGTGGCTCCTGAACACAGAGAATTCCGCCATCTGAATCTGTCTAAGGAATGCAGGGATGTTCTATCTCAAGCACGGGCACCAAGCACTAATAAGACCTACAGGGCAAAGTGGAAGAGATTTTGCCTTTGGTGCCAGAGGAATAAACTCCATCCTTACAAATCCCGGCCACATCAGATTCTGCCCTATATCCTGTCCCTGGCAAAATCAGGTCTGGCGCACTCTTCGATCAAGGTGCATCTGGCTGCCTTATCCCGCTTTCGACGGAAGACATCGGGGCCATCTCTATGGTCTGCAAGAATTGTTAAGCAGTTCCTTAAGGGGTTATTTCGGATGTATCCTCCGGTCCGGCCACCTCCGCCTATCTGGCAACTTAACCTGGTACTGGCTCAACTGATGAAAGCGCCCTTTGAGCCGATTCACAAAGCGGATTTGAAGTTCCTATCTTGGAAGCTGGCCCTTCTCCTAGCATTGACTTCGGCTAGGAGAGTTAGTGAACTCCAGGCTCTCTCTATAGTGGAGCCTTTTCTACAGTTCAAGACGGATGTCATGATTTTGAGAACCAACCCAAAATTCATCCCGAAGGTGCCTTCGGAGTTTCATTTGAATGAACCCTTAATTTTGAACTCCTTTTTTCCGCGTCCTTCCACTCAAGCGGAACGAACATTGCATTCTTTGGATGTCCAAAGATGCCTGAAATTCTATCTGGAGCGCACACGCTCTTTCAGAAAGTCTACTCAACTATTTATCGCCTACAGTGCACCACGGAAGGGGTTACCGCTCGCTAAGAGTGGCATTTCCCGCTGGATCTCCAGTGCAATTCAGTACTGTCATCAGGCTGCGGGCAAACCTTTGGATAAAAGGGCCCGGGCGCATTCTACGAGAGCGATGGCGTCTTCAGTGGCTCTCTTTGCTGGAGTGGCGATTAAGGACATCTGCAGGGCAGCAACGTGGAGCAGTGTACACACCTTCACGAAGCACTACTGCCTGGAATCGGTGGGACGAGCTGACGCTGCGGTTGGTCAAGCAGTCCTCCGGAATCTTTTTCAATGAGAGGTGAGCTTTCCCTACAATCCCTCCATCCTGGTAAGCACATTTGGTTTCAGTAATGGTTGTTTTATCATGTGCACTGAGATGATTTTGTAAAGCCATGTAATTACCGAAATGTGCTTGTCGTGATCTACTGCTTGCTATTCTGATACAAAGCATGAGAATCTATGAAAGTTCCAATACTGGGGTAAGAAAACAAGTTACTTACCTGTAACTTTGGTTCCCCAGTATTGGTAACTTTCATAGATTCTCATGCGCCCACCCACCTCCCCTGGGAAAGCTCTGCCGGTTTACTAAGGTAGTGGCTGTTGGCACAACGGCTACGAAAATCTGAGGCTCTGAGCTCTCTCAGGAAGGTTCCAGAGGGTGAGGCTGTGCTGATTGGCCCTGGCAAAAGTTTGGGCTCTTTTACACAAAGAGGGTGATATACTACAAAATGAGATGAGGCCTAGGCCTATTTTTCTCTTTTGTTTCTATGGTTATACATATGTATATATATATATATTTTGTTACCGAGGCTCCCATTCCGACGACGGGGAATGATACAAAGCATGAGAATCTATGAAAGTTACCAATACTGGGGAACCAAAGTAACAGGTAAGTAACTTGTTTTCTTCCTTCACGTCTGGGAGACAATCACCTCAGACAGATGGGTGACACAAATTATTCGTTCAGGGTATTGCCTAGAATTAACATCTACCCCCCAAACATTCCGCCCAGGCAACGCCCTATCTCTCAGTAACATACTACGTTACTAAAACAGGAAGTGATCTTCCTCCTGCAAAAAGAAGCCATAGATCAGGTCCCCATAAATCAACAAAATTTAGGGGTTTACTCCCTGTACTTTCTGATTCCAAAGAGAGACGAGACTCTACGACCTATCCTAGATCTCAGACCTCTAAACACTTACATACATTCAGACCATTTTCACATGGTAACCCTTCAACAGGTTCTCCCGCTCCTCTCCCAGAGCGATTTTCTCACCACTCTGGATTTGAAAGACGCATACTTTCACATCTCAGTACACCAGTCTCACAGAAAGTACCTCAGATTTGTGGTGGACGGGCAACACTACCAGTTCAAGGTGCTCCCGTTCGGGGTAACAACAGCACCAAGGGTATTCACCAAGTGCCTAGCGGTAGTGGCTGCACACATCAGAAGACCGCACATTCACGTCTTCCCGTATCTGGACGACTGGCTAATAAAAGCCACGTCCTACGAACAATATGTGCAACATACCGCCGCTACGATCAAACTACTTCACCAGCTAGGTTTCAGGGTGAACCACCAAAAGTCCCACCTGGTACCATCACACACAAAACAATACCTCGGTGCTACCATAGACACCTCAAAAGCCATAGCCTATCCCAATCCTGCCAGGATTGCATACATACAGGCTCTGCGTCAGAAATTCATATTTCAACACTCTCTCCCAGCAAGAGTGTTTATGCAACTGATAGGGATGATGGCCTCTTGCATCTTCATAGTGCCCCATGCAAGACTCCAGATGCGTCCACTCCAAGAGTGTTTGGCACGCCAGTGGAACCAGGCCCAGGGGCAACTAACAGATCTGGTGTTGGTAGACGGTCGCACCCATCGCTCTCTGCAGTGGTGGAACACCACAAACCTTTCCAAAGGTCGACCGTTCCTGGACCCGGTTCCACAAATAATACTAACAACAGACGCATCGCTCTCCGGCTGGGGAGCTCATCTGTTACATCTCACCGTACAGGGCACATGGACGCCGCAACAGAAGTTACTCCACATCAACTATCTGGAGTTACTGGCAATCTTCCTCACCCTAAAATCCTTCCAGACGCAGATTGCGGGCAAGGCAATCCTCATTCGCACAGACAACATGACTGCCATGTACTACATTCAAAAACAGGGGGGCACACACTCTCCACAGCTCTCTCAATTAGCACAGAGCATATGGAGATGGGCAATTCCACAGAAAATCTTTCTCCTGGCCCAACATGTCCCAGGAGTCCAAAACACCGTGGCAGATCTGCTCAGCAGACAAACGCAACAGATTCACGAATGGGAACTTCACCCACAGGTTCTTCATCCGTTCTTTCAGAAGTGGGGGCATCCACACATAGATCTATTCGCCACCCACGAAAACAAAAAATGCCCAAGCTTCGCCGCCAGGTATCCACACCCATTGTCCAAAGGCAATGTGATATGGATGAACTGGTCAAACAAATTTGCATACGCCTTTCCACCTCTCCCACTAATTCCATTAGTGGTGCGAAAGCTACAACAGCATTCCCTAACACTGATCCTAGTAGCTCCAACATGGGCCAGACAACCGTGGTACACCACACTGCTGGAACTCTCAGTAGTACCACACCAAAAGCTACACCTCTCACCATGCCTCCTAGCCCAGAACCATGGAGAGATCAGGCACCCGGACCCAGCTCAGCTGAACCTTGCGATCTGGCTCCTGAGGTCCTAGAATTCGGATACCTTAACCTTCCCCCTGATTGCATGAATATTATCAGGGAAGCTAGACGCCCTACTACTAGGGCATGCTATGCTGCAAAGTGGAAAAGATTTGTTGTTTACTGCCACAACAACACAATCGATCCTCTAAATGTGTCCATACAGCACATTATATACTTGCTCCATCTCCAAAGGTGTAACCTAGCATATACATCCATTCGGTTACACCTCGCAGCAATTGCTGCTTACTTACAGAACAGGCAGCACCTATCACTTTTCAGGGTGTCTGCCATTAAAGCCTTTATGGAAGGCCTCAAAAGAGTAATTCCACCCAGAGTACCACCCTCACCTGTCTGGAACTTGAATATAGTTCTCACAAGGCTAATGGGACCCCCTTTCGAACCATTACATAAATGTGAGCTGCAAATTCTCACATGGAAAACAGCATTCCTAGTGGCCATCACTTCCCTTAGAAGGGTTAGTGAAATACAAGCACTCACCATACAGGAACCTTTTCTTCAAATGCATCATAACAAGGTGGTACCCCGCACCAACCCAAAATTTCTACCCAAAGTCATTTCTCCCTTCCATCTAAACCAGTCGGTAGAATTACCAGTCTTTTTCTCACAACCTCAAACCGTTGCGGAAAGGGCTTTACACACACTGGATGTTAAAAGTGTTTTACTTTACTACATCCAAAGAACACAACCTTTCAGAAAAACCAAACAGCTATTTGTTTCTTTCTCTCCACCACATAAAGGCAACCCTATTTCTAAATCAGGGATAGCTAGGTGGATTGTAAAATGCATACCGATTTGCTACCACAAAGCAAAACGAACGCTATCTGTTCCCCCTAAAGCCCACTCTACAAGGAAGATAGGGGCTTCTATGGCTTTTCTAGGAAACATACCACTAGATGACATCTGCAAAGCAGCGACATGGTCAACACCGCACACTTTCACAAAACATTACTGTGTAGATGTGCAAACCAAGCAACAAGCTAGTGTGGGCCAGGCTGTATTAAAAACACTGTTCCAAACAACTGCAACGGATGCCGGTGGTCGCCGCTAGGGTTGGGTACTGCTATATAGTCTATGCACAGTGTATAATCTGCAGCTCATATGCCTCGAACGGAATATGCTACTTACCAGTATGCATCTGTTCTTGGCATGTAGAGCTGCAGATCTATACACGCCCACCCGCCTCCCCGGCTACCTGTATCCGTTCCAGTCTATCTTATGTAGATACAACACACATGGGTTTCTTTACTGTTATCACTACGCTCCATCTTTCCCTGCTGGCGAAAAACAATCTGAGGATGGAGCCGAAGCCCATGCGCAATACGAATAAAAGGAGGAGTCACCAACCTCGTGACTTCCAAAGACTTTCCAAGAGGAAAAACAAACTGCAAACATCCGGGCCCAACACCAGATGGCGAGCTATGCACAGTGTATAGATCTGCAGCTCTACATGCCAAGAACAGATGCATACTGGTAAGTAGCATATTCCTTGCTACTTACTATACTTGCAAAGATGTAATTTAGCATACTCATCTATACGTCTCCACCTAGCAGCCTACTTACAAAATCAACAGCACTTGTCACTCTTTAGAGTCCCTGCGATCAAAGCCTTCATGGAAGGACTGAAAAGGATTATTCCTCCCAGATTACCACCCTCTCCAGTGTGGAATCTAAACATTGTTCTTACTAGGCTCATGGGACCCCCATTTGAACCTCTGCATAAGTGCGAACTACAGTTCCTCACATGGAAAGTAGCTTTCCTTATCGCAATCACATCCCTCAGAAGGGTAAGTGAAATCCAGGCTTTAACCATACAAGAACCATTCTTACAATTACACCCTAACAAAGCGGTTCTAAGGACAAATCCAAAATTCCTCCCAAAAGTCAAATCACCTTTTCATCTTAACCAATCAGTAGAGTTACCAGTGTTCTTTCCAAACCCAGACTCTGTAGCGGAAAGAGCTCTTCATATCTTGGATGTTAAAAGAGCCCTTCTTTACTACATTGACAGAACCAAATCATTCCGCAAAACAAAACAATTGTTTGTGGCTTTCTCTCCACCACATAAGGGCAACCCATCTCCAAATCTGGGATTGCTAGGTGGATAGTTAAATGTATCCAAATATGCTACCAGAAAGCTAAACGCACACTAACAGTTCCCCCTAGAGCGCATTCCACACGCAAAATAGGGGCTTCCATGGCATTCTTAGGGAACATTCCCTTAGAAGACATTTGTAAGGCAGCCACATGGTCTACAACACACACCTTCACTAAACACTATTGTGTTGACGATCAAGCAAAGCAACAAGCTTCTGTGGGCCAAGCTGTCCTTAAAACTTTATTTCAAACTACTGCAGCCGATACAGGTGACCACCGCTAGGGGAGATACTGCTATATAGTCTATGCTAGTGTGTGATCTGCAGCTCATATGCCTCGAACGGAATATGCTACTTACCAGTATGCATCTGTTCTTGGCATGTAGAGCTGCAGTGCCACACACGCCCACCCACCTCCCCGGGACCAGTATCTGTTCCAGCATTATCTTACTTAGATATCACACGTGGACATCTCTCTCTCTCTTCTACTAACTCCATCATTTCCCATCATGGCGAAAAACAATCTAACGATGGAGTTGATGCCCATGTGCACTATCGTCCAAGGGAGGAGTCCCCTATCTCGTGACCACAAAGACTTCTTCCAAGACAACAACAACGTGCAAGCATCCGAGCCCAACACCAGATGGCGATCTACTATGCTAGTATGTGGATCTGCAGCTCTACATGCCAAAAATAGATCAATACTGGTAAGTAGCATATTCCTATTGAACTAGTGCTCAATCGATAGTGTTGACAACGACAATACGGTGCACATTAGTGAGAGTGATTAGACCAAAAACACAAAGTCTGCAAATATAGACTTAGTAACATAGCTTGGCTTGTCCTGACACTCCCTGGCCAAATCCCACTACATAAAACTAGATTGCAAGGATGGTACATATTTAACTTTCACTAGTTCATGGCCAGTCACATGGCCCGGTAGCTCTACCATCCCTCCCATATCTTTCCCATTTACAAGGGCAGCCCCTGCTGAGATGCACCCTGTGTCCACCCGTTGACACCAATCAAGATCTGCTTCCCAATCTTCCACCCTGGGGGGTGAGCTGGCTCCCCAACCCCGTGCAATATTACACTTGCCAACCGCTGAAGCCAGGGCCAGTCATATTCTGCGAAAACTATGCCATGTCACCTCACGCGTGATAATCAGGAGGTGCCATTTGGCCACCATGGGGATCGCTAGTCCCATGACCTGGGACATTATTCTCATGATCTCTACCCAGTAACATTGAATTACCGGACAACTCCACATCACATTACGCAGAGAGGTGGCCGTCCGCCCTATTCGGTGCAACAAAGTTCTGGAGTAGTAGGTCCTATGTAGGATCTGTAGTTAAATAAGACCAAAAAGAGTTCTAATTGCCACCTCCCTGGCACCCTGAATGGCCTCAACCCTATCGCCATCGCCAAGCGTGCCTAGATCCCTCTCTCACACAGCCCTCTGCGTCCCCAAGGGATTAAATTCTATAACATGATTCTACCTACTGGTAACTGGCTGCCATTATATCCTTGTCGCTCTCCCCGGTCCACCGCGGGTGAAGTCCCGATTGTGTGGAGGGAGACCTAGGCGACTTCCAGTAGTGAGGTTAGCGCTCTAGTGGACGCTTCCCTCTAGGACATAAAACCGGGTGCTCAGTCCGACGCGCAGCGGACGCGCGTTTGGAGGGCAGAAAGCTTTGTTGGAGGAAATTGTATATTTGCTGGCTTTAAAACTAGCTGTTAGAATTTAGCACACGTCAGAACTTGATTTGTTTATATATCACTTTGAATCTCCGTTTTTTAACCTCACCACATATGCTGCTACATGTTTTTAAATTGTGATTATATTCTGTAATGTGATTCTACCTACTTGTAACTGGCTGCCATTATATCCTTGTCTCTGTCCCCGGTCCACCGCGGGTGAAGTCCCTATTGTGTGGAGGGAGACCTAGGTGACTTCCGGTAGTGAGGTTAGTGCTCTAGTGGACGCTTCCCTCTAGGACATAAAACCGGATGCTCAGTCCGACGCGCAGCGGGCGCGCCAAAGGCAAACCCGTCTGCGCCCGTCCGCGCACGAGCGGGACCAGGGACCACCCCCCTGGTAGTTGCTTGAGAAGCATTCTTAGCTACAGCCCACAATCCTTGTATGGGATGCGAGGACATTCTAGTGCAAATTGTTTTCACGCAATGAATATTGCCAATGGTCTCCCTCACTGTATGCATTGTGATTTTACTTATCAAGTACATAACAATATAGGGGGTTCTGTTACTCCCCCTCCTTCCATCAGATTGTTTCTTTTGAACTGCAAGTCACTTTTAAAACATTCAACCGAGTTTACATTATTATTGGATAAGTTAAAACCGGACGCTCTCTTTCTAACTGAGACCTGGCTTCATAGTGAGGCTGATCCGGTCCTCGTCCAAACTCTCCCACCAGGCTACCTAATTCATAGGGCTGATCGTAAAATCGGCAGAGGTGGGGGTCTAGCTATTATTTTCAAGGAGATTTTTAGTTGTCGTACTACTACCACCACCCTTGTGGATTGTGAGAGCTTGGCCTTCGCCATAGATTTCTCCCCGATAAATACCTTTTCTGGCCTTTTAATCTATCGACCCCCCGGGGTTGTAGGACAGTTTCTCACTAGCCTCTCCACCTCTATTTCTAACTTGGCCTTAGTTCCTTCTAATTTTACCGTACTTGGAGATCTCAATATTCATTTAAATGACCCTCTTGATCACTTGGCCAAAGAGCTCTCAATGAACCTCTCAGCATTTCAACTTATTCAAAAAGGACTCATACCCACCCATATTAAAGGTCATCTTCTCGACCCGGTTTTTAGTAACCTACAACAATTGGTGGTTGGTACTCCTATTCCACTTCCATGGACAGACCATTTTCTGATCCCCTTGGTGTGTGAGGGGCGTGGTCCCACCTCTTCCCCTAATAAAGTACCAGTGTTGGCAAGAAATTGGTCGAGGCTTTCACCTTGCCTCTGGACCGCTGCTCTTGAAGCTTCTAGACCTTCCAGACCAGCTAATACCGCCGGCCTGGATCTGGCCATTGACAACTTTAATCATTGGATCACAAGCACATTGGATTCAGTTATCCCCAAAAGACACGTCTATAGGAAATGCAAACCAAGGGAGGCGCCCTGGTTCTCCTCTAAATTAAGAGAATTAAAACAAATGTGTAGAAGGTCAGAGAGAAGATGGAGGCAGAACTATTCCGAATCCAGGAAACTAGACTATAGGAAATTAATTAGAATGTATAAAACTGAAATTAAAACCGCACAAGCCATTTTCTATGAGGAGAAAATTACTTCAGCCTCAAATTTTCCTAAGGAGATCTTCCAAATTGCTAAAACTTTAGTAACCCTACCTCAGAAAGCTCAAATCTTAGAGGGGGCACAAACCCGCTGTAACAATCTTGCGGAATTTTTCCATCAAAAAATCCTAAATATTTATCTATCTTTCCCAGCCTCTCATAATGACTCAAGTGCCTGTCAACTGGCAGAATCGGTCGAGGAACTTCAGTCTTCATTAGAGCAATTTCCTCTTTTAGATTTCACCTCACTTGACCTGATCATGTCCATGGTAACCTCAGGCTCCCCCATTGACCCTGCTTGTCCTCAGTCACTTGCCCTGGTCACTAACACCATTCGTCCCGTCATTCTCGATCTATTAAATTTATCTATCTCTTCTGGTGTGGTCCCTCCTACTTGGAAATGTGCCCGGGTGAAGGCTCTTTTAAAAAAAAAACTTCTCTTGATCAGTCCAATCTAACTAATTATCGTCCCATATCTCTCCTTCCTTGGTTGAGCAAGTTGTTTGAGAAACATGTGAATACCATGTTAGTGGAGTACTTGGAGTCCAATTATCTTCTTCACTGCTCTCAAACTGGCTTTCGTTCTCAGTTGGGGACGGACACTGCCCTTTTAGCTGTAACTGAGGAGGCGAGGAAGATTGTAGATCAGGGCGGCACGGCGGCAATCATCCTTCTTGACCTTAGTGCCGCATTCAACACTGTCAATCATAACATTATGATGTGCCGCCTTAAAAACCTTGGTGTTTCCGGCACGGCCTTAGCTTGGTTTCGATCCTTTCTTACTGATCGTTTTTTCCAGGTGTTTGAAGGAGATGTGGTGTCCAACCAGCTGCCGTTAAGCTGTGCGGTACCTCAGGGCTCGTCCCTGAGCCCCACGTTGTTTAATGTTTATATGAGCTGCCTGGCTGAGATTGTCCATCCTTTCGGCATAAAAATTGTCACCTATGCAGATGACACTCAGCTCGTGGTGGCACTAAACCACCCCGAGAGGTCATCTGGATCCCTGGGTCTATGCCTAGAGGCAGTTGCTGGATGGATGGAACTTTCTTATCGTAAGCTCAATGGGGATAAGACCGAGCTCATGTTTCTCGGCAACTCCCTCTCCATCAACCCTGTTTCTTTTTGGCCGGACTGTCTTGGTCCCGCCCCAGATCCTAAACCCTAGATTAAGATCAAAGTTACTGGTGCCTGCCAAGCAGGGGAGTCACTCCTTGACTCCAAGGGAGATTCTTCAGTCTTCCAGAGATAGTGGAACGTCGAAGGGCCAGGATTCTTCTTTGTAGAGCATCGTCCAGGGTTAATCTGAATTGCATTGGCAATGCTTGCTATCTTTTAGTGAAGATAGGGGAGGGACTAGCTCTATGACCACTCCTCTAGGAGGGTCAGGGTAGTGGGTGGTTACACCCACTTCCCTTTGTCCAGTTTCGCACCAGAGCAGGGGCAGGTAGCCCCTGAACCAGTTTGAGCTGGCATATGCACAGAGGAGCCTACTGCTCCCCCAGTGCAGGACTTCAAAGCACTCCAAGAGTGCACCCACTCAGCTCCAATACACTAAATCCTGTCTGGGAGGTGGTGACACCTCCCTGTGACAGGATGTCTTTTGTTGGGCTCCCTCCACTGCGAGTTTCGGTCAGCAGCAGGAGAGCAGCCCAGTGTCTGTGCTGGTGGCATCCATTTTGTGATGCCAGGGCTCTAGGAGATTTCTACCGTTTAGTACAGTGGTACATGTCATCCCCTCTAGAAGGGTGGGATCATACTCCCACACCAGTTACTGGTGTGGGGGTATGATTCCAAGTTGTTTGACACCAAACACAACATATTTTGATGCAGTAATTCCAAAGTTAGCATTTACCGCAAGGTTAAATTGCACTTAAGAGTATATGGTTTAACCGCATCCACAAACAGCAGCAGCGAATAGACTCTGCCAGCTGCAGAGGGGTCCTGCTCATGCAGAAGCACCCCCTCACATAGTAAACCAAGCACCCTGCCCTCAGGATTGATAGGGCCTGCAATAGGGGTGATTGATAGGTTTATATGTGTGTGTATGGCGAGATATAGGAACCTATACCTCCGTGAGGAGTGCTAACACTACCTCACACAGGCTGCAGTAGCAGACCTGTGGTGTCAGATTGAGAATGCTTCCCAGGGGTGGCATAATACATGCTGCAGCCCCTGGTAGGCCTGTGAAGTACCAATGCCCTAGGTACCTAAGGTACCATATACTATGGGCTCATAAGGTACCACAGTATCCAATCACTAGTGCATCTAATATGCACACCAATCATGTAAGGGAGTAAGCAGATAGGCTGGGGTCTTGGATAGCAGGATCCCAGCCAGACTAGTCAAAAACCATTCAAACACCAGGAAAAAGTGGGGGCAACCATATAGTCAGATTCCACCTTCCTACATAACCCCCCCTCCCCCCAGACGAAAGGAGATAAGGCTAACCTTGCCCAGTTAAGCCTTTATTTCCTGAGTGGCCATATAAGGAAGAACCTGCACTAGCATGGTTGCTCCCTGTCTCATGGTCCACTTGGGAAATCCTACCCCAAGGGGTTTGGGAGTTTCTCCAAAGTCTAGGGAAATTACCTGTATTGTTTTCTGGTACAGAAGAAGGCTGGTGGGGTGTCTGAGTCTGGAAGTGAGGCCCTATTTGGGGTGGTCTCAACTTCCTCAGAACACTGGTCACCATGGAAGCCTTTCTGTCCATGACTGTGTCATATCTGGCCCTAAGGGTCAACCTGTGGCTGCCTACAGCTGGGGGTTGGGTCCCTCTGGTTGGAGCAGTGGAGGGCATTGGAATGGTTGGGGCAACTATGTCCCAGGTCTCCCTGTGCCCAACAGAGTCCATCTGGGGTATGCCTGTACCTAGGGGTAAGGGGGATCCCTCAGTGTGTAGAGGAATATTCACCTGGCTAGAACTACTCTGCTGGGTGTCCCTAATCTGCTGATGAGGGGGTTGCTCTGGACAGGGGCCCAATAGGGGTCCACTGACCTCCCTGACCTCTGCAGCCCTGGGCTGACTGAGGCAGGGTAGAGAGGGACAGGATACCTGCTCCAGACTGGGTGCCACCTTGGAAGGATCCCCTGCCATCAGAGTTGTGGCCAGGACAGGCCTGACCACTTCTGGGGCAGTTACTTCACAAGGGGCAGGGGCAGTTCCCTGAGAAAGCTGACCCTTACCTTTAGTCTGGTGGGGGGAGGACTGTTCCTCACTCCCTATGCTCTCTGTTTGTGTGGAGTGATCCATAGTTCCAGGCTTCACTCCCCTTAATTTCTCCTGGGGTGGAGGTGAGGCCCTCGGGGTCTCATCCACTCTCTCAGGGAAGCCTAACATTCTTAAATGGGCATTGTGGTCTACCTCAGCCCAGGCTGAGATTTCCAGATCATTCCCCAGTAGACAATCCACAGGCAAGGTTGGGGTCACTGCCACTCTCTTTGGGCCAGTGACCCCTCCCCAGCTGAGATTTGCCACTGCCATGGGATGGTCTGTCCTAATTTCATCCATATTGGTCACCTGGTAGCTAAACTCAGGTAAAAGCTGTTCTAGGGGAACTAGTCTCTTTGTCACCATGGTGACAATAGCCCCTGTAGGCCACAGCCTTCTGACCATTGATCATGGGCTCTTGTCTGTACCTGCCCAAGATATTGGGACTCATGGTAAAGTTGGCAAACCCCATGCCACCACCACAGACTAGAGTTGCTTGTGTAGGGGACCTGGTTAGGCCAGAGTCCACCTGAGTTCCCCAAGAAAGCCCAACTAAGTTTTTGGGCGCACTCCCACCACCTGGGGGATTACTACTGGTAGTAACAGGAGGTGTTGGAGCTGCAGTGGGAGAAACATTTTCTTTATTGCCATTCTTTGGACAGCTGGAGTCAGTTTTCCAGTGGCCAGGTTGCTTGCACACATGGCAATATGGTTTCTTATTGGAAGAGGAAGGATTTTGGGACCCACCCCCAGAACTGGGTTTTTGGGGCCCTTCAGAGGACTTTTCTGTTTTATTATCCCCGCCTTTCTCTTTGGGCTTAGTGGAATCTTTCTTCTGGTCACCACCTTGGTTCTTGGGCCTAACCCTGGTTCTGACCCATTTGGCTGCCTTCTTTCCCAATTCTTGGGGAGAGGTCAGATCAGAGTCCACTAGGTACTGGTGTAAGAGTTGGTTTTGACAATTATTAAGGATCTGCTCTCTCATGATCAAATTATACAATCCTTTAAAGTCAGTGACTCTACTGCCAACTATCCAACCCTCCAGAGCCTTGGTAGCACAATCTACAAAGTCCACCCAATCCTGAGTCTGTGCTTTCTGGGTGTCTCTGAACTTCAACCTTTACTGTTCAGTGGTTAAGCCAAACCCATCTATTAATGCACTCTTCAGGGATTCATAGTCATTAGCATCCTCTTCTCTAACAGTGAGGAGCTTGTCTCTACCTTTATCTGAAAAGGAGAGCCACAAGATTGCTGCCCACTGTGTCTGGGGGACCTGTTGAACTTTACAGGCCCTCTCCATAGCAGTTATCCATTTGTGGATATCATCCCCACTCTGGTAGGGAGGAACAACCTTGGACAGGTTCCTATGGTCTGGAATGTAATCTCTGCCTCTAGGGACACTGTTGCTGCCACCAGGGGTATCTAACCCCTCCTTAGAAGCTCTTTGGAGCTCGAAGGCTTCCCTATCTAAGGCCAATTGCTTGGTTCTGAGAGCAAGCCTAGCTTCCTCATACTGAAGCATCTTGAACCTTCTGTCAGAGGAGGTCTCCCTGGGATAGGTGGAGTTCCTCTGTTGAACAAAGTCTCTTCCAGAGTGATATGAATGGTCAGATTCCCTTGAAGGGGACCTAGTCCTATCTCCCACTTTGTCAGCTCTCTTAAGGAGAATTCCTCTGTTCTGTTCAGACCTTTCTGGGTCTGGCCCTTCAATCACAGACTCCAGGTCATCTTTATTTTCATCATCAGACCCAGAGCCTATGGTTGACCCACTCCCTGATGCAGACCCACTAGCTCCTAGAGCTTGTTCAGGTCATCTGCTACTAACAGATCTATCAGGTGTTGTGAGGAGGGACTCCTGCCCACCCTCAGTTATCTTTCAAAGCATAAGGCCTTCAGGTCAGTGTAGGCTATGTCTTTGTACTGAGATGGGGTGAACCCACTTGCTCCACCTTGGTGAGACATGCTAGTATTGTGCAGTGTTGTACTACCTACACTAGTTGAGGCCTACTGAACCTAGCTTGAGCTGTAGCAAGGGTGTGCTTATTCCTTCACAAACAGCTCTAAGTTCAGTAGAACTTATTGATACTAGCTTGACTTTATATGTACCTTGAGTACCTTTAGTGGTTTTCAGTTAGTAATTCAAATAGAGATTTTCTGGTAAATCAATGGCAAGCTGGAATCCCACACGCTGCCCACCAATGTGAGAAGTTGGCCTGGCATATGCTGGTCACTAGTTATAGTGGCCACCTTGCACCAGTCCAATTCGACTCTTATGGTAGATAGGTTTAAGACAACCTTTTAAAGAAAGCTATCCTAGTGGTAGCTGTGGAGAGCAGCCTTCAGGCTAAGTCTCTGAGGAATGTAAAGCAGCTTGTTTTACCTTATAATCTCTTGAATTACCAAATGAAAAGGACACCACACAGGTGTATATATATCAAATACATATGTATTTATTCTTAGATACACTCTACTAATCTCTTTATGAGATTAGAACCCAGATACACATTCAAATGTCAACACTTCTCAATAAATTAAGCACAAATATGGCTGTAGCCCTAGGGGCGTACCAGACCATATACTAAGAAAATGGTTTAACAAACTCGACTTGCAAAATGAAAAGGCCTAGGGCCTTGGGAATCGCTGGGGCTTTACTTCTGCAATGTTAGCAGGTATTAATCAGCCCACGGGAGACGCGTGCAGTGTCTAAACATAGCCGCGGGTTTCCTATTGGTTTCAATGGCACAAGTCGCGGTTTGTAATTTAAAGTTTTAGGGCACTTCGGAGAAGTCAACAAGCAAGCCACTTACAGGGTAAGTATTTCGAGGGCCAACACACACTTGGGCACCGGAGTGCACGAGTTACCTCACCCACGGAAGCCGGGTGCATAGGTGTCTTTTGGTGTCGGGTCGCGATGCTGTTTTCAATGGAGATCACTGAAGACTTGCTGCTTGTGACGACTGGAGAGGTGTCCGCTGGAATCCGAAGATGGATTGGAGTTGAAGAGGACCTGAAAATTGAGAGGACAGAGTTCAAAGTCACTTGCCAGTGACCGGTGGCCAGCAGGATAAATGGCCACTGATGTTGCGTCGTTTCAGGTCATCGATGGTGATTTGTCTCTTCGTTCACGAGGTCCAGGAGAGATCGATGATGACCAGCAGCTGGATTCGGAGGGGTCCCACGACGTCTGCAGCTGATGACGGTGTCGGCAACCGGATTGGAGCCAACAAACCTTGGCAACTGCAAGTCTCGTGTGGAGTGAAGATTGACGGTGAAGCAGACCAGCAAGATCTGATGGACTTACCCAGCGCGGGTAAGTGAGGGCAGGCCCGGAGCAACCAGGAGAGCCCTTGAAGTCGATGAGAAAGTCTTCGGGTGAGTCACTAGCCAACGGGCAAGCAACCGCGAAGACGCCTTTGCAGAAAAAGTTCCACAGGAGCCCACGGTCACTCGGGACGGGGTAGGCCACTGATTTTCGGTACCAGACCTGCTAGGGACTTGGACTACAGATGGTCCAAAGCACAAGTTCGTAGAATGTTGTTTAGGGTTTGCACTCGAAATCAGTGCACGGTTCCCTGGTATTTCTGTTCCTCGTCACTCGTGGGGTCCAGATGCCACAGCTTCGCTGGGGACTCAAAATGGCCGTCGAGAGGTCAGGAAATCCGCTTCAGGGGACACAGGGACTTCGGACTCCGGCGGGAGCGGTGAACTTTGCAACCGTTGATCAAAGTTACTGGTGCCTGCCAAGCAGGGGAGTCACTCCTTGACTCCAAGGGAGATTCTTCAGTCTTCCAGAGATAGTGGAACGTCAAAGGGCCAGGATGCTTGCTATCTTATAGTGAAGATAGGGGAGGGACTAGCTCTATGACCACTCCTCTAGGAGGGTCAGGGTAGTGGGTGGTTACACCCACTTCCCTTTGTCCAGTTTCGCACCAGAGCAGGGGCAGGTAGCCCCTGAACCGGTTTGAGCTGGCATATGCACAGAGGAGCCTACTGCTCCCCCAGTGCAGGACTTCAAAGCACTCCAAGAGTGCACCCACTCAGCTCCAATACACTAAATCCTGTCTGGGAGGTGGTGACACCTCCCTGTGACAGGATGCCTTTTGTTGGGCTCCCTCCACTGCGAGTTTCGGTCAGCAGCAGGAGGGCAGCCCAGTGTCTGTGCTGGTGGCATCCATTTTGTGATGCCAGGGCTCTAGGAGATTTCTACCGTTTAGTACAGTGGGTACATGTCATCCCCTCTAGAAGGGTGGGATCATACTCCCACACCAGTTACTGGTGTGGGGGTATGATTCCAAGTTGTTTGACACCAAACACGACATGTTTTGATGCAGTCATTCCAAAGTTAGCATTTACCGCAAGGTTATATTGCACTTAAGAGTATATGGTTTAACCGCATCCACAAACAGCAGCAGAGAATAGACTTTGCCAGCCGCAGAGGGGTCCTGCTCATGCAGAAGCACCCCCTCACATAGTAAACCAAGCACCCTGCCCTCAGGATTGATAAGGCCTGCAATAGGGGTGACTGATAAGGTTTATAAGTGTGTGTATGGTGAGATATAGGAACCTATACCTCAGTGAGGAGTGCTAACACTACCTCACACAGGCTGCAGTAGCAGACCTGTGGTTTCAGATTGAGAATGCTTCCCAGGGGTGGCATAATACATGCTGCAGCCCCTGGTAGGCCTGTGAAGTACCAATGCCCTAGGTACCTAAGGTACCATATACTAGGGGCTCATAAGGTACCACAGTATCCAATCACTAGTGCATCTAATATGCACACCAATCATTTAAGGGAGTAAGCAGATAGGCTGGGGTCCTGGATAGCAGGATCCCAACCAGACAAGTCAAAAACCATTCAAACACCAGGGAAAAAGTGGGGGCAACCATATAGTCGGATTCCACCTTCCTACACTGTTCTTTATTGGAGAGCATGATTAAATACTGGTGTTAGATAGCTCGACCAATAAGATGCTTCCTCCTTATACAACACAGCGGGAATCCCATTTTGGCCTGGGGCACCATTGGATCTCTGATTCTTTATTAATTCACATACTTGGTTTTCTGTTATCTCTATTGAGTTATTATTCTTTTCTCCTCCTATTCCGTTTATAGCCCAATCAGTAGAATTCACAGCCATGTTAGGAGTAGGAGTCAAATGTATATCTATGAACGATACCTATTCAGAATCAGTTACTGTTGATGAAGTAGATTTATCTACTCAGTTTGTTTACTAGAATCCAGAAGCCTCTTGAATTACTCCTTTTGCAACCATATACAACAATTGCTTTTCTTGCATTTTGTCCTTCCAGGCATTTTCCTTACTTCTGTATTTATCTTTTTAAGTTTTACCAATCTCAGGATTCTGTTACCTTCTTTTTTTTAAATTGATGGCTTTCAAATTAGATTTTCACCAATGAACATGCTGGTTTTTTCCTCCACTGACCTTTATTAGCATATTTTTGAGATTGACTGGTAAATAATTCCTTTGTGAAGAGAGACCATTTTTCGACAGCATTTGATTAATCTTATTCGAAGTGAAAATCAACAATTGTCTGCGCAGTGTTTGTAATAGAATCTTTGGTGTTATCTGACCAATAAAGTTTCTTATAATTTATTGTCGTTATTTCTCCCGGAAGTGTACTATAGTTTTCAAATCTTAAGCCATTTAGGTTTAACTCAATTATTTGTTGATCGTGGTCATTTATATCTGTTCCCTCTATCTGATAAGACAACATTTTATGAAATAGATTCAACAATGCTATGGTATAATCTATTCTAGACCTATGATCCCCTACTTGAAAAGTCCATGCTGGTGGCGAATCTTGAGGAAATCGCCCATTTAGCACTCCTAGGCTATGGTTTCTAATTCTTTTACAGGAGTCTTGCCGATAGTTTTCATTCTTTTGTTCCCTCATACCCATTGTTGATGAAAAACTTGGAATTGACCATAAGTAATTTTGCTGTTGTATTTCAACATCTCTATCGTAAGACCATAGCATATTCATGTTATAATAACCGGTAATAATAATCTCAGGTTGGGTGTCATTGTCCAGTTGCTGCAATATCATAATTATCAAATTGGTCTCCATTGTTCTTCGTGATTTAATAGCGGGGTGAATATATACGTTGATTACTAAAAGAGATTTAATTATATTTTGTTCCTTGTATCGTATTTTGACAATTAGATAATCCTTTTGACTTTGGGCGTCCATTTCACTTTCCATTTTTAGCTCTGTTGATATAAAAATAGCCAAACCCCCACAAGGTCTGCCATAGTTACTTGTTTTCTTAGCTATTGAGTAATAGCCCTTATACCCTTCCACTCTAAAAGGAACTAAAGCCCAAGTGTCTTGTAAACAAATGATTTGAAAACAGCACAAAGTAGCTAGTTGGTTATTCTGAATCTTTGCTTGAACCCCATTTATATTCCACGGACATAATCTGACTCTTTCATTCATAATTGTTGGCCCCCTTAAAGGAACTTCAGATTGTAGATGTCAATCCTGCCTGACATTATGGGGGGCTGCTGTTAGCCAACCTAATTTGACAGAATCAAATAATAGCTCTCCTTTTTATTTCCTCTAATGATTTTAAAAGATGCCCGTTGGTCATACCTATGGGGTTTTTTAATATTGAGTATTTCTTATTATTCTCGGTTCTCATTTGGTTATGATTTTGTAATTTTGATTAAACAAAAGGGCTAGGATAGGAAGGTTGCAGGGGAGTTGTTATTTTTATTCCCCAGTCCTGAAAGAGATTATGTTCTTGCATAATAAGGCTGGCGGCAGTAGATAATGTCCACGTTACTAATGTCGATTCTCGATTATTATTCTTGATTGTGAGGAATTCAATTGATTCTCTGTCGGTATATTTAATTTTCTTTAATGAGGGTACTGCATTACACAATTTTAATATGTTCCCACGATTCAAGATATCATTATTACCCCTAGATTTATATTCCGTCGTAAAAATTACCTGCACCACTCATTTTGATCTGGGTTATTTTATTTAATTTGTTGCAGGCTATTTTCACCTTGAGCATGCTCAATTAACCTTCCATTATGGTTACTAACAGTTTAAGACCATGATTGTCGATGTTTATGTAACTGCTTCGTTTCGGTTCCCAGATCTTGTGGTAATTTAATATCCTTCCAGGTTTTTAACAAATCTCTATTCGTTTCATCCCCTCTGATACTCTCACTCTTTGCTCTATTTGTTTCCAATTGTGATGGCCTATTTTCCAACTGTTTATTACTTTCCTCCACTTGCAGCATTTCTAAGGACTGAATTTTCCCATTCTCTATCATTTTTATACTATCAGCTTGCTTGTTTAAGCATTTATTTTTCATAAGTGCTTGTACCTCCGATAAATCCTTATTAAATAGAGGGTAAAAGGGTTTTATTGGAGACATTTATTTACCCTCACCTTCACAATATGATATTTGGTCATGGTTGTTTCCAGTGTTCAATCTCACTATATCTGATGCATTTGTATTTGTTATACTTTTAGAAGCTTCATTTCTTGCTTTCCGTTGTTTTTTCCTCTGTCTTTTTGATAGATGAACTTCCGGAGCTGCGTCTGTCATTGTTGACTGTGTCGAGCATAGGTTTATCACTTCTTGATCTTTTGTTTTATCATCTATATTTTTTTCAACAACAACAGTATTGTCTTTACATTTTATTGTATCTTTAGAGGGGCAGTCGGTTTTGATGGGTTGAATTCCCACATTAGGAAAATTCCCTTTTACATCGTCAATTATTGTTTTTAAAATATCCGGAATGTTAGCCAGTTTGTTAATTAGTGGGGCACAACTACACTCTGCATACGTAGATATTGGCTGAGATTGTACCCTTACTATTAGATTATGTAGTGTTGTTATCTTCTGCTCAATTCCGGCAACAGAGGATGCCATAGTGCTCAAGAGATCTATTTGGACCTCCATTTTGTTGGACTGATATGTTAAAGCTTCCAGAGTTAATTGCGAGTATTTGAAGAATAAATCCCAACTTGCTCCCGCGTTCCCACTTCCTGGTACCTGAGTACCTGGGCTATGGTGTTGCCCATTCATGAATGATAGGTCCTTATACTCCTCTTTTTGTGGTCCTTGAAAATCATGTCCCTCGTCACAAGAATTAATGAAATGTGGACTACTATTCAAAACGTCTTTTTGATACAGAGTACTCTAACGCTGCCGAGTTTCTGGGTTGCTGTTGTATTCGTCCTTATTAATTTGAGATCCGTTATTTTGATTACATTTCTGCTAGTCCAGTTTTTGAACGGAATCCGTTTTCAGTGGGTATTGACTTCCCTTATAATTTTCACCCCACCATTTAGTTAATTTGGAGCTTCTTGCTCTGGTTGATTTATTTGGCCCAAATTAGATGGTTCCCCTATACCGTTAGCTTTTCTGAGTTTTACTTGCACTTCTATTGGCATTGGCTGCCTAGTTGGTAGTAATTGCGGAGTATCTCCCATTGTTAGATTTGTGCATTTTGGGTCCTCTTGTTGTGAACAACCAGTAAGTGGAATAGTTAACATCTCTAGGTCCGTTATTTGACCCCAATGGTTGACTTGGTCCTTAGTTGAATTTGACATTCGTTCGACTTCTGCTTCAGACTCAGGGTGGCCTGGTTCACTTACTCCTTGCTTAGGGGATATAATATTTGTTCTACTCAGTGGTTTAATTGGAGTTTGAAGATCACATTGGTTAGTTAGCAATGTTAGCATAGCACCAGTTGGATCTTTCATAAAATCAAACTTTGACAGCAACTTTCCCAGTTTCCCAAATGTATGGACCTTAGATGATTTAAAGGACTGTATGTCACCTCCCTGTTTTATTTTAAACGTATCTCATATTAGTGTTTGTTGTATTTTGCTTTTCCTTTTGATAGGAGGGAAAGGTGGCCGCTACTTTCCTGACCTCATAATACACCCTCTAAGGTGAAGAAGTCTTGCTTCTTTCAGAGAATCTAACGGGCCAGTGACAAGACCAACGGGTGCTTTGATAGGACAAAAACACCTCCAAGGAAAATCACCCCCAAAGCACACCTCAGTACAGAATCTGCTGGTACTGCTGGTTACTAATTAAATTAATTAATTAATTAATTGATTAATATCCGGGGTCCGTGAAGGGCTGTAGTCTAGGCATGCAGAGTAATTATGGGGTTGAGGGGTGATTCAACAGGGTCAAAGTCTATTGTCACTTTCCCCTTTGCATAATTTATCAGATTTTTTATGACAGACTTATTACAGACTCCAATGGCTCAGCGACTTACTGGCCGATCAACCTTAACTACTCGCCACACCCAACACACCTCTTGCCACTTGTCACTCACCACTTGGTTCTCGGAACCACTCAGATTACTTAGGCAGGGATTACGGCGACAGGAGCGTCGTTGGCGGTCCAGTGGGTATGTGTGTGAGAGGGATAGACATAAAACTATGTTGAGGCTATATAAGAAGGAGGTAATAAAAACCAAACAAGAATATTTTACCTCTCTTACTGCCTCACTTTCCTCACCTAAAGATCTTTTTAAAATCGTGGACACGCTTACCTCACTAAAGATGCCAGACCCGGTGGTGAGCTCACAACAGCTGTGCAATGATATTGCACAATTCTTCAACACCAAGATTGTGGATATTTATTCAGCTCTGGAGCTACAAAGGGTGACTCTATCTATCCCCTTAGACTGTGTTCCGCCATCTTTATCTGAGGAGGTGCCCTCTGGAAGTTTGTCTAGTTTTCCCTCTCTTTCCCTACTGGATCTTGAAGGCCTCTTGACCAAGGTTAGGTCGGGTTCCCCATTAGACCCCTGCCCCCTTAAACTCCTCAAACAGTGTAAAGACTGTCTTCTTCCACCATTACTGGGTGTGATGAATGGGGCAATTAAGGAAGGGACCTTCCCCCTTCAGTGGAAGAAAGCGGTGGTCAAGCCTCTTTTAAAAAAACCCTCTCTTGACCCGGGTGTGCTTAAGAACTTCCGCCCTATCTCGTTGCTTCCAGCTCCTGCCAAGATGCTGGAAATCCATCTAAATAAGCATCTTGTTGATTTTCTGGAAGCCCATGATAAGCTGGACCACTCGCAGCACGGCTTCAGGAGAGAACACAGTACCGAGTCTGCCCTTACTATCGTGCTCGACACCATTCGCACTAGGGTTGATAAGGGACTGACTACTCTCCTCATCCTCTTGGATCTCTCGGCTGCTTTTGATACCCTGTCTCCCTCAGTATTAACATCAAGGCTGAGGGAGATCGGGGTCAAGGGCACAGCACTTAGTTTGCTGACATCCTTTCTTAATCAGAGGGAACAGAGGGTAAAGCTGGGGGATTTTCTGTCTCCATCCCTTCCTGTGCTTTGTGGGGTCCCTCAGGGGTCGGCTTTAAGTCCGACCCTCTTTAACATCTATGTTACCCCACTGGCCAGGCTTATTAGATCTTTTGGGATGGAGGTTATCTCCTATGCTGATGACACACAGATTCTGCTGTCCTTTACCCAACCCACTATCCAGGCTGCCTCCAATTTTAAAAACTGTTTGAAGGCAGTCGCTCAATGGATGGTGGGTAATTCATTGAAATTCAATGGGGATAAGACAGAGTTTCTGGTGTTCGGGGGAAAGGAGGATTTCTGGTCAGCTGATTGGTGGCCGCCCTCTATGGGGGTGTGCCCTACACCGTCGACCCTGGCCAAAAATCTGGGCGTTTTGATCGATCCCCTTTTGAGGATGGATCAACAGGTAAGCAGGACCATCTCCACCTGCTGGGGACTGATAAACATCTTACGGAGGATCAGGCACTATCTGTCTTTCCAGGCCAGGAAACAAATTGTCCTGGCATTGATTGGGTCCAGACTTGATTATTGCAATGCTCTTTATTTGGGCATCAATAAGGGCTTGGTGACCCGTCTACAGATGGTGCAGAACGCTGCCGCTAGACTGGTCCTGGACCTGCCTAAACGGGCCAAGACTCATCAGGCAAGAAGGACCCTGCATTGGCTCCCTATTGAGTCCAGGATATCCTTTAAGTCCCTGACTTTGATTTATAGAGCCTTGGCAACCAATCGGTCTGGGGGTATGAAGGATTTGCTGGTCCCCTACATTCCCCCCAGAACTCTCCGGTCGTCAAATAAACTTCTGCTTTCAGTGCCCAGGATACGTAAGGCTAGGTGGGGAGGTAGAGCTTTTTCAACTCTTGCTCCCAGGCAGTGGAATTCCCTGCCTTTGGAGATAAGATCTCTTCCATCGGCTCTGGCTTTTAGGAAGGCCCTTAAGACCTGGCTTTTTGCCAAGGCCTACGCTTAGATACGATCTGCCTCTTTTTCGAACTGTTTTGTTTAGGCGCCTTGATGCCTTCGGGCTAAGTAGCGCGATTACAAGTTTCCATTCATTCATTCATTCACTCACTGTTCATTGCTTGTTCGTTGCTATTCATCACTGTCAAGAGTACAAGGGAGAATGCTGGCAATCCTTCAGGAGCAAGAGCGGGATCCAGAGCCAGTCACACTACAGACGGCAGATGTAGGCACTTCCCTCCACTCCTTGGCTCAGCTCTGCTCAGCTCAATGCTTGGTATATACGTAAAACCAGGCAGCAGGCCAAGGCCCCTCTGTGCCCCTCTGTGCCTCTGTGCCCTGCAGCAGCTGCTGCACCAGCAGCACCGCAGGCCAAGGCTCCTTTGACCCCTGCAGCGGCCGTCGCACCAGCAGCGCCTTAGCACCGCGGTGCCGGCAGCGGCCGTTCCTGCCCCCACAACAGACCTGTAGAACTTAAAGCGCCTGTATAACAGGACGCGGCTGAAGCGGGAGAAACCTTCGGGAGCGGGGAACCGGTCACAAAATAAACGTGGGCAATCGTCCCAGGCTCCGCTCCGCTTGCTCGTCAACTCCTCCTCGGCTTTACTCGATACGTTCTGCACTCAACGCTGAATCACAAGCAGACGTCAACTGTGAACACCAACAGAGGGAAGAATTGTGTGTTTCCCCCAGTTAGTAAAAAAACAGCATAAATCTTGGCTGCTTCTGCTGCACCTAGAGTCTTATGCGTCTTCTCAGTCTAATTTTTCTGTCTGGAAAAAAATTGTGTCCTGATTTTCTGCACCCAGTAAATCCAGGTGCAGAAAAACCTAACAACTGATAATCAGGTGGAATAAAATGAACACAGTACGCTTTATTTCATTGCCCTTCATTGCCCTTGATTCATACTCTGGACCATAGTTGAGGGATTGGTCTAGGCGTAGTTCTCACAGCACACAATAGATTTGCTTGAGGCAGAGGATACCAGATACAAGTAGGTGGTAACTCAGGGCAAGGGAAAACGCCTGTGGAGGGGTCATTCCCGTCCCAGAAATCTACATTACAAATTAATTAATAGTATATATTTTTTTAATATCTGTTTGGTGCCAGTCAATATGACTTTAATTTCTACCTTTGGGATTCTATGTTACAACTCCATAGGGTACAGGTATCCTTTGTGAGCTTAATAAAATGTTGAAAATTCTATAAATCCTCCCTCCTACATCCAAGTACTCTCATGCTACCATTCTACACTCTGCTCTGTCTGAAATATAGCTCAACATTTTTAAAATTCTGCATTGATTAGGCTTGTAAATTATATTTTGGGAAATTTACATGTATTAACTATTTAATTTTAATACTATAGGTGATTTTAATTACGGACGAAGAAATCAAGATTTAGCACTAGGCAACTGAATGTCAGTGCTATAAGAAGGATTATTTTGAAAAACTGAAGGACATCCAGCATTCTACGTTTAAACAATTTCCAAAAATCTAGGTGTGGCGAGGAAAGTACTATACCTCTAAGTGAAGTCTCTAATTTTGCATTTCATTAACCCAGAGCAAAGCCATATCTGTGCACACAGCATCAGAAATAATGTAGAAAGACCACTTCAGCATCCTCATCTGGAATATTATCAGAAAGACAAATTGCCTCAGCATGACAGAATAACGTTCATCTAAAGCATCATGTAATTCCAGAGAGGAAGCACACACTGCATAAAAGAAAGTTATAAGAAAAGGTTTCTTCTGCCGACCATCAAAGAAAAGACGCTGAAAGAAGACTCCGAAGCCGACACGTTAACAACCAAAAGATTGCAAAATCACCTTTGTTCAACAACCGTTTTTAACCAGTTACGCAAGTTTGACACTATCTGCCTCTGGATAGAGCACCACGACCCACTCTGCTCACTCTTGCGAAAACCTTAAAAATTCACCACTTTATTGTGTTCATGACCATCTCAGATTGTTTCCTTTTTATTGTGTACTGTTCTGTAATTCTATGTAAATCGCCTCAACATTATCTGTTGTGCAGGAGTGCTATGTAAAACTGTTAAATATAAAAATGGATTAAATGAGCACCGTTGCGCTATAACTAATGTAAATAAATTCTCGTCTTCAGAACTACAAACCTTAACCTTACACCAAACATAAAAAGGGTAAAAGGAACTGATGTTCTGTGACTAATGACCCACAATAGTACTGTGCACGTTCTAATGCCCTCAGTTACTGCCATTACGTCAGTGCAAAAAGGTACTTATCAGTTTAATCATTAAATATCAGACTAACATCTTATTACTGCATTGCTAAGAACCTATACAAATAGATTTGAGAAAAACTTCAGTCACAAAATAAGTTGCTGCCGGAGAGGCTATTACCTAAAGACTATTATCTGCTAGAAAAAATTCAACAGATGTTACAGGGCTGCTTCCAGACATATTTTGCTCAATTCAAGTGTTAGGAAGATTACACACAATTTCTTTTAGAGATAAATGTTGAACATTATCTAAACAAGGCCGACTCTAAAATCAGGTTCACTCTTACCGTGGCATATAAGCAAGAGAAAACTAAACGTAGAGAGATTAACTCTAGGAATACACCTTATAAAAACACGGACTGTGAGAACAAATTCAGTGTTCAAACCCGCCTCAATCAGGGCAAAATAACCGAAGTTGGGGAAAAAGGTTACCTGTGCCAAAAAAGATACAGCCATAAATCTTATCTCACAGAATTTGACAGAATGCACACTGGGGAAAACCACTCTCAGTGCTTTGTATGCCATAAAAGTTTCAGCCGTAAATCTTATCTCACTGAGCATATGAGAATCCACACTGGGGAAAAACCTTATGAGTGCTCTGAATGCCAGAAAAGGTTTAGTATCAAACCAAGTCTATATCAACATGCATTAACCCACTCTGTGGAAAAACCTTACCAGTGCGCTGAATGCCAAAAAAGTTTCAACCGTAAATCTTATTTCACTGAACATATGAGAGTCCACTCTGGGGAAAACCCTTATCAGTGCTCTGAATGCCAGGAAAGGTTTTGTAACAAACAAAGTCTTTCTCGACATGTAATAACCCACTCTGGCGAAAAACCTTACCAGTGCTCTGAATGCCAGAAATGTTTCAGTGACCAAAGCGCACTCACTCGGCATACAAGAACCCACACTGGGGAAAAACCTTATCAGTGCACGGATTGCCAGAAATGTTTCATTGACAAAAACAGTCTCACTCGGCATAGAAGAACCCACACTGGGGATAAACCTTTTCAGTGCTCTGAATGCCAGAAATGTTTCATTTGCAAAAGCAAACTCACTGAACATACAAGGATCCACTCTGGGGAAAGCCCTTATCAGTGCTCTGAATGCCCAAAACATTTCAAACAAAAATCACTTCTAACTGCACATGTGAGATTACACACTGGGGAAAAACCTTATCAGTGCTCTGAATGCCAGGAAAGGTTTTGTAACAAACAAAGTCTTTCTCGACATGCAATAACCCATTCTATGGAACAACCTTATCAGTGCTCTGAATGCCAGAAAGGTTTTAGTATAAAAAGTAGTCTCACACGGCATACAAAGATCCACGCTGGGGAAAAACGTTATCAGTGCACTGAATGCCACAAATGTTTCAGTGAAAAAAGCTGTCTCACTCGGCATACAAGAACCCACACTGGGGAAAAACCTTATCAGTGCTCTGAATGCCAGAAATGTTTCACACAAAAAAGCCGTCTCACGCTGCATATAAAAACCCACACTGGGGAAAATCCTTATCAGTGCTCTGAATGCCAGAAATATTTCCGAGACAAAAGAAGTCTTTCTCAACATATAATAACCCACACTGGGGAAAAACCTTATCAGTGCTCTGAATGCCCAAAATATTTCAAACTTAAATCACTTCTAACTGATCATCTGAGATTCCACACTGGGGAAAAACCTTATCAGTGCTCTGAATGCCAGAAATGTTTCAGTGACAAAAGAAGACTCACTAAACATACAAGGACCCACACTGGGGTAAAACGTTATCAGTGCTCTGAATGCGACAAATGTTTCAGTGATAAAAGCTGTCTCACTCATCATATAAGAACCCACACTGGGGAAAAACCTTATCAGTGCTCTGAATGCCATAAATGTTTCAGTGAAAAAAACAGTCTCATTCTGCATATAAGAACCCACACTGGGGAAAAACCTTATCAGTGCTCTGAATGCCAGATATGTTTCAGCGAAAAAAGACGTCTCATTCAGCATATAAGAACCCACACCGGGGAAAAACCTTATCAGTGCTCTGAATGCCACAAATGTTTCATTGAAAAAAACAGTCTCACTCATCATATAAGAACCCACACTGGGGAAAAACCTTATCAGTGCTCTGAATGCCAGAAATGTTTCAGTGAAAAAAGGACTCTCACTCTGCATATAAGAATCCACACTGGGGAGAAACCTTATCAGTGCTCCGAATGCCCAAAATGTTTCAGCCAAAAATCTCATCTCACTCAACATGTGAGATACCACACTGGAGAAAAATGTTATCAGTGCTCTAAATGTCAGAAAATATTCAGTGATAGAGATGGTTACAAGCGCCATAAGAAAACACACCATCAAAATAATTCAGCGCTCCGAATACCAGAAAAGCATCAATTTTAAACTCAATCTCACTCTACATGAGCAGACGCACACAGGGGAAAAACATTACCAATGCTGTGAATGCCAGAAATTCCTATTTGATAGGCACAGCCTCACTAATCATAAGCGACTCCATACTGATGAAAAATCTTATGAGTGCTCTGAATGCCAGAAAAGCTGCAGAGAAAAACGCTATCTCACCATGATAAACTCCACGCTGGAGAAAATCCTTATGCCATAAAAGCTTGAATCTGAAAGACAGTGTTATGCTTCATGAGAGATCCCACACTGGGGAAAACCTTATGAGTGCTCGAAATGCAAGCAAAGTTTTGGTTACAAATTACTTCTCACTTGACATGAGCGAACTCACACGGGGGAAAAAGCCTTATGTGTGTTCTGAATGTCAGATTAGGTTTAGTCTCGAATACTATGTCATTTCACATGAGAGAATTCACACTGGACTAAAGCCTTATACAGGAGGGAAAAGCCAGAAACATTTTACTCAGAAAGGAGATCTCACTAAACATGAGAAATGCAGTCACACGAGGTGAAAAGTAAGGCGTATCTTGAGTTGCAGAAAAGCTTCTAACAACCTGACTTTACATGAGAGAGCACATATTGTAGTTGCAATAGGATTCATCAAGAAACTCTTGCAGCATAACTTAGGCTGCCCGCAATGAACCTCCACAGAAATTTCAGGCCTGGAATTTTTTTTATTTGCAACAGAATCCACAATTTTTAGTATCTGAAAGGTACAACACTCTCAAGGTTTTTACTTTACACAGAGAAATGTTAGTACTTGCAAAAATCAACTAATTGCCAAAAAAATCACAATATTAATGGCTTAAATTTTACTCCACCCCAAAGGTTTCTACTCACCCTTGTTTCTTAACATATGACTGATATCTATATTTTCATGATAAGATTAAGCCTAGGCAGAGTTCCTCAATGAAGAACTCCACAAAGTGTCAAAAAAACTCTGGTGGTCTACACGGAGTTCCGCGAGCAGCGGAGTGCGTAAGGGTCATGTCGTTCGTGGTGATTTTGATCTCCTGGTGTTTGTCCCGCCCTGTAAAAATTATTGTGAATGGCACCATGTGCAGCGCAAGAGGGTATAGCTGCTTCTACTGGCGGCGACCACTCGCATTGAGAAATCCGATGACCCGCTTTGAGAAATTGCGGCAGGAGGTTGATTTTGCTTGCCAACTAGACATTGGCGAGCGCGAGCAAGGAAAAATCTCATCAGAGGTGGATTTTCCCCGCTCTGGCACATGACGTTGAATAGCGCGAGCGTAGAAAAAACCTCGCTACGCTCCATGGAGCGGAGTTTTTAGGAACTATGTGAGCTCCGCGGAGTACAGAAAACTCCGCAAGCAGAGTTCACCACCCAGAATGAGCTAATATACAACAGCAGGAAAACATAACAAACTAGTTACTTGCCTTCGATAACGCTCTTTCTGGTGGATACTCCTTTACCTGCAGATTATTTACCTTGTGAATATTCCCTACACGCCAGACTGGATCCTCAAACTTTAAAGTAGTCCTGCTCCACGCAGTAGGAGACACCATGCAGCTCAGTGTCGACGTCATTCTGCTCCAGAAGTGACATGCGTAGACGCATAGAAGCACTTCCCATGCGCACTGTGAACAGCTACAGAGGTCTATGAGTTCATTATCTCACAGGTCTGTATCACATATGCAGGCCCTAGGCAGATATTAATTTTCCATTTTTATCATGATTAGAATTCAGATGAGGCCTTTTCATTTCCAAAAATTCTAATTGTATTCTCAGCAGCAAGAGTATATATGAACCGTTGAATGATGACTGCGCAGTGCGCAAGATGACAGTGATATGATGATAAAACAGTCCGATCCACATTTTGTACACAGAAAGAGAGCTGTAAATTACTTTTGTACATTACAAGTTAAGCGAAGGCGATTCTTAGAAGAAATAATTTATATGAAATAGTCCCTGTATAGTCAATGTTTCGACCGTTCCAGTCAATTACCATTGTCTCCTCAGGACGGTAAATCGCCGCCTCTCCCATATGCTTCTCAACTATATTCAATACAACCTAGTAAGGATTCTTCTGTATCTCGGGGCAGCGTACCTGGGAGGAAGTCAAATTCAACTAACCAGTTCCAGCGCCCATTCGACGGACCAAACAACTGCAGCCAGTGAATCCTCGGCTCGCTGTCAAACATGTTTGTGTGACACTTCCTGATGAGACCATCGTCATTGACTGTCTTGTCTGTGAGAAGCTGCACCAGCCCTTCTGTGATGGTGGGCAGGAAGACCTTCACCGCCAAGTGAAATGCTCCCACTCCAACAGCTTGATGTGGAGTTGGGTCTCTGCCGGTGACGAGGGTTCCCTAATCCCAGTCTCCCATATGGCCTTCCCATCCCAGAAGTGATACATCCGTCGCCTCTGTTAAGTCTGGGTGGAATAGGGAGAGGGGTCTTCCAGTGGCACAATCTAATTCACTGGAGAAAATGTTGGATAGTGCCTACAATAGGGTGAGTCAGTGTCTGGAAGGACACAAAGAGGTTTTGCAGCTGCACCAGTTGTAGCAGCAGGTTACTCAGTGGCATGATGTCCTGGACTTTGCCTTTATGTGCCATGGCCATGAAAGAACTGGGAGACCTGTTGGGTTTGTAGCAGGGTCTGGCGCTGGCAGAGTTGAAAACCTCTACTGTAAGCAAAAGGGGACGAGACAGGATTTAGCGATGTGCAAAACAAATCGCCAGTTTTGTAACAAGCCTGCACTTTTCATAAAAATGCCAGTGAATGCTACCTCGTTCTTGCATTGATCCAGCGCTCGCCAATGGGCCAATAAAAGGAGGAGTCTCAGCAGCAGGAAAGCGATGTGTTCTTTGTTTATTTACTCCTCACCGGCCTGCCTGCTGTTTTGCATTCATCTGAAGGGCTTCGGACTCCACCACCTGCCGCTGGACCGGAGGACCTTCCTGGCTGCAGCCTGGACTCTTCTGCAGCCAGAGGAGAGAACAGACTGTACGTCGGAGAATGGGTCACCAAAATGAATATCCAGTAGGTTATACTGGCATGCTGCAGCAGTGTGCATCTGACTCCTCTACTCCTACAGCTTGCCCGTTCTTCCTTATCCTCGCCCAGGGCTGTGGGTGCCCTAGGCAAGGAAATGGAAGGGGGCATGGGTAAACCAGCGTGGTGGCACCTGACAGGGGGCAGTATATTAATGCAGGGTTCCACCTCCCATGGGGGATGTGGTGGGACCGGGGACAAGGCAAGATTTAAATGCAGTGGAACACCGGGCCCAGTGGGTCAATATTTTTCTAAAGGGGCCCACCAAACGCGCCAGTGCCCCGTCCACTGCTTGAGAAAAAAAAAACTGGTTGAGCCCTCTGGCCTTTCTTTGGTGGCTCCCACTCACCCCTTCTCATCCAGCTTTATCTCACTAGTGTTTTGGTGGTGGGGGTCCAGTGTTTTCAGGATACAATGGTGAGTGTAGAACCTAGTGTTTTGCAATAGGGATAATGGTAGGGTATGGGTCAGTTTGGGTGGGGGTGGCAGGATAGAGGGCAGTGTATGGCAGAAGCAGACAGTGTAGCCGAGTAGTGTTTTGAGGGTAGGTGTCAGTGTGGGGTGTAGCTTTAGGGCAAGCAGAAAGGGCCAGTGTTTTGTGGGAACGGATGATGGCAGTGTTTTGGGGAAAGGGGCTATGGTTTTCAAGGTTAGTGTGGTGTTGTTGGTGGCAGTGCTGTGGGGTAGTGTGACATGGAAAAGGGCTAGGCTATTCTAACTCCTTTTTGTTCTTGTGTAGAGTCTTGCAGGGTAGATTCTGCTGGTTCTAGAGCTCTTGGGCTGTCTGGTAACTGCAATATACTCTTGCTGCTTCAAGGCTCCGTCGGTCTGGGGTTCACTTCTGGGAAACTCAGAACTTTGTGGGCTGGATCCATATTTTTGAACTCCCACTTGCAAAGGGATGAAGTAACATGTGTGCCCATCTCCCTCTCACAATTTGCATCATGCCTATCCTATCTGTCCTAGACAATCGTTGCAAGTGTGAAAACGGGCCCCCTTTCACAGGACTGGCCCAACGTAAACTTTGTTTTGTAGCACATTTCAGTTTTTTTTTACATTTTTCAAATTATTTGATTTTGGGGATATTAAGTGTTTACAACACGGGTCTTCAACCTTTTCTGTAGTGAGAGCCACTTCTGATCAGTAAAAGTCTTGAGCTACTTAAGGCTAATCATCTTGCACATTGTTACCAGACAGTTTGTCAAGTAGGGCCTTTTAGATTGAAGACTAACCATCTGTCTGCGCCTTCTGCGCCATGGTACTCCTTTGAACTCAAGAGATGTAAAAGAAAATGTAGGCACCAATAACAATTTTGGAGGAAGAGTTACGGCCTATTGTTCAACACAGTTGAATCACTTTAATCCTTTGGTAATAAAAATGTAGCAACTCCCAGCCAAAAAGCCGTGATGAACTAGCCGAATTCTTTTTTCCAAAGTAAATAAAATATTCCTAGATTTTAAGATAACACCAGATAATCTTTAGGGACAGATACAGTGGAGGAACGAACAGTGAATAAACTAACTTACCATTTCCTGGTAATGAGTACATTCACCCCACTTTCTGAAGAGAAAGTCTCTAATCTTATCAACACTGTGAAATGTGGAGCTCTGCAGATTCTTGCCCTCCATCCGGTTTCAGCTACCATTTCTGCTCATCTCACTTTGTTATAACAATGGTGCTCAAGTCCGGCTTTTTTCCAGATGCTTGGAAAAAGGCATCTTTTTCGTCACTCCTAAAGACTCTTTCCCTCGATCCCTCAGGTGTAAAGAACTACAGATCCAAATTGGTCCTTCCTCTTCCTGCTAAAATTCTAGAAAAGGCCATGAATCAGGAGATCACCACCTTCTTTGAAAATACGGACTGTCTGGATCCTGCCCAACATGGGTTTAGACCCTGCTACTGTACAGAGTCGACCTTATCCGCAGTAACTGAAGAGATCAGATCCATTGTGGATAGAGGAGATTAATGCAGCCTTGATCCTATTGGATCTTTCGGCCACATTTGATATGGTTAACCATTTCTCTTTGGTAAGCCGTTTCTAAAGTATAAGCATCAAAGGTACTGCTCTCGAACTGACCAGGTTCTTTTTGTCAAACAGAGAGCAATTGGTATCTTTGGAAGATTTTACCTCTGCCCCATTTTCACTTCCTTGTGGGGTCTTGGGGATCTTGAATAAGTCTGACTTTACCTAATGCATACATCACTCCATTAATTGAACTAGTTCGATCCTGCTGGTTCTCTGAATTTCTTTTATGCCAATGATACCCAAATAGTGGTATCGGTTACTGCAGAACCTGAAAAAAAGGCAAAAGATTTTAGAACAAGTATGACTAGCATCGCTAATTGGATGCAGAAGAATTTCTTAAAATTGAATGCAGAAAAAACAGAGTTAGTGCAATTTGGTAAGGATTCCTCCTTCTGGAACACCTTTTGGTGGCCACACAGTCTCGAGCCCCTTCCACTCCCAGTCCAGAAGGCTAGAAATTTGGCTAGTCGTCTTTGACTCAAAACTCACTTTTATTGACTACTCCAATCAGGTAACCGCTTCCTGTTTCCTTATGTTAAAACATTCAAAGAAAATCTTGCCCTTCCTTCCCATGGAGTTTAGGAAAAGTGTTATCCTGGCTCTTGTCGTATCTAAAATGGATTATTTTATTGATCTTTATATGGGCTCCCAGTTGTCTTCTCAATAAGTTGCAAACAGTCGAAAATGTTGCAGCAAGAGTGCTGAAGAACCTCCCCAAATTCTGCTCAGCCTTTGAAGCCATTTAAGAGCTCCATCGGCTGCCTATTAGGGAAAGAATTAAATTCAAAGCCTTATGCTGTGCCCATAAGGTACTGCATCAGGTTGGCCCTCGCTTCATACAAGATGTTCAAATGATATGCCCCTTCTCGTACTCTATGGTCTAGCAATACTAGGTATGTGTACCCAGAATAGAAAGTGTCCATTGGGGAGGAAGACGTTTCTCCTACACCACCTCCAAATGGTGGAACTTTATCCAATCATTTGAGGTCAGCTTAAACTATTGAAGTTCAGGAAGGAACTTAAGACTTTTCTATTCAGCCCATAGTTTAATGTTCACATCTAACTGCTTAGCAAATGTTTAGGTATTTTATATCCCGTACTATCAGGTTTCAAATGAAACTAGTGTCAAGATTCCTTTTTGATAGTCGTGCGCTTGGTAAAAAAAATTTACATTATCAGACTCTGCTACCTGCAGCCTGATGATAATAATATAAAATTATCACAGCCTTCCCTGAACTTTAAAAGGAAAACATGACCTTGTTCTTATTTAAAAATTAACTCAAAGCTGTGAGATAATCCAGGGGTGTCTGGGAACTACCGGTAGCTCGCGATCGACTGGTTGGAGACACCTGCTTTACATTTTATCAAATTCGGCCAAAAGCAATTCCAAATATTTAATTCTTTTATGTTTTAGGGGGAGGGACCTGTTGTGATTTTGAGCCCATACATTCATGTTTCATCCTCTTAACATCTTGAGTTCTTATGCGTCCACTGTATTCCTGTTTGCACTGTATCCCTTTTTTTGGTGTTTTTAAAAACCTTTTCTAAGAACGTGAATTGACAAGGTTTCATTTTTTTATCTCTCAGTTGATATGTTTTCACCCTCTTTTGTGGATTTTTTGCAAACTGTTAAATTTTTTCCATTCTTTGGCACTACCAGTGTTGCATAGTGCATAGGTTTCAGTATTTATTTCCCTTTTATGCTGAGGGTGATTTTGGTATGAATTCGGACTTTCCTTCCGCACTTTTACTCTGACTTTTTCCTAATCATGTTGGGTTACCATAAGGCAGACTTTGTATTTGAAATTCATCTTCCCCTTGTCACCTGATCTTATTCTGTTTTTTTTCCTGACTGGAATGGACTTCTATGCACATATATTTAAACTCGGTTTGTACATATTTGCTTCAAACATTTTTGGTTTCTCTTTCTTTGCAGGTGGTTGGTCTTGCCCTCTTTTCATGTCTCTGTGTTCATGCAACCTCACTTGAAAGAATGTAAAGTTTTCCATTGTGATTTCATTTCTGTTGCTTTTTTTTTTTTTTTTTTTTTAGTTGCACGTACTTTAGAGCAGACTTGGTTGCTTTTTGAAATAAGTTTTAACAGCAATCACAAGGAGATGATGGACGGAGCGCTGAAACTTTTCAGACACTCACCCCCAGTCACAGATCTCGGTTGAGTCCATCATCGTTCTTTAGCTCACTTCGCCACCCCCAGTTCAGACCAGGCCATATGCAAATCAGTCTTGACCCTGTGCCTCATGGGAACAGTCTAGACTGTACTGCCAAGCCAGGTCTTCCATGGATCGGAAACCAGCATCCTGGGACCGGTTTCGGATTAACACCCCCTCATCAGCCAGGCTAGCTTGAATCCCAGGATGCTTGTTTCCGGTCCAGTTGAGACCTGACTTGGCAGTTCGGTCTGGACTGTTCTCATGAGGCACAGGGTCAAGACTGATTTTTATATGGCTGGGCCTGAACTGAGGTGGAGAAGTGAGCTTAAGAACGATGATGGATTCAACCCAGATCTGTGACTGGGGGTGAGTGTCTGAAAAGTTTCAGCCGTCCGTCCATCATCTCCTTGTGTTTGCTTTGTTTGCCCTAAGTTGGCAGGGTACGCCCAGACATGGGTCCCTTGCTTACTTTGCCACTGGATTCAAGCTAGCCTGGCCGATGAGGGGTTTTACCCCGAAACCGGTCCCAGGATGCTTGTATCTAAAAGAGACTATTAGTTTAGATTCCTTACCTTAGAATTACCCCCAGACTTCAGACTGGATCCAGAGAAATGTTTTCTTAGCAGTACCCCTGTGCTTCAGTAGGTGGGGTCGGTCGACTCCGTGTCCGGCGTCGTAGTCGCCGGGATGAAGTTGCGGTGTCTACTTAGACGTCGCACTTGCGCGCTGACGTCCGTTCTTTCTTTTTCCGCGCCAGCCAGCCCAGATCCAGAGAGAATGTGCCTCTTAGTCAGTTTTTGACTAAACCCTTTTTCGACTTTTGTCGACCTCTTCTTTTTTTGAGTCTTCTTTTTTTGAGTCTTCGACTTCTGGTAGCAAGAGGGATGTCCCATCGTCTGAGCGGCTTCAAGCCCTGTGACTTCTGTCACAAGGCGATGTCGGTCTCCGCTCCGCATCTCGTGTACCTTTGGTGCCTGGAGCGCGACCACAATGCAAATTCGTGCTCCGACTGCCCAGCCATGAACCTGAAGTCTTTGCTGGAGCGGTCCCGAAAGCATTTGGAGGCCCGCAGTCCGCTCCGTGTAGCTCGAAGTCCCCATCGAGAGGAAGGTCGCGGAACCGGTCACGGAGTCATCACCATTCCTCTTCAAAGTCGTTGCATTCCTCAAGTAAGTTGATGCACAAAAAGAAGGCAAAGAAGCATCGTCGTTCTTCGCCTTGTCTCTGTCCGTCGGCCAACGCGACGCAGGACCCGAAGCGTCGTCGCTCTCTGGCTCCTTCCTCGGAGCACGCTGGGGTTGCTCCACGCTACCCTACCTTTCCCAGAGCATCCCCTGCCCAGCTTCGTCAATTTAATGAAGCACTGCACAGCATCTTTGGGCAGCCCGACTCCGCAGGCGTGCCTTCGGGCTCCACAGACTCGGCTGGGGGCTGTATGCCTTCGATGCCGGCTGCTCCGGCCCTGGAATTGCAGGGTCCCGAAGGATCCAGGCCGGGATCCGGATCGGTGCCGGTCGCCTCACAGTACCTTCCCCTTCGCCGATTCCAGTGGCGACGCCCCAAACGCCGGTTGTGCTCCCAACTGGCGTCAACCCCGACATGGACACGGTGCTGGACTTTTGTACCGCTGTTCGTCCGTGGCGTTCCCTATCGCCCTGATTGGCAACCTGAGGAGGACTGGGAGGGGTCTATTGACCCTCCAGCAGACCAACTTGAGGAGCCGGACTGACAAGAGGAGTTGGGTGATGCCAGTGGTCTGGATACCTCCCCAGACCTTGGTATGCATTCTCCCTCTACCGTTGCTATGGGGAGGGAGCCTCCTACGCAGTGGTGTTGCGTAGGGTGGCTGAGGCCTTGGGCCTCGAGCTTCCTACGGTGGCTGTCAGGACTAGCCTTCTGACTGAGGTGCTTTAGCCGGCATCAGCCTGTTTGGATCCTCTGCTGCCTTTCAATGAGGCCCTCACTGACATCCTTCTGGGCACTTGGTCCAAGCCCAGCAGCTTCTGTGGACAGGATGATTACCCGACGCCACCACCCGGCCCTGGCCGACCCATTATTCCTCTCCCAACACCCTACCCCTGAGAGCTTGGTGGTCAAAGCCTCATCCTCAAAGGGCACATTCCCTACTGCTCTGCCAGATAGGGAATTCAAGAAGCTGGACCAACTTGGGAAGAAGATGTTTTCTTCCGCCAGCTTAGGACTGCGGTCGGTGAACACCGCATGTCTCTTGGACCGTTACACACACACACACGATGTGGGATACGGTTGCTCCGGTGCTGCGGCAGTGCATGAAGGAGGCCCGGGCTGTGCTCACCCGTGCTGTTGCTGAGAGTCGAGACGCAGCAAAGTTCACCATCCGGTGTAGGCTGGATACCGCCGACTCGCTGGGTACAACGGTTTCCACTTCGGTAGCCCTGAGAAGCTACGCCTGGCTGAGATAGTCTTGCTTTTCTGGGGATGTCCAATCTAACCATTTGGACATGCCCTTTGATGGCCGTCGCCTGTTTGGTGAAAAGGCACTCGAGTGTTTCAAGAACTCTAGGGCTTCGGCCAGATCTTTGGGCCTCACGACAACTTCAAATCCCATACCGTCTGCCTTTCGTGGCTACAGAATGGGTGCCCCACCGCGTTCCACCCAGAGCCACAGGGTTGTGCAAGCTACCCAGCCTCTGCATGGTCTAGGACGTGGGACCTGGCGTCATGGGCCTGGGGGCCAGCGGGCATGCCAGTCCACCAAAGCCCCCCCTGCAGCAGCCTCCAAACCTTCCTAGTCCGACCTTCCAGGGCCACCAGTTGCCAGTGGGTGGCAGGATCTGCCATCATCTCCCCCACTGGCTCAACATCACGTCGGACAGGTGGGTTTTGCAGATAGTCCGAAAGGGCTACTCCCTCCCCTTCGAGACTACCCCTCCCCCCATGCCACCAACACTCCATCCCATGTTGGAGGATCATTTCGCCCTTCTCTGCCAGGAAGTTACAGATCTCTTCGCTATGGGAGCTATTGAATGCGTCCCTGTGCCAGAAGTAGGTTGTGGTTGCTACTCCCACTACTTCTTGGTACCCAAGAAAGACAAAGGCCTGCGTCCTATCTTAGACCTCAGGGACATCAACTGCTTCCTCCGGAAGGAGAATTTCAAGATGTTACCCTTGGCTGCCCACGACCCTGGAGAATTGATGGTAGCGTTGGACTTGCAGGACGCTTAATTTCACATCCCCGTCTTGTCTGCCCACCGGCATTACCTACGGTTCACGGTAGGCCACATGCATTTTCAGTTTACCACGCCCCCTTTGGTCTTACCAGCGCCCCCGGGTGTTCACGAATGTGATGGAGGTGGTCGCAGCTCATCTGCGCAGATCAGGGGTTCCAGTCTTCCCCTATCTCGACGACTGGCTGCTGAAGGCGGGCTCGCCCAGGCTGTCGTCTCCCACCTCCAGACAACGAAGGACTTCCTGCATTCGCTGGGGTTCACAGTTAACGTGCTGAAGTCGCACCTGATTCCCTCCCATAAGCTCCTTTTCATCGGAGCGGTTCTGGACACAGCGCAGTTTTGGGTCTATCCTCTCTAGCAGCAAGTCCAGGATATTCGGGCAATGATACCGATGTTTCAGCCTCCATCCCGGTTTTCGGTGGAATGACCTGAGTCTGCTGGGCTTCATGGCCTCCTGCATCCTGCTGGTGGATCATGCAGATGGCATATACGGGCTCTGCATTTGGACCTGAAGATCAAGTGGGCGCACCACCAGGGGAATCTTTCTGATGACCTTCAGATTTCAGAAGGGACTGCAAGTCAGTTGCAGTGGTAGTTCACGAACCAGGATTGGGTCAACGGCAGATCCCTCTCCCTTCCCCAACCTGAGTTCACAGTAGTGATGGATGCGCATTCCTGGGATGGGACGGCGGAGTCCAGGCACCACATCAACCTTCTGGAGCTCCGGGCGATTTGTCTTGCACTGAAGGCATTCCTTCCTTCTGTCAAAGGAATAGTGGTGCAGGTGTTCACGGACAACACCACCGCCATGTGGTACTGGGTTGGGTCGTGGACCCTATGTCAAGAGGCTCTTCTCCTTTGGACATGGCTGGTACATCAGCGCATACCTCCGGTGGTTCAACACCTACCAGGCTCCCTGAATGCCAGGGCGGACAAACTCCGCCGCCCGTGCATGATGGATCACGAATGGTGACTTCACTCGAAGTTGGTGCAAGGTCTCTTTCAGCAGTGGAAAGAGCCTTGGTTAGATCTATTCGCCACCGAAGAGAATGCGCAATGTCAGCAGTTCTGCGTGTTGGAGTTTCCAAGGCGGCTCTCGCTCAGCAACGCTTTTCGTCACGAGTGGAGTTGCGGCCTCCTGTACGCCTTTCCACCTGTACCACTTCTGCGAAAATTACTGACCAAGATCAAACCCGACCGGTCCCAAGTCATTCTTGTGGCTCCGGACTGGGTACGAAGAATCTGGTACCCCGAGCTCTTGAGCATGGCCATCGATCCTATTGTTAACAGATTTCTGAAGTGCATTACTCATCTCTTTCCTCCTTCTCCTTTCGTAATGCCCCAGTGGAACTTAAATCTTGTTCTCACTTATCTTATGTGTGCTCCCTTTGAGCCCCTACATAATTGTCCTCTTCGCCTCCTTTGAAGACTGCTTTTTTGCTTGCCATCCCCTTTGCTCGCAGGGTGAGTGAGCTTCAGGATTATCTTCCAGACCTCCCTTTCTTGCTGTGCATCCGGACAAAGTAGTCCTCCGTACTAAACCCTCTTTTCTGCCCAAAGTGATTACCTCTTTCCACATAGGTCAGACCACCACATTGCCCACCTTCTTCCCACCTCTGCACCCTTCCAAAGAGGAGGGGAGATTCCACTGTCTGGACCCAAAACGTGCTCTGTCTTTCTACCTTGACCGCACTAAAGACTTCCGGGTGGACGATCAACTCTTTGCGGATTATGTGGGTACCAAGAAAGGTTAGTGCAGTGCACAAAGGTACCATCTCTCGATGGGTCGTCCTATGCATTAAGATCTGTTATTCTTTGGCTAAAAAGGAACCTCCAGTAGGACTGCGCACCCACTCTACCAGGGCGACGGCAGCCACTACTGCTTTGGGATGTGGAGTTCTGCTGGTTGACATCTGTCACACAGCCACGTGGGCATCCCTGCATACGTTAACTAAGCATTACTGCCTGGACAGCCAAGTTCGGAGAGATGGCTTTTTCGGCCGTTCTGTTCTCCAGGACTTCCTGGTGTGAACTTAGTTCGCAGACCTTCCTCCAGGGTTGGTATTGCTGGGATATCTATTCTAAGGTAAGGAATCTATAACTAATAGTCTCTTTCAGATGAACAAGTTACTTACCGTCGGTAACGATGTATCTGTAAGAGACATATATTAGTTGTAGATTCCTTACTGCCCCACCCATCCTCCCCATTCTGCACACTGACTTCTAGGGAAAGGGGCTCCCTTACAGGGCCCTAGTTTTGTGCACCAGGGGTCAGTGTCTTGCATGGCTCTGCGCTTCTGGCATGGAACATCGTATCAGAACTGACGTTAGCGCGCAGGAGCGGAGTCTAAGTAGACACCGCTGCATCATCCCGGCGACCACGACGCCGATGACGGACGCGGAGTCCACCGATGCCTCCTACCGACACACAGGGGTACTGCTAAGTAAAAATTTCTTCAGATCCAGTCTGACGCCTGGGGGTAATTCTAAGGTAAGGAATCTATAACTAATAGATGTCTTACAAATGCATCGTTACCGAAGGTAAGTAACTTGTTCGTTTTGTGCCTACCAGGGATGGTGCATCAATTGAGAAAGAGGGCAGATAATGAACAACATTAATATAGAAAGAAAACTGGGTGGGTGCCAGTGCACAGCCCTGGTGAACCCCTTAATTGATAGTTAATCGTTCAGTCACCTGGCCCTGGGTTCTCCAGCAAACCTGGCCATAATTATCCTCATGTAGATGGATCAATAGGCTCAAGAGCCTCCTGGGATGGCCCATATCACCCAAAACGTGCCATAGCCTGCTCGTGGAACCAGGTCAAAAGCAGATTTAAGGTCGACGAAGGCAACATACAAGTTGCCCTGCCAACCACCACAATCTTCCAATAGAGTAAAAGGAAGTGGAAAACCTGAGGAATCGTGGCTATCTTCTTCCTAAAGCCTGTCTGAAAAGGGGTTACGATGGCCTTAGCAGCAGTCCATTCGTCAATCTTGCTCAAGACCAATTGGGCAGAAATCTTCTTCGCACAGTTGATCAAGCTGATGAGCCTGAAATTGGCTGGATGGAATCTATCCCCCTTCTTATATATCAGGACGACGTCCGCTCCCTTCCAAGAGTCAGGTACTGGGGCACCACTGATAATGGCATTAGTTAAGAAAAGGTTATACCAAGACAATTTATCTCTTTCTAGCAGAAGGATATAATCTGGAATGCTGTCTAATCCTGAAGCTCTACCTCTGGTTATTGCATCCAGAGCTGAGGATGTCGGCCAGGTCAAGGAAAGGGCCAGGTACAGCTATAGAGTTGTCTGTTTACACAGTCCCCAGCACAGTGTCCGGCTCATTAAAAGGAGTTACTGAATAAAGATTGGAGAAATGATCAACCCAGGTCTGGGGAGAAATGTTATTTTGCAGAGGTGAAGCAGAGACCTCTCTCCCCTCCACTTTACAAGTGCCCAAAACGTGGTGGAGTTCTTAAGAGAGCAAGCCAATTTGAGTTCCTGCCATCTTTCTTCCTCCCATTCTTTCTTAGCCCGAGCTTTGGCCCTTTTGTACCTCTCTCCACCCAGACTGATTTCTGAGATGTCCTTTGTGAAGGATATCTACGTGAAAGTCTGAATTCCTTATTAAACCAATTGTTTACTCTATAAATTCCGATTGTGGCCGTTAATAGGGACTATAAGGTAGTACAATATTTTCTTGAAGTTGTTGTGGAAGCAGTCATTGGCATGCCACACTCTTAGTACTTGCAAATCGATTTCCCGAAGGTAGTGATAGATTGATCTTCACCTCGCCAGATGACCAAAATATCGTTGATACACACATATAACTGAAATCCCAATTGGCACAGACAAACCATGGGAACAAAAGCAGTGATTGGGATAGGACGGGGCCTGAACACCCTTTTCCCTTGTCCATGTAGGATAGTCCCAAATATCCATTGGTTGCAATAGGAACAAGGGAGTTGTCCCTTCTCTGACGGAGGGGGCCCCATTAGACTTGACCTTTTCCACGTGAGCGATTTTTCAGGGTGTGTGGTGAAGTGCCACCGGTCACCTAACATACAAAAGAATACGCATGGCTAACCATATAGAGCTATGACTCTTGATAACCAGGTGCCTTAGAATATGTGCGAGGGACACTGCCTGTTCTTTTCTATATTTTCATATATATATATTTTTTTTTATTGTTCTCTCATAAGCTCAGAAGAAGATTAGCACCACCAGATACCTGTATCAGACTGTCCGTTGGACATGGTCCAAACATCCTATACTTATCCATACAAGATTGGGCACTCTGATTCGGATGCACTGACCTCTCTATTCCCTTAGACATATGGGGCTGACCGCTTGCAACAGGATACATGCGTAGTACAAGGGACATGGTTTACACACCCATCACTCATTTATACTATGGGCAATCTGTTTTTCGGGTGTGCTGATTTGCCTAATGGGTCTTCCGCCCTTGGGTATACGGCGCTGACCCTTTAAAAACACATGCCAGTACATCGTGGTATTTGCATTTAACTTCGATGGAGGCCCATCTTTAGTGATTCCATTCCACGTGAAGAAGCGGCTGTGTGTGACAGAGGCACGAAAGCCTTCAGCATTTGGAGCGCGTTCATTCAGATTCATGCTGCCGGCATGGGACTGCATTTCCCAAGTACTCGTGGTCACATGACTGCATGTGGAGCCTTGTCTGTAACTTTAATCGCTGGATGCCTGACCTGTGAGCGGGGTTGCTGAGTGTCTGTGCCCTCGCCTGCGGACTTTGCCGTTGCTGCTGTGGTGGCGCTTGCAGCGCGCGGTGAGCAGAGCTCACGGACTACAGCCCCCAGAATTCCTGCCAGTGGCCCCGCCCCCAACTACACTGACTTCCACGTCCGGAGGCGCTAAAAGAGGACAAGCTCCCTCGGTGGAGCGGGAGCCTTGTCTGTAACTTTAATCGCTGGATACCTGACCTGTGAGCGGGGTTGCTGAGTGTCTGTGCCCTCGCCTGCGGACTTCGCCGTTGCTGCTGTGGTGGCGCTTGCAGCGCGCGGTGAGCAGAGCTCACGGACTACAGCCCCCAGAATTCCTGCCAGTGGCCCCGCCCCCAACTACACTGACTTCCGCGTCCGGAGGCGCTAAAAGAGGACAAGCTCCCTCGGTGGAGCGGGAGCCTTGTCTGTAACTTTAATCGCTGGATACCTGACCTGTGAGCGGGGTTGCTGAGTGTCTGTGCCCTCGCCTGCGGACTTCGCCGTTGCTGCTGTGGTGGCGCTTGCAGCGTGCGGTGAGCAGAGCTCACGGACTACAGCCCCCAGAATTCCTGCCAGTGGCCCCGCCCCCAACTACACTGACTTCCGCGTCCGGAGGCGCTAAAAGAGGACAAGCTCCCTCGGTGGAGCGGGAGCCTTGTCTGTAACTTTAATCGCTGGATACCTGACCTGTGAGCGGGGTTGCTGAGTGTCTGTGCCCTCGCCTGCGGACTTCGCCGTTGCTGCTGTGGTGGCGCTTGCAGCGCGCGGTGAGCAGAGCTCACGGACTACAGCCCCCAGAATTCCTGCCAGTGGCCCCGCCCCCAACTACACTGACTTCCGCGTCCGGAGGCGCTAAAAGAGGACAAGCTCCCTCGGTGGAGCGGGAGCCTTGTCTGTAACTTTAATCGCTGGATACCTGACCTGTGAGCAGGGTTGCTGAGTGTCTGTGCCCTCGCCTGCGGACTTCGCCGTTGCTGCTGTGGTGGCGCTTGCAGCGCGCGGTGAGCAGAGCTCACGGACTACAGCCCCCAGAATTCCTGCCAGTGGCCCCGCCCCCAACTACACCTACTTCCGCGTCCGGAGGCGCTCAAAGAGGACAAGCTCCCTCCGCGTCGCGGGACGCACGCGGGCGGCGCCGGGCTAAGCCCGGGCAAAGGGCGGGCCCTCAGAGGCCGATTGAGGCTGGGCTGGGACCACTCTCTGTCATCTGCAAGCTTTTTGTTGGCTGTGCTATTGTCTGGGCCGACTGGGGGTGTGGCATTCGCTGTTGGGAATCTTTGGATCTTGTTGTAAGGGGGCTGCTATACGCATATTCCCTGTAGTAATATGTCGAAAGGGACTTCTAAAGCTAGCATAAGGGCAGCAGGCATGGGGACCTTGGATAGCTATTTAAAACAGGCTGAACTAGCCGTAGTTAAGGAGATTGCGCAAGTTGAACGAAGACTGTCCTTAGATCCCCTTAGGCAGACAATCACCCTGATACCCGGGGAGGATCCCAATGCTAGTGTAACTCTTTTGGATGGTGTGCTCCCCCGTGTGATTACCAATGATTCATGTATTGATGATAGCCTTACGATTTTACCCACTTCTTTACCTTTAGATGGTCCTGCCCTTTCACCTGTGGCAGTACATACTAGACAGCTGAGGGCTAGACCCGACTTGACGACTTGTGGGGGTAAAATTGTTCCGGAGAAAAGAAAGGCTAAGAATAACCCTCAGGGTAGTCGCAAACAGGCAAAATTAGCAAGACCTAGTAATTTCGCAGCTGGGTTGGTCCAAGCGAAAGCTAGTATCCCCCATCCTGATAGAGAGGATATGGGGGAGGGAGTAAATGACCATATTAACACAGACATTGACAATACTAGTGAGAAAACTATGTCAAACTTTATTACGATTCTAGATGAGCGTCTTAGATTGCTTACTTTGCCCTTAATGGCTACGCTGAAGAGGATAGAGGATCGTATTAATACAATTGAATCGCATCTCAATTTTAAAGCCCCAAAGACGGGGTTAAGCACCCTGGCAGCTGATCCGCTAAGTGCCGTTACAGCTTCTGTTAATAACCTATTGGACTCCATAATAACCCCACTCCAACAACCTCCACCTCCGAATGCTAATCAGGGGATTGGACAAAGTACTCAACCCTCAGCGCCACAAACCCTAGGAACAATCCAGCAAGGGGAAATGGGTACACAGAATAGAGTGGGGAGGTCTGATTCTTCTTTATCACGATTTCATAAGAGAGAGGTGTTACAGTTACCAGCAGAGGCTTGCCCCCATACAATAATTTTAGCCAACGTTCCAAAATTAGAAAGTGGAAAAAAGGAACATTGGACTTCTCTTAAAAACAAGGCTCTCCACTATCTGTCTAATAAAACTGTACTGGGACAACACCTTGATAGTCATTTTATGATGATCAGAAGGGTTCCGTGGGTGGGTAAAATAGACAAAAGTTTAGAGGGTGATTGCATCGTCATAAGCTTTAGATCACCTAGGCTGGTCGACGATATATTGAGGCAGGCTGGCTCATTGAGAATCCAGGAGTACGTTAACGTTCTCCCTTTGGGTTTTTTTTACCCCCCATTTCACCCTAGGTCAGTGTCTAATGTCCGTCCCAGGAACAGTGGTTTTTGTGATTATGCTGTCCCAGGCTCCAACAGATATGATGTTTTTTCCAACCTAGATGAAAATGAGTGACTAGGGACATATGAAGAAATTATTATCCCAGACACCCAAGTTGCTGCTCCTGATACAGTAACACTCGCTAATAATCACATCAATATTGCTGGGGTCAGGCATGGGCCGCCGGGCCCAATACCATTATTAACAAAATTGGTAACCTGGAATATAGCTGGCCTGTAAAATAAAGTAGATGACCCAGCATGGAGAGAATTCATTGGGTTTGGAGACATCATAGGTCTCCAAGAAACCTGGGACACAGAGAATACCCTGACTATTGATGGGTATACGAGCTTTTTTGTGCCCGCTGTACCATCCAACATGGGGAGGGCAAAGGGTGGGCTGGCAACTTTAATCTCCGCTAGTATTTCTGGTACACAGGCCCAATTAGACACGGGATCTCAGAACTGTTTGGCAGTACGAATCTCCCAGAGAGGGGGAAATGACATTTTAATTGTTAATTTTTATAACTCATTTGATAGAGTTACCACAACCGAACACCTGGCCGCATTAACCCGTTTCCTGGTCGAATACAAGGAGGCCAATAGACATCATTGTTTTATAATAATCATGGGTGACTTCAATATTCATGGCTGTATTGATAAATGCTTGTCCATAGACCCTTTAGGCCCGGTAGAGCAGGGAGAGGCTCATTTTCAGCTCTCAGCACAGGGAGATTTTCTTGAGTTGACTTTGGCAGACCATGGTCTGATACTCCCTCCTATGAAGGATGAGGAAGTTCCCACCTTCAAAGGGAATGGCAAACATTCAGTCATTGATTATATTTTTGTTAGTACTACACTCGGAGAAATGATCCATGGTTATACAGCAATTTGGACGCACTATAGTGACCATAACCCTGTGGTTCTTAGCATATCGGATCTCTTTATAAAGCCCGCTACAGTCCAGGATAGAACTGATAAATCTGATATCCGTCCCACAGACCAGGGTCGCAGGATTAGATGGAATAAAGTAATTCCAGGCGACTTTCATACGAATCTTAAAAGTAACGTCGGTCCTGAGATGATTATGTGTCTGGACATGGAAGCTGGGAATGAGGAGGTTTTAAGGGCGTATTCTGCAATTTGTTCCCAGATCTCAGCTGACCTTAGATGTTCAGTCAAGGCTAAGGATCACACTGAGTTAGGATGGTTTGATAAGAACTGTTCATTAGCGAATAGAAAGCTTAAGGCCGCTCTGAACAATAAACCAGTGAACAGGGCCACTGTGGCCTTGCTAAGAAAAGAATATAAAAAAGCCTTAGAAACTAGAAAGAAGAAGATCCGGGAGGATGCGTGGGAAGAATTATCCTCCGTGGACGTCCTCAGAAATAGCGCTAAATTTTGGTCTGTGGTCAATAAACCTTTCTTTTGTGACCCCTGTATGACCAATTAGATTGTGGTACCGGGGAAGATTTGTGGTGTTCACATTTTAAGTCAGTCTATGAAAGGGTTAACAACAGGGAACTGTTCTTGCCTCTTCTCTCTGTAAATTCATATACTTTAACGGTTACTGAAGTTGAGGTGGCTGAGGCAATCGGTAAGATGACGAGCAATAAAGCTCCGGGCCCCGATGGTGTCCCAGCAGACCTTTTTAAATCAGATCCTGAGACCTGGTCCATAGTTTTAATGAATGTTTTTAACAGGATATGTGTTGCAGGTATCCCGGACACTTGGTCCGAATCTGTAATCATACCTATTTTTAAGAAGGGGTGTAGGGGGGATCCTAGCTGTTACCGCCCCATCTCCCTTATAGACTCAGCAGTAAAAGTTTTGGGGCGAGTAATTTTGGGTAAACTAACAGCTTGGCTAGAGAATACTGACACCCTCTCATGCTTACAGTATGGGTTCAGAAAGGGCCGTGGCACCATTGACCAAAGTCTGAACCTACTTTTGTTAATAGGTAAATACACTTCTGCTAAAAAAGGGACGCTTTATTTCGCTTTTATGGACCTGTCCTCGGCGTTCGATCGAGTGAATCGGTCGAAACTGTGGGAACTGCTCCTCAAGTATGGCATCAATGAAAATATAGTGTATTTCCTAGCCGATCTCCATAGGGATCCTAGCACAACCGTCAGATTTGACCGGCTCGGTAACTGCACGGGCAAGATCGGAATCGTAAATGGTGTTAGGCAGGGCTGTATTTTAGCCCCCCTGCTTTTTACGCTTTATATTAATGATTTGGGCGTTGTTTTAACCAGGGCGTGCAAGGACATCCCTAGGGCGGGCAAGTATTCCATCCCGGCATTATTATATGCAGATGATGCTGCCTTGTTAGCACGCACAGCAGTGGGGTTACAATGCCTTTTAGATTCTTTTGGTAATTTTATGAAAGCACTAGATTTAAGCGTGAATTTCTCCAAATCGCACGTCATGATTGTGGGCAGTAAACCTAAAAGAGTTAAGACTATGCATTGTGAAGGGCATGTCCTATCTCGGGTCACCAGATTCCCTTACCTGGGGGTTATTTTTGATGATAAGTCTACCTGGGCCCCACAATTAGCAGCTAAACGTAATGCCTTTGCTAGGTCTACTTTAGCTGTTTTGGATTTTGCACGTAGACTGGGGGTGAAGCCCATGCAGGCCATGTTGAACATTTATGCCGCTAAATGCATCTCCATAGCAACGTATGGTGCTGATTTATGGGGAATTAAAAACGTTAAGGAGCTACAGGTGGTTGAGAATAAGTTTTTAAAATCTATTTTATTTCTTCCTCAGTCAACCCCCGGTTATATTGTTCATCAGGAATGCGGGATGGACTATTTAGTGGACCGCATAGCCTTAGCCCCATTATTAAAATGGATATCAATTTGGTTGAACCCCGAACTGGAGCTGAATCGTGAGATTTTTAAGGATTGTACATCGCTTGAGCATGGTAAAGCTATTCCCTGGTTGAATTATGTTAAGAACTTAACCAGAGAAATTGGCCGCCCAGAACTATTTGATCATCCAAACAAATTAACTAAGGGGGATGCGCAATGGGTGAAGGATAACTATAAGCAGCGGGTAATTTCAGAAAGGGAAGAAAAAGAGCTGCTCGAACCCACAGTAAGGGCGCATCAGCTATTAACCACCTCTAACAGCATTGAACCATACTTGGTCATTGTCAATAACATGAATCGCCGCTTTTTATTGACCAGGTTCAGATTAAATAAATTTCATTTGCTGTTTACTGATTCCCCGGGGTGGTTGAAGGAGAGGGATTTGGAGATTTGTCCTTGTGACGGTTTCTCCATTAAAGATACTGTGCATTTTATCTTTTTCTGTAAATATTTGGCCCCTATTCGCAAAAAGTTCATCATCCCCCTTATTAACAAGCATTTGCAATGCAATAGGTCTCGCAATTGCGAGATTTTGAGCTATTGGCATTTTAAATGACAATGCCTTTTATTTATGTGATTAAAAAACGTGCAATAATAGAAGGCATTGTCATTTACAATACTAATAGGTCAAAGTTTCGAAAATGCGAGACCTATTGCATTGCAAATGCTTGTTATCAAGTGCTCCCCCCTTCTCCGTATCACCAGGCAGCGCCTTCCGTCTGCAGTACAGATCTGCCAGTTGAGCCTGCCCTTGGCACAGACCCACTCACCACAGGCCTCAGGGTGGTTAGGGAAGGATAGCTTTTAACCACCCTGGCTCGTGCCCTGTAGTTTTATTCTAAAAATGTTCTGCTTGTAGATTATAAATAGGCGCCCTCTGGAGAGATGCCCTGGGGCGCCGAGACGGACTGGTCTCTCCTGCCAGCAGCTGGCAGATGGTCCTTGCGAGGCTGCAGTCTGTGAAAGGCCGGCAGGGGGCGGCCTCCGTGTGGCTGACTCCTCCGAAGCCCGACTGGCATTTCACACCCGTGTGGCATGAGGTTGACCCTTAACCAGCCAGAACGACCTGTAAGAAACTGACTGGAGGTGGTGCTAACCAAATCCTCCAATTTCGACTGATTCAATATTTCTTCCGAAATCCGCAGTTATTTCTGTTATCGCAGCTCTAAGAGGGCCCCGCTGCCTGACATGAGACTGACTCTGCCCCAGCCCGACTAGCTTCAAGCCTGACAGGTGACACTGTCAGCCTCACTGTGCAGGGAAAAGATTGTTGTAGGCGGTGTGTAGAACTACCAGACCACTCAATGACGCCTCGAAACAGTCCTATATCTTTATTTTACAAGTCGGTGTCACGTTCGTTCATCAAATTGGTTTAATTAAACGGAACCAGAAGTACAGTTGCCAGAATTGACTGATGTATCATAAAGAAGCCAGTACTGAAAACCGAGTATCCCAGTGACCTGGCCCACTCTGCTAATCCTGTACCTTGGTAGTGAGCAGGGCTGGGTGTGGCGTGAAGAGGACAGCATAGCTGGCAAGGTTTCAGATTGGTATGTGTAACATTTCTATAACTTTAGAGTAATTATGAGTGACATTTCACCGACAATGAGTGACACTTTCTCACGAGAAAAATCAAGCAGATAAGATGAGGGAAACAAATATCTGAAATTACATCCATTTGAGCAACGTGACTGCGTCAGCAAAAATATTTTCATAGCATAGCATGTCAGTGCAACAATAGATCTTGACTTACACACTCTTCCTGCAGGGGCAACGTAGGTCTGAGACTGGCCATAGCACAGTAAGTAACTATTTGTTATAATCTGACACACCGTACAACCAGCACCAGCTGCCTGATAGCGCTCTGCCAAAAAGGAATTTTCTAATTAACACACACACACACACACGCACCCTGCTCGACTCACTTTCATTAACTACGTAATGTATTCTAGGAGCTGTATGTAATGACCGGTCCGGATTGGCTGGTCCAACTGAACAAAGCGACAGTGCTGATTATTAAAAGAAAAGTCCAGGGCAGGCACATGTGTGAGAGAGAGGGCGGAGAAGGCAGCCCGGCAAAGTGCAACTGCAGCATAAGGGAGTCTGGAGGGCTCACAGGCGCTTTCCAAATTAATGTAATTTGAGCAACCTGCTGAACTCAAGAACCATAGAGTTTGCTGGGAACTTTATACTACGGTGTTTGGACCATTCGTTCCGGGCTTCGCTCCCCGCCCCCACAGCAACTTTACTTGATTGATGATCCTGTTCCAACTGGAATTTTTTTTTTACAGAAACAGAACCCTTCAGAGAGAGCAGTGCAACAACCGTTTCTGCTAAAAACACCTAGCAAAACATAGGGACAGAGAAAACATTCACAAGCGGCCTCGAAGATAATTAACACTTGTTTCGGAAAAAAGTCAGTAATCACACAGCGTTTCAGTTGAAAAATAAGGAACAGGCACTGCAAGCAGCACTTACTTCTTTTCAGCGGTAACACGCCTTCTGGTAGCTGGTGCCCACAACTCGGACTCTCCCGTGCGGCCCCGCCCATGACAACACAGCTTCAGTGCATGCTTTAAACCTAAGGGCTGCGGTGTGCTATGTACAGGCTGAGGCTGCAGCTGAGGAACCAATCCAGCGACCAAGTTCACTCAGCTGCCAGTGTGGGTTCGACTCTGTGATTAATAAATTTCCCACAACGGTGCGCCAAAGCTTTTCTTGGGAACTGTGCTGACTGCGCCTCGGGCGGCAGGAAAGAGGACCTGATTCGACCCGCCTTAAATAAAGTTGTATGCTAAATCCCGAGCGGCGTTCAGTGCGCAGTGCCCGCGTGTAACTTGTTACTTTATAACAACAGCTGAGCCAGGCGCCAAGCCTGCCAGAGCACTCCTCGGCTGTGCGCACAGTTACCGCGCGCCGCCACACTAGTTGAAGGTGAATTCCATAGGCAGCCTGTGTTTGGTGGTGGGAGGGAGGGCAGCCTACGGGGAGATGGCGCTTTAAAGTTGAAAGCACGGCGCTTAGGAAATGTGGCGCGCGCGCGCTTGGGGGCGGGGGAGCGAACCCTTTGAAGTGCTCCCAAAAAGCGGAGTGCATGGCGGCACCAAGCGCGTGATTGTGCGCGTGCTAGCAATGCAATCCGCTTTTTGGGAGCACTTTTAAAAGCCCCTATAGTCTCGCTTTGCGATCGCTTACGCGATAGCAAGGCGAGACCTAAAAACAAAGGATTTAGGCAAGTCAAACCTGCTCTATTGTATCTCCAGTTGCTGGGCTCTACCTGGGAGATATTTAACTTAGCCAATTTTCTGGCAGTTTCAATGAGATTAAGGAAGAAAATCATGTGGTTATAGTATAAAAAATGATTAATTCATGAATTTGTCTTAGGTGCTATGTATATTGTTTTAACATTTGCTTATTTTAACTGTTATTTATAAATGTATGGTCCATGGTGTTTTTATACTTTTATGGTTTTTGCTATGAACCGAATAAAGTAATTTTGACTGACTGACTGACTGCATCAGCGTGATGCGATCATACAACCTGAGTGAGTAGCCACACACCAAATTCGGCTTTAGCTAGCCCCGGATCCTCTATTCAAGCAACAGCAATTACTCTGGACACCGTCATTCACCTGCTGTGGTGTTACGGATTGCTGGCTCCCCGTATATAGGTATGGGTCTCTGACCCTACGTTTGTTAGATCTGTAATTTTTTCTGCACCGAGGCAGCGTGTTCCTTGTATAGAGGAATGGGTCCCTGAACCTACCTTTTTGTTTAACTTGAATCTTTTGTGCATTGTGCGCGTCTTTTCTTTTTTTTTCTTGTTATGAAAACATAAAGAATGCTGCATTTGTGTTAAAGATATGGAAGTTTCAAAGCACACTCTCACATGTCGTAGGAAAGTTCTCAGTGCACATGTGGCAGGTGCTGTGTCTTGAAAACAACGCACCCTGCACCCATGCGGAGGTCAACTATTTTAAGCCCATGTCGTCCATTGCATCGCAGCTTTGTTATTGCAGTGCACATCAAACACGTCTGCAGTTTTCAACTTGAAGAATGCTGCATTTATGTTTAAACTAGGCAATGTTATCATGTGCCTTACAGCTGCATATTTTCATGGGGCAGTTGCTTCTGAAATCTAAGCACGCTGTACTTGTGTGTTAGGCCAACTAGCTCTAAGAGTCTTTTTTTCCCCCATAACACCACATGTTTGCTATGGAAGTTACTGCACTAGGTTCTGCCTTTGTTCACCCTGTGCTGCCGCGACACACGCCTGTTATGAGGCACGAGCCATAAAAAGCATTAATACACAAACTTCAAGGCAGACACATGACTGCCTCCACGGTCTTGGCGTGTCTCCCCCTATTGTTAAACACCATTATGCTGTCAGTTTGTCTCGATAAACCTTAGTGACATCTGAATACATGCTTGGGGAACCTATTAGGGACTTCACAGCCATACGAAAATACCTCAGTCACTATTGCAGACACCGCCTATGAGTATTTGGATGGTTTTTAATATACTGTGCCCACTTTATCTTTACACTTGTTCTGAAATGCATAGAACTGTTACAGCCTTCCAGAAGACTTATTTTCTTACAATGCTCCCCTTCCTATAATTCTTTATTAGGGCGAAGAGTCACCCTGAGCCGCATGCCACGGTGAGTTGAGGTTCTTAAATCACGGAAATCAATTCATGTATGAAATTTTATAACTTATTTTAATGAGGGTTGACTTCTTCTTTTTATCATTTTTTTATATATATTGTAAATGTGTTTTAAACTGTACTTTTATGGTTATCCTCAGCATAATAACCGAATAAAGTTATTTTTGATTTGAGTTTAGTTGAGGTACATTTCTGAGCATTAACCAAGGAGAAATTAATTGCGTGATAGCTTGGAGAGATGAACTGACCCGTCAGAGATCCCACGGCAGCTCTGTGGAGACTCAAATTCACAAGCTACTTCTTGCAAGGAGTTATGGGAACCAAATCATGTACCCTCTGACCTTTTGCAGGCGACATAGTTAATTTTAAATCCCTCCTTGCACAAAAAATTTCAGAATGTCTAAGAATCCAATCTTTTGAGGTCCGGAGCGTGGGGTCTGTCTTCTATATCTATGCGTTTTAATACTAAATAATGAAAGCGCCTAGATTTTTGCACCATATAAGTCAAGGTAGTTTACGAGAACGCTGCGTGCCCCTTGCATCTGTTCCCTGCGGCGCGTGCATCATACCAGGAATCCGACCCAGAGCTGGAGGCTCCTGCCGGATTCCTGTGCTTTGGTAGCCTGGTTCATCGAATTGTTGCCTTCTGAAACATTTAACCCCGGTTTGTCCAAAATGCCCTCAGTATTGATACAGTGCCAATTTATTCCTTTACATTTACTTTCCAGTTTGCCCATTAACATTTTCTTTTTGGGAGGAGGTATGTTTTTGATAATTCAAATGTAACTCCTGTAGAGGCGCACATTTTCACAGAGGATATCGCATTCACAGTGTATCCTTCCTGCTACGTGGGAGATGGGTGTGGCCCGGAGCTTTTTTCAAAATCATTCAATTTCCTTTTGTATATTTAGAAAGCTTTTTTTCCTATCCTTGTGCTTGCGAACATGAATTGTATTAAAAATACAAGCCTTGACTGAGCCAATAGACTCTTTGATAGATATTGTATGCTGTGTTTTTCTCTGCCAGGCGCACAACATATAGACTGTTCACAGACTTTCTGTAGTATGCTTCGTTCTGGGCAGATCTAGTCTAAGCCCCACTCTACTTTTATCCTCGTGTTAGTGCAGCCCGATGTAAACAGTAATTGTAATGTATTTGCATTTATATAACGCTTACTACCCCTGACGAACATTGAAGCGCTTTTTCGTCGAGTCGCACGCTACTCCAGGATCAAACTATGGTTAGTGATGAATTAGTATAGGGAAATATAAAATTATTTTGAGAGCTGGACATGTTGGTATGTTAGTTGGGTTGAAAAAGATAGTGGAGGGATAGAAGAGGGAAGGGTTTGCATTTATATAACGCTTGATTCCCCTGATGAAGTGTTGAAGCGCTTTTCGGCGAGTAGCATGCTACTCCAGAACCCAAAAAAGATGAATAGATAGATCAATTATGGTGGTAGGGGGGGGAGGAGCCTAGCGCGCAACCAAGATGGCCGCATAGGCTTGTGGCTCCCGAGGGCCTCCGCAACCTCCCACGTCTATCCTGTCATAATCCTGATTTTCTCGAAGGGCTTTTGTTTATGATCTTGCGCTAAGGTGCCACTCGTTTTCCGAATCGAAATTGGACTCCGGGAACCGGTTTTTTGGCGATCTGAAGTTTGCGGCCTTCTCCGGCCTTGGTCCCGGACTCGGGTTGGTGAGGTGCCCGGCTGCGAAGTGAACAACAGCGGCATGCCAGGCTGGGCCTGCCCCGGACCCCGCACTTTCACTTTCGGTTTCGAGTTGGTCTACTGACACTGATGAGGAGACATTGGGAGAGCTGCGCCGAGTACGGAGTGCAAAGCCTAGTCTTGACCTGTAACCGGGCCTACTTCAGCTAGCGGCCCGGATCTCCTAGCCTTCCTCCGGGTGCTGGAGGGTGCTGACCTTACTGATCGCTGACGATGACGACAAGAGTGGATGGTGACAAACTGAAACCCAAATCTACCCGGAGGGGAGCCTATTCCCAGGCCAACAATATGGACCGCTATGCGCAGCCAAAGGGATCCCCCAGTGGATCACGTAAATCGCCCGAGCCGCCCAAGGAGGCCTCGGGCGCATCACCCGAATTGACTCTGCTGGATGTCATGGGGGGCATTGAGGAGATGAAGGTGACTGTGAACCAACAACTGGATACTCTGGCCAACAAATTGGACTCGGTGCTGATTGATGTCACCTTGGTCAGAGCGGACCTGTCGAAAACCAATGACCGGGTCGACTCGTTGGCCCAAGCGTCGTCGAGCCTAACGGTAGATGTGGCCGCTTTGCAGACGACGGTGCGGAGGCTACAGCTCACTAGTGACCTGACTGAGCGTCGCCTCGAGGACTCTGAAGGCAGGGCCAGGCGGAACAACGTCCGCATTATCGGCGTGCCCGAACGATCGGAGGAGTCTGCTGTGGATCTCTTTGTGGAGGATCTAGTGGTGACTCATCTAGCACCCAAAGGACTGAGCAAGTTCTTCGCTGTTGAACGGGCCCACAGGGTTCCAGGGGGTGCGCCTAAGGTGGGGGCCCCCCCGCGGCCGATCATTGCCCGACTTTTTAATTTTCGGGATAGAGACGCTATCCTGCAGGCGTCGAGGGTGGCTGGGCCATTACGATTTGAGAACTCTGTTAGCTTTTACCCAGACTTTACGCAAGCGGTTCAAAAGCAACGGATGGGTTTCTCGGCCATCAAACGGCGCTTGAGAGACATGGACTTCAAGTATGCGATGCTATTCCCGGCTAGGCTGCGGGTCGAGCTAGATGGTCGCTCACACTTCTTCGACCGGCCGGAGGCGGTGGGAGAGTGGCTGGATGCCCTGCCCAAGAGTCGGGAGCCGGAGGGTCGGATGACGGAGAGCGGAGAGGGTCTGACGGAGTAGGAATGGAACAGTGATTTTGGCGCTGGACTGCACTGGTAACGTTTTGCACCTGTGGCTGCACTGGACTCCAGTTTGTGACACTTTGCCCCGTGGTGTTTGGAGGTTGCGTGGGGCTTGCTGGGGCCCTTTCCTCCTCCTGGGGGTTCTTTTTTTGTCCTTTCTGTAGTGAATTTTATATTGGGGCGACAGGCACACTGCAGGTTGGGGGGGCTGTTCGGGCTCACGCAGGGGTGCAGGGAGGGGGGAGTTTTGTTGGGGTTGATGGGGTGGGGTTGGGGGTTGTTTGTTTGTTTCACAAGGCGGGGTAATACTTCATATTGTGCTACTATGATTGTGCTCCCCGGGAGAGGGATGGTTTGTGTTGGGAGGGATGGGGGGTAGGGGGCTGAAACTTCTTTCCTGGAATGTGAATGGGCTGGGGGACAGGATAAAGCGGGGGTAGTCCTGCAGTTCTTGAAACGTATTTCGCCTGACATTGTGTTCCTGCAGGAAACGCACCTCATAGGGAACTCTTTACATGCCATGAACAGACGAGGGTATCGCCTTCTGGCCCATTCTGGTTTCACCTCTGGCTCGAGGGGAGTGGGCATTTTAGTCAGGACCTCTCTCCCGTTGGTGGTGGATGAGGTGCTCCACGACGACAGAGGGCGCTACACTGCGCTGGTGGGGAGGTGGGAGGGTAGGTTGATTACGCTGGTCACGGTCTATGTGCCGCCGGGCCTGCAGACGGCCACCTATGCCGATTTGGGACGCCTGCTGCTTGTGCTTCCGGGGGGTGTTGGTCCTGGGGGGGGACTTTAACGCTGTGGTTTCCGGAGTTGAGGATCGATACCCCCCTAGGGACCTCCCTCGGGCCCAGAACTGGCTGGGGGGCTTTCTAGATACCCTGGGACTGATAGATTGCTGGCGGTTGAACCACCCTGGACAGGCGCAGTATACCTTCCATTCCGGGGCCCATGGTAGTCTTTCGAGGCTTGACTATATGCTAGTGCCTGCGGCCCAAGCTGGGATGATCGGGGAGGTGCGAAATTTGGCACGCGGTATATCAGATCACTCCCCCCTCTTGTTACACCTAGATATCGCCCTGGGGGCGGAGGGGAGGGTGGCGCCGATCAACCCCTGGTACCTACGAAACCCCATGATTCGTGCAGACCTGGTTAAGTCTCTGGAACACTACTTTAATGACAACGTGGGGTCGGTGTCTTCCGCCATCTCCCTTTGGGAGGCCTTTAAGACGGTGCTCCGAGGCCAGGCCCTATCTCTCATTTCCTACACCAAAAAATGCGCTGCGCAGGAGGTTGTTCGGCTAGAAGATGTGTGGAAATATGGATTTTTCTGGTCAGTTATGTCCCCTATCTTGGACCCCAACGGTTCTATGTGCATGTTACAAGTACATGTACGTTCCCTCCAGTTCCAGTTATGAAGACGCAAACACATGTGCGTCCACCGTCAACATGTCCTCTGTCAGATCCGCCATGTATAGGCCGGATATTCCATTCCTAAGTACGAAAGGCCACCGGCTTTATATGGTTCACTTATGCCATTTTACAGTCCAGGCAAGTAGGCCCTGATTCTGTCATCAAACTCTTCTTGCCTTCTGCCTCTGAAAGCTCCAGTCTGAGCCTGCAACTGTGACCATGAACTTTGTCTCGTTCTCTGCGCGGCTCACGAAGCCTGACATCAGCCTATTCTCTGCCAAGAACTGTATTTCACCTTCGAGTTATCTGCTTCCCCCTCAGCCAATGCATTCCTGTCTAGTAGTTTAAATAAACATTCTTCCAGCTACCGAGCAATGGCTCGGCTTCTCTGTCTTTATGCAAGTAATTCATAGCCCTGTTACTATGGAAGATTCCTACCCCCCCGCATTTAGTGTAGACACTTAGACGCTTGTACACGCACACACAGTCAGTATAGAATAGATTCTGTCCGAGAGTCCTTCTTTTGTGGATAACATAGTTCTTTAAACATAGGATGTTAGATATGATTTGGGATTAGGTTGACTTGACCCCCCAGACTTTTCGTCTCCACATGTAGAGCTAAACGTCAAGTCCCCTTCACCCCCTAGTTGCACGTCAATCACACGTCATGCTGCTGCGCGCGCATCTATGCCAAGTATTATCTTATAGATCCACCTATATATGACATCATAACCAATTATGTTCCTTTTTACTCCTTATTACACCCATTTTCGGTTACGCATATGAATCGTCATTTTCCTTATCAATTGTTACGCCTACTGCATTCGCTTCATTGTAATGTATGTCCTATAAAAGTCATTTCTTGTCAATAAAGTATGTACTTCACTTCCTGAACCTCCGTGGTGATGGAACTTGGAGCAACCGATTATAATCGATCATTGGAATAAAGCCCATTCCGAACCTCTAATACCACGGATTCTGCCTCTCATTTTACTGAGCTATTTTATTATGTTTCCGTATCAAATTAAGTCCCGGTAATGAATTTTATTTACCACATGAATGGCGCCCGAACAGGGACACTTTCTCATCTCACGCGCCGGCGGTGAGTTGCAGGCCCGGTCTCCTGCCACAGCTGGACGGACAATAACGCGTACCAGCAGGATTTCCTGTATCTCCCTCCGGTCAAGCGGGGGCGACTGAGGCTGCGATCAACACCCAGACGAGGCGGTGAGAAGTGCGAAGTATCCCGACCAGAGCCTAGCTGAGAGAGCAAGATCCGAGGTATACAGAGGCCCACCAGTTCGAAGTCAAGTCCAGTTTCCAACGAGTCGAGTCGAGTCCAGTCCGGTCCAAGTTCAGTCTCCGAGGCCTTCCGTTTCCGAAGCTACCCGGTGAGTACCATTACTGGGGAGGCATTTCTGACGTGCACATAGGTTGTGCCGGTCAAGACGGGTTTGGGTACACAAATCCGGTCTGCACTGTTTTAGCAGTGTATATGTACTGTTTAGCAGTATATCAAGTATTCCGAAGTATCTAGTTATTGTCAAAGAATTATGCTTGGTGATTAGTTATGCAGACGATCATCATTGTTGGTTATTTTAAAGGTTAAAAAATGTTTAATGTTTAATGTTTAATGTGTTAAACGTCCTGCATATTGTGGTATGAATGGTTGTTCATTATTGTGCTTTTGTACTAAGTGTGTTCAAGATTAAGTATCAGATCAGTTCTCAATATGCCGCTCTTTTCGAAACTAAGACAGATCACTACAAGAAAAGGGGTACTCGAAGAAGCCGTTCCTATTCCTCCTAGGGACACTCCAGGGTACTTCATGTATCATAAACATGGCTTAGACGCTATATTATTTCTTGATTTATGGGTAGACTACACCAAGGAATTACCAGAAAGTCAGAGGTGGCCCACAGCGGGAACCTGGGATGCAGAGTGCATCATGAAAGTAGAAGAAGAGTTATGGAAAAGGAAAGTCAGACAGTCACAGAAAGATGCCGTTGAGTTATGGCGTAAAGAATCTCATAGACGTACAGAAAAAGCACGTAGACAGGAAGAGAAGAGTAAAGAGAATTCCAATAAAGTTCGAGAAAATCTATTAATTGAGGAAGGTATCCGAGTGAAATCAGAACAAGTAGACAGACAAAGAAATGCCCTTATGAATGGTATGTATCCCCTTCTGGCCGAAGGATTACCTAAAGCTACTCCAGAAACACCGAAAGACTTGCCGCCCCCATTATTTCCAATAAAGGTACATCCTAAGGGGCATCCTAGAACCGCAGAAGATGTTTTTCTTTCCTCATATTTAGATGACGCAGCTCCCGAGTATGCTAATTCCGCCCCACATAGACCGCCTATCAGGGAGGTTCAACGCCAAGACCCAGTACCCGTATCCCTACAGCAACAGATCGTGTCACAAGTTCCGGCAAGCACATCTGTTTCTACATCTGTTCCTACAGCTGCTTCTATAGCTGCGTCCACACCTATAGTTGCTGTGTCACGTTCAACGAATCCTTTCACACCCGACACCCCAGATGGGGCTGCGGGAGGTGCTAGCAACATTTTTTCTACGCCACCCAGAATAAATAAACTTACGTTTCAAGAGTCAGCACATTCACGTACCCCCAAACTCATAAATGCCCGTACGCTTAAGGAACTTCTTATAGATTGTAGATATGACCCTGTGCCCGGCAAAGAGGACGAAATGACCCTGGCATCATTGCGTATCAGACGAGCCGCAGTGTATTTAGGGAAGTTACCAGGAATGACTGCGCATCTAGATAAAATATACCATTTTGTCCAAACAGGGCGAGATCCAGAATGTATTAACAGAGCTATGGAATACCAGAAAGTGGAGATACAGGGGGAACTGTTACGTTTCCTCATAAATTGTGTGATTAGAAATGAAGACCGACCGGGGGTAGACCCGGAAGCAATGCAAATTCTTACCAGATGGAGCCAGAATATATCAGAAGGTAGACATGATAAACAAAATTGTATAATAGCCATGTGCCGAAAGATCCGTAAAGAAATAGAACGCCTACACGAAGAAAGATTAGCGGTAGACCAGTTCGAACAAAGCGAGGAGGAAGGATCAGGACTGCCCGCAGGACAGTCAGACACCATAGCCTATGTAGGTAAAGGAAGATCTTGTAATAGTAATAGATGTCCTATTGACCCGATACGTCCGATATGTCCAGATAATAACAGGAATTTCCAAATACCTATAATTAACATCAGGTCTAACGAGCATTCGTTCCAAGCCGCCGACAAACTACTCCGAGAACGAAGGGGTTATCATTTCCTCGATTCTATGGATGAACAAGATTTAGCTAGGGCAGCTGTCCATTGGGTGGACAGTCCCGGAAAATATAGTGATGATACAGTAGCACGCGCATTTTTGAATCTCACCCCAGATGAACAGCGGTTAGCTGGGATTTATATGATTCAACAACTCATTATACTATATCAGAGTCAGCATTCGGACCCTGGTCCCTTACCTGACATATTGACTGAATTGCTTATGAATAGATGGAGAGGTTCAGGTACTAAATTAATTAAAGAAATTCTAGAATCAAGAAAGCAGTATATTCTTTTTGTATGTTCAGACCGTGTCTCATTGCCCATCAAGGAAAGAACCACGTATTACATGGATAGACAGAATCCCTTACGAGAAGTGCACCCAATAAAGGGCGAGGACAACGAGTTTAAGCGCGTATTTGTATATACGCCCATATCAAAAATAGAATTGTTAGAAATGAAGAAAGTGGTACCCAGTCATGACAAAGATCCAGCGGGTTTTCACCGAGAAATTAAAGACATGTTACTCATGGGAGAGTATACCTATCCCGACATTATGACAATATTAAAGGTATTGATGCCTGCTGGCATTTATGAGAAACTCAGGGAAAAAGAGTGGGAGGTAGGAGACCAAAAGATAGAATGGTCAGTATTAGAAGCAGAAGAAAAGGCCCGAACTGCAGGAGCAGGACTCGGGGATAAAACTAAAGCACTACCAGGTTTATTAGTACAGGTACTGCCACGTTTACTAACTACAAAAAAGGAAGATTGGGGTACAATTTCAGCCTGTAAACAGAAGCAAGATGAAGACACTAGTGATTACTATGCCCGATTTGAAAAATGTTTTGGTATAAATAGTGGCCTAAAAGCAAGTAGCGAATCATACCCACATCTGTTCGTAACAAAATTAGTAGAAAATGCCCTGCCCCAAGTAAAGAATAGAGTATTAAAATTCGAGAGTACCTGGCAAGGTAACACTCCATCACAAATGTTACAAATGTTACAGTACCATCACAATAGAATTAGAGAGGAACAAGAACATGAACACAGACGCATGAAAGACACGAAAATGAAAATGTTAGTTTCTCAGACAGTCCCAGCTGAAGGACATAAAAAGGGTATGACACATTCCGGTGATTCAGCCGGACCTGTAAAAGGGACATGCAATTATTGTAAAAAGCCAGGTCATTACGTACACGATTGTCCAGTTTTGAAACATAATATCGCCATAGGTAAAACACAAGAAAGACCACGGCCACCTAGACAGGACCAGAATGAACAAGGAGCTCCGCAGCATGCACAGTCCATGCCAGCTTCACAACAGTCTATACAGTTTGTGCCAGCTGCACCAGCGCTGCCTGTTGCTGCCACACAAACCACGACACGACAGCTGTACCAGACCGCACAGTACGACTATCCTGATTATCAACGATATGCATGAACCAGCCTAGAGAGGGAAGTTGACTTACCCCTTATCGAGGTCCCTGTAGACCAAGAAGGACCTTATGTGCATAGTGAATTATTAGGCCAAGACAGAAAATTTTTACTCGATACAGGGGCAAGTCGAACAACCATAAAACGTAGTGAAGTTCCAGGGGCACCCCTCTCAGGCTCACAGAATATTTCCCTTGGTTTTTCAGGAAAACCTATTGTTAATGAAGTGTCACAGCCTCTCCCACTTACGATAGGACCTTTGACCCGAACTACAGATTTATTGCTTACTAAATCATGTCCAGAAAACCTGTTAGGAATAAAAACACTGAAAGCTCTAGGAGCTATAATATGTTGTTCTCCGGAAGGAGTAAGGTTGTTTTTACGTGATTTTAAAGGTCATTATGTGTCTAGAGACATGGATCCCCGACTGCAGACTTTACCTACACATCTATGGGCACAAGGCCCTACTGATGTTGGATGCATGAATATTACACCATATCGAGTCACATTAAAGGCAGGAGTGGTGCTACCACGAATGCGACAATACAAGTTACCACCAGATGCTGTAGTGGCTTTACTGCAAATCATTGACGAGCTCATTGCCCAAGGAGTAGTTGTAGAAACCGACTCCAACATATGTAATTCACCGATAATTCCGATTCTTAAACGAACAGATCCAAAGGCCCCGCCAGTATATCGATTGGTTATTGATCTGCGCGAATTAAACAAATGCATTGTGCCACAATTTCCTGTGGTCCCAGATATCTCGTCATTACTGACAGCTATTGATTCCGAAGCGACATTCTTTACTGTAATCGATCTCAAGAATGCCTTTTTCAGCGTCCCAATAGATCCGGAAAGCCAATATTTGTTCGGATTTAGTTTAAATGGACGTAGCTTTAAATTCTCACGCGCACCTCAAGGATTTACAGAAAGTCCCAGCATCTATAGCCAAACACTGAAACGAGAACTCGACAGTATCCACATGCCAGTTAACACTGCTCTGCTTCAATACGTCGATGATCTGCTGATCACCGCAAGAAGCGAACCGGAATGTGAAAAGGCATCACTAACAGTTTTACAATTTCTAGCCAAAAAGGGGCACAAGGTGTCCCCTTCTAAGCTGCAATTCTGTGTCCAGCGAGTTGTTTATCTTGGACACTCGCTGTCCAAGGAGGGAAGGCAGCTTACACCCGACCGCATTCAGTTAATAGCTAACATGCCAATACCCAAGACACAAAAGGAGGTGCGGGCTTTCATAGGCCTCACGTCATATTGCAGGCAGTGGATCCCTCAGTACGCATTTCTAGCAAAACCACTCATTCAGTTGACAACACAGGAGGCAGCCACATCGACTGTTCTCCCTTGGACTCAGGAACATGCACAAGCTTTTGAAAGCCTAAAGAAAGCTTTATGTCAAGCACCTGTTTTAGCAACGCCATGTTACAGAAAACAGTTTACACTCTTTGTTACAGAACGCGAAGGTACTGCCTTGTCAGTACTCACACAGGAACAAGCAGGAGCACACAAACCATGTGCTTATTTTTCTAGTACATTAGATCCCGTAGCTCAGGCTTTGCCTGCATGCCTAAAATCAGTGGCAGCGACAGCTTTAGCAATCAGACAGAGCGATGCCATAGTGTTAGGACATCCATTGACAGTTCAAGTACCACATGCAGTAGAGGTTCTTGTAAATAGAACGCAAACACAACACTTGACTATAGCGCGACTTACAGGGTACGAACTTACATTGTTTCAGCCACACATAGAAATCAGACGCTGTAACACATTGAATCCTGCCACACTTTTGCCAGTAACCGGAACAGACCCACTAGCCCATGACTGTATTGAAGTTATTACAATAACGACGAAACCTAGACAAGACTTAACCGATGTCCCATTGTCAGACCCAGACCTGACATTGTATGTAGATGGTTCATGTATGAGAACAAATACAGGAGAGTTGGTGGCTGCTTACGCAGTCACAACAGATACTGAAGTCATTGAAACTAATCGTATAAATACTTTGTCAGCTCAAGCCGCAGAGCTTATTGCTCTGACACAAGCCTGTATTCAAGCCACAAATAAAAAAGTCAACATATACACTGATTCACGTTATGCATTCGGAGTTGTACATGACTTCGGCGTGCTATGGCGAGAGAGAGGTTATTTAACTTCCCACGGTGCCCACATTCAGCACGGACCCCTCATTCATGCCTTATTAGATGCAATACATCTACCTACTGCAATATCAATTATGAAATGTAAGGCTCATACGAAGGTTACTGATATCATTTCTCAAGGCAATGATCTAGCCGACAGAACAGCTAAACAGACTGCTCAAACCCAAACATCCGACATGACAAAGACAATAGTCCCGATGCCGACACATTGTATGACAGTTAAAGATCCTACCCTTGACGTAATTGACATACAGACACATGCTACACCAGACGAAATAAAGAAATGGACTGAATTAGGAGGGATCCAAACGGACCAAGGATGGATGATGAAGGAAAAGTCTGTGTGGTTCCTTCCTGATTCAATGGTCCAAGTTATAGTTAACACTATACATAGTCCAGCACATCTAGGAGAAAAAGCTATGCTAGACAGCATTCAACACATTTGGTTCAATAAACATTTACGAGCAGCAGCCAAACAAAAGGTCCGTACCTGTATGATCTGTTGCCAGTTCAACCCAGGAAAAAGTGTTCCCGTAGAACAAGGTGGATTTCATCCTCCTAATCACCCTTTTGAAGTACTCCAGATGGATTATATCCAGATGGAACGATGTCGAGGATTCAAATATGTTCTCGTAGTTGTCTGCGCTCTGTCCCGCTGGACGGAGGCATACCCGGTTTCAGATTACACTGCCCCGACTACTGCCAAACAGTTAGTTCGAGAATTCTTCCCACGATACGGTTTACCACGTGTTGTTCACTCAGATAACGGCCAGCCGTTCTCATCCGAATTAATGAAACATGTTTCACTTCTGTTAGGTTATCAGTGGAAATTTCACTGTGTCCGACACCCCGAAGCAGCAGGTCTCGTAGAAAGACATAATCAGATACTGAAAATCAGATTGTCCAAAATATGCAGAGAGAAAGGTGTCGACTGGGTAGTAGCGTTACCAGTTGCACTCTTCTACATGAGAATGGTAGCACACTCTCGAACAGGGCTATCCCCGTATGAGGTGATCTTCGGCAGACCACCAAATATGTGGGGGACGCCTATACCACGCAAAATAACTGATATTGACTGTAATATGCTGACAGATTACTTGGCTTCCTTGATGTCTGCACTACAATCTTGTCGTTCACAGGTAGCTGCAGCCTTTCCCGACAACACTGAGGTGAAACCCCATGACGTAGTTCCGGGGGACCTTGTGCTTGTGAGAAATTTCGACCGAAAGACTCAGCTGGAGCCCAGGTGGAAGACACCCCAGTTGGTCCTGCTGACCACAAGGACAGCCGTGAAGATTGAAGGCAGGAAAGGATGGATTCATTCAAGTCATATCAAGAAATTTCATGGACTTCCGGCAGATCTAAATAGCCCACCTCGTGTGTCCTCACCAATTGACTCAAAACTACCTCTGGCTGAGGCCGACAGTAAAGAACTATATAAACTAAAATTAAGGCCTAGACCGTCGGACGATTTGATTGTTCAAGTCCTCTCCTAGGTGAAGCGGTTGAATCTGTCTCCGACATGTATCCCCTAGACCTGAATCATGGACAGTCGCGAAAAATAATGAAACGACAGGCGTATTGTAAATCACTGCGTAGCCATTGCATAGTGACATTATTAATCTTGTTTTTCTTAAGTCTTTTAATAATTACTGCAAGTATATTGTTGCACATATATTACCCTATTGCCAGAAATGTTTACAATGTTACTGCTGAACATTCTTTTAGTGACTTACCCCCGCATGAATTGTCTTATAGACTTGCGCTGCGTAATAACACTTTCATTAGTATGTTACATCATTCCCATCAGACTAGTAATGCAACTAATTGTTGGGTGTGTGGCCGGCTCCCTCCCTATCAGAATTATGAAGGAGTCCTGCCTTTCTTTCCACATCCGTTTACACATAATGGCTCCTGTGGAGCATGGTTTAGTTTAATCAATTCCATAGACTCAGATACAGCCGTTTACCAAGACCAGTGGGTATGGGGAAATCTGAACCTGGTTTTATTCAAAGTCTGTTACCCTGACAAGGAGGGTCGCCCCAAAGGAACAGGAACTGATCTAGAAAATGAAGTATATGGATTAGGTAACTTTACTCCTAATCTCATGGTTCTAAATGTCGAATCCGAAGTTGAACTAGTTTTACCAACCATGTCAGTATTCCCAGCGAAAGGTGAATTGTGTGTAAGAAAAGTTGGTTCCATACATATGGGCCATAGTAAATGCACTACTACAGTAGAATTCAGTGATCAAGGCAAATCTTCATTTAGAGCTTATCGCCACTCCTACTTTATATGTGGTCAGACTGCATATATGCGTCTACCCCTAGATTGGGATGGTACCTGCTACATTGCATTTCTTTTGCCACCTGTTTTCCTAGCTCCTCCTGATTATTATAGAAATATTCATTTAGTACACAACAGAAAGCGGAGAGATCTCCCAATTGTCGATTATACTGAGACAGCATGGGACAAGTATGTAGATTTTAATAAAGGCATCTTTCCCTATATAGGTACCGTTACTAATAGTAAGCTGATACGTAGATTGACTAGAACCCTTGAAGCAGTAGTGAACGAAACTATTTCCGCCTTAGGCAATTTAACAGAAGAGCAGTCTGCTATGCGGATTGTTGTGCTTCAAAATCGTCTTGTCCTTGACGTCATCCTGGCTGATAGGGGCGGAGCTTGTAGGGTCATCGGATCAAGCTGTTGCATTTTCATACCAGAAAATTCGCCATCTGTATATAAGGCCATAACTCGCCTTCATAAGATTGTAAGCCAGATACACCAGAACCCAGGCACCTGGACTTGGTCCGGTTGGTTTTGGAGTGTATTATCTACCTTTGGATGGAAGGTCCTATCTTTCCTAGGTATTGGCCTTCTCATACTATTCAGTTGCTGTCTATGCCTACAATGTGGACCAGCGATTTGTGGTCTGTGTGCCACATCGTGTATTCCACCACCAAGATTTCGTTCGTCCCAGAAGAAAAAAGAAGAACAAATGATGCTATATGAACAGATCAATGGATTAATGAAGATTGATATCTCTTGACGGGCAAGTAGGGGACAAGGAGGGAATGTGGAAATATGGATTTTTCTGGTCAGTTATGTCCCCTATCTTGGACCCCAACGGTTCTATGTGCATGTTACAAGTACATGTACGTTCCCTCCAGTTCCAGTTATGAAGACGCAAACACATGTGCGTCCACCGTCAACATGTCCTCTGTCAGATCCGCCATGTATAGGCCGGATATTCCATTCCTAAGTACGAAAGGCGAAAGGCCACCGGCTTTATATGGTTCACTTATGCCATTTTACAGTCCAGGCAAGTAGGCCCTGATTCTGTCATCAAACTCTTCTTGCCTTCTGCCTCTGAAAGCTCCAGTCTGAGCCTGCAACTGTGACCATGAACTTTGTCTCGTTCTCTGCGCGGCTCACGAAGCCTGACATCAGCCTATTCTCTGCCAAGAACTGTATTTCACCTTCGAGTTATCTGCTTCCCCCTCAGCCAATGCATTCCTGTCTAGTAGTTTAAATAAACATTCTTCCAGCTACCGAGCAATGGCTCGGCTTCTCTGTCTTTATGCAAGTAATTCATAGCCCTGTTACTATGGAAGATTCCTACCCCCCCGCATTTAGTGTAGACACTTAGACGCTTGTACACGCACACACAGTCAGTATAGAATAGATTCTGTCCGAGAGTCCTTCTTTTGTGGATAACATAGTTCTTTAAACATAGGATGTTAGATATGATTTGGGATTAGGTTGACTTGACCCCCCAGACTTTTCGTCTCCACATGTAGAGCTAAACGTCAAGTCCCCTTCACCCCCTAGTTGCACGTCAATCACACGTCATGCTGCTGCGCGCGCATCTATGCCAAGTATTATCTTATAGATCCACCTATATATGACATCATAACCAATTATGTTCCTTTTTACTCCTTATTACACCCATTTTCGGTTACGCATATGAATCGTCATTTTCCTTATCAATTGTTACGCCTACTGCATTCGCTTCATTGTAATGTATGTCCTATAAAAGTCATTTCTTGTCAATAAAGTATGTACTTCACTTCCTGAACCTCCGTGGTGATGGAACTTGGAGCAACCGATTATAATCGATCATTGGAATAAAGCCCATTCCGAACCTCTAATACCACGGATTCTGCCTCTCATTTTACTGAGCTATTTTATTATGTTTCCGTATCAAATTAAGTCCCGGTAATGAATTTTATTTACCACAGATGAGATCACTGAGTTGGAGAGTGATTTGGAGCAAGGTGTTACGGATGATAGATTGCATGTGTTGGAGCTTAAGCAGGCCGACTATAAGGCGCTGGTTACTGAATCTGCTAGGAGTATGAGCAGGGAGCAACAGGGGCGTTTGTATGATATGGGTGATTAGGCCGGGAAGTTGATTGCTTGGTTGGATAAGAAGGAGAGAGCGAGTCGAGTGGTACCGGAGGTTGAGAGGGTGGACGGTGTGTGTGTGACGGACCCCGGTGATATAGTTGATTGCTTCGCGGAGTATTTTCACGGGGTCTACTCTCCGGTCTCAGAGCGCTCGGAGGAAGACTCTCGACTGCTGCTTCGAGACATTTCTCTGCCTTCCCTATCTGATGAGGATAAAGTATTGATGGATGCGGCCCTGTCGCCAGATGAGCTTGCTTTGGCCATTCGCTCTATTGCCTCGGGTAAGGCCATGGGTCCTAACGGACTTCCCATCGAATTATACAAGTTGCGCCCAGATGTGATTGCGCCTTATCTCCGAGACATGTTCCTTGAGGCTAAGGCGGCGGGCTCCCTCCCCCCTGACCAACGTCTTGCTACTATTGTGGTTATCCATAAGGAGGGGAAGCCGCGGGATCGGTGTGCTTCTTACAGGCCCATCTCCTTGTTAAACGCGGAGCCCAAGATCCTCGCCAAGGTACTGGCCAATCGTCTGATCCGGGTTGTGGGCGACCTGATGCATCAGGATCAATCCGGCTTTATACCCCACCGCAATACCGCTTTGAACCTGCGGCGATTGCATGACGTCCTTGCTCGCGCTCCATTCATTCGTGAGCCGGCCATTTTGGCGTCCTTGGACGCTACCATGGCGTTTGATACCTTGGAATGGCCGTACATCTGGGCAGCATTGGCGAAGTTTGGTTTTGGCCCGGGTTTTATCGGTTGGGTGAAATTGCTTTATGACAATCCACTGGCACAGGTGGTGGTCAACGGACGTGTCTCAGCTCCCTTTGCTTTGGGTAGGGGCACCCAACAGGGATGTCCACTGTCGCCTCTTCTTTTTGCGCTTTGTCTGGAGCCCCTTGCGGAGTGGTTGCGGTGGGAACCCTCGATGCGTGGCCTTAGATGGACGCCGGAATATGAGGATCGGGTCTCCCTATACGCGGACGATATCCTTTTGTATCTTGCATCACCGCGCAAATCGCTCATTGTGTTGGTGGATGTTTTGAGCTCCTTTGGTCGCAATTCCGGATTGGTCATCAACTGGGCTAAGTCCTGTGTATACGTTCTTTCCGGGGAGGCCCCCCCCCTTCCGCGGGGGTGCCCTATCCAGATTGCGCCGTCGGGATTGACGTATTTGGGAATTTTTATAACACTGGACCCGGTGGCCCGCTACGAACGGAATCTCCTCCCCCCCCCTTCAGCGCCTAAGGGCGGATGTGGCGGGTTGGCGGCGGTTGCCGCTCTCGCCACTTGGCTGGGCAGCACTGTTCAAAATGATGTCGCTGCCACGCTTTTTGTACGCCCTGCAGAACACCATGGACGTAGTGCCGGCCCGTTATTTTCGGGAGGTGGAGTGTCTCCAGCGTCGATTGTTTTGGGATGGGCGGCCGCGGATTGCTCTTGCCAAACTAACTCTACCGTGGTATGATGGGGGGTCGCCCTCCCTGACATTAAGCGATACTACTGGGCCTCCCAGTTGGCTGCCGTCAATCACGGGATGTATGGCCCTGCTTTGAACCCGGCCTTTGAGATGGACAAATTGCTATTGCCGGGCGGAGACTATAATCGAGCGCTATACTCGGGGTCCCTTGATGCGCGGTTGACGGGCCCGACGCGGGTCGCGGTACAGGTGTGGCATGCAGCAAATGCGGCGATGGGGTGGAGGGATCGTTTGACTCGGGCTACGCCATTGTATGCGTCCCAGCGTTTGGGTTATTTGTATACTACAAAAGGCTTTGATAAGTGGGATACGATTGGTATCAGCACGGTAGGGGATCTCTGGACGAAAGGGAAATTTAAGACGTTCGACATGCTGAAAACTGAATACCAGTTGAATGATAGGGAATACTATCGGTATGCTCAGGTCCATCATGCCTTGTGTTCCGTGTTTTCGGACGTGGCGGCTATTCCGGAGCATTCCCCGTTGGAGGACAGGATATTGGACGGCTATGTGCCGGACAGCACCATTTCGCTGATTTATAAGAAGCTTATTAATGATCGGATGGGTTTGCTGGCTTCATTGCGGGAGACATGGATTGCCGACGGTTTAGAACTGGACGACGAGGATTGGGTGTCGGCGGTGGCCTCCCCGAAAGAGGTGGCTATCCCGGCCCGGTTGCGGTTCGTCCAGCTTAAAATACTCCATAGAGTGTACGTCACGGGGCCTGCTCTGATGCGTATGGGGTATTCGGTGGATGGTTTGTGTAAGCGAGGCTGTGGACTCCTGGGGAGTTTCCTCCATATCCTGTGGGAGTGTCCGGAGGTGACTCGGTTTTGGTGCAGAGTGCATGCGGTGTTAGAAGAAGTCACGCATGTTGCCTTGTTGCCGGAGGCACGAAGATGTTTGCTGAATGTTTGGGAGCCGACTGATTACAATGTGACGCAGACGCAATGGGTGACTCTGGGCTATATGGTAGCGAAGCGTGACATTGCACAATTGTGGGGCTCCCAGAGGCCACCCACGGTCTCCGAGTGGAAAGAACACATGGACTGGTGTATGTTCAGAGAGAAAACGGTGTATGTGGCGAGAGGCAAGCCTGGGAAGTGGATTAAGGTGTGGGGTCCCTGGAACTCCTATCGTGGAGGTATACGCGCCCCGCCTCAGATGTGTGAGATAGATGCCGCTCTGTCTCCCTAGCCCGCGCATTCCTGTATGCTCCTGCGACATGCGAATTTGGTTTCTTCGGCCTTGCCCCCCCCCCCCCCCTCTGTCTACCCGGGTTGGATTACTCCCTCGATACGAGGGGCACATGCTACTGCTATTAATTTCCTCTGCCTTGTGTGTTTGTTGTTTTTCGTTTCCTAAAAATATGAAACCTTTCTTGTTTGTTTATGGACTGCGGTTGCGGCCGACTGCGATGATTAACTCTCCAGTGACCCCTTTTTTGTTGCTTCATCGATGTGAATGTTCAGCTGTGCCTAGGGTTACACTGCATTTTAGCGGCCGGCCTGTTGGTTGTAGGGCCATACTTGTATTTCTCTGAAATTGTAATAAAGGTTTTTAAAAAAAAAAAAAAAAATTATGGTGGTAGGTTGTTTTATTATATATACACACAACTGTACAAAAATTATTACAATTCTGTTGTAAAGTTGTATCCAAGAGGCAAGTAAAGTCTCTGATAATAATGTATACAATACTGATAAGTTTTAAGTTGGCTTGCCAGCAAGACTGATGCCCCGTAATGTTGATGCAAAGTCACTTGTGCTGGAGTATCTTAGACTCTTGTTGAATTGTACCATCCACCTTGTAGGTACTGCTATTTGTATCAGGTCCACGTTGTAGGCAGACACAAACGCCTAAATTGTGCACTATTTATATTAAGCATAATGTAGGTGAGCAGATCACAGTAACCACTGTACAAGCTGTATTAGGTGCTTAGAAGTAGAGTGACATAGAGGGCAATAAACACTCCACTAACACTGTCATTCGCTTAGTACAGACGAACGCCAAAGGCCCTCGTACATAATGAAGCATCGGGGTGCACCCTCTTTCTGCGTCCCATGGGCATTTTGACTTTTGTTCTACAGAAGAGGCTGCAGACACTTCCATAGCCCTTTATATAGTATATAGTGTGGATCACGTAGGAGAGATTCTAAGCGGGCAAGCTTTCCTTTGTATTGGGCATGGCCACATTCAAATGTGGGAAAACCTTTTGTCTTGCGACTGCACTGTAATATTATTTATTTTTTTGGAAATCTTTTTTATTATTAACAGTGCTCATAAGACCATACAATTCAATACCATGTACAAATAGCTCATTGGGGAACAGTTCAGGGATCATCTGGGGATTACACAACCGAGAAATACAAGTGTCTTTCATGAATACAAATTTACTACTCCTCCAAGGACTGCACTGTATTATTGACACAGGCGAAAAGGCAAACAAGCAGTCAGGAGGCGCACTGATTGTATACCCCCCACCTGACAGGATGGTGACAGACCCCAACCACCTGCAGGTGAAACGTGCCACCTCATTTAATAGCTGCCAGACACTTTACTATGTAAGCAGACTGGTGGTTTACAACTGCGCCTACGTTGGGGCACCACATGTTTTTTCCAGCATAATCTCGTGTACTCCCCCCTGTGTGGGATGACAGCACCCACTGAAAACTGCACCGTTGTGTAGTCTGGGAAAGTGCACCTTCCATGTAATTCTGAACTGGGCCTTTAAATACGTTACTATTTTGTGTGCCTATTTAATTCAGGTATACAAAGAATGTGGTACTACTTGTATACCAGGGTAGGACAAGGAAGATTGAATTTCTAAGGTGGCGGAAATGTTTTTATCAAAGTGCTATATGCCCTAAACACCCTCCCGTACCCTGAACATAATGAGATTGCGTAGATTACACCTCTGCGTGCCTAATGCTGCCATTTGCATTTCAAGACCTGTGATTAATGAGGCTTTATCAAGTTCAAAGCCTTTAGGCGTTCCCGACCTGTCTGATACTTGCATATGGAAAAGATGGGTCATTTGGAACCTAAAGATAGATGAACATATTCATAGGTTACGATTTATGTCTGCATCTAAAATAAAACTAAATTAGGAGAGGTGATAAGTGAGAAGTTAAAAGGCAGCCGCTAATTGAGCTGCATTTGAACATAGGCCTTCCTATATTATGAGATCTATTCCTGCTTCAGTCTTTAATTGCAATGAATACTTTAATACCCAGGCATGAAGTCATCGTCGAGCTGTTTAAATAATCCACCTGTCTCCCCACATCTTCCCCACTGCATCCGTAATCAGCCTAGCCAGTGTGCCCTGGGCCCCAAGGCAAGAAAGGAAATGTGACCCCTGCCCTCTGTTTGGACTGTGGAAAACAGCAATAATCATTGTTCTGTGGGCCCCTCAGCCCTCTGAACTGTGACAAACAGCAGTTATCAGGGTTCAGTGGGCCTTAGCTTCTATTCTAGCCCCTCTGGAGAACTCAAACAGCCAAGTACTGATCTGGCCATGTCTGCAGGCATGCAGCCGCCTCTTTCACTGAAGGGATTTAAGTCGCATGAAAGCAGCATGCGGGAAACAACCATTTTCTGAGGCAAAGTCAACCAACACCTCGTCTGTTCCAACCTGAATCCATTTAAAACCAGGGACCAAAAAAACGGTTCATTGTCATCCCTTGCTTATCAGAAGGGTAAAACAGATTAATCTAACATTACAGTGTACCACATAAAAAATTGTGATTCTGTATATAAATTAAAACTAGCATGCATATAGAAAGGGGAGCCTTTGGCCAAAATAGCCATTTTCCCTATCCATACTTTTAACACATCTTATACAAAAAATGCTAATTACATTGTCATCCGGAAATAGTCAATAGCGCCTACTCATAAGGAAATGCCACTCAGAATTGTCTTTCACTTCAAGCTTTCAAAAGTAAATTGATATAAAAGCAGTATTTTTTGACATTGTGTACTCTTACCAAAATTCAGAGCATCAATTTGATATGACACACCATAGAAAATAGAGTTGTTTATATATACTAAACCTCCAGAAATGCTTGATTAACCAGTTATAAAGTCACGTCTGGCTTAGTTAGTTTATAGTTTTCTTTTCTTTTAATAGAAATTATTTCCCATTGTTACTGGATCTGCATGGCTAAACACTTGTAAGGTCCCAAAGGCGAGACCTATTGGCTATGCCAATGCTTGTTATTGATTGAGTACATTAAGCAGCAGAACTTTTGATTAAGTCCTGAAGAAAGCAGCAAACACCTCTTTGGAGGGTTAATGGCCTGAAACATGTTGACCTCTTATTGACTCTGACAGTGCATATATATTTCTCCCACAGTGCCCTGTTTTTAATCCTGGCCCAGGGGCGTACAAATAATGGAAACCACATACCCTTTAGCAAGTTTTAACTTTCACTCTGCTGCCCCCACTACCCTGAGTTCATTATTGTGGTATTTAGTATACCTTTCTCTATAACAAAACATGCCTGAACTCCTCCCTCTCAGTGAGGGGGTTGTATCCCGGTGCGAGGAGATTCCCAAAAAGGAAGCATGCCAACTATGGTGGATGAGGGAAATTGTCCTTTTAAAGGGATATTTCATCTTAGCTAGGTCTTCATTTGCAAAAGTAATCCTCATAGACCCAAGGGTTTCTTGATTGTGGTAGAATACATTTTTACCCCTTCATTGTACGTACAAGCACAGACCATTGCTTGAAATGTTGTGATCTATGTAGGGAAAATTCTCTGTGCGCTGAGAAAATGTGTTAAAATAACAAAGTTGATAATCGCAGTTAATACCTTCTCAAACCTGGATTTATCTAGACGAGAAGTCTGTTAATTCTAGCAGATTTTTGATACCACAAGGTATAAGAAATTAGGGGATCTTTATCTGATATCTTTATCAGTAAATTCTCTGAAATTATTGAACATAAACTTTTGTATTATTTCTAGAGATAAAGGAAGTTCTATATTGGTCTTTTATAAACTAACCCCAGTGCGTATGACTACAATAACCACCTCTCTCAAATTAATACTGTGCTTGTTTTAGTGTGAAAGCTAAATGATGTAGGAGAAACCAGGAACTGCACGTCAGTATTTTTCTTAGGAAGCTTCAAGTTATGGAAAACGGACTAACGCTGTATCATTGTATCCATTATATCCATTATATCCAGCTAAAGACGGCAGCAGTTATTCAGGAACAGTCAAAGCGGTCAAAGCTATCGAAATAATCAAGTCGAATCAAGTGGTACGAGCAATATAGACGGACATTCTAACTCTAATTCTGACTCCAACTTACGGCTGGGTTGTTAATTCGAGTCGCGCCGAGATTCCATTCCGCACCGCACTATTCTTTGGTCAGCAAAGCCCTCCTGGGGGTCCGGGCTCCGGGCTCTGTCGCTTTCCCAACGCCGCTCTCGATAGATAGCATTTCACCAGAGCGCCAAAACAGAAGGGTGCAGGTACAATGGTAGTACAATGGCAGTGATGGTAATAAGTCGTCAGATGTAAGAGTTGCAGAGGATATGAGGGCTGGAGCAGAACTAGATCCCTCGGTCACTTGATCATGTTATCAGTTGAATATCGTCAAAATCATGGAGCATTCTTAGAGGAGCAGCTCAGCTCACAGGACACTGCTGCCGTGACTGCTCACGCTGACGCCATCTTCCTTCCAATCTGTTCCTGAATAACTGCTGCCGTCTTTAGCTGGATATAATGGATATAATGGATACAATGACACAGCGTTAGTCCGTTTTCCACAACTCTGCTACTCTACTCTGCTCTCTGAGGTCTGTTAGCTTTGCTAGAAGAATAATAATAAGGATCGATTGCCTGACAACAACGTGCCTCTGCCTGCCGCTAGTGTGCCGCTAGTGTGAAAATATACCTTTATTTGGAATGTAATGCCAGATTTATCGGCTGCCTGTGACGTGCCCGCCCGCCTGTCATATTCTTACTATTTCTTACTATCTCTGCCTCTGCCTCTCTCGTGCTTGCTCTCTTCCCCGGTCTGGTCCCCGGTCTGCTCCCTCGGGTCTCGGATGTCATCTGCGGACAAGTGAAGACTGCTTTTTAGTTCTCAATCTCTACGCACGGCGCATCGACGCGCCCAACGTGATTTGTTGATTTGTTGCCAAGGAAACACTCAGACTTCTAACCTAAAAAAAAAAAGCTTATAAAGGGGAAAGCTGAGCGCCGAGAGAGTTAGCACAGATGCTGCCTGGGAGCAACAACCTCAGACATAGACACAGAACGAGGAGGCTGTGTATTTTTCGTTTTGCGGCTGAGAAGGGAACTGAGAAGGGAGCTGATGTTCAAGACTCTCCATCTATTATATATATTACACGTACATCTACCTTACCAGCTTCACTGGCTCTTTTCAAGACTGTGGCAGCGATCAAGACTGTATCTATACTGGTGTCTCTGCATGCAATTTTATCTGGAGTCTTGAATAAGAAACAACTACAGGGGCGAGATCGGTGGGGTGCACCGATACTAGGAATCTGCCAGATTATTCACGAACGGATTCTGACGCCCCCTAACCACCCTAAAATCTATAAAGCCTATAAACCTCCAGACATGGAAAAAAATATGGAAAAGAATATCGGAGAGAGCCGGAACAGAGGCGACAAAGGGCTAGAGCCCAACCTGGAGAAAGAACAAATAAGCCAGAAAGCACATACAGGGGTAGCAAGCAATGTCACCCCTAACATGGAAGAAGGGGGTGAGGCAGCTGAGAAGGCGGAGTTTGAGCGGACACTTGTTCAGCATACGACCAACAGACACAAAGGACCGGAAACCAGAGGAGTTAAAGCAAAAGAGAAAGACCTGGAAAAAGACTCGGCTAACGACCTGGTTAAAAACAAGGCCCAGGAAAAAGTAAAATTAAAGATAAAAATATGGAAAAAAAGTTGGGGAAAGAAAGAGAACAGACCAAAAGAAAGGAGAGAGAAAAAGAGAAAGAGAAAGAGAAAGAAGTTGGTAACACTGAAGAGAAAGAGCTAACAACAGAGGAAGACACCAAACTGGAATTAATTGCTAAAAAAGCGCAGAGACTACAGACTATAAAAAACTTAAAAGCAGCTGCAAAGAACACCTGCCTAGTAGAATCATCGCAACCAAGAATCTCTAACATAGTTAGCCCTTTACATAAGGATTGCCAGAGTGTTATAAATGTTGAATGCTGACCCTAACATAAACCATGAAAAGACAACGACACCCATAGAGATAGACACAGAAAACCGTAGAGAGGAAATGGAGCAACGGGAACAAAAAAAGCAACTTCTGAACCAGGTCAGAAAGGAGTTAATACCCTTACCCAACTCTTTTAATTTACAAGATCCTCCAGCGGGGGAAAAAGTACATTCTCTTTCGAATGAAGACTCCGACTCAGATCTATATGAAACAGGAATGTCTATCTCTAGTGACTCTAGTCAACTAAGCAAATCAAGAGAATCGAGCCCAAGTACACGAAGGGGAGCCGCATCGCTGGAGATCTCTGGCACTAATGATTCAAGAGTGTTTAGCGAAATCAACACAAGGAAAAAAAAAAGTGGGGGTGTGAAAAAAAGGCCAAAACACAAAAGATAACGAGACGTGCTGAACGAGGAAACTACAGATCCTGGGAACAATACGGACTACGCTAATGATAGATCTAATCCTCCTCGAAGAAGTCCAAGGACTAAATCTGCAGAGGAAACACCATGTCAAAACTCAGCTATGCAGGAAGATCAAGAAATATATCAAGCTAAAACCCCCGAACCCTCGCTGAGTCAGGTGCTTTGCTCAATAAAAAATTTCCACGAGGATGTAAAAAAAGAGAGTCAAAAGAATCGTATAGCAATTGAAAAACTACAAGGTGCTGTTAAAAAAGTGGGTAGTATTTGCTCTGAGATCTCGGAAAGAATGGTTATGGTAGAAACTCGCACGGAGAATCTTGAAACTGATGTGGCGACGCTTCAAAAAAAGGAAACAGAACAAGACGGAATAATAAGGGATCTCATGGCCAAAGTGGAGGATCATGAAAACAGATCCAGAAGAAACAATTTAAGGTTTCTTGGAATCCCGGAAAACTTTGAAGGAAATGATGCCAGAGCGGCCATGGTTACCTTATTAAAAACTTCATTTCCAGAACTGGATACATGGGATATGGAGAGGGAAGTCCAGCGAGCCCTTCGATTCCCCTTAATGCTACCAAGAAACTCTAACAAACAAAATAAATTTCCAAGGGCAATGTTGGTCTACTTTGGGAATTTTCGATTTTCGATCTTGCAAGACCTACTACCCAAAGAGAACATAAAGGGTTTAATTTTTTTGTCAGACCAGACTTCGCTCATGCCACTGTGGAGCGAAGGTGGAGAATGCGCCAACTATTTGAACCATTTGAAAAAGCTGGAGCAAAAATATTTCTTCAAAATCCAGCACGATTGAAAATTATATTTAAAGGTGTTACAAGAAATTTTAATAGCGAAATACTGGCAGAGAATTATCTTCGGGAAATCTCAGAGACAGTCTCCCGACACTCAGGGAAATAATCTAAATCAAGCATTGTCTTGTAGTAAAAAAGAGGATATTTAAGATTAATCAATCATTATAATTCTTATTTTGTAGTAGATACACGTTGGGGAACTTGTGGAACTTAGCTTGAGTGGCTCGGGGAATCTAAATGTCTTAGGATGTGGATCATCCATAAAAGTAAGCATCTTATTTACCTCAAAATAGCCCAGCTCACAGGGCCTACTTGCGCAGATGTCACACCCCTGGACCAGACTGGCCCAGGTAACCTTCAAAGGTGGTGGCGGGTGGGGGGAGGGCAAAGGGGAGGGGGGAAATTCGGACAGGTTAGACATAAAGGATAGTAAATTTATGTTAAAAAGGAACAAGGAAACGGTTTTAGGGATCACAGGAAATCAGAACACATGTGAAATAAAATACGGCATGCTTGCTCTATCAGCATGGCTGCGATAAAGGTATTATCTTTGAACATAGGTGGTTTAAACGACTTAAAAAAAAGGCAAATGGTTGCTATCGGGCTACAAAACTGGGGAGCTAATGTCGTGTGCATGCAGGAAACGCATATTGAAGGATCCCAAAGACAGTTGTTAAACACACTAGGCTATAAATTGGTGTGCGCTACTTCACAAGGGGTTAAAAATCGTGGTGTGGCTATCCTGGCTAAAGGGAGTGGATTGGTGTTTAATAATTCTAAAACCGACAAGTTTGGCCGTTGGGCTATCACCGAATGTAATCATCAAACAGGGCAAAAAATAACAATTTGTGCTATTTATGGGAACAATTTAGATGACCCCGCGGTCTTCGATGAGGTCTCCAATGAATTAACACACTGGCCTCTTCCGGCCCTGGTATGTGGGGACTTCAATATAAACCTTCCCATTAATTGGTCCGTAAATGATGACTGGGTCTATAAAGGGCGAAAACCGAAAGTATTCCGCTCGCTTAAAGATTTATGTCTTGTACATGGACTTGTGGATAGCTGGCAGATTGCTAATTTTAATACTGGTGACCCTGGATATACCTTTTATTCAAATCCACATCGTACACATACCAGAATTGACTACATTTTACTTTCAAGCTCATTAATTAGGACCTCCCAAACTGTCAAACTGCCCCGGATATTATCTGACCACAACCCCCTTTTTTGCACCTTGACTACTAGCTTAGCTAAATCAGAGCCTAACATGTGGTCATTTGAAAATGCATTATTATATGATCCTCAGTATCGTACCCACATGAAAGACTGGATACCAAAATTCCTCACAGAAAATATCAATAGCTCATCAATAGAGGTTGTGTGGGATACGCTGAAAGCAGGGGTCCGGGGCGAGACTATGTCATATTCGCTTCGAATAAATAAAAGAGAGAAAGAGGAATTAAGGAGGTTACAGGATGAACTTATATCAGCAGAAATCGAACTCATTAGTGCTACTAGTAATGTAGATATGACCAGAGATATCTCTAGCGCCTTAGCCCAAGTAGCAGTTGCCAAGGCAGCTATTACTAATATTTTTACAGATAAAGCAATCCGGAAAGCTACTGCACGAAAAGAACTAGTCTATGAAGTTAACGAGCTAGTGGGACATCAACTGGCAATGCAACTACGACAACAGGCCAATGCTAATTTAATAAGGGAGATTGTAGATCCAGTGGAAGGACTGGTAAAGGACCCAGAGCTGATCAAGCAAGCATTTTGGAGGTTTTATAAAGAATTATACAATGACAGCAGCCATGGAGACACCATAGAAATAAAAAGATACCTAGAGAATTGTGAAACCACAAAACTCGAGGTAAATATACAGATGGCTCTGGAGGAAACACCAAATATGGAAGAGGTCCTGACAGCTGTTAAGAGCCTCCCTAAAGGAAAGGCAACAGGGCTGGACTGCATCCCATCAGAATTCTATAGAATATTTTTGGACGAAATAAAACATACATTTAGTGATCTAATTACACATATCTTTTCTGGGGGGGAACCTCCCGGCTCCTGGTCTAAGGCAAGAATTGTTATTTTTGCTAAAAAAGGGAAACCCCCAGAACAACTAGGATCATATCGCCCAATAACCCTTATAAACGCTGACTCCAAAATATACTCTAAAAGTTTGGCAAATAGAATGGCGCCTATAATACATAAAGTTATCGTCAAAAGCCAACATGGTTTCGTCCCTGGAAGGTCAACTATAAATCACATTCAGAGGGTTATTACACTTTTTGATGGAACAGAAACCACCGGAGACCATATGGCCCTGATACTTTTGGATGCAGAGAAGGCTTTTGATAGGGTTTCCTGGACGTTTCTTTGGAAAGCAATGGCGACGTTGGGATTTCGAACCAAGTTTATTCAAGCGATACAAAAAATGTATTATAATCCTAGAGCCGTCGTGTCTATTAATGGAAGTCTAACTAAGGAAATCGTTGTTTCGAGAGGAACTCGCCAGGGATGCCCTTGCTCGCCATTGCTTTTCGCAATATATATAGATTTTTTCATCCGCTACTTAGAGAAAAACAATCCTATAATCCCCATTATATCACAGGGATATGTAACAAAAATACTAGCATATGCGGATGACATTGCTATAGTTACTGCAGACCCTAAGGTAGCAATGCCGGCTATTGAGACCGAGGCCAGAAAATTTGGACTGGTCTCTGGCTATGCGCTAAACCAAGGAAAGACACAAATTGTCTTAAACCAAAAAATTTGGATGGATGATCCTAGGGTCGTGCTGGGAGCGACATACCTGGGGGTGACAATCTCTTCAAAACTAGAGGAAGTGGTGGATTTAAATCTTAAGCCATTACTCAACACAATACAAAAAGATTTACAACGGGTAAATAATCTCCACCTCTCCATTATTGGAAGAACTAATGCAATTAAAATGGTGTACTTTCCAAAGATTTTGCATGTATTCAGGGCAGTCTGCCTAGAAATTCCAAATCAGTGGTTTAAAGTAATGGAACGTATCTTTTCTAGATTTATATGGTCATACGCACAACCCCGGCGAGCATATAAATTTCTTACTCTTCCCAAGGGTAGAGGTGGGCTAGCGCTCCCCAATTTAAGGAGATACTACTGGTCCTGTGTACTACTATACAGCAAGGAATTATTACAAGGATGTAATAATACAGAGGAAAACACCGCCTCAATCTTTCAGTTACTGGTCGGGGAATCCTGCTATGGCTATTTCTGGATACACACACATGATAGCTATTACAAAAAGGTTAAATTTAAGACTCTCTATAGCTGCTTTAAGGTATGGAAGGCCGTAAGAAAAGAGTTAGGGATAGGACGATTTTCATACTACACCCCCGTATTAAATAACCCAACTCTCCCATTAACCATCTTCAAAGATAACTGTGTTAAAAAATGGTACAACCTGGGAATAACACAACTAGGGGATTTTTATACTAATCAGGGGATTAAATCTTTTGAAGTCTTGAAAGGAGAATTTGGCCTAGATTGGCGGGACTTTTTTAAATTTCTTCAAATTAGAACCTTTCTAACTCATAAATTTGGATTAAGAAACATCTGGGAAAAATCTATGATTATAGAGATAATTATACATTCCAAGAAACAGTCGATTGGCGGAGTGTATGAGGCATTGCTGGATAAACTTCTGGATGATTTAGATAAAATGGCAATAAACTGGCAAAACAAACTCAGTATTTCTAAAGAAGGATCTCTAGACTCCTGTAAATTAGCTCAAACGCTTCTTATCTCCACCAAACTTCAGACACAATTTTATAAAACCTTCTTCTGTCTCTACTATACACCGAATAAGATTGCAAAATGGGGAACTGGCAATGGGACTTGCTGCCCGAGGTGTAATCTATTTAAAGCAGATTCTATCCATATATTTGCCATCTGCCCAGTGCTAATGCCTCTGATCAATCAATCAATCAATCAAAGACATTTCTAGAGCGCGCTACATACCCGTAGGGTCTCAAGGCGCTGGGGGGGGGGGTGCCGCTACTGCTCGAACAGCCAGGTCTTCAGCTTCTTCCTGAAGGAGAGGTGGTCTTGGGTCAGGCGCAGGTCGGTCGGGAGGGAGTTCCAGGTCTTGGCGGCCAGGTAGGAGAAGGACCTTCCTCCTGTAGTCGCTCTTCGGATGCGGGGGACGGCGGCGAGGGCGTGGCTGGCAGATCGGAGGTGGCGTTTGGGAGCGTAGAAGTTGATTCGGCTGTTGAGGTAGCTCGGGCCTTGGTCGTGTAGGGCTTTGTGTGCGTGGGTGAGGAGGCGGAAGGTGACTCTCTTGCTGACGGGGAGCCAGTGGAGGTCTCTCAGATGTCCGGAGATGTGGCTGGTTCGTGGGATGTCGAGGATGAGTCTGGCTGAGGCGTTTTGGATCCGCTGGAGTCTCTTCTGGAGCTTGGCGGTGGTGCCGGCGTAGAGGGCGTTGCCGTAGTCCAGTCGGCTGGTGACGAGGGCCTGGGTGACGGTCTTCCTGGTCTCTGTGGGGATCCACCAGAAGATCTTCCGTAGCATGCGTAGGATGTTGAAGCATGACGAGGAGACGGCGTTGACTTGCCTGGTCATGGAGAGGGAGGAGTCCAGGATGAAGCCCAGGTTGCGTGCATGGTCTGTCGGTTTGGGTGCGGTGCCCAGGGCGGGAGGCCACCAGGAGTCGTCCCAGGCGGAGGGTGAGGAGCCCAGGATGAGGACCTCCGTCTTGTCTGAGTTCAGCTTCAGGCGGCTGGTCGTCATCCACTCGGCTACCTCTTTCATCCCTTCTTGTAGGTTGGCTTTGGCGGCGGCGGGGTCGTTGGTCAGGGAGAGGATCAGCTGGGTGTCGTCGGCGTAGGAGATTATGCTGAGGTTGTGTTTGCGTACGATGGCCGCGAGGGGGCTCATGTAGACGTTGAAGAGGGTGGGGCTCAGAGAAGATCCTTGGGGGACGCCGCAGATGACTTCGGAGGCCTCTGACTTGTATGGTGGTAGGCGGACTCTCTGTGTTCTACCGCCGAGGAAGGAGATGATCCATTCTAGCGCCTTGTCCTGGATTCCGACGTTGCTGAGGCGCCGTACTAGGGTGCGGTGGCAGACCGTGTCGAAAGCCGCGGAGAGGTCTAGGAGGATGAGGGCCGCTGTTTCTCCATTGTCCATCAGGGCTCGGATGTCATCGGTGGCGGCGATGAGGGCGGTCTCGGTGCTGTGATTGGCTCGGAAGCCGGACTGAGAGGGGTCGAGGGATCCGTTTGTCTCGAGGAAGGCGGCCATCTGCTTGTTGACGGTCTTCTCGATGACTTTGGCTGGAAACGGGAGAAGCGAGATGGGGCGGTAATTCTTGAGGTCGGTGGGGTCCGCTGTTGGTTTCTTGAGTAGGGCGCTGAGTTCGGCGTGCTTCCAGCTCTCCGGGAAGGTGGCGGTGTTGAAGGATGTGTTGATGATGTCTCGCAGGTGGGGTGCGATGACAGCGTCGGCCTTGTTGAAGACGTGGTGAGGGCAGGGGTCAGTCGGGGATCCGGAGTGGATGGAGTTCATCGTGCGGATGGTGTCTTCGGTACTGATCGGGGTCCAGGCGTGGAGGGTGGTGGTGGGGGGTGGTTGTTCGGTCATGCTGTGCGTTGGTTGGTTGTCGAAGCTGCTGTGTATGTCTGTGATCTTGTTGTGGAAGTATGAGGCGAGGGAGTTGCAGAGGTCTTGCGATGGGGTGATGTCGTTGTTTCCTGCGCTGGGGTTGGAAAGCTCTTTCACGATGTTGAAGAGTTCCTTGCAGTTGTGTGCGTTGTTGTCCAACCGGTCCTTGAATGCTGTTTTCTTGGCGGCGCGGATCAGCTGGTGGTGCTTCCGGGTAGCAAGCTTGAAGGAGGTCCTGTTGTCCGGTGTCGGTTCCCTTTTCCAGACTTTCTCGAGGGCTCGGCAGTTCTTCTTGGAGCTCTTGAGTTCGTCGGTGAACCATGGGGCCTTCTTGCTGCCAGGTCTGCTGGGCGCGGTCCTCAGTGGGGCGAGTTCGTCCGCGCAGTTGCTGATCCACTTCGTGAGGTTGTCGGCGGCCTGGCTGGGGTTCGCTGAGCTGGCAGGAGGGTGCTGGCTCAGGGAGGTGGCGAGCTGGTCTGCTGTGATCTTGTTCCAGCTTCTGCGGGCGGCCTGTTGTTGGTGATGGTGGGTCGGCGTTCTCTTGAAGGTGAAGTGGACGCAGCTGTGGTCCGTCCAGTGAAGCTCTGTGGCGTGGCTGAAGTCGATGTCTGTGCTGGATGAGAAGACGGCGTCGAGAGTGTGTCCGGCAAGGTGGGTGGGGGTGGACACCAGTTGCTTGAGTCCCAGGTTGGCGAGGTTGTCGAGCAGGGTGCTGGTGTTGCGGTCGTTGTTGTTCTCCAGGTGGAAGTTGAGGTCTCCCAGGAGGATGTAGTCAGCGGAGGGGAGGGCAAGCGGGCTGACGAAGTCGGCGATGTCCTCGCTGAATTGGGTGCGTGGTCCAGGGGGTCGGTAGATCAGGGTGCCTCTGAGGGTGGTGGTCGGGTTGGTGTGGATCTGGAAGTGCAGGTGTTCGGCGCTGGTCGAAAATTTGTGCTTGCTTAACCGTTCTTCTCCCCGTGTTAACTATTTTTTTTTTCATAGCGTCTGTTCTCGCTTGTTTTGTCAAAACATAGAGAGGTTTTTAACCTCTGTCCTTCACAGAAAGGTTGTTTTGCCTCCAGAGGCAATGGTACTTGGGGTTGTTGATACAGAAAAACTTGAGGATGGCTATGATCTAGTATTTGTGGCCATGGCCGTCTGGAGGCTATGCTTAGCATCGGCCTGGCTAGACCCGATACCGCCTACCTTTCAACAATGGCTAGCTAGGCGCTTAGCGCTGCATAACATCGAGATAGCTATTTATAAACGGAAAAACAGAAGGCGACGGGAAAGGGGCATGAATATCTGGACTCCTCTTACACTTTGGCGAGATTTACAAATTTGATTTATTACCAATGCTGCAACATGTTTATGCTATTTCTGCTAGCTGTATTCCTTTTTTTTTTTTTTTCATTTATTTATTTCTTATTGATTTCTTTTTTCTTTTGTCTTTGGAATATTTCCTGTAAGATTTCCTATAATAGTTATGTAAATGTGATAAACATAAAAATGTATGATGTAAAAATACAAATTGTCTACCTGTCCGGGGGGGGGGGGGGATTAAAAATATGTTAAAACCAATAAAAATATTAAAAAAAAAAAAGGAAGCTTCAAGTTAGAGAGTGAAAACGCTTTTTAGAATGCCCTAAAAATTGTGATAAAGATATTTCAATATGTTTGACATAAAGAATAGGTACATTTCATGACAATATTGAAATGGGAAATAACAGGAACAAATATTTACTCGACATTACAAAAATATTAGAGACTAAATTTAAGCATTATAGGAAATACTGAGGTTCATGTGCTAATAATCCATTTGGTAAAAAGTGGTTGCTTGTAAAGTCAGCTCACTACTGTGTCTGTGATTGCTTTTAAATGAAGGCATTTTTTAATGCACCCCATTTTACTTTCAGATTCACAAATGTCCCCTTGGGTTACTACTTCCTGTTACTGTTTTTCAGCCCACATATGGTTTCAAAGCTTAATACATACCTTAAGGATGTATTAAATATTCAGAAGGGAAACTATTAACATTCCCCTTCCAAATTCTGAATTGTTAAATGGGCTTAGTAGATTTCAAAAAGGGGTGTAGCATTTGCAAACTCTGTGAATTACCAAACCAGTGAATTTTTTTAACAATAAAACCCTTGGTACATGAGGCCATTTTTCTCAATTCCCTCCAAATTAAGTTTGCTGATAATGTTAGTTGAATGATCACGGGTGCACGTACCTATTTAGTGTTAGTGTTTTGCTTCAGATCGAATAAAAACCATCACACCTAACTCTTACACAATACTTAAAGACAGAATTTTTGACATCCAGCTTTAATGTTTTGTTAAATATATTTGCAAATGTTGCCACTTAAACAGGAAAGAAGCTAAAGCAGTCTCTGGACATAAAATAGGATGTAATCATAATCTTTAGATACATTTTCTGAGTTTCAGGAACAATGTGTGTCTTCTGTGTTTACTCTAAACCACTATAATAAGCAAATTCAATCCTTTTAGATTTGATCTGTTTGTACTGGTTTCTATTGCAGACAATAATCTAGATTTAGACCAAGGATCAAATCCACCCATGGCTTTTAAATTCTATTTATCAATGATCTCTATTAGTGTTATCACAACTAAAACTGTAATAGAACTGATCTGAGAGATGGACCTTCAAGTATTATGCTCAGTCAATTTATTGAACAATCTATGGAGTTCAAATCTGAATAGATTAGATCCACAAGCATTGCCTGACCACTTTATTTTACATCAATAGATTACTTATCAGCACCTTTTCTCTAAGTACAATTCACTCATCTTCTATTTCCGCGGAGCTCGTGCTGGGTCTGTTTGAACTCTTTTAAAATATGACATTTAAATGTCCAAAAGTTCAGGAATTCTAGTTTCAAGCCTGGTCAAACTTTAATGAATTCTACACCAAAAGATGCCCTTCTGTTCCTACATTTTATTGTGCACCATGAATCAGAAATGTCATGTTTTTGATTTCGGAGGTAAAATTCTAGACATATTTATTGTTGTTGCCATCCGAAAAATTATCACTAATTAGGACGATAACCTCAAGTGGTCCTGTGATGCTTGCTGGAATGGGAAGTGTTTAATTAGAAGGTGGATTGAATTAAAGTTTAGGTGACAATTTTACAAAAGTGTATGGATTTTGTATATATTTAAAATTGTTGATCTCCAAAAAGGCCTAAATCAATAAATTGAATTGAAATTCAACTTTATCATCTGAATCCTATTGTTGGAAAAGATGTGATTTTGAACCCCATGAGGCGGTTCTTTTCCAGAAAGCATTCAGGTTGTAATCATGAGTCACATAATGCTGAGGAGTTTAAAATATTCAAATTGAATTCAAATTACACATGAAATGTTCATTGTTCCATATATTTCTCTTAGTATTTTAGTGTGCGGACTTTATTGCTTAAGGAAAATAATTAGTATTTGTTTTTCTATATGTAGGAGGCATTACATTTATGAAATCACTGTATCCCACCTTCTTTCCTTTCCTGTTCTTTATGAACGTTTCTATTGTTGAACTTTAAAGGTTGCCCATAATTAAGAATTGTGTTCTACATAACTTTGCTGTTACAGTATGTTGATTTCTATGTACAACTTTTGTCTCTTATGTCAATAGCAACTGATGTTTTGTTTTGTTTTGCTTTAATAATCAGATTATGTTTATTAGGTTTTATTATTCAATAAAATGTTTCAAACACAACAAATGGTAGTTGATCTGTATTTACAACTACAGCATTGTTATTGTATGGGCACTTTCAAAGGGGCCAAAAATATGGTCTGCGTTTTGACGGAGGACCACATTGGCATCAGCAGGGAGAGGTTAGGGCAGGTGATTGGGGGTATATGTAAGGTTGGAGTAGGGGGAACAACGCATGTACATTGTGTGGACTGCTGAAAATGACTGTGATCCAATGTTCTTTTAGCGTTTACAAGGGCCCCCAACCGAGGGGCGCTTCCTCTTAGCGCCTCCTGGACACAACCCATTGCCAGGGGTCATGTCAGGGACTGACCTAAAAATTGGCGACTAGGCACCGACCCGACCCGTGTGACAAAAACTGGTGTACGGAGGACGATACCCCCAGCCTGGTCTTGAGGCATATCTTGAGGTATGTCCACCAAACCTATTTGAGTGGACTGAGGCTGAGTATGGGAACCGGCATATGGTGCAACAGAAGAAACCACTAGGGAAGGGTGGGAAGGTGAACGAGATAATCGTCTAATAGCTAATTCAATCTCCTTGTTCAGAACCCCAGCAGCGTGCTGCAAAAAAGCGTCCTATGTATGACTTTTATGGTTTTTTCTTTTATAAAACCAAATAAAGTTTGTTGAATTCCCTAGTGTTTAGAAGAAACATAGATTAGACAGTACTGGACCTTAAAGTAAGCCTTTTCTGCCTGCTATTGCTGCATTTGGTGAGCAAAGTTTACACAGAAAATAACTTTATTGGTATGAAATAAAATCTTAGGCATCACTATCTCCTTATGCCTTTAGTCTCTTATCTGTAAACATTTTAAGTGCTTGGAAACGGGCTCTGTTAAAGTAGCGAGTGCTTTAAAAAATCCTTGTGAAACCCCCAACTAGGTGTTTAGTTCACTGAGTTGGGCAGCCACAAACCTCACTCATTTATTCCTGGCTTGACCTCTTTGCCAAAATATTGTGGTTGAGAACTCTCTATTAAAGGTCTGGGCAGCTTGCACTCAGTGGCATTTCCTTGATAAGAACAGTCCCGGTCTCACCATCACAGACAGTGACATCCACGTTGTGTAACAAACAAGATGGAATCTAAAAAACAGATTTGTTTTTCTTAATTCTCAGCCTACCCTTGTGACAAATTGTGTTCTCAAGATCTGACTCTTCGTTTTTAACAGTTACAGGTATAACTTAAATCAAACTAAACATTTCAGCTAAGTTTGTGATAGAAAAACAGGACTGTAACCTTGGGTAGTCTTAGATGCATACTTCGTATCATCCCACTTGTACCATGCAGCAAGCCGCAGCTAAACCGCCACCCAACTTATTGGCCATCTTACACGAGGTCTTTGAACACTGCACAAACATGCATGTACACGCTGCGGCTGCCAGCTGCATCCTGCTTATGTTGTAGGTTTTCTCTGCCATGTTTCGTTAACCAGAAGCTTGGAGAGAAGCCACAATGATTTATTAATTCTTCAGAAATCGAACGTGGAGTTTTGAAACTTCTAATGGATATATGAATCCCTCTCTTTTACTTCTACTTTAAGTTCTTTGACTCTAAGTTCCCTGACTGATTGTAACAAAATGTAAATTTTAGCTAGGACAAGTGGATACTGCCCTTATAGAATCCCTTTGGGATCGTAAAGAAGTGTCGCACTCAGCGCGACTTCCTGCAAATTCGTTTTTCTACTGCCCCGCACTGAAAAACTTGGAAAGATTGCATCAAAGATGGCATTATGAACTTTGGCACTGTATCTTATATAGCGATCCTAATTTAATTAATTTTTTTAATTAGGTTACTTTGCCCGTGGACAAAACATTGATCCACAGTTTTCATCTCATCCTGGCTGGGAAGTGAGTCTTAACATGCTTTCCACATTTGACTAGCCTCCAGATTTAAATAACATTAGGCTAACAAGGGCTTTAATTCCCATTCAGGGGCCTTTTTAGTTCTCGCTTAGGTAGCGCTTGCACTGTCCCTTTGAGACATGGTGTGTTCAGGATATGGGAGTGAAGCTCCACCCACTTTCTGCCCATCTTTTTAATTGTCTCCTGTTACTGTCATTTGTAAATGGTGGCTTTTCATTGGTCAATAGAATGCACCCAGTATATGGAACGCACTCCCTAAAAACCTCTGATGCCACCGCTCCTTCTCCTGCTTCAAAGGAAACCTGAAACTCCTTCTCAACAAGTACCTTACCACACACGCCAACTGAACTAGGCTCCAAAACACTCTCTCCATGACTCGACCGTTTGGGGTAGTTAGTTATTTGATTGTTTCAGCTGTCTAGTATGTCATTTACTTCTATAATTTATGCTGTTCTAATTAGTCTGTACACTGTAAACACACCTTTTTTTTTTCCTGATTCTCTTTATCCCTGTTAATGCTTGCCCGTTAATCTGTAGTATAGCATTCTAAGCAGAACTATGTTCTTCTATTTCTCATTTCATGCATTCTATGTAAAGCCACATTATGCTATTTATTTTTATGTAAAGCGCTCTGATACCTTTGCATCTAGCTTACGCTATATAAAATTTTTAAATAAATAGGTTTAGTACTCCCTTAGCGCCACCTTTTCTCATGTTGTAAACCCCCACTGGGACTGCCCCCTTACATGTGTTGCTTCGCTGTATGTTTTATTTACAATCTGGAGCACTATTTTCTTAAGACTTTCTCCAACCTGCTGTTACAGGCACGACACGCTCACCAGAAACGAATTGACTTTTCTTTTTTGCAATGCAGCATGCCCTGCTTGGATTTTAATAATGGGGGCCGCTCGACATTCCTTTTGTCGTGCGTGTCTCGTTATATATATATATATATATATATAAATAGTACAGTCTCCACACTCTCACGAAGTTTCTGCTTCCACTCGCGAAAAAAGGAGAAACGGACCCTCACGGCTCAGGCAGGAAGATTTTATTTCATTTAACTCCCTCTGCGACGCGTTTCGAGCACTGAGTGCCCTTGATCACACACAGGGTATTACATCCGCCATTGTTTTTAACCAGTTGCATCATACATCACGTGACCATCACCCAATAAACATAGTAGAGATACTTCGCGTCTCACATCATATATTATCACGAGGTTGGTGTTTATACCATTCATGAGCTAAAACAAACTTAATTGCATTTATGATCTGTTATTTTAGACTGCGTAAAATGCAGTATTGGAAAATTCATTTTTGCAGTGGATAATATAAATATAATAAATACATAGAAATATCACTAAGAACATTTTCTGTATAAAAATATATATATATATTTTTTTATAAAAAAATATAAAATCACTTAAAACTGCAATGCGGGGCATAGTTACTTGTAAACATTCTTATTCTATATGTAAACAAATCAATTGTGCAAAATAGTTCAAATGTGCAAACTTTCGCAAATTATGTAACTGCCCCTTTCCCATATTTTTCATGCATAAGTTTGGTTCCTTTTCCCACATAGGATTTTATATCAACATTAATGCTTGACACCTTTAACCTCATAAATCTATCTGTTGTAGCGAGATCAACTTTCTAGTTTAGTATCTGTGTTTGCTTCTCCTGACTATTCTCAAAAAATTGTGGGGTATTTGATGTGTAATCAAAAAAAACTTTATTGATACACATCCATCACCGTTTAATACCAACTACCATCTCCCTACAGAGAAAAGCAATGAATTAAAAAAAGAAGAAGTGTATGTGAATTGTGACTGTTTGCATTATATCTAAAACTATAACTATAAAGTGAAAAAAGATGGTTTTTATGAACGGGAAGTACTAATCTGATATCAGCAATTCCAAAGTTTCCAAAGAAAGGATTTAGAAAAAGAAGTGAAGCTAGTGAGATAAAAAGCACTTATTCCTTAAACTTACATAATCTAATCCTCTGAATATTCATCCATTTATCATAGGTAGCTACATCAATCTTCATGTTATGTTTAGTTTATAAAAAATTATACATATCTTCAGTGGTGTTTAACCCATTTGGATTTTTGCTGTCCAGTTCTAATATCATGCGAGTTTCCAACTTCCTTAGAATTTTTTCTCTGTTGCCTCCCCTTCGTAAGGGACCTACTGCCTTGATGACATAGTATGATAGACAGTTCAAATCATTGTTATGAACTGACTTGAAATGTCTAGCGACCGGGTATGCACCATCATTGTTTACAATGGCTCTGAGATGCTGCAAGATTCTGACGTGCACCTGCAGCTTGGTGCTACCCACATAGCGTAAGCCGCAAGTGCACGTCAGAACATACACAGCATACTCAGTCTTGCAACTATAACTACCCTCAATCGCAACTGGAGCATCAGAGAAGGGAGTTGTATAGTGTGTAGTATTCGTGCCAAATTTACAGGCACGGCATGATGGACATTTAAAAAAACCTGTTTTGGGTTTCAGCCATGTAGTTACCACACTGAGTTCAGGACTTGTTTTTACTAACTCAGTTCTCATGGATCGAGATTTTCTATATGTAATGGTAGGTAATTCAGGTAATCTACCGCCCAGGACACCATCTGTCAAAATAATGGGCCAGTTCTTTTTGATGATTGCTTTTACCCTTCTTTCTTGTTTGCTAAATGTGGTGATGAAACGTGGACATTCATCATCATTGTTAGCAATAGGTTCTTTGGGGGCTAGTAGTGATTCTCTAGATCTTTCATCTGTCTTCTTGAGTGCTCTATTGAGGGTGGAATTACTGTATCCTCTTTCTCTTAACCGCCCTATCATGTCTTCTGAGCATTTTGTATATTCCTGTTGGGAACTACAGATACGTTTAAGTCTTAGTAGTTCACCAAACGGGATGCTTTCAATGAGGTGTTTGGGATGTTTACTGCTCGCATGAAGTATACTATTACCAGCAGTCGGTTTTCTAAATAGTGTGGTTTCCAGTGTACAGTTACTAATTGATACTTGTACATCTAAGAAATCTACCTTATTACTGCTGATGTTAGAAGTAAATTTAAGATTGCTGGAGTTGTTATTGATTGTTCTAACAAATTCCTGAGCACTTACTTCATCTCCATCCCATACACAAAAAACGTCATCAATAAATCTAAGCCAATGATGGACTTTGTCTATGTTGGGTAATTTCCTTAGGACCTGTTCCTCCCACCAGCCAACATGTAAGCATGCATAGCTGGGGGAGAAACAGGACCCCATAGCCACGCCTCTTTCTTGCTTCCAAATAATTTTATCAAACATAAAGAAATTATTGTTAAGACACCAGGCAGATATATATATATATATATATATATTCACTGAAAAAACCATAGGTTTCATACACATTATAGTTAGGAAATAGCATTTAAAAAACCTTACAAATTCACTGAAAAAACCATAGGTTTCACACATGTTATAGTTAGCTGGACATTTCACTCGTAAAAAACCAATGAAATTCCTCCGTTATAGTTAGTTCAGCTAACTATAACTCGCGCGCCCGCAATCCACTGCTGATGACGTCACATATTACATCACTCATGACATGGTCAGTGACATCACTCATGACATCACTCATGACATCTCAAATGACATCACTGATGACATCACTGATGACGTCATCCATTGAGTATCTGTTTCTCAACAATTTTAATATGTTTAATATATATAGGGAAAGGCCTGTTGAAGAATGAGTGGGTGTACAAGTGTGTAAATGGATGATTTTCTGTGGTGCATAACATGATTATATAAGTGAGTCATTAAATGTATCTTACTGCAGACTAGTGACTAAACTGTGTAAATGTGTGTATGTTGGTGTATAAGTGGCTGCATGGTTTTGAGAACAGCTATATGAGTGTCTATATGGGTAATTGATTGGTTGTCTGAGTATCTGTATGGGTTCGTGAGTGTTTGTGTGGGTAGGGTGTGTGTCACTCTATGCATAAATGTGTGAGTGGGTGATTCTATGGGTGCATGGTTTTAAGAGTGCATCTGTGATGGACTGTATGGTTGAGTGAGTGTATGTATGGGTGTGTTAGGGATTGAATGTATACCTTAGTAGTACATTTATGACTAACTACATATGTGAAAGGCAGTATATGTGCGTGTAGGAGTATATAAGTGAGTAGATATGAGAGTGTGTGATTGTGAAAGTGACTGTATGGATGAGTGTGTGCTTGTATCAATGATTCTATAAGAGTGTAAGAATGTGATACTATTTTTATTTATTTTTATTAGTGCCGTATTATATGGTTCAGAATTATGGGGTTTTGGCAACCTGAAACAACTAAGTCTTGCTGAAAACAAGTTCCTACGTTGCCTAACGGGAGTTCCCCGAAGTACCCCAATGATTCCATTAGCCTATGATCTGGGCAGGAAAAGATTTGAGGATTTGGCACGATTGCGCCCACTCCTATATTGGAGACGTATCATGGTCACACCGGAATTGGCCCATTATGCTACAGCCCTAAAAGATATCATTAGGGCCGACCAATTTCATTCTATATCATGGCTTAAAGAAATCAGAGACTTATTAATAAAACTAGATTTGGGGCATCTATGGGATGATTTAAATGGGCTAAAATTTCCTCCCAAGTCTGCACTCAAAAAAATGTACTGGGATATGATTACAACATCTGTTATTATTACTGGCCAGAACACCAATCTAACAGGACGATATCTCGACATCAAAAGTATTCCATCTTGTGAGGCTTTTTGGGATTATATAGAGAGGCCTTTTGATAGAAAACTGTATTTTCAGTTTCGAATTGGGACCCTCCCTGTTAAAACATTTACACAGAATTGGCTACCCAACGATGATAATTGTTGTCCTCACTGTCGAGATTTGATTGAAGATGCTGGTCATTTACTATTTGTTTGTCCATTATATGTCACTCCACGTCGTAGATGGATAAAACCAGTATGTTTAAATTTGGGAATACGTAGATACAAGGATGCCTTGAGAATACTCGAATCTGATTGCACTCAATATTTGGTCATTGCTGTAGCAAAATTCTTGGGGTGGGCCTGGGTTATACGTTCACGCACCCTAAAAATGTTAGAAGAAGGATAAAGAACATCTGACACCAAGGACATTGTTCTATTTTTAGCATAAATTTGTTTTTAATCGATGTTATCAATTCATCGGAACTATTCGCCAGCATCATGGTTTAATGTATTTTTAAGATTGTATATTGTTTTAATATAGTATTTATATTTATTGTTAGGATGTAAATATGCTTTTATGACAATGCTGTCGAATAAAGCTTTGAATTTGATTTGATACTATTTTTATGAGTAAGTGAACTTGAGTGTGTTTTAATGCATAGGTGAGAAAATGGGAGTGTGATTATTTGCATGACTGAGTAGGTGTAAGAGTAGCTCTATGGATACTTGTTAGTGTGTGAGTGTCTATATAAGTGTTTAAATGTATATGATAGTTTTGTACGGAGTGACTGTAAGTATGAGTGACTGTACAGGTGAGCGAGTGGAGGTATATGAAGACCTAAGAGTTAATAAGTGGGTATGTAGTCATCGGTATTGCACTATATATGGTTTTGAGAATGGAACTGTTAAATTTTTAGTTGGTGTATCAAAGGTTATATTAGGGTGTGAGAAGATGCGGTAATTTTTTACATGGATGATGTCATCAGTGATGTCATTTGAGATGTCATCAGAGATGTCATGAGTGATGTCACTGACCATGTCATGAGTGATGTAATATGTGACGTCATCAGCAGTGGATTGAGTAAAATGTCCAGCTAACTATAACATGTGTGAAACCTATGGTTTTTTCAGTGAATTTGTAAGGTTTTTTAAATGCTATTTCCTAACTATAACGTGTGTGAAACCTATGGTTTTTTCAGTGAATTTGCAAGATTTTTTAAATGCTAATTCCTAACTATAACGTGTGTGAAACCTATGGTTTTTTCAGTGAATTTCAAAGGTTTTTTAAATGCTAATTTTAGAATTTTTTATATATTTCTTTTACAAAAATTTCCCTATGTATACATTTATAAATTATCTTTATCCTTTAATTTGGTGTCGCTCATTTTTTTTTTACTTTGAATTTGGATAAACTTGAACAGCATAGTTAATATCTTCTATTAACTTATGTCCACTTTATTTCTTTTTTTTTCTATAAATTTTTAGGGTGCGCGCACTGAGCTCGGACCTAGTACGTCTGCGTACGTTTTTCATGTATGCATGCGTACGTTATCTACGTACGCATACATATGTTTTAGTGCGCGCTCGCAGCGCGCACCTAGTACGCATGCATACGTTTTTTGTGTACGCATGCGTACGTTATATACGTACGCATACACACATAAAGATTCTTTTCCAAACCAGCTGTTTTTGAAATGTTTTTCTCCAGAGAATCCATTTTAGTAGCCAATTTGCCTGTCAATATAATAGTTATTCGTTCATGTTGAATTTTATCCACAGCTTCCAGTTTTATGCTCTCTTCATTTTCCAATTTCAAAAGTTCTTTATTGAATACAGAGCATTCATGTAGTGTTGGCATTAAGCAGATTACAGTATTTTTTTCAGCAATTTTCTTGTATATTTTCTCTGGAACTATTTCTTCTGTTGTAAACAAATTAGTCAGCAATCGACTCTGTAATACTTTTCTGCCATGTTCTGTGAGTAGACCAATTCTTATATCTTTCAGAATACTTGCATAGTCCTCATCATTGGCTTGCCTCATATTGGTAATGAGTTCCTTATACTCAAAATATTTCCAAATATTTACATTGCCTATACTTCCTAACGACTTTTTCGTGTCTTCATGTATAAGTGTATGGAATACCGGCTGTCCTTTAACTGGAGTAAGTTGCAAAAGATCCCCAAAAACTATGACGTGTTTTACTCCAAATAACACGTCATACTCTGACTTCAGAATTTGCTGCATTCTTAAATGCACAAAGGCAAGCATTAAGTTTAATACCATGCTTACCTCATCAATAATGAGTACTTTCAATTTCTTCAATACTCTTGAAACTTCCAAGCATGCTTCTCCTGCTAGTTTGTGGTACTGTATTTTGTTCTCATGCTCTACTGGTAACATTAGCAAACGATGTAAGGTAACTCCTTTTATGTTATACGCTGCCAACCAAGTTGGAGCAGTAACAACACAAGACAAAATGGAATCCATTTTCTTCTGTAGGTAGCTTCTAATTACTTTAATTAAGAAACTTTTTCCAGTTCCTGCTTGTCCACTTACATATATTCTCATTGGTTCAAAAGATGTGCATGAGCACTCTTTATTTTCATGTAGTAATCCGTGATCAATTTTTTTCCTGACTTCTTCATAAATTTGTTTTTGTTCTTCATTCAGTTGCTGCTCCAAATATGTTAAGTCTACTAAATCTTCCTGAGCTTGATTCATAGCTGTTTCCACTTCATTCATGGCTATTGCTGCTTCATTTTCTACGATTGGTTGTCCTAGAGGATCTTGACTGAATGTCCCAGAACTTTGACTGTCTTGAGAACTGTCTCTAGCTACTTCAGCTGCAATTGTTGCTTCTTGTTCAATTTCTTCATTTAACATTTGAACATAAGTTGTGAAAGTACTGCATTCTATGCTGTCTTTGCTAGCATTGAAGGAATCTTCATAACTCTGGAATTCTCCAAGTAGTTCGTCCTCTGAACGCCATGGTTTAAACAGCTGCAAAAGTGCCAAGTAGTAAAATTCCTTTTTGTCAGGAGTGTCGCAACTCAGCTTCCGGTGATTTATCAAACTTTCTTTTGTTTGCTTCACCAAACATCCTTCCTCACCACTGACTTTATATTTTCCATTGTTGATATCTTCTGTGGCATTCCATTTAAAAATGAAATTCTGCAGCACTTCATAAAGACACATGTCCTCAAGGTGATGACTTCTTTGTGGGTAATATGTGTCCCAACATGTTTGTTCTTAAAATGTCTGTACTTTCTGGTTCGAACTCTGCTAAATATTAAATTTCTCGAATAGATTTCAGTACCCGATTTCGCATTCCTGCAAGGCCTAAACTTACCCAAATTATTCTTCTGGATTTGGAGTACAGACTTGCAGATGAAAACCTATCTGAGCATTCGTAGGATCCAATTTCTCGATGCGATAACATCTTTAAACTGAAACTGTATAGCTTCTTACTGACAGTCTTCTCGTGAGAAATCTCTTCCCACATTTCCTTCAATTCCGTTTTCTCAGATTTAGTGATGTAAGATGTGACATACCGAGCAACAGCAATAGAATTGTCAGCCACATACTGTATATCCATGTTAGCATTCCACATGGATAAAATGACTGGATTGTAGTCATTTATATATTTTGACTCTTCTTTTCTTCTTAGGTTGTAGGTATTCTTAGGCGATTTTCTTGTAATAGTATGTCGCACAGCTGACATAAAACTGTTTACTCTTCCTTTTGAAAGAACAGGTCGTGGAAATCCAAATCGACATTTTGTGTAGAATTTATCTTTACTCTTGTACTTTCGTCGACAGTATTTTCCACATCGATGACTTGGGAAGCGTAAAACTTTCTCTTTTAAGTTTTTCTCTTCTGTGCTTTTAGGTATAGCACATGTTGCATATCCTTCAATGAAAGATAAAACTGCTTCATCAGCATCTGTTCCAAATTTTGGGGCATCCTTGATCCACAACAGCATATGAATATGAGGAGCACCTCTTGCTTGGTACTCTTTTCTCCAAAAGAAATCCACAACTTCTCCAAGAGGTGGATTTTTTTTATTGCAGATGAAGGACATCATAGCCTCAAATCTATGATTAAAATATCTGCAAACATTAACCGGATCCAATGAGCACAATTCTCCTGCTGTCTTGTATTGTATGTTTTTAATGTTTGAATTTGCCTCTCGCAGAAAATCCAGTAAATCATCCCAAGCGTACTCAGCACAGCTCAGGGTAAGGAACCATGTAGGAGTTCCTAAATTCCGTAACATACACTTCAATTCTCCATGGCGTCGGTACCAATATTCATTAGTTCCACGCTGACAAGCCATCAAATTGATCAATTGAGATTCCAAATGATCATCTCGCTGTTGCACTTTGTTGATAAAGTCCTTTGCTGACACATTATGTAGATGTACTCCAGTTTTCAAAATGTGATTTACTGCATAAGATAGTGCAGACAAGTCACTTTCAAATAAAAGATGAAACAAATAAGGAATACTTTGGCGAAATCTGGGATCTTCTGCATATAATCTTGTAGTCCGATACTCCGAAGCAGGAATCTGTACTGGACGTTCATCATATCGTCCACCTTCTCCTGTAGGAAACAGTTGGGGAAAACAACGAGCTTCCAAGCTCTCCTCCCATACACTCACAGGAGTTCCTTTTGCTTTCTTCATCTGAAACAGATCAATAGCGTTCCCCATAACTTCTTTAGAATGAAGAGGATGTATGCTGAAATGTTCATAAATTTCTTCTTCTTTTGACTTATCCACTTTTTCAATTTGCCCAGTTGGTATTCCTGTGTCTTCTAGTATTTCTTCTTCATCTTCATCTTCATCCATATAAATGGCTTCATACCATTTTTTTTTTTTTTCAAATACAAATTTGCTCTTTGTACTTTTCGTACATCCACCAGCTCCTGCCAAATTTTCTTATTCTTTGTAGGTACACCATTAACCAGAATAACTAATGGTTCAGTTTCCAAAGTATCTGCATCAATTGTTTCCATATTTTTTTTCAAATCAAATGGCAAATAGACAACTCTTCCTTTTAAACCTCTTTGTAAATCCGAAGGAGGTAATTTACTTGTTTTTGGCTCCATACGCACTATGGTCTGAAACGGATGGACACATTGAATGAGTATAGACTCATACGTATTTAAATCAGAAAGTTCTGGAGGAATATCAACCAATTCTAATTTATTATGTACAGCTCTTGCTGGCATTCTATTTTCTTCTAACTTGTTATAACAGTATTTACAAATACGCTGATCTTCACCCAATTCAAAACAATTTTCCAGAAATATATATGTTGCAAAATATTTCCACTTATAATTATCTTCATTTTCACTTTTTTTATACAGATCAACATTCCTTGTTTGAATTTTATAATGGCTTCTCCGGCAACAAATACAAGTAATATTTGTTCTTTCATTAGAGATGATAGTAAATTTTGTCATTTCATCTTCAAAATTTTTACTAACAGTAAGTTCTACATTCTCTTCCACATTTTCATCAATAACTGTGTCATTTTCTGCACTTTCTTGTTCTGGACCAAAGTAACAAAACTGAATCTCATCAGTAACCTTCACTACATCTGATACAGATCCACGGAACAGAGCATTATTCAACTCATTTAACTTTAGTGCTGGACTTTTAGAAAAATACAATGTTCTCACAAACTTTCTCATTTTAGTATGATGAACAGCAAGCATCCTAAAATGGTGAAAAACACTTTGACACACTTTCCTAGATAGACAAGCCAGAGAATGTCCTTGCAAACCAGTATTCTCTCTCACTCTGCATGGATCTAGTCTTTGAAGCACCTTAATTTTCTGTTTAACACTCTTTTTACTATATTCTCTTAGAAAGTCACGTAATTTATCAATAGATACCTGACGCACAGTACAAATACTACTACAATTCCAAGTGTACACTGGGGCTTTAGGACGTCTCCCCATAACCTCATCAGCCATCACTTCTTCCTCATTTCTTGGAACCATTTTCTCCTTTTCCATTACACAACCATCCTTAACTTCATATGCTCTACCATTGGTGTCAACTGCATGCAACAAACTATTACTTTGAAGATAACTCTCTTCATTAAAAAATGGTTCAGTACTTGAACTATGCTTCCATTCTCCTAAGAACACTTTACAAAAGTTATTTTTTTTACTTCTCTTTTCCTTTTGCTTTGTGACTTCATTGCATTGACTAATTTATCTAATCTACGCATCCTGTTCAAAATTAAAATGAATAGTTTTTTTTATTTCTAATGCCTTGGTAACAATACTTTCAATTAATTTCTTTTTGTTATAAAATTTGGTTTTCCTCTTATATTTTTTCACATCCTTTAGCAAATTTAACATCACTCTTCTCTGAAACATTTTTCGACGAATGTTTTTAAAATCTATTTTCCGTGTTAAGTCTCTCTTTCTTACTTCTGAGTCTACATTAGCATTTTGTTTTTGCTGTCGACTCTGTTGTTGTTTCGTACTTGAAACACTGTTTGAATTTATCTTTCGATCATTTTTTTTGGAAGATATTTTTTAAAAATTCTTTAGTTTGCTTACCAGAAGACTTTTTCTGTTTTCAAACACAAGCTTCTCCTCCTATTTTTTTTTTTAACAGTTGTCTTCAAATATAGTTGTTGTTTCTTTTCTTTTCTCTTTCTTGACTTTATAGGCATCTTTATATTTGTCCACTGTTGCTCAGCAATACCTGCAAAAAACAAAAAAAAAATACCTTTATGTAATTTTAATTCATTACAATTTTTTTTTCAACTTTTCAAATCCTTTCACATGAGCTGATCCTTTCCTACGAGTCCAAGTCTTACAAAACATGAATTAAATCTCTGACAACAATTCCTGTGTGCACACAGACTCATGGTGTGATTCTAGGCAGAAAACGATATTTGATTGGCAATTTGAAAGCACATTTACTACTGTTGAGGAGCAAATGATAATTACAGTGACAGCCTGACTCATTTTTCTTATATTTTAGAGAAGCAGAAAAGAGCACATGTCCTTACACCTATTTGAGACCATGACCATGTGTTACAGGGTGAGTGATTAGATTAGAGCAAAGGAAATGAGCCTTAGTGACATTGAATCTGTTTGTGTTACACACTGCTATCTGAAACACCACATACAGCTGAGTAGTACGCACGGGAGTGTAGGAGAAGCTGCTGCGTGTGTGCAAAAAGTGTGTTTATGGAGACTGTGTGTTGTCAGTTGCAAGAGAGATCTGCATGGAAACTTGCACAACTGCATGAAGAGTGCAGACATGCGTATAAGAGTAGATGTGTGGTAAGGGTTAATTTGAGTTTTGAACATGTAGGAACTACCTCCGCCATTGCAAGATTTGATGGTAAATCTACCCTGTGGTTTTCAAATGTGTTAGCATTTGCCTCTCATTTGTGAGATAGTGATTTCTGCTGAGTGCTAACCATCACAGTTGAAGAAAACAAGCTGCCCCTTTGCTACGAGTGCAAGTCTTACAGAACAAGAGCAACACAAATTAAATCTCTGACAACAATTCCTGTGTGCACACAGACTCATGGTGTGATTCTAGGCAGAAAACGATATTTCCTTTGGCAATTTGAAAGCACATTTAGTACTGTGGATGGAGCAAGTGATAATTACTGTGACAGCCTGACACATTTCCCTTATATTTTAGACAAGCCAAAAAGAGCACATGTCCTAACAGCTTCTTGAGACCATGACCATGTGTTACAGGGTGACTGATTAGACTACAGCAAAGGAAATGTGCCTTGATGACGTTGAATGTGTTTGCATTACACACTGCTATCTGAAACACAACACAGAGCTGGGTATTATGCATGGGAGTGTAGGAGAAGCTGCTGCATGTGTGCAAAGAGTGTGTTTCTGGAGACTGTGTATTGTCAGTTGCAAGAGAGATCTGCATGGAGACTTTTTCAACTGCATAAAGACTGAAGATATGTGTGTAAGAGTACATGTTTGGTAAAGGTTAATTGGAGTTTTGAACATGTAGGAACTACCTCACCCATTGCAGGAGTGGTAGGAAAATCTACCCTGTGGTTTTCAAATGTGTTAGCATTTGCCTCTCATTTGTGAGATAGTGATTTCTGCTGAGTGCTAACCATCACAGTTGAAGAAAACAAGCTGCCCTTTTCCTGGGAGTGCAAGTTTTACAGAACAACAGCAACACAAATTAAATCTCTGTCAACAATTCCTGTGTGCACACTGTCTCATGGTGTGATTCTAGGCACAAAACAGTATTCCTGGGTGATACCAGGGCCTTTCCTGAAAGTGCAAGTTTTACAGAACAACAGGAACACAAATTAAATCTCTGACAACAATTCCTGTGTGCATGTTGTCTCATGGTGTGATTCTAGACAGAAAACAGTATTCCTGGGTCATACCAGTACACCTTAACTTATGGTGAAGACATACTCCATAATATCTTTCAAGTTCAAGGCACTTAAATATCTTCCTTAACATAAAATGTAAAACACAACTTTTAAATTGGTAGGAAAAGGTACCATGCTATTTTCAAATGTTTGCATTTGCCTCTCATTTTTGAGATAGTGATTTCTGCTGAGTGCTAACCAACACAGTTGAAGAAAAGAAACTGCCCTTTCTTAAAAGTGCAAGTTTTACAAAACAACAGCAACACAAATTAAATCTCTGACAACAATTCCTGTGTGCACACAGACTCATGGTGTGATCCTAACCACAAAGCGATATTTTGTTTGGCAATTTGAAAGCACATTTAGTACTGTGGTGGAGTAAGTGATAATTACTGTGACAGCCTGACACTTTTTTCTTATATTTTAGACAAGCAGAAAAGAGCACATGTCCTAACAGCTCCTTGACACCATGACCATGTATTACAAAAAACAAGCTGCCCCTTTCCTGCGAGTGCAAGGGTAATAGAGCAAGACCAACATGAATTAAATCTCTGATAACAATTCCTGTGTGCACACTGTCTCATGGTGTGATTCTAGGCAGAAAACAGTATTCCTGGGTGATACCAGTACACCTTAACTTATAGTGAAGACATACTCCATAATATCTAACATGTTCAAGGCACTTAAATATCTTCCTTAACATAAAATGTAAAACACAACTTTTAAAGGGGTAGGAAAATGTACCATGCTATTTTCAAATGTGTTTGCATTTGCCTCTCATTTGTGAGTAACTAATTTCTGCTGAATGCTAACCATCACACTTTAAGAAAACAAACTGCCCCTTTTCTGCGAGTGCAAGGCTAACAGAACAAGAGCAACACAAATTAAATCTCTGACAACAAATCCTGTGTGCAGACAGACTCATGATGTGATTCTAGGCACAAAACAGTATTCCTCAGTGATACCAGTACACCTTAACTTACAGTGAAGACATACTGCATAATATCTTACAAGTTCAAGACAGTTAAATATCTCCTAAAACACAAAATGTAAAACACAACTTTAAAAGAAGAATGACAATTCTAATATTTATATCAAAAATCACCACATACATCCCCTCTCAAACTCATAACTCACCTTTAAAATTAGTTAGTTGAGAAAGAAATGTGGCACTCAAACAGCAGATTATCAGACCCAGAATCTCAGAGCTGTACACCTCTCTCCTCTCGCCACAACCAGTAAATGGCAATGTTTCCCTCTCTTTTTTCACACATATACATGTTAATGTAAAATCACAGTCTTTACCACATTTTTTCAAATGGAATCACACATTTCTATTGGTTGCAACTTTCAACCCCTTTCCAAATCATCCCTTCCCCCAACATGATTTCTGCCTGCTACCATAGCAACAGGTCATGGAACACTGGTGTGAGCAGAGAGGTCAGAAGGTCAGCACACAATGTTTCAAATCCAAAGAGCAAGAGTGCTTGACTTTTCAAACCTAACAGCAAATCCAAAGTAATGTTCAGTGGGAACACATGTTTCTGTACCAATCCAAAACATGCTTTTAAAAATGTAAACATACAGCCTAGTTTTAACTGTAAAATGGTTTGAATCAGCCAATGAGTTCTTTTTATTAAAAAAAAGTATGTATGCCTCCATTTTTCAACTGTCTTTCTTTTCATATTGCCATTCTACTGAAAGACACCTCCTGAGTGCATCCTGTTCTCCTTGGAAGATGTTCACAGTGTGGATTATAGGTCATAGCTATGTCTTCTGGAGTGAAAAGTATGCAGAAAAAAGAGGTATTTTCAAAGACCTTGCTTTGCCAAATGTAGACATTAAATGGATTGGTCAACGAGGGTTAAAGTGGCACCAATTAATGCCTTTGGTGAAAACCTTTCTACATCTCCCACAGCCTAACCTTATTATTGTGCACTGTGGTGGAAATGACCTAGGCACTTTAACTGGGGTAGGTCTGGAAATGCTTATTAAGGACACCTTTCTGCAATTGATGTCACTTTTTCCACAAACTGCCTTTGTATATTCTAATATATGCCAAAGGCAAAAGTGGAACTGGTCCAACCAATTTTGTCCGCAGATTGACAAAGCAAGAACGCACGTCAATAAGTCTGTTTCTGCTTTCCTCAGAGACTATGGTATGGGTTCTATATACCACAACAACTTGCATTACAACATGCAAGACATTTATAGAGGAGACGGTGTACATTTCAATGATGAAGGGAACAGTCTTCCTCTTGAACTTTAGACTCTGCATCGGTACTTACTTGTAGGTACCGAAAAACACTCAATGAACACAAGGGCTCTTTTTAGAGCCACCTAATATCTAAACACTTAAACTTGATTTTTATTTCTATTTTTTTTAATGTTTTTTTTCGGGTGCGCGCAGAGTGCGCGCACCTCGCGATGTTTTTAAAAAAAATTCAAATCATTTTTTTTTGCCCTTCGTGGTCCTACTGTGACCCCCTGACAATGGCTCGGGGGTCAAGAACTCCCTACTCTGCCCCCTATTCACGTTCTCCACCTTTCCTTTTCAATGCGACAGACAAAATGTCGGCCGACACTTCCTGATTTCGACCGATTCGAATGTTTACTGACATCTAACAACCAATCAGAATTACTCTCGCGCACGGCAGGGTGCGCGCACAGGGTTTGCACAGTGCGCGCACCCTGCGCGCGTATAGATATTGATATGCTTTTAAATGCTATTTTCTCAGGAAATACTGAACAGATTTACACCAGACCTGCAAAAGGCACTTCCTTGACCTTATGGCTACCTCTCTGCCAAATTTCAAGTAATTCTGTTCGGCCGTTCGGGCTGTAGCTGTGTCTAAAGGTCCTATGGAAAAATGCATGGGGAAAACGCGTTTTGGGACCCCCCTTTTTTCTCGGCCCCCACTTGACGAATCACCCCGAGACTTTCAGGGTAGGAGCTGAACGGAGCGCCCCATTAGTTTTGAAAATTTCGCGAGGATTCGTCAACCGGCGCCAAAGTTATTCAAAATAGAATTTTGAGATTTCCTATGGAAACACGGTCCTAACTATAACTATCTACTGGCGACCGCCAGTAGATAATATATATATATATTTTCCAAATGCATCCGATACTCTGAAGATGCCCTGCCTGGCGGACCGGGGCTCTTTACTCAGGCGTCGTCCGTATCATATATTCCAAAAGAGTCATCCTCTACTTCCAGAGGCAAATAGAGCCCACCAGCCGGTGTAGTCATTTAGAATCCTTTATTAATTTGTTGGAAGGATCAGCAGAACGCGTTTCAGCCTCCTCTAGGCTTTATTCATATGCATCATGTGATGTGGTCAGTTGATCTGTTTTTAAACCCCACAGGTCATATCACCACTAAAGATAAACAACGAGTGAAGTTACATACATTTGTTTGAATACTAAAGTAGTAGCAGCTTTAGTGGTACTCTGGTACAATTTTGACCAGTAAGAATATTTATATCTTGTATCCAAGCCAATAATTGGCATTTAAATCAAGGCTTATTAACAAACCATGTGTCAGTTTGTTTTGTCAAAACCACAGTAAGTCATCCCTTTTCACAGTTCTTACATTTATTACGGGCCTGTTCTATCACTTTCTTAGAGTAGCCTCACTTTCATCTAATTCATTTCATCATAGAAGGCTTCCTCGGAGCTACAGTTCCTTCTTGCCCTAAGACGTTCTCCGTATGGTATGCTGTTAATTAAATTCTTGGGGTGACAGCTATCAGCATGTAGGAAACTGTTACAAGCTGTTTTTTTGCGAAACAATGTGCTTTCCAATTTGTTAACCCTTATTTTTACATCTAGAAATTTTTCATTTGCTTGTACTTCACTAGAAAATCTAAGATTAAATTCATTCCTATTCAGGGTTTTCACAAAATTATTAGCATCCATTTCTGTTCCTCTCCAAATACAAAATATATCATCGAAATACCTTACCCAGAGGACGGCATGTTGGTCAAAGGCATTGATGTTATTGGCCACTTGCTCCTCCTACCAGCCTAGGTACTACCCTGCATAGCTAGGGGCAAATTTGGTCCCCCATTGCCGTTCCCCTTTGTTTGTCTGTATATTACATGAATGAAAATGAAGAAATTATTTGTCAAACATGTCTACATCATGTCTAACAACATCTCAGTATGCATGAAGTATGACATGGACCGTGCTCTTAAGAAATGGCGCCACGCATTCATGCCTAAATCGTGTGGTATGCATGTGTACAGGCTATTTATATCCAATACCATCAACAACAGGCTCTCTTCCCAAATTATATTGTTGATCAACCGTAAGAAGTCGCTTGTATCTCTTACATAGGATGGAAGCAGTTGCACAAAGGGTCTCAAAGTAGTCAAGATACTTATGTATTTTCATTTAGGCTACCCTTGTGGATTTTAGGCAACATACACATTGCTGATAGTTTCGGGAAATCACAGCTTAAGAATTTATATTCATCCATTGTTATTAAACAATCATCTTTCCATTTCGTTAGATTGGCTCTGTATCTCTCATTGCTTCTTTCATAGCTCACTCTGTCCATGTTTTCACAATTGTTCACATCATCTAATTGTCTCTTGCCGTCCCTCAAATACATTTCTAAGGGCCAGACAACTACATTCTCTCCCTTTTCAGATTTTTTTAATTGCTACTGATTTGTTGTCATGTAGTTCCTTAATTGCCTTCTGCTGTTCTAAAGTTAGGTTATTGTATTTAAAGATTTTACGTTTGTCCAGTTTTTTAAATACATTTTTTACACCTCTTTCAGACACTTCTATTGCATCATTGTGTATTTGTGGGAAAGAAAAAATGGTTTTATGTCTGAAACCACTTACACTGGCTCGATCTATTTCAAGATCTTCTCTTGCTAGACTCAACATAGGGTTATCAATCCATCCCTCACCACCTTCCAATTCTCTCGTTGTATGTCGAATTTCTATATCACCTATTGTAAGATTGGATGCATCACTGCTTATTGACGGTGCACCCTCTTTTTTTATTTACATACCATTTTTTCAAGTTTAATTTTCTAGTGAATTGAAATAAATCAATCCTACTATCAGTGTAGTTGAATCTACTTGTTGGACAAAACAACAAAAACCCAAAGATAGAACATCAATCTGAGAATCTGAAAGTGTAATATCAGATAAATTTATCTCAGTGAGTGTAGCCTTCATTTTGTTGCGGATTGGCCTCTGGTGGTCAATCCCATGTAGCCATCTAAAGTTCTTTGCTTTTTGTGCCTCGCTTGTTGCCTCCTCTGGCGCCTCTTCCTCGACCTGTGTGTTCCTGGGGTCCCTGATTCCCCACTCCAACATGCGTTCCCAATGCCATTAAGTCGAATACTTTTAAAATTTGGAATTTTACTCCAGATTGTTCCGATTGCACAGAGTTATCACTTTCACTTGCTTTGCTTTCCATGCTTTCTCTTTGATCTTTGTTTCACTCATTTCTAGCATCAGATCCACCGGTGGCCTCCTTGTTTGTCTCCACCTGTTGATTTCCTCCAGATTTGTCCTGGCTTGCTTCGCTTAAATGATTTTGTTGTTTCTTCGTTTTAATTTCATCATCTGCTTTGTCTAATCTCGCATTTAATTTATTCATCTCCAAATCTAATTCATTATCCGTGCATTTTTCTTTCAATGTATTCGTTTTTTTTTTTCAATCTCCAATGATAGTCTCTGTGTGTCCTTTAGTGCATATTTTATCAATAATTTCAACTAGGCTGCTCCCACTCCCAAACTTTCAGTAAAAAACTTGGGTATAAAAGTAGACCGGACGTTGTCCATGAAGGACCATATTGCAGCCACGACCAGCTCATGCTACTATAGCCTTCGACTTCTGCGGAAAATACTCCCATATATGCCTACCCGTCATCGTAGGACATTAGTGCAGGCTATGGTAACTAGCCGCTTGGACTATGGCAATGCTCTGCTGGCATAAGTAGGGGAGACTCATCTGGCCAAACTGCAGGTGGTTCAGAATACAGCAGCGAGAATGATTCTGAACCGCCCGGCAGGCTCCCCTTCGATTCCGCTGCTCAGAGAACTACACTGGCTATCTGTGAAAAAGAGATCCAAATCTGTTGCCTAACCTATAATGCCTTGAGCAACAGAGGTCCTCTCTACCTCCAAAGGAAACTTCTCAAATACTGTCCCTCTAGGAGACTCTAGCTCACTGGGTCTCCTTCAGGTTCCTCGATTTCGTCTCACCCGGACTGGCGGCAGAGCCTTTTCATATCTTGCTCCAAGATATTGGAACCAGCTCCCCCAGTCTCTGCAATCAATCCCTGGCTACGGCTTTTTTTAGAAAACAGCTGAAAACCTTTTTATTTTAAATCCTCTCTCCAGTTTCTTCAATGCTCCCCTTGCAGGACCGTATTCTTCTAGGCAGTGCGGAGATGCCCCAGGGTGAGTTGAGCGCTTTATAAACCAACTAACATAACATAACAACATAACAGTGGAACAGTTGTGGTTATTGGTAGCCCATTCATCCATTAAATCAGGATTATTAAAGGTTGGGGGTGATGAAGATCCTTAAGCCCCTTGGGACTCTCTCACAGTCCACATACTTTTGTAAAGCTGTTGCTTCCCACCACTTCGCCTGTTCCAATTTGGCTGCATTCCACAGTTTGTCCCATAATTGTTTTTGTGTTTGGAACTCACTTCCAACAGTGCCACTTGACTTCTCACCCTTGGTTGTGTCCTTAGACATGGGGACAAACAGCATCTCAGCCGCGTAGCGTCTCTTTGCAACTCTATTCGCTGCCATAATGATTTTCCAATTTGGTGCTTGTTATCCCAAACACAACCCTCTGCTCATATTCACCAGCATGTTATACGCTTTTTTTTAGCTGTAGCTGAACTAGTTTAGCCACTCTGATTCCGGCAGCCTCTCTGCGTTCTTTTGCAGTTTACCGACTTGGGACTCCTCTTACTGCTCCGGTGAATCAGCTGATCGACGGATGTCCTCCGACTCCGCCGCTCGCCTCACAGCCGTTAGCGCTTCATGGTTCCTTTATAATACTGGTGTTATTTCAAACGTCGCAGTGGCGGGCAGGATACTTTATTAACATGTGTCCCAGCAATTTTTCGAGTTCTCCTACCTCTGACGGCGGTGGGCTCACGGCGAGGTAGCGAACCTCCAATATCAACTCCTTAGTTTATTTGTGCAAGAACCAATGCCGAGCCCAATTCCTTTAAGCGTGGATGTATTTTTATTTTATACAGCGAAAACACCTGACGCGTTGGACATGAATATCAATTTGGTTAGAATTATTGATGTTAAGATTAACCCACTTGGGTGTGACTGATGAAATCATGTCCATGAATTAAAAATAGGCGGAACAAGCGGTATATTTGAAACATGCATAGAATTAATGGTGTAATGCTGATAATTCATTAGCCCACTAGGGTGGAATTGGAAAATATGGAGTTATATTAATGTGGATGAATTAATGATATGAGATTATTTGAATTTACATCAGACTGAAGAGCTATATATTTGAACTATGTATATAGTTCAGTTCAGTTCATAAGTCTTTATTTCGATTATAAAAACCATGAAAGACATAACAGTCTGTTAAAAGTTTAAACAGATTAAAAATGCAAAATTGATAGGGATCAGGTCAAAACAGAACTGACATTAATATAAAACAACCACAATAGGATGTTTAAAATTAAATAATAAACAATAGCTCAACATACTCTAATGTACTATGAAAACAATTATTTAAAAGATGTGATTTGAGATATATCCAACCATCATTGATTTGTTTTACAAAAATAAAATCTTTAAAGCCAGACGCGTATGGCGATCGATAGACAAACGGCAACCCCAGTCTTTGGTGAAATCACTGAACTCTACCTCAGGGCTCATCAGGGTAGCAAGTTCAAACTACCACACATCCCATAGAATTGATACAAGAAAATAAATAAATAAAAACAGGTCAGTGATCCCTTAATTTGTTAGCCCGAATCGCCCATGCCCAACTAAAAAATGTTGCCATGGCAACAACAATAGGTTCCTGGGTACATGTCTGCAGGATCCTTAGGGCCTCCTTAGCAGATCTCGTGCCCAGGATGTTACAGATGGGGGTGAGCCATTTAATCCTAGGTGACCTGTAGGCCGGACACACAAATAGGATATGGGCGATTGATTCAAACACAACAGGCACAATTCTGTTGTTGGTTTAAAGCATCTGCTAGTAAAAACTCTGATCAAAGGGAACCTACCCTAAACTGGTGGTATATCTTCCTATCCAACGGTTTTAGAATAAGATCTCAATACGGTTCAAACTCAAGCTCATGTTTAATCAACAGAAAATCCCTGGTCAGAGTTGGCCTACAGATGGAGGAAAAACGCTTCATCTGCACCATGTCCATGTAAACTGTCTTAAGCTCTTTTTTTGTCGGGAATGAACTCACTTCAGGGTTCTCCCACAGTATGCTCAACCCCATTTCTGTCACAATGTATATAAATAATGATGTCATGTTGAGAAATGTACTCGATACGAAGTATCAACATGATATTGCTGGATATTTTAAAGGTAGAATGACCCTTTAAAATCGATGCCAATTTGCACTATGATGTGGATGATTTTGTAGTCCTACTTCAATGTTGTTAATTATGTGCACTATATGTGAATGGTGATAGCAAACATTGTTTGACCCGTGACCAAGGAGCGGCAGCTCTGAAAGGAGTCTGGCGTTTTCGCTGTATAAAATAAAATACATCCACGCTTAAAGGAATTGGGCTCGGCATTGGTTTTTGTACAAAGAAACTAAGGAGTTGATTTTGGAGGTTCGCTACCTCGCCGTGAGCCCGCCGACGTCTGAGGCAGGAAAACTCGCGAACTTGCTTGGACATACATATTATTATTATTATTATTTGTTTTTTACAAAGTTCATGTAATAACACTTTCTCAGGGCATTCCAAATGCAAAGTTTTTAATTCCAGTTACGCGTTTCGGGGAACGCAGTCCCCTTGCTCACACACTGGGCTATTGGTTACACCACCATAGATATAGTGACTAGACATAAAGGACAAGCCACTTCCTTAGAAGCATGCAAATCTGTTGAAAACACGGCATCCATTTTGTAATGTGTTATTTAGCAGTAAATATGGATACCAATTGTAGACATACCTTTTAATACTTCATAATATTGGTTGCATACAACAGTTATAGTACATTACATTATATTTTTACTCAGTATTGTATATAATCCATGTGAAAATGTATGTTGTACTGGCACAGGACAAACCACTATCCTAGATGGGCACGTTACTGCGGTATAAAGACGGCATCCATTTTGTAATGGGATGCTCCACTATATGTAAGTGTGTGGTTTCTACACATTATTTGTTGCATTACACATATATACATGTTCTTACATCCCAGTATTCGTTACATTTGCTAGTTCTATGAGCGATATGTTTAATTCTCGCTGTTTGCCACATGTAAAATTAGCAGCATCTATGGTTTGATTCCCAGAATTGGTTTGACCTGCTATGTTTGACAGTGTTATGAGAGAAAGGCAGATAGGGGGTTTACTTGCTCTAGTGACAATTTGCCCAGTAGCATTCTGTCTAGTGCGGACATAGGCGATTACACAATCGGTACAGAAATTCCAGGCGCCAAGTGGAAAACTCGTCCTAGACACATTGTCTGGCTACTGTGGCCCTTCGTCTCTCTGAACCACCGTATGGGGGTTATACTCTGTCAGTTTGTCCTGGGGTCTCGAAGTGGAAGTTCCAATGTGAAGGTGAAGATCACAGTTGGTGGTGCACCTAACGTCAACAGCTGGATATCTAAAGGACTCTCTCACTAACTGTGTATACCGTGCAAATATTTAAAAAAAACGTGATTAATAAAGTGCAATTCATGTCAAAATATCAGAATTAAAAGAAGATGGTGAATTGATCTTATCTTTAACCGTGTCAAGTGCTGGTTCCTCCGGTTTGTGAACAAAAGTGTAGGTGACCTCTACTGCTACATACAGATAAGTGTCGGTCCCTTCCTTTCCTCCTGTAAAAATAGAAAAAGAGTGAAGGTTAAAACTGGAAACCAGCTAAGTATAAAGGTCTTCTTTATATACGCAACAACATGACAATACAGTATACAAACTCAGAATATAAGCATACAACTGTGTCTTGATATAATAGTATGAGGCTGGTCAAGACTCGGGTGTCCCTACTCATCTTGTAAGTGTAAAATCATTTCCGCATCTTGATTATGGCCCCATGGGCTTCTTGTCTGTAAATCAATTATATGCCATGATTCACGTTTTCTCAGGTGGAGCGTACGATTGCCTCCTCTTTTTTTCGTTTGGACTTGCTCTTTGTTGTGTATAGTGCGTAAGTGTTCTAGTATACGTTTCTTTGCTGCAAAAGTGGTGCTCCCTACATATCTCATCTTGCAGGGGCATTTTAGCACATAGATAACAAAAGCAGTGCTGCAGGTAAGACATTTTTGATTGTTTTAGTAGTACCGGGTGTATCGTATGTTTTCAGCATGACACTGGATTTGCACGCTTTCCAATGGCCACAGGGAAAAAATCCCTGTAGGTTGTGATGGTGAGTTCTCTGCTGTGTAGTGATGTTTTCTCTCACTAAGATGTCTCTAAGACTTCTCCCTTTTCTGTATGTTATCATGGGGCGATACTGCAAGTCCTCTCCGATCACTTTTGAGAATGTTCCAGTTATCGTTGAAGATTTTAGCCACGTGTTTGGATTCCTCGTTGTAGGTTAAAATAACTCTACTCGTGTTGTCTTCCTTTTTAGTTTGTTTCTCTTGGAGGGTTTGATCTCTACTTATCCGTTTTACTTTTTTGATGGCTTTTTTGATCACCCAATTGGGATAACCTCGTTGTTTAAATCTTTACTACATCGTCTTGTTTTCTGATTCAAATGGTTCATTAGTGCTGCAGTTTCTTTTTGCTCTCCATTTGTGTACATCCGGGTGGCTGCTGAGAGCATGAAGAAGGCTGTTTCCTGCTGTTCTCTTCCTGTGCAGTTTTGGATTGAGTCAGTCACCATCTGTTGTTATTTCTACATCTAAGAAAGGGTACGGCTAAACATAACACTCAACCAACCACAAAATCAGATTTAAAAAAAATAATAATTCTCAAACCAAATTATACAAAGGAAAGAAAATAAATCATTGAGAGGACTCAATAACAGACACAGATCAATCAAACCATGCAACGGACTCTAACGGATTTAATACAAAGCAAAATGCATTGAGCCCTCTGGTCGTCATTAATCAAGAGAAGATGAATCGGGTTCCGCACACATCTAACCATCGGTCAACAGAAGAACCTGCGCAAACCATTAAGGCGATTAGAACAAATCAAATTTACTGAAAAGGGAGAAGGAGCAGAACAAACATTGTTGGTCCAAGTAAGAATTACACCCAAGGACGATAGAGGTACCAGTCCAGATTACGGGGTACAAACACTTAGTAGGAAAGAAAAGTGCAAAAAACGAGAAAGCAGGGAAATAACACCAGGTAATAGGGTGTACGACAAACTAGATAACAAAGAACAAAGTAGCCAGAACTCAATAAAAGTCATATTAAATAGAAAAGGTAGAACATGTAGGCTGCCCTTTACCGATCAGCAAATCGAGCAAAAAGAGTCATTACCATTTATAGAAGCTGAAAAATTAGAGCAAGATTTAAAGGAAGTAAACATGCCGGCTACACAACAGGAAAAGGTCAGCAAAAAACAAAGGGGACAAGAAATACATATTGACAATAAAATCCCTAACACCCCAAAAGTCCAGGTAGAAAAAGATGAAAGTTTGGGAAACATCACGTGCCTTGAAAATAACTCAAGGGAGAATACATCGAAATTTACATTTGTGCCTAAATACTCCACAAAAGGAAGGCAGGATTTATTAAATCGTGGGAATTTGTTAAGCTTGTTTAAAGAAATTCCTGAACTGAAATGAATATCTTCGCAAGATCTTTTAGCCGTAGAATTGAACCCTACTACTAATACCCGAGACATTGAAGAGACTGTGACTACCTGGTCCTCAAAGGAACCAGTGGACAGGATATATGCAACAAGATCAACATTCGAATTCTGAGGGATCATGCTGAGGCCCCACAAACTCCCAAGGTACCCACACCCTTGCCTAACAATAATACGAATCAAAAAATGGAATATACATCTGGGAAAAATCAAAAAACATACCTACGCGGCGCCCATTCTACCATGCCACCAAGGCCATCCAGTGCAAAAGAGGTCAAGGCAATAGTGAGTCAATCAAACTTCAAACAACATACAGGTGATAGCATGGATAGGTCTTGGGTGCCAAAAGTATTAAGTAACACGCGCACACAACGAACAGTCAAGCTCAAATATGAATGACAAAATGTGGGGGCCGCTAGCTGGGGCTAACAGGCAGGATTTAATAGAAGTCCCGAGGCATGATCGTGTCCTTAGGGATGGGAGCCAGAACATGATAAAGATCTGTTCATGGAATGTCCATGGATTTAAAAATATGGGGCATGACCATGAAACTCTGTCTTTCTCTGAACAACAAGACCTAATACTACTCCAAGAAACGTGGAACATGAACCCAGCATCAATAGGGGGTTATATAGAACATCACATCCTAGCAAAAAGATTCTTAATATTTGGTCACAAAAATATAGTTGGCATTCTAAAAAATTAGATTGGCAACTAATACTAGTTAACGTATATATGTTCATCCTGCAAAAAAAAGCAGAAGGGAATATTCACAATATTAATGAATTTGATCAATGCGCTGCACAAATCACACAAACTCTGCCCGTTGTTCATTTCAGGAGATTTTAATAGTAACTTAATAAACAAACAGAACAAAAGAAAGAGGCAGGAGGACTGGGGAGTCCAATTAATAACGCAAGAGTTAGAAATCCATGGTCTGTCAATCCTGAATGGCAATACAACAGAGGATTTGCTAGCGGCCATAGCGCACTCAAGTGGAAAAAAACGATCTATAATAGATTTTACCATCATCAGCAGTAATCTTGTTCCAAGAATTGTCTCATTCCAAGTCCGCCCACGTATAGAAAGTGACCATTTCCTGCATATCACAAATATCAACATAACTCTTACCCAGGCCGAAAAAATAAATACGCTGGTACAACACCCAGAAAAGTTTGACCTGCGGAAATTAAAATGGCGAGGATTAAATATGACGACCATAATGGACTCACTTAAGGAATACATGAGACAAATAGGGCCCCCGACAGAAGAAAACCGACTAAAAAGTTGGGTAGATTTGTGCCTCGTCCTCATCCAAAAATTTCCAGCCATTAACGGAAGCAAAAAAAGAATAGACACCAGGAAGAAGCCATGGTTTAACCTCTCTCTACAGGAAGAAAAGAGAAGGATTGCAAGAGAGGTGCAAATTCAAGCCGTGGCGGCAAAAACGTGTAAGGAAACAGACTAGGGCAAACTGAAGGAATTGTGGAATAAATACAAGAAGATGCTTAGGGAAGCAAAAACATCATACAAAGAAAAAACTGGACAAAACTACTGTGGGCAAGTAAATTGCCAAATGGGAGGGAATTCTGGAGCATCATAAATAAAGTGACAAAGGGTTTAAAATTACAACAAAAAGCAGGAATCAGCGAAAAGATTTGGATACACCACGTACAAAATAGATACAGCAGTACTAAGTGCGATATGGCGACAGTCGCCTCAGAATCAGTGCAAGATCAAAGACCCGAGGTAAAAGAAAACACCAGAATTCCCCAGCCAGAATACAAAGATTTAGAACAAGCCCGCAAGTTGCAACGATCCAAATGATCTGATCGATATTAAGCAATTAAGAGGAATAATAAAACGTTTAAAAACTGAGGGGGCGGCAGGACCAAATGCTCCGGTTTTTAGGGCTGATTATCCTGCGCCGTAATTTATTCAGATCTACAGACTGAACAACGTTCACAAATCTTGGAAAGGGAACATCATTCCTCCAATATTTAAACTGGGAGATAATAATAAGCCTGATAACTACAGATCAATATCCGTGATCGACGTAGAGGCCAAATTATATGGTTTATGCCTATTACTTCACCTGCAAGATTGGATGGATGAAATGAGCATAATCCCAACGTTTCAAACTGGTTTTAGACCAGGGATGGGCACCTTAACAAACCTGGCCACTTTGGCACTTTTAATTGAAAAAGCGGCAAAAAAGAAAACACGGTTGTGTGCATGTTTTGTCGACTTGAAAGCCGCATTCGACAGAGTAAGCAGAAATCGTCTCTGGGAAAAACTAAGAACCTGGGGGCTGCTGAGAAAATTACTGGATGCAATAATAGCCCTATACAGTGAAACCTGGGCAAGAGTGAAATTAGGCGATGGACGTAGTACCACCGCCAGTATTTACACACAGCAAGGCCTAAAAAAGGCTGCATCCTGGCCCCCTAGCCTATCCAACTTATTTATGGCAAACGTCATTAAACATATGCGAGCAGCCGATTGCCATCTCCCAAACCTGTCCAAAGAGCCAATACCCTTCTTACAGTATGCAGACGATATTGTGGTGCTGAGCCAAACCCCTATCAGGCTACAAAGAGCGATCAATAACTTAGTAAACTATTTGGACCAAGATAAGTTGGAACGAAATAAAGAGAAAACAAAGATTTTTACGTCTAGTGGACCCCAAATAAACCAAGTTCAAATGGTTTGTAAAAGGGACAATAGTAGAAGAGCAAGCGTCCTACAAATATCTTGGTTTAGAACTGCGACGAGGCTCAACATATAAGGAACATAAAATGGACTTAAAAGCAAAAACGCAATTGTTAATTTTTGCATATAGATTACTGTATAAAAAATTGGGTTGCCCGAACCATGCCCATCTTTTAAAAGTGATGGCAGCACACATTTTTCCCACATTGTCGTATGCCCTAGTAGTCTGGTGCGGTAAAGAGGTTGAACTATTGAACGATCTCCAGACGAAGGTGTATAAAGCCGTATTCAACCTACCAAAGTCCACCTCCCCAGCTCAGGTTTGGCTGGAATTCGGCCTTCAGAATCAGAAATTCCGGAGCATGAGCGGCTTTGTGAAGCTATGCCATACATTTCTTGCATCTGAGCCGGGGTCATTGAATAGTCTATGCTGGAAAGAAATTGAAATCCAGATGGATCAAGACATCCCAAATTCATGGGGATCTCATCTGAGAAAATCATTGGCGAAACTGGATATACAAATGACATGGGACAGCTTGGTAGACCGGGCAGTATTTGGTAAATAGGTAAATAATATAGCAAAGAAGAAGACTTTCTTAGAAGATAAAATAACATCGAAATGCCGGCATGAGTGGACTGTGATCAATTCTTACAAATCAACAAAGCCTCAGGCTTACTTAGTAACCCATTTCAGCGCGGAGTTAAAAAATAGCTTTATTGAGTACCGGTTGGGTAAGCATGACTCGAAAGACCTACAGCCTTCCTGGAAAAGCAACCAACAAGCAGCACACTGTCGCCTATGCGGTTTTTGTAAGGAAACACTAACTCACCTGCTGTGCGCTTACCCTGCAGTCAAGGATTTAAGGAGTCTACTTTTAAAACCCATTTTTAATTAATTGAACATTCGCACATGCAGGCAAGCTATGATACGTTGGTTGGAAGGGTCCTCTATAATCTTGGCTTGCCGTGGCGTAAAATATCTGGCAAAAGTAAGGAAACTTTTAAGGCAAGCCGACAGAGGAAACCAAAAAAGCATGAATAAGGTCGGCATTGGCTTAGTTCAAGCATGGCATCACTTCACAAGCCCAGGTAATAAGCGGACTAAAAGCCTGACCAATCATGGGATAATTTGAATAACAGAAAAAAGGTAGTTGATCACATTTTAATGTAAAGTTCAGCATCTTTTATAGGCACATTTTAGCTTAAGAGGACTTGGTTAATTCATTTTTGGGACTATTTCAGTTACCTGAGCTCCTTAAAAAATCGGAATAATATGAACTTTTGTAAGTTTGTTTAAATTGTTAGGGCCATATGTAGGTAACCTAGAAATACTGATTCCTAAATACCGAATTTTACCGAATCGGTATTTAGAAATCGGTATTTCCTATGTACCTAATTTTTCGGTAACTCTTACCGATTCGGTAAAAATCGGTAAATGTTTACCGATTCTACAATACCGACCGGTGTTTCCGAACCGGTATTTACCGAATCGGTAAATACCGATTAGGTATTTACTGATTCAGTAAATACCAAATCGGAATTTACCGAATCGGTAATTCAAATGAACAGCAATTGAGGAATCAGCCAATCCTGTGCAAACCACACCCCACCCAACCAGGAAGTGGCCACACCCATGCAGGTGCACACAATCAGCAGACTCTGGAGAGGCTGGGAGTGCAGAGGAGAGCAACAGAGCCAGTGCCTGAACTTGCACAAGAAATCTGACACAATGGCCAGCCAGGACACAGAGAGAGATGGAGGGGAAAGGAAGAGGAAACTCAAATTCAGTCCAAAGGAACTGCAGGTACTTGTGGAGGAGGTGGTGAAGCAGCACAATAAGCTGTTTGGAAAGCAGTCCCTGCAAGTGGCTGAATCAGAGAAAAGAAGGATCTGGCTTGGAATCCAGGCGCAGGTAAATGCCATCGGAGTGACCCCCCCCGGGACATTGATGTGCTGAAGAAGCGGTGGTACGACATCCGTATCATCACAAAGAGGAAGATGGCTGATCTGAAGAAAGAGGCCAGCCGGACAGGAGGAGGAAGGAACAGGGCACCTGCCCTGACTAAACTTGAGGAGCTCGTGGAGTCCACGATTGAGTCCGAAAGTGTCGTTGGGGTTGGGGATGCAGACAGCTCTGCCAGAGCTGCTACCAAACTAGGTAAGACGCATGCACAGCATTGTGCCCCCCCTTCCCCTATCCCAAATCCTCAATTGGGCAATGTGAATCCCACTCCAGTACAGGTGTTTGTGCATACCAGCAATGCATTATGGGAGATGTAGTCTGTGAAACCCCTATCATGACAAGATTCGCACAGAACAACAAGGCATGTGACACACATAAGCGATAAGCAGGCAGAGGACAATGAGATAGTGATGCAGAAATGTATTATGATGTTAGCAATGCAGGGCTGCAGGTACACTGAGCTGATGTTGAATTTCTGTCCACAGGCGATACTTTGCGCAGGACTGCTCAGGAGAAGGGAGAGAGGGCACCCCGGAAGGACAGCACAGAGAAGGCCACCACAAGTGCTGGGCAGACAACAGCACCACAGCCAGCATCACCACCACAGCCAGCCACGCCACCACATCCAGCCTCGCCACCACATCCAGCCTCGCCACCACATCCAGCCTCGCCACTCCTGCTGGCCTCACCCGCATCAACACCACCTGCATTGGTCAGGTCTAGGAGGCGTGCAGTTGCCAGACTGCATGTGTCAGAGTCCTCATCAGAAGACTCGAGGGGGGAGGAAACATCCACTGTGCCACTGGATGGTAGCAATGCCGGTTTGCCAGGTGCCCGACGCCGCCGCAGGGCTCGGGTGCGCAGTCCACCTCCACAGGGTGAGGGCCATGGTTTATTCTTAGGGCTGGAGGCCACCATGGTGAAGGTGCAGCGCCTACAAGGCAAGGCAATCCAGTCAGTACAGCGCCAAATGAAGGGCCTCAATGACACAATGGGTAGCATTGACAGGGGCATAAGCTCAATGGCTGAGGGCATGAGGGAGATGGCTGCGGGCATGCTGGACATGTCCCAGTCCGTCATGCTGCTGTGCACAAAAATCGACGAGGACAGAGCAACACGGCGAAGGGAGAGGCAGAAAATTGATCACCACACAAGGGCAGTGAACCGCCTAGCAACTGCCACTTCTCTGCTCTGCAGGCGCTCCGTGGCAATGCAGGAGGGTCTTGCGCACTGCAGCAATGATGTTTCTAGGGGGCTGGTGAAGGTGACCAGTGCATTTGAGGTGCTGCTTACAAGTCACTCTGCCACCACTGGTGCTGTGGATGCTGGGGACAGCGAGGGCACCACCAGTAGGAGCAGCATTATCCCCCCCTGTCACAGACACACGGAGGAGCATCAGACGGCATGGGGCTGCCACTGGTCCCACAGCCAGTGAGGACACTCAATCACTGGCATCCCGCACTGTAGTGCGTGGGCGCAGACGCTGATGCAGCACACAATTACGGGACACAGTTGGGTGAAGGAACCCTTGACTTCCAACTATGGATGTCACCAATTTGTTAGGCCAGTTTTGCCGTTGTGTTGTGGCATAGTGCCGGATAATTAAAACTACGTCATAGCATCCAACTACTGGCTGTGTCCCCTTATTTACTTAGAAATAGTTGCATGTGATCTCTGCCCGTCTCACTCTCCCATCTGTTGCTGCTGCCACTCCTGCTGCATTGGGCTCTGGCTGTGCAAACTCATCGTCATTGTCCTCAAAATCTGTTATTTCCACCTCTGTACCTGTCTTTGTGGCAAGGTTGTGCAGCATTGCACAAGTGGCAATGATCTTGCAACAGATGATGGGTGTGTACTGGCGTGCGCCTCCGCTTTTGTGGAGGCAGCGGAACCTGCTTTTCAATAGTCCAAACGTGCGCTCCACCACGTTGCGTGTTGATTTGTGTGCCACATTATATCGTCTCTAACTCAGGGTTGATGGGTGTAGGTAGGGAGTGAGGATGAATGACCGCACGGCATATGCACTATCGCCTAGGTGAGTAAGAGAGTACAATTAGTCACATACCTCAATACACATTCATATGCGGTAAGTATTAGGGAGTGTCACAGTGATTTACCTAGCAGGTATCCTTCTCCAAATCCTCCGGCAACCAGGCGTGTGTAGATCCCACTGTTCTGGAAGATGTAGGAGTCGTGGGTGCTCCCAGGAAACTTTAGCTACGATATCAGTGATTATGTTGCCTGCATCGCAGATTACCTGCACATTTATGGAGTGGGTGGACTTTCTGTTCCTGTAGATGTGCTCAGTGGCTGCTGGTGGGCAGATTGGAATGTGTGTGCCATCAATACAGCCTATGACATGCAGGAACTGTGCCATCTGGTAAAAGTCGGTCTTTGTTTTCAGCAGTTCAGCCTGTGTGTTTGGGAAGCTGATGTAGTGTTGCATTCTCTGCATCATGGCATCCAGGAACTTCCTGAAGAAACGGGACAGGCAACTCTGGGATACCCCGCCTACCGCAGCTATCACCCCCTGGTAACTGCCAGATGCAAGTAGATGTAAGCTACAGAGCACCTGCACATGTGGTGGTATGGCATGCGCCCTTGTTGTTGGATGGTCTAGGAGTGGGTGCAGGTCCCTTATCAGGTCCATGATGGTTTGGGGGTGTAGCCTGTACCTTTCATGTATCTCAGCCTCAGTCTGTTGAAAGAGTGTGATGCGCTGTCTGTAAATGCGTTCCTCCCGTCTCCAAATCCTCAGACCTGCTGCCTGTAGACGTAGGCGCCTTGCAATCACATATAGAGCCGCCATGGTGTTCACGCTGTTGCATGTTGGGATTGCTTATATGCACTGTGGCTGATTACCACCTGCTTTCACTCAGTGTTAATTACGACTCTTAAATACCGAATTTCATGGAATTCGGTAATACCGAATTTACCTACATCTCTTTTCTCGTTTTACCATTTCATATTTACCGAATCGGTAAATATGAATTCGGTAAATATGAATCGGAAATTTAGAATTCGGTAAAGATGAATCGGTATTTACCGATTCATAATTACCGAATCCTTCTTTTTGGACTCCTACATCTCAATTGGCTAAATACCGGTCGTTAACGGGATATTTACCGAATTTCGTCCGTTACCGACCGGTATTTAGCTACCTACATATGGCCCTTAGTAACATCTTATGTGTATTATTAATGTGGTTCGGATTTTAAAAATTGCACAGCTCGTTTATGTCTAAATATTTTAAATTGCAACGATTTTAAGTAATCATATACAATAAACTTGACTTGCCAATGGGTTCACCTTCCATTAATTTTTTATACAGGGAATCATACTTATGACTGTAAGTGAGAATCCTGCCCGATTCATAGTTTATACAGTCCCTGTGGACTGTATTTTCTAATTGTTTCTTGTTCTTTGTGGTGGTTCAGTTCGTCTTCCAATATTTTGAGTTCTTTCAGTATTTCTTCCCTAGCTTCCCAAGCATATTTGACAAGAATTTTCAGCATATTTTTGGAGCTCTGAGACGAATTCTGCGACCATTCCTCGAGCATTTTAGGATTAGGGGATTCATGCGACGGAGTGGTATATATCCTTAGGCCACGTGGGATCATATCCTTATCGATGTAGTCTTGTAAGGATGTGGCTTCCCACCACTTCAAGATTTCTGTTTTTTTGAGTGACTCCATTTTTTTCAGTTTATCATGTAGTGTTCCATCCTTTATTGTTGGAATACATATTTGTTGTTGTGAGAAAGTGCCATCTTTCTTGCATGGTATGCCCCCACTTTTTGCTGAATTCCTGAATGTACTTTGACTGAGTGTGCCCTGGACTCCTGCCAATCAGGTGCTCAGGGCCTATGTTTCTTCCCTAAAACCCAAATTGGCAAACCCTGGCCACATGTCAGCCCCTGGTAAATGGTACCTTAGGTACCCAGGGCCTTGTGACCGGGGAAGGCCTCTAAGGGCTGCAGCACTTATTGTGCCACCCTTAGAGACCCTGTACCCTAACACAGACACACTGCCCTTGCAGGCTGAGTGTCTGGGTACAAGACAAAACCAAGAGCCGACATGGCACACATCCCTGTGTGCCATGCCCACAACCTACACTGCCCTGGCATACATCAGCCACCCCTCTAGCTGGGTGCCCTATGCCAGTGGTGTGGGCACAGGAGCATGAGCCCTGTGCCCCTACATTACCCAGGTCCATTCCTGGGCACTATAAGTGCAGTGCTGCCTTTTAAGAGTATATGGTGCTGAGAGCTCGTCAAACACGAACTCCACAGCACCATAATGGCATCACTAAAGACTGAGAAGTTTGGTATCAAACTCCTCAGCACATTAAACCCGCACTGATGCCAGTATGGGATTTAGTGTACAAAGCACTACAGAGGGCATTCTAGAGATGCCCCCTGAAACCTAACCTACAATCCACGTCTTGTCTGAGAGGCTGCCTAGGCGGCCACACAGCAGGCATGTTGCTGGACCCCTGGCTGGAGAGCCCCCGCTCCCCTGGGCCTGCTACAATGCACATCCTGTGCGAGGTGCTAGGGCTCCTCCCCCAGGATGGACAGGGGGAAGCTTCAAAGGCATACCGCTTTTGTGAGCTTCTCCAGGCCACTTGCTGTACTCAGCAACTGGGCCCCACCGGTTCTGACCCCCACTCTGGCAGGAAGACTGGCCGGAAACCCCAAGTAAGGACAGGGGATGTGCCAGCCTCTGCCAACCCCACCCCTCAGGTGGGGGAGGCGAGGTGAAGCACATCTCCGGGCTCTCACCATCTTGAAGATGGGAAGCCCTGTCTAATCAGGACTAGGCTAATGCCCCCCTCCCACAGGAGAGTGGCAGGATAGTGGGTGTACCCACCCCAGGGCAGGGACCCATTGGTCCCTGCCCTTTACCTACCTGTAACACCCCTAAATCTAGTATTTAGGGGCACCCTGAACCTTCCTTCCTTAGATTCCAGATTCTGAAAAAGCAAAGAAGAAAAAGAAGAAAGAAGACCTGCCGTTCAGCTGCTAAGAAGAGGAAGACACCAACTGCTTTGGCCCCAGCCCTACCGGCCTGTCGACCCTCGAAGCTGCTCCTGCTAAATCCCGGCACCTCCTGTGGCCAGCAACCTCACAAACTCCGAAGGACCTGGCTACCTTGTGACTCTGAGCATCTGGGACTCTCATGAGCAGTGACTCTGCTCGAAGCAAGTTTCTAACCCCTGGCATCAGCCCAGAACCGCGAACCCTGCACACTCTGCACCCGCCAAGCCAGGCCTGTGCCGGGGTGGACAAAGACCCCGAGGACGTCCCCCGGCGACTGTGACCCCGAATTCGTCACCCAAGGACCCACCTCGACACTCCTGACGACGCCTGCAGCCTCAGAACCAGGGACCCCCCCAACCGCGATCAACAGAGGGTAAGATTTCCCGACATCAAAAGGCACCCCGGCGCCCTGCGGCCCCCTGTGCCCGACTCCTGGGTACCTACCTATCCTCCAACTACCCAACTTACCTCTCGAAGTGGTGGTGGCACCTGAAGAATCTTCGTCCCCGAGCTTGCAGCCTTTGTTCGTCCTCGAGCTTTCCCATTGAAATCCATTGAGCGCCAGAAGGCTCAAAGCACCCTGCACCCAGCTGCCCGAGAGGCTCTGGCAGTGCAACTTCTGCTCCTACCTACTTTCCCATTTGCCCTGAGCAAGTGACCAGGAGCCCAGCTCCCACAACCGCATGGCCTGCTAGTCAGCAGCCACCAACCAAGGCCCCCCTGCCTCCAATAGGATAACATTGGGCCTAACTCACTCTGCACCTGGCCGCCCCAGTGCCGCTGAGGGTGTAACAACTGTACCAACCTGACCCTAGGAGACCCCTGAGTCTGTGCCCAGAACCTTAACTCTGCCAGTCGAGTACTTACCCAAAAGCCGATAACTCACTTTTCTTCCATAGGGTAACATTGACTGGTTTCTTCTGAAATTTCTTCTAAGTGTGGAGTTTCTAAAACTTAAAATATTCACCTAAAATCAACCAAGTAATGAAAACGGAAATACTCACCTGCTATTAGGAGAGATCCCAGTGCTGCATCTTGGTGCCCAGCACTGACCCTGAAAAGTACTCACAGCCGTACTTACCACTAACCCAACTTTCTTCCCTAGGAAATCATTGACTGTTTTTCTGTGAAATTTCTTCTGTGTCGATTTCTGCAAACTACAAATATTCTTTAAAAATCGTACCAACTGTGAAAACGTAATTACTTACCTGTTTTAGATAGAGGTCCTAATACTGAGCCTAGGAGCCCAGACCTGGATTACAAAAGTGACGAGAACATACTTTACCCGTAACTTGAATTTTCTTCCATAGGGAACCATTGACTGTTTTTCTATGAAATTTCTTCTAAGTGTTGATTTTGCAAACTTATAAATATTCCTTAAAAATCACCTGTATAACTTACACACAGTTTCTCCACTGCTTACAGGTGGTACACTAGTGCTGGATCTAGGATCCAACATGACCTAGAAAAAGTAACCATAACCCCACTTGCCTGCTAAGTGAATTTCCTTCCATAGGATAACATTGGTAATTTGATCAGAAAAAGTTTCTAAGTGTCAACTTTTAAAATAGCAAAATATTGCTTAAAAATCACAACAGTAACTAAACCAAATTTAAGGTTTCCTGCTCTTGCTTCCACGAAGCAAAGCAGAGTTTGCTATGGCAGGACGGGGCTCCTTCCCTGCCATAGCAAACTGCAATGTCCCGGGGGTGGGCACCCAGGGACATTGCTGGAACCGGCCCTGGGGGGTGGCGGTTCCCAGAGCCATTTAGGACTCCAAGAGGGGGCGGGCCACGGCCCCCCTCCCAACATGTAAATAGCCCTGTGTAAACAAGCACTTTGTACTTATAGCTCTTGCTTATGAGAAGAAAAGCTGGCAGTCTCTTTTACTGACAGCCTTGCTTCTCATAAGCAAGGACTATACGTACCGCTTGCAGTTTTTCAAAACAAATTAATAAAAGGCATTGTCATTTACAATGCCAATAGCTCCAACTCTATCAAATGCGAGACCTATTGCATTGCAAATGCTTGTTCAGATAGACACAGGGAAAAATCATAGCCCAAAACTTTCAGCCAACTGCTAGAGTCCAGTTTAATTAGACATTCGGCCTCCAAATGTTGGATAATATCATTCCATAACCCCTGAATTAAAGGACACTATGCAATAATATGTGTCCAGTTAGCTGTCGCCTGGTTTGAACTGCGAAAACACTGACTAGATTGATTAGGATAAACCTGGGATAGGAACTGTAGGGTTCTATATAGCAGCCATTTGCTAAAAAATAGCTTCTGGCGCCTTTTAGCTCCTTGTAGCACACTCGCTGTTACCTCCAACCCTTCATGTTTTTCCCATTTCATTATTGCCTTCTGGGCGAGATCCGGACCTTTGTAGGGGCCAAAAAAAAATTACCACTCCCCAGGTTTCCAATTCACTCCTTTTTCAAATAGCGTAAGCTCAGATTTTTACGCTCAATAATCTGCGTCAGATCCACGAAATTACCAAACGAGTTCGTTATAAGTGCATGCAGTGGTTCTTTCGTAAACGTCAGGATTTTCATAGAAGATATACAATCCCAGTTATTAATACTTCAACCCCCTTATCCGAACTCCATTTGGTATTCAGCATTCGAGAATCATCCGAAATTATTCAAAAATGGGCTGAGGCCGGATTAGAGAAAATCGTAGACTTTATTGCAAAAGATAGGTGGCTCAATGTTTCCGAAATGCATGATTTAATTCAAATGAATTTCCTTCTTCTTGGGTTCTATAGAATGTTGTACAAATTTCTTAGTAATTTGGAGGTTTTCTTCTTATTGAATTTTTGTGGTTTTAACAGAAGATTCTTAGAGCTTCTTAGGGGTCGATTCAAGCCAGATAGTTCAAGTTTGTTTGCCAGGTAAACTGGAATGTTCTAGTGAAGCGCTTTATGTGTCAGACAGGCAATCTTGAAACAAATCCTTGTTTCTAAGGGGAGCCACTTGTGTTGAGTTAAGTCTGGTGTGATATGTTCACGTTTACATGAACCAGTAATGTGTCTGGCAGCAAAATTCAGAGTAGACCTTAAAGGGGCCAGTTTGGCTTTGAGAAATCCAGCTAGGGTCGCAATTCCATAGTATAAGCGAGAGAACTAGGGATTGGACGGCTTGTTTCATGTCAACGGGAGGAAGGAAGGGTTTGATTTTCCTTAAGGTGTTGAGGTGGTGATTAGCACCTCTGGTTGTTGCCCTCATGTGGTCTTGCATATTCAGGTGTTTGTCCAGCCTTATGCCTAAATGATCTAGTTGAGGCCACAATATGAGGAGAGCAATTGAGGGCTGTTAGTTGCTTGAGCCAGACGTGAATGGGGGTAGAGTGATTGCGAGGGGAGATCAGGAGGTATTCGGGTTTCAGAATATTTAACATGAGAAGATAGTGGGTTAATCAATTTTGCGTTTTCGCAAGGGAAGCGTTAAGTGTTTTGATGTCCTCCGGAGTAGAGATTTTCAAGTACCGTTGAGTATTGTCTGCGCACATGTGGTAATGTATGTTTGAATGATTCAGAATTTCAGTGAGATGTTCCATGAATAGGCTGAAGGGCGTGGGTGAAAAGTACTGAACCTTGAGGCACTCCTACAGAGACTTGGGAACTGTTAGAAAGGGAATGGTAGATTTTGATTCATTGACTTCTATTGTGTAGGAATGAAGAAAACCAATTTAGGACTGGGCCTGCTAACCCCATCCTTTTTTCCAGCAGAGCAATCAAGTGGTCATGTGTGACCATGTCAAACGCTGAGGAGGGATCTAGAAGTATGAGGAGGCAGCTTTCATTCTGGTCCAGAAGTCTCAAGGTGTCGTCGACAATGTGAATCAGAGCAGTTCCAGTGCTGTGTCCCAATCTGAATCCTGATTGGTGAAGGTCGAGGAGTTCAAATCGTTCAATGTGATTACATAGTTGTGTGTGCACACACTTCTCAAGTAGTTTGGTAAAGACATTCTGTTGGCCCTGCGTCAGCTGCACAGAGGCCTTGACTCAGCCGGCCCTGCCTGTAGGTCAGTTCCATCAGTTTTGTTTGACAATGTATGTGTGTGAAAATGAATGAAAGTACACCTTACAGCATAGATTTTTTTTTATACATAGAGCTCGCTAACACAATTCACGGTTTCACAGCACTGTAATTAGCAAGTGTTTGAATTGCACATTTTAATGGCACTCAATATATATTGCTCTGAATGACTAAAGGCTGAGCCGGACCTGTTGAATACTGAGCAGGTGATTGTACAGTACAAGCTGATCTAGGGAGCGAGCGCTTAGCTCACTGAGGTATCTGAGTGACTTCTTTTAAAAGACTGGCGATGAAGGAGGTAGTGGAGAGGATTGATAAGGGGGATTGATAGGCCACTATTTCCAGATCTTGCTCAACCGAAAGTGAAGAATCTCACAGGCAGTAAGGCACTGCTGGTGGCAGAGGGCGGCAGGCTTGCGTTACACAGGCAGCTCCCAGAGGAGGCTGAGGCACAGTTGAGGGTAAGAGCAGGCTGATGCATGTGATAAGAAACATCATCCAACTAGTAGATTTCACAATAAAGGAAATCTGTGCACGGGAACTCTGGATATCTTGCAGTAGTCCGGAGGCTAAAAAAACTACATGTCCACAGTTTACATTTTATTTTGTGTTGAAAGTGGTTTACTTGCCAGGCTGCATGTATGTGAAGCCCAATGTTCTGACTTGAGACGCTTGTTAACGGTGCACTGCAGCCCCTGGTGAGGCATCTCTTCAGGCACTTCCATTCTCGTTGCATGGGTTGGGCGTGGCGGGCAGAGTTGAAGTGCGCCCTCCATCAGTCAGCTCCCTGAGTGTCATCAGTGGTCCGTGGAGGTGGGATCTCATCAATATAGGAAGAGTTATCTCTGCGCACCACACTTGGAAAGTATAGAAGCCATCGTCATTTCCTGCTTATAGCCTTTAAAACAGTGGTGAAATGTCAGTGATATACTGCATATGGTAAACTATCGCATACTGTCATGGACAGTGCACTTCAGCTGTGTGCACACATATAAATTACAGCCCATTTCAAGGAGCACTTGTACTTTTAGTGACCTACATAAAGGGGCCACCCAGTGAAATATTTTAGTGAACATTTCAAAGCTGCAGCAGACATCACAAAATAATTCTACTATGTCTGTTGTAGGTGCTTGTTAGAGGTTGTGGACTGGGGAACGAGGACTGTCTGTTTTTCTCTGCACTAGAAGCCCCTTTACATATGGTGCATTGCTCTGTGCCTTACAGACCATGCATATATACTTATTTATTTGTATCTATTTACTTGAGTTTTATATAGTGCTGGCTAGACCCAGAGGTATCGGAGCGCTTTACATGAGGAGAGTTACATAGGTTACAAATTACACATTGTTACAGAAGGTATATCAGTTACAAGTTACATCCGTTGGTTCATGGCGTGCAAAAGAGTAAGGGGGTAATGTAAAAGGGGGAGGGAGATTAGTCGGAGCATAGGCATAAGGATCAACAAAGCAGGCAGGGGGAGAGAGATTCAGGCGAGAGAGGAAAGGAATAGGGGAGGTAGACAAAGAATGGAGGAGGGAAGAGGTGTGGGAGGGGGTAGGAGACACAGCACGGAGATGAGGAAGTAACTGAAAAATGGATCAGTCCCAGTCCTCCGTTATGTGAGATTCCCTTGTCGTGGTGGACTCTCTCAGCGGGGTCACTGAGACTCCAAGGCAAAAATGCTGGATCCCTCCCCGACAAGAGGAGAAGAGTGCTTTGGCCACGGGCACACTCTGAAGGATGAAGGAGGGAAGAGGTGGGGGAGGGGGTAGGGAACCCAGCAGAAATACAGTGTCCAACGTCCGGTTGGGTAGGAGACGGCTCCCAGCGGTAAGGGGATTTTTCCCAGTCCTCCGTGGTTCGTGACTCCCTTGGCGCTGTGGACTCTTTCAGTGGGGTCTCTGAGATTCCAGGACATAAATGCTGGATCCATTCCCAGAAAGGGGAGTAGGAGTGCTTTGGACAAGGGCATACTTATGGAGGCCGTTTTAGGGACAGTCGAGCTAGAAGAGAGGACCCTCACTGTAGAAGGGGAGATGCGAGTTGGGTCATTGGAGAAAACGATGCGGCTGCTGGCAGGTTGCTTATTAGGTTGTTGCTGGCAGAAATAGGGATTGGTGGGTTGTAGTTGGTGTGTTATCCATTCTTCTGATCTGTAAAATCTGCTGCTCGGGAAGTATCAAGAAAAGCCACTGTTTAATTATCAAGCGGCAGCCATTTTAGGGTCAGGCACTGTTTTACATTTTGTTAATAAACAGTTGTGGTTTTAAGCGCTCAGTTAGATTTTAACATGTTGGGCGCATCAGCTATAATAGTACGTTAGTCCTGTAATACATGTTCTTGAAACCTGTACTTTAGTTTCAATTTGCAACTCGTGAGGTTGCATTGCACCTCCATCTTATGGTCAGACTCAGCAATATTTACTCAGGTGTGCAACTGTGAACAACTACAGGACTGTGCTTGCACAATATTTTCTGCACTACCCACCTGTTTTGTGTTGAATCCTTTGCAGCACCATCATTTTCAGGACAGACAGTTACAGCCTGCTGTGTCAGTAACTCCCCCATTTTAAGTCCTCTAGACAGTGCTGCAGCTGTGTCTTTGGTCAAAAAGGTAATTTCTTATTCTTAGTCCTCTAGGCAGTGCTGCAGCTGCTTATCTGGTCTTGTCAGTAACTCCCCCATTCTAAGTCCTCTAGACAGTGCTGTAGCTATATCTTTGGTCAAACAGGTAATTCCTCATTCTTCTCAATCTGACTGTTTAATTAAAACAAAGCATCGTGAAGGCCCAAGGCGGGTGGTGACGCAATGTCATTTCTGCCCAGTGCTTTTAATGTCAAAGTGAAGAAATTCAATGAAGTGCTGGTAAGTATGACTCTCTTAAAGTAACCAAATGCCTTGTCATCTTATTAGTGACACTCATGAATGGATGAACGAGATTATCACTGTCCCTACATACTATCTAGCGAAACCACAGCCAAGGGAACAGGCTTGGCAGAATCAGCGGGGAAAGAAGCTCTGTTGAGCTAGACTCTGTTCTGGCACTGTGAAGAGACATGACAGGTGTAAGATAAGTGGGAGGCCCTCGGGCTGCTGGTGAAATACCACTACTCTTATTGTTTTTTCACTTACCCGGTGAGGCGGGGGGCGAGCCCCGTGGGCCTCTTGCTTCTGGCTCCAAGCGCCTGACGCCCGCCGGGCGCGACCCACTACGAGGACAGTGGCAGGTGGGGAGTTTGACTGGGGCAGTACACCTGTCAAACGATTACGCAGGTGTCCTAAGGCGAGCTCAGGGAGGAGAGAAACCTCCCACGGAGCACAAGAGCAAAAGCTCGCTTGATCTCAATTTTCAGTATGAATACGGACCGTAAAAGCAGGGACTCACGATCATTCTGACTTTTTGGGTTTCAAGCAGGAGGTGTCAGAAAATTTACCCCAGGGATAACTGGATTGTGGCTGCCAAGCGTTCATAGCGACTTTGCTTTTTGATTCTTCGATGTCGGCTCTTCCTATCATTGTGAAGCAGAATTCACCAAGTGTTAGATTGTTCACCCACTAATAGGGAACGTGAGCTGGGTTTAGACCATTGTGAGACAGGTTAGTTTTACCCTACTGATGATGTGTTGTTGCAATAGTAATCCTGCTCAGTACAAGACGAACCGCAGGTTCTGACATTTGGTGTATGTGCTTGATTGAGGAGCCAATGGGGCAAAGCTACCATCTGTGGGATTATGATTGAACGCCTCTAAGTCAGAATCCCCCCTAAACCGTAACGATACCACTGTGGAGCCTCGGGTGGCCTCGGGTGGCTCTCTGTGGGGCGGTACGTAGAGCCACTGTGTTTGGGACCGGAGCGCGGATGGAAGGGGGCCGCATCCATCACCCTTAGTGCACTGCATGTTCGTGGGGCACCCGGTGCTAAATCATTCGTAGACAACCTTATTCTGGGTCAAGGTTTCGTAGGTAGCAGAGCAGCTACCTCGCTGCGATCTATTGAAAGTCATCCTCTGAGCCAAGCTTTTGTCTCCGTGCTTGGGCACCAGTGGACGCCCTCCTCCACCACACCCGGGGGTGGGACTCTGCCGCTGCGCCAGCGGGAGGGATGCGGAGGGGGTAATGTGGGCCTGCGGGAGGCCGCCTCCACCACGTGCCCTCCGGCACGGGGTCTCTTCCTTCCATCTCTGCCCCACCGGGGAGCGGGGATGGGGGCCACCATCCCTTGCGGGTCAGCAGGGTGACCAGAAGGCCTGGGCCGGGCCCACTGCTCCCGCACAAGTCGAGCAGCGGCTTCGGAGCGCCTTGCCACCGTTGCAGTCATCGGACTGCAAGGGTGACTGGGTCTGCCTGTCTCAGGCCATCTGGGCGCTGGGTCATCCCTGGCCATCTGGTCGCCTGGCCGTGCGACCAGATGGCCATGTAGGCCGTGCGACCAGATGGCCCTGCGGGCTGGGTGACCAGATGGCCGGCTAGGCTTACTCCATCTTTTGTCCTTCCCCAGGGTTCTGTAAGCCCCCACTATGTGGTGGCGTAATCGTCGAGGAAAATGGACACCCCGGACAGGCCAACAGGGAGAGGGCGGGGCCTGGGCTTAATCCTCCTCGGTTCCTGCCCCAGAAGGTGGAGTCAGCACCCTGACGCCCTAGGGTCTGGGTGTGGGGGGTGACAGTCAGTAGCCAGGGCAGGGCGGCTGCAGAGCGGGGAGGACTGCCTAGCTCCCCGCTGTCTCCGGGGCGAGGAGTGGCAGGAGGCCAGCCCTGCGTGAAAGGGGGGCTGAGGCGGAGCTGGAGCCCCTGGAGATCTTGGAGAAGTCCTGAGCAGGAGACGCCTGGGCCTGGTCTGGGATGGAAGCAACTTGCGTGTGTCCTGTGCTGCCCAGGGGGGTCCACCGGGGCACGGGGAGGCTCTCCCCAGCCTGGCTAGGGTTCGGAAGCTGGGACTGGGCCTGGGGCTTGAGCTCTGTCCGGCGGGCCCCGAGTTGTGGGAGCCCCTGTCCTGCAAGCTAGCCAAGGGTCCGGGCGCTGGGGACGGGGTCCACCGTGGCCTGGGGAGGCTTTCACCGGTCTGGCTAGGGTTTGGAAGGTTGAACCGGGCCTGAGGCTTGAGCTCCGTCCGGCAGGCACCAGTGTGTGGGAGCCCCCCGTCCTGCAAGCCGGCCGAGGGTCCTGGCACTGGGGACGGGAGTCCACCGGGGCCCAGGGAAGGTTTCCTCAGCCTGGCTAGGGTCCGGAACCTGGGACCGCGCCCGGGGCTTGAGCTCCATCCGGCGGGCCCCGGCGTGCGGGATCCCCCACGGTCAGACAACAAACAGTTCATTCGAAAATACCACAGTATCTGAACCCCTTCACTTATTCGCATCATGTACTTCAGTCAAACACCATGACAATATGTTACTAAAATATTACATATGAACTAAATAAATAAACTAATCTAAATGAGTGTGGAAATGTTTACTAAAAGTATACCTTACACCCAGTCTGCGGGAGGGAGGGCCTGCAGCTAAAAATGTACCGTTAAACACTCATTGGATTTCAATCCCTGAGGTATTCTGGTGTCCAACATTAATATGTACCTCGATTCCAATCTCCTTAATTGGAGCTGTCTGTTTCCTCCCCTTGGGCTTTTGGGGACAGCATCAATGACAGAATATACTAAATCCTTCGCATTACCTTGATGACATTGATTAATATGTCCTGCTACTGGGTAGCTTTGGTCATCATTGGCAAATGCTCTAAGATGTTGCTTTATCCTGACGTGAACTATGCTTATAGTGCTGCCCACATATCGTTTCTGGCAAGTACCTTCCCACACATACACCGCAAAATCACTTTTGCAGTTATATGTACCTCTGATCTCAATCGATGTTACTCTGAGTGGTGATTGTATGGTCTTCATGTTGCGGCCTTAGTGGCACGCCTTGCATTTCGAGCATTTCGGAATACCTTTATTGACTCTAAGCCATTCAGTGCCATTCTTGGCCTACGGCGAGTTCTGCACTAGCTCCCTACGCATTAAATTTGCCCTTCTAGATGATATAAGTGGGGCACGTGGTATTTCCAGGCCTATGATAAGATCACTTCTCACAATATTCCAATTTTTATATAGAATATTATGTACTCTGGCATGGTAGGGTGAGTGATCAGATTTTCTCTTCTTACTACAACTGATACCAAACAGAAACTCCTCTCTCTTTTTGGGTTTTGCTTTTGCCTCTGCTGACATTAGCACATCCTGACTGTAACCTCGTACTCTCAATCTGTTGAATAGATATTTTTGTGCTTCACCCAATGCTTCCTCACTACTGCGCTTGCACTACTGCGCTTGCACTTCATGCGCAAGCATTCCGCATAGGGAATGCTGTTTTTGAGTCTGGTAGGGTGAAAACTGCTGGTGTGCAGAATGGAGTTCCCTGATGTCTGCTTTCTGTATGTTTTTATATGAAGCATATTGTTCTCTACATATACCACAAGATATAAGAAGTTTACTTCTTTCGTACTGATGTCACAGGTGAATGAGAGGTTCTGATCGTTATTATTGATTTCTTGTGAAAATCTTTGTGCCGACTCAGGTGATCCCTTCCACAAGATGAATAAATCATCTATATATCTGGTACAGAGGACCACATTCTCTCACCATTCTTTAACATCGTTGACCTTGAGTACCTGCTCCTTCCACAAGCCCATTTGCAAATAAGCATACCTGGGGGCGAAGCAGTTACCCATTGCTGTCTCCTGAGTTTGTTTGTAGGTATGTTGGTCATACATAAAGAGGTTGTTGCCTAGACACCATTCGGCCATGCTAAGAAGCATAAGTGTGTGCTGGTGTAGATGTATAGGTCTTGATCCCAAGTAGCGTTTCACTGCTCTTATCCCATTGACGTGTATAATGCTCTTATAGAGCGCAGTCACATCTAGGGTCATAAGTAAGTACCGTTCATCCCAGGGCACATTATATATTTTACGCAAGAAATCTTTGGTGTCCCTTATTTATGAGGGTAATTTACATACATGTTCCTGGAGAAAATGATCTATTAATCTGGAAGTCCTAGTTTGTGCGTAATCAAAATTAGTCGTAGAACAAAAAGACAGTCCTAATGATAAAATCTTTTCTTCTTCTTTGCTAAGATCCATATCTATGAGATTTATAACTGTGGTGTCAATCTATGGTTCACTTGTTACTTTCTCCATGTCGGTGTTACTGTGTCTTTTGTGCTTCCTTGCCCAGCATCTGCTTTTTCTATTGCTTTTCCTTTTCCTACTTTCTCTTTACGTTGTGGCCGAGGTCGCAAATTGAGAGTCCTGTCCACTCATAAAAAACGTAGCTCTTCGATGACTGAAGGTGTCTCTCTGCCGCTAATGCCCAGCGGCATTACTTTTTTCTATATCGGTGTATATGTGTATAGATATATATATATATATATATTCAACAGAAAAGTTTAGCCCCCATGGAAGAACGCCAACAGGTAAGTGCATATTTTCAATTCTTTAATGATGACAGCAAACATCAAGGGCTCAGCCAAGAAAAGTCATCCTAAAAGTTCAAGCAATGCCGAAGCGTTTCGGGATCCTGTTCCCTTCTTCAAAGGCATAATCCACTTCACAAAGAGCAGCTTTTCGCGCATCAGTTTTATTCCCAGAATAAAACTGCGGAATGGGCGTGCTGCAACTAAACAGAGACGCTGGAGCACTTTTTCCAATACTATGTTGAGATGGTAGGTATAAAAGTGGGAGGGTCGGGCGTGGCCAATACCCGGAGCGAGATGGCCGTTTAAACCTCTTGCTCCGTCGTATCTGCTCTCCTCCCGCTGATCCGCCACAATTATCCGGTTCCCAGAGGTGGGAAAACTGTAGGAAGGCAAGCGGCACGACGAAGTCTGCTGTACGGAGCGATTGTGAGACCCGCAGGGTTTTGGCCTAGCGAGCGGGCGAGGCCGGGGTCTAAATTTTCACTTCAGGCTGCCGTGTGGCACTGCGGAGCCGGCCTGAGACGCGCCGGCGCATGAGAAGTTGAGCGCCGGCGGGACCCATCTGACAATCATCTGGCCCTGCGAAGGTCCTCCAGGGCATCTGCAACGCCTAGCGATCCACCATGAACGACATGGGGGCATCTGCGCCATTCGGATTGAGGCCCGGAATGAGTGGTGCGCTTGGCCTCTGCCTCTCCTGGATTGATCGGCATGCCTGGAGCGAGGTGAGGAGGTGGGGGGCCCGAGGTATCCCACGGAGTTGCGTGGGCCTTTCCTTCCCCACGGTGTTTATTGAAGCCCGGCTGGCCTGTCCTCCTCGGATGTGCCGGATAGGGTCCCCCTCCTTTTCCTGAGACTACTGAAGTGGACACACATACATGGATAGTGAATTGACAACAGATAAGATAGCGCAAGCAATTCGATCCTTAAACTCCGGGAAGGTCCGTGGGCCAAACGGGCTCCCCATTGAGTTATACAAACTCCGTCCTGACAAATTGGCACCATATTTGAAATCCATGTTTGAGGAGGCCAGGGAGAGTGAGACGCTGCCCAGAGAGCAGAGGATCGCCACGATAGTCACAATACATAAAGAAGGTAAGCCTAGGACTGACTGCGCCTCATACATGCCTATTTCCCTCCTAAACGCCGAGCCCAAAATCCTGGCCAAACGTTTGGCTACTCGCCTGGTTAAAGTGGTTGATACCCTAGTTCACCCGGATCAATCGGGCTTTATGCCGCACAGAAACAAGGCCCTGAATTTGAGCAGGGTGCATGGTGTGGTGGGTAGGGTGCCTACAATCCAAAAGCCCGCGGTAATCGTATGTCTAGACGCTACTATGGCGTTCGATACCATAGAATGGCCCTATCTCTGGGCAGTATTGACTAAACTGGGGTTCGGGCCAAAATACATCCAGTGGGTCCGTCTTTTATATAGGGAACCTCTGGCACAGGTTGTGGTTAACAATAAACTCTCCCCAACATTTCAACTCAGCCGGGGGACTCACCAGGGTTGCCCAACTCTCGCCACTTCTCTTTGCCCTGGCCCTGGATCACTTGCGGCCTGGATCCACAGAGACCCAATGATACAAGGGCTGAGGTGGTCCCCTGATTAGGAAGACTGCATTTCACTCTATGCGGATGATATATTACTCTACTTGGCCCTCCCCAGAAGATCCCTGATAGTGGTTTTAGACATCCTGGCTATCTTCGGCAGGTTCTTTGGCTTTAACGTCAACAGGGATAAATCCCTTCTATTCGTCCTTAAAGGCGACCCACCTATCCTCCCAGGCACTTCCCAATAGAGGTCACCACCATTGGCTTCAAGTATTTGGGGATCATTGTCTCCCTTGACTCATCGCTCCGCTATACTCATAATCTTCTCCCACACTTGCAAAGGCTCAGGAAGGATATCGCCAGATGGAAATCACTCCCCCTCTCTCTGTTGGGCAGAGCCGGCCTTTTCAAAATGATGTCGCTGCCCAGATTCCTATATGCCCTACAAAACACCCTAGACCCAGTCCCTACACGATGCTTCAAGGAAGTGGAGGGCCTTCAGAGAGCACTGTTGTGGGAAGGAAGGCCACGCATAGCACTCAACAAGCTGACACTGAACTGGTACGATGGGGGCATTAGCCTTCCTGATATCAGGAAATATTATTGGGGGCTCACCTGGCTGCCATTAATCATGGCCTCTACGGCCACACCGAGGATCCCGGCTATGCCATGGATAGATGGCTTCTCCCCCGGTGGGAGCTATAGTAGGGCTCTATATGCACAACCTAAACTGTATAATCTAACAAGCCCCACAAAACACTCCATCCAGATTTGGCATGACGCCAATAACGCGCTTGGGTGGGGTAACAGGTTGACATTAGCAACCCCACTGTTGGACTCTGAGAGACTTGGCAGCCTATGGAGATCAAAAGGCTTTGATAGGTGGGACTTCATCGGCATTTCATGTATCAAAGATGTTTGGGGGAAGGGTGACATCAGGCCATATAACGACGTGCAGAGGGAGTATGAATTGGCAGGGGACTGAAAATTTTAGATATGCTCAGGTACTTCACGCCCTTCATTCTCACATATCACAGGGCTCTGATCCTCCTGACTCGTCACCGCTGGAGGACAGGATATTGGACGGTCACCTACCAGAAAAAGCCATCTCCCTAACATATAAAAAGCTAATAAACAATATGGAAGACCCCCTACAGCCACTGCGGGAGAAATGGATAAGAGATGGGATTGAATTGGACGATGAGGACTGGCGAGAGGCAGTGTCCTTCCCCAGAGTAGTCGCCATCCCTGCCCGACTAAGACTGGTGCAACTCAAAATCCTTCATAGGGTGTATGTTACAGGCCCTTGTCTTATGCATATGGGGAGGGCAGGCAGTGGAGAGTGCAGGAGGCATTGTGGGCATTTGGGAACCTTTATGCACATAATCTGTGAGTGTGCATCCATAAGCTCCTTCTGGAGTTCGGTGCATGATATCATCAACTCTGCTCTCTATTAATCTCCTCCCGGAGGCGAGACGATGTTTATTAAACAATTAGGAATCAACTGATCTGAACACTCATCAGACACAGTGGGTCACATTAGGGCTCATGCTTGCGAAACGAAATATTGCACAGCTATGGGGCGCGACGCAACCACCCACAATCGAAGCTTGGGAAAAAGATCTTGACTGGTGTATGAACCGGAAGAAAACGGTATACTTGGCCAGGGACTGTCCCCAAAAAATTATCCTGTATATGGGGCCCATGGAATACGCACCGGGGAGAAATATGTTCACCTCCTTGTTCTATTGAACATGATGTTACACTTACCCCATTACATTTTCCTTCCTTTCAATGATGTACCATGATTCCTTCATTATCACTATAGTGCTTGTATGATTTTAATCCTCTGTAATGTTTGTTATACCGATGTATGTTTAATAAAAAGATTTATAAAAAAAAAGTGGTAGGGTCTTATCTAAAGTTAAAAAAATACCTGGCTAGGTAGGAACACGAAATTTTATTTTGACCAATTGCTGGTATTGTTAAAAAGGGGAAATTGTGAGACATACGTTAATGTGTATGTATCTCAGGGTCCACATGTTTCAAGCCTTTACCCCACAGCTTTTCGTCAGGACCATAAAGATCATTCTTATTACCAATCCTAATTGTGAGCGACACAAAATCTGGTCTCTTTACAAGATATCAAAACCAACAATTGGATAATACAATACCCAATCGGTTGTGTTTTTTTCTTTTAGATCTGGAAAGATATGAAAAACAGCTTATTCTGACCAGGAACACTGTTATTCACTTTGTGGATAACCAAAAACACATCACCAAAAAACCTGATATATTTTCCTCTTATAGTATTTGCATTCTCTATCAACAACTGTCGGATTTGAAAGCGCCCTGTCCTTGATACCCAAAATTAGGTTTGTGCCAAAAGACAGACAGGACAATACACAACACTTATGAATAGTTAATCAGTCCTACAATGCCGGCTCTTATAGAGTTGTATTGTATTGTATTGTATGGAATACTTATAAAGCGCACTGTGACCAAAGATGGTATCCTGGCGCTAGTTGTAACCACTATGTAAGAAAGAACAACTGATGAAGATCTGAGAAAGCAGATTATTAATGAGGAAACAGCAAAGTTTTCAGTGATTTCCTGAATTTTAATAAGTCAGAGTGAGATCTTAATGGAGCTGGTAATTTATTCAATATCCGAGCTGCATTGATGGGAAAAGCACGTCCTCCTTGTTGGACTTTTTGAAATCTGAGTTCTTGGACATAGTTGCCTGTGGTTCTTCCAGGAGTATATTCTTTTAGTTTGGCTTGTAAGGGTTTTGGTCCTTTATTGTATAGTGCCTTATGAACAATACAGAGAGATTTAAAAATAATTCTCTGCTTGATGGGCAGCCAGTGAAGATCTTTCAAAGCCTTTGTGGCAGATGAGTGTCGAGGTCTATTCAATGTTAACTTAGCTGTGATTCTCTGGATGCGCTCTAGCTTCTTTAATAGATATCTAGGGGCTCCTAATAACAGGGCATTGCAATGGTCCAGCCTACTCAGTATTACGCCTCTGGAGATCAGTGATCTGGCTGGCAGGTCAAGCAGAGGATATAGCTTCCCAAGGGCCCGGATCAGCGCGAAACAAGTCCCTGTAAGTCCGTTCACTTTTTTTTCCCATAGACAGACCTTCATCTATCATTACACCTAAGTTTCGTACCTCTGCTGGGTTGCCCAATGGCAATTCCGTGGGTAGAGGCCAGAAGTTAGAGGATAGAGATACCAGGATTTTATTGGATGAGCAACAAAGTAGTTCAGTTTGGCTTCCACTCATCTTAAGTGAATTTGCATTCATCCAGTCAAAGATGTCAAGAATGCATGCCTGAAAGTTGCCTTGGGTGTCCTCCTTGTCATTGCTCAATGACAGAATTAGCGGGGTATCGCCTGCATAATTAATCAGCTTTAACTTGTGGGACTTGATAAGAGAGATAAGGCGATATAAATATTAAGTAGAATAGGGCTGAGGGTTGGTTGTCATTCTAAATTTGGATAGAAAAGGGGGGAGAGATACTGCCTGACAGCGGCTGAACAGATAGGATTTTAGCCAGTTTAACATCGGGCCAGACTTTGAGCAGAACTATAAGTGTGTGAGATAGCGTGCTTTAATGCTGTAGGTTTGTCAATCCCATCTAAAATTATTTTGATCTTGCTTTCAAAGTATTCCGACAGATCATCACATCATTTCTGCGAGGGTATAATCTTTCTCTTAAAACAAGTTGGATTAGTCAATTCTTTAAGTATTACAAATGTTTTCCTTGCTTTATTAGGGGCGACAGTAATCAGCTCACAATAATAATTAGTTTTTGCTTTCCTTAACTTGTTTTTGTATTCATTTAGCGCATTTTTAGATTGGTCTTATCTTCCTTAAGATAATGGCGCCTCCATTTCCTCTCTAGTTGCCTACACTTTAGTTTGGCATCTCTTAAAGTAAGATCATACCAAGGGGCTGACACCTTTTTTCGGGTTTATAAGGTACACAGAGGTATAGTTTCATCTAAGGTTTTTAAAATTTCCCCTTCAAATCTATGATAGTTCACTTCAATAGAGACTACCGGAGAGAAGCGTGTTTTGTTAACGAAATGTTTGGATTTAATATTAGAATGTTTGTGCCATGCTATGCTTTCTACTGAGTGTACTGCTGACTTTCCAAGGGAGCAGTTCTTAACAACCTACAGGTAGAAGGTAATCAGTGAATGATCAGTCCAGCAAAGGGGGGTAATTTCCCCTACCGAGGTTAGATCCTCTGCGGAGAAAATGAGGTCCAGCATATGGCCAGCTATGTGTGTGGGGCCATGGACCTGCTGTTGGAGGCTGATAGTTTTGCAGGTACTGAGTAACTCCTTATACGCTGCAGACAAGCCTCCTTCTGCCCAAAAATTAAAGTCTCCCAACAGAAAAAAGTTATTGTGCGTAAGCCACATGTTGGTAATGTTGTTTAAGAGAGAGGGAAGAGAAGAACTTGCGGTAGTAAGTGGCCTAAAACTGGATAAGGACATCAATCACTCTCTAAAACTCCATGACTGTATGCTCACCCTGAGTCACTGCATGAGTACTCATCGCTTGAAATTAAACTCAAGCAAAACAGAGGTGATCATGTTTGGAAACCTTTTTCCACCTTGGTCCCCAGCTTGTTGGCCAGATAATCTTGGCCCTCCCCCTACCCCTGTGGATAAAGCTAAGAACCTTGGGGTTATCATAGATGAGAAACTTAGCTTTAAAGCTCAAGTTTCCAATGTCGTGTCTTCTTCGTTCTTCACGATCAAGACTATAAGAAATCCTCCAGAAAGCTGGTTGTAACCTCTTTAGTCTTGTCTAAACTTGATTACTGCAATGGATTATACATCAATGTGCAATCTACTCTCCTCAGGAAGTTACAAGCAATACAAAACGCTGCTGCAAGACTGATTTTGGATATACCTAAACATCAGTCTGTTAGATCAGCAATTTGAGACCTTCACTGGCTGCCAGTCGGTCAGCGGGTAACGTTTAAGGCACTCTGCATTGCCCATAAGGCACTGCACAAAGAAGGGCCAACATTTCTAGGGGACCTCTTTAGATGGTACTCCTCTAATAGACCTTTGCGTTCGGCCAATGCCAATCTGATGCCGGCGGTCAGGATCAAAAAGATGAACTGGGGAGAAGGAGTTTCAATGACAATACTATCAAGGAATGCAACTCCCTTCCGCTATATCTTAGAAAAATTCCCTCCCTTCTTGAGTTCAGAAAACAGCTGAAGACTTGGCTCTTTTAGAAGCAGTAGTCCATAGCACAGTATGCAGCACTGGAAGTGCCAAGACACCTGAGGGTATACGTGCGCTGTATACATTTATTTAACATAACAGAGAATCCCTGTAGACAAGTTTTCCTTTTGAGCCTTTAGCTGAAATCCTAACATTTCTATCTCCTCTACTTCGTGTAGGGGGAACGTAGTAAAGTCCCAACGGTCACATTGTTACATATAGATGGGTCTGTGTAGTGAAAATATTTAACCTACATGTGTTTATGCCATAATCAGGTCAGGAAAAAGGGAAGAAAAGAACCTTGATAGCCATCAAGGGTAAATTGGCTAAGCCGTACATACATCATCAAAGCTTCTCCCTTTCAATGAAAAGTAGCCTTCCCGCAGCTCCGATGATCTCAGTGGAGTACGGGAGACTGTTTGCTTATGACAGCGGAACAGAACGTTGTGCAGGCGTCCTCGTGTTAGGAAAAGGCTAGAATGCTAAATTCTCCAAAATGGCCACTTGTGATGGAACTACTTCCTGGATCCTCGGGCCACTCTTTATTTACATATTTGAGGCGAAGGTTGACAGATTCCAAAATGGACGTGTTCATTAAACTTGGAGTGAAAAAATCGAATGAAAGGAATACAAAATTACACGAAAAAAGGGGAAAGGAGACAAGGATATTCATTGAAAAATCTCCCTCTATAGACATACTCCTCATAGATATTATTGACACATTGTCAGGGAGGGTGCATATAAGGTGGTTTATAGGAACGGTTTTGGGAAAAATTAAATTTTCTTTTTCTATTTATCATTTATTCAGAAAAAAGGGATATTCTCATATCTCACAGTCAATGTTAAAGGGGAGTGAGTTTACCCTTCCTGTAATGTATGATGTTAAAACCTATTATTGTTAAAAATAGGCAAACAGGTGGATAACTTCTACCGAAGTTTTAGATTGGGGACCCAACAGGAAAATATGTAAAAATTAAAAAATAGGTTGTATATGGGGTAAAGATCCATTCAAGGTAGCAGGAACATTTAGATAAATTGACTCCAGGGTATATTGTCATTCAGCACCTTGGAATGAGTTTGCAATCTGAACATCCAACGTTGTTCTTTTTCATACAGCTTGTCAGTATGGATTTGTACAAGGACTGTGCAGTTGAAGTCTTGTACTGTATGTTTTTTCTCCATAAAATGTACAGACAATTTTGTAGTCGCCCGGTCACATCTCATATTGCTGCGTTCTTCGCAGATTCGCCTCTTTATAGATCATTTTGCCATCCCAATGTAGTGGATTTGACAAGGGCAAGTGATCAAATATACCACACCTTTTGAGTTACAGTTGGTAAATTGTCTTTGTTCCCAGGTTGTGTTGTTGTTGAAAGTCAAAAACTTGTTTTTTCGTCAGGTGGCAGACACTGCAGTCCCCGCATGGGTGGTGGCCTGTGAGGGGGGAGAGAAATCTTTGGGATATGACAGAGGTTTCCCTATTGCGTGGTCTTCTTAGGACTATTATGTCTCTAAGACTCCTCCCATATTTATTTTAAGAAAATGGTCTGTTTTCCATACTTAAGGGTGGAAAGATATTCCAATCTATACAGTTGGACACTCTTTGTTTGATATAGGTCAATATAGGAGGCCGAGTCCTCTGTTTCCCTGACCTCTGTCTCCCCCCTTTTGACGAGTATTACAGACAGCGCACTACTGTGGGAGCTTTGATAAACGTTTGGTTAACTCATAAAAGGAAAGTTCCTTTTGTCTACCTTTTCTCTTCATTTGAAACTGTCAGGGGAAAGACCCTCACACTCAGACATTCACAAACATGACGGAAATCACTAGCCTCACTCTCTCAAAGGATGAAGTAGAAGGGATCCTAGCAACCATCTCCCCCTTTGAAGGTTTGAGCAATCAAGAACCTAATACAGATATCACAGACTGGGATGAATTGAACACACTGAGGCGAACCCAGATCAAGACCGCATTACATGGGGTAATGATGACAGAATAACTGAGGGCTAATGCAGCCCCACAGGGACTCATTGTAAAAAATGAACCATTTATTTTTCAACACGACAAAATCTTCAAAAAAGATTGGTCTTTCAATCTTGTGGCACTGCACTAGAAATGGCGTATTCTGATAATAAAGACAGCGACACGTCTCTCCTAAGAACTAACAACTGAAATCCAAACCATTGAAGTATGCTTGAAGAGCTACCAGTAGGTCAGTTCCCTCAAAAAAAGACTTGAACTGAACCAGACACGCAACAATTTTGAGACATCATTAAAACAAAGCAAATTCACCAAACTGAAAAAGGACACAAGCAGATTCAGCCACAAAAGGGTATGCCCCTATATCCGGGATGACTACGTTCCATCAGGCAGAAACGCAGGGTACAACACAGATGGAGACACATCTGACACAGGTTCGAATAGCTCTGGGTCTAGTATGAACAGCGGGTCCAACTATCAAGGCAAATTACAGGGGCCCCAGAAACTGGGGACCACACCAAGCCCCCCTCCCATGTTTCTGATGCCTTTTTTCTATGGACCCCCTGTAGCGCAGGGCCCTCCATCATCCTATAACTTCTGGGATAGTTGCGAATCACCTGAACGAGTCCTGAAAGTACAGCGCATAACGAAACCAATCCCTGTAAAGTTACAGGGAACACGGAAGGAACTAGAACTACGATTCCCATGAGCCTCCGGAAATCGACGTGGCGTGCTGAAGAACGCCTAGAAAATGAAGGACGGACTATGGTACGGTGTTGGAAATTCCTTCGTTGTTTCTCCGTGAAGGAAGAACGCCTTCGATCCTGCTCCGGTGAGGTAAGGGTGCTCTGCACCGCTCACCGAGTATTTCCGTCCTACTTTGGTGCATGTTGAACTCTCAGGACATCCGTCAAGGTCATGCCTCTTGTTTGTGCTTGCGTATTGGAACGCTGTGTCTGCCTCATATGAGGACTTTCCTCCATTCTGCTTCCCGTTCTCAAATCAGCTGTACTCTTTGTTTGAGGAACACACAGAGACCGGGTAATGATCGTTCATAAAGGATATTAATGATTACAGCTACAGGTCGGGACTTCTATGTCCTGTAGTTCTTTGGATCATAGAGCCTTGCATGCAAGGTGTATATATATATATATATTCACTGACAAATCCATAGGTTTCAGGCACGTTATAGTTAGGAATTAGCATTTAAAAAAACCTTAGAAATTCACTGAAAAAAACATAGGTTTCAGGGGCGTTATAGTTAGCTGGACTTTTCACTCGTACAAAACCATTGAAATTCCCCCGTTATAGTTAGTTCAGCTAACTATAACTCGCGCGCCCGCAATGCACTGCTGATGACGTCACATATTACATCACTCATGACATGGTCAGTGACATCACTCATGACATCACTGATGGCATCTCAAATGACATCACTGATGACATCATCCAGTGAATGTGTGTTTTTCTGAAAATTACATATGTTTTATATATGTATATCTCAAGGTCGATGGAAGAATAAATGGGTATATAAGTGTCTAAATGGATGATTTGTTTTTAAAAAATTGATTGTATAACTGACTGATTAAGTGTATCTTAGTGAATATATGGCTTAGTGAGTAATGTTTAAATATGTAAATATCTGTATCAGTCTCTCACTTTGTGTATAAGAGGCTGCATGGGTTGGTGAGTAGCTACATGAGTGTTTATATAGGTTATTAGTTGGTCTTTTGAGTATCAGTATGAGTGTTCGAGTGTCTGTATGGTTCGGTGCGGGGTATTACGTAGTGCATAGGTGCATGAATGAGTGACTCACTGTTTGTATGTGTTGAAGACAGCATGTGTGCAGGACTGTATGGGTGGATGAGTGTGTGCATGGCTTTGTTAGTGAGTGAATGACTGTCTCAATAGTGTCTTTATGAGTAACTACATATGTTTTAAACTAGTATATGTGACTATTGGTGTATATAAGTGAGTATGTCTGAGAGTGAGAGATTGAAAGAGTTCCTGTATGAATAAGTATGTGTTTCTATAAGTGATTGTTTAAAAGACTAAGTATGTGTAAGTTTCTGTAGAAGTAAGTGTGGTGGTGTGTGTATAACTGTATATGCAAGTAAATGGATGTTTGATTCTTTATTAACATGAGTGACTATGTGTGTGAGTAACTCTGGATGAGTGGCGTTATGTAACAGGATGTATAGGTGTATGAGTACATATGATGAGTGAGTACATGTATGAGTGACTGTATAGGACTGTTGGTGAATGAGTGGATGTGTATGTGGATCTTAGAATTACTGAATAGGTGTTGTAACTGGTATTGGTATGTCCATTGTTTTGACATTTTTAGTTTCTATTTTTGAATGTGTGTATCAAAGGTTATATTAGGGTGAGAGGAGGTCTGCCACTCTATCACAAGGATGATATCATCAGTGATGTCATCAGTGATGTCATTTGAGATGTCATGACTGATGTCATGAGGGATGTCACTGACCATGTCATCAGTGATGTAATATGTGACGTTATCAGCAGTGCATTGCGGGCGCGCGAGTTATAGTTAGCTGAACTAACTATAACGGGGGAATTTCAATGGTTTTGTACGAGTGAAAAGTCCAGCTAACTATAACGCCCCTGAAACCTATGGTTTTTTCAGTGAATTTCTATGTTTTTTTAAAATTCTAATTCCTAACTATAAAGTGCCTGAAACCTATGGTTTTTTCAGTGAATTTCCAAGGTTTTTTAAATGCTAATTTCTAACTATGCCTACAGAGATAGGACATGTGAAGAAAATAGAAAAAAGCACAGTAAGAAAAAAAAGAAATGCAGAAAGAAGCAACAGAAGTCCTCAAAGACGAAGACAAGTCCAGGAAGAAGGATAACATGCAGAAATGACAAACAGAAGAGCAGAAAGAAGCCTTGTTGCAAAATCATCCTGTACCCTCAACTTTTTCAGACGGATACTGGTGGTAACTGAGTCTGACTAACCAGTCCTAGAGCCAGTGCTATGTTAAAAGACACTCAGAATACAGTGAAAACACCTACATACACTAGGGAACACTATGCGTTGGGGTCCCCCTGTGATTAGTATGACCTCCTCTGTAAGCTCCTAGTATATAATAGGGCAGGGGATTAAAACTACCTCTTAAAATGCACCACAGGACGTGTTTGCACACGTCACCTCAGGCCCAGTCCCCTCCCTTCCCCACTGTGTAAACACGCCCTGTGGCCGTTTTAAGTTGGGAGATTAAGTCCCCTTGAATCCTGAGGGTCCCTAGGGTCCAACTAGACCACTAGGAACCTCCAGTAAGCGCCACAGAGCTGCGTTGCAGAGAGATGTGAAATAGGGCACGGCCTAGACCACCTCTCTGCAACGCAGCGCAGTGGCGCTTACTGGAAGCACCTGGTGGGCCAGTTGGCCCCCAGGGTCCCTCAGGATTGAAGGGGAATTAGTTCCCCAACTTAAAACGCGCCACAGGGCGTGTTTGCACACGTTAACTCAGGCCCCGTCCCCTCCCTTCACCACTGTGTAAACATGCCCTGTGGCCGTTTTTAGTTGGGAGATTACGTTCATTTGAATCCTGAGGGTCCTAGGGTCCAACTAGCCCACTAGGTACCTCCAGTAAGCGCCACAGAGCTGCGTTGCAGAGAGTTGTAAAAAGTGGCACGGCCTGGACCACCTCTCTGCAACGCAGCTCAATGGTGCTTACTGGAAGCACCTGGTGGGCTAGTTAGCCCCCAGGGGCCCTCAGGATTGAAGGGGAATTATTTCCCCAACTTAAAACGCACTATAGGGCATGTTTGCACACGTCACCTCAGGCCCCGTCACCTCCCTTCCCCAATGTGTAAACACGCCCTGTGGCCGTTTTGTAAGTTGGGAGATTAAGTCCCCTTGAATCCTGAGGGTCCCTCGGGGCAAAATAGCCCACTAGGTACGTCCAGTAAGCGCCATTGCAGAGAGGTGTAAAAAGGGGCATGGCCTGCACCACCTCTCTGCAACGCAGAGCAGTGGCGCTTACTGGAAGCACCTGGTGGGCTAGTTGGCCTCCAGGGTCCCTCAGGATTGAAAGGGAATTATTTCCCCAACTTAAAACGCGCCACAGGGCATGTTTGCACACGTCACCTCAGGCCCCGTCCCCTCCCTTCACCACTGTGTAAACACGCCCTGTGGCTGTTCTAAGTTGAGAGATTAAGTTCCCTTGAATCCTAAGGGTCCCTAGGGTCAAACTAGCCCACTAGGTACCTCCAGTAAGCGCCACAGAGCTGCGTTGCATAGAGGTGTATAAAGGGGCGTGGCCTCAGAACACCTGTCTGCAACGCAGCTCCCTGGCGCATACTGGAGATACCTGTTGGGCTAGTTGGCCCTCAGGGACCCTCAGTATTGAAGGGGAATTAATTCCCCAACTTACATCTGGCCAGGGGGCGCATTTGCAGAGTGCTGCAAGGAGGGGGCATGGCCTCTGGCGTGATGCTGGTCTTTTATTTATTTAATTTTTTTTAAGAAGGAGGGCTGTGTGGCCCCCCTTCTTTTTCTAATTTATTGGCCCTGGGGACCCCATCCCCAGGGCCTGCACCCTAATGTTTTTTGTTGAAACAAATTAATTTGGCCCTCCCAAGGCCTTAATCGGCCCTGGGGACTCCACCCGCCGGGTCATGGGATTTTTTTTTTTTTTTATTCTTTAGGAGAGGGGCTGCATTGCCCCCCTCCTCAGGCCACTTATGGCCCCGGGGACCCCATGCCCCAGGGCCGGCCTTTGTTTTTTATTATTTAAAAAAATATATATTTATAGAAACACCTAGGACATGCTGGACAAACCGTATGTACCTATCACCATGAAGATTTGCGTGATATTCGTTAAAAGGCGACTATGCATACAATGAATCCACGTGGAATGTATTTACACAGCTAGTGAAGCTCTGACGTGTCTGATGCCCTACCGTGCCTAATCCCTGTGCCCCCGCCGGTGGGTACTCTCCAAGTAGACACCCTTGTCGTTTGTTTATACAAACATGGGTAGCTATTGACGGGCACATTTAATACACACGCACACCAAGCCATTCAAAGGGGATTCGACAAAATTTCAACCAAACTATGCAAGAAACCCCCCTCACGGTTAATAAAACACACATCCACCGCCGGATGTGTAATACCTTCTTTTATTTTACTCTCTGGAAAGGAGACGAACCTCACTTGAGAGTCACAGCGTGCTCCTGGCTGAGCCCAATGCTGTGTTACACCCACCAGTGCCCGCCGAGTGCCACACACCTCTGTGTTGTATTCCACCAGCTAGTGCGTATGCTATGACACTGTCTAGCCCATGTGAACTGTAACACCACCCCGTGAATATGTCATGCCACACTTGCCTTCGCACGGGTTATATTGCCCCATCTAGCGTGCCTTCCTCGATGCCTATGTTATAACGCACAGCGCTATGCCATACATATTGCAATCTGGGATCCATATCTTTGTCACAGTGCATATGCAACGTTACACTCCCCAGCACATATTTTATATTACAACTTTAGAGACTAGTTAGGTTACACAACACTGCCCTGTGCATATTACACTCCAAGGCGCATATCGCATAGCACGCGCTAGTGCCTGTGCTATCTCGCGCTCTCCAATGAATCTGTCATTGCGCACAATGTATTGCATATTATATTTCACGCCCCGGTTTATCTTATATCATACTTTTTGGTGCATAGTTTATACCATATACTATATCTAGTTTTCATTTTCAATCGTGCTCTCAGGATTATGTTCTATATAACACTGCGTCCACCTACCCTTTTCACAGGCATTACATTTTGCGATGGGGCGTAGAGGGTCAGGGGGTGTTTTTTTGCCAAGTGAGCCCGGAGTCACAGTCACAAACGTCCTCTTCTTCCTGAATAAAAGTGAGATTATGCTGCATACTTGTACATATTTTAAGTAGTTCGCACAGACACACATTTTAAAAATAATAAAGTTCCTAATACCCACCTTCTCTGAACAGTTAGCTTGGTGCCCCATCCACCTCCTCCCTATCCTCTGTTGTCTGAATCCATGGACTAGCCTCCTCTCTCCTGCCATGCATGGTCTGAAGTGCTGCCACTGCCCTTCATTTAGCATGATGTACCAATCCACTCCTCCTGCCCTCCATTGCCCAATTCTATGGCCCATCATTGACCTCCTGCTTAGCCTCTGTGCTTAGCTTGCTGCCCCTATTCTCCTTCCCCCTGCCCTCCAATGTCTTTGTGCATGCCCCTGCTCCATCCTTTTTGCCCACCATGTTCCATGGACCTGCCACTCCTATCAATTCTGAGTGTTCTGTTGAGCTGCCACTCCCCTCCCACCTGCCGAGCATTGTCAGATGACTGTAACCTGTCCCTGCCACCTCCACCCTGCCTGTCCACATGCCATGCCCCTATCCCCTTCCTCCTGCCCTCCATGGTCCATTTTACTGTCACACCCTTCTGCCCTCCCTGGTCTGTTGTGCTGCAACTGCTCCTCCTGCCTGCCCCGCGCGGTCTGTTGTGAGGCCCCTTCCCCTGAACTTTCTTGTCTGTGCCCAGGTCCTGACCCTCCCTTCTATCCTCCATGGTCCTTTGTGCATGCCCTTGCACCCTCCTTCTTGCCCATCATAGCCATTGTGCTGACACTAACCCTCCCTCTTGCCATGCATGGTCTTCTATGCTGCTATGGCCCCTCCCACCTTCCCTGTGTGGTCAGCTAGCTGCCCCTGACCCCCTCCCACCTTCCCTCCATGGTCTGTGTTTATGCCATCATAGTCTCACTGTTGCTCTCCATGGTGTGTCTTGTTTCTAGTGCCCATCCTGCCTGACCTCCATGGTCATCTTGCTGCTCCTGCCCTGCCCCCTTGCCCCCAGTCCTCTGTTTCCATGTGCAGACCCCTATTCCCTACCTCCTGGCTTGTCTGTTCCATTGTAATGCCCCTGATCCGTCCCTCCTGCCCTTTATGGTCTGTTATGCTGCAGCTTTCTCTTCCTGTCTGTCCATTATGGTCAGCTAGCTACCATTGCCTCTTTCCCCTCTATTCTCTGTTGTCCATGTGCATGGTCCTGTTCCCTCCCTATTGCTTTCTATGGATTGTTGTGCTGCACTCCCGTCCTGCATGCCCTGTGTGGTGTATTGTGCTGCTGCAAACCCTGATGCCTGCCCTGTAGGGTCAGTTTGGTGCACCTCTCCATGTCCCTCCTGTCCTCTGTTATCCGAGCCCATGTCCCTACCCCAATTCCTCCTGCCTACCATGATCCAATGTACCATACTTGCGAACATTTTGAACTTGGTAAGAGGGAGATTTTGAAAAAAAACTGGGGTATTGATTTTCCCCTTTGAGTTACATTGAAAAAGAGGAGATTGTAGACAGAAGACAGACCAAATAAAGCCCATTTGAGCTTAAAAACATTGGACGTTTCCTGGCTGAAACCGGTCTGTTGGCATGTATGGTTGTATGATCCCTGCCTCTTCCTTCTGCCCACAATGGTCTATTATATTGCCACAGCCTCTCTTGCCAGTCCTGTATTGTTGGTTTGTTGCCCCGCCCCCCTTTCCACTGCCCTCCATAGTCTGTTGTGCTGCCACTGCCCTTCCTGCCTGCCCAGTGTGGTCAAATTGTTGCCTCTGCACTCTCCTACCTGCCTTCAATTTTCAGAGTCCGTGCCCCTGGCCTCTGCCTCTCAACAGTATCCCAATGAACAACTAGATTGCTAACATTCTATATTTATTACAAAAGTGTGGAACGCCTGACGTCATCTTGATGTAATCAAAACTGTAATACCTAGAGCATTTCCTTTAGAAATTACATATATGAGAGGGTCTTATTTGCATCAAAATTATGGTTAGTGCTCTAAAAAACTAAAATGAGGACATATTTTCTGAGTTTTCAAATAGCGACAAAGAACTTTTAAATTATTTGTAATCTTTATGTTTTTTTATCCAGTTGACCACTTGATTAAATGTTGCACCTAGGGGAGAGGATGTGGTGTTACTTCCAGAGCTGCAGACTTTGCAACCGGGGAACCAGGTTGGAGTTTCTGCTTCAGCTCCACATTCTGTGATTCTGGTCAAATCACTTAATCTCCCCATGTCTACAACCAAAATGAATTTGATCTTGTGTGATGTAACCAATGCTCATGTAAAGCACACCAATACCTGACAAGTCTGCACTATATAAAACTGCAAATACACAAAAAATAAGTGTTTTGCACACTTCTGTCATTGGGCAACATGTGGGCTACATCTGGGTGATATTTGTGCTGCTAGTGGGCTCTTTTGTCTCTGGTGGCCATCTTGGGAGATTTATTTGTTATGAAGTTTCCTAATTTCCTCATTTACTGCAGTCTCCTCAGTAGGAAATGCTTTCAGTTTTTTACTTTGATTCCATCAAAAAGGTATTCAGATATGTCACACATTTGCCATAAATTCTGAATGTTAGCACTCTAGTTGCTCATTAGATCACTGTAGTAAAGCTACTGCTCACCACGGAAGTCTGCTGCTGGTATTAAACGTGCAAGTTTCAATCTGCATATCAGAATTTTTTAATGAAATAGAAGAGGATTTGAGAAGTCACTCAAAATGTGCCCTAATTTTTCTTTCTTCAGCACTAATCATAATTTCTATGGCAAAAGGAACCCCTCATTTTGTTCCTTTTTAAATTAAATGTTTTAAGTGTTACCAGTTTATTCCAATCAAGATCGCTTCAGGTGAGCCATACTTTTGTCATAAGTAAGACTGTTAGCGCTCTAGTTGTTCGTTAGAACACTCTGGGACATTCTGTCATTGGGCTATACTTGGGCTACATCTGGGTGATATTTAGGCTACATTTGGGCTCTTTTGTCTCTGGTGGCCATCTTGGGAGATGTATTTGTTATGAAGTTTCCTAATTTCCTCATTTACTGCAGTCTCCTCAGTAGGAAATACTTTCAGTTTTTTACTTTGGTTCCATCAAGAAGGCATTCAGATGTGTCACACATTTTCCATAAATTCTGAATGTTAGCATTCTAGTTGCTCATTAGATCACTGTAGTAAAGCTACTGCTCACCAGGGAAGTCTGCTGCTGGTATTGAAAGTGCATGTTTCAGTCTGCATGTCAGAATTTTTTAATGAAATAGAAGAGGATTTGAGAAGTCACTCAAAATGTGCCCTAATTTTTCTTTCTGCAGCACTAATAATCTTTCTATGGCAAAATGAACCCCCTCATTTTGTTCCTTTTTAAATTAAATGTTTTAAGAGTTACCACTTTATTCCAATCAAGATGGCTTCAGGTGTGCAATACGTTTGTCATAAGTAGGACTGTTAGCGCTCTAGTTGTTCTTTAGAATACTCTGGGAAGCTGCAGTAGAACACAAAGGAATCAACTGATAGTCTCTGCCCTTGTTGGATGTACATGTTTTACTGAGAATGTCAGACTTCATTCTCACATGACTGAGAAAGATAATGTGAATTTACAGAAAATGTGCTCTCAGTTTAGCTTATAGATCACCTTCCAAACCTCTGTGGGAAAAGCATGAGAAAATAGTTTTCTCTCAAACATGATACATGATATCACAGCAGAAGGCTTTTTCACATGGTAAAATCACCTTAGAACACACCACAATTCCTAAAATGAGTATGGTACCATCAACAAATGATTTATAATGTAATTAAAGTCTTAAAACCTTCTATTAACTGCAATGCTATTTAATGAGGTGTTATCATGTATATTGGTCCCAGGATGGCTGCCAACACTTCTTGGATGAAGTACTGACAGCCAATCAGATCTCATGATGAGATGTGTGGTTAGGCTCCGCCCAGATATATCTATCTTTTTAACTCTAATTTTCTCAGGAACTACTGAACAGATTTACATCATTTAAGCAAAAGGCACGAGTCTGAACTGAGGACTACCTCTTTGCTAAATTTGGTGTAATTTCGTTCAGCAGTTCGGGCTGTAGCTGCGTCAACATGTCCTATGGGAAATTCATGGGGAAAATGCGTTTTGGGACCTCCCTTTTTTCTCGGCCCCCGCCTGATGAATCACCGTGAAATTTTCAGATTAGGAGCGGACTGGAGCTGGCCAAAAGTTTGGAAAATTTCACGAAGATTCGTCAATCGGCGCCAACGTTATTCCAAATAAAATGATGCGGATTGCCTATGGAAAATAGGTTCTAACTATAACTACCTACTGGCGACTGCCAGTAGGTAATATATATATAGCTGGGAAATAGGAGCATGAATTGAATGTTCCTCGCTCTACTTTTATTGTTGATGTTCCTATCTACTGGGTGCCATTTGATATATTGACGTGCTGTTTTCTTTGACTCTTATTAACAGGGGTTCACGTGAGCTGTACGGACTACCCTCGTCTCCCTGTGAAGCATTTAGGAGTCTGAGAAGGGTATGTTGTGGTACGGTGTAGAATGTGCTTGTATAAACATGGTGGTGGTGCAAGTAGTTCCTGCTGATGTATTGTGATTCAGATGTTTTCATGTATCTTGTTACAGCGCACCTTCTTCTCTCAAGGAAACACTGTGGAATGAATCCCATGGGAACCTCACACTGCTTTGTGTTGTTTTATTCCTTTACCGGTATATTGCACATGCTTACATATATATATATTACGTACCTGAGAATTGGAAAGGGGTCTACTAGCGTGGTAGGAAAGAAGAACGTTTTGATTATGTTTTGTTGTCATTGCAGGTCTCCCTCCTTGCAGTTCCCTTCCTTTCCTTCCCTCACTTGATCATCTCACTGTCCAGTGCCTTTACGGCTCTTCTGGCTTGGGGCTATCAAGAGGTGGACCATTCTTAGCTACAAGCCGTTCCTGAGGATATTCAACTGTGACAGGGATACAGCCCCTCCAGATGACCAGTCTGTCAGTCAACCTCACAAACTATACGCTTACACCCCCACAGATGGAGATTTTTTTAAAGGAACTCGGTTTTGTTCCAACAAAAAAACTAGACAAGTTCAGACTACACTGTGAGATCAACAAATTTATCAGAAAACTTAAACTAAAAGCCTTTTTTGCCAACAAACAGCCGGAAATGGACATGAGAGATGATACTGGACTAAGAGTGTAATCCACTTTTACCCCACCAAACACATCGATACCAGTAGAACTTTAAGCTTTTAAGAATGCGGTCCTTAAAGATATTGGCAAAATCGACCCGCTCAGCATGAAAGTATATCACAACACAATAAAGGAACAGAAACTAGTGATTAAAGACCTGACGGACAACAAGAACCTGGTCATTAAACAAGCAGACAAAGGTGGAGCCATAGTGACACAAAAAATGAAAGCATATTGGACAGAATGTCTATGACTACTTCAAGACACCCGAAATTACGAGCGCCTCACCCAGGACCCCATAGCATCCCATGAAGTCCATATCACCAGTATGACTAAAGAAGCACGTACCCACAATTGGATTTCAAGGAAAGAAGCAGATTTTCTAATCAACAAGTCCCCTAAAATTCCGTATTTTTATACAATTCCAAAAATACATAAGAACATAACTCAACCTCCTGGATGACCCATTGTATCAGGAATCGGCTCAATATCATAACCCCTGTCAAAATTTGCAGATCCTTTCCTAAGAACGATTATTCAAAACACGGACACTTATCTAAAAGGTCCAAAAGATGTATTAAGACTCTTACAAGAAAAATCATTCAACCCAGACACAAAACTCATAATGGGTCTGGACATTGAAAGTCTATACACCAGCCTCACACACTGTGAAACCTTAGACATCATTGAAGTCGTGTTATTCAAAATAGACTGGGAATACCGAATCCCACCAATGTAGTGATGGAATGCTGCAAGTGGGCATTAACCAAAAACATTTTCCAGTTTGAGGACACTCTCGACCTCCAGAAGCACGGGACCAGCATGGGAAGCACCTTTGCTCTAAGTGTGGCAGGACTTTATGTCCACCACCTGGAAAAACATGAGATCCTAAACTCTACAAATCCATACCTACCCCACATAAAAATGTGGAAGCAATATATCGATGATATTCTCATTATCTGGCAAGGTAATGAAGAAACAGCATGGCTTTTTCTGACCTGGCTCAACAGACATAACGATTTCCTCAAATTCACACATATGCTGTCAAACAAGGAACTAGTGTTCTTAGATGTGAACGTTATCTCTGACAACGGTAAGTTAAAAACAACCACACACATTAAACCTACAGCTAAGAACTGCCTTTTGGTTTCTGACAGTTTTTACCCTAGACACCTGAGGGAGAACCTCCCGTTTGGACAGTTCCTCAGACTCAGACGGAATTTCTCTGAAATACAAGACTACAGGAATTAAGCAGACGGTCTGTTCTCAAAATCACAGGAACAAAACTACCATTCCAAAATCATTTCTCAAGCAATGAAAAGGGCTAGAAACAACAATAGAGAAGGTCTCCTTGCATTAAAAAAAACAACTCGTGAGGATAGACCAATATGTATCACTACCTACAACGTAGCATCCAACAAAGTAAGCAAAATAGTCAACAAACACAGGTGCATTCTAAACAGTGGATCTCTGAATTTCCCCAACAGTGGTGTAGCTAATGGGGGGCGGTCTGTCCCAGGCGGCACTGTTTTGGGGGCGGCGGCCAGCGTCACTTGTGGCCCGTGGTTGCGGCTTTTATAATTTATTTGGGGACACTGACAGTTTCAGTGTCCCCAAATAAATTATAAAGGCCGCCACCAGTGCCGCGCAGTCGCCGTCCCAACAATGAGTGATGTACAATACACCCACCACACCCACACGTGCAGCTGTGACTGTCGCTGAGCACGCAGCACAAATATATGACATTACAACATAGACTTTTACAACGCGGATTTTACTACGCAAGTACAATTACATTGCATGTTTTTACAACGCATACCATTACAACGCAAAATAGTATTAATGCAGTAAAAGTTCCATTATAACGCATACCATTACAGCGCTTTTTAAAAAAAAGTATAATAAACCCCTGAGACGGGATGCAGGGAAAATAGGGGTTTTGGGTGGGGTAGTGTATTAAAACATGGGTATTTAAAATGAATACCTGAGTATTAAAAGTAATACTAAAGTGTTAAAATTAATGCTCGTATACATTTTTCTTTTTTTCGATTTAAGATTTACTTACCTCTGGGTCGGGATGCAGGGAAAATAGGGGGTTTGGGTGGGGTAGTGTATTAATACATGGGTATTTAAAATAAATACTAGAGTATTAAAATTGATACCCGACTATTAATATAAATTTTCGACCATTAAAAAAAGCAACGAAAATAACCTAAAAATACATAGAGAATTTAATATTTTAAAAATTAGATTAATTGTTAATAAAATGCAGTTAAAAAAATAGCATTTGCAACACAATATTATTTAAAAAACGAACAATTTGATAAAATACAAATCTTAAAAAATAGGATAACATTTTTATTAAAGTATACACCTAAAAAAACCTTAACACAATTGACCATAACAAAAAAAACAATGCTAAACAATATCATTAAACAAAATAAAACGACAATAAACGGCTGCATAACAAATAAACCACTATTTTACCCTACACCTAAATGAAAGTCCTACTATGCTTTCTACGTTCCTCCGCTCTCGAATAGGAGGACGATCTTTTCAGGTGCAAGTTGCCAAACTCTGGAACGGCATGCCGCTTACCTTAAGACAGATGCACGATCGCCTCTCCTTCAGGAAGGCCCTAAAAATCTGGTTCCAGCAATAGCCCCGCGTTGTCCTATCTAAACCAACCTGTCACACTCACCTTGCACAAGGGCACTCAGCTGAGTAGCTGTGCGCTCTACAAATACCCAGGTAACATAGCATAACATCGCCAAAATGGCGGACAAGAAATATTTATTTTTTTTAGCATAGATTTTTGAAAATGCTAAAAATAATTACACATTTTGTTTGCTGTGGCGCAAATGTCCCCACTGTGCAGGCGGATTCTACGCGTGCGGAAATCTGATGGCCATCTGACGCACATGCCCACCGTGACGTCAGACGGCCGGGGGCCGTCCGACGCATGGAACACGTTAAAAACATCCAAATAAAAATATGCACAAAACATATTTGCAAATAAATTAACGATCAAGTCTCAAAAACGTATATAAGCATCCGACCACCATTTTGAAAACACTGGTAAGCTGACTTCCACAGAGACTACACGCGATTTGCCTGCCCAGAAATTCGCCAACTCAAACAGTGCCATCTACAGTCACAAGTAAGTCTGCCCTTAAAAACTGTAGTTCTCTCAAAAGCTAAAACATATCCTTAAATTGGCTAATAATATACCATTTAATTATTTTCACAGCTTTTACGAAATTTCAAAAAGACGTGATAAAAACACACTTCACGCCACAGTCCTTCAAAATATAAACAATGTAAGTAAAACCTACTTTAAAATTTTTGAAATATTTCAGAAATAAACCCTTAAAATGAACATTGATAAAAAAATTTGCAAATGTAATAGCCAAACTCCATTTTTTTTATTCAAACAAACTACTTATAACAAGCTATTCCTTCCTGTGTTTTCCAAAGTTAAAAATGCTAAATATTGAAGGAGCCAATTTACTATTCCTACTCCGACAAATGCAAAAGAAACTGCAGGATAGTGGTGGGGTAAAATTACTATTCCTACTCCGACAGGTGCTTGCCTCTGGGAAAATGCTTGATAGTGGTGGAGGCACAATTACTATTCTTACTCTGACCGGTGCTTGCCTCAGGGTAAGTGTTGGATGGTGTTGGGGACAAATTTACTATTCCTACTCCGACAGGTGCTTGCCACAGGGAAAGAGCTTGATAGTGGTGGGGGCAAAATTACTATTCCTACTCCGACAGGTGCTTGCCTCAAGGAAAGTGTTGGATGGTGGTGGGGGCAAAATTACTATTCCTACTCCGACAGGTGCTTGCCTCAAGGAAAGTGTTGGATGGTGGTGGGGGCAAAATTACTATTCCTACTCCGACAGGTGCTTGCCTCAAGAAAAGTGTTGGATGATGGTGGGGCAAAATTACTATTCCTACTCCGATTTGTACGTGCCTCAGGGAAAGTGTTGGATGGTGGTGGGGGCAAAATTACTATTCCTACTCCGACAGGTGCTTGCATCTGAGTAAGTGTTGGATGGTGGTAGGGGCAAATTTACTATTCCTACTCCAAAAGGTGCTTGCCACAGGGAAAGAGTTTGATAGTAATGGGGGCATTATTACTATTCCTACTCTGACAGGTGTGTGCCTCAGGGAAAGTGCTGGATAGTGATTGGGGTCAATGGCATACTCCTGAGGCTTGAGCCGGGAGATAAGTGACAGGGCTCTCTGTGTTCTTTGAATACTTATCACTGCTGTTACATTGTTGCCACATTACTTGTTTTTTTAACTGCTTTTAAATGGTGTTAGTAAATTTAGGTACACATACATCAACATTGTGAAAAGCGATTCCTTAATAGCGAGAAATAAGGAATCGGTATTAAGGAATCGCATTTCAGAATGCATCAACAGATTAGGTAAAAATGAGCGATTCCTTAAAAATCACTAATATTTACCGAATCCACATTAGCGAGTAGAGCAAACACCGATTAGCAAAAAGCGACTTCGGTATTAGCGAAATCGGTAATAGCGATTTCGGTAATACCGAAATCGGTATTAGCTAAATCGGTAATTGCGAAATCGCAAAAAACGGGTCGCTCTGGGAACGGGCTTATGACATCACTACCAGGAAGTACAGCTGCCCCACCCCCAATCACTCGCCTGAGGAGCTCACAGGAGGAGGAACAGGACACAGCCTGAGGCTACAGAATCCTCACTGACAAGACTTCCACCCTACCCTCACCAGGATGGACAAGGATGCACCAGGCAGCGCTGAAACAGCCAGGAAGAGGAAGCGAAAGTTCTCAGACCGGGAACTGGAGCACCTGAAAGACGCATATGGCTGCGCATCAGGGAGAGGGTCAATGCCGTGGGAGTGACGCCCCGCAGCATCGATGAACTAAAGAAGAGGTGGTACAACCTCAGGAAGAGGGCCAAGGAGAGGATCGCAGAAAGAGTCAGGGAGGCATCTGGCACTGACCATCCACAGTGCCTGCAAACACTGCCCTGCAGCAGCTAGTCGAGGGGACCATCGAGCCAGAGGCGGTCGTGGGAGTCACGCAGATGGACACCTCCGGCGCAGCCACAACTGAACAAGGTAAGATGCATGCCTGCGACCATACTCTGCATATCCCATTCCCATCCCCCCAGCTCGATCACAGTGTGCAGGCAGAAGTGCACCACACATCTTCCCTCATATCAGTAGTGCATCATGGGAGTCGTAGTCATGTCAGCCCGGTGTGCAAGTATAGTCATAAAAGCAAAAATATTTCCCAACAGCAGTAGAAGCCAAACATAGACTCAAATATTGTAATTAATAGAAGGACATGTATGAAAATTTACAAACTGATGTCGTAATAATCCCACTAACCATGCACTGTTTCACACACAGATGCATCTCCTGGCGATTCAGATGACAGCGGCCGCCTCGTCATCTCGGAGACACCAGCTGATTCTGATGGCGACACTCCGCAGGAGGGTCAATCCCCACCTCCACCAGCAACCGTACCACCACCACCACCACCTGCTGCGTCAACTGCAACCAAACCACGAAGACGCAGGGCACAAGTCCCCTCCATGCAGGTGATGGATGCATGCCCGAGTCCTGCAATACCATCTCCCCAAAGTACAACAGTTGTCACACCGCCAGCACAACCACCAGCACGTGGCCGAGTCACGCAGCTGCGCAGGTCCCTGTGCAGTACTTCGGATATAGCCGACCAGGCAAGCTCCCCATATGGTGGCATCGAGGCACAGATGCTGCATGTCCAGCGCCTGCAGGGGAGACACATGGGGACCATTAGCATACACGTGTCACGCCTTGCAAAGCAAATGTGTACCCTGACGGAGGCAGTGCGGGAAATGACCACTGTAGTGGCAGAGGGGAACGGAAAACTGAGTGAGGACCTCCAGGAACTCACCCGTGCCATCAGAGCAGGGCATCACAGAGAGCGACGGAGGCACAGACAGAACTTGCTCCGTTTTACTGCATCAACCAAGGCCATCACTAGGCTGTGCAACAGCACTGCTGTATTGTCCCAACGCTCCGTGTCACTGCAGGTGGACCTGGGCCATTATTGTGGTGACGTCGCAAAGGCCCTAGGCCAGGTGACCACTGCAGTGGAACACTTGCAGAGCGAAACTTTCAGTGCCAGCACCTTGGGAGGGGAGGACGGCAGTGAGGCTCCCTCAAGTGTCAGTAGCGTATCCATAGTGGAGACCAGCACCAGGAGGCGCAGTTCGCGCTGCTCCACAGCCAAAGGGACAGGCCGTGGTGAGGTGGAGGAGACAGGTGATAGGAGGCTGGGCATTCATGGCAAGCACCACTAGACATACAGTACGCCATCCCTGACCATGGTGGGGTAACCATGGTCCTCTCCAATTGTACAATTGCTCACCCGTGACTACAACGGGCATGTTTCGTTCCTCATTGTGTGGGGGAGCTCTAAATCGCATTCATGTGTGCCAGCACATACATCAGTGCTCCTGTGCATTAAACAGTAGCACCACAAATGATTTTGTCATGGATCATTCCTACCTGGATCAGAAATGATGTTGCGTGATGTATGTCCGCCTCCTTTGGCCCTCAGCTGTGTTGGGAACGTGTGCCTGTCGGTGTTGTGCGGGTGGTTGGTCATCCCGGTAGTCGTCATTCCTGTCCACCTCTATGGGTATCCCCCTTCTGGTTGCGATGTTGTGCAGCATGGCACATACTGCTACAATCCTGCAGCAGGTGTCTGGTTTGTATTGCAAGGCACCACCAGTCTTATGTAAGATTCTGAAGCGACTCTTCAGAATCCCAAAGGTCCTCTCAATCACATTTCTGGTGCTTATGTGGGCCGCGTTGTAGCGTTGCTCCTGTGGTGTTGCTGGATTGATGTAGGGGGTGAGGATATATTCATTTCATTTTTCATTTAGTCTTTATTCGATTAAAAATCATAAAAGACACAGCATCACAAAATTATAAGCCACATCAATAAATTAAATTAAATGGTATTAAATACACCAAGACTAATGTAATAACAGTAAATCAATAATAATAACAGTAAATCAATAATAGTAACAGTAAATCAATAATATGGATATATTCACGCAGGGCGTATGCACTGTCACCTATAAGATGGAAGCAAAGGCTTAGCAACAGTTATGAATATACATGTGTGATGCTCATGTTTTGAAGAGGTATGTATACGTACCAAGCAGGAGTCCCTCTCCAAATTCTCCATTGAGTAGGCACCTGTGGATGCCACTGTGTCTGAATATGTAGGAGTCGTGTGTGCTCCCTGGAAATTAGGCCACTAGGTCCGTGATGATGTGCTTGGCATCGCACACGACCTGCACGTTGATGGAGTGGTAGGACTTCCGGTTACGGAAAATGTACTCATTGGCTGAGGGTGGACAGATGGGGACATGTGTGCAGTCGATGCATCCTATGACATGGGGGAATTGGGCCACCTGGTAGAATGCCTGTTTGGTGTGGTCCAACTGGTGTGGGGTCGTGGGGAAGCTGATGTGGGTATATATCATTGTCAGCATGGCATCAATGAATTTGTGGAAGAAGTGTGAAAGTGCGCTTTGTGATACGCCTCCCGCTACGGCGATGACCCCCTGGAAACTTCCAGAGGCCAGTAGGTGCAGGCTGCATAGGACCTGGACGTGCGCAGGAATTGCATTGGTCCGACGTGTCTGGTGCTGCTGTAGTGGTTCAAGGTCTGCAATTAGGCGCATGTTCATGGCACGATTGAGACGATACTTGTCGTAAACCTCATCTTCATTTTGTCCTAGCAATGTGATGCGCACTCTGAAGACTCTCTCCTGGACCCTTCTCCTGCGCTGTCCTGCTGCATTAATTCACATCATCCTTGCAAGCACGTAGAGGGCTGCCATTTTGTGCAAGGAAACAGGGTCTCCTGGCCCTATTTGAATGGCTTACTGATTGGTAGCATCTGTGGCACATGTAGTATTTTTTTATTTTTTTATTTTTTTTAAATGAAACTTTACCTCCAGGTTCTGATTCCCCTTAATCTGCTCATGCTAAATAGTGATTTTTGGGATTTTCGGTATTTGCGATTTTTGATGCATTCATTAGTGATTAGTCATTTGCGATTGGCACTTGCCGGGCACTATTAGTCAGTTCGGAATTTGCGATTTTTGTGTTTTGCGATTCGTTATTTTGACGGGGCTTCTTTTAGCGATTCTTTATTTTAGTGGGGAATTATTTTGCTATTCTTTATTTTTTACCGATTTGTGTTGATGCATTGGGATTCGTTTTTTGCCACTGGCTAACGGGTGATTTTAGCGATTCGGTATTTTTATGACTTGATTTTTGGTTGATGCATGTGCCAGTATGTTTTATGTGCCTTTAAAATTGTACTGCTACGCGCGCTGACTGCCCTCTGCTGGATAGATTTTTTATACTTTAACGCTGCCGCAAATTTGAATCTGACTCACCCGCTTCTTCCAGCATTAGTTGCTCTTGTTGCACACTGCCTGTTACACGTCGTGGGAGGGAGGGGCACACCCTTGGATGCAAGCGGTTCCCGCGAGACACAGTAGTACCACCATCGACTGGTCAGCAGGCCAGTCTGTACACCTGACACACTATAAATGTGCACGCTGATACGTACGCGCATTGCTGGCACGCCAAAGATGCACCTAAGGCAGGCCCATCTGCGCCCGTCCACGCACCGATCGTGCACAGCGCTAGCCATGCTGCCTGTTTCACGCAGGAACACTGTCCAGCTGTAAGATACTCCAGAGCGCAACTGTTGAATCTGAATGTGGGTAGAGATAGACCAAAATGTAAGAGTATCTCGATTCAACAGAAATCCTCCTGAACAACAGATACATGTCCAAACTGCCACAGATTACTTCCTAGGATCCTACATCAGAGAATTAAACCCAGCAGACCTAATGAGTTCTCCTCGGGGATGGGCAACACAAAACCCAAGGACTGTGCAATAAAATGTCTTCTGGTTAATGCCAGATCCTTAGTGAAGCATAGTTTTGAGTGCGCCAGACTCCTGGAGGAGCAGGATGTAAAACTGGCATTTATCATGAAAAAATGGATGGATGAGGCCTCAGGGCCAGACCTATTAACAGCCACACCACCATGCTTCTTGTGTTCCACCTTAAATAGACCTACGGGGAGAGGAGGGGGCTAGCAATAATCTATCATAACACCCAAAAAGTAGCGATGCAGACAACAAACAACACGACCTGTGAAGCACTCTCATTTAATGTTTGCATATCGCCTCAACACTCATTTAAGGTTATTTTAATGTATAGACCGCCAGGGTCTAGAACATCCTTTCTAGCTACGCGTGGGACCCTACTTGAAGAAGGGCTCTGCTCTAACTCATTTACCATTCTGGGAGATTTTAATTTCCATTTGGAAACCCTCATGGATCCAGATACCAAAGCGCTCCTAGAGCTGATGAGCAGTGCTAACCTGAACGAACTGGTAAATGAGCCTACCCATAAGGCAGGACACACGCTGGATGGGGTCTTTTTCAACCATCCAAATTTAACTTACACAGGAACGATACCACGCAGGAATTTTATTTGAATTAACCACCCCAGTCCACCGTCACAAATAAGGGGGTAGCTCAAATCAGATAAAAACAAGAGACTGGAAAAAAGTGATGGGATCCGAATTACAAGATCAGCTTAATATCACCCTGCGGCCACAGCCAACAACCGTTGAAGACGCGGCCAGATCATACACCTAATGGGTTGACGCAGCCTGTAGAAAACTATCCCCGGATAAACTCGTTCACCCCAAATGAGCTACACCAACATCTCCATGGTATTCAGAAGAGCTCAGAAGTCAGAAACTTACTTGTAAACGGCTAGAACGCAATTGGCGTAAAAAATACTCTATAGTAGAAAAGGAAGTCTATAAACAAGGTCTCATCGTTTATAAACAAGCCGTGCTCAACGCGAGAAAGCTCTTCTTCATCAATCAAATTAACACAGCTAAAATTTCTCCAAAGAACTTTACAAAACAGTAGCTAGGCTAGCGTCCCCCAGCCCACCTAGGGTCGAGTCTAGTTAAGAAATGAGTGAGGAAATTGCTTAAAAAAAAAAAAGGTAGAAGTTATTTTCTCAGCTTTTAACCAACTCCCGCAGGGAGCCTCAGAAAATAGGACAACGGGCTCAAAGCAAGTCATAAGAGCATGTCATACACTCGAGAAATTTGCCCCACTCAGTATCAATGACACAAATATGCTACTGGGCTCTGTTAAATCCGGATCCCCCATGACCCCTGTCCAGTGACAGTGGCCAAATTAGCCCTGGAACCTATTGCCATCACCCTGACATCAATATTTAATGCCATGTTTGAAACAGGCGACTTCCCTAGATGCTGGAAATGGGCCTCAATACTCCCACTTCTGAAGAAGAAGAATTTGGACCCAATGGATCCAAACAACTATAGGCCCATCTCCCGCCTCTCATTACCAGCTAAAGTGGTCGAAATAGAAATAAATACTCAGCTTAGTGCATTTATTCATGAAAACAAGTTACTGGATCCCACGCAGTATAGCTTTAGAGCAGGACATAGTACAGAGACTGCCTTGATAAAGGCAACAGAAAACATCAGGAAAGCCCTGGACCAAGGTGGTGAAGCGGCCCTCAACATGCGGCCTTCGAAACGGTCCATCATAACCTTCTGATGGACCGTCTGTGCGAGATTGGATTCAAAGGAATGTCACGGAGTTTGCTAAAAGTGATTCTAACGGACAGGAAACAAATTTTCCTTGGGGAAATTCGACTCTGAACCTTTCTCGCTGCCATGTGGTGTTCCACAGGGATCGTCCTACTCTTTTCAATGTGTACTTGGCACCGTTGGCTCCCCTGATCAGATCTTATGGCTTTAGATTAACGCCATATGCAGACGACACACAAATAGTTGTGTCTCTTCTACCAGGACATGAAGTAGGCATTGGCAAGAATTTCCATGACTGTATGGGAGTAGTCAAATCGTGGATGTCACAAAACTGCCTGAAGCTAAACTCGGACAAAACCGAGGTCCTCACGTTTGGAAATAAGGCACATTTTTAGACCCCTGACTGGTGGCCAGCAGATCAGGGTATCCTCCCCAGACCCACGTAGAAGGCAAAGAATGTAGGTATTGTGGTGGACGACAGACTGAACTATGAGCACCAGATAGATGCGATAACCTCGGCCACCTTTCATTCCCTTAAACTGCTAAAAAAGGTCAAACCATTCTTGCCAGAAGACAGCTTACGAATAGTCGTTTCATCCATTATCCTGTCCCGACTGGATTACTGCAATGGGGTCTATTTGAACATCCTAGAGCGACATTTGAATAGATTGCAGATCTTGCAAAATGCAGCAGCTAGGCTGGTGACAGGCACCCCCAAACTTGCATCGGTAGCCAAAGAAATTAAAAGACTACATTGGCTGCCCATTAAGAAAAGGGTGCAATTTAAGTCACTCTGTATTGTCTTTAAGGCACTAAATGGTCAGGGTCCTGATTTTTTGACTCACCAGTTTCGATGGTACACTCCAAAAGAACCCTCCGCTCACTAGGAGCCAAATTGGTGTGCATACCACCCACGAAGAAATCCTTGTGGGGGGGAGAAGTTTCATTACAAGTGCAGCCAAAGCGTTGAATGCCCTGCCTTGGAGTTTTAGGAACTCCACGAACCTTCTCGTCTTCAGATAACAACTCAAGACCTGGCTTTTCAATTTATAGTTCCTCCCAGCTACATTTCTCTCCGTGCCACCCTGTTTCTCAGTAGAGTTGAGCTACTAGCGCCATGACACCCCCGGGTAACCGTGAACTCTACAAATATATTTAAGATAACATCATTAACATAACAATTTAGTATTCCTACTCCGTAATGTGCTAGCCTCAGGGAATTGCTGGATGACATTTGTTGTTTAAAACATTAATAATAAATCTACAATTATTTGGTAAACTTTTTTTAAATCAACAGATAACCAAAACAAAAATAAACATCTGAGAAAAGAACCATCCATTGTGTAAGAACAAAAACAACTGAAGATTATAACGTTAGTGAAATTGAAAAGTAAACATTAAAAAAACCACATATTTTTACGTTCACAAATGTGCAGATTAGCATCATCCCAAATATTATTTGCAAGTTTACAGCATTGAAAATGCATGCGGAATATGCGAGTAAATACTTGGACAGGAAAACTGCGCATGCAATTTCCATTAAATCCTATGGAAAGCCTTTCCTTATTTGCGACCCGCAATTTGCGAGCTGCAAATAAGGAAAGTTTTGGAAACGCAATTTGCGAGTACCTATTCTGAACTTGAAAATTGCGCATGCAATTTCCTTTAAATCCATTGGTTACCATTTCCTTTATTGCGACCCAGAATTTGCGAGTCGCAAATAAGGAATGTCTTGGAAATGCAATTTGAAGAGTGCCAAGCATTTAAATGCATGACACCCTTTCACCATTGAAATTGCGTGCGCAATTCGCGAGTACCTATTCGGTACTTGAAAATTGCGCATGCAATTTCCATTAAATCCTATGGGAAGCCATTCCTTATTTACGATCCACAATTTGCGAGTCGCAGATAAGGAATGTGTAAGGAATTGCGATTTGTAAATTGTGATTTCTTAAAATTCGCAATTTAATAATCGCAATTCCTAAGTGTTAAACGTGGAGATTGAGGTGAGAGAAACAATTAAATAAATTAAAGATATTGCATCCACCCCCAATGAACCCTGTGGTGCAGTTTTGAGGGAGGTACCCCAACAAATTCCACCACATGTTGCAAGTAGTATACCCTCAATTCCTAATCTGAGAAGAATTGTACAACGTAAAAAACAGGCAAGTAACCCACAAAGAGTCACACCCCAAACCTTTTCTGACATAAACATTCCACCTGAACTATCTCTAACAGTTACTAATGAACCTTTTCTTTTGCATGACAACAAAAACCCTAAAAAAAGAATACTAATCTTTAGCACACCCCATAATCTTGTAAAATTGGAGAACAGTGATATTTGGATGATGGATGGGACATTTAAATGCACGCCCCATCCATTCACCCAAATATACACTATTCATGCACATACAAATAATACAGTAGTTCCCTTAGTTTACAGTTTACTCCCTGATAAACAATCCTCAACATACAATGAATTTTTGTCAGTGATAAAAGCTAAAACATCAAACAAAACTCCTGGAAAAGTAATATTTGACTTTGAATTACCTATGATTAATACTATTACCAAATTGTACACGGATACCCAAATTCAAAGATGTTTTTTTTCACTTTTCTCAGGCTTATTGGCGAAGAACTAAAAAAACATCCTTGTGAAGTGGTGGAACTGCTATCCGACCTGCTTGGAAGGAGGAGCAAAAAAAAACAATGCCATAGAGGGATGCACAACTCTTTCAATAAATCAACTAGCAAACCTCATCCTAATTTCTATCATTTCTTGGAAATTCTGAGGAAGGAGCAAAGTTTCCAAAAAATGAGAATATCGCAATCATTAACAGGTAGTCTGAACCCACGTATATCAAAAATAACAAAGGAAAATGTCTGAGAGACTATTGGGTGCAATTCAACATTTTACGTTGGTGGTGGCTTCAGACTACCTTGATAATCTTGCACACATCCTCCATTTCTAACCTACACTATCTTCTTACTTGCCTGATTTGCCCAACATTTTTATTAAAAAAATGTGGGTCTCCTTACCTTGAGACGTCTTCTTTTTTCAACTCTTGGATTTAGGTAGTATTCAATTTTTCACCTAGAGTCCTTTCTCTTTTTCGAATCCATTGCAAATAATCCACAATCCTTTTTCAAACTCCACGTCCCGAATTAATCTGTGCACATGATTTTTAAAATTATAATCTGTGCATCCCTAAAAAAAAATGGACTCCAAAAAAACGAAAAAGTGTTATTTTTCGCAAAAAAGCAACAAAAACCAACTTAGCAATCCATTCTATTTCGACAACAGTTCTAAATCCTTTCCAAGTTCTAAAATCCAAAAACTAATAAGCAATGGATGTAAACATATTCAATCTTTTTATTTCACAAAAAATGTTTTTTTAATTCATATTAAAAATACATCTAGCGGGAGGAGCCTAGCACGCAACCAAGATGGCCGCGTAGGCTTGTGGCTCCCGGAGGCCTCCGCAACCTCCCACGTCTATCCTGTCATAATCCTGGTTTTCTAGACGGGCTTTTGTCTATGATCTTGCGCTAGGGTGCCACTCGTTTTCCAAATCGAAATCGGACTCCGGGAACCGGACTGGTGGCGATCTGAAGTTTGGGGCCTTCTCCGGCCTTGGTCCCGTACTCGAGTTGGTGAGGTGCCCGGGCGCGAAGTGAACAACAGCGGAATGCCAGTCTGGGCCTGCCCCGGACCCCGTGCTTTCACTTTCGGTTTCGAGTTGATCTGCGGAAACTGACGTCGGGACTTAGGGTAAGCAGTGCCGGGGCTTGATTCTCGAACTGTCAACGGGCCTATTTCAGTTGGCGGCCCGGATCTCCTGCAGTGGTCGCCTGGCCTTCCTCCGGGTGCTGGAGGGTGCTGACCTTGGTGGTCGCTGATGATGGCGGCGAGAGTGGACGGCGAGAAGCTGAAACCCAAGTCTACCCGGAGGGGAGCTTATACCCAGGCCAACAACATGGACCGCTATGCGCAGCCAAAGGGATCCCCTAGTGGCTCACATAAATCGCCTGAGCTGCCCAAGGAGGCCTCGGGCGCATCGTCCGAATTGACTCTGCTGGATGTCATGGGCGCCATTGAGGAGATGAAGGCGACTGTGAACCAGCAATTTGATACCCTGGCTAATAAATTGGACTCGGTGTTGATTGATGTGACTTTGGTCAGAGCGGACCTGTCCAAAACAAATGACCGGGTTGACTCATTGACTCAAGCGGCGTCGAGCCTAACCGTGGATGTGGCCGCTTTGCAGACGGAGGTGCGAAGGTTGCGGCTCGCCAGTGACCTAACTGATCGTCGCCTTGAGGATTCCGAAAGCAGGGCCAGGCGGAATAATGTCCGTATTATTGGGGTGCCCGAACGATCGGGAGGAGTCTGCTGCGGATCTTTTTGTGGAGGATCTAGTGGTGACTCATCTAGCACCCAAGGGTCTGAGCAAGTTCTTCGCTGTGGAACGGGCCCACAGGATTCCGGGTGGTGCGCCCAAGGTGGGTGCTCCCCCGCGGCCTATCATTGCCCGACTTTTTAATTTTCGGGATAGAGATGCTATCCTTCAGGCATCGAGGGTGGCTGGGCCATTAAAGTTTGAGAACTCTAATGTTAGCTTTTACCCAGACTTCACGCAAGCGGTTCAAAAGCAACGGTCGGGTTTTTTGGCCATCAAACGGCGCTTGAGGGACATGGAGCTGAAATATGCGATGCTATTCCCGGCTAGGCTGCGGGTTGAGTTAGAGGGTCGCTCGCATTTCTTCGACCGGCCGGAGGCGGTTGGAGAATGGCTGGATGCTCTACCTAGGGGTCGAGGTCGGGAAGGTCGGATGGCGGAAAACGGAGAGTGCTCGACGGAGTAGGAATAGAACTGGGATCCTGGCTATGGACTGGACTGGTAACGTTTTGCACCTGTGGCTGCACTGGACTCCAGTTTGTAACACTTTGCCCTTTGGTATTTGGAGGTTGCGGGGGGCTTGCTGGGGCCCTTTCCTCCTTCTGGTTTTTTTTTTTCTGTCTTCTTTGTAGTGAGTTTCATATTGGGGCGACAGGCACACTGCACGTTGGGGGGGCTGTTTGGGCTCATGCAGGGTTGCAGGGAGGGGGGAGTTTTGTTGGGGTTGATGGGGTGGGGTTGGGGTTTGTTTGTTTGCATCACAAGGCGGGGTAATGTTTTCTGTTGTGTTATTATGACTGTGCTCTCCGGGAGGGGGATATTTTGTGCTGGGGGGGATGGGGGGTAAGGGGTTGAGATTTCTATCATGGAATGTGAATGGGCTGGGGGACAGGATAAAGCGGGGGGTGGTCCTGCAGTTCTTGAAACGTATTTCACCTGACATTGTGTTTCTGCAGGAGACGCACCTTATAGGGAACTCTTTCCATGCCATGAACAGGCAGGGATATCGCCTTCTGGCCCATTCTGGTTTCACCTCTGGCTCGAGGGGACTGGGCATTTTAGTTAGGACCTCTCTCCCGTTGGAGGTGGATGAGGTGCTCCACGACGACAGAGGGCGCTACACTGCGCTGGTGGGGAGATGGGAGGGTAAGTTGATTTCGCTGGTTGCTGTCTACGTGCCGCCGGGCCTGCAGACGGCCACCTTTGCTGATTTGGGGCGCCTGCTACTTGGGCTTCCGGGGGGGGTTTGGTCTTGGGGGGGGATTTTAACGCAGTGGTTTCCGGAGTTGAAGATCGACACCCCCCTAGAGACCTCCCTCGGGCCCAAAACTGGCTGGGGGGCTTTCTGGATACCCTGGGACTGATAGATTGTTGGCGGTTGAAACACCCTGGACAAGCACAATATACTTTCCACTACGGGGCCCACGGTAGTCTTTCGAGGCGTGACTATATGCTAGTGCCTGCGGCCCAAGCTGGGATGATTGGGGAGGTGCGACACTTGGCCCGCGGTATTTCTGATCACTCCCCTCTTTTGCTACACTTAGATATCGCCATGGGGGCGGTGGGGAGGGTGGCGCCGATCAACCCCTAGTACCTAAGAAACCCCACGATCCGTGCAGACCTGGTTGGGTCCCTGGAACACTATTTTAACGACAACGTGGGATCGGTGTCTTCCGCCGTCTCCCTTTGGGAGGCCTTTAAGACGGTGCTCCGGGGCCAGGCCCTGTCTCTCATCTCCCATACCAAAAAATGCGAGGCGAAAGAGGTGGTTCGACTAGAAAATGAGACCACCGAGTTGGAGATCGATTTGGATCAAGGTGTTACGGATGACAGACTTCATGTGCTGGGGCTTAAACAGGCCGACTACAAGGCGCTGGTTACTGAATCTGCCAAGAGTATGAGCAGGGAGCAACAGGGGGGTTTGTACGATATGGGTGATAAGGCGGGGAAGTTGATTGCCTGGTTGGATAAGAAGGAGAGAGCGGGTCGAGTGGTGCCGGTTGTTGAGAGGGTGGATGGTGTGTGTGTGACGGACCCCGGTGATATTGTTGATTGCTTTGCTGAGTATTTTCACGGGGTTTACTCTCCGGTCTCTGAACGATCGGAGGAAGACTCTCGCCTGCTGCTTAAAGACATCGCTTTGCCATCTCTATCTGATGAGGATAAATTACTGATGGACGCTGCCCCGTCGCCGGATGAGATTGCTTTGGCCATTCGCTCTATTGCTTCTGGCAAGGCCATGGGTCCTAATGGCCTTCCCATCGAATTATATAAGTTGCGCCCAGATAGGATTGCGCCGTATCTCCGGGACATGTTCCTCGAGGCACAGGCGGCGGGCTCCCTCCCCCCTGACCAACGTCTTGCTACTATTGTTGTTATCCATAAGGAAGGGAAGCCGCGGGATCGGTGTACTTCTTACAGGCCTATCTCTTTGTTGAACGCGGAGCCCAAAATCCTTGCCAAGGTACTGGCCAATCGCCTGATCCGGGTCGTGGGCGACCTGATCCATCAGGATCAATCCGGTTTTATACCCCACCGCTTTGAACCTGCGGCGACTGCATGGCGTCCTCGCTAGAGCGCCATTCATGCGTGAGCCGGCCATTTTGGTGTCCCTGGACGCTATCATGGCGTTTGACACCTTGGAATGGCCGTATATTTGGGCAGCATTGGCGAAGTTTGGGTGAAATTGCTTTATGATAACCCACTGGCACAGGTGTTGGTCAACGCTTTGGGTAGGGGCACGCGACAGGGATGTCCGTTGTCGCCTCTTCTTTTTGCGCTTTGTTTGGAGCCCCTTGCGGAGTGGCTGCGGTGGCACCCTTCGATGCGTGGCCTTAGATGGACGCCGGAGTACGAGGATCGTGTCTCCCTATATGCGGACGATATACTCTTGTATCTTGCATCTCCACGCAAATCGCTCATTGTATTGGTGGATGTGTTGAGCTCCTTTGGTCGCAACTCTGGATTGGTCATTAACTGGGCTAAGTCTTGTGTGTACGTTCTCTCCGGGGAGGCCCCCCCCCCTTCCGCGGGGGTGCCCTATCCAGGTTGCAAAGTCGGGGTTTAAGTATTTGGGAATCTTTATAACCCTAGACCCGGTGGCCCGGTATGAGCGGAATCTTCTCCCCCCCCCTTCAGCGCCTAAGGGCGGATGTGGCGGGTTGGCGGCGGCTGCCGCTCTCGCCGCTCGGCCGGGCGGCGTTGTTCAAAATGATGTCGCTGACGCGCTTTTTGTACGCCCTACAGAACACTGTGGACGTAGTGCCGGCCTGCTATTTTCGGGAGGTGGAGTGTCTTCAGCGTCGATTGATTTGGGATGGGCGGCCGCAGATCGCTCTCGCCAAACTAACCCTACCGTGGTAAGATGGGGGGGTCGCTCTCCCTGATATTAAACGATATTATTGGGCCTCCCAGTTGGCTGCTGTCAATCACGGGATGTATGGGCCTGCTTTGAACCAGGCTTTTGAGATGGACAAATTGTTATTGCCAAGCGGAGATTATAATCGAGCACTATACTCGGGGTCCCTTGATGCGCGATTGACGGGCCCGACGCGGGTCGCGGTGCAGGTGTGGCATGCGGCCAATGCAGCGATGGGGTGGAGGGATCACTTGACTCGGGCAACGCCATTGTACGCTTCCCGGCGTTTGGGTTATCTGTGTAATACGAAAGGCTTTGAGAAATGGGATATGATTGGTATCAGCAAGGTAGGGGATCTCTGGACGAAAGGGAAATTTAAGACGTTCGACATGCTGAAAACCGAATATCAGTTGAACGATAGGGAATACTTTCGGTACGCTCAGGTTCATCACGCTTTGTCTTCCGTATTCCCGGACGTTGCGGCTATTCCGGAGTCCTCCCCGTTGGAAGATAGAGTATTGGACGGCTATGTGCCGGATAGCACCATTTCGCTGATTTATAAGAAGCTTATCAATGATCGAATGGGTTTGCTGACCTCATTGCGAGAGACATGGACTGCCGACGGCTTGGAACTTGACGACGAGGATTGGGTGTCAGCGGTGGCCTCCCCGAAAGAGGTGGCTATCCCGGCCCGTTTGCGTTTCGTCCAGCTTAAAATACTTCATAGAGTGTACGTCACGGGGCCTGGTTTGATGCGTATGGGGTATTGGGTGGATGGTCTGTGTAAGCGAGGCTGTGGACTACTGGGGACTTTCCTCCATATCCTGTGGGAATGTCCGGAAGTGACTCGGTTTTGGTGTAGAGTGCATGCGGTGTTAGAAGAAGTCACGCATGTTGCCTTGTTGCCGGAGGCACGGAGATGTTTGCTGAATGTCTGGGAGCCGACTGATTACAATGTGATGCAGACGCAGTGGGTGACTCTGGGCTATATGGTAGCGAAGCGTGACATCGCACAACTGTGGGGCTCCCAGAGGTCACCAACGGTCTCAGCGTGGAAGGAACACATGGACTGGTGTATGTTCAGAGAGAAAACGGTGTATGTGGCGAGAGGCAAGCCTGGGAAGTGGATTAAGGTGTGGGGTCTCTGGAACTCCTATCATGGAGGTATTTGCGCCCCGCCCCAGACGCGAGAGATGGATGCTGCTCTGTCTCCCTAGCCCGCGCATTCCTCTATGCTCCTGCGACATGTGCATTTGGTTTCTTCTGCCTGCCCCCCCCCCCCATCTTTCTCCCTGGGTTTGTTTACCCCTTCGATACGGGGAGCACATGTTACTACTATTGACCTCCTCTGCCTTGTGTGTGTGATGTTTTTCGTTTTCTTTAAAAATATGAAACCTCTCTTTGTTTGTCTATGGACTGCGGCTGCGGCTGGCTGAGTTGATTAGCACTCCAGTAGCTCTCTTATTGCTTCACCGATGTGGCTGTTAAGATGTGTCTATGCTTATAGTGTGCATTAGCGGCTGGCCTGTTGGTTGTAGGCCCATACTTGTATGTCTCTGAAATTGTAATAAAGGTTTTTAAAAAAAAAAAAAAAAATACATTTAGCCGCGACAACAGCAAAAATATTTTTTTTTAAACCTGTCGCAATAAGTAAAAAAGATACCTTTCGAATTACTTTGTTTATTAAAGTTTTGAATGTATGTATTTTGATTAACTTTAATAAACAAAGCGTGTTACGAAAGAATGAGTCCCAACGTGTGCCTACTACTGCAACCTGTTATGGAATTAATTAGTTGGTTAACACACATTAAAACTACCAAAAATACATTTACTACATCTATCTATCTCCCTCCTCTCTCCTTACAATAAACATTAACACTAACCTATGTATTTTATTAATTAGAAATTTTTCTTACCTTAACGAAGCTCCCCCTTGAATCTGATCCGTAGCGTGACAATCCTCGTAAAGGCGAAAGTAACGTTTACGTGGCAAAGTCATCTCTTTCTGTAAAAATTAAAAAAGGACATTTTCTCCCATTCACTTTAATGGAAAAGTGTGGGAAACCTATAAAAAAAATGTTTTCAAAACAGTTAATGTACATAAAAATATCTATGTTTATTTTTGTATGATATAAAAATAGTGGGAAGAACAAAAGAGGGAGCTATGAATGTTATAGGACCATCCCTGTCCCTAAGTAACTATATTAAAAAACAACTTGGATGGGCCCAAGCTAGATAGCTGTCCGACACTGGTGCCTGGCAACACACAGGTTTATTAAAAGAACCTTCATGTCATACTTCATCATCGGGTTCCCAGCGGAGTAGCTGAATGCTACGCAGTTGTGCTGAGACACTGGATTACAGTGGAGCTGTTTTTTTATTTTTTTATGTGAGTGTGATGAAGTGGTTTAAGTTAAAAATACCTCTGGGGATTCCAACTGTTTATTACTTTATTCCCTGTGGCCCAGGGAATATTTAAAACAGAATGTGGATCATGTTTTTAAGACTAGTGAATTTGGTTTTAATGATCCCTGGACTAGATGTTTCAGCCTTATATAAAAATATTTAAAAAAATTAAGGCTTTCTTCAGGACCTATCTAATGTGCTAGTGGTGATACAAACAGTGAACAAGTGGGTGGTAAAAATCATACCACGTGCGTTTCCATTTTTAGCACACATGCTAAGCTATGCTATGCATGGTGTGGACTACCCGTTTGTTATAGATCCACTGCTGAGAAAATGTACCTGTGGAAAGAATAACAAAGACAAAACAACACATAAAACATGAACATGCTGTTCAGAAATTCATCATATGCTATTGTTTGGTAGTTGCAAGGCACTCAGTGTCAACATACATATGAATGCATTCCTACACAAATCATTCTCATTTGCAAGAACATACCCCTATACAGAAGCTGACTATCAACCACCGAAACGCAACGATTCCTCAGGCGGTTCAGATGACGATTCATCAGTAAGTAGTGGTTCCAGCTCTGGGAGCTGTTGTACCAGACAAAGAGGCAGAGGAAGGCCTAACAATTGGCAGCAACCATTGCTGCAAGGGCCATCAGGAAACCAGATGCAGTTCCAGAATCCTTTTCCCCAGATGCCACCACACATGATGTTTGGTTGGAATCCACCATTTGCCTCTCCACAGGCCCCATTCATGACCCCGAATCAGAGGTTTCCTTTTTTAGGGAACAGCCGCAGAGAACGAGGGAAACGGAGAAGACAATCCCAAGTGCACTGGGAAGACGACCAGAACCAGGAAACGCACACCAGTAGCAAGACCAAGGAGCAGCAGGCGGGCCCAAGCTCCAACCGAACCTAGTGACAAACTACTGTAAACATACCTTAACCCAGACAGAAACTAACTTGTTAAACAAAGGCTTAAGTTTCATTCCAACAGCACGTTTAGGCGGCGGGCTCCCTCCCCCCTGACCAACGTCTTGCTACTATTGTTGTTATCCATAAGGAAGGGAAGCCGCGGGATCGGTGTACTTCTTACAGGCCTATCTCTTTGTTGAACGCGGAGCCCAAAATCCTTGCCAAGGTACTGGCCAATCGCCTGATCCGGGTCGTGGGCGACCTGATCCATCAGGATCAATCCGGTTTTATACCCCACCGCAATACCGCTTTGAACCTGCGGCGACTGCATGGCGTCCTCGCTAGAGCGCCATTCATGCGTGAGCCGGCCATTTTGGTGTCCCTGGACGCTATCATGGCGTTTGACACCTTGGAATGGCCGTATATTTGGGCAGCATTGGCGAAGTTTGGGTGAAATTGCTTTATGATAACCCACTGGCACAGGTGTTGGTCAACGGATGGGTGTCGGCTCCTTTTGCTTTGGGTAGGGGCACGCGACAGGGATGTCCGTTGCCGCCTCTTCTTTTTGCGCTTTGTTTGGAGCCCCTTGCGGAGTGGCTGCGGTGGCACCCTTCGATGCGTGGCCTTAGATGGACGCCGGAGTACGAGGATCGTGTCTCCCTATATGCGGACGATATACTCTTGTATCTTGCATCTCCACGCAAATCGCTCATTGTATTGGTGGATGTGTTGAGCTCCTTTGGTCGCAACTCTGGATTGGTCATTAACTGGGCTAAGTCTTGTGTGTACGTTCTCTCCGGGGAGGCCCCCCCCTTCCGCGGGGGTGCCCTATCCAGGTTGCAAAGTCGGGGTTTAAGTATTTGGGAATCTTTATAACCCTAGACCCGGTGGCCCGGTATGAGCGGAATCTTCTCCCCCCCCTTCAGCGCCTAAGGGCGGATTTGGCGGGTTGGCGGCGGCTGCCGCTCTCGCCGCTCGGCCGGGTGGCGTTGTTCAAAATGATGTCGCTGCCGCGCTTTTTGTACGCCCTACAGAACACTGTGGACGTAGTGCCGGCCTGCTATTTTCGGGAGGTGGAGTGTCTTCAGCGTCGATTGATTTGGGATGGGCGGCCGCGGATCGCTCTCGCCAAACTAACCCTACCGTGGCAAGATGGGGGGGTCGCTCTCCCTGATATTAAACGATATTATTGGGCCTCCCAGTTGGCTGCTGTCAATCACGGGATGTATGGGCCTGCTTTGAACCCGGCTTTTGAGATGGACAAATTGTTATTGCCAAGCGGAGATTATAATCGAGCACTATACTCGGGGTCCCTTGATGCGCGATTGACGGGCCCGACGCGAGTCGCGGTGCAGGTGTGGCATGCGGCCAATGCGGCGATGGGGTGGAGGGATCACTTGACTCGGGCAACGCCATTGTACGCTTCCCGGCGTTTGGGTTATCTGTGTAATACGAAAGGCTTTGAGAAATGGGATATGATTGGTATCAGCAAGGTAGGGGATCTCTGGACGAAAGGGAAATTTAAGACGTTCGACATGCTGAAAACCGAATATCAGTTGAACGATAGGGAATACTTTCGGTACGCTCAGGTTCATCACGCTTTGTCTTCCGTATTCCCGGACGTTGCGGCTATTCCGGAGTCCTCCCCGTTGAATATAGAGTATTGGACGGCTATGTGCCGGATAGCACCATTTCGCTGATTTATAAGAAGCTTATCAATGATCGAATGGGTTTGCTGACCTCATTGCGAGAGACATGGACTGCCGACGGCTTGGAACTTGACGACGAGGATTGGGTGTCAGCGGTGGCCTCCCCGAAAGAGGTGGCTATCCCGGCCCGTTTGCGTTTCGTCCAGCTTAAAATACTTCATAGAGTGTACGTCACGGGGCCTGGTTTGATGCGTATGGGGTATTGGGTGGATGGTCTGTGTAAGCGAGGCTGTGGACTACTGGGGACTTTCCTCCATATCCTGTGGGAATGTCCGGAAGTGACTCGGTTTTGGTGTAGAGTGCATGCGGTGTTAGAAGAAGTCACGCATGTTGCCTTGTTGCCGGAGGCACGGAGATGTTTGCTGAATGTCTGGGAGCCGACTGATTACAATGTGATGCAGACGCAGTGGGTGACTCTGGGCTATATGGTAGCGAAGCGTGACATCGCACAACTGTGGGGCTCCCAGAGGTCACCAACGGTCTCAGCGTGGAAGGAACACATGGACTGGTGTATGTTCAGAGAGAAAACGGTGTATGTGGCGAGAGGCAAGCCTGGGAAGTGGATTAAGGTGTGGGGTCTCTGGAACTCCTATCATGGAGGTATTTGCGCCCCGCCCCAGACGCGAGAGATGGATGCTGCTCTGTCTCCCTAGCCCGCGCATTCCTCTATGCTCCTGCGACATGTGCATTTGGTTTCTTCTGCCTGCCCCCCCCCCCCATCTTTCTCCCTGGGTTTGTTTACCCCTTCGATACGGGGAGCACATGTTACTACTATTGACCTCCTCTGCCTTGTGTGTGTTATGTTTTTCGTTTTCTTTAAAAATATGAAACCTCTCTTTGTTTGTCTATGGTCTGCGGCTGCGGCTGCGGCTGGCTGAGTTGATTAGCACTCCAGTAGCTCTCTTATTGCTTCACCGATGTGGCTGTTAAGATGTGTCTATGCTTATAGTGTGCATTAGCGGCCGGCCTGTTGGTTGTAGGCCCATACTTGTATGTCTCTGAAATTGTAATAAAGGTTTTTCAAAAAAAAAAAAAAATACATTTAGCCGCGACAACAGCAAAAATATTTTTTTTAAACCTCTCGCAATAAGTAAAAAAGATACCTTTCGAATTACTTTGTTTATTAAAGTTTTGAATGTATGTATTTTGATTAACTTTAATAAACAAAGAGTGTTACGAAAGAATGAGTCCCAACGTGTGCCTACTACTGCAACCTGTTATGGAATTAATTAGTTGGTTAACACACATTAAAACTACCAAAAATACATTTACTACATCTATCTATCTCCCTCCTCTCTCCTTACAATAAACATTAACACTAACCTATGTATTTTATTAATTAGAAATTTTTCTTACCTTAACGAAGCTCCCCCTTGAATCTGATCCGTAGCGTGACAATCCTCGTAAAGGCGAAAGTAACGTTTACGTGGCAAAGTCATCTCTTTCTGTAAAAATTAAAAAAGGACATTTTCTCCCATTCACTTTAATGGAAAAGTGTGGGAAACCTATAAAAAAATGTTTTCAAAACAGTTAATGTACATAAAAATATCTATGTTTATTTTTGTATGATATAAAAATAGTGGGAAGAACAAAAGAGAGAGCTATGAATGTTATAGGACCATCCCTGTCCCTAAGTAACTATATTAAAAAACAACTTGGATGGGCCCAAGCTAGATAGCTGTCCGACACTGGTGCCTGGCAACACACAGGTTTATTAAAAGAACCTTCATGTCATACTTCATCATCGGGTTCCCAGCGGAGTAGCTGAATGCTACGCAGTTGTGCTGAGACACTGGATTACAGTGGAGCTGTTTTTTTATTTTTTTATGTGAGTGTGATGAAGTGGTTTAAGTTAAAAATACCTCTGGGGATTCCAACTGTTTATTACTTTATTCCCTGTGGCCCAGGGAATATTTAAAACAGAATGTGGATCATGTTTTTAAGACTAGTGAATTTGGTTTTAATGATCCCTGGACTAGATGTTTCAGCCTTATATAAAAATATTTTAAAAAATTAAGGCTTTCTTCAGGACCTATCTAATGTGCTAGTGGTGATACAAACAGTGAACAAGTGGGTGGTAAAAATCATACCACGTGCGTTTCCATTTTTAGCACACATGCTAAGCTATGCTATGCATGGTGTGGACTACCCGTTTGTTATAGATCCACTGCTGAGAAAATGTACCTGTGGAAAGAATAACAAAGACAAAACAACACATAAAACATGAACATGCTGTTCAGAAATTCATCATATGCTATTGTTTGGTAGTTGCAAGGCACTCAGTGTCAACATACATATGAATGCATTCCTACACAAATCATTCTCATTTGCAAGAACATACCCCTATACAGAAGCTGACTATCAACCACCGAAACGCAACGATTCCTCAGGCGGTTCAGATGACGATTCATCAGTAAGTAGTGGTTCCAGCTCTGGGAGCTGTTGTACCAGACAAAGAGGCAGAGGAAGGCCTAACAATTGGCAGCAACCATTGCTGCAAGGGCCATCAGGAAACCAGATGCAGTTCCAGAATCCTTTTCCCCAGATGCCACCACACATGATGTTTGGTTGGAATCCACCATTTGCCTCTCCACAGGCCCCATTCATGACCCCGAATCAGAGGTTTCCTTTTTTAGCGAACAGCCGCAGAGAACGAGGGAAACGGAGAAGACAATCCCAAGTGCACTGGGAAGACGACCAGAACCAGGAAACGCACACCAGTAGCAAGACCAAGGAGCAGCAGGCGGGCCCAAGCTCCAACCGAACCTAGTGACAAACTACTGTAAACATACCTTAACCCAGACAGAAACTGACTTGTTAAACAAAGGCTTAAGTTTCATTCCAACAGCACGTTTAGACAAATTTCGTCTACACTGTGAAATGGCCGAATATTTCAGGAAGTTAAAACTCAAGGCCTTTTTTAAGAACCAACAGGCAATACCAGATATATACACAGAAACAAAAGAAAAAGGCGACACTGGTTTCAAAACTAAATCTCCTTTTCTACCACCACCAAGTTCGATCCCAGTGGAGATTGCAGCCTTTGAGCAGGCAATCTTTAATGACATAGAGACTCTGCAAGAAAAACATATATTCAAAAATACAAACAAAAAGAAATTTGAGGCCCTTGTCACCGTGAGAACCAATGAGGAAATCACGATAAACGCTGCTGATCAGGGCGGAGGCATAGTCCTCCAGGACAAGACAGCTTACAGAGATGAATGTCTTCGCCTGCTGAGTGACAGGCGCAATTACCAACCCCTACAAGAGAATCCCACTGCCTCATTCAAAACTACAACCCAGGAATTGATGAGTGAAGCTGAAAATATGGAACATATCAGCAGAAATGAGGCACAATTTTTTAATACAACTACAGAAAAGGTGCTGTATTTTTATACCATCCCCAAAATACATAAAAACAAAATCCCACCACCTGGACGCCCCATAGTATCGGGCATTGGTTCATTGCTTGAACCATTATCTACATTTTGTGATTTTTTGTCCTGCAGCCAATTGTGCAGGCTACATCTACATACCTCAGGGATACGGAAGACCTCCTAGGGCAAATAAAAACCCTCACTTTTACTCCTAACACATCTTTTCTGGTTTGCCTAGATATAGAAAGTCTATATAATAGTCTATCACAAGATTACACTCTGAGGGTTCTAGAAACATTACTTAATACCATCATGTGGGAGGACAATACACCAAAATCCTTCATCTTAAGTTGTGCAGAACTGTCATTAAAACACAACTATTTTGAATTTGAGGCTCAATTGTTCCTACAAACATAAGGAACATCAATGGGCATCACCTTTGCCCCCAGTGTAGCTGGATTGTATTTCTTCAATTTTGAACAAACACACCTGTTCAACCCCCATATGCCACTGACCCAAAATATAAGATTCTACAAGAGGTACATCGATGATGTCTTTCTCATTTGGGAAGGATCTGAAGAATGGCTCCAGACATTCTTCACTTGGATAAATGGCTGTGATCCCAATCTAAAATTTACACACACTATAAGCAGGAAGACAACCATGTTCCTGTATTTAGATATCACAAACATAAATGGCAAACTTGAAACTAAGACCCATTTCAAAGCTACAGCAAAGAACTCTCTACTGCATTTTTCTAGCTTTCACCCTCGGACACTAAGGGAAAATTTACCCTATGGACAAAACTTAAGGTTGTGCAGAAATCGCAGCAACGTGCAGGATTTCAAACACAAAGCCCAGACATTGACCTCTAAGCTGAAAGAACACGGTTATCCTGACAGGATTGTCAACAAAGCTAAAAAGAGGGCTCACAATCAAAACAGGGATGGACTGCTTGAATAAAAACCACAGAGTGAACCAACTATCCCCCTAACATGCGTGATCACTTATAATCCAGTGTCAAACCAGGCTTCACATATCATCCAAAAACATTGGAAACTTCTAGATACATGGAATCAACAGTTGGAGAAGCCCCTGTTTTCTTACAGAAAAGGGAGAAGCCTTAAAGACAGCTTGGTGTCCACCAGACCTCAACAGCATACAAAACAAATTAACACCATACACAATGCATGGGCCTCCCTAAAGTGACTGGGCACCAACCGTGTGGAGACTGCAGTGTGTGCCATTTAACAAGAACCACCAAAACCCTGAACCTTGAACCAGGGAAGATATGGCAAATACGTAAGCACACAAACTGCAACACTACCAATGCCATCTACCTCATCACATGCCCTTGTGGATTGAGGTATGTAGGCATGACCAGTCGCAGAGTCAAGACACGCATCTGCGAGCATAGGAGCACCATCCGGTGTAAACAAAATACAACTCAAATGACGAACGATTTCTTGGAGAAAGGTCACACCACAAAATGACATGGAATGGGTTATCATTGAGCAACAGGAGCCAAACACTACTAATGTTCAACAACAGCTTCTGGAGAAGGAGCAACGTTGGATATACCGTTTGTCCACGCATCTCCATGGATTGAATGACAATATACCCTGGAGTAGTCTTAACAATTAATCAACCTGTAACTAGCTATAACTGCGTGTACTAGTAAGATGTTTATACCTACACGGCATTTCATGTCATTATGGGTCTGTACCAATACCGGAATCCATAAGATAGGGACTTAACTATTGCCTCCCTAAATGTTATTTATTACTCATCACATGAGGTCAAAAACATACCATACAGTCTATAGTCACTAATTGACGTACTTCCCGTCTTGGGTCCCCTATTTTTCCATACTCTAAGCAATTATTTGAAAAATCTGCATTTCCATACAGGAATGCACATATTTTTGCACGCTCCTCAAATGCCGGTAATATATTTGTTTCCACCTTAGGCACATCAGGCAAAGGTAATCAATTTGATTTTTCGCACCTAACAGACAAGTACGATGTTGGTTTGCCACCTACACAATTAGAACTCCGCAACACACCATCACCTAGCAACCGTAGCAATACGTAAGTTCCTCAAGACGTATCATCAATGCTCTCCCAATGAAGTGGTCTAGTCTTTTTTCACGCCTCACGCGCAAGAGCTAGTGATGTGGTGACGTGTTCCAAACACTACCAGGAAGTTTCCCGCGGTTTGCTTTTTGAATACCGGCTCCGGTCACCACATCGGGAGGCATCCTGTTCCCGAGGAGACCGGAGTAGGTTCAGAAGTTGGCAAGCACCTTGACGAAGCAACTAACCTTTTTTGCTGGTGGCATACCTAATACGCAGCTCTACATTTCCTACCAAATAACGCTGATTTCCTATCAGTGACATGCCAGTATCTAATTATCGTCCTCCTCCCCCTTTCTTTTACAGAGTGTGACTATAGGGGCTCGCCCCTCCCGGGAACAGATTAGATGTGGAATCTGATAGCTTTTTTTTTTAAATATCTTTTTATTGAGAGTTCATAAAGACAAAATCAATCAATACAGAACACATTTATAATGGAATTAATACGGTACGGAGCACGTTGGTACAAAAACATTTTCAAATTTCATCAGTTCGGAACTCGATTATAAAGTGCAAAGTAAAAAAATAAAAAACATAATCGAGTTTCAATAATTCAGATCTTAATTGCAAAGTGCATAAGAGAAAACAATCTAGCAGACTGTTAGTTAATATGATATAGTTAAAAATTAAATGCTGTGAGAAGATACGAAAAAAAGACTAGGTTTCAAACACACTCCAAAACTTCTCATATTTCTTAAGTGCCCCTGATCTCAGTGCATATTTCCTTTCCCTGCCCTGGATTCGTAGTAATTTTGCCTTCCAAGCCTGAAAGGTTGGTACTCGATCGGTTTTCCAGGACTGCAAAATAAGGGATCTGGCTATTAAAGAGGCTATGAAAAGGGACTTGTCGTATGGAGTGTGGCTCTTAGAGCAGCCTAGTACAGGAACTAAGTCGTCAAACATTATACTGGCTTTAAGCTCCAGGGAGAGGTATTGTTCAATTTCCTTCCTGTGGAATCTCATAGCTAACGTAATTATGCACGATGGGCGACTTAGCTAACAGGAGTATTAAGCTGCCTAAGACCTACACGGCACCGTCGGCATCACGCAGCTGGCTTTTTTTGCTGCTGATATACTGACTATCACTAAATAAGGATGGTAGTCCACGTGATTTGTGCACCACAAGTCCTACGCAGTTAATCACTTTTCAGTAAGGCTACGACAAAGCGCCTTGATTAACGATGCATGTACACCAATATGTCACATGCATGACACATTGCTCATTATTAAACTGCCTGCATGATTTGTGTATGAATGCATTCACATGTATGTGTGACACTGAGTGCCTTGCAACCACCAAACAATGGCATATGATGAATTTCTGAACAGCAAGTTCATGTTTTATGTGTTGTTTTGTCTTTGTTATTCTTTCCATAGGTACATTTTCTCAGCAGTGGATCTATAACAAATGGTTAGTCCACAGCATGCATAGCACACCTTATCGTGTTTACTAAGAATGCAAACACACGTGGTATGATTTTTACCACCCACTTGTTCACTGTTTTTATCACCACTAGCACATTAGATAGGTCCTGAAGAAAGCCTTAAATCTTTTTTTTATATAAGGCTGAAACATGAAGACTACAACACACAATCAACACCACCTTCAAAACGGTTATCTTCCCTGATGACTGGAAACGCGTCGAAGTGAGGCCCGTGCTCAAGAAACCCACGGCAGACCCCACCGACCTCAAAAACTATCGGCCCATCTCGCTGCTCCACTTTGCGGCCAAGGTGGCAGAAAAAGCAGTCAACAGGGAGTTGACACAATTTATCAAAGAATGCACCATCATCGACCCATCCCAATCCAGATTCCGTGCCAAACACAGCACTGAGACAGCCCTACTTACCGCCACAGACCACATCCGCACCCTACTGGACCAGGACCACTTTGCAGCCCTCATCCTCCTCGACCTTTCCGCAGCCTTCGACACCGTCTCCCACCGCACACTAATCACCAGACTACGAGAGGCCGGCATACAAGGAACTGCCCTAGACTGGATCCGCTCGTTCCTCACCGGAAAAAGCCAAAGGATCAAACTACCACTCTTCCTATCTGCCCCCACCGACATCACTTGCTGAGTACCACAGGGGTCATCCCTAAGCCCGACCCTCTTCAACATCTACATGGCTCCCCTCGCAGACATCGTCCAACACAATAGCCTCAACATCGTATCCTACGCCGACAACACCCAGCTCATCCTCTCCCTCACCAAAGACACCACCACCGCAAAACTCAACTTCCAGAGAGGAGTGCAAGAAGTGGCAGTCTGGATGACCAACAGATGCCTAAAACTCAATGCAGAGAAAACAGGAGTCCTCGTCCTCGGAACCACCTCCTCAGCATGGGACAACACCTGGTTGCCCACCAACCTCGGAAGCCCACCCACCCCCTCAGACCATGCAAAGAACCTTGGCATTGTTCTCGACGCAGCACTCACCATAAACCGACAGGTAAACGCTGTCATCTCTAGCTGTTTCAACACCGTCCGCATCCTCCGAAAGACCTTCAAATGGATTCCCCCCGAATCACAGAAACCAGTCACCCACGCACTCATCACCAGCAAACTCGACTATGGCAATGCACTCTACGCCGGCATCAACAAGTCCCTACTCCACAAACTGCAAACAATTCAGAACACCACAGCCAGACTCATCCTCGACATCCCCCGGTGCAAACACATCAGCCAACACCTGCGGCGACTCCACTGGCTCCCCGTAGAGAAGAGGGTCACCTTCAAAATCCTCACTCATGCCTACAAGAGTCTGCACAACAACGGACCCAAATAACTAAACGACAGAGTAAACTTCCATGTACCCAAAAGAAACCTGCGATCATCCAACCGCGCACTGGCTGAAACCCTGCGGATCCACAGAGATTTATAATGGAATTAATACGGTACGGAGCACGTTGGTACAAAAACATTTTCAAATTTCATCAGTTCGGAACTCGATTATAAAGTGCAAAGTAAAAAAATAAAAAACATAATCGAGTTTCAATAATTCAGATCTTAATTGCAAAGTGCATAAGAGAAAACAATCTAGCAGACTGTTAGTTAATATGATATAGTTAAAAATTAAATGCTGTGAGAAGATACGAAAAAAAGACTAGGTTTCAAACACACTCCAAAACTTCTCATATTTCATAAGTGCCCCTGATCTCAGTGCATATTTCCTTTCCCTGCCCTGGATTCGTAGTAATTTTGCCTTCCAAGCCTGAAAGGTTGGTACTCGATCGGTTTTCCAGGACTGCAAAATAAGGGATCTGGCTATTAAAGAGGCTATGAAAAGGGACTTGTCGTATGGAGTGTGGCTCTTAGAGCAGCCTAGTACAGGAACTAAGTCGTCAAACATTATACTGGCTTTAAGCTCCAGGGAGAGGTATTGTTCAATTTCCTTCCTGTGGAATCTCATAGCTAACGTAATTATGCACGATGGGCGACTTAGCTAACAGGAGTATTAAGCTGCCTAAGACCTACACGGCACCGTCGGCATCACGCAGCTGGCTTTTTTTGCTGCTGATATACTGACTATCACTAAATAAGGATGGTAGTCCACGTGATTTGTGCACCACAAGTCCTACGCAGTTAATCACCTTTCAGTAAGGCTACGACAAAGCGCCTTGATTAACGATGCATGTACACCAATATGTCACATGCATGACACATTGCTCATTATTAAACTGCCTGCATGATTTGTGTATGAATGCATTCACATGTATGTGTGACACTGAGTGCCTTGCAACCACCAAACAATGGCATATGATGAATTTCTGAACAGCAAGTTCATGTTTTATGTGTTGTTTTGTCTTTGTTATTCTTTCCATAGGTACATTTTCTCAGCAGTGGATCTATAACAAATGGTTAGTCCACAGCATGCATAGCACACCTTATCGTGTTTACTAAGAATGCAAACACGTGGTATGATTTTTACCACCCACTTGTTCACTGTTTTTATCACCACTAGCACATTAGATAGGTCCTGAAGAAAGCCTTAAATCTTTTTTTTATATAAGGCTGAAACATGAAGACTACAACACACAATCAACACCACCTTCAAAACGGTTATCTTCCCTGATGACTGGAAACGCGTCGAAGTGAGGCCCGTGCTCAAGAAACCCACGGCAGACCCCACCGACCTCAAAAACTACCGGCCCATCTCGCTGCTCCACTTTGCGGCCAAGGTGGCAGAAAAAGCAGTCAACAGGGAGTTGACACAATTTATCAAAGAATGCACCATCATCGACCCATCCCAATCCAGATTCCGTGCCAAACACAGAACTGAGACAGCCCTACTTGCCGCCACAGACCACATCCGCACCCTACTGGACCAGGACCACTTTGCAGCCCTCATCCTCCTCGACCTTTCCGCAGCCTTCGACACCGTCTCCCACCGCACACTAATCACCAGACTACGAGAGGCCGGCATACAAGGAACTGCCCTAGACTGGATCCGCTCGTTCCTCACCGGAAAAAGCCAAAGGATCAAACTACCACTCTTCCTATCTGCCCCCACCGACATCACTTGCTGAGTACCACAGGGGTCATCCCTAAGCCCGACCCTCTTCAACATCTACATGGCTCCCCTCGCAGACATCGTCCAACACAATAGCCTCAACATCGTATCCTACGCCGACAACACCCAGCTCATCCTCTCCCTCACCAAAGACACCACCACCGCAAAACTCAACTTCCAGAGAGGAGTGCAAGAAGTGGCAGTCTGGATGACCAACAGCTGCCTAAAACTCAATGCAGAGAAAACAGGAGTCCTCGTCCTCGGAACCACCTCCTCAGCATGGGACAACACCTGGTTGCCCACCAACCTCGGAAGCCCACCCACCCCCTCAGACCATGCAAAGAACCTTGGCATTGTTCTCGACGCAGCACTCACCATAAACCGACAGGTAAACGCTGTCATCTCTAGCTGTTTCAACACCGTCCGCATCCTCCGAAAGACCTTCAAATGGATTCCCCCCGAATCACAGAAACCAGTCACCCACGCACTCATCACCAGCAAACTCGACTATGGCAATGCACTCTACGCCGGCATCAACAAGTCCCTACTCCACAAACTGCAAACAATTCAGAACACCGCAGCCAGACTCATCCTCGACATCCCCCGGTGCAAACACATCAGCCAACACCTGCGGCGACTCCACTGGCTCCCCGTAGAGAAGAGGGTCACCTTCAAAATCCTCACTCATGCCTACAAGAGTCTGCACAACAATGGACCCAAATAACTAAACGACAGAGTAAACTTCCATGTACCCAAAAGAAACCTGCGATCATCCAACCGCGCACTGGCTGAAACCCTGCGGATCCACAGAGCCAGATCAGGCGGAAGATCGTTCTCCCACATCGCAGCCAATACCTGGAGCGAGCTACCAGCAGACATCAGACGTGCCCCCTCCCTCAACACCTTCAGGAAGACCCTCAAGACCTGGCTCTTTGGCTGAACGGAGTTGTACACCCTCCCCCCCCCCCCAGCGCCTGGAGACCCTCACGGGTGAGTAGCGTGCTTTATAAACCCTGATTGATTGATTGATTTATTATTTAAATATCACAAACCTTTTAATATGATTTTTTAAAATACTTTAGTATTAATTTTAATACCTGAGTATTAATTAAAATTATTAAAATGATTTTATATATATTTATAAAATAAATCTCCCTTAAACCATAATATAAATAATATTATTAATACTAATAATATTTAGAAAAAATCTATAAACAAAAATAAAACCAAAATATTAAATTAAATAAAGTACCACAACCTAACAAACATTTACCATACTATACTTACCAATGCGTTGTAATAGCATGCGTTGTAAAAGCATGCATTGTAAAAGCAACGCGTTGTGAGGTGTATGCATTGTAATGGCATGCATTGTAAAGGTATCTGCGTTGTGATGGATGCATTGTAAAGACATTGCGTAGTAATGCCTGTGTTGTAATGGTTGTCTCCCTGCAGCACTGCAAACGTGATGTGCAGTTATGTAAGTGCAAGCGCACCTGCTTGCAAATGCTGCAGCGCACGCACCACCTAGCAGAGGGGTGGTGGTGCGGTGTGCGACATACCATGTATGTGGGTCCCAGGGCCGTCAATCTTGTAGCACGCAAAATGGTTAGCAATGACAGCTCTGGGCATAATTTTTGGCCAGCCCCCGCGCTGAAAATGCAGCAGTGATGCGCGCCACCACCAAGCGCTCTCTTGAGTGGATTCGAGTCTCAGGAGTGCTGGGCGATTTGCAGCAGAACCAACCCCTACGGTAGAGGCCCTGCCACCAGTGTGAAGTCTGAGGTAAGAGCGAAACGGGTTATCATAATGATTCATGTGAGAAATATTTGTGCCCGAAATTTGGCTATGAGGATAGTGGTAATATTTGGAGGGCGTCAGGATTACCAGGCTGCAGAGAATACACATCGGAATTCCTGCGATGGACAATGTGGCAGTCAAAGGAGCTGTGCCCACATGAAACCCGGTGTGGGAGGGTATGCTCAGACGTGAGTCCCTTGCTCATTGCACCATCAGGAATCAGGCAAGCCGGGCCGACGAAGGCTGTGATGCCAGAAACCGGTCCCCGGAAGCTTGTTTCCTTCCCAGTATAAGAATTGGCTTGGTAGTTTGGTTTGCCCTGTTCCCATCATGCACTGGGACAGGTACAGACTAATTTGCATGTAGCCAGGTTCTGAGCTGGGATGGTGCAGTGAGCTAAAAAACGGTGATGGATTAAAACCATGATCTCTTGACTTGGTAAGAGTATTCTGCATCATTCAGAAACTCTGTCCATCACCACCCCCTTTTTCCCAAATCGATTTTATCCACACTCAGTGTGGGAGGGTATGCTCAGACGTGAGTCCCTTGCTCATTGCACCATCAGGATTCAGGCAAGCCGGGCCGACGAAGGCTGTGATGCCAGAAACCGGTCCCCGGAAGCTTGTTTCCTTCCCAGTATAAGAATTGGCTTGGTAGTTTGGTTTGCCTTGTTCCCATCCTGCACTGGGACAGGTACAGACTAATTTGCATGTAGCCAGGTTCTGAGCTGGGATGGTGCAGTGAGCTAAAAAACGGTGATGGATTAAAACCATGATCTCTTGACTTGGTAAGAGTATTCTGCATCATTCAGAAACTCTGTCCATCACCACCCCCTTTTTCCCAAATCCACATGAAACCCGGTGCCACAGAATGTGGCCATCAGATTTACTGTCGAGAAATGAGATTCAAAATTGGAGTCCGAGACTTAAACTCACACATTCACAGTACTGCGGATTCTGACCCTCAAATCTGACGTGGCACATATATCTCATTCACACTTGCTGTGATGTACAAAAAACTGCATTTACGATGGCCTACTGAATCACTGAATGAGCCGGCTGTAGTGATAATGAGTAAACGTCTTCTGGTGTTTAGTGACAGAACTGCCCCTGGCTGAACATTACCCAACAAGAGTTCTTTTCACAGGGCTCCAATCCCAACTACCTCAGACCAAGGGCCTCAGTCTTTCAGCAGCAGTAAAATCGAGAACCGGTTTGGTTGGTATCTTTAGTTGCAGCTAGGGAGCAAGGGTGCACGGCACGGTAAGAATGGCTTCGAAGCAGGTGTAACTTTCATCTTTAAAGTTCATTATTTGGTGTAGCTTTCATCTTTAAAGTTCATTGCTTCGTTTCCGGAGTGTTGCACTGCAGAATGATGAAAATATTACTGAGCTGCAAAGCCGCTTTTAGAGTTGGTGGCAGGTGGTATAACAATCGCTATTGGTAGCCTCCAATGTCTTCCTTATTCACAGATTCCCTCACGACTGCCCTTCATCTCTCCATAGCCCCTGTGTCACATTTATTTAATTTCTTTTATAGTGCTACTCATCCCTATGTAGGGCGTTGGAAAACTTTACATTACACACACATTATGCAGCAACAGTGTTTTGTGCAAGTGTGTTAATTAATGTGTCTCACATGAGTGTTGCAAACAACCATGTAACTGGCCTCCTCCAGGCGACAAACTATCTTATGCTGCGTGCAGTCTATTTTATATTAAATAAATTGCATACATACTCAGTGCTTTCTCTCACAGGCTGTGCTTTCATAGCACCATAAATACAAGTGACTACTCCCCTAGTGTGCCAACAAGGTTTCATATCAGTGACCCTCCGGCTACAGGCTTCGACACTGTTAAGTTGGTTTTGGGTCCCCAGAGCACATCACGTTTGTGCACGTCCACACTGCTTTAATGAGTAGGGGGGGCCATGTTTGGCCACTTAATATCAGCTGTAGATCCGCAAATAGTGTCATGTATGTGCATGTTTGCATTGTGCTGAGGGGGTTTGCAGGTAATCGTTCACGCTCTCTGATGGATGTCACATGGTTTTTTCTGAGTCCCCAGATAGATCATGCAATCTATGTGTTCTCCTTTGTACTGCAGGTGTATTCAACTGTGTAGCCTTGGACCGTATCATGTATGTACATGTAACTTGCATGATCGAGGTAACTATTAACAGCGATACCACGTGTCTCTTGGACCCCTTTCAAGTGCTCACCGTAGTTTTTCCACAGCACCCCCCTCCCCCGATACCTCCCATGGGTGGCAATCTGAGGGATAGCCCGGGCGCACGAAACTCTAGCTATGCCACTGTTCCCCAAACCAATGTTTTCACATAAACATGGGAGGAGCCTTAGAGACATGATGATCCACACAAGACCACGCATTAGGGAAACCTCTGTCCTATCCCAAAGATTCCTGTCCCCCTCACAGGCCACCACCCATGCGGGGACTGCAGTGTCTGCCACCTGACGAAAGAAACAAAAAATTGACTTTCAACAACACAACCTGTGAACAAAGACAATTCACCAACTGCATCTCAAAAGGTGTAGTATGTATGATCACTTTCCCTTGTCAACTCCAATACATTGGGATGACAAAACGATCTATAAAGAGGTGAATCTGCGAACATTGCAGCAATCTGAGATGTGACCGGGTGACTACAAAAATGTCTGTACATTTTATGGAGAAAAAACTTACAGAACAAGACTTGCACTGGCCAGTCCTTACACAAATCCATACTGACTCTCAGCTGTACGAAAAAGAACAATGTTGGGTGTTCAGATTGCAAACTCATTCCTAGGGGTTGAATGACAGCATACCCTGGAGTCAATTTATCTAAATGTTCCTGCTACCTTGAATGGATCCTTAACCCATATACAACCTATTATTCAATTTTACATATTTTCCTGTTGGGTCCCCCAACCTAAAAGTTCGATAGAAGTTATCCACCTGTTTGCCTATTTTTAACAATATGTTTTTACATCATACATTTCAGGGTTAAACTCACTCCCCTTTAACATTCATTGTGAGATATGAGAATATCCCTTTTTTCTGAATCAATGAGAAATACAAATAGAATAGAATTTCCCCCAAAACTGTTCCTTTAAATCACCTTATATGCACCCAAACAGACAATGTGTCAATAATATGAATTAAGAGTATGTCTATAGAGGGAGATTTTCCAATGAATGTCCTTGTCTCCTTTCTCCTTTCTTCATTTCATTTTTCATTACTTTCATTCCATTTTTTCAATCCAAGTTTAATGAACATATGCATTTAGTCACCCTTCGCCTCCAATATGTAAATAAAGTGTGCCCCGAGGATCTAGGAAGTAGTTCCATCATGAGCGGCCATTTTGGAGAATTTCGGGTTCTAACCCTTTCCTAACACGAGGACGCTGATGCAACTTTCCCACACAGAAATTTGAGAATAATTAAATTTTTCAGCTAAATTTGAGGTTTGAAGGGATTTCTGGGTAGGAATACATCGGGGAATCCATGCAGGCCATACCTCTCTGGACTCCCCAGAGTGTCTAATTTTCAGAAATGATTGGGCTTGGTAGGTTTCCCTAGATGGCCACTGAGCCCGGGGCCAAAAACCCAGGTACCCCCCTTGCAAAACCAGGTCGTTTTATGATAGGTAATTTTGATGTCTCCACAATACGTTTTGGGCCATTCCCTGCCGGGGCCACTTGGCCTACCCACACGAGTGAAGTACCATTTTTATCAGGAGAACTGAGGAAACGCTGGGTGGTAGGAAATTTGTGTCAGCCCTGTGATCCCAGAACTTTCCCACACAGAAATGTTTGAAATTTTTTATTTTTTCAGCTAAAATTGAGGTTTCAGGGGATTCTGGGTAGGAAAACTTTGGGGGTTCCACACAAGCCATACCTCCCTGGACTCCCCAGGGTATCTAGTTTTCAGAAGTGTGTGAGTTGGGTAGGTTTCTCTGGATGGCAGGCGGGGCCGAAAAACCCAGGTGCCCCCCTTGCAAAACCAGGTCGTTTTGTGATAGGTAATTTTGATGACTCCACAATACATTTTGGGCCCTTCCCTGCCGTTGGCACTTGGCCCACCCACACAAGTGAGTTACCATTTTTATTAGGAGACCTGGGGGAACCCTGGGTGATAGGAAATTTGTGTCAGCCCGGTGATACCACAACTTTCCCACACAGAAATTTGAGAAAAACTTGATTTTTTCAGCTAAATTTGAGGTTTGCAGGGGATTGAGGGTAGGAAAACGCTGGTGGGTCCATGCAAGCCATATCCCCCCTGGACTCCCCGAGCTGTCTAGTTTTCAGAAATGTGTGGGTTTGGTAGGTTTCTCTAGATGGCCGGCGAGCCCGGGGCCAAATACAAATACAAATATAATATAATCCAAATATAAAACCAGGTTGTTTTATGATAGGTCATTTTGAAGTCTCCACAGTACGATTTGGGCCATTTCCTGTTGAGGCCACTATGCCTACCCACACAAGTGAGGTACCATTTTTTGATCGTAAGACCTGAGGGAACGCTGGGTAGAAGGAAATTTGGGACGGCCCGGTGCTCCCACAACTTTCCCACATAGAAAACTGAGGAAAATGTGATTTTTTTTTTAGCTAAATGTAAGGTTTGAAGGTGATTCTGGGTAGGACATGGTTGGGAGACCCACACAAGCCACACCTCCCTAGATGGCCACTGAACCCAGGACCAAAAACGCTGCTGACCCCCTTGAAAAACCAGGTCGTTTTGTGATAGTAAGGTGGCTATCTGTATTTTTGGTCCAGGGGTTTGCAGACATCTAGGAAAACCTAAAAAATCCAGACATTTCTGATAACTAGACACCCGTGGGAGTCCAGGGAGGTGTGGTTTGCGTAGATCCCCCAACATTTTCCTTCCAAGAATCTGCTGTGAACCTCAAATTTAGCTAAAAAGTCACATTTTCCTCTATTATCTGTGGGAAAGTTGTGGGATCACTGCGCGGCACAAATTTCCTTCCACTCAGCGTTCCCCTCAGTCTCCCGATAAAAATTATACCTTACTTGTGTGGATGGGCCAAGTGCCTATGACATGGAAAGGCCAAAGACGCTTAGAGATTGAGCGGGTCCCAAAAGAAATGTGAGGAAAATGTGACTTTGTAAGTAAATTTGAGGTTTGCTGGAAATTCTGGGTAGGACAATGCTGGGGGATCCATGCAAGCTACACCGCCAGCCAAGAGTCAGTACATGCACACCACTATCCACACACACCACCAACCAAGCGTCATCCATGCTACTGCCCCCATCTGTCCCGGGAGGGCAGAAAGAATGATTTCCCCAAATTATTTTGAGGGGAGCAAAGGCCCTTGCCCAAGTAGATATAGCAATGATACAAAAAACCCATCTGGCAGCACAATATAAGATGCTTTCAAAATGGCGCTTGCGGGGTCTTTTTTCAGCTGCTGGTTTCAATTCACATGCTAGGGGCGTCATCACTTGGGTCAACCCTGGTCCTGGTCTGTCCTTGCATGAAGATGAGGTCGACCCCTATGGTAGATGTATTATAGCCCATTGCCAGGCGTAGAGATTTAGTGCTCGGTTAGTGAACATTTACGGTCCCAATTATGATGACCCTCAGTTTTTTCAGTCCCTAACTGCACGCTTGCTTAACACTAATGATTTACCGCAAATGTGGGGAGGAGATTTTAATTGTATACTCGACCTCAATAAAGACAGATCACGTGGCCTACCTAGGAAACGCCCTGCGGCTGCTAGTGCCATACTGGCACTCATGGAGCAGCTGGGCCTTGCAGACATTTGGAGGCAGCATCTGGCGGCCACACTAACTACTCCGCACCTCATGACAATCACACTAGGATCGATTACTGGTTGGTCTCCGGAAGCCTGGTCCCTCTGGTTTCGAAATGTGAACCACTTCCCAGAACTTACACCGACCATTCCCCAGTGCAGTTAATATTAACGGTCCCTGCATTTAAACATGCCCCCTTCACATGGAGGTTTCCACCATATTCTCTTCTTGACCAGGTGTTCTGCTCCAAAATGGCCACAGCTATTGAAACCTTCTTTAGTAAGAATATTGGCTCAGTATCTGCTTTCTCAACTGTTTGGGAAACGTTTATGGTCTTCATTCGTGTTGAAACAATTGCTAAGCATGCCGGTGGTCTTAGGTCCATTCAGAACAGGCTTGCAAAATTAGAAGCTGACATCGCTGCTTTGGAGCTAGAGCGTTAGCAGACTGGGCATATTGAGACACTAAGGGAGATTAAAGTACTGCTGGGGGAATTCCAGGATACAGCTGGTAGTGAGGTCAAGCACTTGGTCAAGTATGCTACAGCTCACGTATCAGGGGAGGGCGGGCGCCCCGTTGCCCTGTTAGCTAAATTACAGCGTTTCCCGCGGGAAACTAATTCCATAGTTGAAATTAAGGGCGAAGATGGTAGTATGATATATGATTCACAAGGCATCGCAGATAGATTCAGCAGATATTATGCTGAGCTTTATAGGTCTTGCATCCCCCCTGATGATTCAGCTATTGAAGATTACTTATCTGACATCCGTCTTGCTTGGCACACGGATTCTCACAGGGAACACCTTATGGTCCCCTTGGACCTCCAGGAAGTTAGGGTCGCCCTGTCATCAATGAAGAGTGGGTCTGCCCCAGGATCTGACTGGTTGATTGTCGCCGTTTATAAAGCATTTCAAGATCTCTTAATTCCTCAACTGGTTGCCCTATTTGAAGAGATGGCGGACAGTAAACTTATGCTCCCTTCTATGCGCGAGGCTTTAATCGTTACCCTCCTCAAACCGGGCAAAACCCCCCAGTGATTGCTCATCATATAGGCCCTTGTCTCTTTTTAATAGTGACACAAAATTATTCGCCAAGATACTGGCCAATCGCATCTCCCCATTGCTTCCAGGCCTAGTAGGAGTCGAGCAGGCTGGATTCATTCCTGGCCGCAACTTGACGACTAACCTTTGTACGATTTTTGCTGCTATACAGCATTTCAACCCTAAAAATTAGCGCAGCTGCGGTGTTCCTTGATGCCGAAAAAGCCTTTGATTCTGTAAACTGGCTTTTTATGGAAAAGGTACTCAGGCGGTTGGGTGTTGGCGAAGTCTACTTACAACTGATTAAGGTTCTTTACGAAGCTCAGTGTGCAAGAATTAGGCTGGGGAACCTAGTGACAGCTTTGATACCTATAACTAGAGGCACTTGTCAAGGATGCCCCTTATCCACTCTCTTGTACGCTTTGGTGTCTGAACCTTTACTGTGCGCCCTTAAGGAATACAAACCAAAAAGGGGGTAACTGTTCCAAGGCTAGGCGCAAAGAGTCACCTGCCAATAGGCCGGGAAAAAGAAAGGGGATGGTCCTAGGTCTAGAACTGACTGTCTAGAGGCAAGTGCCAGTCTTGTCTCATGATGTCCTCACATACCCCAAAGGATGTCATGCTTCATCATCGGCCGTTTACTCCTCATCGGGCCGACGCTGCAATGCCCTACGGGTCCCCCGAAGGGTCACTTTTGCAGAGATCTTTTGTATAGACTGCCGTTAGATGAGTGCGGGTGTGCAAAAAGAGGGTCCTCTATGAGTGGTGAGTGGGTGCGTGAAAGGTAAAACTGACTAAGGGATACCTGAAAGGCATTGTGGAGAGGTGTGGCTCACTGGTTAGAGGCGGCAGACCCGCATGCAGAGAATCGGCCAGGGACCAGGGTTCAATTCCCGACGCGGCAGGGTCGTGGACCAGGGTCAAAACGGACTCGATAATTCTCGCCTCGGTACCTACTCTAACCAGGAACACACTCGGCAACTCTGGGCATTAAGCTTGCCTCATCTCTACAACGGCCCCCCACAGACGCCGGGGATGCCTGGTTTCACCTTGGAGATACCCAGATAGGGACCATCTCACAGGGAAAGCCAGGACGGGTTCCCCAGCGGTCTTCAGCGCCGGGACACTTCCGTTGGAGGTAGCTGCGCGCTTTACAAGCTTCCATAACATAACATAACATTGAAGTTTAATGTGAGAGTTCCCTTCCCAGATTAAAAGACCCCGAAGCTCGTAAGTTACTAGAAAGTGCGTTTGGGGCCTTAGTAACTATAGGTCAACATGTTTCGTGCCTAGTCAGTCAAAAGATCCATGGCGCTTCATCAGGATCAAAAGTTGTGAATAAAAACATGAAAAGTAGTGGGGTTAAGAACCCTACTCGATCAAGGGGGCGTGGCTTGCAGCCGATGAGGAAGGACGCGAGCTAAGGAGCTCCGACCGCCGCTCCCCTGTAAACTGATATCCTGACCCCCAGATACAGCGGGGTGAGCCAGAATTTGCCTTGTGGAGTATCGGAGGGTGCCGGCACCTGAGGTGAAACTCTGCAACACCACAGAGACTGATTTTGCGGACGAACTGACAAGCTTTTTGCCTGCGAGTCCGTGTCCAAGATGATGGACATTGTGTGATTGCCATGGCTGCTGCTGCCCCGCTGGCTGAACGGACAGGCTGATCCAGATGACGGACCCCACGCCGCTCGGAGGGGCATTGCAGAACGCTGCGGAAGTAGAGGGTTCGCAATCTTCGATGAGCCCTGCTTCGAGCCTGGCCGTGTTGCCCTGCTACTGAGGTCGCGAAGACGGCGACAAAATGGCGGCATCGCCCCGAGAGCCCTGAAGCGTCCTCTGCAGTAATCAAGAGCCTAATTTCAGCGGCTACCACCGGCCCCCGTGACACTCCTGCAGCCCTGTGAGTACGGGTGTGGCGTTGAGCTGTATTGAAGTGTTCTGGGGACGTTTGCACTGAAGCGACGTGACTCTGGTGAGACCGGCTGTAAAATGGCATCCACCTGGCAAATGGTGCGACAGCTCCCGCGGCCCTGACTCTTTCATACACAGCACCTTGCAGCGACACAGACCTGCACGGGTGGGCTCTCCACTGGACTGCACCAGCGGTGGGAAAACAGACCAAGTGGACTGGGCTCCAATGAACTTCCCCTCCAGGGGCACCAGGTGTGACTGCCGCCCTGCTGGAGGCCCCAACAACTGTAACAAGGTTGGAGCAGTGAGTCCACCCGTCGGGCCCGGAGGTGTCTAGCGGTGACGGGAGGACCACACGCAAGGCATTGGGGATGGCAGAGATACAGATGTGGTGGCGCCTGTGCACGGTCGCAATAAAGAAATCACTGAAGCCTGTAACTGTGGACCGGGCCTATACCACTTGCAGAGCCCAGTACAGACAGGGGGTCAACTGTCACTGCACTCGTCAGCCAGCATCCTGGGTGTGTGGGGGCCTCTGGTCCGGTAGCGTTTGCTACAGAGAGCAACTGCCACCCAGCAAAAAGAGAGGCCTGCATTAAGAGAGAAAAGCCAGCCCCATTGCTGGCGTGTAACGGCCCGGGCCTAGTCGTGGCGCATTGACATCTAAATAAAGCTGGCGCGGTAGTGTGGCTTCCACTGAGAGGCCTAGAGTACGCACAACACAGGCGCGAAGTGGAGTGTGTTGGCACAATGGTTGACCTGTGAGTGTAGGGTTGCCACATCCTACGCCTGCCAATGACAAGCGGCTGCAGAGAGCGACAAGGACGAAAGGAGGAGGCCGCGCGCCTGGGGCCACTGATGAGGCCTGCGGACTGCCGGGCAGTGCCTACCTCGGTGAGACAACTCGGCTGACAATGACTACAGCCGAGGTGATCTATAAGTGCGAGTGCGGCGCCTAACACGCAACTTCAGGAGTTGTGTGGTGGCGGGAGCGCCCGACGGACCTAGTGACTCTCCAACGCACTTTCCACACCGGGCACTGAGGTCATCTGGACGGCGCACCAGCAGATAGTGACATTGAGATGGGGAAACCACAAAAGAAACGGGGGTTCACGGCCCTTAATGTGGACGCCCCAGGGACCCACTCTGATGAGGAAGACGAACCGCCCGAAACGAATGGTGACCTGACCTCCCGAAAACCCACATTGTTCGATATCATGAAGGCAATAACGGCCACCAGAGAGGCACTGGAAGGGAAGAATTTCGCCATTGGTACTGATCTCAGTCTGCTAAAAGATGATCATTACAAACTTAAGGACAGAGTGTTCAGCAACGAGAAAGAGATGAGCGGCCTACCGGAGTCTGTCCACGAGATGTGTCGTTCCCTCACTGCCCTGGAAACTAAGGTAAAAACCCTGGAAATGCGGGCCGAGGACAGTGAAGGGAGATCACGAAGGAACAACATTCGCATCATCGGGATAGCTGAAAAAACAGGAGGAACAAACATGGTCAGTTACTTGAAGGACTGGCTCCGCACTGAAGTGGCTCCCACAGGTCTGTCCCCCCTTCCACTGTCATGGTATGGTCACTGGATGGTAGAGACCTTACACTTGGTAGTATATATGCGCCCACCACAAACCAACCAGCTTTCTTCGCCCATTTATCGGGGAAGGTGGCGACCGTCCTCACAGGTTCGATTTTACTAGGGGGCGACTTCAACTGCACCTATGACGTTACACTCGACCGGGCTCACTCCCTCTTCCTAATGCACCCACACACAAATTGGCAGAGGTAAGCCATAGTTGGCAACAGAAATGGGGCTTAATAGATACCTGGCGGGCGCAACACAGCGCAACCCGTGATTACTCCTTCTTTTCAGCCCTTCACGAATTGCATTTTAGGCTAGACGCCATTTTAAGTTCACCTGATGTTCATGAGGGGATTGGTTACAGCGAATACCTCTCCAGGACGCTCTCGGATCACAACCCGGTCCTAGTGCGGTTACAATGGTCACGTGCTCGTCCTAAAATTCCTACCTGGCACCTGCGACCTGAGGCCTTAGATGACCAAGTTTTCCGCACAGCTATAGGTTCAGTTATCACCACCTACTTTCAAGGCAATGAGGGCTCGACCACATCCTCGCTTGTGTAGTAGGATACATGTAAAGCAGTCCTCAGGGGGAGATGCATATCTGAGATGGCTGGGGTTCGGAAGGTACTCCTTCAAGACATAAAAAGGGATGACGATCTATTATTTATTTATTTATAGTGCCATTAATCAATGTGTGTATGATTGCCAAACTGTGTGTTTTAACCCATTTTTTTTTTTAAACCGTTTTTATTGCAGAACAATAGGATAGTCAGCTCACATACATAAGGATCCTGCACCGCAAATGCCAGTGCTGCGTTCTTTTCTGGCCCTAAGGCTCCCATACACAGCTTGAAAGCCCACATCCCAGAGGCCGGGCAGCGATAACATGTAGGTCTTGATACGTAACCCCGTGCCCCCCGTACAGTTGTTCATCACATTAAGGGATGCCTATATTCCGCTTTTAAATTTTCACCCCCCCTGCTCCCCCACACAACCAGTTCCCCTCCCCAGGCCTATCCCCCTGTCTCCCTCCCACCCCACCCGCCAGTGCCCTCGCCTACAACTGGTCTCGGCCGTGACATGTGGTCTTGGGTACGTATCAGAAATAAATGCCTATCTACTGTGTCTGTGTGGGTGGAACTGTCTGGGGACCATCATCAGGATCAGAGGGCTCCACTTCCTCCTCAACCGCGCTGTTGCGCAGGGCCTGCACTAACATTTCCCACTCCGTGGCCGTCTCTAGCGCCCTATCATCAGCCCTACGACTCGCCAGTTGATATCTGAGCGTACTTTCACTCGCCGCCCATTTCTGCAATTCCTTAAACCACCTCCTATGTGTGGGACCCACCTTCGACTTCCAGAGTCTCGTCACCTCCCTTTTTGCCAGGAGGAGGCCCATGTCTATGAATTTACTTGTGGTCTTGTTTTTGGGCGTGTGGGGGAACCAGTGTAGGACACAGACCGCCTTATCATACTGCAAGTCTCTGTCCGTCGCTTCAGCCAGTGTCTCTCCCACTTCCCTCCAGTATTCTCGCAGGTGAGGGCAGTCCCAAAGCATGTGCCCTAGCTCTGCTCCTATAGCGCCGCATCTAGGGCACGCCGCATCGTCCGCTCCGAAATATTTCCCAAGTTTACCCGGTGTGAGGTAGGCCCTGTGGAGGATGTAAAAGTGTATCAACTGGAAGCGTGCGTTTCGGGTGCTCTTCCTGGCTCTTCTTACTCTACCCGCCCACGTAGTATCTGGGATCTCGGTTTGCAAGTCCAGTTCCCATTTCGCCTTCAGCGCCGTCATCGGTTGTAAGGTTTCGCGCAGCATTCTAGAGTACAGACAAGCCACTGCTCTGTAAGTGCCAGCAGACATCATGGTGTATTGGCAAGCCGCAGATGTGGTGGGCTCGATGAGCCCTTCTCCCCAGTGCTCCTGTATCGCTCTAGTCACTGCCGCGTGCATCAGATAGTCTCCCCTCGGAAGATCAAACCGCTCCTGCAGGGTTTGGTAAGGGAGCAACGCTCCCTCCTCATATAAGTCGCCCAACATTTGTAGGCCCGCCTCCTCCCACGCCTGCAATCCCGACCAATCCCCCCCGTGCGGGAGCACCGTCACCATACCCAGCGGGATCTCCGGCGCATACGGGCGCAGCACTCCCGCGCGACGCTACGATCGGTTCCAGCATTGCCTGAACGTTTGTTCCTCCATTGACAAGTCGCCGGTGACCAGCCTCTGCTGCAGCGTGATATACGCCAGCACATGCCGGGGGTTGCCTCTCTCCCTGTCCTGCTCCGGTCCCCGGTACACCCTGGCCACCTCCTGTGTGAAAATCTGCAGCTACGCCGCCAGATAGTAAAGCTCGAAGTCCGGGACCGCTAGGCCCCCTTCGTCCTTAGGCCGGGTCAGGGTCGCCATCGCAACTCTGCACCTTCCCGTGCCCCAGAGGAAAGAGATTAAGAGTGATCGCAGCTGCCGAAAAACAGAGCCCGGTATCCACACCGGTAGCGTGCGGAAGTAATATAGGAGACGCGGCAAAGCTATCATTTTTACTAACGAGATTCGGCCTATCACCGAAAGCGGGAGTGTGGCCCAAAAGGACATACTGCCCTTCAGTGCTCTTATGCAGCGTCCCACGTTACCCTCCAGCAGATCCGCCGCAGAATGGTAAATATATACTCCCAAGTATTTAAGGCAACGAGGCTCCCAATTGAGCAGCGGTCGGATGTCAGGTCGCGGTTCGCCCCGGCGCAGTGGGAACAAACAGGTCTTGGACCAGTTTACTTGCAGCCCAGATATCCTGCCAAATTTCGCGAGAAGTCTCTCTGCCCCGGTTAGCGCGTCTGCGGCGTCCTCCAAGAACAACAGGAGATCATCTGCGTACAGGGAGATAAGTTGCGGGGTCCCTCTGTAGGTCAACCCCCTGTAGTAATGGCCTGTTCTGGCCTCCGCCGCGAGGGGCTCTATTGCCAGCGCAAACGGCAGCGGGGAAAGCGAGCACCCCTGTCTGGTGCCTCGACCCACTTGGTACCGGTCCGATATAAGGGATCCCACCCGCACCCTCGCCACCGCTGATGCATATAGGACCTTTGTCCAACCTATGTATCCATCCCCAAGGCCAAAACGCTTCATGGCGCTGTATAGATAGTCCCATTCTAGGCTATCGAATGCCTTTTCTATATCGATTGATAAGACGAGTGGCGCGTGAACTCCCGCCTGCAGGTCCCCCCAGCAATCGGATTAGTCGGCGGATGTTAGCGGTGGTGTTCCTCGCAAGGATGAACCCCGACTGGTCGCTATGAACCAGTCTCGGCATGTGCTGCAGCAATCTGGTCGCCAAGATGGTGCTCAGGATTTTATAGTCCGTCGTCAGCATTGACAGCGGGCTGTACGAAGCCAGGTCAGTACTCTCCCTTCCCGGCTTCAGTAGTGGGATCATCAATGCCTCGCACATGGATTGAGGCAGTCTACCTCTATTCTTGGCCTCTTTTTACACCTCCTGGAGCCTCGGGCCAGTTGATCTAAGTATCTACCATAAAATTCTATGGGCAAGCTGTCCAGGCCTGGCGTTTTGTTCCGCGCCATCCGTTTCACCGCCCCTTTGATTTCCTCTAGCCCTATATCTCGGCCTAAGGCCTCCGCTTCTTCCCGGTCAATTTGTGGCAGCTGCAGCCCTTCCAAAAAAGCGTCGATGTCCCCCTCCAGCCCCTCCAGCACGCTCTTGTAGAGTGTACCATAGTACGAGCGGAAACTCTCCAGTATGTCCATCTGGGCTGTGACCATGCCGCTTCCCCCCCTCTCTATGGCCAAGATCGGTTGGCTACGTCTAGTGGGGTTAGCCAGCCAAGCCAGCAGCGTCCCCGCTTTGTCCCCCTCCGCGTGTGCTCTCACCAAGTAGTTTTTGTAGTCGAAGCTGCGGAGCCTCTCCACTTCAACCGCCACCGCCTCCCTAGCCTCACAAACCGCCTCCTGAAGCTCGGGGTGATCAGGCCGCGTCACCTCAACCTCTCGTAACCTCCCCTCCGCCTTGTCCAAATCCTCCAACAGGGTCCTGCGCACCCCGGCATACTTCCCTATACAATGTCCTCTAACTACTATCTTGAAAGCGTCCCACTCCATTGCTCTGGTCGCCGTGGATCCGCTATTCTCGGTAAAGTATTGCGTTATCCTCTCTCCCAGTGCTTCCCGGTATGGTGGGTCATCCAGTGTGTCAGGCCGCAGCTGCCACATTGGTACCCTCGAAACCTCGGTCATCCAATCTAGCGTCAATAATAAAGGGTTGTGGTCAGACAACGTGCGGTTTAAATACTCTGTGTGCGCCACTGACTGAAGCACGGCCGGGGAGCACAAAAAAGCATCTAGTCTAACGTGTAGATCGTGTAGCGCTGAGTAATATGAGTAATCCCTCTCTGTGGGGTGTTGCGCCCTCCAGGCATCTTCCAGACCCCACCTCCCCTGCCACTCAAGCCTGCGCTTCGCTAGCCGATGTACCGGGGACGTCCCCAATGGTGGATGGGACCTGTCCAGTGTAGGGTCTGCTATTGAGTTAAAGTCCCCTCCCAGCAGGACAGGACCTGTCAGGTACCCGGCCAGTGCGCCTGAAAGTTTCGTGAGGTAAGGCCCCTGGTCTATATTAGATGCGTATACACTGCAGAGCACTATGTCCCGGCCCCTGAGTTTGCCCTCAATAGCCACAAATCTACCCTCCGGATCTATTGTGTGCCTAACTACTTGGAAGGGGGTCCCCGCTCGTACCCAAATCAGAGTTCCCCTCGCAAAGGCGGAGTACGTGGTGTTAAATAACTGTCCTCTCCACCTACGCTGCAGCGCAATGCCCTCTTGCTTCGTTAAGTGCGTCTCCTGTAGGAGCGCAATCTGAACTCCCCTACGCACTAGATAAGCGTGAACCTTATGTCTCCTCGCCATGGTATGGAGTCCCCGCACATTCCATGTCACACATTTCACCATGCCAGCATTAGCCATAGTCCCACGTCAGAGGCCAGGATATAACACCCTTCCATGTCCAGTCGCACTCGGTGACACTGTCCCACCCCTCCCCGAAAATGAAAACTATTGTCTGTGTGTTTTAACCCATGTTGTGAAGTGCTCCAATACCTTCGGGTCTGGCTAGCACTATATAAAACTCTTCAATAAATAAATAAGCCAGGAGCCCTTTTGGCTTGGTTGGCCAACCCAGCCAGGCGTGGGTCGGTGATCCTTGAGCTCCGTGACCAGAATGGGGTGGCCAGATACGACCAACAAGGTATCAATGACCTATTTTTAATGTATTACACCGAGCACTACAGGAGTCAGTTGTCCCCCACAGACGAGGAATTGCATGCATTCACACGAGAGGTAGACCTGCCAGCCTTAGATGAAGACACCGCAGCAATACTGGGGCGGGAGATTGAACTTGGGGAGGTACGGGGCTATCAAGAGTATGGCCCGCAACAAAACCCCAGGCACTGATGGCCTCCGAATTGAATTTTACCTCACTTATATAGAGCTTCTGGCTCCCAAGTTAGTACAGCTATATAATGATGCCAAGCGACTTGTTAAACTTCTGGCATCCACTAGGGAAGCAGTGATCATTCCCTTGCTCAAGCTAGGAAAGCAGGCATGGGATAGGACTGCTTATCGCCCGCTATCCATGCTCAATCTGGATTATAAAATATTAAGCAAAGTTTTAGCTGCCCGGTTGCTCCCCTACATGACCACCCTTGTTCACACAGACCAGTCCGGGTTCATCCCCACCAGAAACACAGTGCTCAACATCCGGAGGCTTATGAGGGTCCTGGCAGCAGCACGTACCACGCAAATGTCACCACAATATTTGCAGTGGACATAGAAAAAGCTTTTTACCGCATGGAGTGGGCTTTCTTATTCCATGTGATGCGGACAATGGGGCTGGGCCCTGACTTCTTGAGTTGGACGGCTCTCCTATATGCTGACTCCACTGCCAGAGTCAGAACAGGGGGGCCTATCTCGGACACCAGCGGCGTGGGACGGGGCACGCGTCAATGATGTCCCCTCTCCCCGCTGCTGTTTGCCCTGGCGGTGGAGCTGCTGGCAGCACGGACCAGGTCGGGCAAGTCTACCAGTGGCTTGATGTTCATGGCAGGTTCATCACATAGCATTGTATGCCAATGACCTTTTGCTTTTCCTAGCTGATGCGGGGTCGGAACTCCAGGGGGGGCAAAACGCTTATTCCACGCTCTCAGCAAAGCAATGGGATTGAAGGTGAATTGTCGAAATCTTGCTTGTTCCCGTCCCGTGGGGGCCGGGTGGGCCCACAGAGCTCAGAGGGAATGAATTGGGAAGACCGATCCCTACCCTATCTGGGCACACAGATATACCACAGCCAGGAGGATATCCTTGAGGGTAACATTGCAAAGGCCATCAGGGGAGCAAAAACGAACTTTGAATTCTGGGGCTCCCTGCTGCTGTCCGTTGCGGGACGAGTGGCCTTGCTCAAAATGATAACCCTCCCGAGACTACTATATTACTGTGACGGAGCGGGGGCAGCGGAACCCAAAGACGTTAGGGAATGGTGGGTACACGTACCGTTTTCACCCCCTCTTGTCCCCCCCCCAGCAGGGAGAATGGCTTCCGTCACCTGAACTTGAGAGGCGAATATACCCGGAAGGCGAGGAGCCCTTTAACTGGATTCCTGACGAGACCTCGGAGACGCCCCGGAGTGACGTCACGGCGCTGGAAACGTCAAAAGGAAGTGAGAACCAGCAAAGGACGGACGGCGATTCCCGGAGGAGTACTGGTGACGAAAGGAGAGCAGGAGAAGAGGCGAGCGGAGGACGAGAGGAGAGAAGAGGACGTGAGGAAGACGGACGTGGAAGCAGAGAACCCGACGGCGGACGGCCAGGAGGCTCGGGATACCGCGAAGCACCCCGCCACGCTCCCAGGGGAGGAGCGTGGCTAGGACAGGTATGGGATCGAGTGGTGGGTTGGATGGGCCGAGGGGAGAAACCGAATACATAGCCTGATTGATCCTTGTCCCCCCCCCCTTTTTCGTTTGGCTTAAAAATGCACAAGTCACACCCTTGTTTTTTTCACGAGAGAAGCGCACGCCTACACCGTCTTAGGGGATTTCCTCACACCCGGCCCTGGTCATAGGGAAACTTAGCTTTGAAAGTCGCCTGACACGACCCTTTGTTTGTCTCCTTACTTCTGGGACCCCATCTTCCCGAGTGGAGACGCACGCCGACGACGACCCAGAAACCCAAGGGGACAGAGAAGCCGTACGGAGGGGGATCGTATCCGGAGCCCGGACAAGAGAAATATCGTCCACGGACAGAGAGAGACTGGAAAACCGTTTTAGAAAGAGATATACCTCAATAAAACCGCACTTACCAAAAACCCGAGTCCCGCCTATCCCTGACCAGTCGTTACAATTACTTTGGGACCTTGCCGATCTGGATCCCGGCAAAATTCTTCAAGCAACTCCATTCCATGATCTCAAACTTCATCTGGGACACGGGCAAATGACGGGTGGCGCTCAGTACACTCATGCGACCGAGAGTGGGGGGTGACCTGGCGGTTCCAGACTATGAGACCTATTACCTGGCAGTGCAATTCCAGTGGCTCACACAGTGGGTGGCGGACGCCATCAGGGGAGATGACGAGCACAGAGAGGGCATTAGGAACTTATCATTGTTGTTCTGCATCGTCCTGTGACTCTCGGTAGACGCTGCAGCCCTCACCACGGAACTTGACACAGCGCAAAAATGATGATCTGCGGTCATCTATGCTCCGGAAATACCGTTGCTAATGTGTATGGCCCTGCCGAATGGAGGCAACTGGCGGAAGTTGGGGACGTGGGCGGAGGAGGGATTGACTTGCATGGGAGACCTTTATGAGGAGGGTGCCATGATGCCATTTCATGATCTACAGGCCCACTATGACTTACCTGGGGGGGAGTTCCTACAGTATAAGGCCCTCACTGCAGCGATTAAAAAGCACTGGGGCTGTGGGCTGACAGAACCGCAGACTTCCCTGGGCTGTCAACATGTGGTGATGGCAGCTGGCACATTCTAAGCAGTCACATGTCTGTACAGGCGCATGACACTAGAAACCCTACTTCTCCTTACTGACCTAAAGACCAAATGGGAAACTGCTATTGGCAAGGACATCCCAGATAAGGCATGGGAGATGTTGGTCGAGAGAGCCTGGAAGAGCACTAGGAATGCGCGGTTCCAACTAGTGCATTTCCATATACTGCATAGAGCTTATCTCACCCCGGAAAAATTACACAAATATTTCCCAGCCCACTCAGCGGCCTGCCCGAGATGTAATACATGACAGCGCAGACTTCAAGCATATGTTGTAGGACTGTTCGTTCCTTGACAGTTACTGGGAGGAGATAACAATGCTTTCAGACCTCACTGTCAGAGAGATCGAACCGACCATGGCATAGTGCATTCTACACTGATTCCCCCACATGTCCAAGAATAAAATTACTAGCAAATTCAGCGATCTGGGCCTCCTACTGACCAAACGAAACATCACCACACACTGGAAGGCAAAACAAGGTCCCAACATTGCAAGGTGGAAAACAAACTTCATTGCGTGGGCTGAATGTGAGGGAGTGATCAGGTTACAGCTGGCGAAACTGGGCGGGTGTGATAAGGCTCTTGATGGGGCGAGAGCTTGGGAAGCGCTGGTCACTGCACTCAGGTCTCCCGAACAGATCAATGGTAATGCCCCCATAGATGCCCCCGGGGTGACCGCTGTGTAACATGCAATTAACCCTCTGATCTGCACGAACGACACCCTCGGGAACTGGGTTGGTTCTCGGCACTTCTGTTGGCCCACCATAACTGTAGCCTTAGCCCAGGCACACACGTCGTCTCAATGCGGGCCCTGCCCATTGGCCTTTTGCAGCCTTGAACTAGTGACACGTCTGGGGGGTGGGAAGGGTGGCGGGGGGTAGTTTGGAATTGTATTCTTGTAACGCCCTGAACGTCTCAGGATCGTTTAACAGACACGATAATGAGGACGCAACCACTTGTGAAGGGTTAGTTATTTTAATGAAGGCAAAAATAATACAAAGAATAAACAAAGGTTATAGTCACTGGAATCCTCCAGGCTAAGTACGTTACCAGCCCACAGCACGGATGGTCCTAACCGTCCTCTGCATATACGCCGATCCCGGCGTATGCCAACAGAGGGCAGAAATGAAATGGCCGACAATGCCAATCGGTAGGCTGTGAGGGGCACGAAGAGTGTTGGGGAGAATCGAGGAGTCAGGGAAACACCCAGCCGGGGTCTCTACCTGAAGGGAGCAGCCGCTCAACCTCTTCCTCAGACTGCACCGGGACGCGGAGTCACCTCCTGGTGATGCGTCACCGATACCCCAATCACAAGCAAAGAAGACTGAACCGAGAGCAGCCGCTCGATCGATCCTGTGGACTTCCGAGTCTGTAACGCGGCAAACACCTCCTGGTGTGCGTTACAGCTGGCAGTCCCTGTATCTCTGGTCGGGCTGGGAGTTACGACTCCAACCAGCAAAAGCGCCACTGCGCTTTGACTCAGCCGAGTCTAAAGGCGAAGCTCAATGGTTATCCGGTAGAGCTTCCGGGTCCTTCACAGGTGACGATGGGGCAAGACACGGCCCAGGGAGTAACGACTCGACCTACCTCCGTTCTTGCCTTACTGGAGCACCACTCCGGAACACTGCTCTTCACTAAGCAGGTACGTCGGTGTAAACACAATATCCGACAGCGTTGTACCTCCCGGTTCCTCCCTTTATAGGGCGTGTTTTCCTTGAGTTATGTAACAGCTCTCCTGTTTACATAAGGGCGTGTTTTCCTTGAGTTATGTAACAGCTCTCCTGTTTACATAAGGGCGTGTTTTCCTTGAGTTATGTAACAGCTCTCCTGTTTACATAACCTCTCAACCGCTAAGCATCCTGGGAGATGTAGTCCGTTTTCGCTGGTTACCGTTTTCCTCCCCTCGCATGACAGGAATTCTTGACAGTACATCCTCCCTCTCAGCGGCTCCCCACGGGTCCAGCGCTGGCAGGAAAACGCCGATGGAACAAGGAGACCAAGCGCGGAGCATGAACCCCATAGCCTTTCCACGCAACCAGGTACCACAGCTTCCCCCTGCGCCATTTGGACGCCCGTATGCCCGACACTTCATACTCCACCTCCGACTCCACGCACACCGGCCTAGGTGTCCCAGACGGCTTGGAGGGTGCTGGTTTGAGCAATGATACATGAAAGACAGGGTGTATCCGCAATGACTGGGGCAAGCACACCTTCACGTTCACGGGACCCATACACTTGGTAATTCGATAGGGGCCCATGTACTTGGGATGGAACACACTGTTCTTTCGAAACCTCATGTTTCTTGTGGATATCCAGACGTAGTCTCCAGTGCGGTACAGTGGCCTGGGCCTTCTCTTCCTGTCTGCCGCAGCCTTGTATCTTCTCTTGGCCTCTATTAGGACAGCCCTTGAGCGCATCAATGTGTCTTTTATGTGTGCCACCCTGTCCGCTGTGGCGGGAATCCTGTCCTCTCTGAACGGATGTAAAAATGGCAAGAACCTGGGATGTTGGCCATAGTTGCTATAGAACGGAGATGACTGTGTGGAGCTGTGAGTGGCGTTGTTATAGGCTATCTCTGCAACCCATAGCAAGTCGACCCATTCTTCCCTGCCCTGGTCCACAAAACATCGCAGATACTGTTTGAGAGTTTGGTTCAGGCGCTCGGTTTGGCCGTCCGTTTGAGGGTGGTAGCTGGTGGACAGGGCGGTCTTAACATGCAGCGCAGTGCACCAAGTCTTCCAGAATTGCGCAGTAAACTGCGACCCCCGGTCCGACACGATCACCCCAGGTAATCCATGCAGTCGTACCACATTCTTTAGGAGTAGTGACGCCAATTCCCCGGCCGTAGGGACTCCCTTGCAGGGGATGAAGTGCCCCATTTTCGTCAAGTAATCCACCACCACCAGTATTGCCGTCATCCCCTGGTCTACCGGTAGGCCCACCACGAAGTCCAGTGATATGCTATCCCATGGTCTATCCGGGGTCGGAAGTGGATGTAAGAGCCCTTGGGTTCGGCCATGGTCGGCCTTCATGGTAGCACACGTAGGACACTCCTGTCCCCACCTCCTGACATCCACTCTCATGGTTGGCCACCAGAAATGCCGTCCCATGCTAGCCACCGTTTTTTCAAAGCCCAAATGACCTGCGCATGGAGAGTCATGGCACCAGCTGAATGCTTGTTTCCTTAGCCGAGGCGTGGGTATCAATAGGCACCTGCCCTTCAGGGGTATCCCGTCCTTCAGCTGCCATTCTCTGTGACTGAGGAGCCACCTCCGCCATGCGAATGACCTGATCCCTCTCTTTATTCCCCTCAGGAAAGTATCCGGTTGGATAACCCCTAATACCATCCTCGGGGAAATGATGGAACGCTCGGTCGCAGGCAATGGTTCCTTAACTGCAGATTGACGGGACAGGGCGTCCGCCTTCCGGTTTTCCGTCCCCGGCCGATATGTGATGCGGAAGTTGAACCCCGCAAAGAAGATCATCCACCGCAGCTGCCTGGGAGAAAGGTGTCTTGTGGCCGTCATGAACTGTAGGTTCCGATGGTCCGTGTACACCGATACCACATGTCTTGCCCCCATCAACCAATGCCTCCATTCGGTGAAGGCGTCCTTGATTGCGAGAAGCTCCTTCTCCGCAATATGGTAGTTGCGTTCGGCGTCGTTGAGTTTGCGGGACATGTACGCAACGGGATGAAGCACCCCTGTGTCGTGGTTGCGTTGGGACAAGATAGCCCCCAGCGCCACATCCGATGCGTCCGCTTCCACCACGTAGGGGAGATCCGGATCGGGGTGAGCCAACACCGGCGCCTTACCAAAGGCGCTTTTCAGGGCCTCAAAGGCTTTGTTCGCTTCAGGGGACCAGACAAACTCCTTGGACTTCCTCAGTAGCTGTGTGATTGGGGCCACCAATCCTGAAAATCCATCTATAAACCGCCTGTAAAAGTTGGCGAAGCCAATGAAACTTTGGACGTCCTTCACGCTTTGGGGCACCGGCCATTCTTTCACCGCCTTGATCTTTCGTTCTGCCATCTCCTGTCCCTCTGGACTCAGCATCACTCCGAGGAATTCCACGGATGTGACGTGGAAGTCACACTTGCTGAGTTTACAAAACAGCATGTTTTCCCTCAGCTTTTGGAGCACAGCTTTGACGTGGTGTACGTGCTCCTCCACACTGGACGAATAGATGAGGATGTCGTCGATATATACGACCACGTAGATATCCAACTCCTCTCTGAATACCTCATTCAAAAAGTACTGAAAGGCTGCCGGGGCGTTGCACAGACCGAACGGCATGACGAGGTACTCAAAAAGGCCGAACTTGGTCTTAAAGGCGGTCTTCCACTCGTCTCCGTCCCTCATGCGCACCAGATGGTATGCCCCTTTCAAATCCAACTTGGTGTAGATACGAGCTTTCTTGACCTGTTCCAGAAGTACACTGATGAGAGGCAAGGGGTACCGATTTTTTATGGTTATCGCATTCAATGCCCTAAAGTCCACACAGGCTCTCAGCTCCCCATTAGCCTTCGGGATGAAGAAGAGTGGCGAGGCGGCCGGAGACTTGGACGGGCGGATGAATCCTAGCTTGAGGAGTTTATCCAGGTACCCCCGGAGATGCACGTTTTCAGGCTCCGTCAGGGCATACAGCCTGCCGCTGGGAACGCTGGCCCCTGGCACCAGGTCGATCTGGCAGTCAAACTGTCTATGTGGTGGTAGCACTTCCGCCTTCACCTCATCAAAAACATCCTCAAAACTGTGATAAGCCTGGGGGAGAGCCACATCTTTTTCTGCCGCTGTAGCCACCGTCTGACTCCCGCTCTCATCTGCGTCAAGGGATTCCGTTCTTATTCCACAATGCATGATGCAATACGGTGACGTCATTTCGATGCGATGTGTTGGCCAATCCACAGAGGGGTTGTGTTTCTGTAGCCATGGCAATCCCAATATGACGCCATATTGGGGCGCTCGGATGATGTTAAAATCGATTTGTTCCAAATGGTTCCTCCCATATCTCATCGGAAGGACCCCCGTGTGCTGCCCGATGGGCCCCGTCACCAATCGCCTTCCGTCTACAGCATAGACGTCTTCGGGTACAGCTTTGGGAAGAAGCACTAGCCCTAGCCTGCATGCCTCGTTGTGGTCCATAAACATGCCAGTGGCCCCTGAATCCACCATGGCCACAACGGGTATCCACTGGTCATGCACTCCCACGTGCACCGTGAGAAACAGGTGTCGTTGTCCCTTAGTGACCGAGTTGGAAAGTGAAGGGATGGATGAGTGACTCCGAGATGCCCCTTCTTTGGTCTGGGAGTCCTCTAGTTTTCCGCCGGTACGTCCACCACGGCTGTTACCGACCGGTTGGCCCGATAACGTGACGTCTTCGGTTTGGCAGGGCATTCACGTACGTAGTGGCCTTTTTTGCCACAATATAGGCACAATCCTTGTTTACGGCGTGACTCTTTCTCCGTGGCTGTGAGGCTCGCTCGTATTGCGCCGATGTCCATGGGTTCTCCCTTGGATGCGGTGGAAGTTTCAGGACTTCCCACTGTCACATAGGATGGAAGGGATTTTCCTTTTCTCCCATGATCCCCCTTTCTTTCACTTAGCCTATGTTCCAGCCGTAATACCAGGTTGATAAGGCCCTCACATGTCTTGGGTTGAGGGTCAATATGAGCCACGGCGTCCTTGAGCTCATCGCACAGTCCGTGATGGAAGAGCGCCGTCTGTTTAGCAACAGGCCACTTGGTTTCCGCAACCAGCCTTCGGAACGCGTTGAGATACTGCACCAGGTCGTTGGATCCCTGTCTCAACTCAAGCATTTCACGGTCCGCCGTGTACGAGTCAGCCCTTCTGTCGAATACCTTCAGGAATTCCTCGCGAAAAGCACCCCAATCACATAAGATGGGGTCGTCCCTGCTCACCAGAGGTACGGCCCATTGTGCCGCGTTTCCAGCCAAATAGGATATAAGGAAAGCCACACGAGCCTGACTCGTGGGGAACGCCCTTGGTTTGCACGATAAATGTAGCGCCACTTGTGTGAGGAATACCTGCACTGTGTTAGGATCCCCACTGTACTTCTCTGGTGTTGCCAAGGGGACGGCTACCGGCATTTCCACTACTACCGCAGGGGTCTGGTTCGTGAGGGAGGTGCTGGGCGTGAGCGGGTCCAATTGGATAGCATCCAGTCTGGCTTTTACATCGGCTGTTTCTTGCCTGGAGGCCGCCAATTCAACTTGCACGGTCGCTAAAGCAGCCAGCACATCATCAAGTGTTGCCATGTCTGTTATCGACCGGGAGACAGTTAGTGTTATTACGGTCGGATATTTTGTAACGCCCTGAACGTCTCAGGATCGTTTAACAGACACGATAATGAGGACGCAACCACTTGTGAAGGGTTAGTTATTTTAATGAAGGCAAAAATAATACAAAGAATAAACAAAGGTTATAGTCACTGGAATCCTCCAGGCTAAGTACGTTACCAGCCCACAGCACGGATGGTCCTAACCGTCCTCTGCATATACGCCGATCCCGGCGTATGCCAACAGAGGGCAGAAATGAAATGGCCGACAATGCCAATCGGTAGGCTGTGAGGGGCACGAAGAGTGTTGGGGAGAATCGAGGAGTCAGGGAAACACCCAGCCGGGGTCTCTACCTGAAGGGAGCAGCCGCTCAACCTCTTCCTCAGACTGCACCGGGACGCGGAGTCACCTCCTGGTGATGCGTCACCGATACCCCAATCACAAGCAAAGAAGACTGAACCGAGAGCAGCCGCTCGATCGATCCTGTGGACTTCCGAGTCTGTAACGCGGCAAACACCTCCTGGTGTGCGTTACAGCTGGCAGTCCCTGTATCTCTGGTCGGGCTGGGAGTTACGACTCCAACCAGCAAAAGCGCCACTGCGCTTTGACTCAGCCGAGTCTAAAGGCGAAGCTCAATGGTTATCCGGTAGATCTTCCGGGTCCTTCACAGGTGACGATGGGGCAAGACACGGCCCAGGGAGTAACGACTCGACCTACCTCCGTTCTTGCCTTACTGGAGCACCACTCCGGAACACTGCTCTTCACTAGGCAGGTACGTCGGTGTAAACACAATATCCGACAGCGTTGTACCTCCCGGTTCCTCCCTTTATAGGGCGTGTTTTCCTTGAGTTATGTAACAGCTCTCCTGTTTACATAAGGGCGTGTTTTCCTTGAGTTATGTAACAGCTCTCTTGTTTACATAAGGGCGTGTTTTCCTTGAGTTATGTAACAGCTCTCCTGTTTACATAACCTCTCAACCGCTAAGCATCCTGGGAGATGTAGTCCGTTTTCGCTGGTTACCGTTTTCCTCCCCTCGCATGACAGGAATTCTTGACAATTCTGTAATCGTTGTATGTAGTTACTGGAGTGGTGTGGCTCACTGGTTAGAGGCGGCAGACCTGGAAGCAGAGGTCGGCCCGGGACCAGGGTTCGATTCCCGACGCGGCAGGGTCTTGGGCCAAGGTCAGCGGACTCGATAATTCTCGCCTCGGTGCCTACTCTAACCATGGATCCCACTCAGCAACTCTGGGCAATAGCTTGCTTAATCTCCACTTACAGCCCCATCAGCGCCGGAGATGCTTGTCTTCACCTTGGAGATGCCCAGTAGGGACCATCTCACAGGGAAAGCCAGGATGGGTTCCCCAGCGGTATACAGCGCCGGGACGCCCCGTTGCTGGGACAGCTGTGCGCTTTACAAGTATACAACATTTACATTTACATTTACAGATTGTATATTATGTCTGACAGGATGACATAGACAATCTATTTTTGCCACACTTGATTTCAAATGACAAGTTTGTAACTTTGTCTGCTACTGGGAAGCGTCTCCGGACCCCCCTGCTGGTTTTGTGCAAAATCAATAAAAAATCTGTTTAAAAAAAAAAAAAACCCTACTCGATCAGGGCGAGAGGGCCTGTGTGTAGCTGCAATGTAGCTCAAACCAAGTAGTTTAGCCGCTCCTGTCACAACGTAGGAATCAAAAAATGGGAGACAGAAGAGGGAGACACAACGGAGGAGTCAATGGAAACCTCCACATGGTACATAAATGCGACTAGCATATATTAAAAACTATGAATTGGCAGAGAAACAGACGACAAACAAGTTAATTGCTGGATGTGAGGGTGCCACCCCCACAATGGTAAATGCTGATTAAGGTTCTTTTGCGAAGCTCTGTGTGCAATAATTAGGCTGGGGAACCTAGTGACAGCTTTGATACCTATAACTAGAGGCACTCATCAAGGATGCCCCTTATCCCCTCTCTTGTACGCTTTGGTGTCTGAACCTTTACTGTGCGCCCTAAGGGAATACCACAGTCACAGGGGGATACGGTTTAAGGGTTATCAGCTGATAGTCTCAGCATACGCTGATGAAATACTACTTTATGTCAGAGACCCTTACACCCGTATTGAACAAAGTGGTTCACTTTGGACAGCTGTCCGGGCTTAACATTAACTGGAATAAGTCCTTGATATTCCCCTTGACTGCATCCACTTCCTCTCCTTCGTTTCAATTCCCCTTGAAGTGGACAACAGAGTCTGTTCACTACCCAGGGATCCAAATACACACTGATTATGGGAAATGTTTGGACAGATTGGAAGAGGATGTGACTAGATGGACGCGTTTACCACTTTCACTATTAGGTCGGGTTTCATTGATGAAGATGGTTGTCCTACCCAGACTACTGTTCTTGTTTCATAACATACCTATGGTCATCCCACAATATATGTTCGCTAAATTAAAGTCCCTCATGATACAGTTGGCCTGGGCTGGCATGCAGCCCTTTGTAAAATGGGGTGTTCTCACCCTTCCGTATTCTCTGGGCAGTCTCAATGCACCAGATCTTGTCATATACTATAGAGCTGCACAGTGTTCTCACATCTCCGCTTGGTTGCACTGCCCCACTACTCCTCCACACATATACATAGAGAGAATAGCTGCTGGTCCTGATACTCTCCCACAGGCACTATTCAGGAATCCAACACATAGGCACAGTATCCTTGATTCCATTAAATCCACCGTTCATACTTGGTACAACCTACTAAACTGAGAAGCTGGCGCTATTTTGTACTCTCCCTTGGCCCCTTTGGAATGGTGCACTTGGCTTCATTCCAGCACTGATAGCAGAGTCTCCCTGGCATGAGTGAAGTCAAAGTCACTGTTGTAGGTGACCTATTTGAGGTGAGGGACTCCGCAACTGGGAGCAGCTGATAGCAGATGGCCCCGTCCCTACTTTGTTGGTGCGGTTCCAGTTCTTAATGACTTCGGCATGCCCTGAAATCTCACTTGGGGAGTTCCCTACAGGAGCCCCCGGAGGTCCCTGCTCTCTCTTACGTTATCAAGACTCCTTCTCCCCCAAAATTGATTTCTAGAATATATAACACAACACAAGCAAACAGATCGCCTAGGCATTTCCTGATGATACCGACTTCATTGTATTGTTATTAAAATCAATAAAGAAAAGTACAAAAAATGTATATATATTGTCTGTAGATTCAAACTGCAAATGCCACGTTTCACTGAATTATTTTCTCGTGTGTTTGCTTTAGGTGCACAAGAGACATAACACACAGTACTTTCCAGACAGAAGGCCGGCAGTGACACCACCTGAGTCCTCTTCTGCCTCCGCTTGTGCAGCTAATTGGCAAGTGCCAGAGCTAAGAAAGAACTTGAAGATGGCCCCAAAGAAGTGAGTTTTTACCTGGAAAGTGTCCAGTGAGAAGGAGGACAAGAAGAAGGAGTTTGACACCACTGGCATGCCGCCCTGTACCTTTTTCAGAAAACAGGTTGTATCTGCCTCGACTTTCCCTGGGCAGCAAATGGCTTAGAGCATTACTCCTGCATCAACGGCACCACCCCAGCCGAAGGCTAAACCCATATCTCTCAGAGATGCAGCAATGGTGATGAGCAGTGAGTCTGAGCTGGATTTGTCTCAACCACAAACTAATAACCAATTGTTGCAGGAAAATGGACAACAGGAGCCTCAGCCAGCAACAGTTTTTCCTGAAGTAGGAGCACATCAGGAGGCAGAGCTTCCTGCTGAACAAGATGTAGCTACCACCGGCTTCACAATCCCCAGCAAAAAAAGAGAAAAGGTACTCCACCATCTTCTCCAAGCCCCTGATCTGATGATCTGGCCATGGACTGGATCCCGGCTGAGTCTGAGACCTGCCCGAGAGAGTGAGACAAAGGAAAAGAAAAGTTCCTGAAATTCTCAATCATAAAAAGTGACAGCGATGGTGGGGAGCCAGTAATTGTCAGTATGGAGGGCAGCTCAGTGGACACTTACATTACACCTCCTATTCAGCCTGCTCAGAAGAATGTGGTTCACCACCATCACCGCCGGCTTCCAAATTTGTAAGACCCCTGCCGATACCTGCACCCACCACTTACCACAGTCAAAGTGCCGCTTACGGCGATGGAGAGTCAAACAACACAGCCACTTACCACCAGTTCTACAGACATTTGCATTGACACATTAAAAAAGTTGCCCTCCCCAGTCTGGGGCTCCTTTATAATTAGCAAGCAGGAGGACAACATTGCAATATGGCACTTGAGTGTTCGCTCAGGTATTCCAGGTTTGCACTATATCACTGGAGGCCAAATGTCGCATCTGAAAAAACATCTCACAATCCAGTGGGATGACAAGATCGCTGATGGTGGTGATGAGAGAGTCGAAGCAGCGATAGAAGAAGGTGGTTGTGAGCAAGAGGAGGATGGCATTACACAAAGCATTCCTATAGTGTGTAAGGATCACCCGCATCAGTAACCTTCAAATGGCACGATACTCAGTTGCGGACAATGCTGTATACAGTTATTCCCTAAAGACTCACATTGAGTCTAACACCTCCTGGTTCTCTCTGGAAGTCATCTCTGTCAAAGGCACCACAAAAGCAAAAAACCCAAGCTACTATTACAGGTATGTTTAGGCAGGCAAACACAACCACAAAATGGCAAGTTTGTACAACAGGAAGCTGGTTAAAATGTTAGAGCTGGACCTCCTGCAAACATCTTGGAAGATTTTAACAGCAAGGTGTTTGAATGGCTTCGACCCAGAGGTCTCCAATTGGATTTGTTGCCATGGAATGGCAGAAATTTGGGCTAAGCCATGACAGATGTTGGATATTTCAAGGTCCTATGTTTAGCGCATTACATTACCCTGAATGTGCAGGAGTTTCTAAAAGAAGAAGACATAGTCAGCAACATGCTGGCTACATGCTAAAGAATCTGCACTCATTTCACTCTTTCTTTTAATTCCCAAAACCAGTTGAGGATCATTCAGTGTGCTAATCGAGTACTGGTAAAAGCCTTCATACAGGAGGTGGTAACACTTTCGAACTTGACTTGCCACATGCTGCAATGTCTGAGCAGTACAGACCAATCACCGACTATGTCCTTCAAGGAGGAGAGCATGCAACTGGTAAAAGCATGACAATGGAGGTAGACAAATGGGGGCTAGTGAAATGCCTGACAGAAATGCTACTTCCATTTGAGGTTTTCACATAGGAGTCAGCAAGGAGGACCCTATGATGACCCAAGCAATCCCATTGGTGCTTCTGCTACAGGACTAGTTGAAAAAGGGGGTCATAGTTTCGCCGGTATGAACAAAGAAGCATATAAGTTAGTTCAGAGCTTAATCGTTTGCTTTGCTGTCAATCCAAGGGTGCAAAAAGAGATTGTGTCCTCCAAAGAGTACATCTGTGCCACAATACTTGGATCCATGGTGCAAAAAAATACTGGCCACTTTTATCCCGTTTTCAGAAGGGGATGTTTTAGACTTGGATTATTCAAGCAATCAGGATTGTAAAGTGCTGCTTATCACCCGTGAGGGTATCCAGACAGTGTGTCAGTGGAATAGCCTGGTTTTTATGCCATTTCTGAAATCCTGCTGGGTGGGCGAGCTCCGGAGGTGGAAGGGGAGGCTGTTCCAGGTTTTGGCGGTGTATTGCTTCGCCCTCCCAAATAAAAGAAAATACTGCACTCCCACACAGAGGCACAAACGCGGCAAAGCAGTAAAAACACCACCAGGAAAGGGATTTCGCTCATAAAATGAGGCGCAGCAAAAGAGTGTTCTCAGAATATGGCATGGGGTTTTATTTGTGCAACACTCTCCAATAAAAAGCTTTCCCAGATGTCAAATGAACAACATTCAATTGTGTGTGTGTGTGTATATATATATATATATATATATATATATTACCTACTGGCGGTCGCCAGTAGGTAGTTATAGTTAGGACCTAGTTACCATAGGAAAATTGCAACATTCTATTCCCAATAACTTTGGCGCAGATTGACGAATCTTTGTGAAATTTTCAAAACTCGTGGGGCACTCTGGTCCGCTCCTATCTTGAACGTTTTGGGGTGATTCAGCAAGAGGGGGCCGAGAAAAAAGGGGGGGCCAAAACGTGTTTTCTCCATGACAAAGCTACAGCCCGAACTGCTGACCGGAATTACACCAAATTTGGCAGAAAGGTAGCTCTTGGTTCAGAAAGAGCCCTTTTCGTTAAATGGTGTAAATCCATTCAGTAGTTTTTTAAAATATTAATGGAAAAAGAAATATAGATATCTGGGCAGAGCCTAACTACACATCTCATCGTGAGATCTAATTGGCTGTCAGCACTTCATCCAAGAAGTGTTGGCAGCCATCTTGGGACCAATATACATGATAGCACCTCATTAAAAAGCATTGCCTTGAATAGAAGGTTTTAAGACTTTAGTTACATTATAAATCATTTGTTGATGGTACCATACTAATTTTAGGAATTGTGGTGTGTTCTAAGGTGATTTTACCCTGTGAAAAATCCTTCTGCTGGGATATCATGATTCATGTTTGAGAGAAAACTATTTTCTCATACTTTTCCCACAGAGGTTTGGAAGGTGATCTAGAAGCTAAAATGAGAGCATATTTTCTGTAAATTCACATTATCTTTCTCAGTCATGTGAGAATGAAGTCTGACATTCTCAATAAAACATGTACATCCAACAAGGGCAGAGACTGTGGATGTGATTCCTTTGTGTTCTAATGCAACTTCCCAGAGTGTTCTAAAGAACAACTAGAGCGCTAACAGTCCTACTTATGACAAGCATATGGCACACCTGAAGCCATCTTGATTGGAATAAAGTGGTAGCTCTTAAAACATTTAATTTAATAAGGAACAAAATGAGGGGGTTCATTTTGCCATAGAAAGTATGATTAGTGCTGCAGAAAGAAAAATTAGGGCACATTTTGAGTGACTTCTCAAATATTCTGACATGTAGACTGAAACATGCACTTTCAATACCAGCAGCGGTGAGCATTAGCTATACTACAGTGATCTAATGAGCAACTAGAGTGCTAACATTCTGAATTAATGCAAATGTGTGACACATCTGAATTCCTTCTTGATGGAACCAAAGTAAAAAACTGAAAGTATTTCCTACTGAGGAGACTGTAGTAAATGAGGAAATTAGGAAACTTCATAACAAATAAGTCTCCCAAGATGGCCACCAGAGACAAAAGAGCCCAAATGTAGCACAAATATCACCCAGATGTAGCCCACGTATAGCACATTAACAGAATGTCCCAGAGTGTTCTGAATTAGAGCGCTAACAGTCTTACTTAGGACAAACGTATGGCACACCTGAAGCCATCTTGATTGGAATAAAGTGGTAACACTTAAAACATTTAATTTGCAAAGGAACAAAATGAGGGGGTTCATTTTGCCATTGAAATTAGTATTAGTGCTGCAGAAAGAAAACTTAGGGCAGACTCCCTGGTGAGCAGTAGCATTACTATAGTGATCTAATGAGCAACTAGAGTGCTAACATTCTGAATTTATGGCAAATGTGTGACACATCTGAATGCCTTCTTGAGGGAATCAAAGTAAAAAACTGAAAGTATTTCCTACTCAGTAGACTGCAGTAAATGAGGAAATTAGGAAACTTCATAACAAATAAGTCTCCCAAGATGGCCACCAGAGACTAAAGAGCCCAAATGTAGCACAAATATCACCCAGATGTAGCCGACATGTAGCCCAATGACATAAGTGTGCAAAACACTTTTTATGTTTTGTGTTTTTGCAGTTTTATATAGTGCAGACTGGTCAGGTATTGGAGTGCTTTACATGATCATTGGTTACATCACACAAGGACAAATTCATTTTGGTTGTAGACATGGGGAGATTAAGTGATTTGACCAGAATCACAGAATTTTGAGCTGAAGCAGAACCTCCAACGTGGTTCCCCAGTTGCAAAGTCTGCAGCTCTGGAAGTAACACCACATCCTCTCCCCTAAGTGCAACATTTAATCAAGTGGTCAACTGGATAAAAAACATAAAGATTGCAAATAATTTAAAAGTGCTTTGTCGCTATTTGAAACCTCAGATATATCCTCATTTTTGTTTTTTAGAGCACTAACCATAATTTTGATGCAAATAAGACTCTCTTATCTATGTAATTTCTAAAGGAAATGCTCTAGGTATTACAGTTTTGATTACATCAAGATGACGTCAGACGTGCCACACTTTTGTAATAAATATAGAATGTTAGCAATCTAGTTGTTCATTAGGATACTGTTGAGAGGCAGAGGCTAGGGGCACAGACTCAGAAAATTGAAGGCAGGTATAAGGGTGCAAAGGCAACAATTGTACCACACTGGGCAGGCAGGAAGGGCAGTGGCAGCCCAACAGACTATGGAGGGCAGTGGAAAGGGGGGAAGGGAAAACAAACCAACAGGACAGGACAGGCAAGAGAGGCTGTGGCAATATAATAGACCATTGAAGGCAGAAGGAAGAGGCAGTAGTAGTACAACCATACCTGCCAACAGACCCAATTCAGCCAGGAAACTCACAATGTTTTTTAGCCCAAATGTGCTTTATTTGATCTGTCTCCTGTCTATAATCTCCTCTTTTTCAATGTAAGTCAATGGGGAAAACCAATACCTCAGTTTGTTTTCAAAATCTCCCTCTTACCAAGTTCAAAATGTTAGCAAGTATGGTACATTGGATCATGGAAGGCAGGAAGAATTGGGGTAGGGACATGGACTCGGATAACAGAGGACAGGAGGGACATGGAGAGGTGCACCAAACTGACCTTACAGGGCAGGCATCAGGGTTTGCAGCAGCACAATACACCACACAGGGCATGCGGGACGGAAGTGCAGCACAACAATCCATAGAAAGCACAAACGATGGGCAAGAAGGAGGGGGCAGGGGCATGCACAAAGGACCATGGAAGATAGAAGGGAGAGTCAGAAGCTGGGCACTGACAAGAGAGTTCAGGGGAAGGGGCTTCACAACAGACCACGTATGGCAGGCAGGAGGAGCAGTTGCAGCCCAACAGACCAGGTAGGGCAGAAGGGTGTGGCAGTAAAATGGACCATGGAGGACAGGAGGAAGGGGATAGGGGCATGGCATGTGGACAGGCAGGGTGGAGGTGACAGGGACAGGTTACGGTCATCTAGAAATGCTAGGCAGGTGGGAGGGGAGTGGCAGCTCAACAGAACACTCAGAGTAGATAGGAGGGGCAGGTCCATGGAACATATGTGGGCAAAAAGGATGGGGCATGCACAGAGACATCGGAGGGCAGGGGGAAGGAGAATAGGCACAGCAAGCTAAGCACAGATGCTAAGCAGGAGGTCAAGTGACGGGGCATGGAATTGGGCAATGGAGGGCAGGAGGAGTGGACTTGTACATCATGCTAAATGGATGGCAGTGGCAGCACATCAGACGATGCATGGCAGGAGGGAGGAGGCTAGTGCATGGATTCAGACAACATAGGATAGGGAGGAGGTGTATGGGACAGCACGCTAACTGTTCACTGAAGGTGGGAAGGCCAATGGCAGAACAACGGCCACACATTGCTGTAATAAGGGAGCAGGGACATGGACTTGGACAATGGATGGCTAGGAGGAGGGGAGGCAGGAGCAGCAAGCTTGGGTGGGGGCAGCACAATGCCAGGCCCTGCATCCAACCCCCCACCATCCATTGTGATAGGCATCTTACTTAACGTTAAAAAAAAACCTAGAAATTTGCTGGAAAAAACAAAGATTACAGGGACGTTATAATTAGACTCAGATTTCACTCATACACAGCCAGTGAAATTCAGCAGTTATAGTTACTGAGCTAACTATAACTTATGCCCCCGCAATGTACTTCTAATGACCTCAGACATTACATCATTTATGACATGGTCAGTTACATCACTCATGACATCACTCATGACATCTCAAATGAGCTGTGAATGGAATGGAACTATAATCTCTAGAACTTTATTTAGGGATAGTGTGTGTATATTAACACCCCTTTTTTTTCTTTTCTTTTGTGTAAGAACCATTATAATACGCAACGTGCCCAGATCAATATGGCTGATAGCCTTTCACTTTAAAGTAATGTGTAGTCCATTATTTATGTTGATGTTTGCAATCCTAAGTATGTTTATTATGAATAAGTCACATTGATGAACATACAGGTATGGCGGTCACAGGGCAAGATATGCTGAAATGACATTGTGTGCATATTAACACTTTTTTCTTTTCTTGATTGTATCAATTCCTGTATTTTCACATCGTGACCAGGCCAATATGGCCACCAGCTTTTTGGATTAAAGTAATATGTAGTCCTTTGTTAATGTTGGCAACTGGATGCATTTGTACATTTAAATAAGGAAGGTACAATGACGTCTTGTATCGTTATTAAGGTTCGGACGAGCCGAAACGCGTGGATTGCGTCCTTTGTAGATTAAATACTTCCAAACTACAACCTGAGTGCTGATTCCTTCCTTGAAAAGAGTGAGAGGAGATTAAATACATATAAAATTCACTGAAAAAACCACAAGTTTCAGAAACATTATAGTTAGTAATTAGCATTTAAAAAACCTTAGATATTCACAGAGAAAAACACAGGTTTCAGGGACGTTATAGTTAGTCTGACATTTCACTCGTACAAAACCAGAGAAATTCAGCTGTTATTATTAGCGGAGCTAACTATAACTCACGCCCCCGCAATGCACTGCTAAGGACGTCACATATTACATCACTCATGACATGGTCAGTGACATCACTGATGACATCTCAAATGACATCACTGATGATATCACTGATGACATCATCCAGTGACTGTGAGTGTTTCTAAAAAGTTTAGGAATGTGATATATATATGATGATTCAGTCAGTGTGTGACTGACTGTATAAGTGAGTGAGTATACTTGTCTGGGTGAGTGACTAATCTGTGTGAATGTCTGTATCAGTCTGTCAGTTGGTGTGTAAGTGGCTGTATGGGTTGATGTATAGGTACATGAGTGTCTATATGGGTTATTGATTGATTGTTTGAGTACCTGTATGGGTGCCTGAGTGTATGTGTGTTGTGTGACTACCTGCATGGATGTGTGAGTGGGTGATTCACTGGCTATATGGGCTCATGAGTGCATCTGCAAGAGGCTGTATGAGTGAGTAAGTGTGCATATGGCTTGTTGGTGAGTGAATGGATGTCTCAGTGGTATATGTGTGAGTAACTGCATATTTGAATGGCAGTATATGTGAGTGTTGGAGTATATAAGTGACTGTGAAAGTGAGTGATTGTGAGAGTGGATGTATGGATGAGTTTGTGCTTGTGTCAGTGATTGTATAAGAGAGTAAGTACGTTTTAGTATCTGTGAATAAGTGAGGTGGTATGTGTATAACTATAGGAGAGTAAATGGCATTGTGATTGACTCTTTGGGGGACTGATTAGGTGTGTGAGTAACTATGGGTGAGTGGCGATATATGAGTGGTCTGTATGGGTGTATGAGTGCATATAATAGTGGCTGTATTTATGAGTGACGGCATGTATGAGTGACTGTATGGGTGAGTGAGTGGATGTGAGTGTAGACCTAAGAATCAGTGAGTGGGTATGTACTAACTGGTATTAGTGTGTCTATGGTTTCGAGAATGGTAGTCTGTATTTTAGAGTGGGTGTATAAAAGGTTATATTAGGGTGTGAGTAGGTGCATCAGAGATTAAGTGGATGATGCCATCAGTGATGTCATCAATGATGTCATTTGAGATGTCATCAGTGATGTCACTGACCATGTCATAAGTGATGTAATATGTGAATATGTGATGTCATCAGCAGTGCATTGCGGGTGTGTGTTTTATATTTATATATATATATATATATATATATTCACTAAAAAAACATAGGTTTCAGGCGCGTTATAGTTAGCTGGACATTTCCCTCGTACAAAACCCTAGAAATTCCCCTGTTATAGTTAGATCAGCTAACTATAACTCGCGCCACTGCAATGCACTGCTGATGACGTCACATATTACTTCACTCATGACATGGTCAGTGACATCACTGATGACATCACTGATGACGTCATCAATGTGATAAATTAGTGCATCTTCTCACACCCTAATATAACCTTTGATACACCGACTCAAAATTTCAGACGGCCATTTTGAAAACCATAGATACTCCAATACCAATAACTACATACCCACTCAATGACTCTTAGGTCTACATACATCTCCACTCACTCACCTGTACAGTCACTCATACTTACAGTCACTCCGTACAGGACTATCATATGCATTTATACACCTATATAGACACTCACACACCGCCAATCATCCATTGAGGTACTGACACACCTAGTCAGTCTTGCAAATAATTAATCACAGTCCAATTTACTCACCTATAGAGTTAAACACACTCAAGTTCACTTACTCATAAAAATACTAACAAATTCTGACGCTCTTATACAATTACTGATACAAGCACACACTCATCCATACAGCCACTCCCGCAATCACACACTTTCACATATAGATAGTTATATACTCTTACACACATATATACTGCCTTTCACATATGTAGTTACTGACACATGTACAATTGAGATATACATTCAATCACTAACACACCCATACATACACTCACCCAACCATACAGTCCATTACAGTTGCACTATTAAAATCATGCACCCATAGAATCACCCACTCCCACATCTATGCACAGTCACACACACCCTACCCACACAGACACTCAGGCAGCCATACAGATACTCAGACAACCAATCAATAACCCATATATACACTCATATAGCTATTCAAAAAACCATGCAGCCACTTATTCACCAACACACAGACACATACCGGCAGTAAGATACATTTAATGACTCACTTATAGAGTCAGTTACGCACCTAGAAAATCATCCATTCACACACTTGTACACCCACTCATTCTTCAACAGGCCTTTCCCTATATATATTAAACATATTAAAACTTTACAGAAACACATACTCACTGGATGATGTCCTCAGTGATGTCATCAGTGATGTCTCAGTGATGTCACTGACCATGTCATGAGTGATGTAATATGTGACGTCATCAGCAGTGCATTGCGGGGGCGTGAGTTATAGTTAGCTGAACTAACTATAACAGGGGAATTTCTAGGGTTTTGTACGAGGGAAATGTCCAGCTAACTATAACGCCCCTGACACCTATGGTTTTTTTAGTGAATTTCTAAGGTTTTTTAAATGCCAATTCCTAACTATAACGCCCCTGAAACCTTTGGTTTTTTCAGTAAATTTCAAAGGTTTATTAAATGCCAATTCCTAACTATAACGTGCATGAAACCTATGTTTTTTTCAGTGAATTTCTAAGGTTTTTTAAATGCTAATTCCTATCTATAACTTATCTCTAAAGATATGTTTAATGATTTTCATTGGATTTCTACATTTTTCAAATTCAGGGTGTCAATTTCATTAATTATGTTTTTTTTAAATTCTTTCATCACATTTTTTAAATTAATTTTTTTAATTAATTCTTTTAAAAATTAAAAAATATTTGTTTTTATTGGGTTTTTCAAACATATTTTTTTATATTTTTAAAAATATTTCTTTAACTATATGTTCAAAACTTTATTTCATATATGTTTTTCTATGTTTATTGGTTCCGCGCACCCTATGCGCACCGTTCTCGATCCCTACGCATTAGCATCTGTGTATGGTATGCGTTGGGTACGTGTTTAGTGCACGATTGCAACGCGACTCCCAGCCTATACGCGACACATCCGATGTACGTAATGTGACATTTACGCGTTGTATGACGCGGTAGGTGCGCGGATCCCGCGAAATATTTAACATTTAAAAAAACATATATATATGTATTTCATGTGAATATTAATTGAAGACAAACTCTAAACTAGTCTTAAAAGTAATATAATTTTACATCTAATCCTATAATTTTTTTTATTCAATTTCGCGGCTGCGCGATGGGTGCGTGCTGCGTAAGCGCAGGGTGCCCGGATCCCATGTGACCTGCAAAAAAAGAGATTTGATTGGTTAATTACACTTCCTGTTCTAACTATTGAAAGACCCCACCCAATTCAATCAATCTTCTTTGCCCTTCTTTGGAGGAGCATCTCTTTGCAGAGAAGAAGATTTTTTAGACTAAGTTGACACTTAGCACTAACTTTTTTCAACTAAAAATGGCTTCAGGGCAGCAGGCATCACCCGCATCTCCTAATTCATCTGAGAATGAATTTTTGGAGGAGGCACCACACAAAGAACGTTTTTCTACAGTGGTGTGGAAATTTTTTACTTTTCCCGAGGGGCAGAATAAGACCAATGCCACCTTGGTCACATGCAAGATTTGCAAAAGAGTGCTGTCGCGAGGGGATCCTAACAAGAAATACTCATGCGGCACGGCTAGTAAGATGAAGCACCTAAGGACCCTTCATCCAAACAATCTTGCACGACAAGAGTGCAAACAGATGAGAAACACTCCTGCTCCTGTGCCTTCTACCTCATCGCAGCCGAGGACTTCAAGAGTGAATCCATCAGCCCAAAACTTGGACATCCGTCCTCAATTTCAATGTTTAAAAGTGCTGTGCACTAAGTGCAATGCAACTTTGTGCTACGGTGAGCAGTCGATCGATCTGATCTGCCGCCGGCAAGAAAGTCACATTTGCTAGTTTTTTTTTTGTTGTTTTTTTTTGTTCCCTGAAGTTCATTGTTTGGTTCCTCCTGTTTTGTTTATTGTTTTTTGTTTTTCCAGAAAAACCAAAAAACCCACAAAATTGTTAGAAAACCCCCCAAAAAAATATAAAAGAAGAAAGAAGAAAAAAAAAATTCTTGTAAGAACTAACTTTCCTGGTTTTAAAAAAGAGCTAAATTTCTTTGTTAGTGTGTGAAAGTTTAGATGAATGTATGTGTAGTACGTAATTGACTGAATGAATGCATTAGTAGCGTATGGTGAATGTATAAGTGCAGAACTATGAGGAAGTGCTGCAGCATCACACAGTAACCTCTTTAACTGCAGTGTGCTGTAGTACTTCCGAAGCACAGGGATGCAACTTATGTACATAAATATGTTGCAAATCTATGCTTCTCTCTGCACGGCTGCTTAAACTGCAGCCATGTGTTGACACAGGCACCCTTGCACCATAGTGCAAGGATATCTGTGTCATGTGCTGTTTGTTTTTCTGCAGGAAGACACACCTTCCTGCACAAAAACAATGAGAAAATGCATTGTTCTCCTTCAATGTATGCTGAACATTTCAGCATGCATTGAAGATATAAAAAGGTGGAGAAATGAAAACAATTCTCCTTGTTGTTCTTTCCTACACCAATTTTAGGATGGTGCAGCATTCACACACATATCGAGATGTATGATTTCTGATGAATCTAGACATGTGTCTTGTTCTATGAGTATTCAGTGCAATCATGCACAACAACACTTATAGAACACCCTTTCAACGTAAAGTGTTGTGCATAATGAGGTTGTATTTACATGGAGTATAAAAAGTGCACAGAGTGCCTTTTCCTCTCTTTGTAAATATGAAAGAGTGTCTTGCGCAATAACTATGTTACAAAAAGTGACATATTTCCAGTTTTAAAATTCCTTGCGAATGATAGAAGGTAAGCACAGAGTTTTGTCTGCAAAGATGTTCAAAGAAGAATGATTGAAATGATTGCGGTCCTTAAATAGGTACAATGGGAAATATTATGAACCCCTCAAATCTCTTTTTTTGCAGGTCACATGATATCTGATTATGGTCAGATTTCAAAACTACATAGGTATAAAGTGTTTTTAGAAACGTGTTTCAACTTTGTAGCTTCTTGCAGACCTCCTCATTCTGCATATTGAGACTTAGTTAAACTTACCTTCACAGTAATAGGAATGAAAAATGGTATACATTTTTTTCAGATTTTCATTGCAATCTAAATTCATATAAATTGCTTATTTTAAAATTTGGATCTGTGAAAGAAAAGGAAAAAAAATTATAACATGTAATAATACATTTTTTACAACATAGCATAATTTCCACAAAGTCATTTGTTTGCCTTTTTTGCTGTTCTCAAAATATATTGAATTTCACTAGAAATAGTGATTTCAATCGTACTCATCACTTAACAGCGAGCAAAAAAAAAAACAATCATAAAGATTGTTAAAAAAAAAAACAACAGAGGGCGTGGCAAAGATGGCGGGGTGAGCGGACGCTTCCTCCCGTAGCTCCTCCGGCCCGGCCAAGCTAGAGCCCTTTTCTTATGCTTTTCTCCCCCCGCTGAGGCTCAGCGCGGGAGAGGAGCGTGGCGGAGCATCAGGGGTGCACATTGGTGCTGTTTTGGTTCGGATCGCCTCGGGGGAACCCCCCAAAAAGTTCGATCTAGACCAAGGAACGGCGACGGCGAGCCCGAGGGGCGGAGCGCATTGGAGAGCTGTCCGGGCGCCTCGGCTGGGCCTGGTGCTGAAAGTTGCGATCTGGAGGGGATCTGGCCCGCCGTTCGACGGTGACTGAAGGAGCCTTGCGGGAAGGGACCCGACGGTGTGGAAGGCTTGGGACGGGTGCCCTGGCACTCAGACTGGTGACGGCGACACCTCGCACTGCGGAGGCCCTAACCCCTAGCCGAGGTACAGCGGACTCCCTGATGGGGTTGGACCATCTGGGCCCCTGTGCGTGACAGACGGGGGCCGGCGGTGGAACTTATTTTACTGTGGGGTGCCTCGGGGGCCCCAGTGGTGTCGTTGGGCCTGGTCGTTTTGGCCTGCTCCGCCCGGCCGCCATTTTGTCCCCGAAGGAGCAGTGGTGGCAGCCTTCGCCGGAGTCCTGGCTGCTGGATGCAAGTGACCCCCGCTGCTGCTGGGCTGATTACCGGAGGGATGTGCTGATGAGACCCCTCTGCTGCGGCCCCCTTGGTTGTCTCACACAAGCCCTTGCGGCTGACGGTGACCGGACTGGGCCGCCATTTTGTCACCTGTGACGCAGCGACTTCACTCGTGGGGGATACCCAGGTCGAGTGCTAGCCGGCGGCTGAGCATCCCTGGAGCGCCTGGATCGGTGCCCGACTGCGGAGCTAGCGATGTCTGGAAGAGGAGGCCCGAAGAAAGGGGACCGTACCCTGCCGGACATGCTTGGCAGGGCCCAGCACTTGCGGGACAGGACGCAGCCCTCACCGGGGCCCTCCCGGGCTCCGGCGGATGTGACTGGAGGGGAGCCACCCGTCACGAGGGCCTTTATGGAGGAACTGTTCAGCTCCCTCAGGGAGGACTTCCAGACACTGAAGCGGGAGGTGGCCAGCGAGGTCCGAGAAGTGCGCAGGGAGGTGGAGGGCCTGGGCGAGCGTGTGGAAGCGGTGGAGACGGAGGGCCAACAGCGAGCGGAGGAGATAGTCCACCTCCAGCAGGACGTTCTCCGCCTCCGGGAGCAGTGTGTGGAGCTCCAGGCCCACTCCGAGGACCTTGAGAACAGATCTCGGAGGAACAACATCCGAGTGCGTGGCGTGCCGACTGCGGACGAGGGGTCCGATCTGGGGAGCTACCTGCGGGCCCTGTTCCGAGAGATCCTGGGGGAAGCTGCGGACTTTCCCATCAGCATTGACAGGGCGCATAGGGTTGGCCGCCAGCGCCAGTCATCGGCACCTCCACCGGACATTCTGGCCTTCCTGCCCGACTTTCCACTAAAGGAACGCATCATGGCTGAAGCCCGCAGGAAACAGCCCCTGACTTTCCGGGATCGGCCGGTGGCGCTTTACCAGGACCTCTCCGCCATCACTCTGCAGAAACGCAGGTCCTTTAGGATTGCCACTGACTTTTTGCGCGAGCATGAGACGCCGTACTCTTGGGGTCACCCCTTCCGCCTGATTTTTCGGTGGAACGGAGTGTTACACCAGCTACGCTCCTTGCAAGACATTTGTGGTGTCCTGGGGCTCACGGCGGCGGAGGAGGAGGGAGCTACGCCGTCGTGGAGGTCCTCGGAGAGACGGAACCGGCGGAGGTCAACGAGGCGGCGCTCGGCGACCAGTGTGGGGCGCCCGGACTCCCCTACCATCAGAGCGGACATGGCCGACGCCCTGAGGGCGGCAGCCGGGGACTCGACCGGCTCCTCTAGCGTGGCCTTGACGGCCTAACACACACTCCGGGGGGAGATGTCTTTAGCTTCTTTACATGCTTGGTACGGGGCGGGGGGGTTGGGGGGGAGCGGTTGGAGGTGAATGGCTGGACGTCCACTTCGCTCTTTTCTACGGACTTGCCCGTTTTGGGGCTTGACTGAGACTATGGGGTGTTTGAGTTTGTGGGTGGCTAGTTGCCAGGGTTGTGTTTTGGGTGGGGGAGGGGGTTGTTTTGGGGTTGGGAAGGTCCCGTCCGCTGTTGTCTATGCCCGCTTTGTTTTGGCTTGGCCTGCGCTGCGGCCCCGCGCGCCCCACCCGCTGATTCCCTGCCCATTGCATGGCGCTCCCGACCCCCGCGAGGAATGCCGGGCCTAAAGGTAGTGACCCTTAATGTTCAGGGTCTGAACAACCCGGTGAAGCGCAGAGCGATCCTGTCGTTGCTGGAGGGGACGCAGGCGGACATTTGCCTTTTGCAGGAGACACACTTATTGCCCCGAGATTGCCATAGGATGCGCTCTGCTAAGTTCCCTACCCAGTTCTTTTCCTCGGCAGCGAACAAGACGGCGGGGGTAGCCATTCTCCTAGCGAGCTCCTTTCGGGGGGAGGTGTTGCATAAGTGTGCTGAACAGAAGGGGAGGCTCCTTGCGTATCGCATGCGCCTGGGAGGCATAGCATTTACGGTCGGCTCCGTTTATAGCCCAAACGATCACCAAGAGCGCTTCCTAGATTCCGCGCTGGTGGATGTCACTGCTTCCCCCGACCGCCACATTATCTTGGGGGGAGATCTCAACATTGTCTTTGACTCTGTGATGGACAGATCGGCGCAGCGCTTCCCGCAGACGGGGGAACTGTCCCAGGCTGGGAGGGCCCGGATTGCGGAAATGGATCTGCACGACCTCTGGCGCTTCATGCACCCCACGGATAGGGACTACTCTTACTTCTCGCACGCACACCGAACCTACTCACGGCTGGACTACCTCCTGGTGAGTGGACCGATGCGTGCCGCTGCCACGGCGGCGGACATCGGGGTCCTGACCCTGTCTGACCACTCCCCAGTCACCGGCGTTTTCCAGTGGCCGGCTGCCTCCCCCTCTCGGGGGGTGTGGCGCCTCCGGGATACACTTCTACACAAAAAGTCGGTGGTGCAACGCATCGGGGAGGTCATACAAGACTATCTCACCCACAATAGCAACTCTGACACCTCGCAGGCGACACAGTGGGCGGCATTGGAGGCCGTCCTCCGGGGGGAATTCATCTCTATCTCTGCAGCTGAGAATAAGGAGCGGCAACTGAAGAGGGATGAGCTGACAGCTCAAGTCCGGGAGCTCGAGCAGGTCCACCGCCGTACGGGGGCGCCGAGGGTGTGGAGGCAGTTGAAGGCAGCGAGGAAGCTCCTGTCGGCTCTGGATCTTGACAGGGCGGAGTACGCCGCCCTACGCTTGAAACATGCCTACTACACTGGGGGGGACAGATGTGGCAAGCTCCTAGCACACCGGCTCCGGGTCGCGCAACAGCGCAGCGTTGTGAAAGAATTGGTGGGCGCGGACGGGGGGATTGTCTCCGGGGACGCGGAGGTAGCGGAGTCTTTCCGCGGCTTCTACGAGGCGCTGTATGCTGAGGAGCCCTCCTCGCCACGGGATGCCGACGGCTATTTGGAGTCGGTGACCCTCCCGGTACTGGATCCGGCTCAGGCTGACCACCTGTAGCGGGACATCCATGTTGAGGAAGTGATTTCAGCTATCGCGCGGCTGAAACATGGCAAGGCCCCGGGCCCGGACGGGTACACGTCGCTATTTTACAAGACTTTTTGCACGGCCGTGGCCCCTGTCCTTACTCGGCTATTTAACTCTTTCTCCGAACCGGGAGCCATCCCTCCGGATCTCCTGAGGGCGACGGTCGCGGTAATCCCGAAACCTGGGAAGGACCGGGCCTTCTGCGGCTCGTACCGACCCATCTCGCTTTTAAATGTCGACCTCAAGTTGTACACGGGGATTCTCGCGTCCAGGCTGAGTCCACACCTCCCCGACCTGGTGGAGGCGGACCAGGCTGGTTTTGTGCCCGGCAGACAGACGGTTGACAACACCAAGAGGGTGACGCATGTTCTGGAGAAGGCCTCAAGGATCTCGGGGGAGCGGATGTTGCTGTCCGTTGATGCGGAGAAGGCCTTCGACAGAGTTCACTGGCCGTATCTTGAGCTGGTCCTCAAGAAACTGGGAATCGGCGATAAGTTCCGCACCATGGTCTTTAACTGCTATAAGCATCCTTCAGCGTCGGTGCGGGTCAACGGGTGTAGCTCCGGTGGCTTTGCCATCGAGCGCGGCACGCGGCAGGGCTGCCCTCTTTCGCCGCTCTTGTTTGCCCTCTACATGGAGCCGTTTGCTCAGCGGATTCGTAATAATCCGGATGCTGTCGGGGTCCGGATGGGCCAGTACGTCCACACCGTCAGTCTCTACGCGGACGATGTCCTGCTGACTTTGGACGACCCTAGGAGGTCGCTGCCTGCTTGCCTCCGAGAGCTGGACGCCTTTGCGGGGGTGGCCGGCTTCAAAATGAATATGAGCAAGTCGATGGCATTAGACGTGTCCCTGGCTGCGGAAACCAGGAGAGATCTTCAGCGGCTCTTCCCCATGCAGTGGTCCTCGTCCACGGTGCCGTATCTGGGGATTCTGCTGGCGCCTACATTACCGGAGATGGTTACGGCCAATTATGCCTCCATCAGCAGGAAGATCAAGGACGAGCTTGGCCGCTGGAACAAAGGCCTGCTGTCCTGGCTGGGGCGAATCGCGGCGGTCAAGATGACGGTGTTGCCCCAGATACTCTATCTTTTCCGGGCCCTTCCGCTCCAACCCCCGGTGGGCTGGATACGACAAATGCAGGCTGACATCTCCCGCTTTGTCTGGCAGGGCCGCAGGCCACGCATGAAGAGGGTCCTCTCCACGCTTGCTCCGGAAGCGGGGGGTCTCGGCATTCCGGACCTCCGTAAGTACTTTCAGGCGGCACAGCTCCGCTATCTGGTGGAGTGGAGCAGGTGGGAGTCCGACAAACATTGGCTCTTCCAAGACCAGGCAGTGGCGGGCCGCACCTTACAAGAGGTTCCATTCCTGCGCCGCGCGCATCGCCCCCCTAATCTTTACGCTTCCTTTGTTACGCGGGTCCCCCTGCGTGTGTGGGACGCGGTCTGTGAGGCCCGGGGCCTTACCACCTTCCCTTCGCCGCTCACGCCCATTGCGGGCAACCCGGACTTCTCCCCAGGGATGGAGCCGGGGGTTTTCTCCCACTGGGTGCAGGCGGGCTGCAGGGCACTCTTCCAGATCTATAGCCCGGAAGGAGTGGTTCCTTTTCAGCAACTCCGCCAGGAGTTCGGCCTGACGGAGCTGGACAGATTGCGCTACATGCAAGTTCGGCATTGGGCCCTCCAGCCCCAGGTGCGTGCCACCGCCGCCCGTCCAATTACACCGTATGAGAGGTGGTTGGCTACTCGGACCTCCGACGCTAAACTGATCACCGATCTGTACAAATACCTACAACCCCCGCCGTTTCACTATTACAACCCGGTTGGGAGCGTTGGCACAGGGAATTGGGTAGGACACTCAGCCACAAGGAATGGGACAAAATTGCGTATCGGGCGCGGCACTCTGCATATCACACGGGCCTTACGGAGACCTTTACTAAGGTGTCCACATACTGGTACTACACCCCGGAGAGACTGTATGAAATGCATAAACACACTGACAGGGGGTGCTGGCAGAGCTGCGGGCAGGAAGGTACCCTTACACACATTCTTTGGGATTGCCCAGTGCTGACCGCCTACTGGAAGGAAGTCTTGGACGAGGTGGAAAAGCACTTTGGGATAGAGCTGCCGCGACTCCCGGCGTATGTCCTGTTGGGCCTCCCCAATGACCTAATGTACCCACTGAAGTCCCGTAGGGGTAGGCAGATCGCAATCGCGCTGGGGTCTGCGGTTCAGAACATTCTAATCCACTGGCGCACAGCCACCGTCCCCTCCATCACCGGTTGGTTGCATAGGCTCTGGCATGTGCTGGGGATGGAGAAGCTGTCGCTTACGGTTGCGGGGGAGATAGACCAATTTGAAGAGCTATGGCAACCCTTTCTAGCGCTGCTGTCCACTGAATTCCGGGAGCTCACCTGTCCGAGGTATCTTAGACTTCTCAGGCTGACGCCGCCGGTGACCCCGGCGGACTAGCTTACATGTGAGACGGGGACCCCCCGGGGAGGGGGGGGGGGGTGCGGGGCTTCCTGGTTAGGATTACTCTGATGCGGGACCATAGGACGGGGGGGGGGGAGTGTTGTTGTTTCGTTACTGGGAGGATGGGGGATGGGAGGGGGGGGATTGTGTTCTATTGAGGTGTTGATGGGGGGGGTTTTTATTGCTTAGATTTGGGGTGTCGGATACGCGTGCGGGGATTTCACAGCTTGTATTTCTAGCTTTCATTTACTGTGTTTTTCCCCCTGACCCACCGCGCTACCTATTGCCAACCCTCTGGAGTTGCACCCTTTTTCTTTGACTGTATTCCATGTATCCTGCCCTCCTATCCCCCTCCCCCATGGTTTGTTTTGTTTCAATAAAAACGTTTTAAACATAAAAAAAAAACAACATGCTATTCTCAGTAAAATACCACAAGATACAAATCACACATATATAAAATGCTTATGCAAAATTTTATAAGTTTAACTTACAAAACTGTAAATGTTGCCGCTTTAAAATATTCACCGAATCTGAGGATGAATTTTTGGAGAAGGCACCACGCCCACAACGTTTTTCTTCAGTGGTGTGGACATTTTTTACTTTTCCCGAGGGGCAAACAAAGACCAATGCCACCTTGGTCACATGCAAGATTTGCAAAAGAGTGCTGTCTCGAGGGGATCCTAACAAGAAATACTCGTACGGCACGGCAAGTATTATGAAACACCTAAGGACCCTTCATCCGAACAATCTTGCACGAGAAGAGTGCAAACAGATGAGAAACACTCCTGCTCCTGCGCCTTTCTGAGTTTCTTTTTTTCTTTTTTTTTCTGGCATGATTTCTCTATTTTAACATTGAAAAACAGTATCTATAAAAAAGAATCACAAATAAATGTATATTAATAACTTTCAAATTTATACTATTCCATTACTGTACAAATACATTTTATATAAAAACTGACTAAGAAACTATAGCCCTGAACCACAAGTGTGACGATGGTTAAAACACTACATGCATAGTGCATACTACTTTGAAGCAGTTCATGCCCTAAAGCCTACCTCACTAAAAGACTACATGCTAACTGACTGAATGATTACAATACTATAAGGAGACACACTGGGTGAGTGACAGGGTGTTTGCTAGAAGTGTATGAATACTGATTGGGGAATTGAAGGTGTGAAAGACAACTGTGTAGGTGATTAGAGAACTGCATCCATAGTGAATAGGCATTTGAAGCAGTCTGTGTGATTGGCCTGGCTCACTGCATGAGTACTTGGGTACTGACTGAATGATTAGAGTACAGCAAGGAGAGTGCCTGGGTGAATTTATAATTGGGCTGGCTTTTGACACAGTGAATGGATTAGTACTTGGTACTGAATGGGTCACTAGAGGAGTGCAAAGGGAGTGACAGGATGTTCGCTGGACTGTATGGATACTGACTAGGGAATTGAAGGTGTGAAAGACAAGTGTATAGTATGTTAGAAGACTGCATGCATACTGCATAGACATTTGAAGCAGTATATGTGGTACTGTATGGTTCACAACATGAGTACTTGGAAACTGACTAAATCATCAGACTACTGCTAGTACAGTGCCTGGGTAAAACTTTTAAATTTTCAGTTCTGGCACAGTGAAGAGAATACTTTAGTGCCAAACCCTGACTCATTTTATCAATGCATAAGCAAAGACTAGATTCTAAAGCTACTAAAACTTGACAACATGACCCGTTTTAAAACAGTTATCTGTCAGCAAATACACAAAGTTACCAAATCCTTCTCTCACAATCCTTACCCAAATGCACACAGACTCACAGTGTGATTTTAGACAAGCAACACTATCCTAGGAGTTTACCAAAACTCATTCACTAGTCTAGAAGAGATAAGGGTACTGCACACAATCTACATATTTAAGTACAGCACATTAGTGTCAAAGCATGACTCATTTTATCAATGCATAAGCAAAGACTGGCTTCTAATGCTACTAAAACTCGACAACATGACAGGTTTTAAAACAGTTATCTGTCAGCAAATACACTATGTTACCAAATGCTTCTCTCACAGTGATTCCCAAATGCACACAGACTCACAGTGTGATTCTAGACAAGCACCACTATCCCTATGAGTTTACCAAAACTCATTTACTACAGTGGAAGTGGTAAGGGAACTGCACACAATCTACATATTTCAGGACTGCACTTTTGTGTCAAAGCCTGACTCATTTAATCAAAGCATAAGCAAAAACTGCCTTCTTGACAACATGACAAGTTTTAAAACAGTTATCTGTCAGCAAATACATGATGTTACCAAATGCTTCTCTCACAGTGGTTCCCAAATGCACACAGACTCACAGTGTGATTCTAGACAAGCAACACTATCCCTAGTAGCTTACAAAAACTCATTCACTACTGTGCAAGGGGTAAGGAGACTACACACAATCTACATATTAAAGTACAGCACATTAGTGTCAAAGCATGACTCATTTTATCAATGCATAAGCAAAGACTGGCTTCTAATGCTACTAAAACTTGACAACATGACAGCTTTTAAAACAGTTATCTTTTAGCAAATACATAATGTTACCAAATGCTTCTCTCACAGTGGTTCCCAAATGCACACATTCTCACTGTGTGATTCTAGACAAACAACACTATACCAAAACACATTTCTTCATCTAGAAGGAGTACTACATTTTAGTACAGAAACATAACTCATTTCACAAATTCATAAACAATGACTGGTTTCTAATTCTACCAAAATATAAAAACAGCACAGTTATCTGTCTGCAAACACATGAAAAACACAAATGCTTATCACAGAATGGTTTCTACATGCACACACACTGTCAATAAGATTGTAGAGAAAAAAAGTACTCCCTACACTTTAGCAGGTGAAATACATTAGTCTGATTAAAATCAAAATAGTCTACATACATCCCCTCACAATTAAATAACTCACCTTTCAAGTTGTTTTGTAGATTAAGAAGTATATCAGTCACATACCAGATATCAGTCACACACCAGATTTTCTTATACAGAATCTCTGCACTGTGCAACTCTCAGCAAAACCAAAGAATGGAAAAGTTTCCCTTTCATTTTCCACACATCTACATGTAAAAATCCAATCACATTCCTTCACACATAAATTCAAAAGCAAACACACATTTCTATTGGTTAAACATTTCAACCCTTTCCAAATGAAATACATTTGAACCCTTCCCCCAATCTGCCTTCTGCCTGTTACCATAGAAACAGGTCATGAAACAATGTACTGAGCACACAGGTCAAAAGTTCAGCACACAATGTTGCTAATCAAGACAGCAAGTGTGCTTGACTTTTCAACATATCAGCTTATCATATATAATGTTCCTTACAATCTGTTTTTGTTAACCAATAAGAATCATGCGTTTTAAAAAACAGAAATATACACCCTACCTTTCAGTGTAGAAAGATGTCATACAACCAATGATTTCTTGCCTTTTTTCAATTTTTTTTTCCGTAGATCCGCGCACCCAACACGAGAGAATCCGTGCACCCAACGCGATAGGATGCGCACACCCTGCGCGCATTTCGCCGTTTTTTTTTTTAAAAAGGGGGCCCCAGGGTGTCCTTCTGGGACCCCCTAAGCACCTCTAGAGGGTCAGAGTATTTCCACTCTGCCCCCTTTATATGTTTTACGCACTTATTCCCCTTGCTTCTTCAGCCTCGCTTCTACCGAGGCAGAAAATGGCCGCCAACAGTTCCTGGTTTCGAATGTAGACAGACACCCGACAGCCAATTAGCATTCAGCGCGCAATCGGGAGGGTGCGCGCTCACTTCGGGGAGGGTGCGCTTACGATGCAGGTAGGGTCCGCGGATCCTCCCCGCCCATAGATATCACTAACTTTTTTACCCTAATTTTCACAGGAACTACTGAACAGATTCACACCATTTATGCAAAAGGCACGAGTCTGAACTGAGGACTACCTCTTTGCCAAATTTGGTGTCATTCCGTTGAGCGGTTCGGGCTGTAGCTGCGACAACAGATCCTATGGGAAATTGCATGGGGAAAACGCGTTTTGGGACCCCCATTTTTTCTCGGCCCCCGCCTGACGAATCACCACGAAACTTTCAGGGTAGGAGCGGAGCTGGCCAAAAGTTTGGAAACTTTCGCGAGGATTCATCAACCGGCGCCAGACTTATTGGGAATAGAATGTTGCGGATTTCCTATGGAAAATAGGTCCTAACTATAACGATCTACTGGCGACCGCCAATAGATAATATATATATATATATATATATATATATCTATTACCTACTGGCAGTCGCCAGTAGGTAGTTATAGTTACAACCTAGTTTCCATAGGAAAAGCATTTTTTGATTTGCTAATAACTTTGGCGTTGTTTGACGAATCTTCCTGACATTCTCCAATAAAAAAGTCTATCCAGGTCAGCTCCTACCCTGAAAGTTTGGGGGTGATTCGTAAAGCGGGGGCTGAGAAAAAAGGGGTCCCAAAAGTCGTTTTCTCCATGTTAATTTCCATAGGAAATTTGGCGACGAGCTACAGCTCAAACTGCTGAACGGAATTACCCCAAATTTGGCAGAAAGGCAGAGCTTGGTCCAGAAAGCGACCTTTTTACTAAATGGTGTAAATCAGTTCAGTAGTTTTTGAGAAATTCAAAAAAATCATTTTCCCATAGGAAACTTTGTGCAAGACTACAGCCGAAACTAATGAATGAAATTACTTCAAATTTGGCAGAAAGGTAGTGCTTGGGTCACTGAGAAATTAGAAGAATAAAAGTTTTTATATCTGGGCGGAGCCTAAGTCCTGTGCGCGAGCTTCACTGTGATTGGCTGCTAGCACTCAAAACCAGGAAGTGTTGGCAGCCATCTTGTGGCTCGGTAAAAGCGAGTCACCCGAAAACTGAGAAACAAAGGTATAAAACAAGAGAAGGGGGCAGGGTAGAAACACCCTGACCCCCTAGGCCTGCTCAGGGGATCCCAGAAGGACCCCCAGGGCCAAAAAAAAGAGCAATTGGCGTAGGGGTAGCGGGTTCCCGCATTTTATTTTAATGAGGCCCCTGGGTGGGCTAGGTCTCGGGGGTATTTGTTAAAAAATAATAGCGAGGGCTCGCTGGGGCCCACGCAGTCCCAGGGCTTCAGTTTTGTTAAAAAAAATAATAGCGGGGGCTCGCTGGGGCCTCCGCAGTCCTGGGGCTTCAGTTATGTTGGGAGGGGGGTTCAGTAGGCTGTGGAAATAGGTCCCGGGGTTATTTGTTAAAAAAATAATAGTGGGGGCTCGCTGGAGCCCCCGCAGTCCCGGGGCTTCAATCATGTTGGGAGGGGGGTTCAGTAGGCTGTGGAAATAGGTCTCGGGGGTATTTGTTAAAAAAATAATAGTGGGGGCTCGCTGGGGCCCCCGCAGTCCCGGGGCTTCACTCATGTTGGGAGGGGGGTTCAGTAGGCTGTGGAAATAGGTCCCGGGGGTATTTGTTAAAAAAATATTAGCGGGGGCTCGCTGGGGCCCCCGCAGTCCCGGGGCTTCGCTCATGTTGGGAGGGGTGTGCAGTAGGCTGTGGAAATTGGTCCCGGTGGTATTTGTTAAAAAAATAATAGCGGGGGCTCACTGGAGCCCCTGCAGTCCCGGGGCTTCACTCATGTTGGGAGGGGAGTGCAGTAGGCTGTGGAAATTATATTGGGAAAACAACAATGCGCTGTATTGCGGCATTTCTTCAATATAATGTGGAATAATGTTTATTTATTAGGCAGTGTTCACTTTTGTTACGGATAGAGTCACTTTGTTACAGGTAATTTATTAATATGTGGGAGGGCGTGTTCTGTATGTGTGAGCGGAACAAAATTAATGCTTAATTGGCTGAGGTGTTCCATCAACAAGCTTAATGTTCATTGGGTGTGAACCATCGAAAATAGAAGTGTTTTCTGCCATTCACTTCTGCTCCGCAGAGAAGCAAGGACATCTAATTGGCTTACATGTTGTAAGGAGGACCTTCCTGAGCTTAATGTTGATTGGTTGCGAACTATTGAAAGTAGAAGTGTTGCTAGGTATTCCCTTCTCCTCCGCGGAGTAGGAGGGACATCTGATTGGCTGACGTGTTCTAGGAGGAGCTTCCAGAGCTTCATGTTGGTTGGTTGCGAACTATTGAAAGTAGAAGTGTTGCCAGCCATTCACTTCCGCTCCGCGGAGTAGGAGGGACATCTGAGTGGCTGACGTGCTCTAAGGAGGAGCTTCCACAGCTTAATGTTGATTGGCTGTAAACCGTTGAAAGTAGAAGTGTTGTCAGCGATTCCTTCCCTCTCCGAGGAGTATTAGGGACATTTCATTGGGTAACGTGTTCTAAGCGGGACCTTACGAAGCTTAATGTTCATTGGCTGTGAAGCATTAAAAGCGGAAGTGTTGGCAGCCATTCCCTCCTCCTATGCAGGACAACATGGACATTTTATTGGCTAAAGTGTTCCGAGCACAAGTTTGCTCCTTATTGGGTGGGAACGGTTCACTGTAGTCAGTCATTTTGTGATGCACTTCTAAAGGAGTACGGGAAAACAAAGTAGTAGGGGGGGGTAGGGACACTATTAACTCTGTACAGTGGTCACAAGGTGGTGGACCGGTATTGTGAAGGTAAAAATAGTTTTTTATATGTTTCAAGGGCCATTTATATAATTGCCGTGGGGTGTACAAATCACGGCGGAAAAATGACAGTGTCTTGTGGTCCTTTTTTTATCAAGTTTGCGGGTGGGATACTTCCCAGGAGCACTATTTACTTATAATGTGGTGTTTACTTTTCTGATGGGGAGGTGTGGTTGCGCAGCAAAAATTTCAGTCTAGGTTTGAAACAGTTTTTATTTACAAGTACACTTTTTTCAGAAACTGACGCTGTATATATCAAAGGGGTGACAAATAAAAACGGAATTTCATAAAATATCAGTTAAGGGTGGCCACACCCTCCTTTTTTCTGGTATAGTTTGTAAAAGTGTTGCCCCATATTCTTGATAACGCGAGAGAATCCGTGCACCCAACGCGATAGGATGTGCGCACCCTGCGTGCATTTCGCCGTTTTTTTTTTTAAAGGGGGCCCCAGGGGGTCCTTCTGGGAGCCCCTAAGCACCTCTAGAGGGTCAGAGTATTTCCACTCTGCCACCTTTATATGTTTTACATACTTATTCCCCTTGCTTCTTCAGCCTCGCTTCTACCGAGGCAGAAAATGGCCGCCAACAGTTCCTGGTTTCGAATGTAGACAGACACTCGACAGTCAATTAGCATTCAGCGCGCGATCAGGAGGGTGCGCGCTCGCTTCGGGGAGGGTGCGCTTACGGTGCGGTAGGGTCCGCGGATCCTCCCCGGCTATAGATATCACTAACTTTTTTACCCTAATTTTCACAGGACCTACTGAACAGATTCACACCATGCATGCAAAAGGCACGAGTCTGAACTGAGGACTACCTCTTTGCCAAATTTGGTGTCATTCCGTTCAGCGGTTCGGGCTGTAGCTGCGACAACAGATCCTATGGGAAATTGCATGGGGAAAACGCGTTTTGGGACCCCCCCTTTTTTCTCGGCCCCCGCTTGACGAATCACCACGAAACTTTCAGGGTAGGAGGGGAGCCGAGCTGGCCAAAAGTTTAGAAAATTTCGCGAGGATTGATCAACCGGCGCCAGACTTATTGGGAATAGAATGTTGCGGATTTCCTATGGAAACTAGGTTGTAACTATAACTACCTACTGGCGATGGCCAGTAGATAATATATATATATATACATATATATTTGACGATCCAATTCAAACAATATTGAAAAGGCGCTGACACCGTGGGGGATTTCGTCAAGAAAAATGTGTTTAATTCACACCAAAGCCAAACGCGTTTCGACGGACTTGCCGCCTTGGTCACTGAACACAGGTAAGACGTAATTGTCACGTTTAAATACACCAATGGCTTGACTGCCCAAAGTGGTTAATCATAAACATAGAAAGCGTCACAGTTGCGAGTGCGAGTCTTGTAAGAGAAACAATAATCAAATGAATGTAATCTCCTATCGTGAAACACTAAGTACATAATATACACATCAATGTTGTTAATTGACTCGCTTTTTTTCTTTTTCGTAAAGAAACATTTAAACCCTAGTGGGTAGTGACTGCAAGTGAATCCAACATTTCAAACCACGGGAAAAAACCATGCCAAAAATACTGTGTGCTTACCTAAGTGTCAAACCTGTGTTTTTAAAGAGTGGGCAAAACTCAAAAAAGAAGTCTTTAAAGTAAATATTAATGCTACAGTGTTATGTGTGCTGTGTTCATTGCAGATGCACACTGAGGGCCTCATCAGCATTCAATCCTCTCGGAATCTTGCTATCTAGTAACAAAAGGTATCTAGATTCAAGTTTTCGTAAAGACAGTAGTCTGTTTCCTCCTCGGATGTTCTTAGGGACACTGTCTATCACGAAATATGAGAGATCTTCACTTCTATCCCTGTGTACAGTGTTTATATGTCGTGCCACGGGATATGAAGGATCATCACTGCTAATGGCACGAAGGTGCTGCAAAATTCGTATATGCACCTGATGGATGGTGCTGCCTACATACAATTTATTGCAGGTACACTTTAAAACGTACACTGCAAAATCTGTCTTGCATGTAAAGTTGCTGCGGATTTCAAATGGAATATGTTTAAATGGTAAACTAAGGCTGCGGGTGTTAATCCCATGCTTGCATGCCTTACATTTGGCACATTTGAAGAATCCGTTTCGTGCTTTGAGCCATTCTGCTTTTGTGTCTGATCTAGGGGAGTTGCAAACGAGCTCCTGCCGCATGGATTTTGCTCGTCTAAATGTGATTTGTGGGGGTATTTTGCATATCTCTCCTATTGTTGGATCACTACGCACTGATGGCCAATGTTTGATAAGTATTTTGCGTATGTTGTTATGATAGATGTTGTAGCCAGTGATGAGTCTTGGTGGTGTGCTGGTTTGGGAATCTTGTGTCGAAGTGGAAATGGTTTTGTCTACTTTGAGTAGCTTAGCTCTTTCTATTTTGGCACATTTGTTCTCTGCCTTGTGTAAGATCTCAGGATTGTACCCTCTGTAGCTTAGTCTATCAAAGAGTCCATTCTTAGCTTGATTGTAACTGGAAACAGAGCTGCAGTTGCGTTTCATCCTCAAGCATTCACCGTAGGGGATGCTTTCGATGAGCTTGCTTGGATGGAAACTGCTCGCGTGTAAGATAGAGTTTCCTGAGGTACTCTTTCTATAGGATCTTGACTCTATGTTACCATCGTGGATGTACAATTCCAGATCTAAGAAATGAATTTTCTCTTTACTAGTAGTACAAGTGAATTTCAAATTCAACTCATTGTTGTTGAGATCTTTGGAAAATGTTATGGCAGTTTCCTCTGTGCCTTTCCACAAGATAAAGATATCATCTATTTATCTTGTGTAAAGTTTTATGTTTTCTAGCATTTGTGATGGGTAATCAGCCATGAGTACCCGCTCCTCCCACCAGCCCATATGCAAATTAGCATAGCTGGGGGCGAAGCAAGTACCCATGGCCGTACCTTGAATTTGCTGATAGTGTAGCCTGTCAAACAGAAAAAAGTTGTTATGCAAACACCATTTTGCCATGTCTAATACCATGGCTGTATGTTGGTAAAGTTCCAATGCCCTCTTATTTAGAAAAAAAATCATGGCATTGATACCATCATTATGCTTGATGCTTGTATAGAGACTCTGTACATCAAGTGTCAGAAAAACATAATTGTCATTCCATTGATGATTCTGTATTTTTCACAAAAAGTCCCCAGTATCTCCAATATACGAGGGTAGACTCCGGACAAAGGGTTGGAGAAAGAAATCAATGTATCTACTGGTATTTTCGAAAAGACCCCCAATTGCTGAAATAATAGGTCTTCCAGGGGGATACAAAGGATCTTTATGAATCTTAGGGATAAGATACAATTGTGGTGTGACTGGGTAGTCATTCTTGAGAAAGTCCATCTCTTCTTTTGATAATAGTCCAGTTCCCTTCCATTCATATAGGGCTCTATGAAATCGTTCTTTCACCCCTGTGGAGTGTGTGGAGCTGATGCGGCAATAACAGTTGGCATCCTGAAGTTGTGCCATTGCTTCCTTGTGATACATGTCCGTTGGCCACAGGACAATGTTGCCCCCTTTATCGGACCATCTAACCATTATGTCTTTCCTTGATTTGATTTTTCTGATTAGATTATTGTATTCAAAAGATCTGTTATTATGATTGGTGATGAAGTTCTTGTTGCTGGTGAGGGCCAATTCTTTAAGGTCTTTGATGACATTTTCTGAAAATGTATCTATGCCATCCCTCGGCATCACTGGTGAAAAGATGGATTTCGGTTTAAAGGGACTCTGTGACCGTTGAAATATGTTGATGTCAGCACTCATTGCTGCATCCGCTGGAGATATCTGGCTTACTTCCTGATCCAATTCTTGTAGGTTCTGTAGTAGAGACATATCTGCTACACGTAGGTCGCTTGTAGTGGTATTTGTGCTGTCAGTTAATGACATAGCTTTTGACTTTTTATTGACATTGTAGAAGTATTTACATAGTTTTAACTTACGAATATATTGAAAAAAGTCTATTCTAGTCTGTGTGTAGTCGAAATTCGTGACTGTACAGAAAGAAAGTCCCAATGATAGAATCTTTTTCTCTTTATCCGTTAACTCCATTTGGGATAAGTTGATTACTGTGTTGTCTTCTTCATCATTGGTGTTTAATTGCGCTTGTTCTTTCTGTATGTCGGTCTGCCCGCCTTTTGTTGCACATTTGCCCCACCTCCTGTTTTTCCTGCGCCTTCTTTTTGTTGATTTGTTAATTTTGGGTCTGGCTTTGACGTTCGTGGTCTCAGGCTCATTATCCTTTCTAAACGTAAAAAACCAAACTCATGGATGGGTGTAGGGGCGCTGCAGCTCGGTTCTTGTGGAATTGCTCCTTCTAGATCTGATTGAAGTTCTGAGCTGAGTTCTGACTCGCTCGGGTCGCTGACTCTAGGGATGTGCCCAGCGGATGAAGATAGTTGCTGCCTCCTGATGTTATCAAACTTCTTTGAAAACGTGTAGATGCGTCCTTGGAGATAATCGTTTCTATCTCTTTGAAACTTCGTCGCTTTCCTTTGTTTGATGATCTGTTCGTGTTTTAATACTTTGTTTTCAATGTCCGTTAAATGTTTAGAGACTTCATCCTGATTGGTCAACTCTTGTAATTGTTTAAGAATTAGATTAATCTTTTCCATAATCTTGGTACGGTCACTTGCCGCAAACTTGATTAGAATTTGTAGCATATTCTTTGATGACTGTGCGCTGTTTTCCGCCCACATTTGTAGCATGGCTGGGTCTGGATTTTCGTACGTTGGGGCGATTAAGATTCTCAAGCCCCGAGGAACGCGACCGACATCCAAATACCTCTGCAGGGATTTGCATTCCCACCACTTCGACACTTCCAACTTCCTTAATTTCTCTAAATCGTATGCAAGTCTTTTGACTTCGCTAACTGATTGTATATCTCTCGTTCCGATACTGCTAGTAGCTGTTACACCGCCAGTGTCTGCATCACTGAAAATATTCAGGGCTTCTTCTTCGCGCTTTTTTACCCACTCCTCCGCCATGGTTGTGAATTGTATATGTTGTTCTTGACGCCCACTGCTCGCAAATCGTTTGCGGACTACCTTTCCCACAAGCCACTGGTTTTTAGGATTGCGTCGCGGATACACCAAACACACACACAGGCTTACCTGAGATCCTAGATTGCCCTCCAGCGATCCCGGAGCTCGGCTTGCCTGAAAACGTGAATGTGATCCGGTACCGCTTAATTCCTGTGTTTCTGGCTCGTCGGGGGCTCTTCGACTTCCTTGACTCCAAAGAAACACCACTTAGAACGCCGGTGACGAAGAGCTCCTGAACAAGGAGGGTCAGCGTGGGAGATTCCGGCCAGTCTCTATAAACTCGACGATCCAATTCAAACAATATTGAAAAGGCGCTGACACCGTGGGGGATTTCGTCAAGAAAAATGTGTTTAATTCACACCAAAGCCAAACGCGTTTCGTCGGACTTGCCGCCTTGGTCACTGAACACAGGTAAGACGTAATTGTCACGTTTAAATACACCAATGGCTTGACTGCCCAAAGTGGTTAATCATAAACATAGAAAGCGTCACAGTTGCGAGTGCGAGTCTTGTAAGAGAAACAATAATCAAATGAATGTAATCTCCTATCGTGAAACACTAAGTACATAATATACACATCAATGTTGTTAATTGACTCGCTTTTTTTCTTTTTCGTAAAGAAAACATTTAAACATTTAAACCCTATATATATATATATATTTACTGAAAAAACCATAGGTTTCACACACGTTATAGTTAGGAATTAGCATTTAAAAAACCTTGCAAATTCACTTAAAAAACCATAGGTTTCACACATGTTATAGTTAGCTGGACATTTCACTCGTGAAAAACCATTGAAATTCCCCCGTTATAGTTAGTGCAGGCAACTATAACTCACGCGACCGCAATCCTCTGCTGATGACGTCAGATATTACATCACTGTATTTAAACACTTATTTACCCATGTCTTCTTCCATTAATTTTTAGCTACACATATATTACAAATATTTTTTTTTCCAGAAAGACACATATGTCATCAGGGATGTAATATCTGACGTCATCAGCAGAGGATTGCGGTCGCGTGAGTTATAGTTGCCTGCACTAACTATAACGGGGGAAACAGGTGGTCCTGTGATAAATCGGCAAGCAGTTCCTTTCCCCTTTACACGCCAGCCAGTGAAAAAGGAAATACATCCGAAACGCGTATGGCAGATATGGTGTTACGATGTGCTGTGAGGACGTATTTTAGCCCGCTGCTGCCTCCCAAGCAATAAAAGGTGAAATCGAACGTTGTGTGTGGTGTCTTCAACTGGGAGCAGTTTCAATTGGAATATTTTGTGGTCCGTTCTGACCACGAAGAACACCCCACTGTTCAGAAACAGGTCCGTGTGCTGACAGCACCAAAAACGGAACAACGTACCTGTTTGGAGCGGCGTCACTAAAGCAGCGAGCGAGGATCCTTCCCTACAGCGACCCAACAGGATTACAATTGAGGAGGTGAAGGTCAAGCGACATCCACTATGGACAGTATTCTGCCAAGAACTACATCATCCAGCATGCCTAGCAAGCACACGCCCAGTGGGGCGGGACCATAACTTCAAACCACCTGTGATAAATCGGCAATCTGTTCCTTTCCCCTTTACACGCCAGCCAGTGAAAAAGGAAATACATCTGAAGCGCTTATGGCAGATATAGTGTTACGATGTGCTGTGAGGACGTATTTTAGCCCGCTGCTGCCTCCCATGCAATAAAAGGTGAAATCGAACGTTGTGTGCGGTGTCTTCAACTGGGAGCAGTTTCAATTGGAATATTTTGTGGTCCGTTCTGACCACGAAGAACACCCCACTGTTGAGAAACAGGTCCGTGTGCTGACATCACCAAAAATGGAACAACGTACCTGTTTGGAGCGGCGTCACTAAAGCAGCGAGCGAGGATCCTTCCCTACAGCGACCCAACAGGATTACAATTGAGGAGGTGAAGGTCAAGCGACATCCACTATGGACAGTATTCTGCCAAGAACTACATCATCCAGCATGCCTAGCAAGCACGCGCCCAGTGGGGTGGGACCATAACTTCAAACCACCTGTGATAAATCGGCAAGCTGTTCCTTTCCCCTTTACACGCCAGCCAGTGAAAAAGGAAATACATCCGAAACGCGTATGGCAGATATGGTGTTACGATGTGCTGTGAGGACGTATTTAAGCCCGCTGCTGCCTCCCATGCAATAAAAGGTGAAATCGAACGTTGTGTGTGGTGTCTTCAACTGGGAGCAGTTTCAATTGGAATATTTTGTGGTCCGTTCTGACCACGAAGAACACCCCACTGTTCAGAAACAGGTCCGTGTGCTGACAGCACCAAAAACGGAACAACGTACCTGTTTGGAGCGGCGTCACTAAAGCAGCGAGCGAGGATCCTTCCCTACAGCGACCCAACGGGATTACAATTGAGGAGGTGAAGGTCAAGCGACATCCACTATGGACAGTGTTCTGCCAAGAACTATATCATCCAGCATGCCTAGCAAGCACACGCCCAGTGGGGCGGGACCATAACTTCAAACCACCTGTGATAAATCGGCAAGCTGTTCCTTTCCCCTTTACACGCCAGCCAGTGAAAAAGGAAATACATCTGAAACGCTTATGGCAGATATGGTGTTGCGATGTGCTGTGAGGACGTATTTTAGCCCGCTGCTGCCTCCCATGCAATAAAAGGTGAAATCGAACGTTGTGTGCGGTGTCTTCAACTGGGAGCAGTTTCAATTGGAATATTTTGTGGTCCGTTCTGACCACAAAGAACACCCCACTGTTGAGAAACAGGTCCGTGTGCTGACAGCACCAAAAACGGAACAACGTACATGTTTGGAGTGGCGTCACTAAAGCAGCGAGCGAGGATCCTTCCCTACAGCGACCCAACGGGATTACAATTGAGGAGGTGAAGGTCAAGCGACATCCACTATGGACAGTATTCTGCCAAGAACTACATCATCCAGCATGCCTAGCAAGCACGCGCCCAGTGGGGCGGGACCATAACTTCAAACCACCTGTGATAAAGCGGCAAGCTGTTCCTTTCCCCTTTACACGCCAGCCAGTGAAAAAGGAAATACATCCGAAAGGCGTATGGCAGATATGGTGTTACGATGTGCTGTGAGGACGTATTTTAGCCCGCTGCTGCCTCCCATGCAATAAAAGGTGAAATCGAACGTTGTGTGTGGTGTCTTCAACTGGGAGCAGTTTCAATTGGAATATTTTGTGGTCCGTTCTGACCACGAAGAACACCCCACTGTTGAGAAACAGGTCCGTGTGCTGACATCACCAAAAACGGAACAACGTACCTGTTTGGAGCGGCGTCACTAAAGCAGCGAGCGAGGATCCTTCCCTACAGCGACCCAACAGGATTACAATTGAGGAGGTGAAGGTCAAGCGACATTCACTATGGACAGTATTCTGCCAAGAACTACATCATCCAGCATGCCTAGCAAGCACGCGCCCAGTGGGGCGGTACCATAACTTCAATCCACCTGTTATAAATCGGCAAGCTGTTCCTTTCCCCTTTACACGCTAGCCAGTGAAAAAGGAAATACATCCGAAACGCGTATGGCAGATATGGTGTTACGATGTGCTGTGAGGACGTATTTTAGCCCGCTGCTGCCTCCCATGCAATAAAAGGTGAAATCGAACGTTGTGTGTGGTGTCTTCAACTGGGAGCAGTTTCAATTGGAATACATATATATATATATATATATATATATATTTTTTGCTCCTCCTCGCTCAGGTAACTGCCGCCACGCTCCTAATCAGAGGGTGCGTCGTCTGCCACGGGCTACCCCAGCACAGCCCGATTCATATAACCAAGTCCTCTGTACAAAGGCAAAGGATGACGACGCCGTGTCCAGGTTCAAAAAGATATTTATTTCTTATACAGCCGGTTTGGACGCGGGACCCCACCTACGCAGGATACCTGTGGTAAATAATTTAATTACCGGGACTTAATTTGATGCGGAAAATCTATAACAATAGCTCAGTAAAATAAGAGGCAGAATCCGTGGTATTAGAGGTTCGGAACGGGCTTTATTCCATAATCAATTTAAATCGATGAGCTCCAGATTCCATCACCACGAAGGTTCAGGAAGTGAAGACCGTACTTTATTGATAGGTAATCATTTTTATACAATAGGCATTACAGTGAAGCAAATGGAGGAGGCGTAACAATTGATAGTAAAGATAAAACATACATGCGTAGCAAAAGTGGGTGTAACTGGGCGTAACTAAAGAACGTCATCAGGTATGATGTCATAATAGGGTGGTTCCATGAAAGAATTTCGCAATGTCAGCAGAAATACTTGGCAGAAATGCGCGCGCAGCAGCATGACGTGTGATTGACGTGCAACTAGGGGGTGAAGGGGACTTGACATTTAGCTCTACATGTGGCGACAGAAGTCTGGAGGGTCAAGTCAACCTAATCCCAAATCATATCTAACATCCTATGTTTAAAGAACTGTGTTATCCAAAAGAGAGGCCTTCTTGGAGTAGAATCTTATTCTATACTGACTATACTGACTGTTAGTGCGTGTACAAGCGTCTAAGTGTCTACACTAGATGCGAGGGCAGGAATCTTCCATAGTAACAGGGCTATGAATTACTTGCATAATGACAGAGAAGCCGGGCCCTTTGCTCGGTAGCTGGAAGAATGTTTACTTAAACTACTAGACAGGAATGCATTAAGTAGGGAGCGGAGCAGATAATTTCGAAGGTGAAATACAGTGTTTGGCAGGCAACAGGCTGATGTCAGGCACCGTTAGCTGCGCAGAGAATGAGGACAAAGTTCATGGATACAGATGCGAGCTCAGACTGGAGCTTTCAGAGGCAGAAGGCAGGAAAAGCTTGATGGCAGAATCAGGGCCTACTTGCCTGGACTGTAAAATGGCATAAGTGAACCATATAAAGCCGGTGGCCTTTCATACTTAGGAATGGAATATCCGGCCCATTCATGGCGGATCTGAAAGAGGACATGTTGGCGGTGGACGCACATGTGTTTGCGTCTTCATAACTGGAACTGGAGGGAACATACATGTACTTGTGATTTATACATGAAACCGTTGGGGTCCAAGATAGGGGACATAACTGACCATAAAAATCCATATTTCCACATTCCCTCCTTGTCCCCTACTTGCCCGTCAAGAGATATCAATCTTCATTAATCCATCGATCTGTTCATATAGCATCATTTGTTCTTCTTTCTTCTTCCGTGATGAATGAAATCTTGGTGGTGGAATACACGATGTGGCACATAGACCACAGATCGCTGGTCCACATTGTAGACATAGACAGCAACTGAATAATATGAGGAAGCCAATACCTAGGAAAGATAGGACCTTCCATCCAAAGGTAGATAATACACTCCAAAACCAACCGGACCAAGTCCAGGTGCCTGGATTCTGGTGTATCTGGCTTACAATCTTATGAAGGCGAGTTATGGCTTTATATACAGATGGCGAATTTTCAGGTATGAAAATGCAACAACTTGATCCGATGACCCTACAAGCTCCGCCCCTATCGGCCAGGATGACGTCAAGGACAAGACGATTTTGAAGCACAACAATCCGCATAGCAGACTGCTCTTCTGTTAAATTGCCTAAGGCAGAAATAGTTTCGTTCACTACTGCTTCAAGGGTTCTGGTTAATCTACGTATCAGCTTACTATTGGTAACTGTACCTATATAGGGAAAGAGACCTTTATTGAAATCTGTGTATTTTTCCCATGCTGTCTCAGTGTAATCGACTATTGGGAGATCTCTCCTTTCTCTATTGTGTACTAAATGAGTATTTCTGTGATAATCAGGAGGAGCTAGGAAAACAGGTGGCAAAAGGAATCCGATGTAGCAGGTACCATCCCAATCTAGTGGCAAACGTATGTATGCTGTCTGACCACATATGAAGTAGGAATGGCGGGAAGCTCTAAATGTAGACTTGCCTTGATCACTAAATTCTATTATAGTGGTGCATCTACTATGGCCCATATGTATGGAACCATTCTTTCTTACACATAATTCACCTTTTACTGGAAATACTGACATGGCGGGCAAAATTGGAGTAGCTTCGGATTCGACATTCAAGATCATGAGATTGAGCGTAAAATTACCTAATCCATATACTTCATTTTCTAGATCAGTTCCTGTTCTTTTGGGAAGTCCCTCCTTGTTGGGGTGACAGACTTTGAGTAAAACTAAGTTCAGATTTCCCCATACCCAGTTATCCTGGTAAACTGCAGAATTCGAATCTAGGGAATTAATCAAACTAAACCATGCTCCACAGGAGCCGTTGTGCGTGAACGGGTATGGAAAAAGAGGTAGAATTCCTTTATAGTTCCGATAGGGAGGGAGTCGGCCACATATCCAACAATTTGTAGCATTGCTAACCTGATGGGAATGATGTAACATACTAATAAAAGTGTTATTGCGCAGCGCAAATCTATAAGACAATTCATGCGGAGGTAATTCACTAAACGAATGTTCAGCAGTAACATTATAAACATGTCTAGAAATAGGATAATATGTGTGCAACAATATACTTGCAGTAATTACTAAAAGACTTAAGAAAAACAGAATTAATAACGTCACTGTGCAATGACTACGCAGTGATTTACAGTACGCATATCGTTTCAATTTTATCCTTCTGTTTCTTTCTCTATACAGGTCTAAGGGATACATGTCAGAGACAAATTCGACCGCTTCACCTTGGAGAGGACTTAAACAATCAAATTGCCTGACTGGTTAGACCTGAGTTTTAGTCTGTATAGTTCATGGCTATTCAGTTCAACCAAAGGAAGTTTAGAGTCAATCGGGGAAGACACGCAAGGTGTGTCGTTTACGTCTGACGATAGTCCATGAAATTTCTTGATATGACTTGAATGTATCCAGCCTTTTCGTCCTTCGATCTTTACGGCTGTCCTCGTCGTTAGCAGTACGAGCTGAGGTGACTTCCACCTAGGATCCAGCTGAGACTTCCGATCAAAGTTCCTCACTAGAACTAAATCCCCTGGAAGTACGTCATGGGGTTTCACCTCGGTGTTGTCGGGAAAGGCTGCAGCTACCTGTGAACGACAAGATTGTAGTGCAGACATCAAGGAAGCCAAGTAATCTGTCAGCATATTACAGTCAATATCAGTTATTTTGCGTGGTATAGGCGTCCCCCACATATTTGGTGGTCTACCGAAGATCACTTCATAAGGGGATAGCCCTGTTCGAGAGTGTGCTACCATTCTCATGTAAAAGAGTGCAACGGGTAAGGCTACTACCCAGTCGACACCTTTCTCTCTGCATATTTTGGACAATCTAATTTTCAGGGTCTGGTTATGTCGTTCCACGAGACCTGCTGCCTCGGGGTGTCGGACACAGTGAAATTTCCACTGATAACCTAACAAAAGTGAAACGTGTTTCATTAATTCGGATGAGAACGGCTGGCCGTTATCTGAGTAGACAACACGTGGTAAACCGTACCGTGGGAAGAATTCTCGAACTAACTGTTTGGCAGTAGTCGGGGCAGTGTAATCTGAAACCGGGTATGCCTCTGTCCAACGGGAAAGAGCACAGACAACTACGAGAACATATTTGAATCCTCGACATCGTTCCATCTGGATATAATCCATCTGGAGGACTTCAAAAGGGTGATCAGGAGGCTGAAATCCACCCTGTTCTACGGGAATGCTTTTACCTGGGTTAAACTGACAACAGATCATACAGGTACGGACTTTTTGTTTAGCTGCTGCTCGTAAATGTTTGTTGAACCAAATGTGTTGGATGCTGTCTAGCATAGCTTTTTCTCCTAGATGTGCTGGACTATGTACAGTGTTAATAACGACTTGGACCATTGAATCAGGAAGGAACCACACAGATTTTTCCTTCGTCATCCATCCTTGATCCGTTTGGATCCCTCCTAATTCAGTCCATTTCTTTATTTCGTCTGGTGTAGCATGTGTCTGTATGTCAATTACGTCAAGAGCGGGATCCTTAACCATCATGCAATGTGTTGGTGTCGGGACTATTGTCTTTGTCATGTCGGATGTTTGAGTTTGAGCAGTCTGTTTAGCTGTTCTGTCAGCTAGATCATTGCCTTGAGAAATGATATCAGTAACTTTCGTATGAGCTTTACATTTCATAATTGATATTGCAGTGGGTAAATGTATTGCATCTAATAAGGCATGAATAAGGGGTCCGTGCTGAATGTGGGCACCGTGAGAAGTTAAATAACCTCTCTCTCGCCACAGCACGCCGAAGTCATGTACAACTCCGAATGCATAACGTGAATCAGTGTATATGTTGACTTTTTTATTTGTGGCTTGAATACAGGCTTGTGTCAGAGCGATGAGCTCTGCGGCTTGAGCGGACAAGGTATTTATGCAATTTGTTTCAATGATTTCAGTGTCTGTTGTGACTGCGTAAGCGGCCACTAGCTCTCCTGTACTTGTTCTCATACATGAACCATCTACATACAACGTCAGGTCTGGGTCTGACAATGGGACATCTGTCAAATCTTGTCTGGGTTTCGTCGTGATAGTGATAACTTCAATACAATCATGTGCTAGTGGGTCTGTTCCATGTACAGGTAACAGTGTGGCAGGATTCAATGTACTACAACGTCTGATTTCTATATGTGGCTGAAACAATGTTAATTCGTAACCAGTAAGTCGTGCTATAGTCAAGTGTTGTGTTTGTGTGCGGTTCAAAAGAACCTCTACTGCATGTGGTACTTGTACTGTCAATGGATGTCCTAATACTATGGCATCGCTTTGTCTGATTGCTAAAGCTGTTGCTGCCACTGATTTCAGGCACGCAGGCAAAGCCTGAGCTACGGGATCTAATGTACTAGAAAAATAAGCACATGGTTTGTGTGATCCTGCTTGTTCCTGTGTGAGTACTGACAAGGCAGTACCTTCGCGTTCTGTAACGAAGAGTGTAAACTGTTTATTGTAACATGGTGTTGCTAAAACAGGTGCTTGGCATAAGGCTTTCTTTAGGCTTTCAAAAGCTTGTGTATGTTCCTGAGTCCAAGGGAGAACAGTCGATGTGGCTGCCTCCTGTGTTGTCAATTGAATGAGTGGTTTTGCTAGAAATGCATACTGAGGGATCCACTGCCTACAATATGAAGTGAGGCCTATGAAAGCCCGCACCTCCTTTTGTGTCTTGGGTATCGGCATATTAGCAATTAGCTGGATGCGATCTGGTGTAAACTGCCTTCCCTCCTTGGACAGCGAGTGACCAAGGTAAACAACTCGCTGGACACAGAATTGCAGCTTAGAAGGGGACACCTTGTGCCCCTTTTCGGCCAAAAATTGTAATACCGTCAGTGAGGCTTTCTCACATTCAGGTTCGCTTCTAGCGGTGATCAGCAGATCATCGACATATTGAAGCAGGGCAGTGTTGACTGGCATGTGGATACTGTCAAGTTCTCGTTTCAGTGCTTGGCTATAAATGCTGGGGCTTTCTGTAAATCCTTGAGGTGCGCGTGTGAATTTAAAGCTTCGTCCATTTAAACTAAATCCGAACAAGTATTGGCTTTCCGGATCTATTGGGACACTGAAAAAGGCATTCTTGAGATCAATTACAGTAAAGAATGTTGCTTCGGAATCAATGGCTGTCAGTAATGAAGAAATGTCTGGGACTACGGGGTATTGTGGTACTATGCATTTATTTAATTCGCGCAGATCAATAACCAATCGATATACTGGCGGGGCTGTAGGATCGGTTCGTTTAAGAATCGGAATTATCGGTGAGTTACATACATTGGAGTCAGTTTCCACAACCACTCCTTGGGTAATAAGCTCGTCAATGATTTGTAGTAAAGCCACTACAGCATCCGGGGGTAACTTGTATTGTCGCATTCGTGGAAGTACCACTCCTGCCTTTAGTGTGACTCGATATGGTGTAATGTTCATGCAACCAACATCTGTAGGGCCTTGTGCCCATAAATGTGTCGGTAAAGTCTGTAGTCGGTGATCCATGTCTCGGGACACGTAGTGCCCTTTGAAATCACGTAAAAATAATCTTACTCCTTCCAGAGAACAACATATAATAGCTCCTAGAGCTTTCAAAGTTTTTATGCCTAACAAGTTTTCTGGACATGATTTAGTAAGTAATAAATCTGTAGTTCGTGTCAAGGGACCAATCGTAAGTGGAAGAGGCTGTGTTACTTCGTTAATGATAGGTTTTCCTCAAAAACCAAGGGAAATATTCTGTGTGCCTGAGAGGGGTGCCCCTGGAACTTCACTACGTTTTATTGTTGTTCGGCTTGCCCCTGTATCAAGTAAGAATTTTCTATCTTGGCCTAATAGTTCACTGTGTACATAAGGTCCTTCTTGATCTACAGGGACCTCGATAAGGGGTAAGCCAACTTCCCTCTCTAGGCTGTTTCATGAGTATCGTTGATAATCAGGATAGTCATACTGTGCGGTCTGATACATCTGTCGTGTCGTTGTTTGTGTGGCAGCAATAGGCTGCGGTGGTGGAGCTGGCATAGACTGTTGCGGAGCTGGCATGGACTGTGCATGCTGCGGGGCTCCTTGTTGGTTCTGATCCTGTCTAATTGGTCGTGGTCTTTCTTTTGCGTTACCTATGGCAATATTATGTTTTAAAACGGGACAATCGTGTACATAATGACCTGGCTGTTTACAATAGTTGCACGTCCCTTTCACAGGACCTGTTGAACCACTGGACTGTGTTATACCCTTCTTATGACCGTCAACTGGCACTGTCTGGGAAACTAGCATTTTCATTTTCGTGTCTTTCATGCGTCTTTGTTCATGTTCTTGTTCTTCTCTAATTCTATTGTGATGGTACTGTAGCATTTGTAACATTTGTGACGGAGTGTTACCTTGCCAGGTACTCTCGAATTTCAATACTCTATTCTTAACTTGGGGCAAGGCATTTTCAACTAACTTTGTCACAAACAGATGTGGATACGACTCGCTACTTGCTTTTATTCCACTATTTATACCAAAACATTTCTCAAATCGGGAATAGAAATCACTAGTGTCTTCATCTGATTTTTGTTTACAGGCTGAGATTGCACCCCAGTCTTCCTTTTTCGTAGTTAATAAACGTGGCAATACCTGTACTAGTAGACCTGGTAGTGCTTTGATCTTGTCCCCGAGTCCTGAACCTGGACCTCGAGCTCTTTCTTCGTTTTCTAATGCTGTCCAATCTATCTTCTGGTCTCCCACCTCCCAATCCTTTTCCTTGAGTTTTTCGTAAATGCCCGCAGGCATTAATACCTTCAATAATGTCATAATGTCGGGGTAGGTATATTCTCCCATGAGTAACATATCTTTAATTTCACGATGGAAACCTGCTGGGTCTTTATCATGACTGGGTACCACTTTCTTCATTTCTAATAGTTCTATTTTAGATATGGGTGTGTATACAAACACACGTTTAAACTCATTGTCATCACCCTTTATCGGGTGCACTTCGCGTAAGGGATTTTGTCTATCCATGTAATACGTCGTTCTTTCCTTGATGGGCAGTGAGACATGTTCAGGACATACAAAAAGAATGTACTGCCTTCTAGATTCTAGTATTTCTCTAATTAACTTAGTACCGGACCCTCTCCATTTATTCGTGAGTAATTCAGTCAATATATCAGGTAAGGGGCCAGGATCGGAGTGTTGGCTTTTATATAATATAAGGAGTTGTTGAATCATGTAGATACCAGCTAAACGCTGTTCATCTGGGGCGAGGTTCAAAAACGTATGTGCTAGTGTATCATCACCATATTTTCCAGGACTATCAACCCAGTGAACGGCTGACCTGGCTAATTCTTGTTCGTCCATAGAATCGAGTATATGATAACCCCTTCGTTCTCGGAGTAATTTGTCAGCGGCTTGGAATGAATGTTCGGGGGACCTTATATTTATTATAGGAGTTTGGAATTTTCTGTTATTATCTGGACGTATCGGACATATCGGATCAGTAAAGCATCTAGTATTATTGCAAGATCTTCCTCTACCTACATATGCCATTGTTTCTAACTGTCCTGTGGGCAGTTCTAATTCTTCCTCGTCCTCGATTTGTTCTGGTTCGTCTACTGCTAATCTTTCCTCGTGTATTCGTTCTATTTCTTTGCGGATCTTTCGGCTCATAGCTACTATACATGATCGTTTATCGTGTCTCCCCTCTGATATATTCTTACCCCATGTGGTAAGAATTTGCATTTCTTCCGTATTTACCCCTGGTTGATCTTGGTTTCTGATCACACAGTTTATGAGGAAACGTAACAGTTCCCCCTGTATTTCCACCTTTTGATACTCCATGGCTCTGTTAATACTCTCAGGGTCTCGCCCTGATTGAACAAAATGATATATATTTTCTAAATGTGCAGTCATTCCTGGTAGCTTCCCTAAATATATTGCAGCTCGTCGGATACGTAATGATGCCAGCATCATTTCGTCCCCTTTTCCGGGCACAGGGTCATATCTACAATCTATTAGAAGTTCCTTGAGCGTGCTGGGAGTTACTAGTTTGGGCGTACGTTGGTGGGCTAATTCTTGAAAGGAAAGTTTATTTGTTCTGGGTGGCGTAGAAAAAATGCTTGATGTACCTCCGGTAGCACCACCTGGGGTGCTGGATGTGAAAGGATTCGTTGAACGTGATATAGCAACCATAGGTGTGGATGCAGATGTAGAAACAGATGTGCTTGCCGGAACTTGTGTCGGAGTTTGCTGTTGCAGAGGTACAGACGAAGGAGGGTCTCGGCGTTGAACCCCCTCGGCATACGGTCTATGTGGCGCAGCATTAGCATACTCGGGAGCTGCGTCGTCTAAATAAGAGGAAAGAAAAACATTTTCTGCGGTTCTGGGATGCCCTTTGGGATGTGCTTTTATCGGAAACAATGGGGGTGGCAAGTCTCTTGGTACCTCCGGGGTAGCCTTAGGTAGTCCTTCGGCCAGAAGAGGATACATACCATTCACAAGGGCATTTCTTTGTCTGTCTGTTTGTTCTGACTTTACTCAAGTACCTTCTTCAATTAATACACTTTCTCGAACTTTATTTGAATTCTCCTTACTCTTCTCTTCCTGTCTACGTGCTTTTTCTGTACGTCTATACGATTCTTTACGCCATAATTCAATGGCGTCTTTCTGTGACTGTCTAGCTTTCCTTTTCCATAATTCTTCCTCTACTTTCACGATGCAATCTGCATCCCAGGTCCCAGCTGCGGGCCACCTCTGACTTTCTGGTAATTCCTTGGTGTAGTCTACCCATAAATCAAGAAATAATATGGCGTCTAGGCCATGTTTATGATACATGAAGTACCCTGGAGTGTCCCTAGGAGGAATGGGAACAGCTTCTTCGAGTACCCCTTTTCTAGTTGTGATCTGTCTTAATTTCGAAAAGAGCGGCATATTTGAGAACTGATCTGATACCTAATTTTGAACACGTTTAATACCATAAAACACAATAATGAACAGTCATTCACACCACAATATACAGAACGTATTTAAAACATTTTAACATTTAACATTTAATGAATAGACAATGATGGCCAATTAGGGAACTAGTCCCTAAGCATAATACTCGATACTAACTAGATAAATTCTGAATTATATACTAGACATACTTGATATACTGCTAAACAGTACAGATACACTGCTGAAACAGTGCAGACCGGATTTGTGTACCCAAACCCGTCTTGACCGGCACAACCTATGTGCACGTCAGAACGCCTCCCCGATAATGGTACTCACCGGGTAGCTCGGAACGGAAGGCCTCGGAACGGAACTGAACTTGAACCGGACTGGACTCGACTCGGAACTTCGGAAACTTCGGAAACTGGTGGGCCTCTGTATACCTCGGATCTTGCTCTCTCAGCTAGGCTCTGGTCGGGATACTTCGCACTTCTCACCGCCTCGTCTGGGTGTTGATCGCAGCCTCAGTTACCCCCGCTCGGCAGGAGGGAGATACAGGAAATCCTGTGGGTACGCGTTGTTGTCCGTCCAGCTGTGACAGGAGACCGGGCCTGCAACGCACCGCCGGCGCGTGAGATGAGAAAGTGTCCCTGTTCGGGCGCCATTCATGTGGTAAATAATTTAATTACCGGGACTTAATTTGATGCGGAAAATCTATAACAATAGCTCAGTAAAATAAGAGGCAGAATCCGTGGTATTAGAGGTTCGGAACGGGCTTTATTCCATAATCAATTTAAATCGATGAGCTCCAGATTCCATCACCACGAAGGTTCAGGAAGTGAAGACCGTACTTTATTGATAGGTAATCATTTTTATACAATAGGCATTACAGTGAAGCAAATGGAGGAGGCGTAACAATTGATAGTAAAGATAAAACATACATGCGTAGCAAAAGTGGGTGTAACTGGGCGTAACTAAAGAACGTCATCAGGTATGATGTCATAATAGGGTGGTTCCATGAAAGAATTTCGCAATGTCAGCAGAAATACTTGGCAGAAATGCGCGCGCAGCAGCATGACGTGTGATTGACGTGCAACTAGGGGGTGAAGGGGACTTGACATTTAGCTCTACATGTGGCGACAGAAGTCTGGAGGGTCAAGTCAACCTAATCCCAAATCATATCTAACATCCTATGTTTAAAGAACTGTGTTATCCAAAAGAGAGGCCTTCTTGGAGTAGAATCTTATTCTATACTGACTATACTGACTGTTAGTGCGTGTACAAGCGTCTAAGTGTCTACACTAGATGCGAGGGCAGGAATCTTCCATAGTAACAGGGCTATGAATTACTTGCATAATGACAGAGAAGCCGGGCCCTTTGCTCGGTAGCTGGAAGAATGTTTACTTAAACTACTAGACAGGAATGCATTGGGTAGGGAGCGGAGCAGATAATTTCGAAGGTGAAATACAGTGTTTGGCAGGCAACAGGCTGATGTCAGGCACCGTTAGCTGCGCAGAGAATGAGGACAAAGTTCATGGATACAGATGCGAGCTCAGACTGGAGCTTTCAGAGGCAGAAGGCAGGAAAAGCTTGATGGCAGAATCAGGGCCTACTTGCCTGGACTGTAAAATGGCATAAGTGAACCATATAAAGCCGGTGGCCTTTCATACTTAGGAATGGAATATCCGGCCCATTCATGGCGGATCTGAAAGAGGACATGTTGGCGGTGGACGCACATGTGTTTGCGTCTTCATAACTGGAACTGGAGGGAACATACATGTACTTGTGATTTATACATGAAACCGTTGGGGTCCAAGATAGGGGACATAACTGACCATAAAAATCCATATTTCCACATACCGACGAGTGAAAAGGTACGAAATTCTTCGTTTTAAACGGCCATGGGAAGAGGGGAAGTCAGCCAAGACTAGTTATTCTACTTACAAGCTTGTTGAGTAGAGGCAGACGGTTCCAGGTTCACAGCGAATTGCTGATAAAACTCACACTATCAGTAACAAACATGTCAGCCGGGGAAATGAAAGAGAGGGAGGAGGCTGCCCTTTCTATCTTCAGTGATACAAGTACAACATTACCCGATTCCGGCACACATGCAACAGGTGAAAAAATGTCGGATGTCCAGTCTCGTCTTAAACGCTTAGAAAAACTGAAGCGTAGCGAGTTATCGAAGTGGTGGGAAGCCAAGTCCCTCCAACGTTATCTAGAGGTCAAAAGAATCCCTCGTGGACTCCGTATCTTGGTAGCCCCGACATATGAGGACCCGAACCCACTCATGTTGAATGAATGGGCTCAGAACAACTTCGAGTCCTCATGCAGAATGTTGGCGATTCTGGTAAAATACGCAGAAATAGATCGGAACAAGATCATGGAAGAAATAGCGCAAATCACAGAAATGCTGGATAAAGAAACCAACCAGGCACCGATCGAGAAATTCACAAAAGAAATGAAGGAAAGACTACTTAAATTAGAAAAAACAATCAAAGAGAGAAAGGCACAAAAATTTATCCGGGACAAAAATGACTATGAGCGTGGGCAAATTTATACATTCGCCAGGAAATTTGACACTCTACGAAGGCAACGTATGAATCCTAGTAGCCACACGCAGGCGAATGCCCAGGCAGAGCTCAGCAGCATTCCCAGTTCTGAAGTTGACACAGATATCGATGAAAATGCCCAAGGCCATGAAGGAGGTGCAATACCGTCTGTAATAGACGAATTCAGTTTTTTAGAGCAAGAAAGGAGATTCAATCTCCGTCCACGCCCACCTCAGACAAGCGTAGGAGCACGAAGAGGAAGAGGCAGAGGCAACAAAGACGCAAGGGGTCAAAACTTTGGCAGAGGAAAGAACAGCAAACAATGATGGCTTGTGGTCTTGAGCAAAACAACCAAGTAATTAATATGACTAACATCAAACTATCTGAGCAAGAGGTCAACATCTTAAGCCTCGGCCTTTCCTACTGCCCACCTGCTGATTTTGACTATGTAAAAACAAGAGTAGATGTCTTTAAATTTATAAGAACGCTCAAACTGAGAAAACACTTTGCCTCTAATCGCGACGAGGGATCTCGGACAGTGCAATCAAACACTACAGATGATATATCCCCCGCAGAATTAGTTGTAAACGATATGGACTTGCTTCTAAATCTAAGACCGATGGATGAGTTATCTAATCCTATGGCCAATGAGGGCTCCGCATCCAATGCAATGGATACAACGATAATAAGCAGTCAAGCGCAAGACATAGCCAGGGATCAGGAAGTTGACATTGGGGGAAATGACCCGACAAAATTCAGATTACCTTCCAGATTCATGCCGCTTACCGCTCGTGATGCCGTGGATGTTTATAATGAACTGGTGATCAACGATCTTAAAAATTTGGAAAAATGCACAAGTGTGAAATACAAAGCTCTATCTAAGCACCAACAAGAGTACAGTGCACTGATCAACAAACTTTCCACAGATGAGACTTGTATAGTTCGCAACGCGGACAAGGGAGGCAACATTGTCCTATGGGACAAGAAGAGCTACCTCACAGAAGCTCATAGACAATTGAATGATGTGAACAACTATAACAAAATCAATGATAATGTGATGCATACAAGTTATAAATTGTTTAATGATCAGCTCTATTTGTGGTATAGTCAAAACTTGTTGACACGTGATGAATTAGCCTTCCTTAAAATCGCTAATCCTGTGACTCCGGTGTTCTACCTGATCCCCAAGGTGCACAAAAGTATGCATAACCCCCCGGGCAGACCAATTATTTCCGCCATAGGGGGGGCCTTTGAAAACACGTCAAAATTTATTGATTCTTTCTTATGTCCCTTGGTTCGCACTTTACCAGCTTTTATCCAAGACACGGGAGATTTTCTGAAGAAAATCTATGACCTCCCATGGGAAAAGGACTTTCTACTAGTGACTATAGATGTATGCTCACTATACACTAGTATAAGACATGAAGATGGCCTCAAAGCTGTCAAATACTTTTTGGGCAATCGCCCTATCAAATTATGGTCGCATACACAAATGTTGCTCTCCATGATCTCCACTTGTTTAAAAAACAACTTCTTCCTCTTTAATGATCAGCTGTACCAGCAGACATGCGGAACAGCGATGGGCACCTGCTTCGCCCCCAGCTATGCGAATTTGCATATGGGCTGGTGGGAGGAGCAGGTGGTCAGAGCCTTGTACCAGGAAGAATGGGAGGAGAATGTGTTGCTTTGGAGTCGCTATATAGACGACCTTTTCGTTATTTGGAAGGGTTCTAAACTAGCAGCCCAAAACTTTATTGACAAACTTCAAACGAATGATCTAAATTTAAGTTTCACCAGCACCATCAGTGAAACTGAAGTTAACTTTTTAGATCTTACTGTCTATATTAAAGAAGAGAGGGTTCATTCCAAACTGTTTAGAAAACCGACTTCTAGCAACACAGTGCTTCATGCCAGGAGCTTCCACCCCTTCAGCCTGATTAGAAGTATCCCTTATGGGGAGAGCCTCAGGACAATTCGAAACTGTAGTGAGGAAAAGATTACTGACCAGGAACTCTCAGGTCTAACTAATCGTTTTAAGGCCAGAGGGTATACAGAAGAGGTCATTAGCCAAGCTGTAACAAAAGCTAAACAAAGATCTAGAGAGGACATTCTTTTTAATGCGAGCAACAGCAAAATCAAAAGAAACAATAAGGATATAAGAATGATCACCTCTTTCAATACAAAGCATAGACAGATCAGAGGCATACTCACCAAGCATTGGCATATAATTCGAAATGACCCCCTTTTGGGGAAAGCCGTTCGGAAAAAACCAGCAATAACTTTCCGAAAAGCCAGATCATTCAAACAGATGCTAGTATCAAATATGCTGCCCTCTAAAAAATCAGTGTCCAAAGGCAGTGCCTGGTTAATGCGAAAACCAGGCTTTTTGAAATGCAACAAATGTAAGGCTTGCATTCACGGGAAAAACACTATGTCTTATGCACTAGGTCTCTCAAAGAGAGTGAAAAAGATCCAAGGGTGTTTCACGTGTAAGACTGATTATGCTGTCTACGTGCTTCAATGCCCTTGTGGCTTGCGGTACGTGGGCAGCACAATCCACCCAGTGCATAAGAGAATCCTACAGCATCTGAGGGCCATCAAAAACGGGGATCGAACATACCCCGTGGCCCGGCATTTCGAATCCCATCACGCCAAAAATGAGAAAGGATTATCCTACTTTGTCATCGACTGCATCATGCCGAATGTAAGAGGGGGCAATCGCGAGAAGAAGTTAAGGAGACTTGAGTCTTCTTACATCCTTGCCTTGAACACACGTACCCCCATAGGTCTTAATATGGAAGAAGACCTTATCACGCATTTATAAATAGCTTGAGAATGTATTGATGAAAGATTAGCAGCCAAGAAACCTCCCTCGTCACTGTTTTTAATGTAATTTCTTTAATGTGTTTGTCCTTTGCACGGTATATGACATGTGGAACGCAGACTGTCTGACACAATTATTGGTTAGACCGTAATGTTTATAAGTGAATTCAGGCCCACTTGGGCTTTATGAGATGAATAACGTGTTGATTAACGTGGTGGTATGAGAGCGGTGAAAACTCAGCAATTTTGATAAGAGTAATATATTATTGGTACCATGCCTTGGTTACGATTGATAACACGCTAGGTACAGGATTATCAAGAATAATATCCTGTTCATTGACATTTAATCTTTAACAATTATAAAAGATGTGTCAATTTATTATTACCCCCGTTAATGCATTTGCTTTAATTCACACAGACTTTTGTATATATGTATATAATTGTTTCACCAAGGGTGAAGGATTTTCTGGTTTAAACTACGAGTCTGTCTTCCATGATATTGTGGTTGTAGTCACGTCACGTGATTTGGGACGAACACGTAAGCATGTAAATAAGGTTTCGAAACTTGCACAAACAGTTGGTGAACAAGCCTGCTGGGCAGGCGAAACGCGTCCAAACCGGCTGTATAAGAAATAAATATCTTTTTGAACCTGGACACGGCGTCGTCATCCTTTGCCTTTGTACAGAGGACTTGGTTATATATATATATATATATATATATATTACCTACTGGCGGTCGCCAGTAGGTAGTTATAGTTAGGACCACGTTTCCATAGGAAATCCGCAACATTCTATTTTGAATAACTTTGGCGCCGGTCGACGAATCCTCGCGAATTTTTCAAAATAGGTGGGGCGCTATGCTCCGCTCCTACCCTGAAAGTCTCGGGGGGATTCGTCAAGCGGGGGCTGAGATAAAAGGGGGGTCCCAAAATGCGTTTTTCCCATGCATTTTTCCATAGGACCTTTAGACAGTGCTACAGCCCGAACGGCTAAACAGAATTACTAGAAATTTGGCAGAGAGGTAGTCCTCAGGTCAAGGAAGTGCCTTTTGTAGGTTTGGTGTAAATCTGTTCAGTAGATTCTGAGAAAATAGCCTTTAAATCAATATATATATCTGAGCCAGCTTACGGTGCGCTTACGGTACGCTTACCGTACGCGTACGGTGGCGTGCGCGAGTGCGATTCTGATTGGCTCTTAGATCTTAGTAAACATTTGAATCGGCCGAAACCAGGAAGCGGCGGCTGCCATTTTCTCTCTCGCACTGAGAGTGATGTTTAAAATATAAAGCACAAAAACATGTAAAGGGGCTGTTTAGACAGCTCCCACACACATAGCAATGTTGAGGGAGTCCCCAAGGATCCCCCAAGGCCAAAAACGGAATTTTTATTTTTTCGGTAAATTTGCCGATTACGCTTACCGTACGCGTAAGGTAACAAATTATTAAAAAAAAAAAATGTTCCACACTCTCCCCACCCCGTGTGCAATCGGTGCCCGGAGGGCACCAATTGTGCATGGCTTTTTCAACATGATGTACACTAAAATATTATAAAAAACAATAATAAAAAAAAAAATTATCCACACTCTCTCCACCCGTGTGCAAATGTTGCCCGAAGGGCACCATTTGTGCATGGCTTATAACATATATGAAAAATTAAAATATTACCTTTCAAAACGAAGTGCATCATATGTCCTCCATGTGCGCACGGTGCGCGAAGCGCATCGTGCGTACATGGCCCATCTAGCGTAACGTGGGCACGCGGTGCGTGTAGCGCACCGCGTGCCCACCGTGCGTGCACGGCACTAACTGCGTAAAGTGGGCGCGCGGTGCGCGAAGCGCACCGCGTGCTCACTGTGCGCGCACGGTGCGCGAAGCGCACCGTGCGCACACGGAACGAACCGCAATCTTCTGCTGATGACATATGTGTCTTTATGAAAAAAAAATATTTGTAATATATGTATAGCTAAAAATGTATGGAAGAAGACATGGGCAAATAAGTGTCTAAATACAGTATTAGCATCAGCAGAGGATTGCGGTCGCGTGAGTTATAGTTGCCTGCACTAACTATAACGGGGGAATTTCATTGGTTTTTTATCAGTAAAATTTCCGCTAACTATAACATGTGTGAAACCTATGGTTTTTTCAGTGAATATATATATATATATTCACTGAAAAACCATAGGTTTCACACACGTTATAGTTACGAATTAGCATTTAAAAAACCTTGCCAATTCACTTAAAAAACCATAGGTTTCACACATGTTATAGTTAGCTGGACATTTCACTCGTAAAAAACCAATGAAATTCCCCCGTTATAGTTACTGCAGGCAACTATAACTCACGCCAGTAGGTAGTTATAGTTACAACTTAGTTTCCATAGGAAAAGCATTTTTTGATTTGCTAATAACTTTGGCGTTGTTTGACGAATCTTCCTGACATTCTCCAATAAAAAAGTCTATCCAGATCAGCTCCTATCCTGAAGGTTTGGGGGTGATTCATAAAGCGGGGGCTGAGAAAAAAGGGGGGTCCCAAAAGTCGTTTTCTCCATTTTAATTTCCATAGGAAATTTGGCGGCGAGCTACAGCTCAAACTGCTGAACGGAATTACACCAAATTTGGCAGAAAGGTAGAGCTTGGTCCAGAAAGCAACCTTTTTACTAAATGGTGTAAATTAGTTCAGTAGTTTTTGAGAAATTCAAAAAATAAGAGTGAAAAAATCATTTTCCCATAGGAAACTTTGTGCAAGGCTACAGCCGAAACTAATGAATGAAATTACTCCAAATTTGGCAGAAAGGTAGTGCTTGGGTCACTGAGAAATTAGAAGAATAAAAGTTTTGATATCTGGGTGGAGCCTAAGTCCTGTGCGCGAGCTTCACTGTGATTGGCTGCCAGCACTCAAAACCAGGAAGTGTTGGCAGCCATCTTGTGGCTCGGTAGAAGCGAGTCACCCGAAAACTGAGAAACAAAGGTATAAAACAAGAGAAGGGGGCAGGGTAGAAACACCCTGACCCCCTAGGCCTGCTCAGGGGGTCCCAGAAGGACCCCCAGGGCCAAAAAAAAGAGCAATTGGCGCAGGGGTCGCGGGTTCTCGCATTTTTATTTTAAACAGGCCCCTGGGTGGACTAGGTCTCGGGGGTATTTGTTAAAAAAATAATAGTGGGGGCTCGCTGGGGCCCACGCAGTCCTAGGGCTTCAGTTTTGTTAAAAAAAATAATAGCGGGGGCTCGCTGGGGCCCCCGCAGTCCCGGGGCTTCACTCATGTTGGGAGGGGGGTGCAGTAGGCTGTGGAAATTGGTCCCGGGGGTATTTGTTAAAAAAATAATAGCAGGGGCTCGCTGGGGCCCCTGCAGTCCCGGGGCTTCACTCATGTTGGGAGGGGAGTGCGGTAGGCTGTGGAAATTATATTGGGAAAACAACAATGCGCCGTATTGCGGCATTTCTTTAATATAATGTGGAATAATGTTTATTTATTAGGCAGTGTTCATTTTTGTTACGGATAGAGTCACTTTGTTACAAGTAATTTATTAATATGTGGGAGGGCGTGTTCTGTATGTGTGAGCGGAACAAAATTAATGCTTAATTGGCTGAGGTGTTCCATCAACAAGCTTAATGTTCATTGGGTGTGAACCATCGAAAGTAGAAGTTTTTTCTGCCATTCACTTCTCCTCCGCAGAGTAGCAAGGACATCTAATTGGCTTACATGTTGTAAGGAGGACCTTCCTGAGCATAATGTTGATTGGTTGCGAACTATTGAAAGTAGAAGGGTTGCTAGGTGTTCCCTTCTCCTCCGCAGAGTAGGAGGGACATCTGACTGGCTGACATGTTCTAGGAAGAGCTTCCAGAGCTTCATGTTGGTTGGTTGCGAACTATTGAAAGTAGAAGTGTTGCCAGCATTCACCTCCTCTCCGCGGAGTAGGAGGGACATCTGAGTGGCTGACGTGCTTTAAGGAGGAGCTTCCACAGCTTAATGTTGATTGGTTGCGAACTATTGAAAGTAGAAGTGTTGGCAGACACTCACTTCCGCTCCATGGAGTAGGAGGGACATCTGATTGGCTGACGTGTTCCAAGGAGGACTTTCCTAAGCTTAATGTTGATTGGCTGTAAACCGTTGAAAGTAGAAGTGTTGTCAGCGATTCCTTCCCTCTCCGCGGAGTATTAGGGACATTTCATTGGGTAACGTGTTCTAAGCGGGACCTTACGAAGCTTAATGTTCATTGGCTGTGAAGCATTAAAAGTGGAAGTGTTGGCAGCCATTCCCTCCTCCTATGCAGAACAACATGGACATTTATTGGCTAAAGTGTTCCGAGCACAAGTTTGCTCCTTATTGGGTGGGAACGGTTCACTGTAGTCAGTCATTTTGTGATGCACTTCTAAAGGAGTACGGGAAAACAAAGTAGTAGGGGGAGGGTAGGAACACTATTAACTCTGTACAGTGGTCACAAGGTGGTGGACAGGGATTGTGAAGGTAAAAAATGTTTTTTATATGTTTTAAGGGCCATTTATATAATTGCCGTGGGGTGTACAAATCGCGGCGGAAAAATGACAGTGTCTTGTGGTCCTTTTTTTATCAAGTTTGCGGGTGGGATACTTCCCAGGAGCACTATTTACTTATAATGTGGTGTTTACTTTTCTGATGGGGAGGTGTGGTTGCGCAGCAAAAATTTCAGTCTAGGTTTGAAACAGTTTTTATTTACAAATAAACTTTTTTCAGAAACTGACGCTGTATATATCAAAGGGGTGACAAATAAAAATGGAATTTCATAAAATATCAGTTAAGCGTGGCCACACCCTCCTTTTTTCTGCTATAGTTTGTAAAAGTGTTGCCCCCTATTCTTGATAATGTAAGAGGGCATCAGTTACTTTTAGATAAAGTAGAATAGAAGTGCTACAAAAAAACACTCCCGCACTATATTATCTGAGGTCATAAGAACAAGTAAAAAACAGTTAAACACAAAGGACTTCATATTACATAGAAATGTATGCATTATCATTTTTCAAATTTGTATTTTGTAGAATGCGGGTACGTTCTGTCGTAGTGCTTAGAGGTCTCACACTGTTCCGCTAACAAATCACATACTCATTTAAGAATGTATAGGATAGTACTATAATAATATACAGTACTGGTCCTATATATTCTATAGGGAGAACGTGAATAGGAACCGGAACTGAGAAGAATAGAATTTAGACAATAACATTCAGAAATGTAGGGTTTATCAAATATTTAAAGTAACAAAGTATGTATGAAAGCTATATTTTTTTTATACTGCAATTTCGTAAAAAAATATCTAATCAAGTACGTTCTAATGTTTCGTAAGCTGTATTACAGATGGCGCATACAAATCTCCAATTCCTCTTCTGTAACAAAAGGACAGTCTATTACAATATAACGAATGACACCGTTGTTACACAAAAAAGGAAAGGAAAATAAAGTTATCTATAGAACAGAAGATTCATAACGAAATACTTTTGAGTGGTAATTATTTTCTGAGCTTCTTTTCTCCGGGACGTCGAAAAGTTTGATCTTCGTGGCAACGGGTCATAAACTCTTCTGAGATCATTATGACTGTGAAAATTATAATATACATATTCACAGTATATGATCAAAAGGGGGGAACAGACTAAAAACCAGAAGCTGGTGACGTTGGTTATATATCTTTACTCTTTGTGCCGACGGGTCATGAACTCCACTGAGATCACCATGACTGTTCATATTATAATATACATATTAACGGTATATGATCCCTAGGGGAAAACAGACTAACAACTGGAAGGTGGTGACGTTGATTGTAAATGTTTAGGGTTTGCGCCGACGGGTCACCAACACCTCTGAAGCGAAGTACAGTGTCAATATCATAAGATAGAAATTCACAATATATAAGCTCAAAGGAGCCAGAAAAGGAGCAATGTTTGCTGTAATCTGTCTGTTTCTGAAAACAAGCTGCTGACGTTACAGAAAAAAATGGAAAAACATACAATAACACTTTTTTCTAGATATAAATGTTTAAATATTGACAAATAGCCACAAATTATAACTATCTACTATGCCATAATCAAACAACTTACAACTCCGGAATATGTTTTGTTGACGCAAAACAAGAATCTGATGCTAGAAAAGGGAACCTGCATCACAGATTGGGCATGCAGAAATAACTCGCGAAAACGAAACTAATCGTACAATAGGTGTGGTATATATAGTTTTTGGTTGTTGAGTAGTCTATGGTTGTTGAGTAGTCTATAGAAGGAAGATGCGGCTCTGCCCATTTAGATGTCACATTTTACAGTTTACACGTGCTCACGTTTTAACTGTTTAACTTGTGCACGTGTTGGGAAAAGTTACAAAATGTGAAGCTGTAAAAGTTTCGATTCCCATAGTAACACGTATAAGGTCCTTAATATCTACATACGTTGGAGAGTTTAAAAAGTGTTACCTGGTAAACTGTGTCCTTTGCATTCTCATGATTAAAAACATCTAAATAGAAGGCTACCCCTGGAAAGGTGTGCCGGTGCTCAGGGCGTTGGGAAGATTAAGCAAGGTGTTACCCACAGTGAGATAGTGGTGGGCTAAGATGCTGCTGGGCTTTGGAATCGAACTGTGAACGCTGTTGTTCGAAGTCAGGTATTATAGGTGCTGCGTCATACTTTTACCACACTTATATGTTAATTACTGCTAATTAAGTTGAAAACATTGTTAAATTATAAGTAGGGCTCCTTGTTTTCTGTTTTTACTGATTTTTACAGATAAGTACAGACAGAAAAGTATTTATTTTCCTCTCTTTTTTATTTTAAAATGTGGATAAAAACGGAAATTGGGTTATTTTTTGAGCGATTCTAAATGCTGTCAATGATGAGTACCAGGCCAATAGGTCTGTCGTTGTAAAAGTAAAAGGGTAAAAACAATAAAAGACTTTTAGTAAAGAGCCTTAAAGAGCAATATATATGCTCGTATAAGAAAACATCCACATTTTAATATCAAGGTTGTGTATAGTTTATCATCTAAGAGTGTTTACATGACTCAAAACGGTCAGTCCTTCAGCCATGAGTGCATATTTATCAGACAAATAAATGTGGAAATATACTCATTTCAGATTAATTTTTTCACAAAACCCGAAATATATATGGGTAAATACAGATACAATTATTTTTAAAAAAATGGATAAATACAGATGGAAATGCCCCAAAAAAAATACCATAAAACCAGGAGCCATAATTATAAGTTATAAAAGACGACTGTTAAGTTTGTTTTCACTATAAAAAGTATACATTTGTTTTTAAAATTTACTTTAAAAACATTATAGGTTATAAGGATATTGTAGTTAGAAATTGGCATTAAAAAAACCTTTGAAATTCACTGAAAAAAACATAGGTTTCAGGCCAGTTATAGTTAGAAATTAGCATTTAAAAAACCTTAGAAATTCACTGAAAAAAACATAGGTTTCAGGGGTGTTATAGTTAGCTGGACATTTCACTCGTACAAAACCATAGAAATTCCACCGTTATAGTTAGTTCAGCTAACTACAACTCGCGCCCCCGCAGTGCACTGCTTATGACATCACATATTACATCATTCATGGCATGGTCAGTGACATCACTGATGAAATCACTGATGACATCTCAAATGACATCACTGATTACATCACTGATAACATCATCCACGTGATAATCTGATGCACCTCCTCACACCCTAATATAACTTTTGAAACACCGTTCTAAAATACAGACTACCATTTTTGAAACCATAGACACACCAATACCAGTTACTACATACCCACTCACTGATTCCTAGGTCTACACACATATCTACTTATTTACCCATACAACCACTCATACATGCAGTCACTCCTCAATACAACACTATCATATGCAGTCATACACCTATTCAGACAGTCGAATACCACCACTCATCCATGGAGTTACTCACAGACCTAGATATTCATGTAAAGAATCAATCACACTCCCATTTACTTACCTATACAGTTATTCACACACCAACTCACTAATTCATACAGATAGTAGTGCATACTTACTGTCTTATATAATCAGTGATACAAGTACACACTCATTCATACGGCCACTCTTGTAATCACTCACTGTCACATATAGTTATTTATATACACCATCACTCACATAAACTGCCTTTTACATGTGAAGTTACTTACATGTACCACTGAGATCTCCATTCACTCACGAACACACCCATACGCACACTCACCCAGTCATAGAGCTGTTTCTACATGCACTCCTGAACCCATACACCCAGTGAATCAACTAGTCACATATCTATGCACAGTCACACACCTACAACCTACCCACACACACTCAGGCACTGCTACAAATACTCAGGCAAACAATCAATAACCCATATAAACTGTCATGTAGCTACTGACTAACCCATATACTAGCTTACACAACAACAGACACACTGTTTAGTCACTAATGCTTGCATTCAGTAAGACACGTTTAATCAGTGACTTATACAATCAGTCACACACTTCGTAAATCTTTCATCCAGATACGTATACACATACTGATTCTTCAATATACCTTGGCATATAAAACATATTTAAACTTTACAGAAACACACAGTCACTGGATGATGTTATCAGTGATGTCATTTGAGATGTCACTGACCATGTCATGAGTGATGTAACATGTGACAACAGCAGTGTATTGTGGGCGCACGAGTTATAGTTAGCTGAACTAACTATAACGGTGGAATTTCTATGGTTTTGTACGAATGAAATGTCCAGTTAACTATAACACCCCTGAAACCTATGTTTTTTTCAGTGAATGTATATATATATATATATATATATATATATATATATATATATATATATATACATATATATATATATATGTTCACTGAAAAAAACATAGGTTTTAGGGACATTATAGTTACAAATTAGCATTTAAAAAACTCACTTAGACAATCAGTCACGCACCTACCAAATCCTTCATCCAGACACTTATACACCCACTTATTCTTCAATACACCTTGGAATATATTACGGAAGAAATCAAAGTCCAGCAAATCTATATACAATTGGAGAAGTTATATAAGAAAGAACTCTCCAAATGGTGGGAGGCAGAGTCTTTACAAAGATACATAGATGTAGCCCGTGTGCCTCGAGGGCTACGCATATTTACTATCCCCACCTATGAGGACCCTGATCCGGAGATGCTGGAGGAATGGTCGAATAATTCTGCTGCCTGTTCCATCACTATGATGCGTATACTAGTTAAATTTGCATTAAAAGATCGGAGCAAATTGTTGGCTGAGATTGACCAACTATCAGCCGAACTGGAAAAATTGGTGGCCAAAGAAACACTAGAAATCTTTATGAAAGCCCTATTACAACGTATGGACAAGTTAGAGGAAGAGATTACGGCCAAAAAGCAACGTAAATTCTTAAGAGATTTTAAGGATTATCAATCAGGCCGGACTCTGACTTTTCATAAAAAATACGATCACATGTTCGACACAAATGGGTTAGTGTCCATGCCACCACCAACAGCATCAGTTAATGTAGACATTATTGAGAGCGATGTCTCAGACGGCAGCTTACCGGATATACCTATGGCAGTGGCTGGCAGCTTGGTGAGTCAAGATCTTCCAAAAAAGCGAATTTTTTAGCCCAGTTCCAGATGCTAAATCAGGGACGGACAGAGCAATATCAAGACCAAACTGGTCAGAGAGGCAGAGGGCGAGGCGGCAGAGGAAGAACCAGAGGAACAAACAGGCCAAACAGAGGAGCAAGAAAAGAAACAGGAAGCCCAATGGGAATGATGACAAGGGGCAAGAAAGTTCAACAATGACTGTCATCAATCTATCTGAACGAATCCTGTCTGAAGATGAGAAAGATCTCCTTGGTCTAGGTTTGTCCTTTTGCCCTACCTCCAATTTTAATTTTGTTCAGACAAGAATTGATCTATTTTACTTTTCGCGCAAATTGAAACTAAAAAAATGGTTTGAGACCAAACATAGTAAGACCGATATAACACCTGCGATTGTGCCGTTGAGTAATCTCAATGTTGATGATATTGAAGTCCTACATGCATTATCAACTATGTCTAATTCAGATGATTGTAATGTTGAGTCTTGTTTGAATTTGGATGAGTTTGCTATTGATACTAACATCAATCTAGGCAGTCATTTTAAACCTAAATCTGTGTTTCTACCGATTATTGAGTGTGACGCCATTGAAGTATTTGAGAGAGGTGTCCTAAATGATTTAAAGAAACTAAGATACGGTAGAATTCCAGCTTGTGAGAAAAATCTCAATTGGCGACAAATACAGGCATTGCAAAAATTGAAGGCTGACAATACCATCGTTGTTCGGCAATCAGACAAGGGAGGTAATGTCGTTATTCAGGACAAACTAGCTTATCTGCGTGAAGGTTTCAGACAACTAAAAGACCAGACGTGCTATGAGGTTTCCGACAGGAAGGCCATAACATTGTCCAATACTAAGTATGGAGAACTTCTAATAGAATGGAGGGAAAAAGGGTTACTCGAATGGGAGGAATTTAACTACCTGAGATGTCCTCATCCTCAGACTCCTGTGCTATATTTACTCCCTAAGCTGCACAAGGACCCCATTAACCCGCCGGGCAGACCTATAGTTTCTTCTATTGGGTCTTTGTTGGAAAATACTTCCCGCTATATCGATCACTATTTAAGATCATATGTAGTTGCTTTGCCGGCTTATGTACGTGACACCACCCACTTTCTGACCATCATCGATGGGATACATTGGGAACCTGATTATATTCTGGTTACCTGTGATGTCGGCAGCTTGTATACAAGCATACAGCATCAGTTGGGTTTAAGGGCCGTGCAACACTTCCTCAAAGCCCGTTCTATTTCTCTCCTACACCATTCTGAAATGATCATGGCTATGATCGAATTTTGTCTGACCAATAATTTTTTTCTGTTTGATGGTGTCGTGTATCGGCAGTCGCAGGGCACGGCGATGGGCACCTGCTTCGCCCCCAGCTATGCCAATCTGGTCATGGGCTGGTGGGAGGAGCAGGTGGCCTGGCAGTTGGAAGATTTTTCCAGCTGTGTCCTGTGGCTCCGATATATTGACGACATCTTTTTAATTTGGAAAGGTGACCTCAACTCTGCCAGTGCTTTTGTAGATAAGCTAAATGACAACCCTTACAATTTGGTCTTCACCAAGCATGTTAGTAGAACCTCTGTTGAGTTCCTAGATGTTAGGGTGGAGATCATTGACCAAACCATACACACACATCTTTACCGTAAAAAGACCGCCGGTAACAGCATTCTATGTGCATCAAGCTCCCATCCTCGGAAATTGGTATGCAGCATCCCATATGGGGAATTACTACGCGCGAAGCGCAACTGTAGTACAGAGACCAGCTATCTTAATGAAAAAGCCAATATGGTGCAACGTTTTAGAGACAGAGGCTATCACTCACACACCATCAAAGAAGCTTGTAAAAAAGCTGATGCTGTGGCACGGAACGAGTTGTTACATCCAGCACCACGTGCATCAGAAGTGGAAAGTCTCCGTTTCATAACCACATACTCTGGAAAGGCGCATGATTTGCGCCGTGTTCTGGATAAACACTGGCACGTGTTGATGACTGACAATAACCTTAAAAAACATCTGACGAACCATCCGCAAGTCACTTTTAAGAGAAGCAACTCTCTGAGGGATGAGCTAAGTCCTAATGTTATTACTAGTGACACGACCTTAAAAAGTAGTGGCAGGCCAGGATTCCGTTGTTGTAAAAACTGCAAGGCTTGCAGATACAGTGTGGACTGTACGGAGGTACAATTCAGCAGCATGAGTCAAAAATTTAAGATCAAAAAAGCTCTCACTTGCAATACTATGTATTGTGTTTATGCACTAGTATGTCCTTGTAATAAGGCATACATTGGTAGCACCATTCATCGTGCAAAAAAAAGAGTGCTAGAACATGTAAGGGCACTGCGCCATAACAATAAACAATACCCTGTGGCACGACACTTTTTCGAGCAACATGCCCAAAATGAACGGCTTCTTAAAATGGTGGTATTAGATGCTGTTACTGATACTGTACGTGGAGGGAACAAAGTACTTCATTTAAGACAATTGGAGTCCAGATTTATTGTGGACTTCGAGACTATGTTTCCAAAAGGGTTGAACTCAAGTGAGGAGCTATCTGTACATCTGCACAACTAAAACTGTTATTATTATATTGTTATTACTGAGGCTAGAATTATGTGTTATTAAATCTGTTTTTGTTTTGTTCTATTATGTTTTTCAGGGAGTGGTACCATTATTATGCTGAGGCCTTCTGATGAACTTGAAATTCGTATCAAGCTTAAGTAAATTATTTATAGCATTGTATTTTTCTTTTGCCCACTGGGGCTATATATGTAGGAGGAATTGTGCATATCGATGACTGTAATTGATACAGTAATAGAGATTTGCTTAGTAGGCAAGTAATTTTTGTATGAAGGTTTCTAGGTTTCAAAACCTGTGTTTTGCCCACTTGGGCTATATTAACGCATTGTGTTTGATGTATATTTTTATACGTCTTTTGGTATGATATGGGGTATGATTTGCTTTTCACATTCATTGAAAATAGTATTGAGCTGTGATAATGAAAGTCAATCACTGTCGCTTTATTTATTTACAATTTTTGTAGTGTTATCTCACATTACAGGTTTTTTGAATGAATTTTGCACCAGGCAAAGATGGCCGCCATATTACCATTTCCCTGTACCATTATGTGGTTTAGTTGAGTCTGTTGTCTATTTTGCGCTTAATCAATTGTATTTAACTTTATTCAAACAGTATTTTCTTTGACGTGAACAAGGCGAAAGCTGAAACGCGTTGTTGTGTGCAGTCTATTAAACAAGCTTTAGAACTGCAAATCTCCTGGGAGTCCGTGTTTGCTTTTGCATAAAGAAAAGTTTGGAGTTTTATATATATATATATATATATATATATATATATATATATATACATATATATATATATATATATGTTCACTGAAAAAAACATAGGTTTTAGGGACATTATAGTTACAAATTAGCATTTAAAAAACTCACTTAGACAATCAGTCACGCACCTACCAAATCCTTCATCCAGACACTTATACACCCACTTATTCTTCAATACACCTTGGAATATATATATAAAAGATATTTAAACTTTACAGAAACACACATTCACTGGATGTTGTCATCAGTGGTGTCATTTGAGATGTCATCAGTGATGTTACTGACCATGTCATGAATGATGTAATATGTGACATAATCAGCAGTGCATTGCGGGGGCGCCAGTTATAGTTAGCGCAACTAACTATAATGGTGGAATTTCTATGGTTTTATATGAGTGAATGTCCAACTACCTATAACGTCCCTGAAACCAATGGTTTTTTCAGTGAATATATATATATATATATATAATATATATATATATATATATATATATATATATATGCGTGTGTGTATATATATATATATATATATATATATACACATATATCTATATATATATATATATTTATATACATATATATATATGTATATTAACTTAAAAAACCACAGGCCTTGTTATGAAACGCGTCATGGCAGCCACTGGCCTGAACGACACAACATGCTCTTATTTCTAAATAAAGCACACGTTTCATAAAAGGCTTCTGGAGCGTCTGTGGTCTGTACCTTGTATGCCCTGCGGTGGTGATGTCGGGCTGAGGATTGTTACTTTATATATATATATATATATATATATATATATATATATATATATATATATATATATATATATATATATATATATATATATATATATATATATATATATATGTGGCCCTAATGGACTTCCATTCCCAGCATACACTTGTATTGTTATATGCACTAAACATGCTGCAACCAATAAAAGAAGCGGAGGCTTTTTTTTTTTTTAAAAGGGGCTGTCACTGTGCTGTTTGAACCAAGCCTGTGAAGAAGAGGCCGGTGAGCCTTGAAACGCGTCGGCATTGCATCAATATTGGAGCACAGAGGCAAGTTGATTGAAAGTGCCGGAGGGCAGGCATGTTGTTGTGTGCTGCCTCAAAAGCTGAAAGGCAATTTGTTTATCCACTTACTGCACGGCTGCCGGGCCGTGGGGGCAGGCACCATCACAAGTGAATAGGAAGCTTGAGGCTGAGTGTGGAACTGATTCATGCCGAACAGCACAGCATGCAGTATATGAAGAGTTACTTGCCAATTTGCTCTGGTGCCTACTATAGGAATAAAAAGAGTGTTCTAATACGAACAGTGCATGGAACCTACTTAAGGTAAAAATTAAACTGTGGCCCTAATGGACTTCCATTCCCCGCATACACTTGTATTGTTATATGCACTAAGCATGCTGCAACCAATAAAAGAAGCGGAGGCTTTTTTTTTTTTTTTTTTAAAGGGGCAGTCACTGCGCTGTTTGAACCAAGCCTGTGAAGAAGAGGCCGGTGAGCCTTGAAACGCGTCAGCATTGCATCAATATTGGAGCACAGAGGCAAGTTGATTGAAAGTGCCGGAGGGCAGGCATGCTGTTGTGTGCTGCCTCAAAAGCTGAAAGGCAATTTGTTTATCCATATATACATATATATATATATATATATATATATATATATCTTGAACTCCACTTTCGTCTTTCAATCGTGAAACAGATGGAGCGTGGACCACACAATCAGCGATATAAATTATTAATTTTTCCTCAGCAAAAAGTGAAGCAGCCATTACGCGTTTCAGCCCCGAAGGGCCTTGATCACATGATGCGCTCAACGGGGATCACATGATTTTTAAACCATTTTTTTCCCCCGTGTTGTTTTAAAGTGACAGTGCTTTATGCCCTTTGAATGCCCTGACAAAGATACAAATATCTAAAACAGATACTCTCAACAATTCCACCGACCCGTACTGTTCCATCTACGTTTCTAAAATTATACGTAAATCCAATACAGCCAACTATGTGCAAAACAGTGCAAAACTAAACATATCAGTCTAAATACCTGTAGATTGTACTGTGCAAAGATAACAAACATATCTATTTAATGTTGTTTATCCCGGCTTAAATGCCCCATAAAATACCTGATTCTAAAAAGTCTTTTAAAATTGGTTTACATTAAAAGGTTGTCCAGAATAGTGCTCATTGGCCAAGAGTTATTTTAAGACCACCTTTGATAATCAAACATGTGCAAATTGAGCATTATATTACTGGTCAAAAGATATATGGTATAGATACTTGTCAAGGTTGTGTTGATCTTATGTTGTCAGAGCAAATATGGACTGTAGGGCATTATTCTTTACCTGATAAAAGTGCCTTATGAAGAAAGTGCAAGTGCAAAATTCTCTCTGTTGTGTACGTGAAAAATTGTTTAAAAAGAAAAAAAGGATTAAAAACATGGTCATTGTGTATAAGAACCCTAATAGTTTTAATTTTAGGTGATCTTCAGACGAGCTGCTTGTATGTTCGAAAAAGTTGCCTATTGTTGAAAATATATTGATGGTATAATACCCTGATATCTGCCTCAGTAATTTTATATCCTAGTTGTTCTAAAGATAAGTGTGACGATCTTCAGTCATATTGAGGCCACCAGGGTGTTTGGAGTCTAACTTCAAAATGTATCTGGTTGCCAGCCTGCGCAAAGCTTTCTCCCTGTCACCACCTCTTTTCGTGTTGGGTATTGCATCAATCACATAAAATGTTAAAAACTTGGGATCAGATTGATGACTATCCCTGAAATGGCGGGCCACTGGATATGTTTGATCTGCGTTTTTTATAGCCCGGATATGCTGTAATATTCTCTTATGTCCCAGGAGCTTGGTGCTTCCCACATATCTCAAACTGCAGGGACACACGAGAACATACACAACATGATCCGTCTTACAGGTTAGGGCCTTGTCAATACTGATTTCTTGTGAGCTGAAAGGTGTGATGTACGATGTTAATGCCAGCTTGGCAGGCCTTACATGTTTTATATTTTATAAAGCCCTTTCTGCTTGAGAGCCAATTACCCTGTGGTTTTTCAATTGGATTGTTCTGCACTAGTTCATCCTTCATCGAAGGTGCTCTACTGTATGTTACTGTAGGTTTTTTGGGCAGCAAATGACCTATCACAGGGTCGTTAATGAGAATAGGCCAGCTTCTTTTGATGATTTGGTATATCTCTTTTTCTTGTTTGCTGTAACCCAGAATTATCCTAAAAATGCCTGTTTGTTTGTTGACGTTTTGGATCTCTTTATTGGTATCGATTGGCAAAGGCTTTACTGATAGTAGTTGAGCCCTGGTATGTTTCATAATTTTTTTTGATTGCCGTCTCAATACATTTTTGGGAGTAACCCCTCTGTAAAAACCTTTCTTTACTTTCTTGCTGTGCAGTATGGAGATCTGTAGGGTTGCTACAAATTCTCCGCAACCTTATCATTTCGTCATAAGGGATGCTCTGGATAAGGTGTCGAGGATGGGTACTGGAAGCATGTAAAACGGAGTTTCCCACTGTTGGTTTTCTATATGCTTTGGTTACCATTGCCCCATCCTTAATGTATACCTCAACGTCTAAAAATATGACTTTTTCAGGGTTTATATGTGCAGTGAATTCCAAATTAAGATCGTTAACATTGAGATTGTTGACACATTTTTTAGCTTCTTCTGCAGTGCCATCCCAAATTACGAACAAGTCATCAATGTATCTCAACCAAAGTTTTAAATTTTTACGTAAAATGGGCTCATAGTCAGTCTTTAGGACCAGCTCCTCCCACCAGCCCATGTGCAAGCAGGCGTAGTTGGGGGAAAAGCTGGCCCCCATAGCTACTCCGCGAAGTTGTTGAAATAAAGTACTTTGGAATAGAAAGATATTGTTATACAAGCAGTATTCAATCATGTGGATCAGCATTTTACTATGTTGTTCTTGTTCTATGGGTCTCCTGTTAAGGTAATGTTGGATAGCCATTGTCCCATCTTTATGATTGATGCTTGTGTACAATGATGTAATGTCCATTGCCAGATAAATTCATTGATTTTTTTAAAGAAAATCGCTGGTGTCTTGAAGGTAGGAGGGCAGTCCTCGAACACGTTCCTGCAAGAAATAGTCAATGTATTGTGATGTTCTTTCCATTAGACTGTTATGTGCAGAAATTATGGGTCTTCCAGGCGGTTTGACAGGATCTTTGTGTAGCTTGGGAATGAAATAGAGGACGGGAGTTGTTGGAGTGTCATTTTAAAGGAATTTATATTCATCCATAGAAATAAGCCCCACGCTTTTCCAAGCCAATAGTTTTGTATAGTATACATTGTATGTTGATTTTAAAGTCAGAATGTCACTTCGACCATAACAGTTACGATCTGATAGCTGTTTCATGGCTTCTTCAACATATTGTGCTTTTTCCCAAATTACAAGGTTGCCCCCCTTGTCAGCGTTTCTTATGATTATCTGTGGATTTGTCTTAAGTTTCTCCATGTGCTGATGGTACTGTATTTCTTGTTTGTTCATTTTATTTTTTATTGTATGTCGCACTTTGTGGTTGAGAGATTTGATGCCCGCCGTGACCTGTTCATGGAAAATATCAATTGAATCTCTGATTGCTATTGGAGTAAATGTTGATTTGGGTTTGAATAATGTGCTCTCATTTGTTTTGTTGTCAAATCCGGTATCTTGTTTGCTAATAGTAGAAGCCAAAGCTGTGTCATTCTCCAGATTTTCTTGGGCCAATTCTTCCAGATTTCTTAGGATGGGGATATCTGTTCCGGTAAGATTGAAGGGAGGCGATGCTGGTTGATCGATGATTGCACCTTCCTTGTGTGTCATTTGTTTAGGTTTTTTGTTTAACATGTGAAATTTCTTTAGTTTACATTTTCGTACTCCTTTAAAGATATCGATTCTTGTTGTTGCATAATTGAATCTATTTCTTGGACAGTACGATAGACCCAGAGACAGAATCCTTTTTTCCGAGTCAGTCAATTTGATGTTAGATAAATTGATGACGGTATTGTTTTGCCCATTTAATTTTTTTGTTTGCGCTTCCATTTCCTTACATTCTGCCTTTTCTGATCTCCATTTTCTTGCATGTCTCCTCTCCCTTCTCTTGATTGTGCTGGTCTTCCTTGTTGTAGTTGCTGCTGGGTTCTTGGGCGGAGTGTTTGTCGTCGCTCTTCGCATAAAAAACCAACTTCTTGCTCTAGTGAGTGTTTAGCTGGAATCTGCAGACCTCTAACATTTCTGGTCTACTGTTCAGTTTCGCTTTCAATAGCAGAACTTAATTCTGAGGTAGAGGGATCATCTAATGTTGCTCTGTTAGAGCCTGAGTCGGCTTTTGATCTTGCTGTGTAAGTTTCAGTCCCTTTAGATCTTTTGAGAGAGTCATACTTCTGTGCAAATGTAAAAATGCGTCCGCATTCATAATCAGCCTTATCTCGAAGGAACTTAAATGTCTTTCGTTCCCTTATCTTTTCCTCTTCCTTTCGAAGACGCTTCATCATTTCTGCTCTTGATTTGGATTCATCTTCACTTTGATTTAAGTTGTTTATTTCTATGTTGATTTTTTCAATCTGTTCTTGTGTCTTTAGACGATCAACTTCCGCATATTGCATATTTAACTAAAATCACTACTAATCTTCTGGATGACTCAAGATTAGTCTCCGCCCACTCCTTCATCATTTTGGGATCTGGAGTTTCATAGCTGGGGGCTATTAATATTCTTAGTCCCCGTGGGATTCTCCCAACATCCAAGTATCTTTGGAGGGATTTCCCCTCCCACCACTTGCTTTGTTCGCTTTTCATCAGCTTTTCCAAACTGCGCATTTTATCTTTGAGGCTGGTAGCCGTGTTATTTATTGATGTTCCCTGGGATGTTATATTTGTATTTGGGCTTCGTGCATCGTCGAACATTTCTAAAGCAGCCGTCTCCCGATCACAGAGCGCGTCAGCTGACATTTTTGCTGTATGAGGATGTATGGTAGTCAATGATATGGGACTCGTTATACTGGGAATCAAAACTTCGCTGTTTGCAGACAATTAATTGTTCCCGTACTCCCGGTCCATATATATATATTCACTGAAAAAAACATAGGTTTAAGGGACGTTATAGTTAGAAATTAGCCTTTAAGAAACCTTAGAAATTCACTGAAAAAAACACAGGTTTCAGGGACTTTATAGTTAGTTGGACATTTCACTCGTACAAAACCAGAAAAATTCATCTGTTATAGTTAGTTCAGCTAACTATAATTCGTGCCTCCGCAATGCACTGCTGATGATGTCACATATTACATCATTCATGACATGGTCAGTGACATCACTGTTGACATCTCAAATGACATCACTGATGACATCATCCAGCGACTGTGTGTTTCTGTAAAGTTTAAATAAGTTTTATATATATATATAGGCCAAGGTGTATTGAAGAATGAGTGGGTGTATAGGTGTCTGAATGGATGATTTAGTAGGTGCGTGACTGACTGTATAAGTACGTGATTAAATGTGTCTTATACTGAATGCAAGGGTTAGTGACTGATACAGACTTTCACACCGTTTAGTTTGTCAGTTGGTATGTAAGCAGTTGCATGGGTTGGTGAGTAGCAAATGAGGGTCTATATGGATTATTGATTGGTTGTCTGAGTTTCTGTATGTGTGCCTAAGTGTCTGTGTGGGTGGGTGGGGGTGTGACTCTGTGCATAGATGTGTGAGTGGGTGATTCACTGGGTGTATGGGATCAAGAGTGCATCTATGAAGGGCTGTATTGGTGGGTGAGTGTGTGTATTGGTGTGTTAGTGAGTGAATGGATGCATCAGTGGTACATGTGTGAGTAACTGCATATGTGAAAGGCAGTATATGTGAGTGTTGGAGTATGCAAATCACTATATGTGAGAGTGAGTGATTGTGAGAGTGGCTGTATGGATGAGTGTGTGCTTGTATTAGTTATTGTATAAGAGTGTAAGTATGTGTTAGTATATGTTTGAATAAGTGAGGTGTAGTGTGTATAACTGTATATGTGAGTAAATGGGAGTGTGATTGATTCTTTGCATGTCTGACTAGGCGTGTGAGTAACTCTATGGATGAGTGGCAGTGTGTGAGTATCTGTATAGATATGTGAGTGCATATGATAGTGCCGTATGGATGGTGACTGCATGTAAGAGTGACTGTATGGGTGAATGAGTGGATGTGTGTGTAGACCTAGGAATTAGTGAGTGGGTATGTACTAACCGGTATTGGTGTGTCTATGGTTCCGAAAATGGTAGTCTGTATTTCAGAGAGGATGTATCAAAGGTTACATTAGGGTATAAGGAGGTGCATCAGATTATCACATAGATGATGTCATCAGTCAATCAATCAATCAATCAGGTGTTTGTTAAGCATGACTACTCACCGTAAGGGTCTCAAAGTGCTGGGGGGGGGTCGCAGGTTCCAGTCCATCAAGGAGGGGGTCTGTTGAAGAGCCAGGTTTTGAGGTTTCTTGCGAAGATGGGGAGCGATGTTATCTGTCTGAGGTGGAGCGGAAAGTCGTTCCAAGCTCTGGCCGTGCAGAAGGAGAAGGAGCGGTCTCCCGATCTGGTCTTTCTGGTGCGGGGGACCACGGCGTAGGAGAGCTGGGCTGATCGTAGGGTCCTTTGAGGAGCGTGGAATTTGAGTCGCCTGTTCAGGTATGCTGGTCTGGTGACGTGGAGGGCCTTGTGAGGGTGGGTTAGCATCTTGAAGGTGATTAGCTTCGATGGGGAGCCAGTGGAGTATGTGCAGGTGCTGGGAGATGTGGCAGTGTCTTGGCAGGTTGAGGACCAGTCATGCGGCGGCGTTTTGGCCATTCTGTAGCTTCTAGCTCTGTAGTGTTGTCATTAGTGATGTCATTTTAGATGTCATCAGTGATGTCACTGACTATGTCATGAATGGTGTAATATGTGATGTCATCAGCAGTGCATTGCGGCGGCGCAAGTTATAGTTAGCTGAACTAACCATTAATGGCCAAATTTCTCTGGTTTTGTGAAATGTCCAACTAACTATAACGTCCCTGAAACCTGTGGTTTTTTCAGTGATTTTCTAAGGTTTTTAAAATGCTAATTTCAAATTATAATGTCTCTGAAACCTATGGTTTTTTCGGTGAATTTCAAAGGGTTTTTAAATGCTAATTTCTAACTATGCCTACAAAGGTAGGACATGTGCAGAAAGAAGCAAGAGATGTTTACAAAGAACCAACAGAGGAGCAGAAAAAGGCCTTGTTGCGAATTCATCCTGTGTCCCCAACTTTTTTCTGATGGGTACTGGTGGTAACTGACTCAGACTAACCAGGCCTGGAGCCAGTGCTATGCTGAAAGACACTTAGAATACAGTGGTAACACCTACATACACTAGGGTACACTATGGGTTGGGGTACCCCTGTGATTTACATGACCTCCCCTGTATGGCTTTAGTACATAATAGGGCAGAGGGATTAAAAATACCACTAACTAAGAGGTGCAGAAGGAGGCAAGAGAAGTACAGAAAAAAGCAACCCAGGTGCCGAAATAGGCAAGGGAGGTGCAGAAAAAAGCAAGTGAAGTGCAGAAAGAGGCAAGTGAGGTGCTGAAAGAAGGAAGAGAAGTCCATAAAGAGGCAAGAGAATTGCTGAAAGAAGCAACAGAGGTGTAGAAAGAATCAAGAAGCACAGAAAGAGGCAAGTGAGGTACAGATAGAAGCAAGAGCAGTGCAGAAAGAACCAACAGAGGTGCAGAAAGAGGGAAGAGGGGTGGAGAGAGAGGCAAGAGGGTTGCTGAAATAGGTATGGTGGGTGCACAAAGAAGCAAGAGAGGTACAGAAAAAGGCAGGAGCAGTGAAGAAAGAAGGAAGAGACGTGCAGAAAAAGCCAAGAAAAGTGCAGAAAGAGGTGCATAAAGAGACAACAGGGGTGCAGAAAGAAGAAGACAGGTGCAGAAAGAAGCATGGAAAGTGCAGAATGAAGCAACAGGGGTGCAGGAAGAGGCAAAGGAAGTGCACAAAGAGGCAAGAGAATTGCTGAAAGAAGCAACAGAGTGGTAGAAAGAAACAAGAAAAGTGTAGAAAGAGGCAAGTGAAGTGTAAAAACAGGCAGGAAAGATACAGAAAAAGGGAAGACGAGTGCAGAAAGGGACAACAGGGGTGCAGAAAGAGGACACAGATGTGAAGAAAGAGAGAACAGAGGTGCAGAAAAAGCCAAGAAAAGTGCAGAAAGAGGTACGTAAAGAGACAACAGGGATGCAGAAAGGAGCAAGACAGGTGCAGAAAGAGGCAAGAGAAGTGTAGAAAGGAGTAAGTGAGGTGCAGAAAGCCAACAGAGGTGCAAAAAGGGGCAAGAGAGGTGCAGAAACAGGCAAGAGAATTGCTGAAAGATGCAACAGAGGTGTAGAAAGAAGCACGAAAAGTGCATAAAGAGGCAAGTGAGATACAAAAACAGGCAGGAAAGTTACAGAAAGAGGGAAGACGAGTGCTGAAAGAGACAACAGGGTTGCCGAATGATGCAAATGAGGTGCAGAAAGAGGCAACAGATGTGCAGAAAGAGGGAAGAGAGGTGCAGAAAATGCAAGAAAAGTGCAGAAAGAGGCAATAGAGGTACATAAAGAGACAACAGGGGCGCAGAAAGAAGCAAGACAGGTGCAGAAAAAAGCATGGAAAGTGCAGAATGAAGCAACAGGGGTGCATAAAGGAGCAAGAGAAGTGTAGAAAGGAGCAAGTGAGGCACAGAAAGAGCCAACAGAGGTGCTGAGCTTAGCCTCGCCCCTCACGTAAGGTTTAATTAGGTTCCCGCCTCTGGCCAGGCACTCACACTCAGTGCGTCCTCGACTGCAGCAGGCTTCACTCTGCTCCTCAAGCCACAGAACTTAAGCTGACCTGGGACCGGCAAATTAAGTAAGTGCCTCTCTCCGCCTTCCCACACTCTATTACTTTCAGTGCTCCGGTTTATGGATTTAATTAATCATGACCGGTTCTGGTTTCTCTACAGACACCCGACCCAGCGCTCCATTGTAGAAACAGACCATGCTGTTTCACCTCCGTAATTTAGCTTTTCAACAGATACTCGACCAAACGCACCACTGTGATAACAGATTGAATTAATTCACTTCTTTATGTGAGAATCTGCCTTAGTGTCACCACATCATGTGTCCCAAATGCTGGTGAGGCATCCGGTTAATTAACCAATTTCTCTCCACTCCCGGTCATTCCCCTTCAGCTCAGCACACTTACACGATGGGTTCCATCAGCTGATCCCCCCCAAAATCAAGACAGACCTAGTAAGTTATATTCCAGCCTTAGCACACTTGGCCATCGTGTTTCTACATAAATTTACATTGACCGTGCTATTTTTATTATAGATCACAGCCAACAGGGGACCCCCCCACCCACCTTGTGGTTTCTTCACGATTCGGCCACACTTGGACTGGCTTCACGCCCTAGCACCTTCTCCGAACTGATTACCTCATCCGGCGCCTTTTTCATTATCTGTCTTCACCAGGAACTTCCTGGTCTCAGTAAGTTATACTCCTGTTTCCCAGCCGCGTCACGCTCCAGCGCTACCTGATTCCTTAATTCTTTTCTCCAGTTGTCCTCTATGCATGGCCTTGGCTCCTCTCTTAAAAAGTCTGATTACTCTTTACTATGTGCAACCTCATACATAACTATGGAATTTACTTTACTTTCTCCACCTGTAGTGCGCTCCTTTTTTCAAACACAATTGCTTGGTGCCCATCACTATTGAATTGCCCAGACCTTGACTGACAACATGCATTGTATATATTTATTTTAATAATTGTTCCATTTAGTATTTGCCCACTGGGAGCACTTACTCACGAATAAATAGCAGTAATGTATATAGTTTATGTATAGTTACAGGGATCATATTATAACGTAATATCATTCTTTTAGATTCAGATTGCTCACCTACTGTATGTCCTGAAGATGATTTCAAGTATCTGAGATCGAAACGCCGTCGACCCTCTACAACAGGAACTCCTTACATTATGTAAACTCCTGAATACTATGACAACTAAATTCCTTTAAAATAAATAACAGTTTTACCTGACTTATATGTCCCCTTGTACATTACTTACCGCTCCCAGTGAGATTAATTATCACTCTCAAATCTCTCATAGTGTCTCCTTTGAGGCCAGTATTGTTTTCACGGACATTTGGGCCACAACAGAACCATTGTTTCCCCTAAGCATCTCTCCCGGCGGCAACAACCTGGGAGAGTACTGTCCGGGCCTCCTCCGAACACTGAGGTAGCACCTGCGCAACCGTATCCCACACAGAGTGGGAATAACGGCCCAACAGACATGCAGTGTTTACCGACCGCAGTCCCAAACTGGTGGAAGAGAAAATTTAGCTTTTTGGATTCCCATTCCGGTGGGGCGGTATGGAACGCGCTCTGGGAAGTAGAGGCTTGGACCACCAAGCTCTCAGGGTTGGGGTGTTGGGAGAGGAAAGTGGGGTCGCCCTGAGCTGGGCGGTGGCGTCAGGCAATCATCCTATCCACGGGAGCCCCCGTGTTGGGCCTGAACCAAGTGCCCAAAAGGATGTCAGTAAGTGGATCATTAAATGGCAGCAGGGGCTCCGAAGAGCTCGGTGCCGGCTAAAGCACTTCCGTCAGGAGGTTAGTCCTGATCGCCACTGTAGGTAGCTCAAGGTTGAGAGCCTCAGCCACCCTACGCAACACCACTGCGTATGACGCTCCCTCCACCACAGCCACGGTAGGAGGAGACAACATGCCAAGGTCAGGGGAAGTGGCCAAACCACTGGCATCCCCCAGTTCCTCTCTCCAGCCCTGTTCATCTTCTAACTGGGCAGTCAGAGGGTCAACTGACCCCTCCCAGTCCTCCTCATCATCCTCTGGGTTCCACTCCCCACGATAAGGGACCTCAGGAGTGAACAGGGGCAGAAAAACTCCTCCCGACGCTGGGTCCAGTGTTGGGCGATACCGGTCAGACTCTGGAACCACGTCTGGGAGGTAGCCGGGGTCGAGTGCGGTAGCGATGCCGTAGGAAATGGTGCCAGTGGAGGTGACGTGAGGTCATCTGACGTGAGGTCAACCGGCGTCGGTCCAGATCCAAGCCTGGATCAAAGGGGGGCCATCTAAGCCGAGGCCGAAGCCACCGGCAGAGAAGGTCTAGGCCCCCAAACCGTGTCAGCAGGGCCGAAAGGCGCATCAGCGGGATCGGGTCACCCAAAGATGGCATGCATCGCCTCGTAGAATGTACAAAGCTGGGCGGGAGTCGCTCTGGGTACCAGAAAGGGAGGGAAGCGTGGAGTCGACTCCTCCGGCTCTGCATGTGAAGCCGTGGTAGGGGTACCACCCTCACCACCGTCGGATCAGCTGACCGACGGGAAGACGTCGAAGAGCGACGATGCTTCTTCGACTTCTTCTTGTGCTTCAAATTATCTGACCCTGAGTGCGAAGACTTCAAAGACTTGGAGGAATGGTGATGGCTCCGTGCCTAGTCCCTCGACCTCCCTCGCGACCGGGACCGCGAACGGCATGGAGACGACTGCCGGCGTTCAAGAGGCTTTCGGGACCTCTCCTGCAAAGCCTTCGGAGCCATGGACCAGCAGCCGGAGCACGACTTGGGGTCGTAGTAGCGCTCCAGACAAAAGAGACACACGCGGTGTGGATCTGTAATCAACATCAGTTGGGAACAGGAACCGCAGGCCTTGAAATCGGGCATCCCTGATGTGTACCAGGAGTTGAAGCCTCAAAAAGACGTTGACAAAAGTTGCTCAAAAAGTTCAGTCAAAAATCAACTGAAGTTACTGCTCTTCCCGGATCTGCGCTGGCTGGCGTGGAAAAAGAAAGAACTGATGTCAGTGCACGAGGGCGGCATCTAAGTAGCTGCCGCAACATCATCCCAGTGACCACAATGCCGACGATGGACGTGGAGACGACCGACTCCACCTTCGACACGCAGAGGTACTGCTGACAAAAAAAGTTTCTGGATCCAGTCTGATGCCTGGGGGTAATTCTAAGGTAAGGAATCTATAACTAACGTGTTTCTTTCAGATTTGTTTATCTTCTCTATAATTTCTAAAATAGTCCTGTACATTACAGTCAAGGCTGAGTGCATGAAACTGTGCTATATATAGTTAGAAATTAGCCTTTAAGAAACCTTAGAAATTCACTGAAAAAAACACAGGTTTCAGGGACTTTATAGTTAGTTGGACATTTCACTCGTACACAACCAGAAAAATTCATCTGTTATAGTTAGTTCAGCTAACTATAATTCGTGCCTCCGCAATGCACTGCTGATGATGTCACATATTACATCATTCATGACATGGTCAGTGACATCACTGTTGACATCTCAAATGACATCACTGATGACATCATCCAGCGACTGTGTGTTTCTGTAAAGTTTAAATATGTTTTATATATATATAGGCCAATGTGTATTGAAGAATGAGTGGGTGTATAGGTGTCTGAATGGATGATTTAGTAGGTGCGTGACTGACTGTATAAGTACGTGATTAAATGTGTCTTATACTGAATGCAAGGGTTAGTGACTGATACAGACTTTCACACCGTTTAGTTTGTCAGTTGGTATGTAAGCAGTTGCATGGGTTGGTGAGTAGCAAATGAGGGTCTATATGGAATATTGATTGGTTGTCTGAGTATCTGTATGTGTGCCTAAGTGTCTGTGTGGGTGGGTGGAGGGTGTCACTCTGTGCATAGATGTGTGAGTGGGTGATTCACTGGGTGTATGGGATCAAGAGTGCATCTATGAAGTGCTGTATTGGTGGGTGAGTGTGTGTATTGGTGTGTTAGTAAGTGAATGGATGCATCAGTGGTACATGTGTGAGTAACTGCATATGTGAAAGGCAGTATATGTGAGTGTTGGAGTATGCAAATTACTATATGTGAGAGTGAGTGATTGTGAGAGTGGCTGTATGGATGAGTGTGTGCTTGTATTAGTTATTGTATAAGAGTGTAAGTATGTGTTAGTATATGTTTGAATAAGTGAAGTGGAGTGTGTATAACTGTATATGTGAGTAAATGGGAGTGTGATTGATTCTTTGCATGACTGACTAGGTGTGTGAGTAACTCTATGGATGAGTGGCAGTGTGTGAGTATCTGTATAGATATGTGAGTGCATATGATAGTGCCGTATGGATGGTGACTGCATGTAAGAGTGACTGTATGGGTGAATGAGTGGATGTGTGTGTAGACCTAGAAATTAGTGAGTGGGTATGTACTAACCGGTATTGGTGTGTCTATGGTTCCGAAAATGGTAGTCTGTATTTCAGAGAGGATGTATCAAAGGTTACATTACGGTATAAGGAGGTGCATCAGATTATCACATAGATGATGTCATCAGTCAATCAATCAATCAATCAGGTGTTTGTTAAGCGTGACTACTCACCGTAAGGGTCTCAAGGTGCTGGGGGGGGGGGGTCGCAGGTTCCAGTCCATCAAGGAGGGGGTCTGTTGAAGAGCCAGATTTTGAGGTTTCTTGCGAAGATGGGGAGCGATGTTATCTGTCTGAGGTGGAGCGGAAAGTCGTTCCAAGCTCTGGCCGTGCAGAAGGAGAAGGAGCGGTCTCCCGATCTGGTCTTTCTGGTGCGGGGGACCACGGCGTAGGAGAGCTGGGCTGATCGTAGGGTCCTTTGAGGAGCGTGGAATTTGAGTCGCCTGTTCAGGTATGCTGGTCTGGTGACGTGGAGGGCCTTGTGAGGGTGGGTTAGCATCTTGAAGGTGATTAGCTTCGATGGGGAGCCAGTGGAGTATGTGCAGGTGCTGGGAGATGTGGCAGTGTCTTGGCAGGTTGAGGACCAGTCATGCGGCGGCGTTTTGGCTATTCTGTAGCTTCTAGCTCTGTAGTGATGTCATTAGTGATGTCATTTTAGATGTCATCAGTGATGTTACTGACTATGTCATGAATGATGTAATATGTGATGTCATCAGCAGTGCATTGCGGCGGCGCAAGTTATAGTTAGCTGAACTAACCATTAATGGCCAAATTTCTCTGGTTTTGTGAAATGTCCAACTAACTATAACGTCCCTGAAACCTTTGGTTTTTTCAGTGAATTTCTAAGGTTTTTAAAATGCTAATTTCAAATTATAATGTCTCTGAAACCTATGGTTTTTTCAGTGAATTTCAAAGGGTTTTTAAATGCTAATTTCTAACTATGCCTACAAAGGTAGGACATGTGCAGAAAGAAGCAAGAGATGTTTACAAAGAACCAACAGAGGAGCAGAAAAAGGCCTTGTTGCGAATTCATCCTGTGTCCCCAACTTTTTTCTGATGGGTACTGGTGGTAACTGACTCAGACTAACCAGGCCTGGAGCCAGTGCTATGCTGAAAGACACTTAGAATACAGTGGAAACACCTACATACACTAGGGTACACTATGGGTTGGGGTACCCCTGTGATTTACATGACCTCCCCTGTATGGCTTTAGTACATAATAGGGCAGAGGGATTAAAAATACCACTAACTAAGAGGTGCAGAAGGAGGCAAGAGAAGTACAGAAAAAAGCAACACAGGTGCCGAAATAGGCAAGGGAGGTGCAGAAAAAAGCAAGTGAAGTGCAGAAAGAGGCAAGTGAGGTGCTGAAAGAAGGAAGAGCAGTGCAGAAAGAACCAACGGAGGTGTAAAAAATGGCAAACGATGTGCGGAAACGAGTAGGAGAGGTGCACAATATGGCAAGAGAGGTACAGAAAGAGGCAGGAGGGGTGCAGAAAGAAGGAAGAGAAGTCCATAAAGAGGCAAGAGAATTGCTGAAAGAAGCAACAGAGGTGTAGAAAGAATCAAGAAGCACAGAAAGAGGCAAGTAAGGTACAGATAGAAGCAAGAGCAGTGCAGAAAGAACCAACAGAGGTGCAGAAAGAGGGAAGAGGGGTAGAGAGAGAGGCAAGAGGGTTGCTGAAATAGGTATGGTGGGTGCACAAAGAAGCAAGAGAGGTACAGAAAAAGGCAGGAGCAGTGAAGAAAGAAGGAAGAGACGTGCAGAAAAAGCCAAGAAAAGTGCAGAAAGAGGTGCATAAAGATACAACAGGGGTGCAGAAAGAAGAAGACAGGTGCAGAAAGAAGCATGGAAAGTGCAGAATGAAGCAACAGGGGTGCAGGAAGAGGCAAAGGAAGTGCACAAAGAGGCAAGAGAATTGCTGAAAGAAGCAACAGAGTGGTAGAAAGAAACAAGAAAAGTGTAGAAAGAGGCAAGTGAAGTGTAAAAACAGGCAGGAAAGATACAGAAAAAGGGAAGACGAGTGCAGAAAGGGACAACAGGGGTGCAGAAAGAGGACACAGATGTGAAGAAAGAGAGAACAGAGGTGCAGAAAAAGCCAAGAAAAGTGCAGAAAGAGGTACGTAAAGAGACAACAGGGATGCAGAAAGGAGCAAGACAGGTGCAGAAAGAGGCAAGAGAAGTGTAGAAAGGAGTAAGTGAGGTGCAGAAAGCCAACAGAGGTGCAAAAAGGGGCAAGAGAGGTGCAGAAACAGGCAAGAGAATTGCTGAAAGATGCAACAGAGGTGTAGAAAGAAGCACGAAAAGTGCATAAAGAGGCAAGTGAGATACAAAAACAGGCAGGAAAGTTACAGAAAGAGGGAAGACGAGTGCTGAAAGAGACAACAGGGTTGCCGAATGAAGCAAATGAGGTGCAGAAAGAGGCAACAGATGTGCAGAAAGAGGGAAGAGAGGTGCAGAAAATGCAAGAAAAGTGCAGAAAGAGGCAATAGAGGTACATAAAGAGACAACAGGGGCGCAGAAAGAAGCAAGACAGGTGCAGAAAAAAGCATGGAAAGTGCAGAATGAAGCAACAGGGGTGCATAAAGGAGCAAGAGAAGTGTAGAAAGGAGCAAGTGAGGCACAGAAAGAGCCAACAGAGGTGCTGAGCTTAGCCTCGCCCCTCACGTAAGGTTTAATTAGGTTCCCGCCTCTGGCCAGGCACTCGCACTCAGTGCGTCCTCGACTGCAGCAGGCTTCACTCTGCTCCTCAAGCCACAGAACTTAAGCTGACCTGGGACCGGCAAATTAAGTAAGTGCCTCTCTCCGCCTTCCCACACTCTATTACTTTCAGTGCTCCGGTTTATGGATTTAATTAATCATGACCGGTTCTGGTTTCTCTACAGACACCCGACCCAGCGCTCCGTTGTAGAAACAGACCATGCTGTTTCACCTCCGTAATTTAGCTTTTCAACAGATACTCGACCAAACGCACCACTGTGATAACAGATTGAATTAATTCACTTCTTTATGTGAGAATCTGCCTTAGTGTCACCACATCATGTGTCCCAAATGCTGGTGAGGCATCCGGTTAATTAACCAATTTCTCTCCACTCCCGGTCATTCCCCTTCAGCTCAGCACACTTACACGATGGGTTCCATCAGCTGATCCCCCCCCAAAATCAAGACAGACCTAGTAAGTTATATTCCAGCCTTAGCACACTTGGCCATCGTGTTTCTACATAAATTTACATTGACCGTGCTATTTTTATTATAGATCACAGCCAACAGGGGACCCCCCCACCCACCTTGTGGTTTCTTCACGATTCGGCCACACTTGGACTGGCTTCACGCCCTAGCACCTTCTCCGAACTGATTACCTCATCCGGCGCCTTTCTCATTATCTGTCTTCACCAGGAACTTCCTGGTCTCAGTAAGTTATACTCCTGTTTCCCAGCCGCGTCACGCTCCAGCGCTACCTGATTCCTTAATTCTTTTCTCCAGTTGTCCTCTATGCATGGCCTTGGCTCCTCTCTTAAAAAGTCTGATTACTCTTTACTATGTGCAACCTCATACATAACTATGGAATTTACTTTACTTTCTCCACCTGTAGTGCGCTCCTTTTTTCAAACACAATTGCTTGGTGCCCATCACTATTGAAATGCCCAGACCTTGATTGACAACATGCATTGTATTTATTTATTTTAATAATTGTTCCATTTAGTATTTGCCCACTGGGAGCACTTACTCACGAATAAATAGCAGTAATGTATATAGTTTATGTATAGTTACAGGTATCATATTATAACGTAATATCATTCTTTTAGATTCAGATTGCTCACCTACTGTATGTCCTGAAGATGATTTCAAGTATCTGAGATTGAAACGCCGTCGACCCTCTACAACAGGAACTCCTTACATTATGTAAACTCCTGAATACTATGACAACTAAATTCCTTTAAAATAAATAACAGTTTTACCTGACTTATATGTCCCCTTGTACATTACTTACCGCTCCCAGTGAGATTAATTATCACTCTCAAATCTCTCATAGTGTCTCCTTTGGGGCCAGTATTGTTTTCACGGACATTTGGGCCACAACAGAACCATTGTTTCCCCTAAGCATCTCTCCCGGCGGCAACAACCTGGGAGAGTACTGTCCGGGCCTCCTCCGAACACTGAGGTAGCACCTGCGCAACCGTATCCCACACAGAGTGGGAATAACGGCCCAACAGACATGCAGTGTTTACCGACCGCAGTCCCAAACTGGTGGAAGAGAAAATTTAGCTTTTTGGATTCCCATTCCGGTGGGGCGGTATGGAACGCGCTCTGGGAAGTAGAGGCTTGGACCACCAAGCTCTCAGGGTTGGGGTGTTGGGAGAGGAAAGTGGGGTCGCCCTGAGCTGGGCGGTGGCGTCAGGCAATCATCCTATCCACGGGAGCCCCCGTGTTGGGCCTGAACCATGTGCCCAAAAGGATGTCAGTAAGTGGATCATTAAATGGCAGCAGGGGCTCCGAAGAGCTCGGTGCCGGCTAAAGCACTTCTGTCAGGAGGTTAGTCCTGATCGCCACTGTAGGTAGCTCAAGGTTGAGAGCCTCAGCCACCCTACGCAACACCACTGCGTATGACGCTCCCTCCACCACAGCCACGGTAGGTGGAGACAACATGCCAAGGTCAGGGGAAGTGGCCAAACCACTGGCATCCCCCAGTTCCTCTCTCCAGCCCTGTTCGTCTTCTAACTGGGCAGTCAGAGGGTCAACTGACCCCTCCCAGTCCTCCTCATCATCCTCTGGGTTCCACTCCCCACGATAAGGGACCTCAGGAGTGAACAGGGGCAGAAAAACTCCTCCCGACGCTGGGTCCAGTGTTGGGCAATACCGGTCAGACTCTGGAACCACGTCTGGGAGGTAGCCGGGGTCCAGTACGGCACCCAAAGATGGCATGCATCGCCTCGTAGAATGTACAAAGCTGGGCGGGAGTCGCTCCGGGTACCAGAAAGGGAGGGAAGCGTGGAGTCGACTCCTCCGGCTCTGCATGTGGAGCCGTGGTAGGGGTACCACCCTCACCACCGTCGGATCAGCTGACCGACGGGAAGACGTCGAAGAGCGACGATGCTTCTTCGACTTCTTCTTGTGCTTCAAATTATCTGACCTTGAGTGCGAAGACTTCAAAGACTTGGAGGAATGGTGATGGCTCCGTGCCTAGTCCCTCGACCTCCCTCGCGACCGGGACCGCGAACGGCATGGAGATGACTGCCGGCGTTCAAGAAGCTTTCGGGACCTCTCCTGCAAAGCCTTCGGAGCCATGGACCAGCAGCCGGAGCACGACTTGGGGTCGTAGTAGCGCTCCAGACAAAAGAGACACACGCGGTGTGGATCTGTAATCAACATCAGTTGGGAACAGGAACCGCAGGCCTTGAAATCGGGCATCCGTAATGTGTACCAGGAGTTGAAGCCTCAAAAAGACGTTGACAAAAGTTGCTCAAAAAGTTCAGTCAAAGGGGGGGGCGGAGCTTGGCTCGCGACGAACATGGCCGCCTGAGCCCGGAGCTCCTCCGCACCGGCCTACTATCCTGCATTTCTCCGACACCCCCTCAGGCATAAATCATCTTTGGATGGCTGCTGTTGGGTCCGGGGGCCTTGGCGTCCCAGATCTGGCCTTTCGACTCTCGGTGGCCCCCCCGTTCCGGAGCTGTGAGGCGGGGACTCTGGCGCGCTGCTGGGCCTCGCATCCCCGGGGCCTGGTAGGCAGGAGGCGTGGCTGCGTCGCCTTGCGTGCGGCCGGGCTCTGTTGGGACGGGCCGGTCCCCGGAGCGACCTGCGGCAGGATTCGAGGGCCCTCGGCTGACTCGCGCCGGGGCGAAGGCGGAGTGCTGGTCTGGCCGCGGCGGGGTCGGGACGGCCCCACGGAACGATCGTGTGAGCTGAGCCACCTGCATCGCCTCCTGGAGTGGAAACCCTTGTCCCGCCGTCCGTCCATCTCCGTGCCTAGAGGGGCCTGGGCAGCGGCCCGCGCCTCGAGGCGACCAGCCTCGAGGAGGAGCAGAGGTGGACTCGCCGGCTACAGGGAGGTCAGTCGAGATCGGACTTTGATTTGACCTATGCGGGGATGGCGGCGCCCTGCCGCTGTGGGTTGCGGCCTCCCTGCGGCCTTCTGAGGGAACTGTGAGCGCCTGACCCGGGTGGAGCCCCTACGGAGACTGCCGGCCAGCACGTGTAGTCCTGGAATACAGTGCATCGCCCTAGTGCCTGCTGCCTATACTCTGACCTTTTTGCTGTGGGGACCGTCGCTTTGCCGGTGGCTGGCCGGCGCTGGGGCGCCTCAGACATCGGCGGCCGCGCCGTGGGGGCGACCTGAAGATATCTCGGCCCACTGCGGCTCTCGTGGTCTGGCGGCGCCGTCCTCGGGCCTGCCCTGCACGTGGGTCGGACGCTCCTGCGGTAGCCCTGTGCCTGCATCGGCCGGGAGTGGTCGCGGAGACGGCTTGGCACCATGGGAGGGAAGGGCCACCGCAGTGGGGCACAGGCGAAGCTTGAAAAGTACGCGTTCTGTCAGGATCAGAAACGGTCCCCCCCGGACGGGCCTGCGGAGTACACGCTGGCGGACGTCAATGCCACGCTGACACAGATGCAGGCCTCGATCGGCACGATCTCCACAGATGTCGCGCTCCTCCGGGCGGATGTCGCCAAAATCAACTCCAGACTGACTGAGGTCGAGGCCACCACGGAGACCCTCACGCGGGGCACGGCAGACCACCACAAACGCATACAAGCCCTTGAACTGGTGCAAAAGCAGCTGCTGGCCAAGTTGGACGACCAGGAAGGCCGGTCCCGACGCAACAACGTGCGGGTCGTAGGTGTGCCTGAGAGTGAACGCGGCCCGGCCTTAGACCTTTTTGTTGAAAAACTGATTACTGAACAGCTGCAGCTCCGCGGGCTCTCCAAGTTCTTCTCGGTCGAGAGGGCGCACCGGGTGCCGGGTGGGAGGCCTAAGCCTGGGGCCCCCCCGCGCCCGATCCTGGCCCGCATTTTCAACTACCGCGACCGTGATGCGATCCTCCAGGCGGCGCGTGCCGCCCCCCCGCTGCGGGTGGACAACGCTAAGGTCACCCTCTATCCGGACTACACCGCTACAGTAGTGCGGCAACGTAAGGACTTCATGGCAGTTAAGGCAGACCTCCGCTCTCGAGAGCTAAAGTATTCAATGTTGTACCCAGCAAAGCTGCGAGTGGAGGCGGAGGGGCGCACATGGTTCTTCACATCGCCGGCGGAGGCCTCGGAATGGCTCGAGGGGTGGCGTCCGGCAAGAGTGAGGGGCAGGGGAGAGCGCGCCCTGGGCGGCCTTCCCGACTCTCACGAAACCCTGAACGTTGAGGACTCAGGCGCAGGTGACGAAGTGCCTTGAGGCATGGTGCTGTGATGTGACCGGACTATTGGACGCTTGGCGACCTGGGGCCTTGCTGTGGCTGTCGGCCCTTGGGGCCTTGAATCTACATGGGGCTGAAGACCCCGGGCCCTTTTTCCTTTTCTCTCATCTGACAGTCTGCTGCTTGAGGGGACAAGCTCACGGTGTGGGGATTGGCGGCTGTGTGCTGAGCGGCTTTCCCCCATACGCACGTACCAAGTTTATGGGAACTAAGCACTCTGCTGAGTTGGGGTGGCGGGTAGTTGTGAATCCGCTGGGCAGGGAGGCAGGGAGGGGGGTGGGGGGATGGGGAGTTCGTTTAAATGTTGATTTGTGTTTTGTTTTAGGTTCACCAACCACTCAAGGGTGCATTCGGCTGATTGGGCAGGTACAGGTACACAGGGGTGGCACACGGCAGGACGCGACTCACACACCCTCCCTTGGAGATGGCGTCACACAGCCTGACCCGGGCGACCACTGACTCACTGTCGGGTGCCCCTGCTCAGCAGCGTTCTCCTTCTTTTGCGGTCCTCTCCTGGAACGTTAATGGACTGGGAGACAAGATTAAGAGGGGGCTAGTGCTGCAATATCTCAAGCGCAGGGGGCCTGCGGTGGCGCTCTTGCAAGAAACACACCTAGTGGGTACGTCCACCAAAGCCCTGGATAGGTGGGGGTTTAAGATGGCGACACATTCAGAGTTTACGACAGGGTCCCGAGGGGTGGGCATACTGGTGAACAAGCGTGTCCCCCTGATTCTTCTTGATTCCAGTAGAGACGACTATGGCCGCTTCGCGGCACTCACCTGTCAATGGGAGGGGAGGGTTTATAATCTGGTTACTGTCTACATCCCCCCGACACTACACCAAGCCTCCCTCAGGGCACTGGGCGAATTCCTTTTGGCGCTCCCGCCGGGGGAGCTCATCATGGGCGGGGACTTCAATGCAGCCATGGACCCTGCACTGGACAGGTCTTCACACAGGGCTCTCGGGGCCGACGCCTCCACGCTCGCAGATTTTACTACCGCGCTTGGCTTAGTGGACGCGTGGAGGGCATACTGGCCTGATGAGAGACAATACACCTTCCTCTCCGGGGTACACCACACCCTCTCACGTATCGATTACATCTTCACCTCACCGGCCGGGTACAAAGGGGTGACTGAGGTGTCGCACCTCCCTAGGGGCATCTTGGATCACTCGCCGGTGGTCATCACGTTTGCGTCCGGTGACCCAGGTAGGCGCACATTGTTCCCGATCCGCCCCGGATATCTTAAAATCCCTAAAATCGCTAAGACCCTCAAAAAGGCGACCAAGAACTATTTCACCGAGAATGCTGAGTCTGTCGGGAGCGCAGCAACCCTCTGGGAGGCCTTTAAAACCGTCCTCCGTGGCCAGGCCATCTCCATCATTACGGACCACCCTAAGACCCAGCGGCTCGCTGTACTGGAGCTGGAGCGGGCGATAGTGGAGGCGGAAGCATCCCATACACTGCACGGGGATGGAGACTCGGCGCATACCCTCCATATGGCGCAGCAAGAATATAGGTCCCATCTTTGGGAGGGGGCCCGAGCTCGACAAGTAGCCACCCAGCACACCATCTACGAACTCGGTGACAAGGCTGGCAAACTCCTGGCGTGGTTGGAGAAGGGGGACCGAGCGTCGCGGTGGGTGGCGCGGATTCGCCTGGGCGAAGGGGACTTTACCTCGGAGCCCCAGCGCATAGCCGGGGCCTTCGCGGCCCATTATCAACGCATCTATACCCCTGAGGCCTCTGCTACCGTGGCAGACAATGAGCTCTTCCTTAGGGACATCGCAATGCCTCGGCTGACCGCTTCGGGGGCTGAGGCCTTTGAGGCGGATCTGACGGCGGAGGAGATCACGCTGGCGATTTTGGCCCTCCGCAGTGGTAAGGCAATGGGGCCCAACGGAATCCCAATCGAATACTACAAGCAAAATTCCGCTCTTGTGGTCCCTCACCTATTGGCCATGTATAGGGACGGTCTATCGACGGGGATTCTCCCCCGTGATCAGAGGATGGCTACAATAGTGGTGATCCCAAAACCCAACAAGCCGTCCCACGAGTGCTCCTCTTATCGCCCGATCTCGCTGCTTAATGCCGAGGCGAAGATCCTGGCCAAGGTGCTTGCAACACGGCTGCAGCCTTACCTTTCGACCCTAATACACCCGGACCAGTCGGGATTTATGCCCCACCGGAACACCGCTTTGAATCTGCGGCGTCTCCATGGCATCATTGCTTGCCGCTCCTCGATTGAGGAAGATGCGGCCATACTGTCGTTAGATGCGCGGATGGCGTTTGACAGAGTGGAGTGGCCTTTCCTCTTCACCGTCCTCCGCCATATGGGGCTTGGCCCCAGGATTTGCGCGTGGATCCAGCTGCTTTACACTCAGCCACTTGCACAGGTGGTGGTAAATGGCCGCGTCTCTGACGCCTTTCCGCTGGGTCGAGGGACTAGGCAGGGTTGCCCCCTCTCCCCGCTCCTATTTGCTATGGCTCTTGAGCCGTTGGCGGCGTGGGTTCGACAGGATCCGATGATCCGTGGCCTTAGGTGGACGTTGGATTGGGAGGATCGCATATCCCTTTATGCGGACGATGTGCTCCTCTATCTCGCCTCGCCGGCGCGCTCTATCGCCTGTCTCCTCAACATATGTGAATCATACGGCAGTAGGTCCGGATACGAAATAAACTGGGAGAAATCCATTTTATATATGCTCCGAGGCTCCCCACCGCGGCTTCCGCGAGGCTGTAACATTCTAGTAGCTCACGACGGGTTCAAATATCTTGGCGTGTACGTCACGGCCGATCGAGACAAATTTGTCGCGGAAAATCTAATGATGCCCCTCCAACGGCTTCGCACCGACGTCAAACACTGGCGCGCATTGCCACTGACATTGCTTGGACGGGCTTCGCTCTTTAAGATGCTCGCCCTCCCGAGATTCCTCTATGCGTTGCAAAATACCCCCTTCACGATCGCACCCTCTTACTTCACGGCAGTCAACGCTGAGATCACTCGTCTTCTTTGGGAGGACAAGTCGCCTCGTATTGCCCTCCACAAGCTTACCAGTGGCTGGTATGATGGAGGTATAGCCCTCCCCGACATTAAGACCTATTACTGGGCGTCACACCTCATGATTATTAACCAGTGGCTCCATGTGCCGGGGGATGACCCCGCATACCGTATGGATCGACAACTACTCGGCCCCGGAGGGGTGATGGGAGCACTTTACAACCCAAAAAGGGGTCGCGTTCCGGCGGGGCCCGCAGCCCATACCCTCCGGATATGGCACGGGGCGCAACGGGCGATGGGCTGGGCTGGGCTGGAAAGATTACCCAGGCAACGCCGCTTTGGGACACTAGGCAGCTCGGGGTACTTCGCACTACCAAGGGGTTCCACCAGTGGGATCTTATTGGTATCTCCAGGGTGGGAGACCTCTGGCGCAAGGGAGAGGTGATCACTTTTGCCCAATTGCAGGCGGATTACGACTTGGCGGACACCGAACACTTCCGATATTTACAAGTCCATCACGCTCTTCAGGCGGCGATTCCACGTGGGACTCGGCTCCCTGAGTCATCGCCCTTGGAAGACCGGCTCCTCATGGAGCATCTGCTCCAGAGAGCGACGTCCCTAACGTACCGGAAGATAATAAATAACCACCCCGACCCTTTTTCAGCCCTTAAGGGGAAGTGGGAGGCAGAACTTGGAGAATTTGATGAGACGGACTGGAATTCCGCGCTCTCATCCCCCAGGGAGGTGGGCATATCTTCCAAGCTAAGACTGGTCCAACTCAAAATTTTGCACCGCACATACTACACCCGTACCCTCCTATTCAGACTCCACCGGGTGGAGTCCCCACTGTGTCTCAGGAACTGTGGCCACGAGGGGACCTTCTTGCATACCCTCTGGGAGTGCCCTGTCGTTGCGACTTATTGGAAGGGGGTGTTGCGTATTCTCTCCCAGGTAACCAAAATTCCCACGCTGCCGGAACCTCGGCTGTGTCTCCTCAATGTCTGGGAACAGACGGACCACAAGAGGGTGACCCAGCTTTGGGTGACTTTGGGGCTCATGCTTGCGAAACGTAATATAGCCCAGAAGTGGGGATCGGGGCAGGGGCCTACCCTGACGCATTGGATCCGAGATATGGACCTTGTAATGGTGACCGAAAAAACTGTGTATGTTCATAGAGGGTGCCCCAAGAAATGGTCCCAGGTCTGGGGTGGATGGAATGTTTACCGGGGAAATATCTGTGAGCCCCCACCGGATGCAGCAGACTCGGATCTCAGTGACCAGGACTAATGGCTCCACCGCTGGAGATGGGCGGGGAAGGAAACGATGGTGTGATGTCATCGGGCTGTTTATTCCTCTCTGTGACACCTGTATTGTCATTGCTCCGATACCTCGTAACCTTTGTATGCCATGCCTTGCACTAAACGAGTGGTGTTTGTTTTATGTGTTGATAAACTCAATAAAAATATTTCAAAAAAAAAAAAAGTTCAGTCAAAAATCGACTGAAGTTACTGCTCTTCCCGGATCTGCGCTGGCTGGCGTGGAAAAAGAAAGAACTGATGTCAGTGCACGAGGGCGGCATCTAAGTAGCTGCCGCAACATCATCCCAGTGACCACAATGCCGACGATGGACGTGGAGACGACCGACTCCACCTTCGACGCGCAGAGGTACTGCTGACAAAAAAAGTTTCTGGATCCAGTCTGATGCCTGGGGGTAATTCTAAGGTAAGGAATCTATAACTAACGTGTTTCTTTCAGATTTGTTTATCTTCTCTATAATTTCTAAAATAGTCCTGTACATTACAGTCAAGGCTGAGTGCATGAAACTGTGCTATATTTTCTCCATTCAATATCACTTCGGAGGCTTCTAATTCAAACAAACTTACAAGCCTGGTTGTCAAATCCTCCTCCGGTCTCTGCTGAAATCTGTCCAAAAAGCCCTTAGTTTCTGGCTGAGGAAAGTCCTCCAGAGAAATAATTAAAACCTCCTGTGAGCATTGTAAATTAACTTGCAGCTCTCCTTCAACCACATTCTTTGTGGGCAATTCACTCTCGCTATCTAAACAGTGTGAGAATATGAACTTGTCATACCCCATGTTTCTCGATCTAGCTCTGCCTGGTACATTTGCAACTCTTTTTTTCAATGACTTATTTTTAAACAGTAACAGAGCAGAATTTTTTTCAACTTTCAATTAATGGCTTTTGTATTTCATTATGTTCTATTTCTATCTGCGCACATTTTTCATACATGCTGTGCAATTCATTCAAATTTAAACAATTTTTTCTCTCTGAAATACCAAGTTGTTTTCCCTCTTCAAAAGAAACAGTTCTGAAACATTTAAGTGTCTCTGCTTGCCCCTCATCTGTTAAACATGCATTAGAGGCAACTTCCCAACCCAATAACTCAGTTGGCATCTGGGAATCTTCAACTGAAAACATTGACATTTTTAGAAAACATTTTCCTTCTTTTTTTTAAATTGTTGTATTCTGTATAGTCACAACAAAATGTATTGCTTCGCCATCCCAAATAATAGAAAATACTGCCCTCTCACACAGAGGCACAAACATGGTGAAGCAATAAAAACACTGATTACCTCATCCAGCGCCTTTCTCATTATCTGTCTTCACCAGGAACTTCCTGGTCTCAGTAAGTTATACTCCTGGTTCCAAGCCGCGTCACGCTCCAGAGCTACCTGATGCCTTAATTCTTTTCTCCAGTTGTTCTCTATGCATGGCCTTGGCTCCTCTCTTAAAAAGTCTGATTACTCTTTGCTATGTGCAACCTCATACATAACTATGGAATTTACTTTACTTTCTCCTTTTTTCAAACTCAATTGCTTGGTGCCCATCACTATTGAATTGCCCAGACCTTGACTGACAACATGCATTGTATATATTTATTTAAATAATTGGTCCTTTTAGTATTTGCCCACTGGGAGCACTTACTCATGAATAAATAGCAGTAATGTATATAGTTTATGTATAGTTACAGGGATCATATTATAACGTAATATCATTCTTTTAGATTCAGATTGCTCACCTACTGTATGTCCTGAAGATGATTTCAGGTATCTGAGATCGAAACGCCGTCGACCCCCTACAACAGGAACTCCTTACATTATGTAAACTCCTGAATACTATGACAACTAATTTCCGTTAAAATAAATAACAGTTTTACCTGACTTATATGTCCCCTTGTACATTACTTACCACTCCCAGTGAGATTAATTATCACCCTCAAATCTCTCATAGTGTCTCCTTTGGGGCCAGTATTGTCTTCCCGGACATTTGGGCCACTACAGAACCATTGTTTCCCCTAAGCATCTCTCCCGGCGGCAACCGCCTGGGAGAGTACTGTCCGGGCCTCCTCCAAACACTGAGGTAGCACCTGCGCAACCGTATCCCAGCCAGAGTGGGAATAACGGCCCAACAGACATGCAGTGTTTACCGACCGCAGTCCCAAACTGGTGGAAGAGAAAATTTAGCTTTTTGGATTCCCTTTCCGGTGGGGCGGTATGGAACGCGCTCAGGGAAGTAGAGGCTTGGACCACCAAGCTCTCAGGGTTGGGGTGTTGAGAGAGGAAAGTGGGGTCGCCCTGAGCTGGGCGGTGGCGTCGCGCAATCATCCTATCCACGGGAGCCCCCGTGTTGGGCCTGGACCAAGTGCCCAAAAGGATGTCAGTAAGTGGATCATTAAATGGCAGCAGGGGCTCCGAAGAACTCGGTGCCGGCTGAAGCACTTCCGTCAGGAGGTTAGTCCTGACCGCCACCGTAGGTAGCTCAAGGTTGAGACCCTCAGCCACCCTATGCAACACCACTACGTATGACGCTCCCTCCACCACAGCCACGGTAGGAGGAGACAACATGCCAAGGTCAGGGGAAGCGGCCAAACCACTGGCATCCCCCAGTTCCTCGCTCCAGTCCTGTTCATCTTCTAACTGGGCAGTCAGAGGGTTAACTGACCCCTCCCCGTCCTCCTCATCATCCTCTGGGTTCCACTCCCCACGATAAGGGACCTCAGGAGTGAACAGGGGCACAAAAACCCCTCCCGATGCCGGGTCCAGCGTTGGGCGATGCCGGTCCGACTCCGGAACCATGTCTGGGAGGAGGCCGGGGTCGAGTGCAGTAGCGGTGCCGTAGGAAATGGTGCCGGTGGAGGTGACGTGAGGTCAACTGACGTGAGGTCAACCGGCGTCGATCCGGATTCAAGCCTGGATCCAAGGTGGACCATCTACGCCGAGGCCAAAGCCACCGGCAGAGAAGGTCTAGGCCCCCAAACCGAGTCAGCAGGGCCGAAAGGCGCATCAGCGGGATCGGGTCGCCCAAAGATGGCATGCATCGCCTCGTAGAATGTACAAAGCTGGGCGGGAGTCGCTCCGGGTACCGGAAAGGGAAGGAAGCTCTGCATCTGGAGCTGTGGTAGGGGCACCACCCGCACCACCGTCGGGTCAGCTGACCGACGGGGAGACGCCGAAGAGCGACGATGCTTCTTCGACTTCTTCTTGTGCTTCAAATTACCTGACCCTGAGTGCGAAGACTTGGATGAATGGTGATGGCTCCGTGCCTGGTCCCTCGACCTCCTTCACGACCGGGACCGCGAACGGCATGGAGACGACTGCCGGCGTTCAAGAAGCTTTCGGGACCTCTCCTGCAAAGCCTTCGGAGCCATGGACCAGCAGCCGGAGCACGAATTGGGGTCATAGTAGCGCTCCAGACAAAAGAGACACACGTGGTGCAGATCTGTAACCAACATCAGTTGGGAACAGGAACCGCAGACCTTGAAATCGGGCATCCCTGATGTGTACCAGGAGTTGAAGCCTCAAAAAGACGTTGACAAAAGTTGCTCAAAAAGTTCAGTCAAAAATCAACTGGAGTTACTACTCTTTCCGGATCTGCGCTGGCTGGCATGGAAAAAGAAAGAACTGATGTCAGTGCACGAGGGCGCCATCTAAGTAGCTGCCGCAACATCATCCCAGTGACCACAATGCCGACGATGGACGTGGAGCCGACCAACTCCACCTTCGACGCGCAGAGGTACTGCTGACAAAAAAAGTTTCTGGATCCAGTCTGATGCCTGGGGTAATTTTAAGGTAAGGAATCTATAACTAACGTGTTTCTTTCAGATTTGTTTATCTTCTCTATAATTTCTAAAATAGTCCTGTACATTACATTCAAGGCTGAGTGTATGAAACTGTGCTATATTTGCTCCATTCAATATCACTTCGGAGGCTTCTAATTCAAACAAACTTACAAGCCTGGTTGTCAAATCCTCCTCCGGTCTCTGCTGAAATCTGTCCAAAAAGCCCTTAGTTTCTGGCTGAGGAAAGTCCTCCAGAGAATTAATTAAAACCTCCTGTGAGCATTGTAAATGAACTTGCAGCTCTCCTTCAACCACATTCTTTGTCGGCAATTCACTCTCGCTATCTAAACAGTGTGAGAATATGAAAATGTCACACCCCATGTTTCTCGATCTAGCGCTGCCTGGTACATTTGCCACTCTTTTTTTCAATGACTTATTTTTAAACAGTAACAGAGCAGAATTTTTTTCAACTTTCAATTAATGGCTTTTGTATTTCATTATGTTCTCTTTCTAACTGCGCGCATTTTTCATACATACTGTGCAATTCATTCAAATGTAAACAATTTTTTCTCTCTGAAATACCAAGTTGTTTTCCCTCTTCAAAAGAAACATTTCAGACGTTATAGTTAGGAATTAGCATTTAAAAAACCTTGGAAATTCTATGAACAAACCATAGGTTTCAAGGACGTTATAGTTAGTTGGACATTTCACTCATACAAACGATAGAAATTCCCCTGTTATAGTTAGTTAAGCTAACTATAACTCACGCACCCGCAATGCACTGTTGATGATGTCACATATTACATCACTCATGACATGGTCAATGACATCACTGATGACATCTCATTTAAATGCTAATTCCTAACTATAACGTCTGTAAAACCTATGGTTTTCTCAGTGAATTTCGAAGGTTTTATAAATGTTAAATTCATATTTTAATATTTATAAAACCTATAATTTTTCTAATTTTTTTACAATATTTTGCAACTCTATTATCCTTTTTTTAACTTTTAAAATAATGTAATATTTTATATCTTCCCCAAACAAATATGTATATAATTTTTTATTTTTGTTTGAGAAAACTAAAGTCCTGTACCGATAGTCTATCAAGATCCATCAGCATGTGAATCCTATCCACCATATTGAAATGATGCGCATTTCATATCCAACAGGTTCGTGGAACCGTGTCCTGTGTAACAACATATACATATGAGGTCACGCCAGCTGCTAGTTTGGTATGCGTTGGGTACGCAGTACCAACCCGCGCATTACGTCATGTACGTATGGGGTCGTGCCCGCTGTGCATTGCGTATGCAACGAGTGCACGCTGCCAGGCCCTGTCTTACATCATAGACATATGGTGTCGCGCCGGGTAACGCAAAACCTTGTACACATATCTTACACTACACACAACATGCAACCACCATCTTCATCAATATTTATCGTCTGTAAAGTAGCCTTCCACCTGTGATAGCCATACACCTAAAAGTTTCATAACGGACGTTTTCCCCGTTACCAGAGGTAACATGATTGCACACGCTGTCCACAGCACAATGTAATGTAGTACGGCCCAGGGGCAGTATCATGCATAGATAATGATAAACACACGGATACAGATAGATAGTGGAAGTGGGTACGTGCACGTGTGCTCTACACCTTTTTATTACCAGAGTCACATATCCAGTGACGTCTGTAGTGGATGCGTGTGGAGTGAGTGTAAACCAGCCCTCAGGGAATAGTTGCTGCTATCATCAACTACAACAGTAATTATTGGATCACACACAGACAATCAATAATAAAAGAATCAATAGTTTGTGCTGCAGTAAGGTAGGGACTGTAGATGTGAAATAATACAGAAAAATATTATATCGTAAAAGAACAACATCTTGTGGTATACTGAGACACAATCAATAGATCTGAAATAATACACAAAAAGATTGTATCATAAAAGGTCCATCAGTTCTAGTGCACTCTGATAGCCACATCAAAAGCATTCAGCATGTGCTCAGCCAGCGATGATGCGTGCTGCTGGCGGGCCGTACTAGAAGTATTATCTGTTGCCATCAACACAGCATCATCTGCAATAGCGACTCGATCTGAATTGTGAACACTGCTGTCTGTAGTGTAGGCCAGAGAGATCGGTCAGCAAGGACCCACAGCTACATAAGGTGGACTTGACCTACACAGTTTGTCATACGCGAAGCAACAAAAAGCGTGTGCGGAGCCTGCGATGATGCGTATGCGTGGTGCGGACAGAGCGCACAGCAGCAATGTCCTTTCCTACAGGACTACCTCATCTACAATACTAACTCGATCTGAATTGCTGTCTGCAGTGTTAATTGAAGACAGTACTCACACAGACATCCATGAATATTTTTTCTCACTTCCTCTTCACAAAACACAACAACATAAATAGCAGAAAACTCTGCAGTAAATAAATCAAAACAATTCAAATTCTGATTTCTGCTGTCCACAGTGTAGACTATTCAGTGCTCCTTTGCACTTGCAAGATACATTTGGTAATTGTAGCAAACCTATAAGTCATTTAAAAAAAAATCTTCAAGCAAGTATTCTAAAAGGAAAGTGTGTATATTTCAATGGAAGTTGTAGTTACTTGACTGCTGGATTCTATAATTAAACAATCACCACTCGATCTGAATTGTGAGCACTTCTGTCTGCAGTGTAGACCAGAGGCACTATTCATTAACGCCTCACAGCCACGTACTGTTGAATTCGAAAGCATGGAGTTGGTTGCAGCAGATCGGAGGGGGTACACAGAAATAATCACAAACTTGAACTTCTGACATCCTCAATCATAGAATCAAGACCCAGTTTCACTGTTCGGACCTGCTGTACCACAGTGTACTCCACCGACTGGTGTCAACCAAGCACAATAATCATTTGCAACAGTTAGCTACGGATGCACTGAGTCTGATGCACCTCAACGGAGGGAGTTCTATGAAAACCAAGCAGCAGGTAGTATCGGACATCTTCCATTGTGGAATCAAGACACCGTTCCACTATTGGGACCTAGAGTTAGTTGCACCTGATCGGAGGTGGTACAAAGAAATAATCACAGACTTTAACTTCTGACATACTCAATCATAGAATCAAGACCCTGCTTCACTTTTCGGACCTGCTGTACCGCAGTGTACTCCACCGACTGGTGTCAACCAAGTACAATAATCATGTGCAACAGTTAGCTACGCAAGCACAGAGTCTGATGCATCTCAATGGAGGGAGTTCGATGAAAACCAAGCATCATGTAAAATCGGTCACACTCAATCATAAAATCAAGACCCCGTTTCACTGTTCGGACCTGCTGTAACGCGATGTAGTCCAGCGACTACAGTCAATGAAGCCCAATAATCATGTGCAGCAGTTAGCTACAGAAGCACAGAATCTTATGCACCTCAACGTAGGGAGTTCTATGAAAACCAAGCATCAGGTAATATCGGACATCGTCCATTGTGGGATCAAGACACTGTTCCACTGTTGGGACCTAGAGGTGGTTGCACCTGGTCGAAGGGAGTACCTTCATCTCCACTCTCAGATGCAGTTCTAACATCATCCATTGTGGGATCAAGACACTGTTCCACTGTTGGGACCTACAGTTGGTTGCACCTGGTCAGAGGCGGTACACAGAAATTATCACAGACTTTAAATTCTGACATCCTCAATCATAGAATCAAGACCCCATTTCACTGTTCGGACCTGCTGTACCGCATTGCAATTTCAACTTCATGCATAGCAATGGCTGCTTCATTTTCCAATATTGGTTGTCCAAGGGGATCGTAACTACATGGACCACTAGTCTGACTATCTTGAGAACTTTCATTACTTATTTCAGCTGTAATAGTCTTTTCCTGTTCAACTTCATCATTCAACATTTTTAAATATATAGGAAACATTGTACATGCAACGCTATCTTTACATGCATTAAAAGAATCTTCATAGCAGTCAAAGTCTCCAAGTAATTCACTTTCGCTACGCCATGGTTTAAACAGTTGCAGAAGTGCTAAATAGTAAAATAGTAAAATTCTCGCTTATCTGAAGTTTCACAGCTAACTTTCTTGTGGTTTATGAGATTACCCTTTGCATGTTTTACTAAACAACCATGACATCCAACTACTGCATATTTTCCTTCTCTTAAATTCTGTTTAACATTTCTTTTCAAGCTGTACTTCATGCAGACATAGCTGTTCCAGATGTCGACTCCTTTTCGGATAGTTTGTGTCCAACATATTAGTTTTAAAAATGTCTGTACTGTCGGGTTAATTTGCTGCTAATTCTTCAATTTCTTCAAATGATTTCAACACTCTATTTTGTTTGCAGGCAAGACCTAAACTTACCCAAATCATTCCTCGTGACTTTGAATATAAACTTGAAGAGCACAAGCGGTCTGAACATTCATATGATCCAATTTCTTGCTGGCAAAGCATTTTCAAAGTAAAGCTGTACAATTTTTTACTAAGGCTTTTCTCTTGTGCAATTTCTTCCCACATTTGTTTCATCTCTGTTTTTTCTGATTTTGTTATGTACGATGTAACATAACGTGCAACAGCAATTAAGTTATCTGCAACATACTGAATGTCCATGTTCACATTCCACATTTTTAAAATGACTGGATTGTAATCATTGATATACTTTGACACTTCTGTTCTTTTTAAGTTGTAGGTATTCCTTGGAGATTTTCAAGTTATTGTGTGCCTTACAGAAGAAAAAAAATAATTTACTCTTCCTTTACAAATGACTGGACGGGAAAAACCAAACCGACATCTGGTGTAAAATTTTCCTTTAGACTCGTATTTTCTTCTGCAATACTATCCACAACGGTGACTTTGGAAATGTAAAACTTGCTGTCTCAAGCTTCTATCTCCTTCTCTTGAAATCTCACATGTCACATACTGTTTGATGAAAGACAATACTATTTTATCGGAATCATTTCCAAATGTAGGTGCATCCTTGATCCATAGTAGCATATGTATATGAGGTGCACCTCTTGCTTGAGACTCCTTTCTCCAAAAGAAATCAGTAACTTCTCCAAGAGATGGATTCTTTGTATTGCAGCTAAAAGACATCATAGCTTGAAACCTATGATTCAAATATCTGCACACATTTACAGAATCCAATGAACACAGTTCACCACGAGTCTTTATTTCAACATTCTTTATATTGGAATTCGCTTCTCTTAGAAATTCAAGCAAATCTTCCCATGCATACTCTGCACAGCTAAGTGTGACAAACCATGTTGATGTACCTAAGTTCAGTAACATACACTTGAGTTCTTCATGACAACGATACCAATACTCATTTGTTCCACATTGACATGCCATCAAATTGATTAAGTGTGCTTCTAAATTTTCATCTGTTTCTTGAACTTTCCCCTCAAATTCTTTCGCAGAAAGAAGTGATTGATGAACTCTAGTTTTAAGTATGTGGTTCACTGCATACGACAGAGAAGACAGATCACTTTCAAACAAAAGGTGAAATATGTATGAAATGCACTATTGAAATCTATAATCTTCAGAATATAATCTGAAATTTCAAGTGGTCAAATAGAGAAAGTGGACAAGTCAAGGACTGAAGATATTTATGAACATTACACAATATGTCCTTTGCATTCAAAAGAAGTAATAGGAAGCAGCATTGAGTTATTTCAAATGAAAAAAGCACAGGGAACTCCAATGAGTGTATGGGAGAAAAGCTTGGAAGGTCGTTGTTTTTCACAGCTGTTTCCTAGCTTCACAATATCAGTCAACAAGATTCATCTTCTAAACTTATTACCTGTTCATCCACATTTACAGTTTTGTAATAAATAGTGTTCTCTATAAGATATAAGGTAACTTTATTAACATCCACAAATTTTTGCCATATTTTCCGACTCTTTGTTGGTACACCATTTACTAGAATGACTACTGCCTCATTTTCCTTTTTCTCTCCAGCAATAGTTTCAATATTGTTCTTAAAATCCAAAGGTAAGTACACCACTCTTCCTTTCAGCCCTCTTTGCAAGTCTGTTGGTGGTAGTTTACCTGTTTTAGGCTCCATCCGAATTATAGTTTGAAAAGGATGAACAGATTGAATTAGAACAGGCTCATATGTATTCAATTCTGCCAGTTCCTCCGTAAAAGCTACTAATTCTAAGTTATTATGTACTGCTCTAGCAGGCATTTTGTTCTCTTCTAATTTGTTGTAACAATATTTACATATACGTTGATCACTACCTAACTCAAATTGACCTTCCACCAACAAGTAAGGTGCCGATTCCGATCCTGGAAAAATTTCCCCCGTACGAATCGTATCCGGATTTTTTACCGTACGAATCGTACAAGTAGCGTACAAACTGCCAAGTACGATTCGCATGTGAAAAACTCCATACGAATCACATCTGGAACATTTCCCCACACGTCCTCGGGTCGGAAAATGTGTCCGACACATCCCCGGATGATTTACCGTACGAATCAGAAAACTGAAGTCCGACCGCGCAAGTACGATCCCTCCCGTCCACGCGATTTTACAACTGTATGGAAAATACACTGTACGGACCGAACTCCTATAGCAACCATGGAGACATGTGCCCGCATACGCGCCGAACACCCCACCCCAGACCCCGTATGTACGCGCAGAACACCCCCCCAGCCCTCGTATGTACGCGCCGAACCCCTCCCATCCCCCGCATGTACGCGCCAAACGACCCCCGGCCGCGGATGTACGCGCCGAACCCCCACCAGTGTATGTATGGAGCGTACCCCCACCCGTGTATGTATGGAGCGTACCCACACCCCACCAGTGTATGTACGGAGCGTACCCCCACCCGTGTATGCATGGAGCGTACCCACACCCCACCCGTGTATGTATGGAGCGTACCCACACCCCACCAGTGTATGTACGGACCGTACCCCCACCCGTGTATGTACGGACCGTACCCCCACCCGTGCATGAATGGAGCGTACCAACACCCCACCAGTGTATGTACGGACCGTAGCCCCACCCGTGTATGTACGGACCGTACCCCCACCCGTGTATGTACAGACCGTACCTCCACCTGTGTATGCATGGAGCGTACCCACACCCCACCCGTGTATGTATGGAGCGTACCCACACCCCACCCGTGTATGTATGGAGCGTACCCACACCCCACCAGTGCATGTACGGACCGTACCCCCACCCGTGTATGTATGGAGCGTACCCACACCCCACCAGTGTATGTATGGAGCGTACCCCCACCCGTGTATGTACGGAGCATACCCCCACCCGTGAATGAATGCAGCATACCAACACCCCACCAGTGTATGTACGGAGCGTACCCCCACCAGTGTATGTACGGAGCGTACCCCCACCCGTGTATGTATGGAGCGCACCCACACCCCACCAGTGTATGTACGGAGCGTACCCCCACCCGTGTATATACGGAGCGTACCCCCACCCATGAATGATTGGCGCGTACCCACACCCCACCAGTGTTTGTACGGAGCATACCCCCACCCATGTATGTATGGAGCATACCCACAACCCACCAGTGTATGTACGGAGCGTACCCCCACCCGAGTATGTACGGAGCGTACCCCCACCCGTGTATGTACGAAGCGTACACCCAGCCCCCCCTGTATGTACGGTGCAAAACACCACCACAGATGGACGGTGCGGACCAACACCCTGCCCGTGTCTGTATGTACCCGACCCCAGGCCCCTACACCAGCACCCTCACCCAACATCGCGCATGTAGGAGTCGTACTAAGCCATAGCAATGGACAGCACTGTACAACAACATGGCCCATGTACGCACCGTACAGACGCCAAAAACACTCGTACTGAACCAGAAAAAAACAAAAAAACACAAGGAGAGTCAATTTGATGCACACAACACCACAAAACATGTCCAACAAGCCCAAATACATTTATTATTATTTATTTATTTATTTTAAACATTTATAAAGCGCGGCTGACACCTTGCAGGTTTCCTGGCGCTGGTGAATACTCTTAACTCAGGGGAACAGATAGCGAGGAACAGGAAGAAGGGGTTGTTTCTAAGGGAATAACCACGTCTTGATGCGTTTCCTGAAAGGGAGGAGCTGTGAGATTTGACGGATATCAGGAGGCAGACTGTTTGTCGCGAAGGAAGAGTCTTGACTCACCGGTCAGCAGGGTACAGCAGGAACGATGCGTTGCTAAGAGACCCTCTCCCCACACGGGTGACACCCCTGCGTGCTCATAAAACACCACATGTATGTCACCCTTCTAGGGGGAAGGGTAAAAAGGGAGAAAAGAACCAAAACAAAATAATCTACTGCTGGCAGGCTCAGGCACGGGAGGTCCTTGCTAGATACTCAATTTCTGGTAAGGTCCACCCCAAGAAGCCCTGCAGGTGGGACAGAAGCACATAACACATCAGACGCGCGCTCTGCACCTAACCCCCCTTCTCTTAACTCCCCTCCCCGCTATACACTTACTTTGGCCAGTTCTTGCTTTTCCCTGTGGTCTGCAGGTTTAAGAAACACACGTCTTAGTTCAGTACTAAACGGTAAGAATGTTAGTAGTACTTATCTGCGGGAGTTTCCGATGCAGTGAGGGAATACGGAATCTTCCTTGGTTACCTCACCAGGAAGTCTTGGTAATGAATCTCGGTATGCCCATCTACCGGCGTATCCCGGGTGTCCTTGGGGAGTCGGCTCGGTAGGGAAGCACGTTCCCGAGAGGGTAGAGAGGAAGGGAACAGAGAGCCGCGCTCTCGCGGTAAGCTGGGGAGTGTGCGGTCGTCACCGCGATGAAAAAGGGGGAGTAGCGGTTTGTCCTCCGGTAGTGAATAAATCCTAGAACCTGGTAACGCGTAGAGCGCGTTTCCACTAGGTAGGCGAGTGTGAACCACGCACCCGCCCTTCACGCCGGGAATGGGAGCAGCGCTCACCACAGAGGGGCTCGAGGGTTGTCAGCTCCTTGCCGCGCTCTGGAAGGGCGGCAGTGGTGAACACGGGCCGAACGCCCGCGAAGAATCCGGGAAGTGGAGAGGTCCGTTCAGATGCCGAACTTCTCGCTCCGTAGCAACGAGGCCAGTCAAAGGGATCTCCGTCTGAGACCCGGAAGTACTCAAAGTGACAAGCCCCGTGTTACCGGTAGGCGGAGCTTATAAAGGCCCCGCGCGACTCACCCGAGGAGTCTGGGAAGTGTAGTTCTAGTCTCTTAGTCGGTCTTACGCCTACGCTGCGCCTCAGCTCTCCTCCGTCCCTGCACTTTGACAGTACCCCCTCCCCAGGTCCGGCGTCTCGACGGCCTGCCTGGCTTCAGGGGGTGACGGGAATGAAACTGCCGCAATAACAAGGGGCAGTGGAGATTGGACGTGGGTTCCCATGACCGCTCCTCTGGGCCGTACCCTTTCCAGTCCACTAAATAGTATACCCGTCCCCTGATGACTTTAGAATCTAGGATACACTGCACTTCGTACTCCTCTTCTCCTTCTACCTCGATGACTGAGGGGCGGACCGGGACCCGTGTGTCTGGGTGACAGGGTTTGAGTAAGGAGACATGGAAAACTGGGTGAATTCGCCACTGGGGTGGCAGTGTGAGTTTCATTGCGACAGGGTTAATAATTTTGGCAATCAGATAGGGGCCCAGGTATTTTGGCTGTAAGCGGGTGTTGCCCTTGAGTCTTAAATGTTTGGTGCTGAGCCACACTCGGTCTCCCACTTGATATTCTGGTTCAGGGTTTCTCTTTTTCTCTGCCTGTTTCTTGTCTCGCTCTTGAGCCTCTTTCAACTGGTTTGTGGCTGCGTCTAAGGTCTGTTTGAGGTGTGCATGGTGTTCTTGTATAGAAGGGTGCGAGGAGGTTCCGGGCTGAGCGAAAGGCAACATGATGAAACCCTTGGAGACAGTAAAACGGGGAACATCCTAAGGAGGAATGGGTAGTGTTATTGTATGCAAACTCGGCGGACCACAGTAAGCTGCTCCATTCATCCTGATGTTGAAGAGTGAAGCACCGAAGATACTGCTCTAGTGTTTGGTTAAGCCTCTCCGTTTTCCCATCAGTCTGGGGATGATAGCTGGAAGAGAGGCGGGCATCGATCTTCATACAGTCACACAGGTGCCTCCAAAATTTTGATGTAAATTGGGTTCCCCTGTCGGTGATGAGGACGGATGGTACTCCGTGCAATTTCACAATGTTTTGTAGGAAGACCATGGCTGTAGTGCTGGAGTTTGGTAATTTGGTGAGAGCCAAGAAGTGCCCCATCTTGGTTAAATGGTCGATCACCACTAGAATGGTGTCATACCCCTGACTAATGGGCATCTCTACTATAAAATCCATTGATACCGTGTGCCATGGTGTTGGTGGAGTGGGTATAGGTCGTAGCAATCCACTGGGTCTTTGGTGTTGCGCCTTAGCTTGTGAACAGATGGAGCATCGGGCCACATACGCGGCTACATCCTTACGTAATGATGCCCACCAAAAATATCGGGCTAGAGTCAGTTCTGTTTTCTGTGTTCCCGGATGTCCCCCCAAGGGGAAGTCGTGGATCCACTGCAACGCCTGTTGTTGGAGGTTCTCGGTAGGCAACAGGATTTTGTTTTCATGGAACAGGTATCCCTCCTTCATATGTCGTTGGTGGGGGGCTTCTTGGATCCAGGTATGGGAATCGACTGAGGCGGAGTGTCCCTTTAGTTCGGTACAGAAGTCGTGGGACGACAGTAGTGCCACGGTCTCTAGTGGAAAGGACGCCCTTTGCATGATCACGGGAGGTTCTTCGTCTTCTTGGGGGGCCAGGGATTCTGCCACTGGGGGTCGCGACAAGGCGTCTGCCTTTCCGTTCTGGGGGCCTGGCCGGTACTTGATCACGAAATCAAAGTCCGCAAAAAATAGCGACCATCTGAGCTGTCGAGGTGTCAGGGCTCGGGCACTTTTCAGAAAGAGTAGGTTTCGATGGTCCGTGTATATTTCCACGGTGTGTCGGGCTCCCAACAGATGATGACGCCACTCTTCGCAGGCTCTTTTAATGGCTAACAGCTCTTTGTCCGAAATAGTGTAGTTGATTTCGCACGGAGTCAGCTTCTTAGAATAGAACGCGACGGGATGGAGTTGTCCGGTTCCTGGGTGACGTTGTGACAAAACACCTCCTATGGCGTAATACGAGGCATCCGTTTCAAGAATGAATGGTAGCGAGGCGTCCGGATGTTGCAATATCGGAGCGCTGACAAAGCGTTGTTTGAGCTCTTGAAAGGCTTTTTCTGCTGAAGGAGACCAGCGGAATGCCGCCCCTTTTTTCAAAAGAAGAGTCATGGGCTGAATGATTTTCGAGAAGTCCTGAATAAAGCGCCGATAAAAGTTGGCAAACCCCAAGAAGCTTTGCAGGGCCTTTACACAAGACGGCGACATCCATTCCCGAATGGCCAAGGTCTTCTTAGTATCCATACAGAGTCCCTTCGGGCCTATGACATACCCCAGGAACTCCACTTCTGGGGAATGAAACAGGCATTTTTCGAGTTTCGCATAGAGAGAATGTTGTTGGAGTCTCTCCAGTACCGCAGAAACATGGGTAACATGGTCCGTCAAGGAGGTGGAATACACTAAAATATCGTCAATGTAGACGATGCAGAAGACGTCCAACAGGCCCCTCAACACCTCGTCCATAAAATACTGGAAGGCGGCGGGGGCGTTACAGAGACCAAATGGCATCACCCGATATTCATATAGGCCAAATTTGGTTCTGAAGGCCGTCTTCCATTCATCCCCCCGCCGCACTCGTACCAAATGATATGCTCCCCGAAGGTCCAATTTCGTGAACACTGTAGCCCCTTTCAATTGATCTAACAGGACCGGGATCAGGGGGAGAGGATATCTGTTCTTCTTTGTGATGCGGTTGAGGGCCCTATAATCGATACACGCTCTCAATCCTCCCTCACGCTTGGGTATAAAAAAAGAGGAGCGGGCGCTGGGGAGGTAGAATGTCTTATAAAGCCATTGGCCATGAGGGTTTTTAGATATTGCTGCAGATATTCCGTTTCGGCTTCTGTGAGGGCGTATATGCGACTACAGGGAATGCTGGCTCCCGGTTCAATGTCAATGACACAATCATATTCCCGATGAGGCGGGAGGGTGTTCGCCTCTTGTTCACTGAACACCTTTTGGTATTTGAGGTATACGTTGGGTAGGGTTGTCGTACAATTTACGCTGGCGGGTACCTCACTGTTGGCCAGAAACCCCGCGGGGTTGATTGTGAGTGGCGGTGATGGTCCCGTTACTCGGGTACAATGCTCCTTACAATAAGGAGAGTTCAACGTAACCGTCCGAGCGGTCCACTGTATTAAGGGGTCGTGGAGCGTGAGCCAAGGCATGCCAAATATCAGGGTAAACTGGGGTGCGTCAATGAAATCAAAGCGGATGGCTTCTTGGTGGTGGGCTCCGATTCTCATCTGAATTGCAGGAGTATGATATCGTATGGGCCCTGATGTTAGTTCAGACCCATCCACCGCCTGGACCATCTCAGGTATTTTCTTCTTCACCCCTTGTAGACCTATGGCTCTTGCATACGTTTGGTCAATAAAGTTGCCTGTTGCTCCGGAGTCCAGCAACGCATGCACCGATCTCAGGCCGACATCAGGAACGTCCAAGGTCACATAAATGTTGATATGGGCAACAGCGTTCTGGACGGTGTTAACCGCCGCGTGGCAGACCTCCTTCTCCTGGGGCCGCAAACAAGGGGTCTGAATCGTGTTTGGGCCTTCTAGTTTTCCGGTGATTCGGGGGAGTAGGCCATCGCCGGCACTTTCTGTTCTCCCTTGCTGTCTCGAGACGGAAGTCGTACTCTTGCTTTGCATTCCTTGATGAAATGACCAGGTTTCCCACAATAGAGACAGAGCCGTTGCTTCCTTCTTTTCTCTCTTTCGTCCGGGGTAAGGGGTCCTCTGATCCCTCCTATTTGCATGGGTTCGCTTCCGTCTGTGCCAAGGGTAGTACTCTCGTTGGGAATGCGGGCGCGGGGCGTTGAGAATCGAATCTCTGGGCGCTGTTTATCCCCCTTTCTATCTAGGAGTCGATGATCGAGCTGTACCGTGAGATCGATTAGCTCGTCACATTCGGAGGGTAAATGTATTACCTGGGCCAAAACATCCTTTAGCTCACTTCTCAATCCTTGGTAATACAGGGATGGCCGTTTTTCCATAGGCCAGTCTGTTTCGGACACAAGCCTGTTAAATGTTGTTATATATGTAAGCAAGTCTTGACTTCCTTGTTTTAAGGTGAGTAACTCTCTGTCCAAGGAAAGGAGATGCGCCTTCCTATCAAATAGTTTACGCATCTCGTCACAGAAGGTGTCGAAATCTCTCAGGATCGGGTCGTTTCTTTCAATGAGGGGAAAGGACCAACTAGCAGCATTCCCACCCAGATAGGACATGACGAATGCGGTCTTGGTTTGATCATTATGGAAGATCTCGGGTTTGCATAGAAAGTGTAATTTGCACTGCCCCAGGAAAATGCCGAATTTCTTTGGGTCGCCATAATATCGTTCGGGAGGTGCCAGAGGCAGGTATGGGGGATGGAGGACCTGGACCGTTGAAGAACTAGCACTCCCTCCTGTCGCTCCTCCTCCCATCCCTTGTTGAGTGGGTGGTGGTAGTGTCCACGGTTTGATGTATTGGGACCCTCGCTTATCGCTAACCCCCTGACGAGATATCCCTGCGACCTCTCTCCTCATGGTGCTCATCTCATTGTGGAGGTCTAGATTCTCTCCGCGAAAGGCGTCTACTTCCAGCCGTAAGGCTGTTAACGTTTCTAACACTGAACTAAGTACGGTGTTAGTATCCATCGTTCGGGCTGTACTTAAACGTGGGCTTGTCACTCTGTCGCGAAGGAAGAGTCTTGACTCACCGGTCAGCAGGGTACAGCAGGAACGATGCGTTGCTAAGAGACCCTCTCCCCACAGGGGTGACACCCCTGCGTGCTCATAAAACACCACATGTATGTCACCCTTCTAGGGGGAAGGGTAAAAAGGGAGAAAAGAACCAAAACAAAATAATCTACTGCTGGCAGGCTCAGGCACGGGAGGTCCTTGCTAGATACTCAATTTCTGGTAAGGTCCACCCCAAGAAGCCCTGCAGGTGGGACAGAAGCACATAACACATCAGACGCGCGCTCTGCACCTAACCCCCCTTCTCTTAACTCCCCTCCCCGCTATACACTTACTTTGGCCAGTTCTTGCTTTTCCCTGTGGTCTGCAGGTTTAAGAAACACACGTCTTAGTTCAGTACTAAACGGTAAGAATGTTAGTAGTACTTATCTGCGGGAGTTTCCGATGCAGTGAGGGAATACGGAATCTTCCTTGGTTACCTCACCAGGAAGTCTTGGTAATGAATCTCGGTATGCCCATCTACCGGCGTATCCCGGGTGTCCTTGGGGAGTCGGCTCGGTAGGGAAGCACGTTCCCGAGAGGGTAGAGAGGAAGGGAACAGAGAGCCGCGCTCTCGCGGTAAGCTGGGGAGTGTGCGGTCGTCACCGCGATGAAAAAGGGGGAGTAGCGGTTTGTCCTCCGGTAGTGAATAAATCCTAGAACCTGGTAACGCGTAGAGCGCGTTTCCACTAGGTAGGCGAGTGTGAACCACGCACCCGCCCTTCACGCCGGGAATGGGAGCAGCGCTCACCACAGAGGGGCTCGAGGGTTGTCAGCTCCTTGCCGCGCTCTGGAAGGGCGGCAGTGGTGAACACGGGCCGAACGCCCGCGAAGAATCCGGGAAGTGGAGAGGTCCGTTCAGATGCCGAACTTCTCGCTCCGTAGCAACGAGGCCAGTCAAAGGGATCTCCGTCTGAGACCCGGAAGTACTCAAAGTGACAAGCCCCGTGTTACCGGTAGGCGGAGCTTATAAAGGCCCCGCGCGACTCACCCGAGGAGTCTGGGAAGTGTAGTTCTAGTCTCTTAGTCGGTCTTACGCCTACGCTGCGCCTCAGCTCTCCTCCGTCCCTGCACTCTGACACTGTTCCACAGTTTAGCCGCTGCGACTCTGAAAGATCTGCCCCCCGTCCTGACTTTGTTATATTTAGGAACAATCACCAGACGGGCTGAAGCTGAGCGTAGAGCTCTGGAAGGGGTATACCAAGTGAACATGGCTTGCAGAGGTTTAGGTCCAGCTCCATGGAGCGCTTTAAAAACAAGGCAGAGGGACTTGAAGGCCACACGTTGTTTAAGCGGAAGCCAGTGTAGTTCAGCTAGGGCCGCTGAGGCTGAAGATCTCCTAGTCCAACCCAGAACTAATTTGGCTGCGGCCGACTGAACTCTTTGAAGTCGGTCAAGCAGGGCAACTGGGGACTCAAGTAACAGCGCGTTGCAATAGTCCAGGCGACTGAGGATGGTGCACCTGACTATCTGCTCCCGAGCTTGTGCGGGTAGCAATGGCATAACTTTGCGCAGGGAGCGCAGGAGAGCTGTGCACATTCCCACCGTTTTAGCAACTTGGGTTTCAGTGTTCATTTTATCATTCAGTGTGGCCCCAAGGTTGCGAACCGATGTAACTGGCCGAGGTTTATCTGCTGTTTCCGGGGGCCAAAAGTCGCAGGGGAATTGCCGAGGAATGCGACTTCCTGCACAATACAAAACCTCCGTTTTGGAGGAATTAAATTGCAGCGAGTTATTGTGTAGCCACCCAGCCGTCTCCCTTAAGCAGTCGTGAAAGGCTGCAAGGGGGGTAGAGTCTTCTCCCTCCCAAGAGAGGATGAGCTGGGTGTCATCCGCATAGTTGATTGTTTTTAACCTGTGTGCCTTTATCAACGTGATCAGAGGTCTAAGGTACACGTTAAAGAGAATGGGGCTGATGGAGGAGCCCTGGGGCCCCCCGTGGGGGACAGAAGAGAAGATAGATTGATAAGGGGGGAGAGACACCGCCTGTCTCCTGTCCCGTAGGAAGGAGTGGAACCAAAGTAGGGCAGTGCCGTCTACCCCAGCCGTCCGGAGTCGCTCCAACAGGACCCCATGGTTGACCGTATCGAAAGCGGCAGACAGGTCCAACAGGATCAAGGCTACTGCCTGGCCCCTGTCTGCCCGCATACGAAGGTCCTCCAGAGCTGTCAGGACAGCTGTTTCAGTCCCGTGAGCAGGACGAAAGCCAAACTGAAAATCGTCCAGAATCTGATTTTTCTCCAGATGAATGGAGAGACAGGTGCTAACCCAGCGCTCTACAATTTTTGCTGGGAAAGGCAGGAGGGATATAGGCCGGTAATTGGACAAACAGTCAGGGTTCAAGGAAGGTTTTTTTAACAGTGGGGTGATGAGGGCCTCCTTCCAGGAGGATGGCACAAGCCCGCAGTGTAAGGATTGATTGCAGATCCTGCAGAGGGTGACAAAGAGGTCAGAACCAAAACTCTTCCAGACTTTTGGAGGCACCGGGTCAAGAGGGGATCCGGAGGTGATCCCAAGTGCCAGCCTTTCAAATTCAGGTTCTGGGATGGGGAAACTCCCGCAGCTTTTCCATGAGAGGAGAATCAGAGTGCACCGAAACAGGATCACTAGTACAGGCTCTAGGTGTAATGAGACCACCTAGGGGAGGGGAGGAGTTCAGATTAAGAATAATGGTGTCGATTTTGTTTTTCAAAAATAGCGCAAGGTTATCGCAGAGGGCTAGTGTAGGAAGGGTAGATGTTATGGCACAATCAGGGTGGGTAAGGTTTTTGAGAATCTGAAAAATGCTTTTAGAACTGTTGCGGGCATTGCTGATCGTAGTGCAGAAATAGTTGGCTTTGCTCTGATTAATGGCAGTTTTATATGCTTGGAGATGGTTTTTCCAGATTACTTTATTCGAATCGGAGTAGCCTTGTCTCCATTTCCTCTCTGATTGTCTGCAGGCTAGTTTAAGGGATTTCAGAGAGTCGTTAAACCAGGGGGCAGGAGCTCTGCTTTTTGCTTTGCCTTTCTTCTGGGGGGCAAGAGAGTCTACGGTGGAGGTGATTGCTAGACAGAAGGCTTTGAAGTTGTTCTCAACCGAGTTGGTGGGGGAGAAACTGTTTTCAACATTGAATACAGTGCCCGCCGCTCTTAGTTTGTCAAGGGCTTTCCAATCTCTATACAGAAAATCTGAAGTAGTGCTACGTGGGGGCCTTTTAGCTTTATCACATAAGATGTGAAATTTAATAAGTGCGTGGTCGGTCCAACACATGGGCAGGATGTCACCCAGGTATACCAACTGGGGAGAGGCAAAAATTAAATCCAGTTGGTGCCCGGCAGTGTGGGTGGGTTTGTTAACCAATTGTGAGAGGCCGACTCCATCGCAGGAAAGCACTAAGTTGTGCAGTGCATTATCCAGGCTGCCGTTGGGCCAGAGATTAAAGTCTCCAAAAAAGATTAGTTTGTGGTGGGAAGTGGCCAGATTAGTAAGAGTAGTGATTAGCGATTGTTGCTGCTGGGCGTTGAAAACCCCAGGGGGGCGGTAGCAGATAATAGCTGTCACGGTGTCTCCATGGTGACAGTTAATCGAAACGCCAAGGAGTTCCGTTCCGGCAACCGGGTCTATGTCAAGGATGGCAATCGACCAGGATGCTCGGAAGATGACCCCCACTCCCCCGCCACGGCCCTTTGGCCTGGGGAGATGCAGTATTTTAAAATCTTGAGGGCACGCGAGACCGAGGTCGACGTTGCAATCTGCATGCGTCCAGGTCTCAGTGAGAAATAGTGCGTCCAGGTGATGGGCGTCAATGAGCAGTTGGATTTCATTGGCATGTTTTGGTAATGACCTGACATTGAGAAGGCCGCAAGTTAGAAGGCCCTGACTGGTGAACTCGTGCAGGGGGAAGGCGGTATCAAGAAATGATAACTGACCCTTATGTGCGAAGTCTCGCAGACGGAGAAGGGACTCACGCGCCAAATGTGGGAGGGGGGGCGGCGGCTGGCGGAGGGATCGAGGCAGGGAGAGTTGCCCCAGTTGCGTCCGAGGCGCGGACGAGCGCAGACGAGCTTGCCTTAAGCGCGCCTTTGGCGCGCAATCGTCGCGCCCGCTGCGCTGGTCCGCTGCGCTTCCGGCTGGTACTCATGTTTTGTAGAGTGGAGTTGGCAGTGGGAGGGGGGGGCGTGGCCACCCGAGGTGGGTGTGTCCCTCACGCAGGGAATGGCGGCAAGACTCGGGTCAGGGCAGAGACAGCAAGCGATCTGCTTCCCTGCGCCGACCAGGTAAAGACCAGGGAATTGTGCAAATAAGCTTTTAAAAATACAGAATACAGATTAAAACACAGTATCAATCACAGTTTGTTAAAAATAAAGGAGCTCCCGGCTAGTTCGCCTCAGGAGTGTTCACGAGTGAGTGGGAGCGGCGCTTGCAGTCAGCGCTTAGTTATAGCGTCCTGGGAGGGGGGGGCGTGGCCACCCGAGGTGGGCGTGTCCCTCACGCAGGGAATGGCGGCAAGACTCGGGTCAGGGCAGAGACAGCAAGCGATCTGCTTCCCTGCGCCGACCAGGTAAAGACCAGGGAATTGTGCAAATAAGCTTTTAAAAATACAGAATACAGATTAAAACACAGTATCAATCACAGTTTGTTAAAAATAAAGGAGCTCCCGGCTAGTTCGCCTCAGGAGTGTTCACATCCTATACACTGACCTGCAACTGCCAAACAGCTAAACAGAGGCCCAAAACACAACCACTCCTTATAACACACCCACCCAAAGTTCAAAAACAGCCACACCCACAAATGGACCAATAAAAAGGCCCAACACACCCAAACCATGATCCTTTGCAACGGATCCACCACTGCCAGACCACAGAGACAACGCACTGCACCATACTACATACATCAATACACCTTACACTTGCACTCCTTCACACAACCCCCATCACAAACACACCCTCATCACATTCACATACACACACCTTCACAACCACACTCACACACACACAACCATCCACACCCAAACCCCCACAAACATCCACACCCACACCCCACACCATGCCCACTAACAGGAATCCAAAGTTCACAAAGGAGGAGCTGGAGGTCCTTGTCGACGAAATCATCAGAGTCGAGCCACAGCTCTTTGGAACATTGGTCAGACGGACCAGCATATCCAAACAATCTGCCATGTGGGAGAGGATTGTCAATGCTGTGAATGCTGTTGGGTCCACCAGAAGGACCAGGCATGAGTGTCAAGCCAGGTGGTACGATCTGCGGAGGACGGTCCGCCGCAAAATGACGGACGAGCACAACCAGGCCAACATCACTGGAGGAGGGCCGCCCCGCAGACCGGTACACTACCATGCCTGGGAGGAGAAGGTGATGGCCACGCTGCCGCCGGTGGGAGTAGACGGAGTAGAAGGAGTCCGAGAGCCTGGTGAGTACACAAACAACTCACCTCACATGGGGGGAACGCCATACACAACCAAAATACCAATCATGCACGCAACCCCCCCCCAAGCCAGCACCGGACACAACCACACTCCAAAAACACACACATGCCACTAGCGCCTCCATGCCCCAAGCAAGGCCAGGCCAAGTCACAGGCCACACAAAACACCAACACAAGACAGGATTACCCCGATGCCGGGAGGGTGGCCCTCAAAACTAACATAGAGCAACTCTGAAGCACACAACAATGCCCTCAGCCCATATGGCCTAGGGCACAGCCATACAAACAGTGTGTCCCCACACAGTACTGTGTTGCCTGCAAATGGTGGCCGCGTTGCAGGATGATATGGGTATGAAGGCACAATTTGCACATAACAGCAGCTAATGAAGACGCTCCACTCTGAAAGAGTGACAGCACACACCGCCACAGCAGCAGCGCAGACTCACACACTCTGCCCAATGGGTGCCCGGAGATAAGCAACAAACCCACATGAACAAGCCAATGGCCTTTGAAAGACCTGCAAACTGTGTGTGCCCAGGAAGCTGGGCTGAGGTGACAGAGGGTGATACACAGAGGGAGGGAGAGGGGGAGAGAGAGGGACGGATACAGAGGTGGACACAGGCAGACAGACAGAGGGAGGGAGGAGGGTGACAGAGGGAGGGAGAAAGGGAGACAGAGGGAGACAGACAGAGGGAGGAGGCTGAAAGAGGGAGGGAGAAAGGGAGACAGAGGAAGACGGACAGAGGGAGGAGGCTGACAGAGGGAGGGAGAAAGGGAGATAGAGGGAGACGGACAGAGGGAGGAGGTTGACAGAGGGAGATGGACAGAGGGAGGAGGCTGACAGAGGAACGGAGAAAGGGAGACAGAGGGAGACGGACAGAGGGAGGAGGTTGACAGAGGGAGGGAGAAAGGAAGACAGAGGGAGACGGACAGAGGGAGAAGGTTGACAGAGGGAGACGGACAGAGGGAGGAGGCTGACAGAGGGAGGGAGAAAGGGAGACAGAGGGCGACGGACAGAGGGAGGAGGGTGACAGAGGGAGGGAGAAAGGGAGACAGAGGGAGACGGACAGAGGGAGGAGGCTGACAGAGGGAGACGGACAGAGGGAGGAGGTTGACATAGGGAGACGGACAGAGGGAGGAGGCTGACAGAGGGAGGGAGAAAGGGAGATAGAGGGAGACGGACAGAGGGAGGAGGTTGACAGAGGGAGACGGACAGAGGGAGGAGGCTGACAGAGGGAGGGAGAAAGGGAGACAGAGGGAGACGGACAGAGGGAGGAGGTTGACAGAGGGAGGGAGAAAGGGAGACAGAGGGCGATGGACAGAGGGAGGAGGGTGACAGAGGGAGGGAGAAAGGGAGACAGAGGGAGACGGACAGAGGGAGGAGGCTGACAGAGGGAGACGGACAGAGGGAGGAGGCTGACAGAGGGAGGGAGAAAGGGAGATAGAGGGAGACGGACAGAGGGAGGAGGTTGACAGAGGGAGACGGACAGAGGGAGGAGGCTGACAGAGGAAGGGAGAAAGGGAGACAGAGGGATACGGACAGAGGGAGGAGGTTGACAGAGGGAGGGAGAAAGGGAGACAGAGGGTGACGGACAGAGGGAGGAGGGTGACAGAGGGAGGGAGAAAGGGAGACAGAGGGAGACCAAATCACCCTTGGGTGTTGTGGCCCTGTCCGCTCGTCAGCAGGTGGACTGTGTGCATGTAGACAAGGTTTGGCAGTGCGTGAACCCCCCCTTCAACCTTTGATAAACACTGGGCCATGTGTCAATCTGTGCACGAGTACATCCGTGCTGCAGGCACAAACCTAACCTTACACCCAGTATACCCACCTACTGTGTTTGTTAGAACCCTGTCACAAATGCTTAAGTCACCTACCTGCATTCCAAATAGCATGGAAAAAACACCATTTGGCCACGTACAGTGCAACACGTAAGGCGGCTCTGCATGGCTTGCTACGCCCGCTCAGTACACTGCTGACTGTGTTCCAAAAAGATGCATCAACTAAGATTGTGTCACACATAGGTCAAGTGTCGAAAGCTGTGGCCAAGGGACATACCCATGCACAAGTGCACTGTGAGAGGAATGCAAGCCAAATCCAACCACACAGAGGAACTGTGCCAACTCAAAATGAATGAAACATGGATGTCGCATGTAACACAATTAACATTGTCTCTCTCACACACAGGTCAACGTCGTCCATCTCCCCCCAACACTGGGGGGCAAGACTCACAGGACCAGGCTCTGCGTGAAGAGGACCCCACCGGCAGCGACGACTCTCACCACTCCGTGGATGACCCAGACCAACCTGGCCCCTCTGGTATCCAACCACCTGCAGCACCTGCGTCAGGTACAACTGTGCCAACCACCACCCCCATTCCTGCCACATCCCAGGAGACATCCAGGAGCCCTGCCCACACACAACACAGTCAGTCTGTCCAGGAGGGACAAGGTTCTCCGGGCACCCAGGAAGAGGCAGGCAACACCGCAAATGCCATCCCTCAGGGGTCCCGGAGACCCGACGTGCCCACAAGGGCAGGCCGGGCTCAAGTGGGCAGGGGTGGTGGGAGTGGAGGATGGCGGAGGCGCGAGCCTGACCAGGCAGCTGAGGACCCGGTTATGTCACACGTCCACAACATCCTGGACACATACCGGCGTGACTCCAGAGGCATCGACCAGGTAGTGGAGACCCTCAATGAGATCAAGAACATGCAGGTTGAGCATCATGCAAGTCATCTACAACACCATGGACGGATGGAGGCAAGACTGGCTGAGCTCCTGGCGGTGCACAGGGATGTGAGCCAATCACTCCGTCAGATCGCCCAAAGCCTGGCAAACCCTCCCTGTGCTACCAGGCGTAGACCAGCACCAGACACAGGGAGGGAGGAGGAGGAAGATTCATCTGACGGAGCGTCCCTAGCATTGTAAAGGCCTGCTTCTGAGGGTCCCCGCAGGAAGGTGGATCGTCCACACAAGAGACCGTGAGAGTCAGCGGAACATCACCATCTCCCAGGTCACCTGGCCTGGCACCTGGCCCTCTGGCCCAACAGCAGCACAGCAGCAAATGACATTCTCTGCCACATGGCCTTGCTGGTCACTGTCTGACCAATGTTGACAAAGACTGTGGCACAGACTCTGATGACTTTCAATGGCAAGGATACCAACTCCCCCTGTGAACTTTGGATTCTACACTCCCGCCAAGCACCTCTTGTCACCCCCCAAACACGTACCCCAGCACTAATAAAATTCATCACAATCACAAGATGATGCCGTCATTTTGCATTATTACACTACATGTGTGTGTTGTAAAGTCAAACCATGCCTGATTTCAGAAGTAACTCCAAACATCCATACCCTGGGTTCTGAGTCTGGCACAGGACACACATGGGTCACAATGTACCATCCAATACAGACATGGAGCACCATACTCACCCGTGATGGGCCCAACCAGCTGAGGGGGTGCCCGCACAACTGTGCCTACAGACCTATGTAGAAGAGCAACAGTCTTGCGCAGAGGTCAGGGATCATGTGGAGTGTCCTGGGGTGCTACTCCCAGGTATGTGTAGACACGTGGCAGAACCATGTCCTGCATGCTTGAGTCAGGTGGATTTGGAGAATGGTGGGCCTGCCAACGTTGGATGCATGGAGATGGCACAATGGGGTGTTGGATCACAGTGCCACAAGGTTGTGTTGTGGTTGTGGGCTGCATCCTGAGTGTGTGCGTGGATTGAGAAGGTCATCCTGCAGCTGGCAGTGATTCATTCCCCCCATCTCTGTTGGACGTTGATGTGGCCTGGTCGCCGGATGTAGAAGCAGAGCTGTGCAGATGCACCCTGGATGTGGACAAGTATCATGGGAGTTGTAACGCACACGTCTGTAGAGTGCAGGGTAGGATTAGACACGGATGTCGTAGTTGACCTGGGGGATGGTCTCTCTTGCCTTGAGGTGGATGGAACTGGGGATCTTGTGCATAATCCAGAGTGTGCAGCAGCATGAGGCACAGATGCTGCTGATCTGCATAGCACATGTCAGCAAGCAATCCATGATCAACACCAGCTCGTTTGCGTGGACACTGGGTGCCCTTGCTGCAGGGCCTGCAGCAGCATGCGCCATGTCAAGAAAACAATGCCACAAGTAGCACACAAAGCCAAGGATCTCAGGAAGGAACCATGCAAATGGTGTCTGTCAAGGAAGGACTGTCTGGTTCAACATGGCACACACACACACAATGGATGCATATGCAGCACAGTGGCTGTTGTGGAGACTGACATGCCACAATACCTACACAGCCATGGACATCATGCACAATACAGATTCTAATCCCTGACAAACAGCTTGCATCTTGCTACTCTACACATAGACTCATATGCACCATCTCTGAGAACTATGCCAGACATGCCGCATGCACAGTGGCAACAGACCACCATTGACAGAGATGAGGCACCTTTGGAGGCAGAGGGACACCTTTATTACTCATGTGTGTCGGAATGCTAATGCAACTCTGTCAACACATACACAGGTCATGTGGATGAACATGTGGGACCAACACTGGCACCCCCCTGTGCACCACAGATGCTGTAAATCCATAGAACTGGCACACAAGTGACGGGTTACAGCTAAACACCCCCTGCTGCTCACGGAGAGGCTGCCATACACCATTGAGCCTCTAATGGGGAATTCACACACCATGTCAACCCGGTGCAACCCGTATGTTTCCGAGGGCAGTGTTACACACATTGAAGGCCTCATCACAATCCACAATCCCATTACAGATGACTGTCACCAAGTCTGACCATCAATTCAGGTGAATTCAGCTCCATGTCATGTGCCCCATGGTGATTCTACATGTATGTAAAGTATCCAAACATGAACAGGAGCAGTGCACACACAATCCAAACAAATACCACACCCAAAAAGCCGTGCTGCATCCCTTACCCTAAGGAGATTTTCAAACTTGTCCGTGCATGTACCGCTGATTCAGCACATGTTGCTGTGTTCATGAGGAATAGCAGGAGCACAACAATGCCACCAGCAGACAGCAAGCGCAAGTACCTGTGGATGAGAGACACACCAGAAGTCAGCCAAAAGAAGCACCTCCGCATGCATGTGCATGTACTCGACACGTATAAGGTTGTCAACATGCTAGGTGACAATGATGTCTCTGGAAAAACATTCTTCGATTGCACCATCACTCGAGTGACACATCCAAACACACCTCTGACTCACTTAGGAGACATGCAGATAGACACACACATCGCAACACATGCCACACACGGCCAAATGCGTGCACACTCAGACACTGGTACTCACCACTAAGCAAAGAAGTTGCGTATTAATCCGACTCCGTATGTCCTCTACCGCCTCCTCCTCCTCCACATCACTTGCCTCGTGACCAAGCCCTTCATCCTCCACGGGTGGATGGTCCTGCTCATCCGGATCCAGGATGAGGGGCACAGCTTTCTCCACTGCCATGTTGTGCAGCATGCAGCACACGAGGAAGATCTTGCAGACCTTCACCGGTGCATATGGGAGTGCGCCACCGGTCTTGTGGAGGCAACGGAATCGGCTCTTCAGGAGGCCAAACGTCCTCTCTATCACTCGCCTGGTCCGCCCATGGGCGTTGTTGTAGCGGTGCTGGGCAGCCGTGCTGGGGTTGCGGAGAGGCGTGATCAGCCATGGCATGTTGGGATAGCCAGCGTCCCCTACATGGAAACATCATGGACAAGAGTGGGTCAGGAGAAGCAGTAAGACAGGAAGATGACGTTAAATACAGGACTGCCCACCAACAACACATGCTCGTTCATTGCGCAGCTGCAGCATCATTTCAGGCACCCTGCTACGCCTCATGATGTAGGCATCGTGTGCTGATCCTGGAAAACGAGCACAGACATGGGAAATCACCATGTTGGCAAGACACACCACAAGGGCATTAATGGAGAGGTAATGCTTGCGGTTCCTATATGCTACCTCCTGTGCCTGTGGTGGTACCAAAGCCACATGTGTTCCATCTATGGACCCAATGACATGGGGCATCCCTCCCAGGGCATAGAACTCACGCTTGACACCTGTCAACTGCTCAGGAGTTAGGAATTTAATGAACTCATCCAGGTGATCCAACATGGCCTCTAAAAAATCATGCAGAACACGGCTGAACATGGTTTGGGACATGCCCCCAACATGACCAATGGTATATTGAAAGGTACCCGTGGCAAAGAAATGTAGGGCTGCCATCACCTTCATCTTGGGTGTCAGTACAGTAGGATACCTGTGTAGCGGTTGGAGGTGTGGTGCCAGCCGTGTCGTCAAGTCCTCAATCAACTTTTGGGGGAAGCGGTAGCGGCGAATACAGTCACGTTCTCTCAGGTCAGCCAAGTCCCCCAAGTCCGGAATTGGTCGAAGGAGAGGCGGAGCCCTGCAGTGAATTTGAAGGGACAACGAAGAGTGAGTACAGTACACCACCAATGTCAATGTACTGAGCACATGTTCAACAGGCAATACACATACGCTACATACAGAGTCAGGTCTGTGCAATATGCCCTGGACACGTATGCCAGGCAGGTGACACTCCTACCAAGAGCCAGCCACAAACGTGGATTCTCAGGCTCAACATGACATGGCATTAAACTAGCGGTGGGCCAGTGTGAGTGAACAGGCAGACGCATCACAGGAGTGCCAGACATCCGCATATGGGCAGAATAAATATGTCAATCATACAGACAGGTTACGGAACACTAGAGGCACAGGTCACATGTAATGTAAAAAGGACAGACCACACACCTTGCCATCAAGGGGTACATGTCAAGACTGATCACACATACATTGAGAGTATGCAGATATGTCCTTGTTTTGGAACTCCGTGTCAATGCATACATACACACCTTACGTCGGATTACACATGTGGGCTGGTGTGCATAACAGCGTGCCATGCCCATCTACACACAGACACATGTTGGTTGCAGCAACTGCAGATGCATTTGACCAAACACCTACGGCAAACCCATGGGAACACATGACACACACATGACATAGTTACAGCGTGCAACGCGGGCATTCACATCTCAGGTGTAAAATTCCGTGTACCTGGCATCAGGGGACAGTTGCGGGTGTCGGTGACTGTGCCATGCCAGTGACGCATGACTCAACAAGTCTGTACTACATGCACACATGTCAAAGGAGTGAAGGGGATGTGTGGCACATAGTGCACCATCACACATGACATGTGTATACAGCTCATCATACAGTCATTTGCTTCACACCTCAGGAGTAATGTGCCACATCACAGCCTGACACACCTGTGGCCGACACATGTAGTACTGCACAGACAATGCCTTGATGTCCAGCCTTGGCCAAGTATGACAGCTCTATTCCTATCTGTGTGCCGCCTGTCACCACTGTCAGGTGTGAAACGCACCGTACATACGCACTGAGGGCGTGTGTAGGGTCCCAATCACAATGGGAGTGCTGGCGTATGCGTACGCCATGGTGATACGGTCCGTACCCGCGTGTGTAGGGTCAGTACCACCATGGGTGTGCAGCCCTAGGCATACGCCATGGTGATACGGTCCGTACCCGCGTGTGTAGGGTCCGTACCACCATGGTTGTGCAGCCCTAGACGTACACCATGGTGATACGGTCCGTACCCATGTGTGTAGGGTCCGTATTACTATGGCGTACGCATACGCGAGCACTCCCATAGTGATAGGGACCATACACACGCGTGTACGGTCCGTATTACTATGGCGTACGCATACGCGAGCACTCCCATAGTGATAGGGACCCTACACACGCGTATACGGTCCGTTTCACTGCATTTGGGGTGCCCTAGGGCCGTGGAACGCACCGTACCTGTGTGTGAATATTGGAACAACATAGGGGACACATGAGGGACAAGTATAAGGGCCTAAATGCATGCTGGTTGTCATGGAGACCGAGTTTAAAGTTTGAATTTTTCCATCAGGTGGCCAGCAGAAGTCGGTTGGAAACAATATACTTTGTTGCAAAGTGGTTGTTGACTTGACATCATGCTCAATTTTTAAACCATGCAAAGACACTCACTGGGGTAGGTTTAAAGGGATTGGCAGAAACGTAGGATGCTATTGTGACTGACCAATCACTCGGTACTCCTGTAAATGAAACAGGCCAGCAAGGCAGATATAAGGCAGCCAGGTCCCATGAGAGAGCACTTGCCTGCACATCCTTTCATTCCACAACACTGCTGCTGCTTGTGATTCCTCTGGCACCATGTCCAGGTCTGTGGAGAGGGCCCAGCCTGTCAAGAATTCCTGTCATACAAGGGAAACACGCCCTTATGTAAACAGGAGAGCTGTTACATAACTCAAGGGAAACACGCCCTTATGAAAACAGGAGAGCTGTTACATAACTCAAGGGAAACACGCCCTTATGTAAACAGGAGAGCTGTTACATAACTCAAGGGAAACACGCCCTTATGTAAACAGGAGAGCTGTTACATAACTCAAGGAAAACACGCCCTATAAAGGGAGGAACCGGGAGGTACAAGGCTGTCGGATATTGTGTTTACACCGACGTACCTGCTTCGTGAAGAGCAGTGTTCCGGAGTGGTGCTCCAGTAAGGCAAGAACGGAGGTAGGTCGAGTCGTTACTCCCTGGGCCGTGTCTTGCCCCATCGTCACCTGTGAAGGACCCGGAAGCTCTACCGGTCAACCATTGAGCTTCGCTTTTTGACTCGGCTGAGTCCAAGCGCAGTGGCGCTTTTGCTGGTTGGAGTCGTAACTCCCAGCCCGACCAGAGACACAGGGACTGCCAGCTGTACCGCACACCAGGAGGTGTTTGCCGCGTTACAGACTCGGAAGTCCACAGGATCGATCGAGCAGCTGCTCTCGGTTCAGTCTTCTTGCTTGTGATTGGGGTATCGGTGACGCATCACCAGGAGGTGACTCCGCGTCCCGGTGCAGTCTGAGGAAGAGGTTGAGCGGCTGCTCCCTTCAGGTAGAGACCCCGGCTGGGTGTTTCCCTGACTCCTCGATTCTCCCCAACACTCTTCGTGCCCCTCACAGCCTACCGATTGGCATTGTCGGCCATTTCATTTCTGCCCTCTGTTGGCATACGCCGGGATCGGCGTATATGCAGAGGACGGTTAGGACCATCCGTGCTGTGGGCTGGTAACGTACTTAGCCTGGAGGATTCCAGTGACTATAACTTTTGTTTGTTCTTTGTATTTTATTTGCCTTCATTAAAAGAACTAACCCTTCACAAGTGGTTGCGTCCTCATTGTCGTGTCTGTTAAACGATCCTGAGACGTTCAGGGCGTTACAAAATATCCGACCTTAATAACACTAACTGTCTCCCGGTCGATAACAGACATGGCAACACTTGATGATGTGCTGGCTGCTTTAGCGGCCATGCAAGTTGAAGTGGCTGCCTCTAGGCAAGAAACAGCCGATGTAAAAGCCAGACTGGATGCTATCCAATTGGACCCGCTCACGCCCAGCACCTCCCTCACGAACCAGACCCCTGCGGTAGTAGTGGAAATGCCGGTAGCCATCCCCTTGGCAACACCAGAGAGGTACAGTGGGGATCCTAACACAGTGCAGGTATTCCTCACACAAGTGGCGCTACATTTATCGTGCAAACCAAAGGCGTTCCCCACGAGTCAGGCTCGTGTGGCTTTCCTTATATCCTATTTGGCTGGAAACGCGGCACAATGGGCCGTACCTCTGGTGAGCAGGGACGACCCCCTCTTATGTGATTGGGGTGCTTTTCGCGAGGAATTCCTGAAGGTATTCGACAGAAGGGCTGACTCGTACACGGCGGACCGTGAAATGCTTGAGTTGAGACAGGGATCCAACGACCTGGTGCAGTATCTCAACGCGTTCCGAAGGCTGGTTGCGGAAACCAAGTGGCCTGTTGCTAAACAGACGGCGCTCTTCCATCAAGGGCTGTGCGATGAGCTCAAGGACGCCGTGGCTCATATTGACCCTCAACCCAAGACATGTGAGGGCCTTATCAACCTGGTATTACGGCTGGAACATAGGCTAAGTGAAAGAAAGGGGGATCATGGGAGAAAAGGAAAATCCCTTCCATCCTATGTGACGGTGGGAAGTCCTGAAACTTCCACCGCATCCAAGGGAGAACCCATGGACATCAGCGCAATACGAGCGAGCCTCACAGCCACGGAGAAAGAGTCACGCCGTAAACAAGGATTGTGCCTATATTGTGGCAAAAAAGGCCACTACGTACATGAATGCTCCTCCGGGCCATAGCCTTTCCACGCAACCAGGTACCAAAGCTTCCCCCTGCGCCATTTGGACGCCCGTATGCCCGACACTTCATACTCCACCTCCGACTCCACGCATACCGGCCTAGGTGTCCCAGACGGCTTGGAGGGTGCTGGTTTGAGCAATGATACATGAAAGACAGGGTGTATCCGCAATGACTGGGGCAAGCACACCTTCACGTTCACGGGACCCATACACTTGGTAATTCGATAGGGGCCCATGTACTTGGGATGGAACACACTGTTCTTTCGAAACCTCATGTTTCTTGTGGATATCCAGACGTAGTCTCCAGTGCGGTACAGTGGCCCGGGCCTTCTCTTCCTGTCTGCCGCAGCCTTGTATCTTCTCTTGGCCTCTATTAGGACAGCCCTTGAGCGCATCAACGTGTCTTTTATGTGTGCCACCCTGTCCGCTGTGGCGGGAATCCTGTCCTCTCTGAACGGATGTAGAAATGGCAAGAACCTGGGATGTTGGCCATAGTTGCTATAGAACGGAGATGACTGTGTGGAGCTGTGAGTGGCGTTGTTATAGGCTATCTCTGCAACCCATAGCAAGTCGACCCATTCTTCCCTGCCCTGGTCCACAAAACATCGCAGATACTGTTTGAGCGTTTGGTTCAGGCGCTCGGTTTGGCCGTCCGTTTGAGGGTGGTAGCTGGTGGACAGGGCGGTCTTAACATGCAGCGCAGTGCACCAAGTCTTCCAGAATTGCGCAGTAAACTGCGACCCCCGGTCCGACACGATCACCCCAGGTAATCCATGCAGTCGTACCACATTCTTTAGGAGTAGTGACGCCAATTCCCCGGCCGTAGGGACTCTCTTGCAGGGGATGAAGTGCCCCATTTTCGTCAAGTAATCCACCACCACCAGTATTGCCGTCATCCCCTGGTCTACCGGTAGGCCCACCACGAAGTCCAGTGATATGCTATCCCATGGTCTATCCGGGGTCGGAAGTGGATGTAAGAGCCCTTGGGTTCGGCCATGGTCGGCCTTCATGGTAGCACACGTAGGACACTCCTGTCCCCACCTCCTGACATCCACTCTCATGGTTGGCCACCAGAAATGCCGTCCCATGCTAGCCACCGTTTTTTCAAAGCCCAAATGACCTGCGCATGGAGAGTCATGGCACCAGATGAATGCTTGTTTCCTTAGCCTAGGCGTGGGTATCAATAGGCACCTGCCCTTCAGGGGTATCCCGTCCTTCAGCTGCCATTCTCTGTGACTGAGGAGCCACCTCCGCCATGCGAATGACCTGATCCCTCTCTTTATTCCCCTCAGGAAAGTATCCGGTTGGATAACCCCCAATACCATCCTCGGGGAAATGATGGAACGCACGGTTGCAGGCAATGGTTCCTTAACTGCAGATTGACGGGACAGGGCGTCCGCCTTTCGGTTTTCCGTCCCCGGCCGATATGTGATGCGGAAGTTGAACCCCGCAAAGAAGATCATCCACCGCAGCTGCCTGGGAGAAAGGTGTCTAGTGGCCGTCATGAACTGTAGGTTCCGATGGTCCGTGTACACCGATACCACATGTCTTGCCCCCATCAACCAATGCCTCCATTCGGTGAAGGCGTCCTTGATTGCGAGAAGCTCCTTCTCCGCAATATGGTAGTTGCGTTCGGCGTCGTTGAGTTTGCGGGACATGTACGCAACGGGATGAAGGGGTTCATGCTCCGCGCTTGGTCTCCTTGTTCCATCGGCGTTTTCCTGCCAGCGCTGGACCCGTGGGGAGCCGCTGAGAGGGAGGATGTACTGTCAAGAATTCCTGTCATACAAGGGAAACACGCCCTTATGTAAACAGGAGAGCTGTTACATAACTCAAGGGAAACACGCCCTTATGAAAACAGGAGAGCTGTTACATAACTCAAGGGAAACACGCCCTTATGTAAACAGGAGAGCTGTTACATAACTCAAGGGAAACACGCCCTTATGTAAACAGGAGAGCTGTTACATAACTCAAGGAAAACACGCCCTATAAAGGGAGGAACCGGGAGGTACAAGGCTGTCGGATATTGTGTTTACACCGACGTACCTGCTTCGTGAAGAGCAGTGTTCCGGAGTGGTGCTCCAGTAAGGCAAGAACGGAGGTAGGTCGAGTCGTTACTCCCTGGGCCGTGTCTTGCCCCATCGTCACCTGTGAAGGACCCGGAAGCTCTACCGGTCAACCATTGAGCTTCGCTTTTTGACTCGGCTGAGTCCAAGCGCAGTGGCGCTTTTGCTGGTTGGAGTCGTAACTCCCAGCCCGACCAGAGACACAGGGACTGCCAGCTGTAACGCACACCAGGAGGTGTTTGCCGCGTTACAGACTCGGAAGTCCACAGGATCGATCGAGCAGCTGCTCTCGGTTCAGTCTTCTTGCTTGTGATTGGGGTATCGGTGACGCATCACCAGGAGGTGACTCCGCGTCCCGGTGCAGTCTGAGGAAGAGGTTGAGCGGCTGCTCCCTTCAGGTAGAGACCCCGGCTGGGTGTTTCCCTGACTCCTCGATTCTCCCCAACACTCTTCGTGCCCCTCACAGCCTACCGATTGGCATTGTCGGCCATTTCATTTCTGCCCTCTGTTGGCATACGCCGGGATCGGCGTATATGCAGAGGACGGTTAGGACCATCCGTGCTGTGGGCTGGTAACGTACTTAGCCTGGAGGATTCCAGTGACTATAACTTTTGTTTGTTCTTTGTATTTTATTTGCCTTCATTAAAAGAACTAACCCTTCACAAGTGGTTGCGTCCTCATTGTCGTGTCTGTTAAACGATCCTGAGACGTTCAGGGCGTTACACAGCCATTCACCATGTAGGAGAATATGGCGTTGGTGGATGTGATCCTCCCACAGTACACCATGCTGTATGGTCGACCAGGGGAGCAGGTGAGTGCAGACTCCACTAGCTTAGACTGTGCCCCTTTTTGTGACTGTGACTTATGGCATTGTGTCCATGTGTGACAGACATGCAATGTTGTTTAGAGTGGGTCCCAGGGTGGGGAAGGCCTCATGTCTCCCATGCAGAGCATGCTGTAGTTCCTGTGTGCACTCCTCACTTGCATAGTGCTTACTGTGACAATCAATGCATGGTGCATGCCACATTCTGCCTGGCTACTCCTCCTGGGAATGTTGTTTCTACAGTCCTGATGTGATTCTGTGTTCCCCCCAGTGTGACAGGTGACAGTACCCATAGATGTGTGTTTGTTTAGTGTACCTGCGCTGTGAGTGTCCAAATGATGTGTTGGTCCCCTGGACATTGGTGTGTGTGTGTAAGTCCCCTGTCATGTGGGTGAGTGCATATGGGGAATGTTGCACACCAGCTGCATGAGGGATGGATATACCCTGTCCATCTGATGTGAGCAGGGAGCAGTGCTCTGTGACTGCCGTGCTGAGCCAGCCCCACATCTGTGACACCCCCCAGTCTAGTGGCACATGGGCAGAGTGAGGTTTGTACCCGCAGTTGTCACTGGCAGGTGATTGTCCTGTGCCTGTGTGTGTCTGTGTACTCTGCTTAGGTAGCGTCAGTGTGCTGGAGCATGTGACTGCTTTGAGGTGCTGTACATAATCCTGGTGTAGCTTGTGATGCACAGTGTGATCCAGGATCATTGATTGTGTGGCACCCCTCATGCTACCTGTGTACGTTCAATGCCACGTAGTGCATTTGGCCTTCCCCAGAGGATAATGTCCCTATGACAAAGGTGCAATGAGTTGCCTGCATACCATGGCCTGTTCAAACAAGACAAGTTATTAATATGTGTGTCTCTGTGTCATTGCTCAGGTGTATTAAAGTATTCTCACTATTGCATCCTCACAGGTAGGCGTCCATGCCAAGGGGGAGATATGAAAGCTAGCCGTCAGTGCCGTGAGGAATACGGAGGGTCGGAAGCGGCGCCTAGCCCAGGTGAGGATACGCTGGCAGGATATCCGGTGCTGGACCAGGAGGATCGCACGGGTCCTGCTGGGGGACTCACCTGAGAGCCAGAAGAACCGTGGGCGCCGGCGTCTGACCCACATCCATAAGCGTGTGCTGGCGGTGGTCTTCCCCGACTTGGATAGGCGCTTACTGGAGAAGCAGCAGCAGGAAGGGGGTAGGTACATGTGTGTTTGTTGTGTGTCACCAGCTTTTGGAAGTGCGCAGTTGCATGGATACACTGCCAGGGCTTAAATGTGCAGTGCATAACCAGTTACCCAAAGTAAAACGGTGCTGTTCTTCCTCCCTTCCCCTCCTTGCCATGTGTTCCCTGGTATGTATGTAGTCACTCTTGCACAAGGTCATTTAGGCTGGCAGTTAATACAAGTGCCCAATGCTTGCAGCATCATGTGTGGGGGTGGAGTGTAACAGGTTTTGGAACCTTGGCTGTGCCCTGGCCAGTTCAGTCATTGTGGGGTCCATGTCAGTTGGCACAGATAGGAGTGTGTCTTAAAAGTGTACTGCCTTCCAGCATGCATGTCCAATGTTGTGCCCTCTGACATGATGTGCATGAGTGGGAGTAATGCATAGTGCAGGGACGGTTGCTTCAGTTGCAGTCATATCCATCCAGGACCATGGAGGAGTGTTGCCACTACCGTGCCCTGGGGCACCTTTTCGTAGGTATCATGTGTGTCATCCAACAATGTGGACATTCTCTGTGTCTTCAGCATAGGTTGGGCTCTGTGGCATTGTACCCTGGCCTCATCTGTATTGACGTAAACTGTGCTACATGTGTCCACTGTACAGTGTGACCCAATTTTGCTTGTGCATACTCACAGTGGGCAGTGCCTGTGTGTCTTGGAATGACAATCTGATGATGGTTGATTGTCAATGATATATGTGGACAGGCGCACCAGGGGTAGTTTGTGTACAATCAGGATTTAGTGCAGGCCATGCGTTTTTATCCCAGAGGAAGAGGTGTAAGTACTTCCTCTGTCTCAATCACATTGTCTCAGGTAGGGGGTGGTTTGTGCGGGAAAGGCCTACATGTCCAAATCTGAAGTCTCCCTGCTAGGTCTGGCCTGTGTGTGATGTTTGTCTGGACATACACTCAAGGTGCAGTGACCCAGTCATGTTGTGCATGTTTTAATGTATTAGCTTTGCAGCATGTGCAAAAAGCTGATAGACATGGTTCCTGCTCATCCCTTTTTTGGCAACGCTGTGTGGTACAGATGCTGTGCACAATTGTCCCCAGAGCCTGGCGCCTCTGTCCTATTTGATATCAAGTAATTTGCTGTTGGGTCATGCTCTCCATTATTTCTCAGTGGCATGGTGGGTCAACCAGCTGGGTGTTGCAGGGCCTACATATGTACCTTGTGTTGTAGATGTTACTCATGTTGCTTTTCAGGCTACGCACTGTGACCTATGTAGATTTGACTCATGTGACATATGTATACAGGTGTATGATTATTTCCTGTTATGTTATGTTATGTTATGTTATGCGTTCTTGTATAGCGCAACAGTTGACCCAGCAAAGGGGCGTCCCGGCGCTCTGACAGGCAGGAAGAGGCATACGAGGAACAGGGAGGCTAACAGAGGGAAAGAGAAGCAGGGAAGACAGGGATGCCCACAGCATCGTCGGGGACTCCGAGGGAGACACTGGCACGGACCGTGAGGAGGGAGCAGGCACCAGTGGCAGCAGTGCTGTCTTGTCTGGCGCATCGAGTGGCACGGAGGCCGAGGGGAGTGATGCGGAGGACCTGTCCAGTAACACCACCGACTATGATGCTGACGGGTCCGAGGCTGATCTCCCAGAGGGGGCGGAGACTGCTCCCACAGCTGACAGCAGCACTCGATCTCTACCCGCCCCCTCGATTCCCATCACCGGCCTCCCACTTGCGCTGGTCCCTTCCCGCCGTGCTAGGTCACCACGTGTCTCCTTCTTGCCAGGCACCGCACCCCCTGCCCCTGTCTCCACTGCTGCCGCCAATGCCGAGTCTGTGACCATCCTGCGCCAGTTGCAGGTTGGTCAGACTGCGATGCTTAATGTCCTCCATGGCCACACACGAGTGCTCACCCAGATGGACGCATACATGGAGGGCATCTCAGCTGCGCAGTCTGACCAACGCCAGTTGCTGAGGTCCATTGACTCGACACTGACTGCAGCAGTGGGTCTCCTGCAGCGCTACGTCCCCCCCACCCCTGCACCATCCACACTTCCCACTCCCATGCCTGTCCAAAGCACACCCAGACGTACCCATGCACGCACCCCACCAGACACAGGCACCACACCACCAGGGAAGGCCAAGTGCATACCTCCTGTCACGCACACACAGGGTGAAGTAGGCACACCCACTGGGTCAGGGGTCAAACAGAAGACACGCAGCCACAGTGGGAGTCCACATTTATCACAACCCACTACCTCCAAATCCACTCCCATCAGCTCTCCTGGCCAGGATTCCACCAAAGAATCCTTCATGGCCGCTCTGTCCCTGAGCCCCAAAGTGACACCACCCCGCAAGCGGTCAAAGGAGTCCCCGGTCAGGGTGGTTGAGTCCCCCCCCTGTCCACACCCTCCCCCAGCAGCGCTGAGACCCATCCCTCCGACCCCCCCCTCCTTGGGGCCTGTGGTTCCTTCGGGTGCAGGGGAGATGCTGGAGGACCTTGCAACCGTGTGCAGCGCCATTCTGACCTCCACCTTTGGCGCTGCCCCACCCCCTGTGGTGGAGTCCTCCGTCCCTGCACCCACAACACCTACCCTTGCCCCTCCTGTCCCTGCGGTGCCTGGTCCTTCCCCCCCACATGATGCCCCCCCCCGTGGAAGCAAAGGAGGTATGAACTGTGCAGGCAAGCTAGGGGACACGCGTCCCTATGTGTCCCCTAGCTTATGCATAGCTTGCACTATGGATTGCCCTATGGGCTTTGTACATATTCTACTTTTAATTACAATTCTTTTTTTAATGCTGAATAAAGCTATGTTTTTTCCCTTTGCACACTACTGCTTTTCTGGTATTGCTGTTGGTGGTGCTGCTCCATGTTTGGGGTGGGGATAATGTGTTAGGTGTCTGGCAAATGTAGTGGTGCGCTGCTCATGGGATGGACCCTGGTATCTGTGTGCCATCACAAGGTATTTGCGAAATAACTTTGTTCATGTATGCTCTTACTGCATGGTGACATTGTCCCAAGGTGTGTTCCTTCCTCTGTGGACCCTGACATCTTCCCTGCAGGGTGTTTCCTAAATGTTGTGCTGAGCTGTGTCTACATATCCTTGGTGTGTGACGGATCCGTTCTACTTTGGCCATGCATGCTGGGCAATGTCTCCACCTGCATCATTTGTGGCATCCTTGGTGGTCACTGTACTTGTGTGTGGAGTATATTGAAGTTACTTCATGTGGACATGTTCCCTTTTACACACTATGCATGTGTGTACTCCCAGCCTCGCACACATGTTACGTGTTCTGCAGGGTCTTTGAGCACCTGACTGACAATTGTGGACTTTGTATCTGTGGGTACTGCACCCTTTTCTTTCCGTGGGCATGTCTGGGCACTGCTGGGAGGACTCTGCACCCACCCCTCCTGTGTCTGGGCACTGCTGGGAGGACTCTGCACCCACCCCTCCTGTGTCTGGGCACTGCTGGGAGGACTCTGCACCCACCCCTCCTGTGTCTGGGCACTGCTGGGAGGACTCTGCACCCACCCCTCCTGTGTCTGGGCACTGCTGGGAGGACTCGCACCTACCCCTCCTGTGTCTGGGCACTGCTGGGAGGACTCTGCACCCACCCCTCCTGTGTCTGGGCACTGCTGGGAGGACTCTGCACCCACCCCTCCTGTGTCTGGGCACTGCTGGGAGGACTCTGCACCCACCCCTCCTGTGTCTGGGCACTGCTGGGAGGACTCTGCACCCACCCCTCCTATGTCTGGGCACTGCTGGGAGGACTCTGCACCCACCCCTCCTATGTCTGGGCACTGCTGGGAGGACTCTGCACCCACCCCTCCTGTGTCTGGGCACTGCTGGGAGGACTCTGCACCCACCCCTCCTGTGTCTGGGCACTGCTGGGAGGACTCTGCACCCACCCCTCCTATGTCTGGGCACTGCTGGGAGTGATAGGCATCCACCCCTCATATGTCTGGGCACTGCTGGGAGGACTCTGCACCCACCCCTCCTGTGTCTGGGCACTGCTGAGAGGACTCTGCACCCACCCCTCCTGTGTCTTGGCACTGCTGGGAGGACTCTGCCCCACCCCTCCTGTGTCTGGGCGTGTACGCTCGGGACATATACGGGTGTTGGTACGCTCCATTCATACACGGGTGGGGGTACGCTCCGTACATACACTGGTGGGGTGTGGGTACGCTCCATTGATACACGGGTGGGGGTACGCTCCGTACTTACACTGGTGGGGTGTTGGTGCGCTCCATTCATACACTGGTGGGGGTACGCTCCGTACATATACTGGTGGGGTGTGGGTACGCTCCGTACATACACTGGTGGGGTGTTGGTGTGCTCCATTCATACATAGGTGGGGGTACGCTCCGTACATTCCCGTACCCACGATCTGCAGGCCTGGGTACGGGCCGTACCCATGCCTTTGGAACGTGGGTACGGTGCGTACCGGCATTGTTGGGGTGCCGTAGGGATACGTGTGGTACGACCCGTACCCACGCTCTTGAGGCCTGGGTAGGGTGCGGACCCCCAATGGGGTGCCGTAGGGGTACGCACCGTACCCAGGCCTTCGGAGGGTGGGTACGGGTCATACCATGCGTACCCCTACATCACCCCAACGATGCTGGTACGGCCCGTACCCATGCCTTTGGAACGTGGGTACGGGCGGTACCGCCATTGTTGGGGTGACGTAGGGGTGGGCGTGGTACGACCTGTGCCCACGCTCTTAATGCGTGGGTACGGTACGTACCGGAATTGTTGTGTTGCCGGTTCGCGTCAACATCCACTTCCGTTGTGGCGGATGCTTGCGTTGCTGGACACACCCCCACCCCCTCGAGGTGACCAGGTCCTGCAGGTCAGGTATGTCCAGGGCATGTCTGATTTGGGACTTGAGTGGGGGTTATGTGTCCTGCCCCTGCCCCCCCCTTTGCCCCTGGGTGTTGTCCTGACCTACTGCGGCGTCTGCGTCGGTTCCTGTAGAGCAGGTGGACTGCTATGAGGGCCGGGATGACGCGTAGGTTCGGGTCCATGGCTGTCCGTCGCGTACAGGTGCTCCTTGTGCGCGTCGTCCTGATTTCCCGGCAGTTTTTGGCAGCCGGAGAATATAATCCGTGCGGGGTGACGTCGGTGCGGATCGTACTTCCTGGTTCGTGAAACGCAGCCAGAATGCGTCCCGACGTCACGTCGGCGCTTTCCCGATCACATTTGTATTTTTATTTTCGGCGGTCGGTGTTTTGTTCGATTCGCACGGAAATAGTGTTTCCATGTGAATCGTACTTGCATTTTTGTAATGTTTTTTGGCCGGGTACGAGTCGGACGGAGAAAATGCTCCGTCCGACGGTTCGTACCCGGTTTCTCCAGGATCGGAATCGGCACCTAAGTTGCTAATTCTACCCACTTAACATTTTTCTCCTTTTCACTTTTCAAATACCAATAAACATTTCTACTTTGACTTTTATAATGAGAACGTCAACAACAAACACAAACATAGTTTGGTATTTCAGAGCACACTACATTAAACTTTCCAATTTATTCTTCAAACTGATCAGTACTAATCACTTTCCCATCTCCTCCAACATCTGTAATTGTCAAACTTTCTCTTTCTATGGACTGCTCTTCTGAACCATAATATTGCATTTCAATATCATCACACTTTTTTTGAACATCTGATAAAGAACCATATAAAAGACTTGTATTCAGTTCACTTAAACATAATGCAGGACTTTTTACATAGTACAGTTTCCTTACAAACTTCCGCATTTCTGAATGGTTGTACTGCTAACATCAAGTGATGAAAAACACTTTTACAAACTTTTCTTGAAAGACAAGCCAGAGAATGCCCATACTTGTCAGTATATTTTCTAACATTACATGGATCTAGTCCTTGTAACAACTTAATCTTCTGTTTAATACTTTTCTGAGTATATTCTCCTCGCAAATTTTGCATTATATCAATGGATTCCTGTTGAATACTACAAATACTACTACAACCCCACTTATACACAGGAGCTTGTGGAAGTTTCCCTTGTACTTCTTCAGCTATTAACTCTTCTGCACTTTTACCAACCATTTCCTCCTTTGGAAGAGGACAACTATCCTGAACTTCGTAGAACTGAAAAGTAATTCTAAGCGTTCTTACCAGTAACTTGAATTACCTTCCATAGGAATCCAGTGTGTGGTTTTCACCAGAAAAGTTTCTAAGTGTCCATTTTTGAAACGTACAAATATTCCTCTAAAATCAGCCGATCTACGAATTCCGATTTACTCACCTGTTATCAGGAGAGAACCCAGTGCTGCATCTTTTAGCCCAGCACTGACCCTGAAAAGTAATTCTAAGCGTACTTACCAGCAACTTGTATTTCCTTCCATAGGAATCCATTGTGTGGTTTCCAAGTGTCTATTTTCACAAACTAAAAATATTCCTAAAAAATCGTCTGTATCACTTAAACACATTCTTTCAACTGTTTACAGGAGATTGGCCAGTGCCAGGATCCATCACTGAGTAAGAAAAAGTAACGATAACACTACTTACCTGCTAAGTGAATTTTCTGCCATAGGATAACATTGGTGATTCTATGAGAAAAAATGTCTAAGTGTCCACTTTTAAAAAAACGTAATATTCCTTAAAAATCACTACTGTAACCAAAAAGCTTTTGTTTACAGGAGATGTCCAAGGACTGAATCTAGGATCCAGTCCTCTCTTTTGAAAAGTAATCCATAAAGTAACTAATTGCATTTGACTAGAAATTCACATTGAGCTCAATGTTGCATTGTGTTTGAAATTGTGTTTCCCATTGCAACACCTGTAACTACTGTACTTAAAAGTCTATTGCCTATTTGCAGAGTATTTAAACTAAAGTAATTCATTCTGAGAAAGTATATCTTGTATTGTAATGTATAATGCAATTAAAAAAATAAAATATCTAAAAATAAACAGTTTACAAAATGTAGTGAATCAGTATCAAAATAATCAGCATAACAATTAATACATTAAAAATTGTCCTTTACAAAACCTTTGAAATTCACTGAAAAAAACCATAGGTTTCAGGCCTGATATAGTTAGGAATTAGCATTTAAAAAACCTTTGATATTCACTGAAAAAAACATAGGTTTCAGGCCTGATATAGTTAGGAATTAGCATTTTAAAAACCTTTGAAATTCACTGAAAAAACTATAGGTTTCAGGCCTGATATAGTTAGGAATTCGCATTTAAAAAACCTTAGAAATTCACTGAAAAAACAATAGGTTTTAGGGGTGTTATAGCTAGCTAGACATTTCACTCGAACAAAACCATTGAAATTCCTCCGATATAGTTACTAACTACATCTCACGCGCCCGCAATCCACTACTGATGATGTCACATATTACATCATTCATGACATGGTCAGTGACATCACTGATGACATCTCAAATGACATCACTGATGACATTTTTTCAGTGAATATATATATATATATAAATATTACCTACTGGCGGTTGCCAATAGGTCGTTATTGTTAGGAACTTGTTTCTATGCAAAAAGAGTTTTTTCTATTGCCGTTTGACGAATCTTTGCGAAATTTTCAAAACTAATGTGGGGCTCTGGTCAGCTCCTGTCTTGAATGTGACGGGGTGATTCGTGAATCGAGGGCCGAGAAAAAAGGGGGATCCCAAAACATGTTTTCTTCATGTTAATTTCCATAGGAAACTTTAGACACGACTACAGCCCAAATTGCTGAACGGAATTACAACACATTTATCAAAAAGGTAGCTTTTGGTCTAGAAAGCACTCTTTTCTTTAAATGGTATAAATCCGGAAAGTCGTTTTTGAGAAATGTGACCATTTACAAATATCGATATTTGAGGATTGCGAGATCTGATTGGCTGAACCCTCCCGATCTCAAGATTGTTTCTGATTGGCTACGAATACTTCAAATGAGGAAGTGTTGGCAGTCATCTTGTGACTTGGTGGAACTGATGGCAAGAACAAAGGTGAAAAAAGAAGAAAAGGAGCAAGGTAGGAACACTCTGACCTCCTAGGGTTGCTATGGGGGTGCCCGAAAGACCCTGAAGGTCGAAAAAGCATTTTTTTTAAATATTTTCGACGGGAGTCGCATAGGGTCCGCAAATTACGCTGAAAAAAAGGAAGAGCGGTGTTGCGTGCTTCGTTTAATTAACCCCCCAGGTGGGGCAGGTCCTGGAAGCAATGTTTATTTATGATGCGGAGGCGACTTCTGTCACGGGGACCGCCACCGCCCCGGTGCAAATATAATGATATGCGGGGGTATGCAGCCCTCCCTCCCCCGGAGAGCAGCACTCCCCGGGGCTATACGTAAAATGTAAAAGCATTTTTTTAAAATATTTTCATCGAGAGTCGTGTAGAACCTGCAAATCACGCCCCCCCCAAAAAAAGAAGAGCGGTGTAGCGTGCTTGGTTTAATTAAGCCCCTGGGTGGGGCAGGTCGTGGGAGCAATGTTTAGTTATGATGCGGGATGACTTCTGTCACGGGGCAAATATAATGATATGCGGGGGCACACGGCTGTCCCTCCGCCCCGGTGAGCACTACCTCCCTTAGGCTATATGTAAAATGTAAGTCTGGTGGGGCTTAAGCGTCCCACACACTGTCCCAGGGACCACTACCTCTGGGTCATTCATCAATTAAAAAGCCGGGGTCTGTTGCGGACTGCCGGCCCCGGGGAGCACGATCTTCCTGGGGCTTTAAATTTGATGGAGGCGGATTGCGCGGTGTCCCTTGAGGAGCTATCCATGGCCCTGGGGATCACCATCCCCGAGGGCCGGTTCCAGAAATGTCCCTTGGTATCTACTCAATATCAAATGGGAGGGACTAGGAGCAGTTAGAAAGAGGTTCTGAACCAATGCTCCTAAAAGTCATACATTGTTCCAATGGATGGTTACAGTTCCTATAATGTAAGAGGGGAGTAACAGCCAACAGATAAGCTGTAGATAGTCGGGAATGTCTCCAAAGGTAGGGTGAGTGTGCAGAGTGAGAAGAGAGTACTCCTGTGGTGGTACTGAGTGCCCTCACATACCCTCGCGGATGTATAGCATCATCATTGGGCACGGTTGCTCCTCGTGGGGGTGGCGCTGCAGTCCCTCACGAGCCCTTGGTTAGGGGCTCTCTGGTGGAGTTCTTTTAAGGAGTTGCCGCATTTGTGAGTGAGGGTGTGTGGGTAGGTATGTGCTAGTGAGTGCAGGTTTAAAAATGAAACAGGGGCCTAAAGTATTTTAATCAGGAGGTCCCTGGTACAAGCTAAAAAATTCACGGGGATGGAGATGCACTGTAGTGCTGTTTAGAGAGGGGAAACAAGACCACATAAAAGTCCCACTTCTCTCAACCCGTGTGGTGTATTAACAAAAGTGATTTAAAGGGAGGTCAACATGTTTCGCGCTATAGGACGGTCCCTAATGGATCCGGGAGCGCTTCGTCAGGACCAGAAAGTAAATATTAGAAGATGGGATTCGGGAAAAAGACAGCCCGTAATCCCATTCGTTACCTAGGTCTGGTATGCTTGACAGTTAGTGTCCAGAATCCGTTTTTATACGTCAATCCTGTTCACAGCCTAAAGGGAGACAAAGGGGGGAGAAAAAAGGGGAAGGAAGGGGGGAGATATGGAAGTAGTAACATATCAAAGATATATGATACAGATATCGTTTAAAGGGAGACACAAGTGCACAGTGTGTGCTGAGGTGCCTCATGCATGAAAAAAGGACACCAGACAAGTTAGTGTCATTGTGATCATGCAGGGTTGTTAAACCAAAGTGCTGGGATTCTGCCCAGCGCGGCTGGGAAACATAATGGTGGTCGTGAACTCACTGGGAGCCAGTCTATCCTTGGTGCAGGTGAGGGTGGTGTGGAGGATATAAGGTCAAAAGACGCTTCGTCGATGGTGCCCACTAAGGGAGGTGGCATGGATGAGAGTCCCTGTGCGGTGCCATCGTGAGGACCGGTGGTATGCTGTTGTAATCATGCCTCGTATAAACATGATAGGGTGAGTCACTAGGCAATGCATTGGTAGCACCGTGTACTAAACGTGCATAGTTCAGGCGTGTCGAAGAAGGCAGACAGGGAAGGTCTGACAATAAAAACACAAATACAAAACTACAATCAGATAACGAGATCGCATGCCTACCCTCTCCTCATAGATGATGGGCTCCGTCAGCAAGTGCCGTGGAGTAAGGCTGGAAAAAAACAAAATGAGATAGAGGGCTACGATAAATAATACCTGTAACGAGGTCGAAGCTCATGGGTCCCGAGCCGATGGGGAAGGTACTTACATAACAGGTCGCCTTACGTCGCGGGGAACCTACCCGTGCGGTTGCACTGCCGGTTACATTGGTAATGCAGAACCGGACTGGTTAAGTAGTGTTGCCGGGAACGGAGCAGGCCCCGTGGAATGACGTCATGTCAATGCGCCCGAGGGCACGGGACAAGAGGCAGCCGGATGGGTTAGTGGCTGTCGCGGCCATCTTGGAGTGGAGTGCGGGCCATGAGGGGGGGGGGGGGGGCGGAACGAAACATAACCGGAGGTCTGTGGGGGTAATATGGGCAGTTAGACTAAAAACCCTCTGAAACCTGGAGAACAAAGGGACTGAGTGTATTATAAAATAAAATAGAGTTAAATAAAACCAACGGTAATGATCATGGTTAGAATGTTCTCTCTTTTGAAAAAGTACGTTTGTGGTGTACAAGAGAGCCAACAAAGTACATGTGGCTAGGTCCGGGGTGGGCATACGGACACAGTCCCGAACTCTGATATATAGGAATACCCTAGCAGGGGATCTGTCCACTATGTCATCAGGTTCGGGTCACCAGTAGCGTGATGTTGCAGTGGCAATGTGGTAGGTGCTGATCCTGTGTTTACTCATGTATAATCAGTGCTGAAATCACAGCATTAAAATCAAGGGAGACGAAGAGGTGGTGATGCCTACTACCAAAGGTGGATAAGGTGGTTTGGTGGTAATACGGACTAATTGCCAAAGGTGGGGATTAGGATGGAGTTAAACACCAAGCTGATTGAACAGAGGCTGCAAAAGAGCTGATAGTTTATAAAACTCTTGTCTAGGGGTGCTTAGCAAACTAGACCTCCTCTGACAGATCATATAGCTCGTTACTCAGGTCTGGAAATGGTTCCGGTGACTCGTGTCCCTAGTACCCAAGTGGTGATATAAGCAGTTAACTGGTAGCGCTAGGTGAATGTAACTAGTGTCCTTGGTTCGAAGGTGTCTGTTCTCGATGGGGAATGCTACTATCAAGCGATCTCTTGATTTGCAGTTATCTGGATAGTTCAACCCAGGGAATATCTTCATTAAGTCCCCCTTTGTTGCTTCTCAATTTGAACACCCATCGTTGTTCCTGTCTGAACAGTGTGGATGGTGACCAATGTGGATTAGATTCGATGATAGTCCATCGTAAGCTTTCGGGGGAGTGATTCATTTCTAAGAAATGGCTTTGTAATCTTGTTGCTGTGCGTTTGCACCGGATCGTACTTTTATGTTCCCCGATTCGAGTTTTGACTGGTCTCATAGTCATGCCAATGTATCGTGACCCACAGGGGCAGGTGATCATGTAAACACAATTTTTTGTGTTACAGTTGGTGTGATGTAACTGCTTCCATGGTCTTGATAGTCCTAGATCAAGTTCCTTGGTACTGCTTGTCAGTGGGCATACTGTGCACGACCCACATGGATAATGACCAATTACCGGGGGAAGGTTCCATAATGTTGGTTGCGTTTTTATAGTGTTCTTGGGACGTGTGTGCACTAACATATCTCTTAGATTTTGTGTTCTCTTGAAGGCGAAGAGAGGTTTAGGTCCTGGTTGGAAGTCCCCCATCTCAAGGATCTTCCAGCGTTTCTTGATTATTCTCTGGACTTTGTTCGAGTTAGGGGTGAAGGATGTCACACATGTTAATATGTCTGAGGTGCTTTTTTCTTTGATTTCTAGTAGAGCTCCTCTGTGATTATTCCTAGCTCTTTTGCGAGCCTGCTTCACAATTCTTTTTGGATACTCTCTCCTTATCAAGTTCTCTGTTAAGGTGTCCGCCTCTTTTTCGACTTCCATGATGGTATTACAGTTGCGGCGTAGGCGGAGGAATTGGCCAACCGGTAATTTGTTTCTTAGAGATTTTGGATGGTGACTTTGGAATAGGAGAAGACTGTTCCTATCTGTGGGCTTCTTGTAGTTAGTAGTCATCAGGCACCCTTCTTTTAGGGATATCAAAAGGTCGAGGAATGGTATTGATTCAGATGACAATGTGCCCACAAATTGTAGGTATGGATTTAAGGTGTTGATCCACATGAAGAATGTCCGGCATGTTTCTTCATCCCCTTTCCAGAAGATGATAATGTCATCAATGTACCTACGCCATAATAAGATGTTCTTGGTATACGGGTTGGTCTCTGTTAGGATGTGCTCTTCTTCAAAGTTGGCCATGTAGAGACATGCCAGACTCGGCGCAAAGGTGCTCCCCATGCTCGTGCCCTGTATTTGATGATACAGATTGTTCTCAAAGGCGAAATAGTTTTCTTTTAATGCTATCGTCGCACAGTCACAAATGAAAGTGATAGGAGTAGCTGATGGCCATGGATCGATGTTGCGCAGGGCCTTGTCAAGGACCTCCAGTGTGGCATCTTGGGGAATGTTCGTATATAATGATTCCACGTCTAGCATGACCAACAGAGTGATAGACTCAGGTGTATCAAATCGTTCAATGAGGTTGAGCACCTCTGTGGTATCTCTCAGGTACGTCGGAGTTTTCATCACTAGGGGGCGTAGGAACACATCACAGAATTTGTTCAAAGGTTCTAGCAGGGAATCAATCCCGGTCACAATGGGTCTGCCTGGTGGGGGCGGTGATTCCCTTATGAATTTTTGGGAGGCAGTAGAAGTACGGTGTGCGTGGATTCTTGTTCAGAAGGAACAGGGCCTCCTCCTTGGAGATCCATCCCTCCGCCTCGGCTGCCGTAGTTAAGTGTTGTATCATGGTAGAGAGGCGTGCGGTAGGGTCTTCATCAATGGGTTCGTAATACCTGATGTTAGATAGTTGTCGTGTACATTCGTCATCATAGACAGTCTTATCTTGGATGACAATAGCCCCTCCTTTGTCCGCGGGTTTCAGTATGATGGTTCCATCCTCTGTCAGATGTCTGAGGAGTGACCTTTCCTCTTTCGAAAGATTGTCAAACGGGCGGTCAGTGGTGATGTTGTTTACTTCCTTCAAGACGGCTTGTTCAAATGTCAGTACCTCGTTTAAGGTCATGGCTGAGGTGGGAGTGAATTTAGATTTGTTCTTAAGGCCTGACCCGTTAAGTGGGGCCTGAGGTTTGTCTTGGAAGAAAGCTCTTAAGCGGATTTTCCAAAAGAATTGGTGGAGTTCTTGGTGCAAGATAAAGTCATCTCCCTTGGGTGTAGGCACAAATCCTTGACCTTTTTCCAACAGTCTGTTCTCACCTTCAGTTAAGGGCCTGGAGGATAGGTTAACCACTAAGGTCTTGTTATCTTGCTGCGTAGGGTCATTGGTTCTGGGTCCTGCCAGTGGACGGTCTTGGTTGTTCCTCTTCTTTTGCCTCTTCCTCTGCCCTCCCTCTGTTGAGAAAAGGTGGGGTCTGATACTGGTGGTAGTTTGGTATCGGATGTTGTCCCATGGGGCCATTCCATATAGGTTGGGGACCCATCCATGGTCCCTTATACATGGGTGTTTGGAAAGGGTGGGAAGGGAACCCGTGGAACAAGGGTGGTGGAGGTGGTTGATGTCTGTATCCTCCTCTTGATCTTGATTGTCTGGTGTCGTAGTTAGATTCACTCCCAGTCGAATCTGACCTTCCAGAGCTGCGGCTGCTTACATCGTCAGAGGAGGTGTCTATGTTGGAGAACACATAATCGTCTTTGGTATAAGGATAAATCTTCTCCTTGTCGAACCGTTTGACGTCTTTTTGCAACTGGCTTATCTTTTGTTTTGTTAGATATTCTTTATGTTCATTCATTTCCAGATTAAATTCTGAGAGTTTAGATTTGTATGCTGTGATGGAAATCCCAGTCTTCAGTCTATTCTCAGACAGATTGATTTGAATCAGTAGATCATCTGATAAACGTTTTGCTGTATTTATTATTAGTATCAGCCAGTCACGTGTACATTTCCAGGATATTCTCGACCATTCACGGCGGAACGTCAGATCTTCCAAGAATATCCTTGGGGCCAGAGTTATCAGCAGGCCATTGGGGGCGATGTTTGCTCTCAAATATTCTGTCATAATAGTCCCGTGTAGGGCTGTTTTTATCTGTAATTTTCGTAGGGTTTGGAGCGACCTCCAGTCATCATTGCCGCTCCCTGATGGTGCACTACCATCTTCTGCTAGTAGTGATGGTGCTCTCAAAATCTCTGCTACCATATCGTCATCAAAACTGAGACCTGGGTTGTCCATTGTGTCAGTTATGTGTCTGATGATGCTCTAAACAGTTCGGATTTTCCAGTGGTTCCAGACCACGTGTGTCAAGTGGGATGGGAGGAGAGTGAGTAAAGAGAGAAAAAGAAGATACAAATGTCCCACGGCCAATGGCCGTACTAAATATACAATATCAAATGGGAGGGACTAGGAGCAGTTAGAAAGAGGTCCTGAACCAATGCTCCTAAAAGTCATACATTGTTCCAATGGATGGTTACAGTTCCTATAATGTAAGAGGGGAGTAACAGCCAACAGATAAGCTGTAGATAGTCGGGAATGTCTCCAAAGGTAGGGTGAGTGTGCAGAGTGAGGAGAGAGTACTCCTGTGGTGGTACTGAGTGCCCTCACACACCCTCGCGGATGTATAGCATCATCATTGGGCACGGTTGCTCCTCGTGGGGGTGGCGCTGCAGTCCCTCACGGGCCCTTGGTTAGGGGCTCTCTGGTGGAGTTCTTTTAAGGAGTTGCCGCATTTGTGAGTGAGGGTGTGTGGGTAGGTATGTGCTAGTGAGTGCAGGTTTAAAAATTAAACAGGGGCCTAAAGTATTTTAATCAGGAGGTCCCTGGTCCAAGCTAAAAAATTCACGGGGATGGAGATGCACAGTAGTGCTGTTTAGAGAGGGGAAACAAGACCAAATAAAAGTCCCACTTCTCTCAACCCGTGTGGTGTATTAACAAAAGTGATTGAATGGGAGGTCAACATGTTTCGCGCTATAGGACGGTCCCTAATGGATCCGGGAGCGCTTCGTCAGGACCAGAAAGTAAATACTAGAAGATGGGATTCGGGAAAAAGACAGTCCGTAATCCCATTCGTTACCTAGGTCTGGTATGCTTGACAGTTAGTGTCCAGAATCCGTTTTTATACGTCAATCCTGTTCACAGCCTAAAGGGAGACAAGGGGGGGAGAAAAAAGGGGAAGGAAGGGGGGAGATATGGAAGTAGTAACATATCAAAGATATATGATACAGATATCGTTTAAAGGGAGACACTAGTGCACAGTGTGTGCTGAGGGGCCGCATGCATGAAAAAAGGACACCAGACAAGTTAGTGTCATTGTGATCATGCAGGGTTGTTAAACCAAAGTGCTGGGATTCTGCCCAGTGCGGCTGGGAAACATAATGATGGTCGTAAACTCACTGGGAGCCAGTCTATCCTTGGTGGAGGTGAGGGTGGTGTGGAGGATATGAGGTCAAAAGACGCTTCGTCGATGGTGCCCACTAAGGGAGGTGGCGTGGATGAGAGTCCCTGTGCGGTGCCATCGTGAGGACCAGTGGTATGCTGTTGTAATCATGCCTCGTATAAACATGATAGGGTGAGTCACTAGGCAATGCATTGGTAGCACGGTGTACTAAACGTGCATAGTGCAGGTTTGTCGAAGCAGGCAGACAGGGTAGGTCTGACAATAAAAACACAAATACAAAACTACAATCAGATAACAAGATCGCATGCCTACCCTCTCCTCATAGATGATCGGCTCCGTCAGCAAGTGCCGCGGAGTAAGGCTGGAAAAAAACAAAATGAGATAGAGGGCTACGATAAATAATACCTGTAACAAGGTCGAAGCTCATGGGTCCCGAGCCGATGGGGAAGGTACTTACATAATAGGTCGCCTTACGTCGCGGGGAACCTACCCGTGCGGTTGCACTGCCGGTTACATTGGTAATGCAGAACCGGACTGGTTAAGTAGTGTTGCCGGGAACGGAGCAGGCCCCGTGGAATGACGTCATGTCAATGCGCCCGAGGGCACGGGACAAGAGGCAGCCGGATGGGTTAGTGGCTGTCGCGGCCATCTTGGAGTGGAGTGCGGGCCATGTGGTGGGGGGGCGGAACGAAACATAACCGGAGGTCTGCGGGGGTAATATGGGCAGTTAGACTAAAAACCCTCTGAAACCTGGAGAACAAAGGGACTGAGTGCATTATAAAATAAAATAGAGTTAAATAAAACCAACGGTAATGATCATTGTTAGAATGTTCTCTCATTTGAAAAAGTACGTTTGTGGTGTACAAGAGAGCCAACAAAGTACATGTGGCTAGGTCCGGGGTGGGCGTATAATCAGTGCTGAAATCACAGCATTAAAATCAAGGGAGACGAAGAGGTGGTGATGCCTACTACCAAAGGTGGATAAGGTGGTTTGGTGGTAATACGGACTAATTGCCAAAGGTGGGGATTAGGATGGAGTTAAACACCTAGCTGATTGAACAGAGGCTGCAAAAGAGCTGATAGTTTATAAAACTCTTGTCTAGGGGTGCTTAGCAAACTAGACCTCCTCTGACAGATCATATAGCTCGTTACTCAGGTCTGGAGATGGTTCCGGTGACTCGTGTCCCTAGTACCCAAGTGGTGATATAAGCAGTTAACTGGTAGCGCTAGGTGAATGTAACTAGTGTCCTTGGTTCGAAGGTGTCTGTTCTCGATGGGGAATGCTACTATCAAGCGATCTCTTGATATGCAGTTATCTGGATAGTTCAACCCAGGGAATATCTTCATTAAGTCCCCCTTTGTTGCTTCTCAATTTGAACACCCATCGTTGTTCCTGTCTGAACAGTGTGGATGGTGACCAATGTGGATTAGATTCGATGATAGTCCATCGTAAGCTTTCGGGGAGTGATTCATTTCTAAGAAATGGCTTTGTAATCTTGTTGCTGTGCGTTTGCACCGGATCGTACTTTTATGTTCCCCGATTCGAGTTTTGACTGGTCTCATAGTCATGCCAATGTATCGTGACCCACAGGGGCAGGTGATCATGTAAACACAATTTTTTGTGTTACAGTTGGTGTGATGTAACTGCTTCCATGGTCTTGATAGTCCTAGATCAAGTTCCTTGGTACTGCTTGTCAGTGGGCATACTGTGCACGACCCACATGGATAATGACCAATTACCGGGGGAAGGTTCCATAATGTTGGTTGCGTTTTTATAGTGTTCTTGGGACGTGTGTGCACTAACATATCTCTTAGATTTTGTGTTCTCTTGAAGGCGAAGAGAGGTTTAGGTCCTGGTTGGAAGTCCCCCATCTCAAGGATCTTCCAGTGTTTCTTGATTATTCTCTGGACTTTGTTCGAGTTAGGGGTGAAGGATGTCACACATGTTAATATGTCTGAGGTGCTTTTTTCTTTGATTTCTAGTAGAGCTCCTCTGTGATTATTCCTAGCTCTTTTGCGAGCCTGCTTCACAATTCTTTTTGGATACTCTCTCCTTATCAAGTTCTCTGTTAAGGTGTCCGCCTCTTTTTCGAATTCCATGATGGTATTACAGTTGCGGCGTAGGCGGAGGAATTGGCCAACCGGTAATTTGTTTCTTAGAGATTTTGGATGGTGACTTTGGAATAGGAGAAGACTGTTCCTATCTGTGGGCTTCTTGTAGTTAGTAGTCATCAGGCACTCTTCTTTTAGGGATATCAAAAGGTCGAGGAATGGTATTGATTCAGATGACAATGTGCCCACAAATTGTAGGTATGGATTTAAAATTGTGTTTACATGATCACCTGCCCCTGTGGGTCACGATACATTGGCATGACTGTGAGACCAGTCAAAACTCGAATCGGGGAACATAAAAGTACGATCCGGTGCAAACGCACAGCAACAAGATTACAAAGCCATTTCTTAGAAATGAATCACTCCCCCGAAAGCTTACGATGGACTATCATCGAATATAATCCACATTGGTCACCATCCACACTGTTCAGACAGGAACAACGATGGGTGTTCAAATTGAGAAGCAACAAAGGGGGACTTAATGAAGATATTCCCTGGGTTGAACTATCTACATAACTGCATATCAAGAGATCGCTTGATAGTAGCATTCCCCGTCGAGAACAGACACCTTCGAACCAAGGACACTAGTTACATTCACCTAGCGCTACCAGTTAACTGCTTATATCACCACTTGGGTACTAGGGACACGAGTCACCGGAACCATCTCCAGACCTGAGTAACGAGCTGTATGATCTGTCAGAGGAGGTCTAGTTTGCTAAACACCCCTAGACAAGAGTTTTATAAACTATCAGCTCTTTTGCAGCCTCTGTTCAATCAGCTAGGTGTTTAACTCCATCCTAATCCCCACCTTTGGCAATTAGTCCGTATTACCACCAAACCACCTTATCCACCTTTGGTAGTGGGCATCACCACCTCTTCGTCTCCCTTGATTTTAATGCTGTGATTTCAGCACTGATTATACATGAGTAAACACAGGGTCAGCACCTACCACATTGCCACTGCAACATCACGCTACTGGTGACCCGAACCTAATGACATAGTGGACAGATCCCCTGCTAGGGTATTCCTATATATCAGAGTTCGGGACTGTGTCCGGACGCCCACCCCAGACCTAGCCACATGTACTTTGTTGGCTCTCTTGTACACCACAAACATACTTTTTCAAAAGAGAGAACATTCTAACCATGATCATTACCGTTGGTTTTATTTAACTCTATTTTATTTTATAATACACTCAGTCCCTTTGTTCTCCAGGTTTCAGAGGGTTTTTAGTCTAACTGCCCATATTACCCCCGCAGACCTCCGGTTATGTTTCGTTCCGCCCCCCCCCCCCCACATGGCCCGCACTCCACTCCAAGATGGCCGCGACAGCCACTAACCCATCCGGCTGCCTCTTGTCCCGTGCCCTCGGGCGCATTGACATGACGTCATTCCACGGGGCCTGCTCCGTTCCCGGCAACACTACTTAACCAGTCCGGTTCTGCATTACCAATGTAACCGGCAGTGCAACCGCACGGGTAGGTTCCCCGCGACGTAAGGCGACCTGTTATGTAAGTACCTTCCCCATCGGCTCGGGACCCATGAGCTTCGACCTCTTTACAGGTATTAACAAATGCAAACACACAAGGCTAGCGATAACCCTCTAGGACAGCACCGGATTTAAAAATAACTCAATTTAACTACTGGTGATATATTCCATTCACCATAAGTGTGCAATTTTGGTTGGCACCCGCCAGCACAATGCCGTTCCAGTTCCTGGAATGTACATGTACAAAAACACCACCAGATGCACCACTCTACTTATACAATATGATTCAAATAAGTCCAAATCCTTAGAGTTTTTTTCTTTTTCAAAAAGTTCTTATTTATTATTCAGTTAGTCATGCAATTATAAAAACTTCCAAAGCAGCCAAAGCAGCCGACGCGTTTCGTCCACCTCTGGACTTCTTCAGGGCTGCAACAAATTTATACAAAAACGCAATATAAGTGATAAACATAAGGACTAGGCACAAACATTTATGACAACACAATAGAAGACATTATGGACATTTTAGACGCATATTTGATACAAAAAGATACAAGCCCAAATACACTTACATCATATCCATTTTGACAATTAAAATTCAACATGTAACATTGCAAAAAGAAATCAATAATTCGTAAAATATCAATTGATGTTTACAACAACATTTTTGTGACAAATTGACTAGTTGGGTAGGCCGATGAGTGCATAATCAGAATGTATGCACACTCCTCTCAATATGCCACGTAAAACGGCCTTGAAGGGCTAATTTTGTCGAAAAAGAAGGTTAAACCAATGCAAGGCAATGGGTGGTAGACCACCAGCGTCTGATATAAAATAGCAGAGCGAAATGAATGTAACAATTCAATAAATAAGCAAGAAGTGTCACCTAGTAGGGACAGCGTTAGTGAATCCCAGTCTAGGTCTGACTTGAATGGGGAGAAAAAGTAGAGACATGGTAACTGAAGGAGAGAGGGAGGAATGTACACACCAAAAGACTTTGTAGGGAGTATCACCGTTTTTGGATTCTGTCTTTCTTCTTTATGATCCCTCACTATTTCAATTGGTAGTATTGCTGGGAGTGAAAGTCAGATTCCCTGCGGGAACAAAAAGACACATAGAGTGCGCTAGTATGCCGAAAGATTACATACAAAGAGTCGCCAAGTTAAAGGTCATAAAAATATCTTACTCACTTTTGTTAAAATAAAAAACATTCTAATCGATGTAGAGAAGTTGTCTATTGAGTAGCCCAGGTAAGGCTTGCCAATGTAATGATGGTTCGATATAAATAGTCATCCAATGGTAAGGACAGCTATAACAAGTTCCGAGATACCTATAATAGAGGACATATGCCAAAGAGCATCCAATCAATGATAAAACGTCAGAAATCCAATGATAATACTTAATGAGAGGAGTGAGAGGGGAAAGAAACATCATCTCATGGGGAAATGTCATGCCCCTCTCAACCTTACATCCTAAAGTCAGTTTCATTAAAGCTGCTTGAGGCGGTCAGAACAGGGGGTAAAGTAACCTGTATCAATCCAAGTATAGAATCAGCTAAGGCGACATCTAAGCAAAAACAAAAGACAATCCGCTAACAATATGGACTTCACCATGTCATCTAATGGCAAAAAAAGAGACCTAAAACGGGCCAGTGTAGAAACAGGAAAGCGTGAGCAAACTTACCCGATTCCGTATCTCGGAAAAATAAGGAAATGCACCGATCCTGTCAGGTAGCAACAGGACCTATGATAGAAGAATCCTGTTTAAATAGTGTTCATAACAGGTGAAATTGGTTACACCTGGTTTCCAGATCCCAAATTGCGGGAACTTCAATCAACGAATGAAAGTCTCATCCAAAAGAAAAGAGTGACTGGCCGCCATCTTTGAAAGATGTAATAAACCTATGTGGTGGTCAGGCGAATCAGAAGAGTAGGGGGTAATATGTTCCCTCGCTTAGGTAGTGTCCATACTAAGTAACAAAAGTAAAAAGAATGTCCCATTTGAAGTCCTGAAACCAAAATTAGGCAAATTCGGATGTCGATACATAGTCACAACAGAAACGGAATGCCGAAAAGGTCGCCATCTTTGAAAGGTAGTGCGAATCTATGTGGCGGTCAAATGAATTGAAGATGTGACTAGTAGGTATTAAAAACACATTAGTCAGACAAGAATTTGATGTGAGGTACTAGGTAATCGAAAATCACGTAATATATAGAAAGGCCATGCGGGTAATAACAAGAAAAATCATTTGGTGGGACATCGAATAGTAGATGGGGGATAGACTAGACTACCTCCATTTTGGATGAGTCAGTATGTCCTGAAGGAGACGGTCGCCAGGGACAAAGCGACTGCCATATTAAAGAAGTGATAAAGTGAGAGTCCCCTCCGAAAATGAGATAAATGAGAAACAAGAAGTAAGGTTAATCTCATTAAATTGCCATTTGCGTTGTCGGCGAGACCCGATCAGAGTGTGGTTAGAGGTGAGGGTTCATAATAAACCCAATGCCCACAATATCATGATTCGGGATCAGGAAGGTCGGTGAATGAGAGCAGAACACAGTATTGCGCTAAGTTGGAAACCCCTAACAAAGAATGGACATTGAGAGAGGGGCCCCACGAAAGGGGATGAACATACGTAGGAAATGGCCAACCATATTCGCCCAAAGGGGCTCAAATTCCCCAAGAGGTGTAATCATGAGAGGGGAAAGTGGACAGAAATAAAAAAATATAAAACTGAATGAATGGGGCCAAAGTCATATGGTGTTCAGATAAAAGATTAAAATGGAAAATGATGAGCATATCATCACATGCTTCACATTAGGCCCAAATCATATGACATACAGAAAGGAGTGTTCATCAAAAACATAATACAGACCATAACATCACGGTAACTATATTTATGACAACCACAAATAATCGTTCTCATAAAGCATACTAAGGGACGAAAATTGATCATATCGCAATGATAACCTTACAATTATCCTTTCATTCCAATACAGGTAGTGTGAAGTATGGCCACAAGGAGGGGAGAGCTTGAAGGATATTCTGCTAGTTTTAACCCCTTCAGTGCCCGCCCCTTTCCCCGCCCTGTGCCGGCCGTTGCATTAGCGGGCGGGGTCTATGACGAGCTGGACTCGTCATGGGCACAGCGCAACCGCGGCCCATGACGAGTCCAGCTCGTCATGGGCACTGAAGGGGTTAAAGAAAATAGTGCATTTCTGATTCACTATTATGACCCATTTCCACACAGCGGAGTTTACATATCCAACTAGCTTCATTCCTTCTTAAAGCCTGTTCCATATTTCCTCCTCTCGGTGAGATCGGTGTGTGGTCTATTCCAAAAAACCATAACTCATTGGACTTATGTTGTTCTTCCTGAAAGTGCGATGTTAAAGGATATCTAAGGTCCCCGTTGTTTAATGCCCTAAGGTGTTCTTGTATCCTAACACTTAGTTCTCTTTTGGTACTGCCTACGTATATCTTGTTACATGGGCATCCCAGAATGTATGTCACAAACGTGGTTCTGCATGTGATAATGTGTCTGATCTTGTGCACTCTTTCAGTGTTAAATTGAAAGGTACGAGTTCTGTTTTTTCCAATCTTGCAGACGCAACACTTGGTACATGTGAAAAACCCCCCTTGGCCTTCCCTCATCCAGCTAGAAATTTTGGGGGATATGACCAAGCTGGGACAGAGCATATTTCGCAAATTTTGGCCACGCCTATAGGTAACCCTGGGATTTTTAGTTATTTCATCCTTGAGGCCTGGAACTTCCTCAAGTAGTCTCCAGTTTTTACGCAAGATGTTAAAAATCTTGCTACTGTCCCTATTGTAGCATGTTACCAGGGCAGTGGGCGAATGTTCCCCTTTCCTCTTGCGTGGCATTCTTTCTCCAAGTGTGCTTTCTCGTTTAACATTCAATGCCCTCCTCTCAGTATTGTTCATAAGGGTGGCGGGATAACCCCTTGCCAAGAATCTCTTCTTGGTTTCTGTTATATTCTGAACAAATGTTTCCTGTGTGCTGCAGATCCTTCTCATTCTTACCATCTCATCGAAAGGGGTATTCTTTACCACATGTCGGGGATGGGCACTGTCATAATGTAAAACACTGTTACAAGCTGTGTTTTTTCGATGGACTGTGCTTTGTATTACATTATTGTGAACAAAGAATTGGATGTCAAGAAAGTCAATCCTCTCCTTATTCCAATTTAGGGTAAATTTCACGTTATATGGATTATCATTGAGGTAATTGTGGTAATCCATAAGATCAGGGACAGGTCCATTCCAGATGATAATCACATCGTCGATGTACCTGCCCCGAAACAGTACATGCTCTGTCCATGTGGTGGAATGTCTGCCCCAGGCATGCACCCGCTCATACCAGCCCATAAAGAGGCCAGCATAAGCGGGCGCAAACCTCGAGCCCATGGCTGTGCCCTGTATCTGCTGGAACCACTCGTTGTCATGAAGGAAGTAATTTTTAGACAGAATTATATCTGTCATTTCCATTAACATATCATTGTGGGCCACATGGTCAGCCGTCCTTTGTCCTAGGTAAAACTCCAAAGCTCTAACACCAAACTCCTTTTTAATACAGGTGTAGAGACTGGTTACGTCTAGGGTGACAAAAACCATAGAGTCCAACCATTCCAATCCCTCAAATTTAGATAAAATATCCTTGCTGTCTTTTACATACGCGGGTAGTTTCTGCACCAATGGCTGAAGGAAACCATCCACGTATTCGGATAGTCTTTCTGTAGAGGAGTTAATACCAGAAATTATCGGTCGCCCTGGTGGGAAAGGGCCTCCCTTGTCGACCTTGGGTAGAATATAAATGCATGGGAATGTAGGTTCCATGACTGTCAGATACCTGTGTTCTTTTTCATCCAGCAGGCCAGTTTCCCGCCACTCAAAAAGTTTGCTATTGATGTGGTTGCATAGTTGTTTGATGGGATTAAGGGTCAATTTCTTGTAGCAGGTGGTATCTGCTAGTTGCCTCTCTATTTCCCCCATGTAGTCAACCTTTTCCATAACGACAACATTCTTCCCCCTTATCTGCCTCCCGGATGACTAGTGTGGAATTCGATCTTAGTTCCTTGAGTGCCTGATTCTCGGTCAAAGAGAGGTTAAATGTCATATTATTAGGTCTGGGGTGTGAGGCCTTCAGATTGTATAAGTCATGATTGACCCTCTCGTGAAAAATGTCAATGTTGGGATGTGTCCCCGTTGGCATGAACTTGGACTTAACTTTGAGGCCACTATTCACACTCAAATCTTCCGTTAAGTCCAGTTCCATGCGTAGGGAATCCGTATCTATTTCTGTCTCAAACTGAATTGATAACATAGATTTAAGGGTGTTAAATTCTGAGACAGTCTGCTGAACGCAAGTTCGATCAGGGTATTTGTCAACACATGGAGGCAAAGCATTTGCAAAGTGATCTTTTAATTTCAATTGACGTACAAATTTATACACATCAACAAAAATGTCAACATCATTACCTATTTGTGTCAGGAAAAAGCCTAGGCCCTTGCTAAGAACAGAAATCTCACAATCAGAGAGCTCTTTTTTAGATAGATTAACAATTTTCAATTTTTCAGTCATGTTGGTCTCAAGTTCCCTTATTTCCTGATTCCTCCCTTCCTTGATCTGGTTGTCCTTTCCGGGATTTCGTTTATCATGGTTTTGTTTTTTTCGCTGTTCCTGCCATCTCCTGCCACCCCGTCTTGTCTTTGTTCCTTTCCTAAGGTACTTCCCCCTACTCTGACTTTCTCCATTTCTAATAAAAAAGAGGAATGTTGGATGTTATCAGCTGGTTTAGGGGTTAGATCCTCTGGGGGTATAGAGCTAATGGAAGATGAGACCGATGACACACTACCTGCTAATGATGAGTCCAGTGTGTCCTCACGTTGTCTCTTTCCTTCCCCCGTTACTTTGATGTTATCATATTTTCGGGCAAAAGTATAAACCCTTCCATCCCTATAGTCTCTATCATCCCTACGTATTTTCTTTACCTTTTTATCTTTGAGGTAAATTTGATGATCATCTAGAGTCTTGTCTAGGATCTCATAGTTTTTCTTAATTGCCTCCTTCAGATCCATAGATGCTATTTCAGCCTCTAATTCAGTAATCTCCTGTTGTAATTTCCTCCCTTTTCCTTCTGCGTTTTTAATAAGAATTCTCAGCATCACAAATGATGCATCATGTAAGTTCTTTTCCCAATCCTTGAGGTCATCATCTTCCAAGTTTTCAAAGGTGGGGAAAATAAGGATTCTTAAACCCCTAGGGATTTTATCATTCTCCATATATTTTGCAAGAGTGGTACCATCCCACCACCGTGCCATTTCAGCCTTCTTAAGTCTCTCTAATTTTTGAAATTTGCTTCTTAGACCTTCGGAGCTAGAGGTTGTTGTTACTGATCCTCCCGCTCTTGGGCTATTGACAAATAAGTCCTGTGCCAACTCGTGCCTTCTGTCCTTAAATTGAGCCATTATTCTCTAGGTTGTGATAACTTTGAGAAAAGAGAAAGATATTTCAATTAAGTATATGGGAGCTAAATCCGTGCTAACAGGGGTGACAATATGAACAAATGCAAACACAAGGCTAGCGGTAACCCTCTAGGACAGCACCGGATTTAAAAATAACTCAATGTAACTACTGGTGATATATTCCATTCACCATAAGTGTGCAATTTTGGTTGGCACCCGCCAGCACAATGCCGTTCCAGTTCCTGGAATGTACATGTACAAAAACAACACCAGATGCACCACTCTACTTATACAATATGATTCAAATAAGTCCAAATCCTTAGAGTTTTTTTCTTTTTCAAAAAGTTCTTCTTTATTATTCAGTTAGTCATGCAATTATAAAAACTTCCAAAGCAGCCAAAGCAGCCGACGCGTTTCGTCCACCTCTGGACTTCTTCAGGGCTGCAACAAATTTATACAAAAACGCAATATAAGTGATAAACATAAGGACTAGGCACAAACATTTATGACAACACAATAGAAGACATTATGGACATTTTAGACGCATATTTGATACAAAAAGATACAAGCCCAAATACACTTACATCATATCCATTTTGACAATTAAAATTCAACATGTAACATTGCAAAAAGAAATCCATAATTCGTAAAATATCAATTGATGTTTACAACAACATTTTTGTGACAAATTGACTAGTTGGGTAGGCCGATGAGTGCATAATCAGAATGTATGAACACTCCTCTCAATATGCCACGTAAAACGGCTTTGAAGGGCTAATTTTGTCGAAAAAGAAGGTTAAACCAATGCAAGGCAATGGGTGGTAGACCACCAGCGTCTGATATAAAATAGCAGAGCGAAATGAATGTAACAATTCAATAAATAAGCAAGAAGTGTCACCTAGTAGGGACAGCGTTAGTGAATCCCAGTCTAGGTCTGACTTGAATGGGGAGAAAAAGTAGAGACATGGTAACTGAAGGAGAGAGGGAGGAATGCACACACCAAAAGACTTTGTAGGGAGTATCACCGTTTTTGGATTCTGTCTTTCTTCTTTATGATCCCTCACTATTTCAATTGGTAGTATTGCTGGGAGTGAAAGTCAGATTCCCTGCGGGAACAAAAAGACACATAGAGTGCGCTAGTATACCGAAAGATTACATACAAAGAGTCGCCAAGTTAAAGGTCATAAAAATATCTTACTCACTTTTGTTAAAATAAAAAACATTCTAATCGATGTAGAGAAGTTGTCTATTGAGTAGCCCAGGTAAGGCTTGCCAATGTAATGATGGTTCGATATAAATAGTCATCCAATGGTAAGGACAGCTATAACACGTTCCGAGATACCTATAATAGAGGACATATGCCAAAGAGCATCCAATCAATGATAAAACGTCAGAAATCCAATGATAATACTTAATGAGAGGAGTGAGAGGGGAAAGAAACATCATCTCATGGGGAAATGTCATGCCCCTCTCAACCTTACATCCTAAAGTCAGTTTCATTAAAGCTGCTTGAGGCGGTCAGAACAGGGGGTAAAGTAACCTGTATCAATCTAAGTATGGAATCAGCTAAGGCGACATCTAAGCAAAAACAAAAGACAATCCGCTAACAATATGGACTTCACCATGTCATCTAATGGCAAAAAAAGAGACCTAAAACGGGCCAGTGTAGAAACAGGAAAGCGTGAGCAAACTTACCCGATTCCGTATCTCGGAAAAATAAGGAAATGCACCGATCCTGTCAGGTAGCAACAGGACCTATGATAGAAGAATCCTGTTTAAATAGTGTTCGTAACAGGTGAAATTGGTTACACCTGGTTTCCAGATCCCAAAACGCGGGAACTTCAATCAACGAGTGAAAGTCTCATCCAAAAGAAAAGAGTGACTGGCATACTAGCGCACTCTATGTGTCTTTTTGTTCCCGCAGGGAATCTGACTTTCACTCCCAGCAATACTACCAATTGAAATAGTGAGGGATCATAAAGAAGAAAGACAGAATCCAAAAACGGTGATACTCCCTACAAAGTCTTTTGGTGTGTACATTCCTCCATCTCTCCTTCAGTTACCATGTCTCTACTTTTTCTCCCCATTCAAGTCAGACCTAGACTGGGATTCACTAACGCTGTCCCTACTAGGTGACACTTCTTGCTTATTTATTGAATTGTTACATTCATTTCGCTCTGCTATTTTATATCAGACGCTGGTGGTCTACCACCCATTGCCTTGCATTGGTTTAACCTTCTTTTTCGACAAAATTAGCCCTTCAAGGCCGTTTTACGTGGCATATTGAGAGGAGTGTTCATACATTCTGATTATGCACTCATCGGCCTACCCAACTAGTCAATTTGTCACAAAAATGTTGTTGTAAACATCAATTGATATTTTACGAATTATGGATTTCTTTTTGCAATGTTACATGTTGAATTTTAATTGTCAAAATGGATATGATGTAAGTGTATTTGGGTTTTGTATCTTTTTGTATCAAATATGCGTCTAAAATGTCCCTAATGTCTTCTATTGTGTTGTCATAAATGTTTGTGCCTAGTCCTTATGTTTATCACTTATATTGCGTTTTTGTATAAATTTGTTGCAGGCCTGAAGAAGTCCAGAGGTGGACGAAACGCGTCGGCTGCTTTGGCTGCTTTGGAAGTTTTTATAATTGCATGACTAACTGAATAATAAAGAAGAACTTTTTGAAAAAGAAAAAAACTCTCAGGATTTGGACTTATTTGAATCATATTGTATAAGTAGAGTGGTGCATCTGGTGGTGTTTTTGTCTTTACAGGTATTATTTATCGTAGCCCTCTATCTCATTTTGTTTTTTTCCAGCCTTACTCCGCGGCACTTGCTGATGAAGCCCATCATCTATGAGGAGAGGGTAGGCATGCGATCTCGTTATCTGATTGTAGTTTTGTATTTGTGTTTTTATTGTCAGACCTACCCTGTCTGCCTGCTTCGACACACCTGAACTATGCACGTTTAGTACACCGTGCTACCAATGCACTGCCTAGTGACTCACCCTATCATGTTTATACGAGGCATGATTACAACAGCATACCACCGGTCCTCACGATGGCACCGCACAGGGACTCTCATCCACGCCACCTCCCTTAGTGGGCACCATCGACGAAGCGTCTTTTGACCTTATATCCTCCACACCACCCTCACCTCCACCAAGGATAGACTGGCTCCCAGTGAGTTCACGACCACCATTATGTTTCCCAGCCGCGCTGGGCAGAATCCCAGCACTTTGGTTTAACAACCCTGCATGATCACAATGACACTAACTTGTCTGGTGTCCTTTTTTCATGCATGAGGCACCTCAGCACACACTGTGCACTAGTGTCTCCCTTTAAACGATATCTGTATCATATATCTTTGATATGTTACTACTTCCATATCTCCCCCCTTCCTTCCCCTTTTTTCTCCCCCCCTTGTCTCCCTTTAGGCTGTGAACAGGATTGACGTATAAAAACGGATTATGGACACTAACTGTCAAGCATACCAGACCTAGGTAACGAATGGGATTACGGGCTGTCTTTTTCCTGAATCCCATCTTTTAGTATTTACTTTCTGGTCCTGACGAAGCGCTCCCGGATCCATTAGGGACCGTCCTATAGCGCGAAACATGTTGACCTCCCTTTAAATCACTTTTGTTAATACACCACACGGGTTGAGAGAAGTGGGACTTTTATTTGGTCTTGTTTCCCCTCTCTAAACAGCACTACTGTGCATCTCCATCCCCGTGAATTTTTTAGCTTGGACCAGGGACCTCCTGATTAAAATACTTTAGGCCCCTGTTTAATTTTTAAACCTGCACTCACTAGCACATACCTACCCACACACCCTCACTCACAAATGCGGCAACTCCTTAAAAGAACTCCACCAGAGAGCCCCTAACCAAGGGCCCGTGAGGGACTGCAGCGCCACCCCCACGAGGAGCAACCGTGCCCAATGATGATGCTATACATCCGCGAGGGTGTGTGAGGGCACTCAGTACCACCACAGGAGTACTCTCTCCTCACTCTGCACACTCACCCTACCTTTGGAGACATTCCCGACTATCTACAGCTTATCTGTTGGCTGTTACTCCCCTCTTACATTATAGGAACTGTAACCATCCATTGGAACAATTAGGAGCATTGGTTCAGGACCTCTTTCTAACTGCTCCTAGTCCCTCCCATTTGATATTGTATATTTAGTACGGCCATTGGCCGTGGGACATTTGTATCTTCTTTTTCTCTCTTTACTCACTCTCCTCCCATCCCACTTGACACACGTGGTCTGGAACCACTGGAAAATCCGAACTGTTTAGAGCATCATCAGACACATAACTGACACAATGGACAACCCAGGTCTCAGTTTTGATGACGATATGGTAGCAGAGATTTTGAGAGCACCATCACTACTAGCAGAAGATGGTAGTGCACCATCAGGGAGCGGCAATGATGACTGGAGGTCGCTCCAAACCCTACGAAAATTACAGATAAAAACAGCCCTACACGGGACTATTATGACAGAATATTTGAGAGCAAACATCGCCCCCAATGGCCTGCTGATAACTCTGGCCCCAAGGATATTCTTGGAAGATCTGACGTTCCGCCGTGAATGGTCGAGAATATCCTGGAAATGTACACGTGACTGGCTGATACTAATAATAAATACAGCAAAACGTTTATCAGATGATCTACTGATTCAAATCAATCTGTCTGAGAATAGACTGAAGACTGGGATTTCCATCACAGCATACAAATCTAAACTCTCAGAAATTAATCTGGAAATGAATGAACATAAAGAATATCTAACAAAACAAAAGATAAGCCAGTTGCAAAAAGACGTCAAACGGTTCGACAAGGAGAAGATTTATCCTTATACCAAAGACGATTATGTGTTCTCCAACATAGACACCTCCTCTGACGATGTAAGCAGCCGCAGCTCTGGAAGGTCAGATTCGACTGGGAGTGAATCTAACTACGACACCAGACAATCAAGACCAAGAGGAGGATACAGACATCAACCACCTCCACCACCCTTGTTCCACAGGTTCCCTTCCCACCCTTTCCAAACACCCATGTATCAGGGACCATGGATGGGTGCCCAACCTATATGGAATGGCCCCATGGGACAAAATCCGATACCAAACTACCACCAGTATCAGACCCCACCTTTTCTCAACAGAGGGAGGGGCAGAGGAAGAGGCAAAAGAAGAGGAACAACCAAGACCGTCCACTGGCAGGACCCAGAACCAATGACCCTACGCAGCAAGATAACAAGACCTTAGTGGTTAACCTATCCTCCAGGCCCTTAACTGAAGGGGAGAACAGACTGTTGGAAAAAGGTCTAGGATTTGTGCCTACACCCAAGGGAGATGACTTTATCTTGCACCAAGAACTCCACCAATTCTTTCGGAAAATCCGCTTAAGAGCTTTCTTCCAAGACAAACCTCAGGCCCCACCTAACGGGTCAGGCCTTAAGAACAAATCTAAATTCACTCCCACCTCAGCCATGACCTTAAACGAGGTACTGACATTTGAACAAGCCGTCTTGAAGGAAGTAAACAACATCACCACTGACCGCCCGTTTGACAATCTTTCGAAAGAGGAAAGGTCACTCCTCAGACATCTGACAGAGGATGGAACCATCATACTGAAACCCGCGGACAAAGGAGGGGCTATTGTCATCCAAGATAAGAATGTCTATGATGACGAATGTACACGACAACTATCTAACATCAGGTATTACGAACCCATTGATGAAGACCCTAACGCACACCTCTCTACCATGAATACAACACTTAACTACGGAAGCAGAGGTGGAGGGATGGATCTCCAAGGAGGAGGCCATGTTCCTTCTGAACAAGAATCCACGCACACCGTACTTCTACTGCCTCCCAAAAATTCATAAGGGAATCACCCCCCCACCAGGCAGACCCATTGTGTCCGGGATTGATTCCCTGCTAGAACCTTTGAGCAAATTCTGTGATGTGTTCCTACGCCCCCTAGTGATGAAAACTCCGACGTACCTGAGAGATACCACAGAGGTGCTCAACCTCATTGAACGATTTGATACACCTGAGTCTATCACTCTGTTGGTCACGCTAGACGTGGAATCGTTATATACGAACATTCCCCAAGATACCACACTGGAGGTCCTTGACAAGGCCCTGCGCAACATCGATCCATGGCCATCAGCTACTCCTATCACTTTCATTTGTGACTGTGCGACGATAGCATTAAAAGAAAACTATTTCGCCTTTGAGAACAATCTGTATCATCAAATACAGGGCACGAGCATGGGGAGCACCTTTGCGCCGAGTCTGGCATGTCTCTACATGGCCAACTTTGAAGAAGAGCACATCCTAACAGAGACCAACCCGTATACCAAGAACATCTTATTATGGCGTAGGTACATTGATGACATTATCATCTTCTGGAAAGTGGATGAAGAAACATGCCGGACATTCTTCATGTGGATCAACACCTTAAATCCATACCTACAATTTGTGTGCACATTGTCATCTGAATCAATACCATTCCTCGACCTTTTAATATCCCTAAAAGAAGGGTGCCTGATGACTACTAACTACAAGAAGCCCACAGATAGGAACAGTCTTCTCCTATTCCAAAGTCACCATCCAAAATCTCTAAGAAACAACTTACCGGTTGGCCAATTCCTCCGCCTACGCCGCAACTGTAATACCATCATGGAATTCGAAAAAGAGGCGGACACCTTAACAGAGAACTTGATAAGGAGAGAGTATCCAAAAATAATTGTGAAGCAGGCTTGCAAAAGAGCTAGGAGTAATCACAGAGGAGCTCTACTAGAAATCAAAGAAAAAAGCACCTCAGACATATTAACATGTGTGACATCCTTCACCCCTAACTCGAACAAAGTCCAGAGAATAATCAAGAAACGCTGGAAGATCCTTGAGATGGGGGACTTCCAACCAGGACCTAAACCTCTCTTCGCCTTCAAGAGAACACAAAATCTAAGAGATATGTTAGTGCACACACATCCCAAGAACACTATAAAAACGCAACCAACATTATGGAACCTTCCCCCGGTAATTGGTCATTATCCATGTGGGTCGTGCACAGTATGCCCACTGACAAGCAGTACCAAGGAACTTGATCTAGGACTATCAAGACCATGGATGCAGTTACATCACACCAACTGTAACAGAAAAAATTGTGTTTACATGATCACCTGCCCCTGTGGGTCACTGGAAGACCTGGAATTCCGTGCATTCCTGGAGATTGCTGTTCTGGAGTATTTTGAGCTTAACGAGGGGATGGCGAGTAACACACTGGTAGAATGGGATGCCCACAAAATAGCTGTCAGGAGTCATTGTCTCGGTGCCACATGGAACATACGCAAGCAACTAACATTATCGCTCACTCGTCTTGAGTCACAATTACTCCAATATGAGCAGGAGGGAGAGGGTGGAGGTCTACACCGTCTGGAGGACCTTAGGGCGCAACATGCGGAACTCATTGAACGACTAAGATGCCACAACTATGCAGCCCACACGGCTCGTACCCACGCTAAAGCAGATAGGGCAGGCCGTCTACTAGCCTGGCTGCTAAAACAGGAAAGTAACCATGCCCGCATCGGAGACATAAGCACACCTGAGGGAGCCCTGGTATATACGCAGCGAGAGATACACAAGGTGATGTCTGATCTTTACACGTAACTGTACCGATCCAAAGGGCGTTGCTCCGGCCCAGATCTGGAGAGGTTACCCACCTTCCCACGATCTTGGAAGCACACCAAGAGGAGCTAGATGGTCCCCTCACTTTGGAGGAGATCCGGGAGGCGATTGGGTCCATGGAGTCTGGGAAAACGCCGGAACCGGACGGCCTCCCTGCGGAATACTATAAGGCCTACCGGGAGACTCTAGCGCAGCGGCTGTATACCCTTTACTCCACAGCCTTGGAAGAGCACACACTGCCCCCATCGATGCGCGAGGCCTACCTGGTGTCCCTGCTCAAACCAAACAGGGACCCCGAAAACCTGGGATCATACAGACCCCTGGCACTCCTCAATGTGGACTATAAAATATTCGCCAAGGTGTTGGCAGAACGCCTGGCGCCAGTGATACCTGAGCTAGTCCACAGCGACCAAAATGGCTTTGTGCCTAACCGTAGTACATCACTGAATTTACGGAGGTTTTTTAGAGTGGCATCGGATAGCATACAGGCGTGGCCCAGGGCAGGATGCCTTGTGCTGGATCTCGAGAAGGCCTTCGACTATCTGGAGTGGAGCTACCTTGCGGCGGTATTAACGTGGTACGGGCTGGGCTTGGGATTCCTCCAGATGGTTGACCTATTATACAAAAATCCCGCTGTTAGGGTGCGAACGGGGCCATACATCTCTGATGCCATAGCAATATGCAGGGGCACCAGGCAGGGGTGCCCGCTTTCACCCCTCCTGTTTGCGTTCGTAATTGAGCCCCTGGCAGCGGCACTAAGAGCGATGCTGGGAGATGGAATACCCCTGGGAGACGCGATACATCAGGTGTCGCTGTACGCAGATGACCTCTTGGTCTTCGTGAGGGATGTGGGAAATATACCAACTCAGCTGGCGCACACATTACGTGACTTCGCCTATCTTTCGGGACTCAGAGTAAATGCCAACAAGTCCTGCCTTCACGCATTCTGGGGGGACACTCAAGATCCGGGCAACATCTTGGATGGTATAAGGGTGCAATGGAAAGCTGATACTTTCCGCTATCTAGGAATCCAGATATATCGTCAGCCGGTGGACCTTATTGATGGTAATCTGGGACGTGCTGTGACAGCCATCAAATCGAAAGTACACTTCTGGAAAACACTCCCACTAACAGTCACTGGCAGGGTTTAGTGGTAGCTAAGCTATTACTACTGACTAAGAGGTGGAAAGCGCAAGACCCGCCGCACATACGGATATGGAGGTATTCACTTCTAGCATGGGCCAAAGCAGAGGGAATAGCCATTCTGTGAGAGGAAACATTGGGACTCCGGAAGACACCTATTGCGACACAATGGGAGGGACTACTCCGGGCCTTGACACAAGCTGTGGGGGACAACCCAGAGAGGCGACCTGAGCACGGGGGAGGCGCCCCTACGGAGACGTTGCAGTCTGGATGGTGGTGTTGGCCTGCGGAGAGCCACGGGACGGCGGGGGTGGGGGGGGGTAGACGGGAGGGACATGGTGAGGAGAGCACTTCCAAAAGTCGAACTATGCTGCTGTTACTAGTTTTTAGTTCGGTTTTCATGTTTTATCTATAACATCTGTGCACTTATGCAAATGTTTACCACCTACTTGAAATAGGTGGTAAACAATGGCACATACCATTTGGACTCGCTATTAGGAAAGGACGCTCTTGGCTCGCCCCTTCCTAATAGCGTGTCGCAAACATTAGTTTGCGAGTGTGTGACTCACAAAATAGCGTTGGTACATACCACCACCAGTTTTTGTGGCCCCAAAAGGGTTGGATAGCTTTTTGCGATCGCAAATAACGGTGGTACATCTGGCCCTAGATGTGTATCTCGACTGTCAGACTCCGCCTTCCATGACTCTTCCTCTTGTGAGTCCAACGCCTTGTAACTACACCCCTGTTCTGCTGCCTGTCCATGCCCCCCCACTTTGGGCTCCCAGAGTGCAGTGGTGGCTGGTGGCCATCAGGGGGTGGAGACTGCGCCTCGCAGCTAGGACTTTGCCGAGCTGATGACGTCACAGACTTCAGGGCCGCGAGGTTGTCAGCCCGGCAAACATGTCGGCTTCTTTGGGCCCGCCCGGGGAGCAAACAAAGAGAAAGCCAGTCACATGACGTGAGTTGGGCAGACAGTGCCCCTGTCCTTCTAGCAGCATTATAAATAATAAGAGTAGTAGTACTAGACTGCAATAAAGGTTTTGTTTTTATATATGAGCTGAGCACTTATTGTTGAGTGTAAGGGGGCACAGTCATTGCTTTGGCGCAAGGAGTCTCCTGCTCCGCTGGGGAAGGCAGTGTCTGTCCTGAACGCATGCGCAGTTGCTGCGGCAGGCAGTGTCTGTCCTTGGCACATGCGCATTTGTTAATCCAAGGCCCTCAACTGGCGCTCCACTGCTGGAGGCCATGTCAGTCACCCGCGCATGCGCACTTGTTAATCCAAATCCCTCTTTAACCCGCGCTCGTAGTTCAGTCCTGGGCTTTCTTGTGTGTGATGGAAGACAGTGTTGACGGTCCTGGCTGCGTCCCCTCTCGGTTAGACTCTGTACAGGCAGTGCTCTTCCTACGAGGCTGCTCAATACTCAGTGACACAATCTTACAGTTTAATGTGTTTTGCTATTCTCAGCGCATGCGTACACATAAGTAGAGGAAATCCTGCGCATGCTACTTGTGACAAACCGGGTGTCCTGCGCATGCGCAGCTGTAGATCATCAAGGTGGCTCTTGTCCCGCGCGCAGTTTGTTGTCACGGTGGCGCCTTCGGAGCCGGAGTCCCTCGGTGGGTCCCCTCAGGGCCAGGCCGCTCCTCCCTCAGGCCACTCCTCTCACAGAGCTAACGCACAAGAGAGATAAGGTAAGAAATAGCCTCGAGGCAGCGGTCTAACTGCATTAAACAAAGTATGGTAACTGCAGTGGGGGCGGGGCCTATGAATAGTAGGGGCGGGGTCAGTGGGGCGGAGTCTAGGTCAGTGGGGGCGGGGTCTGTGAATGGGAGGGGGGCATTGTATGTGGGGGCTGGGTCAGTGGGTGTGAGGGCGGGGTGGGTGGGGGCTGGGCCTGTGGATGTGGGGCTGGGTCAGTGGGGGGGTCAGTGGGTAGGGGCGGGGTCTGTGAATAGGAGGGGGGCATTAAATGTGTGGGCGGGGTCAGTCGGTGTGAGGGCTGGGTCAAAAGAATAAACATGCATAGACTTGAGGCATTGAATGATTATTTCCAGAGTGCACATGAATGCACCCTCCTCTGCCAGGAGGCGGGTCTGGCCAGGCCGGGCTCTCGCTGGCATTCTTACCACCCGAGACAGAACTTAGGTTGTGAGCGGGCGGCCGCGTGGTTCTCATGCACGTCGCCTGTGCGACCAGAATTTGGAACTCACTTCCTCCATACCTTCGCACTGCCACCTCTTTCCGCATCTTCCGAAAGGGACCTTAAAACTCTTCTCATTCGAAGACACTGCTACCAATAATTCTCTGGCTCTGACTGTTTCATGTTCCTCACTGGAGAACTAGTTTGTTCTTACGCTTCAACTGTGGAATGTGTTTTTTTGGAACCATAATCCCTCCAACTTTAGTTTGCATTGTGTAATTTTTAGCGGATTTATTCTCTGTAAATATGTTGGCATAATATCTAATCCTGTATACTTCGCTCTATTGTAAAGCGCTCTGACACCTCTGGGTAAAGTATGTGCTATAAAAAAATTGCCTAAATAAATCCAATGCTTTGCGACCAGGCTGTTGGAGACTCGTCGTGGCCTTGGGGCTCCCAGTCACACGTCCTTAGGTCTGTAGACTAAAGACTGTTGCAGCTTGCACCTCAGAACTGTTCAATTCCTCAGGTTCCGGCGGGCTGCTTTTGGAGGCTTCAGGCATGATTCTGAATGCCGCCGAATTCGGCGAATCTCAAGTTGCATATTCTTACCTTTCTCCTGGGCTACTGCAACCACAGACATTTACCAATTTGCTGACCGCATCTATAAATGATGTTTGACACAAGTGTATCCACATGAGCATCTTTTAATGTGGCTGATCTGGGTCGTGACCTGGGGCTTGCTGCAAATATTTTTAGGTCTCGCCTACTCAGCACTCAAGCGCTGATAGGAGGGACCTCTTGGAATCGCTCAGGACTTTTGTTTAAACTCGTGCATGTTTTGCACTGCTCTCTATTGACACTCATGCACGTTTTACGATTCCCTTGCGGGATCGAACAGCGGTGCCATCTGTTTTCAATTATCTTGCTCGCGCTTTCGAAACAGATGGCGCCGCTGCTCGCTCCCGCAAGGCAAACACTGTGCGTGTCTGGTCCCTGTTTGAAACTTTATTTTTGTGCTTTTTCCCACATGGTGGCCCTATTTATCTCTTTTTCCTTTGGTTTTAGTTGTGCATGTCCTTAATTGTTAACCGCAGTACATTTTGTTGCTGGTAGTTCGCTTGGCAGGATGGTCAAATCTGCTTGTCGTGCCTCGTTGCTTGAATGGTTTGCGTGTGGTTGGTTTGTTTTTACATGTTCATGTGCTTTAGCTAAACTATGTTACTGCTGATTAAAAAAACAAAAAAAAAACTTTTCTTCCGGGTGGCGGTAACTCGTGTTCGTATTCCGGAGAGGGTCTGGATCTTTGCGATATCAAGACATCACCACAGCCTGATATTCCTGGTAAATTATATTATCTCCTATCTAGGTTCCATTCCACTCTTCCCTCTCTGGCTTGATGTGGTTCCTGTGCCTCTAGTCCCCTCCCCCCTTTCTTGTTTCCCAGTTATAGCCTTCAAAGAAAGAGAACCCGTTTGAAAAAAGAGCACCTCTTTCCCCATGAAAAACAAATAACCTCAAATTTATGGCCAGTCGACGTTTATCTAATTGTAAGCATGGCATGCGTTCAGATTGTTACACCACTAATCGCTGTCGTTTGAGTTATGTGCTAACAACCTGGCATGAGATGTTTTCATGTACTTGATCTTTAAAGTATGTTTTCAAAGTGCCTATATGCTTCAAAAAGAGCCAAAAGTTGGGGTATTTTCGGCTTTGAAAATGATCAGGTTATAAGTCTGCCCTGCTCCATCTTCTTTGCCATAATGGGGTGCGGTCTTTCAACTGACTGGAGAGTATGTTTCGATTTAGAGGACTACGTCATAGGAACAAGGTGACTGTGCCTCTGTCTTGTCCTGTTTTATTTATGCGCAAGGCGTGTGGTCTTAGTCTATACTGCCATTAATTAGTTTCTTTAACTGATGTATAAGAGAGAGATCTTGGCAGTCATGTTTTTTGTGTGCGTATTATTCATTTTTCAAATACTTCCCTGACCTGTCCCTCACTTACCAGTGAAGGTTATCAACGCTTCCTTTACCCTCCTCACTAATAGGTTTGCTGCCTTTAATTTCTCTGCTTGTGGTATTCACTTTTTTTGTATCCTCCCTGGTGTTCACTGCTTTGAACCTTTACTTGTTCCACATTCCTATGTCTGTGGCCTTATCCTCCCACCTTGTTTGTGCATTTTGCCTATCTTCTGCTTGACCTTGGAGCTTTAGTGACCATGGGGCTTTCTGTTCTCAGCAAAACCAAAGGAAATGAAGGACGGAGTGTTGAACATTGCAAGCACTCACCCCCAGTCAACTGATCTGGGTTTAATCCATCACCGTTCTTTAGCCCACTCTGCCACCCCAGTTCAGACATGGCCATATGCAAATCAGTCTGACCCTGTGCCTCATGGGAACAGTCTAGCCCGAACTGCCATGCCATGTCTTCCCTGGACCGGAAACAAGCTTCCTAGGACCGGTTTCTGGCATTTCAGCCGTCTTCAGCCAGGCTTCCTTAAATCCAGTGGCAAAGTGAGCAAGGGACTCACGTCTGAGCATACACTGCCAACTTATGGCGAACAAAGCAAAACCAAAGGAAATGATGGACGGAGTGTTGAACATTGCTAGCACTCACCCCCAGTCAAATGATCTGGGTTTAATCCATCACCGTTCTTTAGCCCACTCTGCCACCCCAGTTCAGACATGGCCATATGCAAATCAGTCTGACCCTGTGCCTCATGGGAACACTCCAGCCCTAACTGCCAAGCCATGTCTTCCCTGGACCGGAAACAAGCTTCCTAGGACCGGTTTCTGGCATTTCAGCTGTCTTCAGCCAGGCTTGCTTAAATCCAGTGGCAAAGTGAGCAAGGGACTCATGTCTGAGCATACCCTGCCAACTTATGGTGAACAAAGCAAAACCAAAGGAAATGATGGACGGAGTGTTGAACATTGCAAGCACTCGCCCCCAGTCAACTGATCTGGGTTTAATCCATCTGCCACCCCAGTTCAGACAGGTATGCTCAGACGTGAGTCCCTTGCTCACTTTGCCACTGGATTTAAGCAAGCCTGGCTGAAGACGGCTGAAATGCCAGAAACCGGTCCTAGGAAGTTTGTTTCCGGTCCAGGGAAGACATGGCTTGGCAGTTCGGGCTGGACTGTTCCCATGAGTTATGTATAAAAAACAAGGGAACCCCTCACGAATGTGACCTGGGGTAGAAGATAGTTCAAAAAGACAATGGTCTAGTGAGGTCAAAAATCCTCGAGTAGCGGAGCTACAGTTAGTAATTTGAGAAAAAATTCAATAGTATTTAATGATAACGGAGACTGAATTAGATCCAATTGCGGAACGTATACAAGGACACAGGAAAATAGAGGAAGACATCACGTTTTATTAACATCATAAAATGGAGTTGCTTCCATTCCTACCATTTTTGCTTTTCCGACAGAGTGTATATTGTACATACAGTGCTCACATATACAAAAGGGAGGGTGCGTGAAGTGAAGTGCTCAGTGACAATAAAAACATTTCATCGCATTGAAAAACAGGTCAAAAAGAACCCAATTGGTTTAGACAATGTTTAAGGGAACTTTGACATTATGGTCGACGGCGTTTCGATCTTAGTCAGTCAAGATCATCATCAGGACAATGTAAGTGTGAGCACGTAAGATCTAGAATGGGGGAAAACAATCAATAACTAATGTGTCCTAGATATGCACTAAATTTACAACAAGGAATTACGTTGTGGTGGAAGCGCAATGAAGGCGTGTCAAGAGGAGTCAACATCAAGGCCATTAATGTGATGTTGAGGTTAATGAGAAATTGCCAAGCAAAACGATCATGCTATTCGAGGGATGATGGTGGTGCAGCCGTCAAGAATGCGTGAGGTCAATGGCGCGGCAGTAGTAACAGCTGGCAGTGAAGGAAGGAGAGAATTTAACGCCATGCAAACCGATGCTAAGAAGCGCATAAGGAGGGGACTAAAGGAGTGAAAATTAATTCCAAGGCTCATGGAAAGAAGCGACAGTGAAGTCCGACCCCCAGTTAAGGATGAATGTGGTCGTGAGTTGCTAATGCAGGGAACGTAATCGGTTGTCGGGAAGTGGATAGTGATGTGTCCAGACTATAAGGTACTCGTAAGGGAGGAATGAAACTTACTACGCGGGATCGTAGTAAGAGCCTGCAGGATTGGCCGAGGAGCCCAGTAATTACGGGAGAGCGTCCGTGTTGAAGACGGATCAGTCGTTCCAATGGCTCTGGAAACGGGATCAGGGAAAATTGAACGGAGGAATAAAAATTAAATTTCATTTAAGGCGGGAAGAACGAGTTATCAAAAGGGGCGGCGTAAGTGGAAGAACTTACATGTGTGGACAATTTCCACGGAACCAAGGTCAATCGGAGAAAAGCCGCTAGCATTCCGTGTTCTGCGGCGTGTTTTAACCCTAGGCGTGTGACTGACCCGGGAGAAGCTGCAGACGAGAAGGGGATTAGTGCAGTAGTTATTACATTGAGGGGGTTAAAAGGGGGGCTGAGGGGCAGCGTGAAGGGGCAGACTTACTTGGCAAGAAGAATTTTCAAGGTGAATGAATCACATCAGGAGCGCGCTGGCAGCAGTCCGAAGCGTGCTGTGTGTGCATTCGTCGATGGGAGAGATAAACGCTTAAAGAGGCAGGCGCATGCGTGAAGCAGCGCATGTGTGGGTTGAGAGTGGTCATTTCGTATAAGCGGAGTATAAGGGCCGCCATGATGGGTGAGGGGTGGTGCAAGCAATTGAGGGGCTGGATATGGTAATGCACCTATATTCAAGGGTAAAACAATAGACAATTCAGAAACAGTATGGATAAAAAGGACATTATTACAATAATTACTATACATTGTAGAACCATACTCCGCTACTCGAGGATTTTTGACCTCACTAGACCATTGTCTTTTTGAACTAACTGGACTGTTCCCATGAGGCACAGGGTCAGACTGATTTGCATATGGCCATGTCTGAACTGGGGTGGCAGAGTGGGCTAAAGAACGGTGATGGATTAAACCCAGATCAGTTGACTGGGGGTGAGTGCTTGCAATGCTCAACACTCCGTCCATCATTTCCTTTGGTTTTGCTTTCTGTTCTCAGCCATTGAACACGGCACACGGTTCCTTCTAGGCAAGATGTCCCTGCCTCTAGGAATGCAGCACCGGGCATTCAGTTACGATGATGCCCTGGATGACACTGCTCCGATGACCCCTCCTCCTTCAGACGTGCGCTAATAACATCTGGAGGCAGCCTGTTATTCCGGAGCACAAGTACAAGATGCTCTCTAAGGTATGCACTTCAGCCTTTTGGAGAGGGGGCCGTATCATTCTGACGGCCGGACTTTCCAAAAACTCCACATAATCACCTACTAATAAGTTAAGATTTTACGATCATTGACTATCTTGTGTGCAAGACCTTTTGTGGAATACAGGAAGCTAAGTGCGTTTGGGGAGTTGCTAACAATTATTTTGTTTTCTCTTAACCTTTTCCACCAACGTCACAGTGGGCGTGTGCGGAGGACGGCCGGCCAAACTGCGCACGCGTCATGTTTTTCCGCCCTGCGCAGCGAAGAGGTTAAGCATCCGCGGACACCCACCAGGATAATTACACAGCTGTTATCGTTTTCCTAGGAGATGTGATGCAAGCTGTGTGACCCGGATTTTATCGTAACCTGTGTTTCTGGGGCATACAGTTATGCCCGATGTGTCATTGCTCCTCGTGGAGTTTTGAATATATTATCACTGTATTTAGTTGTTGACTTGAAAACCTGTCTTAAGTCTTTATCTCGTGCTCTAGCATCCAGTCTATTTTTTTTTTTTTGATGCATGCAGAAGAGGCTAATTCATTTGCTTCAGTCGTCGTCTATTTTTTTCGCCCTTTGCTGCCCCCCACCCGACTGATTTGCCAATATAGACTACCTATTAGCTCCCAAATTTCTTCATTCTGTTCGCACTGAGGATGTAATAGCAATCATGAATCTCCAAAGCTGCCGTTTTAGGGCTAGAGCGGTTGACCTCGAAGCTGGGGGACCAGGTTCGAGTCTCAGCAACTACGCTCAACCGCCTGTGATTCTGGGCAAATCACTTAAGCTCCCCGTGCCTAACAAAAATGAATGTGTCCTCATGTAACGAAACTGGTGTTCATGTAAAGCACTCTGATACCCGATGTCTCGGGTCTAGTGTGCGCTATATAAACAAGCATTGGCATAGCCAATAGGTCTCGCCTTGGGGACCTTATAATTTTTTAGCCAGGCAGCACAGTATATATTACATTAGTCATTTAATATATTAAAGTTTGGGGTAAATCAATGGCGGGAGACAATTCATATGCTGTAAAAAAAACATCTAATAAATGAATATGCAAGCATATTAGTAATAATGATTGTTTTGTCAGAAATGTATTGATACCATGATTAACTGCTAGAAGGCATCGGACCAGATGTTTGCTATGTGCAGATTCGCTTCTGTGTTCGGTCAACCCCACACTGCATGGAAGGCACAGACGTACCCAGTTGGAGCAATAAGCTTTTGCTTGATTTTGCCAGGACTTGGAGCTCCTTGGGGGCTGGTCCTCAAACACACACAAAGCTTTTCTTGCAGTTTTATATAGCGCAGACTCGACCTGAAGTGGTCTTGGAGCGCTTTTTTTAGGCACTGGCAGGAGAGCCAGGGGTTAAACTGAAAAAAACAATGCATGGGTGGACAGGCTTGGGGTCTCATGCTATTAAAGCCTTCCCTTGCATCACTATGCTGCAAGCACAAGCTTAATAGGGCCAAGGAATGTGCCTTTATTTTGTGGGTTTAGGCTTTGTCTGATGAGTCTGGAGGTGGATAATACACTAGTATACATAATTTCTCATTTAGTACCCATCTGTTGCCTGGCTGATTTCTGCTAGATTGCTAGTACTCCACTTAGTTGCATATTTGGTTGGGCGGTGATGAGATCTGCAGAAAATCCAGTGACATGACCACTGTAACTTCACATGATGCAACTCAAAATAACAAATCATAACATAAAAGCAACATACCTAAAAACAGGACTGCAGTGAGCACTGCAGTGGCACACACAAAGGCCACAAGGGCAATCCGTGTCGCTTTTTCTGCCTCCCACTGCTAGTGGCACCATAGTTGGCGTCTGAACTGAAATGCAACGTGCCCTTTGCCTAAGTTTCATAGTAAGCGCTAAGCGCTATATGAATGTAAATACAAATATGCAAAGGTGGGAGCACTGTCAGGGAATAGGTAGGGCTCTGACGCAACAGAAATGCAAAACTAGAAAGTACTGTAGTCTAGACAAAAGAAACTAAGTTCCCATCACCCACCAAAGGTGGCTTGCTTCATCATCTGGGAACAATGGGAGCTACCATTACACCACTCACCCATAGAGAAATGAAGGTGGTGGTTATACAGTTGTCCCAGAAGTGAGTACCAGTATACTTCTTATATCATAAAAAGCATGGTGACTACTTAAAGGGTGATGATTGCAGTGCTGGTGATAGTGAGTGAAAAAAAGTGCTACTAAAAATGCCTACCAAGACACAAACATATTTATTTGTGCGCTGTCTTGGTGTCACTCTAAAAACAGTGCATATACAGCTTTAACAAGTAACTGTTAGATGTCCAGGTCTACATGTTTCAGCTAATGGATGTTGGAATCCAAGCTTTCGTCAGGACCTTAAATTATTGCTACTGCAAAAAAATTATTGCTACTGCAAAAAAAACAAGTGCTAATATGTAAAAACATTAAACAACATCAAGGTAGGTAACGATACAACCTGGATAGTCTTGTAAATCCAAAGAGGACAGCTACAGACAGTTGTATTTGAAAGATACTCGGCTTTCTGGAGGAGCGCACCTCGCCTCACCTGGCATCCGCTCAGGACTTGAGGCACCGCTGTACAAAATGGAAATCTACAATAAATTGTTTTTACACCCGAAACCAGGAAAATATTACATCTGATTAAGGTGATGTAACATTCCATTAACTCCGAATAATACAGTATAAGAACATGGCAGATCAGGTATTTAAAATCACTCGTTAAAGCAGTTAGCCATGGAAGTTTGTCATGAGCCTTAGTTTGGAACGGGCTCTATAACAAAACTCCATATATTGGCCTTCTTTACTTTCTAAACGATATTGAAATGAAGTCATTGAGTAGACACAAGATGCTATGCAAGCATATATATTTTTATGCGTTTTCTCAGAGTGTAATCCATCTCCAAACGGGAGAGAAAATCTATTGTTTTAGGTGAAGGCGCTTATTGTATCAACCTATACTTAATTAATATGCACGCAAACGAAGGCATCAATCAGTAAATCGTACCTAGGTAAATGCTGGCCGATGAAGGCTATAGTCTTCCCAAACATGCAAAAGATTAGGATAGGGGTGTGGCGGCCTGGCTTACCTGTCCGCCGGAACCCCTCTCTGGAACTGAGCTGGAAGGGGAGGTAACCGGCAGGGAGGTAGTCTGCTAATAAATAGGCCCCATAGTGTTCGCCACTTGTCGAGCGTAACTTCCATGATTGTGTGTAAAAAAAAAGGAGGCGCACGCCTGGACGTAGTGCTATATGACTTATTACTTAAATATCCAATTTAAATATATTTTGGCAAATTCAGCCATATATCTCCATATGGCAGTTTATGAGTTCTGCGAATAAGTATATTTTTTATCTCAAATATACTCTCTCAATTTTGGAATACATAAAATCACCCAGGCAAAAGCTTCTATTTAGTAGGCTGAGCTGCACACAGGAGCCTACTTACAGGTAGCAGGAAGGCTACCTGTAGCTGATGAGCTACTCGTTGGAGAAGCCTGTTCTAGGAATGTGTATTTCTGGAGGAATTCAGATGCAGAAACACAACACTGGTTTAGTCTTTTGTTCTAATATTGCATGACCTCTACAAAGGTGTAGAATTTTGTGGATTGTTCATACTAAGGTTGACGTATTGTGTGGCGTTACTGCCAGTGCATGCCAACGTTGTAACTGGGGAACCAGATTTGAGTCTCGGCCTTGGCTCAAAATCCTGTGATCTGGCCAAATCACTTTATCTTCCCATGCCTATACGCAGTGAATGTGTGACCTTGTATAATGTAGCTGGTGCCCATGTAAAGCGCTTCAATTAGGACCTCCGGACGAGTTCACGATATATAAAAATGCAAAAATATGCACAAAGTATTAAAAACAAAGACCTAACATAAGGAAAGACAAATATATATGCATTTCCTGACTAATTTGTACAAAGTGAAACCTAGATAAACTGCAGCTTCCTCGCTTAAATTGTGTGTTCTTAGGCAAATATTTTGTTTCACCAAAACGTGTTTCATCATCTATCGTGTATGAAAGCAGTTTCAAATGTGTGAGTTCAGAATACCAACTGTACAGAAACCTATTGTGCTTGATTTAATAGTCTATAATTTTGCTCTATAATAAGTTGGGCCAGAAACAGGGTTTACATGACAACTGTCTTTCCTCTTAGTGTACTAATGGTTTATGTGTAAAAACTATCACTTTTAATAAGTACTTCTCAGTGCAGTGCTATAAAGTTATGGATCAACTTTATCATATTTTACATGATGTTTAATTGCGTGATTTACATAGCACACGTTTTCAGGGCTCGGCCAGACCCTTGGCTCGGCTCTCCCTGTAAATGTGTTTGCTCATCCGCCTCCAGCTCATCCGTATCATTTGCTTTTAGATAATTCACCGCCTTTCTTGCATCTCAATACGATGGAGGTTTGCAAAAGAAAGTTCCGTCATATACAGAACAGGCGGGTGACTGCGGCGTTTACGCAAGGCAGGAGAGGTGCAAGACGTGAATCGGAAATAACCGTCCATACTAATGCATGTTGGTGCCAGTGTGAGGTGTATGGCGATGCGCTGAATAGATGCAAAAGAAAGGCCACGTGCGCACAAGCCCCCTGCGCAGAACAATAAAAACAAACCACATCAAGGCAGGGTCTGAGCCAAGAGGCTAGGGCCATAAATCGATAATGCTACTTTCACTATCAGTGAGGTTGGAGTCCTCTACAAACATCGATCACCCTGCTGTGTCTGGTTGCTGGATGGCCCTTTCTTTGAAAACAGTGAAGGATAAAGATGTTGAACCTCTTCCATGGTGCAGGGACTCCCAGCTCGCACCCTGTTGTGATTTCGATGTTTACTGCTCATGCAAACAAGGCAGAGTTTTCCCAGACCGGACACCTGTGTCCAGTAATCTTTTCATCTAGTCATTGAGCATACATCGTATATCTCTACAGCACAGAGGCATCTGGCAGCCGTTACCAGCAATGCACTAAGGCAATAAGATGCTCCCTGTCTACGGGGCCTGCTTCTCCCTCACGAATGCGCATGCGCGGGCGCCCGCGCATGCGCATTTGTGAGGAAGAAGATATCCAGGAAACAGCAAGATGGAGCCCCGGGACGCGGCAGCTCAGGTAAGTAATTTTTCTTTATCTAATGTTTGTAATAATTGTAAAATGAGGGCGGGAGGGAGGCGGGTAGCGCGTAGTGGGGCTACGCGAAGTGTGCGGGTGGGCGTAGATTTGCCCCCACTCCGTATTGCTTCACGTAGCCTCACTACGCCCACGGCTGGTATTGATGAGCCATAAATACAAGTTCGAACATCGTTAACGTATGAGCACAACTATTCCTTAACTGCAGACAATGCCCTTCCCTGATCCATATGTGGGAGTGTAATCTGGCAGCCTCTGCTGCATGGGGTTGGGCCTACTTGTCCAAAGAACAAAATAAACCTGAAAACGTCTTGTCTTTGACCCCAAACAATTCTGTGAAGTATAAATAGTCCAGTAATCATGATATATACAAGACTTTGATTGCCAACTCGCTGCTCTCCAAGGAGTAGGCAGCCGAAGCAGCTACAAATGGAGGCTACAAAGATTGAGAGAGAGAGAATTGACTAACTAGCCAGAGTCTCAGAAAATGCAGACCACTGCCAATGATCACATATTGTGAGTTTGAGTTTGACAGTGCCTTGTCCATAGTTGCGTGAGGTGTTCGTGGGGACATAAAGCCCTCACTTGCAAGGCAGGCAACAAACTGAGTGCTTAATAACACCATGTATTTCTTGCTAATTTCCCTCCCATTATGTTGCCACTTCATTTGATGTTTTAGAGAAAGTCTTGCGTGATCAGTAAGGACAGCTGGCAGTTTGACAGCCCCTGGTGAAAGAAACACACTCACAATATGTGTATATTTCTCTGTAAAGTAAGTTCATATTACCAGAAACGTAGTAGTGCCATTTCTATAGCTAATATTGCATAAATATATAATATATCTGCTCGATATTCCTCCCACCACCTTCCTAGTCTCACGAAGCTTCGGCGAAGTATCACAGCACCACAGCCGGCAATTCACTTCAAAGTGCTTTATTCAACTATATATATATATATATATATATATATATATATATATATATATTACCTACTGGCGGTCGCCAGTAGGTAGTTATAGTTAGGACCACGTTTCCATAGGAAATCCGCAACATTCTATTTTGAATAACTTTGGCGCCGGTCGACGAATCCTCGCGAATTTTTCAAAATAGGTGGGGCGCTACGCTCCGCTCCTACCCTGAAAGTCTCGGGGGGATTCGTCAAGCGGGGGCTGAGATAAAAGGGGGGTCCCAAAACGCGTTTTTCCCATGCATTTTTCCATAGGACCTTTAGACAGGGCTACAGCCCGAACGGCTGAACAGAATTACTAGAAATTTGGCAGAGAGGTAGTCCTCAGGTCAAGGAAGTGCCTTTTGTAGGTTTGGTGTAAATCTGTTCAGTAGATTCTGAGAAAATAGCCTTTAAATCAATATATATATCTGAGCCAGCTTACGGTGCGCTTACGGTACGCTTACTGTACGCGTACGGTGGCGTGCGCGAGCGCGATTCTGATTGGCTCTTAGATCTTAGTAAACATTAGAATCGGCCGAAACCAGGAAGCGGCGGCCGCCATTTTCTCTCTCGCACTGAGAGTGATGTTTAAAATATAAAGGACAAAAACATGTAAAGGGGCTGTTTAGACAGCTCCCACACACATAGCCATGTTGAGGGAGTCCCCAAAGATCCCTCAAGGGCAAAAACTGAATTTTTATTTTTTCGCTAATTTCGCCGATTACGCTTACCGTACGCGTACGGTAAAAAATGTAAAAAAAAAAAAAAAAGTTATCCACACTCTCCCCACCCTGTGTGCAATTGGTGGCCGAAGGCCACCAATGGTGCATTGCTTATTACAGATGAGATAAACTATAATATTTAAAAAAAAAATAATAAAAAAAAAAAATGATCCACACTCTCTCCACCCCGTGTGCAAATGGTGCCCAAAGGGCACCATTTGTGCATGGCTTATAAAAATTATGAAAAATTAAAATATTACCTTTCAAAACGAAGTGCATCATATGTCCTCCATGTGCGCACGGTGCGCGAAGCGCATCGTGCGTACATGGCCCATCTAGCGTAACGTGGGCACGCGGTGCGCGTAGCGCACCGCGTGCCCACCGTGCACGGCACTAACTGCGTAAAGTGGCCGCGCGAAGCGCACCGCGTGCTTACTGTGCGCGCACGGTGCGCGAAGTGCACCGTGCGCGCACGGAACGAACTGCGTTAAGTGGGCGCGCACGCCACGAATGGCGTAAAGTAACTTAGCATTTAAAAAACCGTACAAATTCACTGAAAAAACCATAGGTTTCACACACGTTATAGTTAGGAATTAGCATTTAAAAAACCTTGCAAATTCACTGAAAAAACCATAGGTTTCACACATGTTATAGTTAGCGGAAATTTTACTGATAAAAAACCAATGAAATTCCCCCGTTATAGTTACTGTAGGCAACTATAACTCACGCGACCGCAATCTTCTGCTGATGACATATGTGTCTTTATGAAAAAAAAATATTTGTAATATATGTATAGCTAAAAATGTATGGAAGAAGACTTGGGCAAATAAGTGTCTAAATACAGTATTAGCATCAGCAGAGGATTGCGGTCGCGTGAGTTATAGTTGCCTACAGTAACTATAACGGGGGAATTTCATTGGTTTTTTATCAGTAAAATTTCCGCTAACTATAACATGTGTGAAACCTATGGTTTTTTCAGTGAATATATATATATATATATACACACATACCACCAGAGCGTAAAGAAGCACTGCTTTAAATTATGTATTGCTGTTTTTGTCTCTTTTTTTAGGTCTCGGCTGCGAAGGCTGCGCTTGCGCAGTCTAGCTCCGAGATTTAATGACTTGGAGAAGAGGGGCTTGAACCCTCCCCTCTTCTCCCCTGTTCTCCATTGGCTGGCCTCTTGAATGCTGGCCAGCCATTGGAGAAGAGGTCAGTCATTCAGATTAGACCCCGTCCTTTTCGTATCGGGGGCGTGTTTTTTGCAAGAAGTCTCAAGGAGGAGATAACAGCAAAACACGCCCCCGAATCCGAAAACGACTCTGCGTTTCTCCGAGGCATTTCTGCTCTGCCTCGGAGAAAGGCAGTGGTGTGCCTTTTGCTCTGCCTTGTTAGAAATAGTGGGGGGATCCATACACCCGCAACTGCCCTCGGCTGGTACCTTGTCCATAAGCATTTTGGAACGAGTCAGACAGCTCTCCAAAACGTTACTTATTTCTCTATGTGCTTACTGTTTTAGTTTATGTTTAAGAAAATAAAAATTACCGGATGTCACTGCATTTCTCAAAATGTTTGCAAGGACTTAATAAATTACCTACAGGCAGGCCAGTAAAATACCAGCCAGGTGACAATCGATTACGATGGCCCCTTCCACGATTCTCTTGCCCTAGTCGTAAAGTGGCTACTACGAAACGCAGCTTGAGTCATTGGAAAAGCTAATGACCGTCCAATTGTTACCTGATCCTCCTCTGTGAACATCCTTTCGCAGCCGTGAAGCGGTGCTAATGCCTGCCCCGCGCATGACGTAAGCCCTGGGGCCTCACCTGCAGTCAGGGAGAGAGGGCGGGGCTTAGGCCGTAGACCTTCTGGGTTTCTGTTGAAACCTTGGAGAATGCGGCGGGCGGAGGCTACCTGGACCTCGGAAGAGGGAGGAGGAGTTGGGCTGGGAAGGAGACACCAACTGCACTGGGGCCAGTCATTCGCAGGTTACAACAGACGCTGGAGGTTTACCTTCGTTACTCTCTGAAGGGAGACTTGGTTAATTGAGCAGGACATCTAGCTACCTGTGCCGGCAGAACATAGTAAGGACCCACCGAGGACCATGGTGCGGAGTGTCGCGGCACTCGGGGTGGGCGGTGCCCTCCTGGTGCTCTCCTTGGCGGTCTGTGGAGCTGCCTCTGCTCGTCTGATTACTACAAGTAAGTGTCCGGAGAGTCGCCTGCGCGGGAACACACCAGGGACTTGGCTTATACGGTAACTTAGTTACCCAGTACGCAGTGGAAGTTACAAACACCTGAGTCTGGGGGTTCCGTCCTGATACAGTGCGGGAAATAATGGCTCCGAACTCGGGGGTTATTTCCCAGGGTTGCTTTCATTTCGTAACACTAAACCCTTATTGTATTTCCGCCACAGAACCTTCCTTCTAGCCCACGTGCATTACGTTTTACAGCAGTCAACTACTCGTGAAAACAATATATATATATATATATATATATATATATATATATATATATATATATATATATATATATATATATATTGAGAATTTGAGAATTTCTGAGTGAAAAGGATAGAAGAGTGCCTGGTCTCGTTTTATCCATTTGGATTCATTTAGGCGCGTTTGGTGAGTGTCATCTTGTTTTGGTACTCGAGTTAATCATAGATGCCAATAGTCGGGGTCACCTTGGGAGGAATGTTTGGAAAAAATGAGAAATATTGTAGTTCCCAGTAACTTAATGCCTGAAGGCGACTTCGTACCTTTGTCGGTCAAAGCCACGCCCATTCACTGCTGTGATAGAGGTCCCTCGCCAGCAATGCCCAAGCCTGAAAAAGTAATGTGCCCAGTTATTAAAAAAAAAAAAAGAATCGAAGGCGCACGACCAAAGTATTTGGCAATATTCTTATTGATGACGTGTCTTACAAAGACAATTGTGGGAAGGAGTGACTGGTTTTGTTATAATTCTTTTCCTTTCACTCCAGTTCCTTACAGCGGTGTCAAATGACATTTTTTTCAATTGATTTATTTCTTGTAGAGAACCCAGCGTTTTTAATGTAAGATTTAAAAGAATATATATTTTTAGAATGAACACCAGTCTTACAGTGCGATGGACGCTGAATCAAGACAGTGCACCAGTGTCAGTTACTTATTTACCAATGTGTTGTACATTTATTTATACTTTTAGTTTGTATTTGAGCCGACGTGCCTCTTGCTTAAAGCGTTTCGTGAGTCATGCTGACTTTTAACATGTTGTATGGTGTAACGTCCACCCTTTGCAGTGTCCCTCTGTGTTTATAGTGTCCGGGTGATGGAGGACCCAGAAGCTGCCTATTCCCAGGGAAATACGTCTGTGTGACCCCCAAGCACCGACGTGCCTTGTGTTCGTTTTCTTATTAAATAGCGCTTCCGAATCGAGCGAGAAACCATTTTCACTCCTAATTCGGCTTGTTTTATGGATCTTATTTGAGCGTGGTTTATTCACACTTAATAATATACCAACATACTCTCATTCCAGTTCTAGTGTCTCGCACTGAAGTTTGCACCGATTACCGCAAAGTTTCCACCGATTACCGCAAAGTTTCCTTTGTGAATGCAGGTTTTGTATCCGGTCAAACTAGGACAGATCGCGTGCGCACATTACGGGTTTGCGCTCCTTTGAGCACGAGAATACCTTCTTGTGTGCGTTACTGACCCCTTCTCCAGGCAGAAAATTGAAACGGTCCACACCCACTGCACCCCTCACTCACTTTTTTAGGTCTCGGCTGCGAAGGCTGCACTTGCGCAGTCTAGCTCCGAGATTTAATGACTTGGAGAAGAGGGGCTTGAACCCGCCCCTCTTCTCCCCTGTTCTCCATTGGCTGGCCTTTTGAATGCTGGCCAGCCATTGGAGAAGAGGTCAGTCATTCCGATTAGGCCCCGTCCTTTTCGGATCGGGGGGCGTGTTTTTTGCAAGAAGTCTCAAGGAGGCGATAACAGCAAAACACGCCCCCGAATCCGAAAAGGACGCTGCGTTTCTCCGAGGCATTTCTGCTCTGCCTCGGAGAAAGGCGGTGGTGTCTTCCGGTGCCCTCGGCTTGTTTAATTCGGTATTTCTCGTAGATGTTTATGGCTTGCATACAAATTGGATACAAGTCATGGTAAGCAAGGCTCGCACTGTTTGCTCCTGTTAGTGAGATTAATTGAGGTCTAACCGGTCTCACCGTCACGCACGCGAAAGAACAAACACACTGCTACTATATGTGCCAGATTGTTGAATGAAGGTTTTTTGAAATACGCAGTTATGGAGGACAATTTCACCACACCCCCTTAAAGCGGCTGCGTCTTGCATAGATGTTCCTAAGCGCACTTATTAATTAATGAGGCTGGAGGCAGAAGGCACAATGGCCTCGGGTCTGCGTGCTGCGTGTCTCTTTAAGAGGCTGACACCCTCTAGCCGCTGGAGGACTCTTCCTCTATGGTGAGCCCCGCCTCCCTGTGCCTGTTCATGCTCCCGGGGGAGTTCCAGTAGCTGATCCTCCTTGTGAGGTGTGAGCCGGGCTCCTGCCGAGGGAAGGCTTCAGCCTGGGCTCAGTGCATGCCGGTGCCGCCAGCCTCCCCCGCGCGCCCTGCCATGCACACGCAGCCCGTCCGCACCGGACTCCCTCCCTCCCAGCCTGGATGCGCACCCCGCCGCCCTCTCTGCCAGAGCCCCCTGCGCAGGGATGTGGTGTTTCTGCGCCGTCCCGGAGGAATTCTACTGTGAAGTTCTGCTCCTGGACGAGTCCAAGCTGACCCTCACCAGCCAGCAGCAGGGCATCAAGGTAGGCAGCCGGGCTGCGCCGAAAGCCTGCGTCCTGTCACTGGTGTCAGTGCGGCTGGGATGGGCTTTGTCTGAGCATGGAGTGCTGCAGGGGCAGATAGGTGCGCACTGACCCGAGTGTGTGCGTGCAGCGCAAGGTCTGTGCGTGAGGCTCCTGCAGAACCTGTCAGACGACATCAGACAGGAGTGTTGTTACCATGTCCGTGTTATCTGAGATTAGTGACGATGGCAGATAAAGCCGTTGCACAGGGTCACACTGTGTTCAAGTTATAACCGGGATTAGAACACAGCGCTCCTATTTCCAAATAATCAACCGTAACACTGGACCACGTTAGGCTCTCAATCTAGTGTCTTTCCCAGAGCGCACAAAACACCTGCGTGGCCTGACACACAGAATGTCACACATATCACCCCCGCTCTGAAAATTGGCCCATTACACTGTTTATAAGAGTCTCCCGCAGACCACTTGACTTAAAATGCGCTCCCTGGAATATGTAATTTATAGCACATTGAGGCCAGGCGTGCCTACAATGCAGAAACTCGTGGTAAGGCGGTGGAGTCCCCTTTCCGAAAGCTGTTTTATGTTCTGTACAGAGAGAGTGATTCGTCGGAGCGCGCACCGAGGGCAGCGGCATCCGCAAGTGGGCCGGTAAGTCAGGCAACTAGGGATCCGTAAGCTTCTGCGCATGTTAAAAAAAAAGCATTTACAATGCAACGGTCTCGGCATTGTTAAAGTTAGAGCTATTGGCATTGCTCATGACAATGCCGTTTCTTTAAATGTTTGAAAAACATAAGCAAAAATAATGTCATGAGCAATGCCAATAGCTCTAACTTTACCAATGCCGAGACCATTGTAAATGCTTGTTTTCTTGACTTTCCAGTTGAGCTGTACATACTAGGCGGGGGGGGGGGGTCACAGTTGTCATTGTTAGGAGTCTGTGGCCATTGCTGATTAACTGCACACATTGTGGATCTTCATATAGTTAGTTAACTAAGTTTTAGGTGACCTTCTCTTATTGGAATCTCTATAGACTGTGGATTACAAGTCTCAGTAACGGGGCCAGTATAAATATTTATGATTCCGCATGCATGTTATTCTCCTCACTTACATGCCCCATAGTACGAGCAATTCAATAGACGTTTCTTTAGAAAAGTTAAAGCTATTGGATTTCTCTGTACCTATTGTTGTATGTTTCGAAGTCACTTTACAAAGTACAGTCATCCGGCTAGACACAGAAGGTCATGAACAATTGTGATCCAAGCCTGCGTCTTTCTTTTGAGTCTGTGAACCTGCATCATCCACCCCTTGCTCGGATTGCAGCAAGAGCATGCATCCCTCTGCAGGACTCAGTCGAAGCTTCACACCACATGCACAAACTTGCCAATTAAGCACTCTCATTTCAGTAAGAGTAATGCTGAACCTTCTGTCTTTGTCAGTGCTTCTTTCCGTGTGTCCTTTAGGCCCTTATTCTCTCATTCTGAGCTGCGACACGTTCACTATGTTAGAGCCAGTGACATTCGTGCAGATAAAATCCAATAGTGCGAACTGTACATACAAGTTGTAATTCTGATTCAACTGCAACTGTTTGAGCCTGAATGAGAATTACAGAGGTCCTGAAAATGAGGTCATAACTGTTAAGAGTATTGCACTGAGAAAAGGTGCATATATGGTTATGGGCTAAATATATTGCACAGATTGTGCACTGTTCGTTCGTGGCCAAGTATTGTGCCCAGATTTGTGTGTGACTTACTATCCTAGATTATTATAACAATGGAAATTAGCAAATCACATTGTATTGTTTCAAAATTCAAAGAACAGGGTATTCAGATGTTAGGAAGTACTGGCGCTCTGCTGGTAAACGTAGGTATCTTGAATTATAGTATCCGTATGGTGCAAAACAGGGAGGGGAAACCCCTAAACCCCTCAAAATGTAAAGGCCAAAAAACTTTTGACCTCAAACTGAGCAAAAGAACAGTCCTGTGCACACATACAATTATACAGTCATTGGTCGATACAGGTAAAAGCAATACAGCAACGAAAACATTCATGAAGGATTAGAAATTTTCCTTTTTAATAAACATAACCAGCCGACACGTGTTTCATCGTGGGGGGTGTGAACCACGAATCTTCAGGGCTGGAAAAAATAACAAAATGATTTGTGCTAAGACAAGTGCCAAGAACAAGGCGACACTGTATAATAATGGTTAATTACAAACATATTATGAAAAATCAGTGCAGAAATAAACTTTTTCTTTTTTGACTCCACACCGATTGAAGGTTTAGGCAAATGTCTTGTTATATTCCTCTTATTACTATTTCAGCACCTTTTTGGAGTTGTGGTGTTTTCTTCCTGTTTATTTCTGCACTGATTTTTCATAATATGTTTGTAATTAACCATTATTATACAGTGTCGCCTTGTTCTTGGCACTTGTCTTAGCACAAATCATTTTGTTATTTTTTCCAGCCCTGAAGATTCGTGGTTCACACCCCCCACGATGAAACACGTGTCGGCTGGTTATGTTTATTAAAAAGGAAAATTTCTAATCCTTCATGAATGTTTTCGTTGCTGTATTGCTTTTACCTGTATCGACCAATGACTGTATAATTGTATGTGTGCACAGGACTGTTCTTTTGCTCAGTTTGAGGTCAAAAGTTTTTTGGCCTTTACATTTTGAGGGGTTTAGGGGTTTCCCCTCCCTGTTTTGCACCATACGGATACTATAATTCAAGATACCTACGTTTACCAGCAGAGCGCCAGTACTTCCTAACATCTGAATACCCTGTTCTTTGAATTTTGCTACTGTTACTAGTTAGGAAGGGCCGCCGCGACGTAAACTCTAGACACTTCTAACTTGGGTTCCTTGTTTTCGATTGATCTTATTATGGATCGAGATAAGGAAGCTGAAGAACTCTTTGGCAATTTGGCCAAAGGCTTTAATATAAATACACCTTCCAATAGCAATAACACCACACAACAGGAAGGGTTGAGAGACAAGTTTATCAGATTGGAAAAACTAAAAAAACTAGAAAACGCTAGATGGTGGGATGGAGCCACTCTGAGACAGTACCTGAGACTGGATAGGGTACCTAGGGGTCTGAGATCACAGATATTCCCCACCTATGATGAGCTGGACGAGGACCTTTTGGCTAAATGGGAAGAGGCACTTAATCACAAATCCAAGACTTTAATGCTGATTCTTGTAGAAAGTGCTGAGAGGAAAGTTAATAAACTACAAACCGAGATAGCTACCTTAGAAGATGAAATAAAAAATCTTAATCGTAAGGAGGCCACCGAAAAAAATTATGCAACCCTCAAGGATGTATTAGCCACTCACCAGAACGAAATCAAAGATAGAAAAGCTAGACAGCTCAAACGGGACGAACTGGACTATAAAATGGGCAGAATATTTACCTATGCACGTAAATATGACATACTCTTCCCCACCAACCCAGCACAAGAAAAATCAGCAAGAGCTGATGTTATCTCTCCAGCTTCAAGTTCCACGTCATTGAGCATCCCTCCATCTAGTGATAGTGAGCATGAGTCCAATCCTAACACTAAAAGGCAGGAGTCATCTTTTTTAAGGGAAGTCAGGACCATACGGAAAGGAAACAGGGCCTCAAATATACGCACCGTACAAGACACAAAACACGCAGAGGGGGGAGAGGCGGAAAAGGGAGAGTACAGGAGGAAACTACGCTCAGGCAACGAGCGGAACCCACAATAGACCCCATTTCGGAGGTTCAGGTTGTCAACTTGTCATCTATGACACTTACTGCAGATATGAATTCACTGTTAAGTAAGGGCCTTAATTTCAACCCCACGGTCTTTGGTGATTATTGTAGACTCAAAATTGATCTGTTCAAATTTGTTAGAGCATTGAAATTGAGGAAATATTTTGCCGATAACCCTTCAGACAATAAAAGAGTTACCACAAAATATTGTGAAGATGTCTTTGGTGTTCCTACTATCCGTGACATACAGGCTACTAAACTGCTCCTTTCCCTGACAGATATAGAAGAGTCTCCTTACACCATGGTGCAACTGCTAGAAGAACTCGATATTGATACTTCCAACACTCCAGTTAGTGGCCTAAAAAACAAATCTAAATGGGTACCCACTCTTACAGGGGGAAATGTTATTGATGTCTTTCACAAAAGGGTATTGGAGGATCTCAATCTACACGCATCAAAAAGGAAGAAAAACAAGTGTTTTCTCAATGACAATCTGACTACAGGTGAACGTCAGGCATTGAAAGAACTTGCGGAGAATGAACACATACTTATCAGGGAGGCGGATAAGGGTGGTAATGTTGTCATCATGAATAGGGCAGACTATAATAACGAGATTCTTTCACAACTCAGTAATCAAGCATGCTACCAAACCATTACTTATAATCCGATGGGGAATTTGACGGCATTAATTAACAGACATCTCGCAGAATGGCATACCTCAGGTCTTTTGGATGCAGATGAGTTAGCCTACTTGAAAGTCTTCAGACCCACCTTCCCTGTACTGTATACTTTACCTAAGATACATAAACAACTCCCGTTCCCTCCAGGTAGACCCATCATTTCTGGGATAGGGGGACCTACTGAGAGACTATCAGAGTATGTGGACATATTTTTGGGCCCGTTGGTACGTAATTTAGCATCATACATACAAGACACGAAACACATTCTGAGCATTCTATCTGACTTTCAGTGGCAACCTGGTATGATTTTGGCCACCTTAGACGTAGTCTCATTATACACCAGTATTGATCCTGAACTGGGCCTTAAAGTAGTAACTAAAACTCTTGAGAATAGGCCAGCTACGCTTTGGTTACATAACGACATGCTGGTCACCATGATGAGACTCATACTGAACAACAACTTCTTCTTATTTGAGAACACATGGTACAAACAGGTAAAGGGAGTAGCAATGGGTTCGCGTTTTTCACCTTCGTTTGCTAATCTTTTTATGGGCTGTTTGGAGAAGGATTGGATCTGGGGCCCTAATGGAACAGAATGGGTCAACTGCATTATCTATTGGGGTCGCTATATAGACGATTGTCTTCTTGTGTGGTCCGGTAGTGAAAATGAACTGTTGAGCTTTTGCACTTATCTGAATACCAACAGCTTTGGCATACAATTCACTGTAGAGTACAGCACTTCTAGTGTTACTTTCCTTGATTTAGAACTGTTTGTAAAAAATGACAAATTGAACAGCCGCCTTTTTCGCAAAGGCACCTCGTGTAACTCTTTACTACATGCACACAGCAATCACCCATCTCATCAGGTGAACGCAATTCCATATGGGGAATTTTTAAGAGCACGACGTAATTGTAGTGATGAATTGGAGTTTACTAACTGTATCAAAGATATGAAACATAGATTCCAAAAAAGAGGCTATCCACCTTCAATTCTCAAGAAATCAGAGAATAGAATAGCCAGGGTAAAACGTGCTAACACTTTACTACCTAAGACCACTAACAACACTACTACAGAGCGCTACACACGCATGATTACCGAATATAATGCATTAAGTCCAGTCATGAGGAAGAGCCTCAACAAACACTGGGGCATTCTCCAGACAGACTCCTCCCTTCGGGAATTTTTGACCGGCTACCCCCAGATTACGTATAGACGTGGCTTCAATCTCCGTGGTAGACTTAGTCCTACGGTTCCAAAAACACAAAGGAGACAGTCCTGGTTTACACCACTGACATTGGGTTTTCATAAATGTGGCTGTTGTGGAGTTTGTAGATGGGCGAAACATAAGACCACAACTTTCTCTGGACACAATGGCGACACTTACACCATCAAATCCAACATTAATTGCACTACCAAATTTGTGGTATACATTATAGAGTGTAAGTGTGGTAAACAATATGTGGGTAGTACTATCAGAGCACTCAAGGAGAGAATTGGAGAACACACCAGGGCAATTCATCAAAGGGATGCCAGATACCCAGTAGCACTACACACTGCTAGCTGCTCTACTCAGGACAGCCGATTAGGTTTTGCATTCTTTGGGATAGAAACCATTGATGTGGGAACACGAGGGGGCAATAGAGAACTTCGCCTTAGACAGTGTGAGGCCATGTGGATTATGCGCTTACAAACGGTTGAGCATGGGCTCAATTATGACTCAGAAATGCAATATTTCTTAGGTTGATTTGTATAAGTTTGTATTTTGATTCACCAGTGATTTATTCTGTATATGTTGCATTTTACTCTCTGAGTCAGTACCTTGCATGTTTTGTTGATATCTTGTGTCACACTATTCATGTTGTTGTCACAGATTAATGAATTAGGTTTTTCAAATGTCATACTGATGTGGGTTGAACTATGCCTACTAGCCTTTCATATTTCTGCTAGTTGGTGTTCGTGATAAATACTGTATTTATATTTTGTCCGGTCCCCACCTCATTATACTTGCCTTTTCCGCTTGGCTTTGAGTCTGTAAAGTCGTACCCTCATATATGTGACTACAAACAATGTATTCTTCAAATATCTTTTGGTATTATCATGTATTGCGATATATCTTCACAATTACGTATGTCGAATTCTTAAGTGCTCTGCTTTCAGTACACATTCTCCTTTTGGAGTTCTAACTTATTCAGAGCTTATAAACGTGATTTTTACATTCTTATTTTACTTATAAGTTGTAACTGCTTCCATTCCTCAGCATTGTCTGATCAAACATGCTATATACACCAATAATATGAATCATACTAATGTATATTAATATACGATTATCCGCCTTATACTAGGATGAATATTTCTTAATATTTTTTGATCCAATGTGCTAGACTCCACTATGTTGCTTCTATGGATCGCCTAATATCAGTGAGGTCACTTGTATTCACTGTTCCACCCCCCTTCTCCCTGTACGCTGTCGCTCCCTCTTCTCTTTTTTCCTGTTGCTCTACCATTTACACCTTATTTAGGGGTTTAATACCTTTATTGTATTTCCTCTTACTTAATGGTTTCCATTAACACGGATGAAATTATTAAGCACACCGTGGTAGCGTCAGATAGTTACACGCAATACTCGCGTCTTTCAGTCAACGATATTCTATGATTTTCTCACTTTCCGTTCACAAGTATTGCCTTGAGAGATATTTTAACCTGGTGTTGACAATGGACTCTTTCTTAGCGAGGGCTTTTCGACCGTGTTGGTTTAGACTTTTTCTGTGATACTTTCAATTACGGGACCTCGTTGTGATCGCTGTATATTCTGTCTTCTTCTGGGCACTTCTCTTTGTATGTTGACGTTCTAGTGCTCCGTTATTTTCCGGATATTTAAGCACTTCCGGGTCGGGCTTCTGTGACACACCTACACACGCTATAGATGCCGCCAGGCCGCTCGGACGCTTCGTTTCCACTGTAAGTTCCCAGTCAATGTAATTAATTATACGTTGTACATAGGACTAGAGAGACTACATTGCATATCGTTATTATCTGCATGTTTATACAATGGGCAATATACGATTTCGCTTTATGTGTTTGCCGTGGCTGATTTTATTACAGTGAATAGATTTGGCTTTTTGGCCCTGACGAACGGGTTGAGTTAGTCGATTTAATTACGCGTTGTACATAGGACTTATGAATTGACATTTCACATTGTGATTATCCACGAGTAGATGCAAGGGGTAATATGCGAGTTCATCTAACGCGTTTGCCTGCGGTTGTGATTTATTTTGTAGATTATGGATTTGACTCATTTGCCTTGACGAACACGTTGAGTAAGTGCTTATTAACAGGATCCTCTACAATAAAGACACTTTTCATGCACTTTGGAATTTCACGCGACTGGCGGTACGGGGCTACTTTTTGAATTTGGCTGTTTTACTTTGAAGGTATGTTTTGTTGCTGTGTTATTTCAACAGTGGCTTATTTGACCCGTAATTACTCGTATATGCTTATATTTCATGTCTACATTAGGCTTTTTATCACTTTTCATTCACAGAGTGATAACATTTTTCTGTGCAGTCCGACTGACCTTCTATTGACCCTACCGGGTTGGAATTATCACCGGTAGTGGGGTAAGAAAGCACTCTTATTACGTGACTTACGCCTCGCTGTCCATTGTCTAGTCACTTTGAGACCTCTTGTTTATTGTGTTTGTATTTTTTACCTTACAGCATTCACTGTGAGTTTGGCATTAGCTTCAGGTATAGTTTTTTTGTGATTTCTTGATTGGTACGCCTTTAAGACTTAGGGACTCTATGCCTGGAGTCGCTCCACATTTTCGGGTGCATGGTGATTTCTTATTGACCTTTTCTTTCTTCCTTTTTCTTTTTTGACTCCACACCGATTGAAGGTTTAGGCAAATGTCTTGTTATATTCCTCTTATTACTATTTCAGCACCTTTTTGGAGTTGTGGTGTTTTCTTCCTGTTTATTTCTGCACTGATTTTTCATAATATGTTTGTAATTAACCATTATTATACAGTGTCGCCTTGTTCTTGGCACTTGTCTTAGCACAAATCATTTTGTTATTTTTTCCAGCCCTGAAGATTCGTGGTTCACACCCCCCACGATGAAACACGTGTCGGCTGGTTATGTTTATTAAAAAGGAAAATTTCTAATCCTTCATGAATGTTTTCGTTGCTGTATTGCTTTTACCTGTATCGACCAATGACTGTATAATTGTATGTGTGCACAGGACTGTTCTTTCACATTGTATTGTTTGTTATTAACAACGTGTGCTTGAAACAGCCTGTTTTAAAATGAAAATTGTAGGTCTAAAGTTAGGCCACACATCCCGTCTGCGTCCGTCTTTGACCCGACCGCGGCCAGTTCCAGGAACCCTGGACCTCCCACTACCCATCGCTACGACACCACCACCCTCCTCGCACTCAACCCTGGAAGACTTAGAGAATGCTAACAGGCCTCGCCAAACACGACATACGGGCAGTTCTCCTGCCTCCACTGCCGCCAGACCCTCACCGCCAACCCGGCCTCCAACACAGCTGACTCCAGCACCGGCGACACCCTAAAATGCATCCTCCTCAATGTATGCTCCGTACACAAACACGCCATGGAAATCTGGAACTTACTCGACTCTCTCTCTTCCGACATCACCTTCTTCAGAGAGACCTGGACCAGCACATCCTCCTCCCCGACATCAGCACCGCCATCCTCGAGGCGCGCCACAGACACGCCCACTCTGTTGGCCACGCCCCCTCGACCTCTTGTATATATAGCGAGCGCTGAAGCGAGGCGCTTCATTAGCTATTGGACTCCTGAGGCGGAAGCCGGGAGAATGCACAACTTTGTTTTTTAAACTGTGATAACGTGTTTCTATCACCTCCCCTCCTACCTGCACTTCTTGGCTTCTCTTTAAACAGCGCTCCACGCTGCAACGACCCCTCACCTCCAGACGCCATTCTCGAGCGCGAGGCGCGCCACAGACACGCCCACTCTGTTGGCCACGCCCCCTCGACCTCTTGTATATATAGCGAGCGCTGAAGCGAGGCGCTTCATTAGCTATTGGACTCCTGAGGCGGAAGCCGGGAGAATGCACAACTTTGTTTTTTAAAATTTTAAACTGTGATAACGTGTTTCTATCACCTCCCCTCCTACCTGCACTTCTTGGCTTCTCTTTAAACAGCGCTCCACGCTGCAACGACCCCTCACCTCCAGACGCCATTCTCGAGCGCGAGGCGCGCCACAGACACGCCCACTCTGTTGGCCACGCCCCTTTCAACTCCCCGCCTCACGACCATAAGTATGTGTCTTGGTAGGAAGCGCAGCGGACGAGCGCAGCGGGCGCGACGATTGCGCGCCGAAGGCGCGCCTTAGGCAAGCCCGTCTGCGCCCGTCCGCGACCGGCCGGGACTAGGGGCCTTACACTCTGCCCCACCTATCACCTACAGCCCGGCCCTACTTCGCAGCTACCAGGGCCCTTGGCCCATCACGACCAGTACCAGCTCTCGCATCTCTGCTCTCGGCAGAGCCTCCCTCTCTCCCCTCCCTCACCCTCCTCCTATTCTGGATACCCCGCCTACGACCTGTAGGCCTGCTCCTCCGCCAAACCCTAAAACCATCACAGCTTTCTACCTCAACACCCGTTCTGCTGTTGCCCACTCGCACGAACTCTCGGTCTTGCTGGACTTACAGGCCCCAGATCTCCTCTTCTTAACCGAGACCTGGTTCTGCGATGACTCCCTCCCTGCACTCCTATCCACCCTTCCAGCCTCCTACTACGCCCTCAGGGCTGACCGCCCTTCGGGCAGAGCCGGGGGCGGCGTGGCAGTCATCGCACGTACCGATTTCCCTTTTCAAATTCTCCCTCTACCTAACATTGCTACCACCGAATTCCTGGTGATTCGCACAGTATCCACCTCCCCTCCTCTTACCTGTTTCCTTACTTATCGTCCTCCTCAGTCCCCCCTGCAGTTTCTCCCAGATTTTTTGGAGGTCTTGGCTACCATTGCAATCAACAACTCCTCCATCCTGCTCCTCGGCGACTTTAATTTCTGGCCTTCCGATCCTGCCGAATGTCTGTCGTCTAAGGATTTTTCCGAAACCCTCCACTCCCTTAACTTCACACCCCATGTTCACTCCCCCACCCACATCAAGGGTCACCAGCTTGACCAAATCTGGTCCCTGAACTGCCCTGTGGAATCCTTATCTATCTCCCCTTGCACCTGGTCCGACCATCATTTGATTTCATTTCTCCTTCCTATCCTTCCCCCAGCTATGCCCCCCCGACCCAAAAACACCTGGGTCCGATCTTGGGGCCGGGTCAATCTTGAGAATCTCTCCTCTCTCCTTGCTGGTTCTCTCCCGCCTCTTCAGGGCCTCACCACCGTCTCCCAGGCTGACGCTATAGACCAGTGGCTCTCCCGCAGCTGCGACTCCGTTGCCCCGCTCAAGCGCATTACCTCTAAACGCGACAAAGACGCCAACCGGTGGTTTAACCAAGAGCTTAAAGCCACCAAACTAATAGTTCGCCGCGCAGAGCGGGCTTGGAGGAGAAACTACTGCCCCACTTTGAAACTGGAATATATCAATATCCTTAACCAGGACAAAAAAAGCATCCTGGAGGCCAAAACAGCTTATTTCTCCTCCAAAATCTTAGCAGCGGAGAACCAGTCTAAGGAGATCTTCTCCATCGTTCACAACCTGGCATTCTCGGACAGAACTACGCTTAAACCTGCCCCGTCAAATGACCTCTGTCTTTCTCTTAATAATTATTTCATCCAGAAAATTATCACCATTAAGGCCAACATCCCCCCCACCTCCCCCTTCTTTTGTGGATCCCCAATGTCCCCCTCCCAAAGGCAAACTAACCACCTTTCCCCCTATCACTCGGGAAAACCTGACTTCATTGGTGCCTCTGATCAAATCTGGCTCCCCTCTTGATCCCTGTCCTGCCCATATCCTCCGCCACATCTTTGTCTCCTGTCTAGATCCCCCCCTTCACCTCCTCAACAGCTCCCTCGCGCAAGGCATAGTTCCTAGCTCCTTGAAGTCTGCGGTAATTGTGCCCATCTTGAAAAAACCTGGGGCAGATCCTTCTGTCCCTGCCAATTTCCGCCCCATCTCCCTCCTGCCATTTCTAGCTAAGGTGCTCGAGCGCCACGTCACCTGCGCTCTGAGCTCCTTTGTGGAGAAACATGGAGCCCTTGCCCCCCGCCAAGCTGGTTTCCGCCCCGCACACTCCACGGAGTCCGTGGTCATGTCGGTCCTCGACACCCTCAGGGAGGGTATGGACACTAATCATCACCAGGCCCTTGTGCTCCTCGACCTCTCAGCCGCCTTTGATATGGTGGACCACAACATCTTACTTTCCCGTGTCAGGGCGGCGGGGATCGAGGGGACTGCCCTGGTCTGGTTGTCATCCTTCCTGAGCGACCGCACCCAGGCTGTTCGCCTGGGTGACTTCACAGCGGACTTCCGGAAAATCCAGTGCGGGGTTCCTCAAGGTTCATCTCTCTCCCCTCTTCTGTTTAATCTATATATCGCCACTCTTATCTTTTCTCTCCAACAGATGGAGGTCGCCGTATTTAACTATGCGGATGACCTCCAGCTGGTCTTTGATCTTTCCTCTCCTTCTGCTGTCCTCAACTTTCAAACTGTCATGTTTCACATCAGGGACTGGATGAGCCACAATCACCTCAAACTTAACCCGGACAAAACCGAGTTGGTATTGACGGGCGGTTCATCCAGCCCCTGGTCCCTCCTTTGCTGGCCTCCCTCTCTTGGTTCTCCTCCTGCCCCCTCCTCCTCTGTTAAAACACTAGGCATTAAGCTCAATTCCCAACTCACCCTCCACTCCCAGGTTAGCTCTGTGGTATCTTCTTCTTTCCTCTCACTGCGTACTATTCGCAAGGTGTCCCGCTTCTTTACTTTTTCCGCTCTCAAACTTATTATTCTGGCCATGGTGGTGTCCCGCCTGGACTACGGGAACGCTCTGTATGCCGGTATTCCTGCATACAGTTTGCGCCGCCTTCAACAGATCCAAAACCAGGCGGCCCGCCTAGCCTTCAACCTTCCCAAATTCCACCACTGCACCCCACTTCTGAAATCTCTCCACTGGCTCCCAGTGCGGGCTAGAATTCAATTCAAACTCGCATCCATCACTTTCCTGGCCCGATTGGACCTGGCACCTGCCTTCATCTCCTCTGAGATTATTCCCTATGTCCCCTCTAGGGACCTACGTTCTTCTTCTCAGTCCCTCCTCACCATCCCTCGCTTCCGGAGAAAGAAGCGGGGCGGTTCCAAATTTGCCATTCTAGCACCAACCCTTTGGAATTCCCTTCCCCTTCATCTTCGTGCCATCACCCTCTATCCCCAATTCCGCAAAAATCTTAAAACCTACCTATTCACTAAATCCTTTGAATAAATGCCCATTCCTCTCTCCCTGCTCTTAACCCTCAGTCCCCACTAGCTACAGCGCCAAGAAACCGCCGGTATACGTGCGCTTTAAAAGTGCTTTTAAACTCAAACTCAATAAATGTGGCCTCCTCGCGGCATCGGACATACATATGTTTAAAGACTGCCCTCTGTTACAGAAATTCTGGGGTGAAGTTTTTTCATCAATGGAATCCATTCTTATGGTCCCTCTGACCATCAGTTTACCCCTAATTATTTTTGGCTTGGTCGACACTATTAGGGGGCCTGCAAGATCTTTGCTTTTCTACGCAATTCTTATCGCTAGAAGACAAATATGCAAATACTGGGTTGAGGCCTCACCACCGACTCACTCAGAATGGTTGACATCGTTGTATGAAGTGTCTAAAGTGGACATGGCTAGATCCTGTAACAAGAAAAATGTGGCTTTTTGGGATTTACTGAGGTCATGGAGATAGGAGTCCGGGTTTTTTTTTATTTATTTATTTTTTTTCCCCGGGTCCTATGATTATGCCTGCATTTCTCCTCGGACTAATAACAAAAGGGCCTCCCAGAACTATGGTCCGGCAGGATACGAAATATCCTTGATGGAGCAAAAAATCTTGTACCCACGATCCTCCCTCGGGTAATCGGAATGTCTTCGGCTGAGGTGCTGCAAACAAAACAGCTGGTTCAACGGGACATCCTATGTGGGGTAAGGCAAATGAGGACAAAAAAAAAAAAAAGTTTCTCCCCATTTCTTACATGACTCAAAGTTAATAAGAAAAGCAAAACTTAAACCTGTCTGATAATACAAAGCAACCATGTCTTCCCCTACTGAACTACAATACAAGTTACCTGCAATAATCGTGTACTTGCTTGCCCCACCACCACACCCCCCCTCCCCCGAGCCCCCACCACCAACCCCACCCCCACCCAAGAAGGGCAAAGGGACTGAACAGTCCCTAATAGTGATGGTCTGAAAAGCATAATACGTCTCGCTGCGCACTCTCATCTGCTAAACAGTCATCCAAAAAAAATGCTTTTAAAGACAAACAGGCCTAACCACGGGAGAACAAAAAAGTCATAAATCCAAACAGCTAAGTAAACAAGCTAGACCCCTGATGATTCAGCCTAACAATCAAAAACAAGTCCAACTAGAATTAGGTCATCACATCTTGGATAAAAAATCCTTTGCTGCGCTCTCCGAAGTCACCCGCAAACAGGTCAGATACAATGGTGTCAGCAAGAAACTTACTCAATTTCTTACTTGCAGCTCTACGTTCGTGGTTTATGCCATTGAATGTACGTGCAAAATGTGGTACATAGGCAGTACCACCTGTATGGCAAAGAAGCGCATTTTAGAACATGGGAGGGCTATCACGAACTTTGACCCTAAATATCCCGTAGTGCGACATTTTAGAGAGAAACATTTTTCCAACACCAAAGATATGAGTTTTCTCATTCTGGAACAGATAGAGAAACATCCTAGGGGTGGAAACAGGATGCTTAATTTAAGACAGAGGGAGTCTAAATACATTATGGACTTCCAAGCAAAAAATCCAGGAGGACTTAATCAAGAAGAAGAGTCATCGATACATCTTAGAGAATAACTCTGATAGGGTACCTGTGTACAGTTTCTGTTTCTGCCTTTGCCTCTACATTATGTCTCATGTTTTCTTTTGTGCAATAGAGAGTGGAACAATCTATCAGTTATAGATGAGATATTTGATTTTTATCCTTCTTAATGTTCCTTCTCTTTTTGTTGTTTTTTATTCTTCCCCTTCCAAGAAGTGATTTACAATATTACAAAATGTAGAATGTGCATATTGATATGCTTGGGGTTAAGTGATCCTGATTTTAATTCGTCTTTCTTCTTTTCTATTTTCTCTTCTTTCATAGGAGGAAAGGAAGGGGCTCACTCACCAGTATTCACCAGCACGGGCCACCTACCCCTTTTCTCTTACATCAAGAGCACGTATGTCACTTATGAATTGTTGACGGTTTACCTTGATAGGCCATGTGAATATAAGGTGTAGGCTGAACGTTGAAGATTAGCTTAAGAGTATAGGTACTGGCCTTTATACCAGACAAAGTTGTTCAGCCAGGGGGTTTTAAGCATTTGTGACATAGGAGATTGAGAATTATCATTTGGCACAAATAGAAGAAGTACACGATGGACATTATTTATATAGACAGCACCATTGCGGACATTGGGCCCGATTTCCTATTTTGAACTACTAAAGTTTTGTATTGGTATATTGACAATGTGATATAACCTACAAGGGGCATATCTACATTGTTAATTACTTTAATATCACACGCATGCAAACATGTATGGTAATACGGCATGGTCTGTCTTTATTTGATCAGCTTATCATATATATATTTATTGTCATACTAGTTTTATCAGCTGTAAGTATGTACATTTCTCCTTTGTGGGTAGATTCAACTCACATCTCTAGCACACGAAACACGTGATGGGCCAATTGGGCCAATTGAGATTATGTGCTCGTGATGGGACACATGCAAGATTTTTAATGGGATATTTAAACTCAGAGGTATCTTCACTGTTATTAATCTCTCATGTTAGACTATTATTGTTTACAATTGATCAATGGCACAAGTTCATATACGTTGATACTGACTAGTGTTGATCGTTTACTGTTCAGTATACATACATACATGTGCCCTTGAGGGATTTTGGACTTCTAGTATGCAACTTTGCAATTTGATACATCCTATTTATCGTTGAATCACATTTAGTTACGGATATAGGCATTTAACCTGTTATCAGTGTAAGACGTCTGCCGTATGTTATTCAATAGTCCTTTTTCCTTTTTTCCTCCCTGTTACCGATTTCCATGACAACTATAAGTTTGGCTGTCATTGGTTCCACAAAGTTCACGTGATCAAGCTTCTCTAAAGCGAAACGCGTTGTGAATAAACAGCGGTATATGCATTCTACACGGAGTTGGTGTTTCTGAGAGCGCGCTTATTAAGGATTGATGCATTGTTGACAAACCGGTTTTCTCCGCCGGTGCGCGCGCCACTCTTCGCGGGTCCCAAGTTGACCGCAAGGAGTTGATTACAGTTTGGATATATATAGTCCAGTTTTGGCTATGGCTACTGCAATCAACAGAGCGCACTCTCGGAGCAAATATATTTTCAAAACATTTATTCCACAAATGTCAGACGCGTTTCGGCACGGTCGCCTTCCTCAGTGTCATCCAAACAATTCATTCAATTGCCATTTAAATAAAGTTATCATGATTCAAAAAAGAAAATCAGTGACAGCGAAAGAGGTAGTGTGTGTAACTCTCCTGGCAGTGACTATAGCGGCCATCTTGTAACATTGTTGTTAATACAAGCGTGGTATTAGGAAAGAATATTTGCTAATGCATTTCATTTAACTAGTGCCTATCAACCATTCATTACCCTGTCCTGTATCTCGCCCTGTATGGGCAATGTAATACCAGGTTCAGTATCCCACTGGAACTGTAATATTACAGTTTCCATCCATCTCACCCTGGATGGGCAAAGTAACTTTTATGGCCATCTGTAGTTACTGCTCGGGTTCTAAAATTAACCTATGTGAATCCACATTTCCTCTTCATTATTTAAACCTTTCTGGGCCTTGCACTGCAACTGGATTATGTATCTTGATTCTAGGGTACCAAGTTTTCTAACTCTATCTCCACCCCTCTCATCTTTTCCCACATGGTCCAGACAGACAAATCTCAACAGGCTGTTATTGCTGATGTGTTCCAACTCAAAATGCAAGGCAACTGGATAGGTTTGATCTTTATTCGTGAAGGCCCATAAATGTTCCAGGATTCTTTTTTTTAGTGGGATGAATAGTACTACCCACATATTGTTTCCCGCATGGGCTTTCTAAGCAGTACACTGTGTGGTCTGAGTTGCAGTTCAAGAACTTTTTTGTCTGCATTTTTGATTTTCTCCCTGGTACCACGTAGTCCCTCACTTTCTTGCTATTTTTACATGCTTTGCATCTTGTGCAGGGGAAAAAACCTCTGATTGGATCCTTCCTCCTTGCCTTTTCTAGAAAGTGACTTCTGACCTGTTGGTCATTCAGAGAGGTGCCCCTTCTATAGGTAACGAGTGGTGCATCTAATGTTGTATAATACCAGGAGGAGATTGTTGCAGTTGATTGAAAAGGCCTTACATTTAAACCTTGTGAACTTAGCCTTTTAACTGGGGCTTGCTGCATGACTTAAAAATGGCGGCGCTTTGAAGACAATAGGTTCGCCGTACTTAGCCTGACATTAAAATGGCGGCGATTCAAAGACATGGTGAGTACTTTACCCCTCCAGTTATTTTGAAAGTGGAATTTGAGGATGGTAATAAATCTTTATCTTTGTTTTAAATTATGTCCAGCCCTCTTGGGTTGTTAAGCCCTTAGATCTGATTGATGGACCTGATATTTGATTCGGTCGGGCGCCTTTCTGGACTATGCCTATATATAATCAGTGGTCCTGCCGTTATGCCACCATTTCATGAGGATTTTATCTCCTCATTACTGATGTTGATCCAGTTCTCAAGTCTTCAGTGACTCATGAAGCCGTTGGACCTACTGCATGTACTGAAAACGGCGGCTACTTGGGACTGTTTCTCCCTAAACTCGCAGTTCTTGTGTCCAGGACGCTTATTCCCTCATAGAGGGGCCTCCCATCGCCCTGTGAAACGGCCAATGCCAGTTTATAGAACTGAATCAATTTATGGGATCCCACGACGGCATCAACTTAGTGGGCCTTAATCATTAGCTTTGCACAGCAAGATCTCAACGCCTCCCATCGCGCTGCCTTTTCCGCCCCTGCACCTTTCCGTTGGAAGAACCAGGATCATTGTCTTTTCTCCCACCGCCTTATCCTCTTCTCTGTGATCCCACCATCTCTAGGATTCTACTTCACAATGGAGAAATGTCCCGATCCCAATGGTTCCAATGCCTTCATCATCAATTACCCAACCGACCGCTCCAAAAATGCGGCAAAAAAATACAAACACTGCATACTCAAAGCTAGACCAGAAAATCTATTCTCAGACCCCTATTTCTGCACCAACAAAGGTACCCTGGTGAATGACCTCCTCTTCTATACCAGAAAACGTGCATGCTGACGATTAATGTTCTTCTCCTTGCTCCGAGTAACAGGATCTAAGAAAACCCCACATGGCATCAAACTAACAAGGTCTCCCTCAAAGCCTCCACTACTATCACTCTCTACAATAATGGTATCATCCTAATCCAAGCCTCTAATAGTAGCCTAGCAAAGATGGCCAATTTTTAGCCCACTCTTAAAAACGCTGTGTATGGCAACCCCTCTGACTCCTACTCAACTACTACTTTTCCATTGGACTTAACTAGTACGCCCCCCTTAACTATTGCGAGTACCCCACTCTCCCCTAACCCCTCATCTCTTATAGATGATCCCAGCACCGCCTTGTCCCCGGTGGAATTATGTCATCCCATTAGAGCTCCCTCTGAGGTGGCTGGCGGATCTATGGGATCAATCTCATTACCAGGTATCAGTCCGTCACTGGGTGTCGCTCAGTCTGAGAGGTTCCCTCAAGTCATGCATTTTCCTCGATTACTTGACAAGGCCCCCTCCTCTATCTATATTACCTTGCCACAGACTATGCCACATTCTGAACGAGTCCCCACACAGGCCTCAACTGACTTACACAGATGCTCCCCATCACCGATCTTTTCTTCCTCACCCCCCCCCCCCCCCCACCCCTAGACCAACATTCAGACCTGGCTGCGCGCCTTGACAAGATGTCTAGTCAGTTGCTCCTTCACACTTCTGAGCTACACGACCTGAAATCCCTCTCAAATAACTTTTTCCCGATGATCAGTTCTCTCTTCACATCTTTGAATTGGCCCAGATCGTCCACCAGAGACTGCGACCACACGGATCAGCCGCTAGCCCCCGCCTTTTCAAAATCCTTTCCCTTACCTAATGCCTCCGCCAGCCCCATAGGATCTGCAACACTCCTGGCATCCACTGATCGCCTGGACATTCACAACTCTAATTCTTTTGTTTCCAAATCTAACATGGTCCAGCCGAGTCAAATACATTCCATTCTTTCCAACCCAAACAGAGAACCTCTTCGCAATCTTAGAGGCAGCAACTCAGACAACCTCATCCGTGTGAAAATCTCCCAGACTCCTTCCCCCCGACCCACTACGACTTAAATGTGTACTACTTAATTGTAGATCAGCCTGTAAACACGCCTCTGATATCTTCGACCTCATCCAACACAATGAGTTAGACATTATCATCCTCACAGAAACCTGGTTAAATCCCGCTTCCACCCCTATCTTAGACCTCCTAGTTCCTCCCACTCATGACATAATTAGGCTAGACAGAGCTCTGAAGTTGGGTGGTGGCCTAGCCTGTATCCACAGGAATACACTCTCGATTTTTCTCTTGGAATACTCTGCGCCTTCCTCCACTGAATACCTGTGTCTCAGTATCTCTAGTATGAACCTACCGGTTTGCAAACTGCATATCTTTTATCACCCTCCGGGTGACAATCTCCCCTTCATTGAGCATCTAATAGAAATCATCACTAGTAATGTCGACTCAGCGGTGGCCCAAATCTTTCTTTGCGATTTCAACCTTCACTGGTCCAACCCCAATGACTCCGCTGTATCCTGCTTGAAATCATTCTTAATTGATCAAGATCTGACTCAGCACTGCGACCAACCAACTCACACTAAAGGAGAAACTCTAGATCTCGTCATCTCCAAAGAGCACACCATCACCCTATATTCCATTACCCCCTGTGACTGGTCTCACCATCATAGCATCCTCTTTTACATTAACAGGGAGGTATTGATGAGGAAGGTTCAACCTTTGAAATCAAAGATATGGAAAAGGGACCTCAGATCAATTGATTATGACGAACTAGCTGCCCCATGTAAGTCTGCCCTTTCCGCCCAAGCTGATCTGGTCGAGGTGCAATCACTCACCGATGCCTACAATTGGACAATTTCTAACATCACGAATAACATTGCACAACTCAAACACAAAAAAGCCTCAACTAAAATATCCAAACCATGGTATAATGACAACTTAAACAGTTGAATGATCCTGGCGATCCAATCCTTCCCGGACCAACTAAAACACCTTAGAGAAGTCAGGAGCGTCTACAATAAACAAATCGGGAGTGCCAAGGCTGACTACTTCAAACACCAACTGAATCAAGCGGCAAACCGCCCCAAGAAGCTGTTCGAATTGGTCAAACAGCAATCAGTCGTTGGTCCAAACCACTCTGAACTTGATGGCTGTCCACCCTCATGCGATGATCTTGCCGCTTTCTTCTCTGAAAAATCAAGACTCGTCTCTGCTGACCTCACTTCTAAGAAGGCTCTATTGCCTCCCTCAGGTGCTGCCTCCCCACTTGACCCCTTGGATAAGGACAAACTGACCACCATGAACACTAAGAACAAGGCGTCGTGGGGTACCTTTACCCCTTTTAGTGAAAATGACATCCACAAGATTCTTCAGAATATCAACCCCTCCAACCACTTCAGCGACCCGTTGCCCCCGGCTATCTTCTAAGAAATAAAGAATGCACTCATCCCCACCTGGACAAGGATAGTAAATGCTTCTCTCTCTCACAAGGCACAATCCCCAGTTGCCTAAAAGCAGCTCAGGTTTCACCGATTTAAAAAATAAAAAAAAACCTAACACTGACAAATCTGATCTCAATAATTTCCGCTCCATTTCCAACATCCCCACCCTAGCGAAACTTCTAGAAAAATGTGTTCAATCTCAACTTTGCGATCACATAGGGAACTATCAACTTCTAGACCAACATCAATCTGGTTTCAGGAAGGGACACAGCACTGAAACGGCTCTCACCCACGTTATGGATGACATTTTAAAAATGCTTGACAAAAACGAATCCTGCCTCCTGATTCTCCTTGACCTTTCCTCCGCTTTCGATACGGTTAATCATGACAACCTTCTATCCATCCTGCAAAATAGAATGGGTTTTGCTGATCAGGTGTTACAATGGTTTTTGTCTTTCCTTCATCACAGATCACAAAAAGTCAAGGCAAACCACTCCCTCTCCCAGCCCTCTCCTGTACTCATGGGGGTCCCTCAAGGGTCCGCCCTATCTCCCATCCTATTCAACCTTTTCCTGGAACCTCTCGCTAACTCATTAAACTCTATGAACATTCTCTTCCACATGTATGTGGACGGCCCGCAACTCTATTTGAAAATCTCATCCTTGGATAACATCATCTCAACACTAAGCTAACGTCTACTCAAAACTGGTTAACTGGGAACCATCTCCTGCTTAACACTTCCAAAACAGAATTCCTGTTCATCTCCCCCCCCCCCCCCCCCCCGAACCACATCCCCAATATAGACCTACGGCTGAGTCACCTCACTGCTTTGTGCTTCAATTGCACTCCTCTCATTGACTTAGCAAATCCCTCGGAGTCACCATGGATAAGCACCTGAATATGAAAAATCATATCAGTAATGTATGTAAGGGAGCAAACCATTTGTTGAGGTCAAACCTTTCCCTCCACCAAAGGATTTCAAGCAGGTAGTCCAATCGCTTGTCTTGCCAAGGCTTTACTACGGCTGCGCTACTCTCAGTGGCCTTCCCAAATACGCCCTGGCTCCTCTAAGGTCAACTCTGAACGCAGCAGCTATACTGGTCACAGGCACCAAAAGATACGATAATCTATCCCCAGTCCTAAAATCTCTTAATTGGCTACCCTACGAAGCTCAAATTCAGTTAAAGATTGCTGTTCTGGCTCACAAAGCCCTTCACCTCAATACTCCCAGTTACCTTGCACAAAAAACTTGAACTATCCTGTGGTTCTAGAGCCTCAAGAAGTGCTGCTACCTTTCTCCTGAAACCACTTATCCTGAACAAAAAAAGAACTTGTCACTGAGCCTTCTCCGGCGCTGCACCAAGGATTTGGAACTCTCTTCCACCGGAAGTACGCAGAATATCTTCAACGAAGCTTTCAAATTGAAAGCTAGACGATTCCTTATGAACAAATTCTTACTCTAAGAGGGATACTTTCACCTGCTAGGATGTTGATACTGCATTTATGTTACTCCTCCCTGATACTGCATTTATGTTACTCCTCCCATTCATATTGTAGAGCGCTCTGTTATCCCTCGGGATCTTGTTTGCGCTATATAAAACTTTATAAATAAAATAAATAAAATCTAATATGTGCCTTCCAAAAGTGTTGTCAGAGTTAAGGATACACCAGTTCCTTCTGAGGATTTGATATCATTCTGACGCCTTGTCTGTGTAATCTTTAATTAATCTTACAGTATTATCTTCATGAGTCTGTTCTTTTCTGTTATTATGTGCACCTTCTTTATCTACTAGTAGCTTACTGCGTGGTATGGCGTCACTTCTTTTCTCTGCTTGGTCTAGAATTCCTTTGCAATAACCTCTCTTGAGAAATCTTCGCCTTGCCTTTGATTTAGCTGTGTTACATTCTGTAAGAAGGGACCGGTTCCCCCGAGTCACTCACCCGTGGGGGTCCGCCATGTACGCGGGATTATGGGACCCGTGAGAGCCGCCATCCGACCCCAAAGGTCCATCAAGACGATCGCGGGCAGGATAACATTCCCCCCTTGTCCTCTACATTCACAGGAACATGACGTCAGCACCGAGGGTGTGGAGAAAGGAGGGATTGACCCCGGAAGCAATGAGGTCCCAGAAGTAAAAGGGCCGGGACTCGCAAAGCCGAGGAGGAAGCGGACGGAGTGCGGAAGGAGTCGAGAAGCGGAAGAGAAGCAGACGGAGAAAAAGAGGACGGAGATAAGGACGGACGAAGACCGAAGGTGAAGAGTACCCAGAAGAGGACGAGAAGTGGTACGAAGATTGGTGGCCCCCACCGGAGGAGGCTGGAGAGCGGCCGCAACTCAGGAGAGTTGCGGCGGGGCCGGTGAGTAGCCACGAGCAAGGGTGAACGGGTAGCGGGAGGTGCATGATCAGAGTGAAGGGAGGGACTGGGTTCTGACCCAGGGAATTATTCTTTATGTTTGCACTTGCCTTTTCTTCACCCGCCTGTAGTTGTGTTGGGGATCCATGTTAGCAGGAGGGGAGGAACAACGAGGGCTTCGGACTAAGTGGCACTCCCAGTCGACCTATTGAACCAAACAAACCACCCCACCCTGATCCCCTTCCCATTACCCGATACCCCACCTGTGACAACTGTTCCCCCCCCCCCCTCTTTCTTTTAAAAGAGGGCTTCACATTCAACCACGGTGGTGCGGTGACGGTCAAATAAGCCTGTGACTTATCTATAGGAAAGTATCTGACGGCTCCTTATTTTCCCCTCTCCTATGAGCCACCGTGGGATACCCTTCGGTCTGGGAGAAAACCAAGGGGGCGAGACTTCGACGACGTCCTGGGAGAAAACCAAAGGAAAGTGACTTCTGAAGCAGGACCAGGAGAATACCACCAGGAAGAGGACTCCGAAGACGGACCAGGGAAAACCGAAGAACCCGAAGAGAAAGCCGACAGCTCTATAAAGTCTTTAAGTGGCCTAAATCCTGTCATCTCCAATAAAACACGTCGAGCATCACACTATATACAGCCTCCTCGTCTGATTATCCGGCCTACGCTCCCACACATTCATTATGGGTAGAGCAATTTCTTTTAATTCTCAAGAGTTCCCCAAACTGGATATTATCAATCACACTTCGTGGGTGATAACTCCCCGCTGGAGAATGGAATTTCCTGATGTGGGTTTCCGATAGAGAGTAGTATGTAGTGTATTATATTCCACAAACACTCTCAAATCTATGTAGACTACCTGTTTACTGTCAGTGCAGCTGGTAAATTTCAAATTGTTTGTTATTATTCAAAGCCCTTATGTAGTCTTCTGCCTCTTTCTAGGTACCCCCCCGATGATGAATCAATCCTCTATATAGCGTGCCCATAAAGCCATAGCGTGGCCTTTGGGGGAGCGGGAGGGGTAGAGCTGGGGCTGCGCTTCAAGATGCTCACACCCTGCACAGCTCAAGAAGCTCGCAAAATACTGCCATGGCTTACGAGAAACAGGAAGAATCTTATCTGAGCCTCTTGTCACCATACATTTCAGAATAAACAGACTCAAAGGAAGAAATGTTGCAGAAATGTAACAGGCTCACTCAGTAACCAAGAATCACTCGGCGAGCCTGTCTGCCTCTGACACTTCTGGAAAGTTAGGGAAGGATTAGCAGAACCAGCTGCTTTTACCCAGAGCAGTGAATGAAAGTCTGCGCATAAAAAGCAAGTTACATAGCTATAAATATTTTAGACAAAGAAGGTTTAAAACAAAATTGCACTTTGCCATGATTAGAATGTAAAGCATGATAATACAAAACTATATGCAATTCGAGGTTGCAATAGGAATGCTTGACACCCTTCATTTAATTCATTCTGGCCTGAGCGGTCCTGACAGTCTGGGGGAAGGAGGGCGTCCATGTTTTTTGCAGGGAGAGAGTGGGCTCAAGTTTTGTTACACCACTGACCTGCACATAAAGTTGATACACAAAAAGTTGTGAGCCAGATCTTGTCACTGTGACTCTCAGAGAGCCCCCGAACTTGGAAATTAATTATCTGCTAACTGCAGGAACATGAGTTATCCATAGAGCACTGTCAGGGAAAGCCATAAGCAGCAGCTAACTCCCATTGAAGAGTGAGAGGACTGAAAGTACCAATACCGTCTCACCTCACACAGGCAGCTTCCTCGCCCTCTCTGTAGACCTGCCGCCTGCATCACGAGCCAACAGTTACCCAAGCTCTGCAAAAATTACTGGATCAAAAGGCTCCCTTCCAAGCTTGTCACAGTTGTTTTCCCTTCAGTAATGGAGCGTGTGAGACAGACTGTGCTGGACCCTGAACAAGTCTTCAAGGAAGTGTGAGTGCGACGAGGCTGGTGTATTAATTCACCACTTAACTAGTCAGTCTCCTGCCCCTCCATCCTCACTTAAGCCACAATTTGTGACACATTTGCTATTTTAAGGCTTGTAATAACATCACTTTTGTATATTTAAGTCCATACAGTTATTGAAAGCAGCAAAACCGCAAGTACTAAAATGCAGAGTACATTGGGCACGAGCCCTAATAAAAAAAAAATAGGTTTTAGAGGGGCAGGGTTTGCAAATTAGCATAGTCAGTGTGCAGTAATGTCACAGAGAGGGACAATGCAAGTCTATTATGCCTCTCTTTAATGGTAATGAATCGTGATTCACATAATATATGCACGCACATGAGCAGTGTATGCCCTCCTATACATAAATAAGGAAGGCTTAAATGTATTTTGGTACAACAGTGTGGGAGAGTTTTAATGAAACTTGGTGGAATATGTTAACATTAACCTTTATTGGGCAGAGCAAGTTTCCAGTGGGAGAAAGCTAAAATATTGTAATTCATAATATAGAATGAATATTGTCCTCTCTGAATCTGACTTGCATATCTATGCATTGCACAGATATTCTAGGCAGTATTCTGTTATTCTTTTCCTTTTGCATGATAGCGTGCATTTCAATTAGCTTATAGATGCCACTTTTTCAGCTATTTAATTCACTAATGCGGAGCATTTTTATTTTGGTGGCCGGGAATTCTCTCTATTTTAGTGCGGCCCTGATAGTTGGCAGCCGATTCCTTTGATATTTACTAAATACCAGGCAGTTGGGGTATACCTGCTACTTGCTACCAAATGGGTGTTTGGACACACAATGAACTGGAAAAATGAAATTCGATGTGTTTTCACTAAAATAATTAGGCTGATTGTTGGTGTCTCATCATTTCCATTTGTTTCAGTTGGCGATTTTTAATATTTACAATTTCAATTTTTTTGGACTCTCATGCTAGTGCCCAACAGGAAGTTTTTGGCACATGAAGTAACGGTAGATGGTGTAGCACCCAGGATGATGTGTTGCATGGCTACTTATAGGGTCCCAAAAGCAAGACCTATTGGCTATGTCAAAGCTTGTTTTCAGTCATTCTACTAGGTTCATTTATTTACTTCTGCTCTTCCATAGGAAAAGCATTTTTTGTTTTGCCAATAACTTTGGGACCGATTTATGAATTTCCACGAAACTTTCCAAAAAGGTCCTCCTTTTTGACTAGTTTTTGCATAAAAAGATGGGGGATGATCCATCAGGCGATGGCCGAGAAAAAAGGGGGTCCAAAAATGCAAAATCCCCATGCATTTTCTATAGACTTCTATATAACCTGCTGAATGGAATTGCCTTAAGTTCGGCAGGAAGCTAGACCATGGTCCGCAAATTGTGGTTTTTGTGATTTGTTGGAAATCTGTTCAGTAGTTTTTGTGAAATTATGGCTGTAAAATAATTGTATATCTGGACTGTTGGGAGGAGCAATTTAAAAATGAAGTTTTCTGATTGACCCAATAAACCTTTCCTTGGGCTATCTCGCTCCCACGGGAGTCAGACTCCTTCAAGAGCGAGCACTGTGATTGGTTACCAGCAACATGAGAAAAATGTTGCTGGCAACCATTGCAGGAGTAAGGAACTTAGTAACCTGCCCTGAAGTAAAAAATAATAATATAACGGGTTAGGACAATAAAAATAAATCGTTAAAAAATCCCTCGAGACTCGTGGGAACAGGAAAAAGAAAACACAAAATGGTAGCTGACGACATGTGGATGAGCTCCTGATTTCGCCTCAAGGTGGTGACGCAGAGGATTGAGAGTGGAACCGGCAGCAGGCAAGGTGATATAGAGGGACGGCGGGAGCATGGAACTGGGCAAGGTGAGTGTTATGAGAACCTTAACTCCCGAGACCTACCAATGTGACGCAGAGGCCTAGAACCACAGGAGGACTACTCCGACAGCGACAGGGTGACACCGGGAAGCGGAGAACCTTGAGAGACACTCGCCCTAGGCAGGCCCTGGAAAGGCAGGTCGGCAGAAGGAAGGGAAAATACCCAAGGGGAGTGGGGCTGGCCACTCCCCTTGGGTTAATATAGTCTACAGAACAGGAAGCTACCAGTTGTGGATTGGGGGTTGGTCGGACAGGAAGGAGGTAAACACCCTGGACTGGTGAAAGCAGCGTGGAGGAGCAAATTTCAACATATTAAAGGAGGGCCACCGACATCCGTGTAGTGGCAACTACAAAGGAAATGGTGAAACCAAAAGGATCTGTGACAACTCAAACAAATAAAATGGATAAATACACTGCCACAAAATCAGCAGACATGGGAGCCCAGATTGCAGAAATCGGGGCAGCAGAACCATCTCTAACAGCCATCATGGCAGCATTAGCGGACCTAAAAGGATCACTCAAGCCTAAAATAGACACTGTCACTGTGCAAATAAATCTCTTAAGGGCGGACTGCCAGAAAATATCAGAAAAAGTAACAAATTCAGAAGGAAATATCACACAGTTGCAGAATGTCACGCAGAGTCTTGAGGAACACGTGCAACACCTCAAGCGACAACAGGACGTGTTAGTAGCAAAACGTGAGGACCAAGAAGGGCGAGCACGCCTAAACAACAGTGTTTGGTGTGCCAGAAGGGATGGAGGGACCCAGTGTGGAGCTCTTCCTGGAGGACCCCACCCTAAACCATCTGCGCCCAAAACGGATTTCGAACTTTTTCATCATTGAATGGACACACAGAGCCCCGGTACCAAAACGGAGACCAGGAGGGCCCCCCCAAACAATAATCGCCAAGATCCTTAATTATAGGGACAGGGATGTGATATTGCAAACGGCAAGAACTCATGAAGACCTTAAATACGAGAATGCAACGATCCGCTTTTTCCCAGGTTCAAAAGTTGCGTTGCAGGCAGTGTAGAAAGAGTTGCGAGCCAAGGATATAAAATACATGATGTTCTACCCGGCACAGCTGCAAATAATGGCAGAGGGGAAGTCTTGGCACTTCTGCAAGCCGCAAGAGACTTGGGACTGGCTGGAAGGATGGCGAGTAGTGAAGCAGAAGACTGCAAAAGTCAAGGACCAGCAGAGGCCCCCGGGCTCGTGGGAAGCCGAAAGAGAGGCGAGAACCGGCCTGGTGGAGAATGACGTTAAGTGACTACGCGGGAAACAAGACTGGCTATAGGATGCGTCGCCTGCGCAAAGGTCCTGAACAGGGAGCAGCGATGAATGCACTTCACTCCAGTGGCCTTGCTTCACTCCAGTGGCCTTGCAGTTAGTGGGTTGGTCAGGGGGACCCTAGGGTGGGTGGGGAGCAACGAAATATAGATGATAATAAGAAGAGATATTTTAACCAAAACACTGTGCAATGAAACAAAACTTAAGTTACAATGGGCTGGAAACGCAGGCGAGAAGGGGGCAGATGAGAGACTCCAGCCTACCCTAGCATTAAGCAAGTTCTATGGGGCGACAGGCTCTCTGCAGGTTGGGGAGGAGGGTAGTTTTAGACCGGTCAAGCAGGGAAGCAGGGTGGGGGGGTGCGAGTTAGAGGGATAGAAACCCATCAAGTGGGTGTGATTGTTACAGTAGTTATTATTTTTATACTCGGAGCTAAGAAAAAACAGTAATACAGGAAGGCACATCGATGAGAGCTGTCAGACACATGAAACGATTCCATGGAGGTAGACATAGGGCGCTGAGGAGATGCACTTAATCAGCTGGGGGCGCGAGGGGTTGAGAGTTCTCACCCACCATAACATGAGCAACTCTCCATGATGGCACTTACAATTTTGACGTGGAATGTCAATGGTTTGGGTAGTAAGGTGAAGCGAACACTGGTGCTCCACTACCTTCATAGGCATGGCCCAGGCGTGGTGCTGCTTCAGGGGACCCACCTAATAGGCAATCACTGAAAAGCAATAGATAGATATGGGTACAAGTTGCACATGCACGCAGGGTATACCTCAGGCTCAAGGGGAGCAGGGATTCTAATTAAGGTATCCGTCTCACTGATAGTGAATAGGTGTTGCTCGACAAGCTAGGACAGTATGCAGCAATCACGGATCAACCTTCGAAAGCTACACTGGACCAAAAAGACACAAGATGAGGTGGTGGTGCTCCTTTCATTGGATGCCCAAATAGCATTCGATAGTATTGAATGGCAATTCATATTTGCCACCCAGGAAAGGCTAGGCTTTGGACCCAACTTCTGTGAACCTCCTTTAACAAGACCCCCCCTGCAAGGGTGAGAGTTAACGGAGAGGTGTCTCGCTTCTTCCCGCTAGTAAGGGTACGTGTCAGGGATTTCTGCTCTCATCGATGATCTTTGCCCTGGCATTGGAGTCCTTATCCACATGGGTCCGTAACGACCCAGTAATACAAGGAGTTCCAGGAGGGGGAGACTGGGAGAACAGAATATCCTTATACACTGATGACATACTCCTCTACCTGGTCCACCCATATAGGTCAGTGCATAGGGTGCTCCATATATTCCAATTATTCAGTAGTTATTCGGGATACACAATAAATTGGACTAAGTGCCTCATCTTCAAATTAGCGGGTACGGTCCCTCGGCGATTGGTAGACACCACCCCATTAATTGTTAAAACAAGGTCCACATACTTGGGTATTCAGATATCCACAGAGGAAGATTTCCTATCAGACAATTTAGATCCCCAAATAACAGCTGCTGGGCAACGACGTGGAACACTGGAAGAAACTACCGGTGTCCGATGGGTAGGGCGATCATTTTCAAAATTATGTCACTGACCAGGTTACTATATGTTTTACACAATACCCCATACAAGATACCCAAGAGTTGTTGCAAGATATAGTGAGCTGCAAAAAATCCTCTGGGGTGGAGGCAATTCTGGAATAGCTCTCTGTAAGCTCCAAAGGAGAGTTTATGAAGGAGGGCAAATACTACTGGGCCTCACAGTTGACGGTGGTGAATGACTGGGCATTTACTGATCGTGGAGACCCGGCCTTCAGGGCAGACCACTGGGCTGTGGGGGAAAGGGGATATCTAGCAGCGCGATACTGCAGAAGTAGGGAAAAACGGCTTCCCCCACATACAGAGACGGTGGTTCGAGTTTGGAGGGAAGCGTCAAAACACACTGGTTGGGACAGGAAGATCTCCACCTTGGGATAGCGATCAGTTGGTAGAGGTGAGGGCCCTGAGAGGGACCTTTAAAAAATGGGAATTGCTGGGAATTGAAAGGTTGGAAGACCTATGGAGAGGACAGAAACCGCTTACTTTCGAAGAGCTAAAAAGTGAATATGAAATGGTGGACACTAAAAGATATAAACATATGCAACTAGGTCACGCCCTACACCAATATCTTAGAGAGGGGGAGACCCTACCTGATTACTCGCCCCTGGAAGATAGACTATTGATGGACCCAATGGTGGTAAAGACCACCTCATTGACATACAAGAAAATAATGTGCATCTCTCCTAACCCGGTAGACCCCTTGATGGTTGCCTGGGAAGGAGAAGTAGGCCTGTTAGAGATAACGACTGGGAAGAGGCAGCACCGAACCCATGGGAGGTAGCCATAAGGGCCAGATTCCGTTTGATTCAACTACGTATACTCCACAGGTCATATGCCTCTATAACATTACTGCATCGACTGGGGCAGGGTATGTCCAAATATTGCGCTAGGGAATGCGGTGAAATTGGCTCCTTCTTTCATATCATTTGGGAATGTAAATACATCAATGACTTTTGGAAGGCGGTGACGAGAGTTATGTCTGAGGTCACTGGGATTGAAATTCCAACCGAGCCAAGAAGGCTGCTATTGTGTGTTACTGGGAGGGAAAATGGACCAAATATGCGGCTATATGTTTGGAAGTAGCTGTGATGGTGGCAAAACGGAATATAGCCAGGAAGTGGGGAGTGAGACAAACATTTTATTGGAATGGTGATATGTAACGCCAGAGAGTGTCCATATAAATGGGGAAAAATCTGGAGTTGCTGGAAGACATATAGGTGTTACTGAAAGGGGTGTGGGAAGGCGGGGTAGGATAGTGGATTATAAGTAGCCTTGGATCCCGGCAGCTCTGGGATCTCCAGGATGCATGAGAAGGAAATCTACCTGAGAAGTAAGAGATTTCAGTATCGGAACATATATAATCGTTGTCCTATGTGTGTAAGACTTGTTCAGAGCTTTTGTTTAATAAAAAGAGTTTTTAAAAACAAATGGTAGCTGGGTCGCATTTATTTACTATAATCCCTGGGGATCCCTCCCCGGAGCTGTGTTCATAAAGTGGAGGGTTATGTGCGGCCGACCCTCCGAACCATCAGAGACCCCGAAAAGCCCACCCGAGCGTCTGAAATTGTTGAGAATGGGGATTGGAGCTGTTCAGCCTCCCCCCAACCTCCAAACCTGAAAAGCCACCTGCTTTTGTCCTATCAGACATCTGTGTCCGGATTTATTGGGGGTACAGTGTCTGCCTCAAACAGTATTTTAGGGTTTAGGGTTAGATGTGGAAGGACACTAGCACTGCCATAGTACATGCCCCATGGACACCCTCATCTCTCAAAGGCCAGGTTTAGAGTGGTTGGAGACGTTTGTCTTGTTAAAATGCTTAAAGTGGGGAACTTTTACTCCATTGGCTTGGGCATGCTTAGGAGTCATTCCCACGTAATAGCCTGTGCCGGCATAAATGTGGCATCTGCAGGCACCCACTTCAGAACACTCCTAGACCTGAGGAAGAGCAGAAGAGGACAGGACCTCCTGTCTGTGATCTGAAAAAAGCCCTGAAGGACTGGATCTGCTCCCTCTTGTACTCTGGACTAAGATGTAGACTCATAGGGGCATAAGGCTGACCTCCTGTTCAACCTACAATGATACAGAACACTAAAAAGGCCTTTGCTGCAACTGTCCAGCTGACCAGTGGCATGGACTGGACTATTCCCGGCTGTTGGTCCTTGACTGAGCCCATATGAGGCTCTAAGTGCTTCCCCTGAGGTCCTGGGTGGCTATAGAAGTGCATTCCTATTATGGAAGAAGACTTAAAGGACTAAAGTCAAAAGGTAAAATCTTTGACCAGCACGAACCTGGTTGGTGTATCCAACCTGACTTCCATCGTGGTCACTAACAATTTACGCCTAGGCCTTCCGCAACAATGGCGTCTCACTGGCACCTTGTGATTCTTGGCACTATCGCTACTTAAACCGTTACAGTTCATATCTCAGATTCCACTTATTGGGTTTTGTCATTTTAGTGTCATTTTGTGCATTACATTTTACTTTATATTTCTATTTCGTTTTAGGTTGATTGTTGTTTTGCATTTTCAGGGCTCGAAAAATCCGAAAAATGGTACTAGTCCTGCAGGTCTAGTACCTTGAAAAATATCCTCGACCTAACTGCAACCTACTTGACCTCCGTCACTGAAAGCAGAGCAAATGTGACAAGTTAACAAGATTTAAAGGCATCTTTATTGCTCATTCGCTTTGTGAGCAATAAAAATGCCCTTAAATCTTGTTATCTTATCACATTTGCTCAGTTTTTAAAGACAGAGGACACAAGTTAGGTTGTTTCCCTACTCGCCAGAAAGGGCGAGTAGGACCTAAAAATAGCTCGTCCTCATTAATTCTACCTCGCGAATGCGAGCGGGCGAGTGGAATTGTCGAGTCCTGATTTTTACTTTTACTGTTTTGGTTTCTGCATAAAAATTTTACATATTCCTCTAAGTTAATCCTGCCTGTTCCGTGCCTTAGGTACCAGGGGATTGTGATTTTTCCTCTTTGACCACAAATAATAATTCAATTTCTTGCAAATAGGCAGTTGATAATCTACCAGGGTTGAAGCAATTGGAATATGGAACGAGTATCGAGCGGCAACAGAACCTCTAAAAAAATTCAGTTTGGAGATTAACTAAGCATCACGCTTGAATGTCACAACTTTTTAAAACAAGGTAGCCAGGAAAGTGTGGTGGAATATATTGCAGCTCTTTGCATTTTGACAGCCCCAAGCAAATTTGAGAACAGAGTGGATGTATATAGCAGAGTCGAGCCTTTTTCTCTAAGAAGTTGCACGAGAGATTACTGAGCTGCAGGAACCCAACTCTCCCCAAGTGGTGAATATTCCAAGAAGCATAGAGCGCTCCACGCTTTCATCTAAGACACTGACCTCTGAGGAGGGCGCATCACCAGTGAGTCGCATTCTTGGGACTGCTCTGGGTCGTTATGTGAATTCCAGAGACAGAACAAATGGGAATTGGGCTCAGAAAGCTCATCATGGCAGCTGTTACAGGTGTGGGTTCAAGGCACACTTGAGAAGCAATGGGAAATACCAGGATCAAGGAAAATGTTGCAGTTTTGGGGCATTTTCAAGCAGTATGAGTGTATGCACTACTGTAAAAGTTGGCACAATTGATGTTAATGTGGAAGAATGGCCCCAGAGGGAATAACTTAGTTTTAGAAATTGATTCCATAGTTTGTTCCACCTTCATGCGACAGGTAAAGTGTCCCTTGTGTATGGTTCATGCCGGTACGGTGTTGTTAAATGGAATGGCGGATTAAGGACTACCCATCAAGATTTTGTGTGATGTAGCCTTTGAGAAAAGTAGAGATGTGAGAAACACCTGACCAGCTCCAATATAAATCCCAAAGCCTTAGGTGAGCAGGATATCGATATATACTGGATTACTTTGTTAGTCTGCTGGAATGCTTGGGTAAAATGATTACCTAAATAATGTATGTATCCGTCAATGGAAGGGAAGGGATGGGATGGCAGAATCAGACTAAGTTGGGCTTTGCTATGAGGCCTGGTCCTGATAATCCAGCGGTGTTGAGTGACATGCCTGTATCTAATGTAGATTTTGATGCCAATGACCTTAAGAAAACGTTGCTTCATTCTTCTGTTGTTAATCGAGTGGGAGCAGTGAATGGTTTGAGCATTGTATCAAACTTAAAGCTCAGGCAATACCTCTCATTCATAGTGCGCTCTGTGTTCCTCAGGATACGGAGTGAGCTTACTGCCCTCTTACATGATTTATGATGTCACCAATTCCTCTGAATGGTTTCACCAGTTTTTATTGTCCAGAAGAGGTCTGGGGGCATGCATCTTGTGAAGTTCACAAACCACAGCCCTTTGGTTTGAAACCTTAATGCTAATGGCGTCAGAAAGGCCCCTGTAATGTTGCTAAGTCTGTTTTTAAAATTACAACTTTGGCATCAAATTAGTACACAGCGGCAGAAACTACAGGGCTGGTTGCTTATCTAGAAAGCCATTTTTGGGTAGTTTGGGTGACGAGGATTTGGATGTTCATGAATGTTTGTGGTAGCGGTGTTAGATGCTGTCTATGATGCTGCTTGTGCTGACCCAGGAGTGGTGCAAGTTAACAAGGACATCACAGATTGTCTCCCCTGGGACTGGTGCTTAAGTGCGGAGATGTTTGGGTGTGCTCAAGTGGCGGCAGATCTAACTGTGGCTCTGGGTATGGTTATGAGACGCGATTCTTTTGTTCTACTTGGTAAGCCGAGACCGTACTTGTTGAATATTCACCCAATGTGAGTGGTGATATCCTAATTGCTGGTCTGCCTGAAGTTATGATGCTGCTGACAGTAGCGTGTCTGCTGGTGGAACTATAAAGCTAAATAAGAAAAAGTTATATTCCGACGCCGCAGTCTTCGTGACTGAGACCAGTAACACTGAAGACCCTGAGACTCACAGCAGTAATTTCTCCTTTCAGAGCGTTATTGCTGCAGATGGAGTGAAGCCAAGAAGTAAGCACATTACTAAGGTACCAACAAAGTTTAATATTTTTCATTTGTATTAACTGTTCCTCTTTTGCAGCATTTGGAAATGCATTTTCTAGTTTTGTTGCTTTTTGTTTAGTTTTTTATCATAGGCTGTTACCATTGGTTTAAAGGGAAAGATGTTGTAGTGTGTGACCTTAATGCTGCAGTTGCATTTCATTACCATCATTTGCTTACCCTGGAGAATCGCCAGGGCGCAGGAGGTTTGCTGTTCGAGAGTTCTTTCTTCAGCGTCTGGGCACTTGTCGCTCTGTGGCAATCTGTGGTCCTGTTTCTATGCTCTTCTTGTAGTAGCTCTTTTCAGAGCTTCATCCTCCCACCAACGATAATAAGATGCCAGGCATCACCCAGCACACAACACAGTCTATGATGGCTACGTCTATCTGCTCGGCGCAGTTAGAGCGAGGATAAAGGTCTCCGGATCTATCAGGCTGTGATTGTAACCTAAGGGCTTAAGATGAAATGAAGAGCTTACCTTCTTCCTGAGTGGCTCCAGACTGCTGTGTGCAGACCCTGTAGCTGGCAGCATCCTGGAGTATGTATGTATAAATCAGATTATGTTGGAAGAAACCTGCAATATAGTGGCAGGCAGCACCCTGCCACCAAGTAGGATTTCTCTTAGTATTTTATTTCCTGGCACATTAATGGAGATAGTCTTTTATCTGGCAGAAGAACAACACTGACCATACATTTTCCTGGCGCGGTCTTTAAAATGACGTACACATTAGGAATGGCATTTCATTCTGCTGGAATAATAACACGCGTTATCTGGTACTCTGCTATGATGTTGCATAGATTGTTGGCTGCAATGCCTTCCATGTTTCATTCAAACATGCTTTCTACAGGGCGCATACATGATTTGCTGCTGTAGAGAAATAATGCTCCTGTGTACTGTGGCAGACTCAGAAATATTGAAAAACTTCATGATTTCTCTTTCAGCACTTCAAAGTAAACCCTTTCACTTTTTGACTCAGTCATTTGGCAGAAACATAACTTCTCTCCCAGGGGATCCTCATCAATAGTCATAAGCACTGAATATTCCCGCCCAAGTGCGGGGATCCCGGAAGTAATAAAAATTATATATGAAGAACATATATATATACAGCTCTGTATATGTATAAACATATATATTTTTTTCCCAAGCAAATGCAGCCCCCATAGAAGGCTAAACAATGTAGATACAAATATCCAACAATACACCATAGGTATAATAACACACCTAAATCTCCCTTTTCTTTTTTTTTTTTAATGAGGTAAAACACTCATGATAAAGGATAGTCGCTGAGAGGTGAGGAGTCCAGGGGGAGTCATGCTTCCAAAAGAAAGTCCACGTCGACGCTCGATCCGGCGGCGAAGCGCTTTTGTTCGTCGGCTGCGACTTCGACGTCAAGAAAATATCCAACGTCGAAGGTGGCTCATCGCCGATCAACGTCGAGAAAACCTCGTTCGACGTCAAGACATCGCTCAACGTCAAAATCGACACCAAGAGAGAAGTCGACGTCGCAGGAAGAGCACAGGCGTTCGACGTCAAAATCTACATTGACGTCGAGGCAAAGATCAGTGTCAAGAGATCCTGCAAGATCTTCGACGTCGAGACCTGATTTGCCGTCAAGGGAAAGGCGAACCTCTTCGAAGGTGCGGACGACGCAAAGATCATCGTCGGAACATTCGACGTCGAGGCAGGAACCTCCGTCGAAGTCGACGTCGAGGCAGGAACCTCCGTCGTCTAAGGTCTCCAGATCTTCGGAGAAGATGGGGACGTCGAGGCGAGATTCCCCGTGTGGTTCTAGACCTCCGTCCAGGACAAGCCCTCCGTCGACGACAAGGCTCTCGACGTCAAGGCAGGACACATCGCCGGTGATCCATTCGGCGTCGAAGTCCAGGTCTCCGGTGATAGGCCTATCACCGTCGAGACGGTCCCCCGAGGTGGGATACCAGGAGACGTCACACATTCGTCTGACTTTTAAGAAAGTATCAAGGCGCAAATCTCCTCATAGGGTGGTATATACCACATCGGAGCACGATTCATTGCGTCCGATCTCAATTTCACCCTCAGCCTCTCAAGGCTCGAGATCAAGATCTGCATCACCGGAGGTGTTGGGTCTCTCTCCAGCTCCTCCAGTGGAGCATACATCTCAAGACGAGGGTCATGCTCTGCCTCAGAGCCCCGTCAGGGAATTGCCTCCGAACACTTCAATGATTCAGGCAGTTAAGGATTCCTTAACAAGACTAAGGACTCTGGATCAACCATCATGACCAGCAAGATCCCATTCTCGAGGAAGAGAATTGCAAAGGCACTCACGCTCGCCCAGAAGGCGATCCAGGTCTACCTCTCATAGGAGAGAGTCAATCAGGTCGGGGAGAAGGCGACGGAGGTCTCCTTCATCTTCCGTGTCAAGCCGTTCGTCCAGAAGGGATTACTCACCCACACTCACAGATACTCCGCCAGTGGATGACATCACCACTTTTCAAGATGTGTTGTGCAGAGGAGCGACTAAGTTGAACATTCCCATGCCTGTTCAAGAAACCACCTCTTCTGTCATCTTCGAGACCCTTCATGAGAGAGCGGTGTCTCGTCCACTCTTGCCTTTAGTTCCTGGGTTGCTTAAACCAGTTATGGACATCTTCCTCACACCAGCGACTTTCAAATCTGCGCCGGCACGGATTCTTAAGAAATATCGTCCGGCCCCCGAGGATCCTCTATTTCTCAAGGCGGACCCTCCACCTGACTCGGTGATCACAGCTGCTGCCAGAAAAACTCATTCAGTGGTATCATCATCCACAGTGCCGCCAGATAAGGACAGTAAATCACAAGACTCTTGGGGGAGAAGAGTATGTGGCTCGGCGGCCTCGAGTCTGAAAGTGGCTAGTGCTTCAGCGCTTCTGGGGCGCTACGACAGATAACTATGGGATTCCCTGCAGCGATTTATAGAAAAAGTGCCTTCCGAAGACAGAAAGGACTTTGAAGAGATCCTGCACGAGGGCAGTCTAGTTTCAAACCAAGTGATCAGCGCAGCAGCGGATGGAGTAACGTTGGCAGCGCACTCATATGCTCATGGGATTTCCGCCAGAAGATCCTCTTGGCTAAGGCTGACAGCCTTGAAACCTGAAGCACAGGCAAGAATTCTGAATCTGCCTTTCTCGGGTAGTTCGCTGTTCGGTTCTCATGCGGACGACGAAATGGCTCGGATGAAGTCAGAACTCGAGACCATGAAAGCCATGGGGCTAGAGAAACGGAAGGAATTCCGTCGCCATAGGGGAACCGACAGGCGTAGCTACGAGCAGAGGGTTCAAACCCCTCACTGGCAGAAAAATCAAGACCAACAAGGGCAAAAGAAGCAACAATTTCAGTCCCGTAGATTATCCAGGGGACGTGGAAATAACCGCTAGGCCGGCGGTGGAAACAAGGCTCAAGGAAAGCAATGAGAGCCTGCTTCCTCCAATGCCGTCCACCGCTCCGGTGGGAGGAAGTATTGCAAACCATCTTCCAGAGTGGCAATTCATCACAAAGGACAAGTGGGTTCTGAATATCCTGCGACATGGATACTCGCTTCGTTTCCGGAGCCCTCCTCCCTCGATCCACCCTGTACAATCATCTCAACACCTCAAGATGTTAAGAGAAGAAGTAGCGACCCTTCTGCTCAAATCAGCAATAGAAAAAGTTCCCAGGGCGCAGAGAGGGAGAGGAGTCTACTCTACTCCAGTTATTTTCTAATCCAAAAAAGAAATACAAAAGCAGAGTTCAGACCCATCTTGGACGTACGGACACTAAACAAGCATATCAAAAGAGAAAAGTTTTGCATGCTTGCGCTTCACCAGATATATCTGCATCTCCGGCAAGGCGATTGGATGTGCTCGCTGGATCTGCAAGACACGTACTTTCATGTTCCCATCGTACAGAGTCATCGGAAATTCCTGAGGTTCGTAGTGGGGACCTCTCACTATCGGTTCAAGGTCCTACCATTTGGCCTAAAATCGGCCCCTCGAGTATTTACAAAATGCATGGCAGTAGTAGCGCTGCACTGAGGCGCGCAGGAGTCTTCGTCTATCCCTATCTAGACGATTGGCTGATAAAAGGACCATCGCCTAAGAGTGTACACTCACAGCTGGAACGCTGCCTGAACCTGTGTCACAGATTGGGGCTCAGGGTGAACTTCAAGAAATCCAACTTCACACCAACCCAAAGAACACACTACCTCGGTGCCACTATAGACTCCACAGTAGGAAAAGGGTTTCCTTCGGAGGAGAGACGGTCATTCCCGATCCACAAAGGCAAGCAGATTATGACCAACAAGCTGTCTACAGCACGACAGATTTTGTCTCTGCTAGGGGCCATGGCATCTTGCATATTCCTGGTGCCCAATGCCAGGTTGAGGATGCGTCCTCTCCAACAAGATCTGGAGGACAAATGTGACCAAATGAATTCACTGTGGGAGGAAACAGTCTGTCTTTCCTCAGCGGCCAGGCAGTCAATCAAGTGGTGGTTGAAGCCACTCAATCTACAGGTGGGGCTTCCTTTTCATCAAGAACCCCCATCTCAGACGCTGATCACCGACGCATCCCTGCAGGGTTGGGGTGCGCATCTGGGATCCCTACAGACACAAGGACTGTGGTCCAGCAGCGAAAGGCTGTACCACATCAACATGCTAGAACTCAGGGCAGTCCACCTAGCCTTCAAAGCGTTCCTGCCCGCAATCAGGACGAGTCCCATTCTAGTACAAACGGACAATACCACCACAATGTACTACCTGAACAAACAGGGGGGTACTCGAACCAGGACGCTCTCGCTGGAGGCTCAGTCCCTGTGGCACTGGAGCCTAGCAAGGAACATTTCAATAAAGGCGGTGCACCTGCCAGGAGAGCTCAACGTAAAAGCGGACTTGCTCAGTCGTCATTTTCAAGATCCAGACGACTGGGTACTCAACGACGAGGTGCTAGAGGGCATCTTCAAGGAGTGGGGACGTCCGCAAATAGACCTCTTCGCGGACGAACGCAACGCGAAATGCCAGGCTTCGCCTCAAGATACCATCGACCAGGATCCATAGGGAATGCCCTTTTGATCGATTGGTCAATGACATTTGTGTACGCCTTTCCGCCTCTCCCACTGATCCCCAAGGTGGTGACCAAGCTGCAACACTCGTCTGCCAAGATGATCCTCATAGCACCGGACTGGCCGAGGCAGTGGTGGTACACGGATCTCCTCCACATGTCGATCCAACCTCACAAGCGCCTGCCGTGCAGACCGGACTTGTTAACCAAGATGCAGGGGAAGATTTACCATCCCAGTCTTCCCTCGCTGAGCTTAACAGCATGGCTCCTGAAGTCCTCCAGTATGGCCATTTAAACCTTCCCCAGGAGTGTATGACCATACTGTAGGAGGCTAGGAGGCCTTCTACAAGACACTCTTACTTCTGTAAGTGGAAGAGGTTTTATGTATGGTGTATGCAACGTCAGTTTAACCCTACAAAATGTCAGGAGGAAGTGATTTTGCTTTATCTTCTTCACTTAGCCAGGGTGGGGTTGAAATTTTCATCTATTAAAGTTCACCTAGCGGCCATTACTGCATATAGGCGCTCCCCTTCGCAGCAGTCATTCTTCAAGCTGCAGGTGGTGAAGGATTTTTTGCAGGGGCTCAAAAAGGTTTACCCCCCAGTAAGGCCTCCCTCGCCTTCTTGGGAGCTGAACTTGGTGCTATCCAAACTTATGAGTTCACCTTTCGAGCCCATACATAAAGCTACTTTACAGCACCTTACGTGGAAAACAGCTTTTTAAATAGCTATCACTTTAGCACGTAGGGTGAGTGAAATACAGGCCCTCTGTGCTAAAGAAACCTACACAATTTTTCATCTGAATAGGGTAGTGATGAGAACTCATCCATCTTTTTTACCAAAGGTGGTGTCAGATTTTCATGTTAACCAGACTATCTCCTTACCTACCTTTTTTCCCAACCCCTCATCGCCAGCCGAGAGGGCGTTGCACTCTTTAGATGTCAAGCGCGTTCTAAAGTTCTACCTAGATAGGACTAAGGCTGTCAGGAAATCTGACCACTTATTTGTTAACTATGGTGCTGTCCGTACAGGTTTTGCTGCATCTAAGCGTTCCATTGCTAGGTGGATTGTGTCAGCCATTTAATTGGCTTATCAGCTAGCGCAGAAGCCACTGGTCGCTCGACCTAAAGCGCACTCCACAAGAGGAAAGGCGGCTACTGCGGCTTTTCTCAATAATGTCCCACTCTCCGAGATCTGCAAGGCAGCCACTTGGAGATCTGTCCACACATTTACGAGGCATTATTGTCTGGACTCGGACACCAGAGCAGACACTCAAGTAGGACAAGCCTCCCTGAGGAATCTGTTCAATAACTGAATTTGTCAATGGTTTTACTCCATGTATAGTGCAGTTCTCATTTGCCTGCTGGTGGAAGGTGGGCTTGCTATTCTATTCAGTGCTTATGTCTATTGATGAGGATCCCCTGGAAGAGAAGGATAAGTTACTTACCTGTAATCCTAGTTCTCTTCCAGGGGTATCCTCATCAAAGTCATAAGCAACCCACCCGCCTCCCCAGGCAATTATGAGGAGTGGATTATTTAACATGGAGGAAATATATCTTTGTGTGTAGGACTACGGTCCCGCAAAGAACAACTGACCCAACTGTCACCCCTGAGGCATGATGGGATATTGGAGTCAGGGCTGCCTTAAAGGCACGGTGCCAGTTTTTACCTGTACAAGGCTTTTCAGTCTCTATGGTATTGTATTGCAATGCAGCCTGCAGGCTAACAATGTTTTGTGGATCTGTGTTTTGCACAGTGTTCCTTTTTCCCTTATCATGAGTGTTTTACCTCATTAAAAAAAAAAAAAGGGAGATTTAGGTGTGTTATTATACCTATGGTGCATTATTGGATATTTGTATCTACATTGTTTAGCCTTCTATGGGGGCTGCATTTGCTTGGGAAAAAATAATATATGTTTATACATATACAGAGCTGTATATATATGTTCTTCATATTTAATTTTTATTATTTCCGGGGTCCCCGCACATGGGCGGGAATATTCAGTGCTTATGACTTTGATGAGGATACCCCTGGAAGAGAACTAGGATTACAGGTAAGTAACTTATCCTTAGTGCCATTAAAATAGTTGTGAGGGGGAACATTCATGTGGGGTTAGGACTGGCTGGACCAGAGTGCTTGCTGACTTGGAGGAATAAGGAGTTGACCGCCTTGCCTGCTCCGGTGTGTAACCAAGCCAGCGATGCTTTGCTGCTGGCTCTTTTGCCCTGATAGCTGGTCAACAGTTTGAGGAGGAGGAGGTGAAGAGCTGGCTAAGTGTGCCATGAGGCTGGCATTTCAGTCCATCCCTGAGAAGTGAGCTTTGAGTCCTGTAGTGTTCCTCTTATACCACGTGCAATTCATCCTCTCCAAAGCCTCAAGAATTCCTGGGTGTGAAGGGCGGCTGATTCTGATTGGGTGCTTGATGGTTTACCAGAAACTCATGTTCTTGATTGTTCATGTTTGTCAGTAGTTAAACTCGCCCAGGGGTTTTATCTCTTCAGTGACACAAGCTGCAATAAAGGTTTCTTTGTCGTTTAAAAAAAATAGGAATGGCCGACGAGCCTCTGTCTATCAAAGAATGGAAGGGCTGGGGAACTGTCAGTCATCTCACTGCTAAGCAGAGCAGTGTCATGCTTAATCCTCCGTCAGGCCTCTGACTTTGACCAACATTGCTTGGAACACTGGGACTTTAGAGCCCATCCTTTTAATGAGAAAAACAAAACTACAAGTCCCATAAGCAATAGTGGTGGAAGGTGTCGCTAGGACAACATCCGATTCAGCGCCTCCAGTTCCATTTTTTAAGTATTTGACACAATATTGAATTTATAACCTTTGTTTTTTATGGTCATGAGTCACCAGAATACTAAAAACGTGTCTTTTATTTTCAAGGTCAATTAAGTTATGGTCAACAGCTTGGAAGCTCTGTTAATTCTTCAGTATTTGTCATTGATCTCCACGTGTGGCTAGTTTGGGTCTGCCCCCTGCATCGTTCCCAATAACTCGCACAGGTAAGGACCTTGTAGCAGCAACATGATAACCCGATACTCGTCTGTAAGAAGTGCGCTCTTTTGTGAAACAAGCAAGCACCAATATCTGCTATGTACATTTGTTAAAATAAAACACAATCAAATCACAGTATTCTGTTCCGTAGGTTCAGTCCCAGAGACATTATCTGTAACTGAACGCAGTCACCCTAGGAACCATGTGCTTGTAAGACAAGTTGCGTTCACTCACCTGAAGGTGACATGCTTCATCATTGGGCCATACTCCTCACCAGGCCGGCGCTACAATGCCTGGCGGGCACCACAAGAGGGCACTTTGTCAGAGATCTTTTAATAAATACGCCGGATGAGCATAGTAGGACACAGGATGTTGCGTCATAAGATGTGCGATTGGTGAAAGTCTGAATATAAGATTAACTATCGACCAGTTGCCGCAATATAGTTATTGTGATCTTCCTGGTCCATGTTGAGATTAAAAACAGTGGCAGAGAAATTGAGGAACTAATGGCCCCTATCACTATGTGAAAGTATTGATCACCTATGGACCTGCTGGTAGGCTGGGGTCTATACTTCAGGTCAAAATCTTTCATGCCTTGTGTAGTCATGGAGCAATCTGTTGGTATTTCATCAGGACCAAATATGGGAAAACAGGTAAATGTGATCTAATCTTCTCCACAGTGCGAGGAGCTCTGTAACTCAAGCCCTGCACTGGGCATAGGTGTTAAGGTGCCTATTAACATCTTACTACCACAGGTGAGCACTGCCTAACAGAGTGCACTAGATACGGTAACCCTCCTAAAATTCAGGACATATGGACTTATCCAATAGCGAGGACGCCGCATCAGAGGGCAACTGGTTTGAAAAGCACATGCTTCCTAGGGGGCCTGCGTTCAGTTAGAGATAATGTCTGTGGGACTGAACCTCCAGAACAGTATACTGTGAGTTGATTTATATGAAGAATGTGTATACTGGACTGTCATTTTCCTCGTCATCTCTTGTCATATGTAAAATAAAATACAACACACCGGGAGGACAACAGATCTATCATGCATTTAATGCAAAAATAGCAAAAGGCCAAGCAAACTAACAAGTGACAATTGTCTTTGCAATGGACGAGAGCATCCACCCTCAAGCAAGTTGGAGTATATAATGCTAATGCTACACAATGTATTTTTATACACTTTTCTCCTAATACAAGTCAATGAAACATGAACACGTGATAGAAACAGTTACTGAAACGACACTAACGAGTAGGAGGCAGGATCTTCTCTCGAGAAGAATGTGAGGAGTCCGTGAGGTGCAGATAAAAGATACACAGACAAGCTGCAGAATTCACTGTTTCTGGAAATAACACTTCTGTCTGCCAATATTCAATTTACTACAAGATGCAGGAACGTGTGCATATGGACATCACTAAATAAAATGGTTCTGAGCCCTAATAGAATCATGTAACTTTGCAGGCATATTAAGGCGAACAGACACATCAAATTAATATAAGAATATTGTAATTTGGTAATGTAATATATCAATGCACGTTATGGCATTCATGTGTAACCAATTATCGGCATTAAAGAAACCAGTATATCCAGTTATGCTTTCTCAATTCCTTCTTCCTAGAGGCCACCACTGCTGCTATCCAGCCGTATTCAGCAGTGCCACCCGTGACCTGGAATCCTGCATATAATCAGTACCAAAGGTTGTTAATGCTTCTAGCCCACTCTGGTCACTGGTGCCACTCGCACCCCCACCACCCCATGACCTGTCAGTCTTTGAGCCAGCTCCAGTCAGTAGTGGCCCCTTGGACCTGTATGTAAGCCTACTAGCCAGCTCCTGTTAGTACTGGCCCCTGGGACCTGTTATCATTCTAGCCAACTTGAGCCAATACTAGCACCTTGGGACTAGTGATCATACTAACCAGCTTCAGTCAGTATTGCCCCCCTGAAACCTATTATCCTGCTAAGTAACTCCAGTCAGTAGTGACCCCTGTACCTTAAATCCTGCAAATATTCAAAACCAGAGGTCAACTCTGCTGCCAACCAGTTTGAGTCAATATTGACATGCATTGTTACCCTGCTTGTAAGGAATACCAGAGGCTAGGATTGTTGCTAGCCAGCTCCAGTCACCAGTGACCCGTCACATATTATCCTCAATAGGATCAATGCCCAAGGCCTGTGCAGCTGCTAACCTGCTCTAGTCAGAAGTGACCTCCCAGACCTATTATTCTGCATATAATCAGCAAAGCTTCAGCCCTAATAACACTCACCCCACAATCTTATGGTACATTAGCAATGTAATTTATTTACTTACATCATACGGTAGGTACCGCACTATATCACACTGTCCCAAAAACAAAGAAAATCAAAAATTGCCTAACCATTCAGCACTCCACCTTGTCAAAAATGACCAAATCACACCAAGCACTTTAGCCTGCCACATCACATGGCACACTCAGCCACAACATGACCAGATACCACAGCAGGGATTTGGGGCCATTAATCCTCTGTTCAAGGTATATGTGCTATAGATGCACATGCTTTGCATACTCCTGCCATCTTGTGTTGGGGCCGGATGTTTGCAAGTTGTTTTTCTTCGAAGAAGTCTTTCCAGTCACGAGGTAAGGTGACTCCTCCTTTCGGTGATAGTGCGCATGGGCATTGACTCCATTGTTAGATTGTTTTTTTACCCCAAACGGGTTCGTATATATGTATTGCTGCGCTCCGAAACCACTCTTAGGGTTCCCCTCAGTGCGCAGTCCACTCTACCCTCAACGGCATTGTTTCAGTACGCGTTTCCCTGTTCTCTGCGTTTCAAATTGATCGGCAAACTCCATTTTTGATAGAAATCCTCGTGGGCAACCGTCAGGCCTTGCTGCGTAGGGCCAGCCATCTGCAAATGGAACAGACTCCATTCCATTTCTGTCCTGGATGCCACGCCAAGTACCCTCGCACCGACCTACATCAAGTTTGTAACTTGTGGCTCTCTCCGGAGCACAAGGAGGAAGACTGCAACGCTTGTAAGTCGTTTCGGTCCAAGAGGACTCTACCCGATAATCAGGCTCGATGACGAGAGAGGCAGGGTCAAAGCATTCAACACACAGATCTTCGGGGAAGAATCTGACCAAGACGAGATAGAAGCGTCTGCCGTAGAAGACGAGGCCCATCTCTATGCCAGAGCGCAATCGTCGGGGCATGCTGGGGCAGCCATGTGATTGCAATTCTACGTCATGCCAGTACCATAGGCGACTGACCAAATGTATAGGTTATTTTGCGCCCTTCTGGCATCTAAAGAGGCCTAATAAAGAGCATTTGGGTGTCAGCTCAATACTTGGTTGTGTGGCATGCACCATTTCTTCGACAGCTAGTTGCCAGAAGGAGTGTATTGCATCGCAGGATCATGGTTAATGTAAGAAATCAGTCCCCACAGTGTTGCAGCGCAAGCATATTTCTGGGCAAGACCCGACCATTCGATGAAGGTCTTGTGGCGTGAAGTAGGTTCTTCGCAGAAAATTATAATGTGTTCAGTCGAAAATGGGCATTACTAGAAACCATGCATGTTAGTTCACAGGCCCGCTACCAGTCTTGATCTTCCATTGGAATGTCAAAGTCTAAATTCCAGGCCTCTCTGGCCCGTGTGTAGTGTCTACTGTATCTGATCGCATTGTTCTGTAAAGATGCATAATTAGGTGTCTACACGCACCATAGGCTAGCAGTATCTCAAGGGTTTGAGTATGCGGCGGAGCTGTCGGATAGCATGGCCAGGTGTGCTTAGTTGTGTCTGCTAAGCCCGCATGTTGTAAAAATTGCCCCTGGCATAGATCAAACTCTTTGCGGGCATGTTTAAAGGCGATAAGTCTCATCTGGGTACAATTCACCCTATTGCTCGCATCCCCCTCCCTCCATGCCTGTAAGGACATACTGAGTGCTATCTGCCTGATTGGTTTTAATATCCAGATTGGGAGCTCCCTATGGAATGGTGCGCGCTTAAGTACTCTCACAACAAACCATTGCCATACTCTGGCCGTCTGTCGAACAATATATGGAGTATCTCTCAGTGTACCTGATTCCTCCATCAATAGCTCTAAAAGACAACCAGCGTCCACCATTCCCGCCAAGAGCCGCATTTCCCAACTAGGGCCTGTGTTGAGCCATCGAGCTTCGTGTTGCTATTGAACGGCATAATATTAGGGGTCCAAATGTGGGACCTCCAATCCCCCGCTGCATAAGTCCTGGTCAGTGTGGCCAAAGCCACTCTGCTATGTGTAATGGCCGTGTTGAAAGATTTAACAAGACCACGAAGGGCATAATTGGTAGACTTCCTGAAAAACTCAAAAGAAGATGGGATATCTTACTTCCATGCCTGCTGTTTGCCTATTTGGAAGGGCCACAGAGGAGAGTGGGGTCCTCCTTATTTTAGCTTCTGTTTGGGTTTCCTGTCGGGACCACTGTGCCTTGTGAAGGAGGGATTGGAGAAACCGCTTGATGAACTTTACCAAGATATACTGGACTATGTGCTTGGCTTTTGCTCCAGGATGTATGAGTACATGGGAAAAGCAAGAAAAAACCTTGAGGCCAGCCTAGAGCTCCAGAAGCTCTGGTAATGCCAAAAGGCTGCTATGGTTGAGTTCCAGCCAGGGCAGGTGGTGAGGGTTTTGGGGCCTGTGGCTCCTAGGGCTCTGCAAGGTAAGTGCAGTGGACCCTACCCTATCCTAGAAAGAAAAGGGGCGGCCACCTACCTGGTAGACCCTGGCTCTGACAGGAACCCCAAGAGGGTCATCCATGTCAACCGCCTTACACCCTACTGTGACATGGCAGATGTGACCATGCTCATGGTTACAGATGAGGATCAGGAAGCAAAGAGTGAACCTGTCCCTGACCTGTCCAACAATCCAAAAGATGGGACAGTGGAAGGTGTGGTCTTGTCAGACACCCTACCTGCCCATCAGGAGACTGATTGCAGGCAAGTCCTAACTCAGTTTGCTGAGCTCTTCTTTTGACCTCTCTCCAGACTAGCTGGTGTATCCATGATGTAGACGCTGATGAAAGACTACCTGTCGAGTATAAAATATAGAGGCCGACTGAACATGTGAAAGAGAGCATCAAAGCTGAAGTAAGCATGATGCTGGAATTGGGAGTTCTAAAGCCTTCTGAGAGCCCCTGGACCTGCCCAGTTGTCTTAATCCCCAAGCCTCATAACCAGGTTGGTAAGAAAGAAATTAGGTTTTGTGTGGACTCTTGGGGCGTGAATGCTGTGACCAAAAGCGATGCATACCAAATTCCATGGGCAGATGAACGTATTGACAGGTTGGGAGCAGCCAAGTATCTGATTATGTTTGATCTCACATCAGAGTACTGGCCGATAGGTCTGACTCCAGGAGCAAAAGAAATATCTGCATTTTCAACCCCAGATGGGTATTATCAGTTCACTGTAATGCTCTTTGGTTTGAAAAATGCACCTGCCACTTTTCAAAGGAGAGTGAACTAAGCCCTTGCTGGATTGGAATCCTTGAGTGCAGCATATCTACACAATATTGCTGTCTTTAGCTCCACCTGGCAGGATCACCTGATCCACCTTAGTAAAGTACCGGAGGCTCTGGGGAGTGCAGGCCTCATTATCAAGGCATGCAAGTGCCAGATAGGGCAGGGAAAGGTTGCATACTTGGGTCACCTTGTTAGTGGAGGCCAGGTTCAACCCTTACAACCCAAGATCTAGACCATTCTGGACTGGGTGGCTCCAACTACCCAGGCTCATATGAGGGCCTGCCTTGGCTTCCCTGGTACTATAGGAGGTTGGTGAGGGATTATGGCACCATTGTGGCACACCTCACAGAACTGACCTCCAAAAGAATGCCCAAAAATAGTGAACTGGACTGTGAGCTGTCTAAAGGCTTTTGACACGCTGGAGGAAGCAATGTGCTCTGCACCTGTTCAGAAAGCTACAGATTATGTCAAGCAATTCATTGTGCAGACTGATGCCTCTGAACATGGTATAGGAGCAGTGCTATCCCAAAAACATGACCAAGGTCAAGATCAGCCACTGGCTTTCATCAGTAGAAGGCTAATCCCCAGGGAACAGCGTTGAAGTGCCATTTAGATGGACCCCTTTGCTGTGGTTTGGTCCCTTGAGAAGTTTAGGTCAAACCTGTGTGGCTCTCACTTCCTAGTTCAAACCGACCATAGGCCTCTCCGATGGTTAATGCAAATGAAAAGTGAAAATCCCAAAAAGCTAAAGTAGTCCATCACCCTACAGGGAATAGATTTTGAAGTGAAACAGAGACCTGGGACTGCCAATGCAGATGGACTTTCCAGGTTGTCCCATTTAGACGATGTTAAATGTTACGTTAAAAATACTTATAAAGCGCGCGTACACCACAAGGTTTCATGGCGCTGGGGACAAGGGAGTCCTGCTGCTAAGCGATTCATTCATAAGCCTGGCGAAAGAGCCAGGTCTTTAAGAGTTTCCAAAATTGAGGATATGATCACATCGATCTAATGTCCTGAGGGAGAGAATTCCAAAATTGAGGGGCTAGGACCGCAAATCTTAGTCCCCCCAATTTCTAGTGTTTAAAGGACGGAGTAGCTAGGGGTTTCAAGTGGGAAGACCTAAGATCCTGAATGTAGATACATCTCTGGACTGGGCAGTTGCCATGGAGCGCTTTAAAGAGGAGGCATCCCAACTTGAATGCACTGCATTTGACTACCAGAAGCCAATGTCACTTTTTCATAAGAGGGGTCACATACTTCATTCTTGGCTGGCGATAGATTAATCTAGCAGACTGGTTTGGCACTACCTGCAGTCTTTTAGATTGATATGCCGGAATACCAAAGTAAAGAGTTAGCGTAGTCAATGTGAGAGATGACTAAGGCTAAAGCAACTTGGGTAAGAGCTTCAGTAGTGAGAAATCTGCTGTTCTCCAGTAATGGGGTATCTTTCATAGATTCACATGCTTGAATCATTCCCCGTTGTCGAAGTGGGAGTCCCACGGTACATAGAATAGCAATAGCATAGCGAAAGCATAGCTAAAAGAGCAGCACCAACCCTATCTGGACCAACCGCTAGAAGTAAGGGATGTGGCAGATGAGCGAGGCTTCACCGACACCATGACAAGATCTGAGAGCCTGAGCCTCTGAGGAGAAGGTTCCAGAGGGTGCTGTTGCCTGATTGGCTGGAGTTTGGACCATATCTAATGACTTGAACAAGTTATTAAAGTGACATGTTTTTTCCTATTAACGTCTATGTTACAATACTTCCTATTGCTCTTTTAGCTATGCTTTCGCTATGCTATTGCTATATTGCTATTCTATTTACCATGGGACTCCCACTTCAACGACGGGGAATGGTTCAAGCATGTGAATCAATGAAAGATACCAATGCTGGAGAACCACAGTTTTCAGGTAAGTAACTTATGTTCATCTTCCTGATCTTCCGGAGCTGAAAAAAGCAGGTAGAGACCACCGTCCCGATCTGGGATTTCACAGACAGATCGCAGTCAATTGTGATGCCAAGTCTTTTAGTTGGTCTAGATGGTAGGGGTGGGTTTACCAACTCAGCCGGACAAAAATTAGAGTTCCAGGACCCACCAATTAGGATCATTTCAGTTTTGTCTGGATTTAAATTCAGGTGGTTACTGTTCATCCAGCTACCAATATGTCACATGAGAGTTTGAAAGTTACTAACAGAGGCTGCAGACTTGTCTATTTCCAAGGTCAGTTGATGATCGTCAGCGTAGTTGAAAGTGCATACCTTCCTTTTGCCTAAGGATTGAATTAGAGAATACAGGTACAGATTAAAAAGGTGCGGTGACAGGGAGGAGCCCTGCGGCACCCCACAAGTCAATTTAGTTTAGAGGTAGAGAATTGGGAAAAGCGCACAGCTTGAGTGCGATCCTCTTGGAAAGACGTAAGCAACTTAAGGGCCAGGCGCTGTATCCCTACATTACTCACATTGTCCACCAAGAGAACGATGAAGTCTCTGTAGAGGAAGGTTATTCTCATCCTATTTCATTTGGGGGTGAGGGCGTCATGAATACACGTGCCTCTTTTGGACATAGTTAGCCCCCACTTTCTGCCTGGAAAATATTGTGGTTTCGACTGGAAGGGCACAGAGTCCCTGCCAAACAGGCCCCATGTGCCAGATCTCCTTCCCTAAACTGTACCCGTCATTTCCACAATTGGCACCCCTGTAGCTCACATATAAGTTCCTAGTAAAAGGTACCCCTGGTACCAAGTGCCTTGTGGTTAAAGAGGGTCCCTAAGGGCTGCAGCACAAATTATGCAACCCTAAGGGACCCCTCACCAAGCACATGCACAATGCCACAGCAGCCTGAGTGTCTTGGTGCTGACAAAACTGAAGAGCCGACCTGGCACACATCCCTGTGTGCCATACCCATGAACACTGCTAGAGGGGTGTCTTACACATATCTCAGGCAGTGAGTTAAAGTTCGCAGATTTATATAGTGCGGCTCATCACCCGTGAGGGTTTCCAGCCGCTGTCTATGGGCACGGGAAGATACAGTGATTTGCCCAGAATCACAGGATGTTGCGCTGAAGCCGGCTTGAACCCGGATCCCCAGTTCCCGAGTCGGCAGCTCTGGCTGTTACACCACATCCTCTCCCCCCTGTGTGGGCATATCTGCATGAAATGTCCCTAATGCCCCTGCAATATCCTAGTCGATTCCTGGATATTGTAAGTGACCAGGAAAGTCATTGTAAGTACATAGGCTGGACACTCGTCATTATGAGTTCGCCAGCTCCAAGATGGCTTCACTGTAATATGTGATGTTTGGCACCAAGCATCTCAACATAATAAACTTGCACTGATTCCAGTGTCGATTTTATTAAAAATTGCACACAGAGGGCCCCTTAGAGGGGTCCCCTGAAACCTACCAATCCTTAGTGTGGTCATTGACTGGCTTGAGCCAGCCTGCTACCACCAGAGTGTGTTCTGACCTCAGGGGAGAGTGCCTGCACACTCTGAGGCTGAGAAGAATGCCTTTCCTGGGTGGAGGTGCTCACATCTCCCCCCCCCCCCCCCCCCCCGGACAGGAAGAGCCATCCGTGGTGGGGAGATTCAAAGGTCTTACCTCCTTTGTAATGCAACCCCAGCCTCTCCTGTTCGAAGGAGCTGATCTCCATTCTGTCGTCATCCCCTTTTTGGCGGCAGGACAGGTGGGAAACCTTTGACAGAAGAGGAGATGTGCCCCCCTCTGCCAACTCCACCCCTCGGGTGCTGGAGGCTAGGTCAAGTACACTTTTCAGTGCCGACCATCTTGAAGATGATGGGACTTATCCAATTAGGGCTAGGACTGTGTCCTCCTCTCACGGAAGGTGGGCATGCTAGAGGGCGTAGACACCCCAGGCAAAGGGCTCATTTAACACAACCTGTCACTCCCTTGTTATGCCCTTAAATCTAGTTTTTAGGTGGCATCCCCAGTCCCTGAACTTCAGTTCCTAAAGACCAAAGAAGAGCCGGGCACTACCGATGTGCACCAGCAGAGAAGATTGCAGAGAACTACTGTACATAGGTGTTCCAGGACCTTTTGTCTAAAGTAAAATCTGGATCCTCTACGGACTGCTGCTCACCACACTTCCTAAAAGAAGCCTTCACCGACCTCCCGGGTCCAGCCTTCTCTCTTCTGAATGAGTCCCTATTCCAGGGTTGGGGTCCCTAAGGCCTTTAAAGAGGCAATTGTGGTTCCCCTTCTGAAGAAATCAGGGGCAGACCCCCAGATCCCGTTGAATTACCGCCCAATCTCCTTGCTCCTGTACCTGGCAAAGGTACGGGAGGCTCATGTGGTGAAGTGCCTGTCCAATTTTATTGAACAATCCAACTATCTCAACTCGCACGAAGCTGGATTTCGGCCTGCCCACTCAACGGAGACCGTAATACTGGCGGTATTGGACTCCCTGCAAGAGAAGGCTGACAGGGGTACTCCTCAGGCCCTGATGCTGTTGGATCTCTCGGTCGCCTTTGACACGGTCGACCGTGGGATCTTGGTGGACGGTGTCAAGGAGGCTGGCATTCAGGGCTCAGCCCTTAGTTAGATTAGCTCCTTTCTAGAGGATCGCTCCCAGTCAGTCTAGAGCGAGAGTCCACCATGAGCTGACCTCGTCTGGACTCCTCGACATTACCTGCAGCCTCTGCAAGGAGACCCCCTCAACCTTGACGTGCTCTGGTATGCCTTTTCTGACACTAAAAGGCACCCTTGCAACCATCCTTCCTGGGCTTTGGTGAAGAGGACAAAAGGTGGTGCTAAGTCGAAACTTACCATGACAGCTTTTGGTTTCCTTCGACCGGCCTCCTGACCGGAGTCTGCAGACCTTTTCCTATTTGGCCTGTCTTTGATGCTGTGTTGGCATCCTGCACCCGGGCGTCCCTGTGCCGCTGGTGGTGTGGTGTAGTTATGGTGATGCCTTGGGCCATGTCCAGTGTTGGCCTCAACCCCCAGAGACTAGTTCCCCCAAGCTGCTGTCACTTACCTGTAAGCAGCCTCTGTCCAATTGCCCCAGTTCCCCTTAATTTGTATTGAGTTTCCAACCTTGAACTTGCACCTGGGCGCCCCTGTGCCTCTGGTGGTTCTGAACTGAACCTTGTCCAATACTAACCTTAACTTCCGAAGAATGATCTTGTAAGTAGATGTTGCCTATACGTATGTTGAATGTTTTCTTCACCCCGTAGGTCAACATTGCAAAGTCTGAAAATTGTACGAATTGTCCACTTTTTATATTGAACAGTATGTTCGAGGCATATGAGCTGCAGATCACACACTTAGGATAGTGGATCGCCATCTGGTGTTGGGCTCGGATGCTTGAAGGTTGTTGTTGTCTTTGGAAGAAGTCTTTGGTCACGAGATAGGTGACTCCTCCCTTGGACGACAGTGCGCATGGGCATCAACTCCATCGTTAGATTGTTTTTTCCCGCCATTGGGTTTGGATGCAACTTTTCCGCTCCGGGTGGAAATATCAATTCCAAGCGCAAAACTTCACACAAAACATCGAAGCACCTTCATTCTCGACATCGATTTCATCGGCTTGATTCCGGACGTCGACGCGGGCCGCTGGGCCTATCCACGCCGTGAGGCCAACGGCTCATGGAAAGGACGCCTTTCAAAAAATGCCCCCAGAATGGAGCAAAATTTCCGCACAGTGACCACCACATAGTTTGCAGCCTGTGCCTATCACCTGAACACGACGAGTCCAGCTGTCCAGCCTGCGCATCCTTTCGATCCAAAAAGACCATTCGAGATCGAAGAGCTCGACAACACATCATGACACAGAGAACAGCTCCGGAACCAGAGGACATCTTTGATGAAGGCCCCGATGTCCCGGAAGAAGATTCCGAAGATCTACAAATAATTTCCGAAGCAGACGACTCAGATGACCCCATCACTCCTGGGCAACGTGTGAGTACTACTGCCCCTGCCCCAACCCCACCAAAACCAAAGGCATTGGTCAAGACTGCGCTTGCTGGCCCCAGTCGAGACCGAAAACGTCCTTCAGAAGCCCCGCCTCCGGGCTCGGCTCCGCAGAAACATAAGCCTTCCGGTAGCTCGGAACCGAGGAAACCGCATGTCATTGTCCAACCGGCACCCTCTGCACCGAAGACAAAAGACCACTCGGCACCGAAATCGGCTCCAACGCCTTCGGCCCCGAAAACACCAAGGCCAATAGATAAACCGGCACCAAAGGTTCCCAAGCCTACAGATACACCTTTGGCTCCGAAACCGACATCGGCACCGAAACCATCTTCGGTACCGAAACCAACGGCTAAGGACTCTCATATGCCTCCTAAAGCCAAACTATCCACCGATCAACCAAAACCTCGATCGGAGCCGAAAAAATCGGTACCAAAGACTGTTCCTGAAGAACAAGAACTTTTTCATCCAGATCCCATCGACCCAAGGCAGAAAAAGATTTATATCAACCCCAAGACTGGACATGTCACCGCGGTAAAAAACAGAAACTGGACACACCACCTGCCTCAGTTCCTGTAAACAGGAAGGACTCTGCAACATCCCCAATGCCTCCTTCCTCTCCTATACTGCCTCCTATCCCACCCCCTCTGCCTACACCACTGTGGACGGTTCGGACAGACGACTCAGGACACGGCGTCTAGTTAGAGAGGGTTTTATTTGCGGAAGTACGATTCTGTGCTTTCTATCCAGGTTCTGGCGTCTCTTCCCCCAAGGGGTCGGCTTTCCAGTTCGTCTAGGCGTGGAGTGGCCAAAGGACGGGTCCCGGTGGTGGACGTCAGAGGACTCCCGATGCCGACCTCACCGATATAGGGGAGACAAAACCAACAAAGACTGTGATCAGTAGGGTGGTTATGCTAAGGACAGAACAGGGCCCAGGACGTGAAGGGTACACTCCGGTGCTCTCGTGTCAATCTCCTAACCTCTGTAAACGACCGGGGTGCTCAGAAAAGGTAGTGCAAGTGAAGGGGGGGCAGAAAGAATCAAGTGCTTGAAGTATTTACAAGTGCGGCGGCGAGAGGCATTTAGGTTCTTTTTCAGCCTTCTCCCTCCTCCCGACCCAGCCCGTGAAACGTTCACGCACCTGGGTCAGCCACGCTCCTCCGTGGGCGCGGCTCGGCGAAACGTGGGTGCGGAGTCCTCCCTTCTCCGACTTCTCCTTCGACGTAGTCTCTCCCGTCTCCGACCTCTCCGTTGCTGTAGCCTCTCTCGTCTCCGACCTCTCCGTTGCTGTAGTCTCTCTCGACTCTGTTCTCCTTCGCTCTCCTGCTTCCGCTCCGGTGTAGCCACACACCACGGGTCTGTCTGCCTCCGATCTTATTGGATGTTCGTCGACCACGTCACAGTTGTGGGCGTGCGCACCAGGGAGCTGATCCCAGTTAAAGGGGAAGACGTCTGAGGATGTTTCTTCCGTGGCTGTCACTCTCCAGTCGTCTTCCTGTAAATCATAAACAACACTGTCCGTGACCTCCGGCACCTCCCACCAGTCCGCCCCATGCAGTCCGGTGTCCCCGCTCGCCTCGTGACAACCACCCTTACCTATACCCTCTCCATCTCATACACCACCTCCACAGAATGATGATGATGACCTAGGGGGTGGGGGTGACCCTAATGATCCGTTTACGGATCCAGACACCTCACCACTGGACATGCCTGACCCTTCGCCATATCCCTCAAAACCATCGCCTCCTGACGATCACCTGGGGTTTGGCCAATTATTAAATAGAGCGGCACTTTACCACGGCGTCACGATGCACTCAGACGCACCAGAGGAAGACTTCCTATTAGACACTTTCGAACAATCTCAAAAGTCTGTACAAATTCTGCCCATTATTAAATGAGTCATAAAACACGCCCGAAGTATTTAAAGACCCCGTTCATGCCAGGGTTCTCAACCCAAGGATAGAAAAGAAATATAGGCCTGTCCCTGAAGACCCTAATTACATCAAAGGGCAACTCCCTTTGGATTCTTTGGTCGTTTCCAATGCTATGAAACGCGCCAACTCCCAAACCACAGGAGATACACCACCCCAGACAAAGAATCCAAACTGTTAGAAGCCTCTGGCAAAAGAGTAGCAGCACAAGCCGCTAATCATTGGCGTATTGCCAACACCCAAGCCCTACTAGCACGCTATGACAGGGCCCACTACGATCAATTAGAGACTCTTACAACATCTGCCAGACCAATATAAAACCTAGGCAAATGACCTTATCCAGGAGGGAAAACTTATTTCAAATGCAGCAATTAAATGTGCACTTGACGCCGCAGACACCGCCTCTAGAGCAATTAACACAAGTGTGCTCCTTCGACGATATGCCTGGCTACGCATTTCAGGCTTTAAGCCAGAGGTACAAACTACCATGCTTAGTCAGCCATTCAATCAGGAACAGCTCTTTGGGCCAGCAGTAGACACTGCCCTTGAAAAAATGAAGAAGGACACAGAGACGGCTAAGTCCATGGGAGCATTACAGTCTCCCCAACCACTTGGCTCCTTTCGGCGCTCCTTCTATAGAGGAGCCTCCAAAAATATGGGAGCGGACACCTCCTCTACATTCAAAACCGCTACACAAACATCCCCCAGTAGAGGATATTTTAGAGGCGGATACAGAGGAAACAACAACAAGGGGCGAGGTCGAGATAATAACAACACTCGTACCTCCCCTGCCACAAAACAGTGACTTTCCTCCACTTCCCCCAGACCATTCCACTCCAGTCAGGGGAAGACTTAAACAGTTCCTACCTGTCTGGAACTCCGTCACAACAGACAAGTGGGTAAGGCAAATTATCCAGTATGGTTACTGCCTGGAACTCATTCATGTCTTCCCGTATCTAGACGACTGGCTAATAAAGGCCAAGTCATTCAACAAATGTGTTCTACACAATCCAAATCTTACACAACTTGGGATTCACAATAAACTATCCCAAATCTCATCCCCAACCCTCTCACATACATCAGTATCTAGGAGCCACCATAAACACCTCCACAGCCCTAGCATATCCCAGCCCACCCAGGATAGCCAATATACAAGCTCTTATCACAAAATTCCAAATCCAACACTCTCTTCCAGCAAGAGTGTTCATGCAACTCATAGTCATGATGGCGTCATGCATCTTCATTGTGCCTTATGCAAGACTTCAAATGCGTCCCTTGCAAGAATGTCTAGCCCGTCAGTGGAACCAGGCTCACAGACAACTTACAGATCTGGTGTTGGTGGACAGCCACACACATTGCTCTCTGAAGTGGTGGAACATAACAAACCTCTCCAAAGGGCGGCGGTTCCTAGAGCCTCTTCCACAGATAGTGCTGACAACGGACGCATCGCTCACAGGATGGGGAGCCCATCTCCTCGGCCACACCACTCAGGGCAAATGGACCACTCAACAGAAAGTGCTCCATATCAATTACGTGGAACTGCTAGCAGTGTTCCTAGCACTAAAATCATTCCAACTACATCTCCAGAACAGAACTGTCCTCATCCGGACAGAAAACATGACAGCCATGTATTGCTTACAAAACCAAGGAGGCACACATTCTCTGCAACTGTCCCAGCTCGCACAGAATATTTGGAGATGGGCCATTCCTCAGAACACATACCTACTTGCAGAACACCTTCCAGGGGTTCACAATCAGATTGCCGATCTGTTAAGTCGACAGACACAACAGATCCACGAATGTGAACTACATCCCCAAGTTCTACAGCCCCTTTTGGGGCCAACCAGACATAGATCTGTTCGCCGCACACGAAAATGCAAAATGCCCAACCTTCGCCGCCAGGTTTCCCCACCCGGAGTCAAAGGGCAATGCGATATGGATGAACTGGTCAGGCAGATTTGCGTAAGCTTTTCCGCCTCTCCCACTCATTCCACTAGTAGTGCACAAGCTCAGGCAGCAGTCTCTCAAACTGATCCTAGTAGCTCCCTCATGGGCACGCCAGCCCTGGTTCACAACACTTCTGGAACTCTCTCTAGTTCCACACCAAAAACTTCATCTCTCCCCGTCCTTAATAACCCAGAACCATGGAGAGATCAGACATCCAGATCCAGGTCAACTGAATCTGGCGATCTGGCTCCTGAAGTCCTAGAGTTCTGTTACCTTAACCTGCCACCGGACAGCATGAACATTATAAAAGAAGCCAGAAGACCTACTACTAGAGCGTGCTACGCTGCAAAATGGAAAAGATTTGCCATTTAATGCACTAACAATAATATACACCCACTGGATGCATCCATCCAGAACATCATGTTCGAGGCATATGAGCTGCAGATTATACACTGTGCATAGCTCGCCATCTGGTGTTGGGCCCGGATGTTTGCAGTTTGTTTTTCCTCTTGGAAAGTCTTTGGAAGTCACGAGGTTGTTGACTCCTCCTTTGGTTCGTATTGCGCATGGGCTTCGGCTCCATCCTCAGATTGGTTTTTTTCCGCCATCGGGCTCGGATGTAATACTTCGCGCTCCGGTTCCGAACTTTCCAGTTCAACGATCGACGCAAAAATCCTCGCTCATCGAGCCTCTTCAAATAATAAATCATCTTAATCACCTTCTCTTCGGCACTTCTTCGATTCCGGTCGTCGACGGCGGCCTTCGGGCCTATTCCGGCTCCGGTCTCGACTGATGGAAAGAACTCCCTTCAAGAAGTGCCCTCGATGTGGGTCCAAGTTTCCCCAGACCGATCTTCATGAGGTGTGCAACCTCTGCCTCTCCCCAGAACACGAGGCCCGAGACTGTCCCGCCTGCAAGTCTTTTCGCTCTAAAAAGACTATTCGAGATCGACGGGCTAGACGCAACATAGCGCACTCCTCGACCTCCGCTCCAGTCGACATCTTCGGGGACGACGTCGAAGCTCCGTGACAGCAGAACATCGAACAGGAGGACGACGATCTCGTCAGCGCTTCCGAGGATGACGACTCAGATGTGGAGGACATCCCCCCGGCGCAGCGGGTCGTGAGTACAATACCTCCTCCCACGCCGATACCCAAAAAGGCTTCGGTCACACCTTCGCCTCCGGGCCTAGGCAAGACCAAGGATACTGCTTCTCACACCCCACCTTCGGGCCCGGCAAAGAAGCCTATTAAGCCTTCTGGCAGCTCGAGTCTCGAGCCAGCTGACCACCTGTACCGAAAAACACCCTTCGGCACCGAAGAAAAAATCGGCCTCCACCTCCACACCGAACCTGGCACCAAAGCCTTCGGTGTCGAAACCTGCTCTTCTGGCGTCGACCAAACATCACAAGGCCCTTGGCACCGACACTCGCGTGCCGAAGCCTTCTTCGGCACCGACCAAAAAATCGGAGGTCCCAAAGAAGCACGGCTTAGACAAGCCTAAAAAGCCGTCGGCCCCGAAAACTTCGGCGCCGACCGAACAACCGGTGTCGCAAGAACTTTTCACGCCGGATCCTCTGCAAAAGACACTCACCAAGGATCCAAAAACTGGAAACTTGACATTGTCTTCAAAAAAGAGACACTTGGACAAACCAGCTCCACCTCCACCTCCAAAGAGGAAAGACATTGCTACCTCTCCTTTCAGGGTGCCTTCCCCACCTCCTCCACCCTCCCCACCTCCACCCCCTCCACCTCATCGTTCCCCAACCTTGTCTCCTGTCCCAGACGATTTGGGAGACCCTTATTATGATCCAGCAGATGTGCCACAAGACCCCACCCCTACTGGATCTCCAGACCCATGGGACGACTAGAACAATCCGGACATCCCAGATGTCCCACAGGATGACCTCTACCCATCTAGGCCATCCCCACCTGAAGATTCCTTAGGCTTTCACCACTTGTTACAAAGGGCGGCACACTACCACGGGGTGGAGTTACATACTGACCCAGTAGAGGAAGATTTTCTCCTAGACACCTTCGACGATGCACATAGGTCTACTGCCATTCTACCTATGTTAAAGGGAGTAATTAAACATGCACCTGAGGTCTTTAAAGACCCAGTCAGGGCCAGGGTCCTAAACCCCCGTATAGAGAAAAAATACAAAGCCGCCCCCACAGACCCTTCATACATTAAAGGCCCTGCACCATTGGATTCCCTAGTGGTATCTACAGCTAGGAAGCGCTCAAATTCTCAGGCGTCAGGCGAAGCACCACCACCTGACAACGAGTCCAAGCTCCTAGACCAGATGGCGAGCTATGCAGTGTATAGATCTGCAGCTCTACATGCCAAGAACAGATGCATACTGGTAAGTAGCATATTCCTTGCTACTTACTATACTTGCAAAGATGTAATTTAGCATACTCATCTATACGTCTCCACCTAGCAGCCTACTTACAAAATCAACAGCACTTGTCACTCTTTAGAGTTCCTGCGATCAAAGCCTTCATGGAAGGACTTAAAAGAATTATTCCTCCCAGATTACCACCCTCTCCAGTGTGGAATCTAAACATTGTTCTTACTAGGCTCATGGGACCCCCATTTGAACCTCTGCATAAGTGCGAACTACAGTTCCTCACATGGAAAGTAGCTTTCCTTATCGCAATCACATCCCTCAGAAGGGTAAGTGAAATCCAGGCTTTAACCATACAAGAACCATTCTTACAATTACACCGTAACAAAGCGGTTCTAAGGGCAAATCCAAAATTCCTCCCAAAAGTCAAATCACCTTTTCATCTTAACCAATCAGTAGAGTTACCAGTGTTCTTTCCAAACCCAGACTCTGTAGCCGAAAGAGCTCTTCATACCAGAGTAGCTCACTGGTTAGAGGAGGCATACCCTGAAGCAGAGATCAGACCCGGGACCTGGGTTTGATTCCCGACGCGGCAGGGTCCAGAGCCCAATCGTCCACGGACTCGATAATTCTCGCTTCGGTGCCCACTCTAAGCACGAGTTCACACTATGCAGCTCTGGGCAACAAGCCTGCTTAATCTCCACAACGGCCCCCCGCGGCGGGATGCCTGGCTTTCACCTTGGGGATGCCCAGTACGGGTTATCTTACAGGGAAAAACCAGGACGGGTTCCCAATGCAAGCGCCAAGATGCCCGTAGGGTGATAGCTGCGCTCTATAAGTACATCAATCAATCAATCAATCAATCAATCAATCAATACCATGGATGTTAAAAGAGCCCTTCTTTACTACATGGACAGAACCAAATCATTCCGTAAAACAAAACAATTGTTTGTGTCTTTCTCTCCACCTCATAAGGGCAACCCCATCTCCAATTCTGGGATTGCTAGGTGGATAGTTAAATGTATCCAAATATGCTACCAGAAAGCTAAACGCACACTAACAGTTCCCCTAGAGCGCATTCCACACGCAAAATAGGGGCTTCCATGGCATTCTTAGGGAACATTCCCTTAGAAGACATTTGTAAGGCAGCCACATGGTCTACAACACACACCTTCACTAAACACTATTGTGTTGACGATCAAGCAAAGCAACAAGCTTCTGTGGGCCAAGCTGTCCTTAAAACTTTATTTCAAACTACTGCAGCCGATACAGGTGACCACCGCTAGGGGAGATACTGCTATATAGTCTATGCTAGTGTGTGATCTGCAGCTCATATGCCTCTAACGGAATATGCTACTTACCAGTATGCATCTGTTCTTGGCATGTAGAGCTGCAGTGCCACACACGCCCACCCACCTCCCCGGGACCAGTATCTGTTCCAGCATTATCTTACTTAGATATCATACATGGACATCTCTCTCTCTCTTCTACTAACTCCATCATTTCCCATCATGGCGAAAAACAATCTAACGATGGAGTTGATGCCCATGTGCACTATCGTCCAAGGGAGGAGTCCCCTATCTCGTGACCACAAAGACTTCTTCCAAGACAACAACAACGTGCAAGCATCCGAGCCCAACACCAGATGGCGATCTACTATGCGAGTATGTGGATCTGCAGCTCTACATGCCAAAAATAGATCAATACTGGTAAGTAGCATATTCCTATTGAACTAGTGCTCAATCGATAGTGTTGACAACAACAATACGGTGCACATTAGTGAGAGTGATTAGACCAAAAACACAAAGTCTGCAAATATAGACTTAGTAACATAGCTTGGCTTGTCCTGACACTCCCTGGCCAAATCCCACTACATAAAACTAGATTGCAAGGATGGTACATATTTAACTTTCACTAGTTCATGGCCAGTCACATTGCCCGGTAGCTCTACCATCCCTCCCATATCTTTCCCATTTACAAGGGCAGCCCCTGCTGAGATGCACCCTGTGTCCACCCGTTGACACCAATCAAGATCTGCTTCCCAATCTTCCACCCTGGGGGGTGAGCTGGCTCCCCAACCCTGTGCAATATTACACTTGCCAACCGCTAAAGCCAGGGCCAGTCATATTCTGCGAAAACTATGCCATGTCACCTCACGCGTGATAATCAGGAGGTGCCATTTGGCCACCATGGGGATCGCTAGTCCCATGACCTGGGACATTATTCTCATGATCTGTACCCAGTAACATTGAATTACCGGACAACTCCACATCACATTACGCAGAGAGGTGGCCGTCCGCCCTATTCGGTGCAACAAAGTTCTGGAGTAGTAGGTCCTATGTAGGATCTGTAGTTAAATAAGACCAAAAGGAGTTCTAATTGCCACCTCCCTGGCACCCTGAATGGCCTCAAGCCTATCGCCATCGCCAAGCGTGCCTAGATCCCTCTCTCACACAGCCCTCTGGGTCCCCAAGGGATTAAATTCTATAACATGATTCTACCTACTTGTAACTGGCTGCCATTATATCCTTGTCGCTCTCCCCGGTCCACCGCGGGTGAAGTCCCGATTGTGTGGAGGGAGACCTAGGCGACTTCCAGTAGTGAGGTTAGCGCTCTAGTGGACGCTTCCCTCTAGGACATAAAACCGGATGCTCCGTCCGACGCGCAGCGGACGCGCGTTTGGAGGGCAGAAAGCTTTGTTGGAGGAAATTGTATATTTGCTGGCTTTAAAACTAGCTGTTAGAATTTAGCACACGTCAGAACTTGATTTGTTTATATATCACTTTGAATCTCCGTTTTTTAACCTCACCACATATGCTGCTACATGTTTTTAAATTGTGATTATATTCTGTAATGTGATTCTACCTACTTGTAACTGGCTGCCATTATATCCTTGTCTCTGTCCCCGGTCCACCGCGGGTGAAGTCCCTATTGTGTGGAGGGAGACCTAGGCGACTTCCGGTAGTGAGGTTAGTGCTCTAGTGGACACTTCCCTCTAGGACATAAAACCGGATGCTCAGTCCGACGCGCAGCGGGCGCGCCGAAGGCGTGCCAAAGGCAAGCCCGTCTGCGCCCGTCCGCGCACGAGCGGGACCAGGGACCACCCCCCTGGTAGTTGCTTGAGAAGCATTCTTAGCTACAGCCCACAATCCTTGTATGGGATGCGAGGACATTCTAGTGCAAATTGTTTTCGCGCAATGAATATTGCCAATGGTCTCCCTCACTGTATGCATTGTGATTTTACTTATCAAGTACATAACAATATAGGGGGTTCTGTTACTCCCCCTCCTTCCATCAGATTGTTTCTTTTGAACTGCAAGTCACTTTTAAAACATTCAACCGAGTTTACATTATTATTGGATAAGTTAAAACCGGACGCTCTCTTTCTAACTGAGACCTGGCTTCATAGTGAGGCTGATCCGGTCCTCGTCCAAACTCTCCCACCATACTACCTAATTCATAGGGCTGATCGTAAAATCGGCAGAGGTGGGGGTCTAGCTATTATTTGCAAGGAGATTTTTAGTTGTCGTACTACTACCACCACCCTTGTGGATTGTGAGAGCTTGGCCTTCGCCATAGATTTCTCCCCGATAAATACCTTTTCTGGCCTTTTAATCTATCGACCCCCCGGGGTTGTAGGACAGTTTCTCACTAGCCTCTCCACCTCTATTTCTAACTTGGCCTTAGTTCCTTCTAATTTTACCGTACTTGGAGATCTCAATATTCATTTAAATGGCCCTCTTGATCACTTGGCCAAAGAGCTCTCAATGAACCTCTCAGCATTTCAACTTATTCAAAAAGGATTCATACCCACCCATATTAAAGGTCATCTTCTCGACCCGGTTTTTAGTAACCTACAACAATTGGTGGTTGGTACTCCTATTCCACTTCCATGGACAGACCATTTTCTGATCCCCTTGGTGTGTGAGGGGCGTGGTCCCACCTCTTCCCCTAATAAAGTACCAGTGTTGGCAAGAAATTGGTCGAGGCTTTCACCTTGCCTCTGGACCGCTGCTCTTGAAGCTTCTAGACCTTCCAGACCAGCTAATACCGACGGCCTGGATCTGGCCATTGACAACTTTAATCATTGGATCACAAGCACATTGGATTCAATTATCCCCAAAAGACACGTCTATAGGAAATGCAAACCAAGGGAGGTGCCCTGGTTCTCCTCTAAATTAAGAGAATTAAAACAAATGTGTAGAAGGTCAGAGAGAAGAGGGAGGCAGAACTATTCCGAATCCAGGAAACTAGACTGTAGGAAATTAATTAGAATGTATAAAACTGAAATTAAAACAGCACAAGCCATTTTCTATGAGGAGAAAATTACTTCAGCCTCAAATTCTCCTAAGAAGATCTTCCAAATTGCTAAAACTTTAGTAACCCTACCTCAGAAAGCTCAAATCTTAGAGGGGGCACAAACCCGCTGTAACAATCTTGCGGAATTTTTCCATCAAAAAATCCTAAATATTTATCTATCTTTCCCAGCCTCTCATAATGACTCAAGTGCCTGTCAAATGGCAGAATCGGTCGAGGAACTTCAGTTTTCATTAGAGCGATTTCCTCTTTTAGATTTCACCTCACTTGACCTGATCATGTCCATGGTAACCTCAGACTCCCCCATTGACCCTGCTTGTCCTCAGTCACTTGCCCTGGTCACTAACACCATTCGTCCCGTCATTCTCGATCTATTAAATTTATCTATCTCTTCTGGTGTGGTCCCTCATACTTGGAAATGTGCCCGGGTGAAGGCTCTTTTAAAAAAAAACTTCTCTTGATCAGTCCAATCTAACTAATTATCGTCCCATATCTCTCCTTCCTTGGTTGAGCAAGTTGTTTGAGAAACATGTGAATACCATGTTAGTGGAGTACTTGGAGTCCAATTATCTTCTTCACTGCTCTCAAACTGGCTTTCGTTCTTGTTGGAAAGCGGACCCCGAGGAGTCGGTGAGACCACCAAGGGGGGGGGGCCCTCTCACTGCACGAAGTAGCCGAGCGCTGCCGAGAAGTCTCCTGAGAGATCCTTCTCCTATCCCGTACTAGCACAGTAACACCACCACACCGGACTCAAGGAGGTTGTCTCAAGACAAGCAATTCTTTATCATCAATAAAAGGTTACGGGTTCAATATTTACACGAAGGGATCGAGGGATCCACCAAAAGTCTCAATGTCTCTTTGGAAGGGTAGGGGTAGCGGGACAGTCTTTGGCAGGAATGTGGTACGAGGGTACCTGGGGCCCAGTTCTTATCCTCACGCTGGAGGACCTCCGATCTCGGAGGGGTCGAGCCGCGACGGCGTCAGCAGGGCTCTGGCGTACAGTTCGTGGAGAGCCGCGATTCAATCAGCAGGGCTCTCAAGATGGTCTCTGTTCAGCTCGAGCCGCGACGTCGTCAGCAGGGCTCCGAGGAAGGTTCCAGCGAGGTTGGGCCGCGACAGCAGGGCTCCGATGTTCCAGGTGGTTCAGAAAGAGTTCACAAGAGGGAGCCGCGACGCAGTCAGCAGGGCTCGTGATGGTTCCGACAAGAGTTCTTCTCCGTAGGGTCAGCCGCGATTCAATCAGCAGGGCTCTCGACTCCGGGATACAACTGCCGAGCTGTGGTGGGGTCGCCCCAGATATAGGTCTGGGGCCCTTTGATGTCCGGACCTATGCGCCCGAGGGGGCGGAGTGGCCGGGTGGAGGTGGCCAGACGCCCAGCAGGAGAGGCGCCAGGCCCATGGGAGTTGCCGGGCGATCACACCTCGAGAGGGGAGGACAGTTGGGGGTCCCATCGATACTGTCCTCCGCCGGGGGCGATGAATGGTTCCTGCGGCACCCCCTGGCTAGTTCGTGGTGCCTCGATGTCGGGCTTCGCTGGGGTCGAGGCCGGGTTGGTGCACAGGGTGACGTGGATGCCAACAAGATGGCGGAGCCACGAGGAGTATGCGACCACGTGCAGCTCCGGGTGAAGGGCCTTGGTGCAGTTCAGACGGGTGGCCCGTGAAGGCCGGGGCGGGGAACGGGCACAATCCAGGGGGTTAAGGACCACGCCACGAGGCCGGGTCCAACAGGCGTCCCCCCCCAGCCGAAGGCATGGAGAGTCACCCATCTCCTTGGGGATTCTCCTCGTCAAGGCGGAAGAAGCGGGACAGGCCGTCGGCGTTGGCGTGGTCATTGCCGGGCCGGTGTTCGACGTCAAAGTCCATCCCCTGTAGCGAGATGGACCACCGCAGCAGCTTGGGGTTCTCGCCCCGCATTTGCATTAACCATTGCAAGGGCCGGTGGTCGGTCTGGACCCGGAAGTGGGTGCCAAAGAGGTAGGGCCGGAGCTTCTTGAGGGCCCACACCACAGCGAAGGCCTCGCGCTCAATAGTGCTCCAGCGTTGCTCTCGGGGCAGTAGTCGTCGGCTGATGAAGGCCACTGGTCGGTCGAGCCCCTTTTCGTCGGCTTGGGATAGGACGGCCCCGATCCCATACTCGGAGGCGTCCGTCTGTACTACGAACTCCTTCTGATAGTCCGGGGCCTGCAGCACCGGGGCAGTACACATGGCTGTCTTTAGGGTGTCGAAGGCTGTTTGGCAGCGGGGTGTCCAGTGTACCTTCTTGGGCTGCTTTTTGGACGTTAACTCTGTGAGGGGGCCAACAATGCTCCCATAGTCCCGGATAAACCGCCGGTAGTATCCGGTGAGGCCCAGGAAGGCCCGGACAGCGGTCTGGGTAGTGGGGGGTTCCCAGGTCTGGATCGCATCTATCTTCGCTTGGAGGGGGGCCACCTGCCCGCTCCCCACTTGATGGCCCAGGTAGGTCACGGATCCGTGGCCGATTTGGCATTTGCTGGCCTTGATTGTGAGCCCGGCCTGCTGGAGGGCGGCCAGGACGGCCTCCAGGTGGAGGAGGTGCTCGGCCCAGTGGTTGCTGTACACGGCAATGTCATCTAAGTAGGCCGCGCTGAAGGCCTCAAGCCCGGCCAAAACCTTGTTCACCAGTCTTTGGAAGGTGGCCGGGGCGTTCTTCATTCCGAAGGGCATCACCCGAAAGTGGTAATGCCCATCCGGAGTCGAAAAGGCGGATCTTTCTTGGGCGCCGGGGGTGAGCTGGATTTGCCAGTACCCGGCGGTGAGGTCCAGCGTGCTCAAGTAGCGAGCGGCCCCTAGGCGGTCGATCAGTTCGTCGGCCCGGGGTATCGGGTGTGCGTCCGTCTTTGTTACTCCATTCAGTGCTCGGTAGTCCACGCAGAATCGCAACTCCGGGGGGTGACCGGGAGCTGCGGCCTTGGGCACCAGGACGACAGGGCTGGCCCACGGGCTGTCGGAAGGCTCGATGACCCCCAGGGCCAGCATCTTCGCTACTTCGGCCTGGATGCAGGCCCGCACTCGGTCAGGCACCCGGTAGGCTCTGTGTCGTATGGGAGGGTTCTCCCCGGTGTCGACGTCGTGGACGCACCAGTGGGTCACCCCCGGGGTGAGAGAGAAGAGGTCTGCGTAGTCCCGCAGTAATCGCTGGCAGTCGTTGCGCTGCTCCGGGGTCAGGGACGAGGCGAGTTGGACACCTTCGATCGATCCATCATGGATGTTGGACTGCAAGAGGTCGGGCAAGGGCTCGGAGTCGTCCTCGCTCCCCTCGTCGGTCGCCAGCAGCAGGCTCAGTTCGGTCCGGGCGAAGTGGGGTTTTAGCCTGTTCGCATGTAGGACCCGGAGGGGGTTCCGGGGGGACTCCAGATCGACCAGGTAGGTGACGGGACTTTTCTTCTCCACCACCTTGAAGGGCCCGGTCCACTTGTCCTGGAGGGCGCCGGGTTCGACCGGGGCCATGACCCATACTTTCTGACCTGGCTCGAATTCTACCGTAGAGGTGTTGCGATCGTACCACCGCTTCATGTCCTCCTGGCTGGCCTCGAGGTTGGCTTCGGCTATGGCTCGGAACTTGCGGGTCTGGTTTCGGAGGGTCAGGAGGTATCGGTAGACGTCAGGAGGGGCGCCTCGGGGCTTCATCTCCCAGCCCTCCTTGACCAGGCTGAGTGGTCCGCGGACCGGGTGCCCATACAATAGTTCAAACGGGCTGAACCCCAGGGACTTCTGCGGGACCTCCCGATAGGCAAACAGGAGGCAGGGCAGCAGGACATCCCATTTCCGCCTGAGGGGTTCTTCCAGGCCCTGGATCATCCCTTTCAATGTTCGGTTGAACCGCTCAACCAGCCCGTTCCCCTGAGGGTGATAGGGGGTCGTGAACTTGTATGTGACCCCGCATTGTTGCCACAGGGACCGCATGTACCTGGAGATAAAGTTCGTGCCACGGTCGCTCACCACTTCGCTGGGGAATCCCACTCGGGAGAAGATCCCCATCAAGGCCCGGCCTACCACAGGGGCCGTTATAGTTCTGAGCGGGACCGCCTCCGGGTACCTGGTGGCGTGGTCCACGAGGACCAGGATGAAGCGGTGGCCCAGGGCGGTTTGGGGGTCCAGGGGTCCCACAATGTCGATTCCGACTCGTTCAAACGGGGTGCTGACGGCGGGAAAGGGCTGGAGGGGGGCCTTGACCCGACCCCCCGTCTTTCCGCTGGCTTGGCAGGTCTGGCAGGACCGGCAGTGGTTGTCCACATCTCTCCGCATCCGAGGCCAGTAGAAGTGGGTCACCAGACGACTACGTCTTGTCTTGCCCCAAGTGTCCGGCGAGGGGCACATCATGGGCCAGGTTGAGAAGGAACTCCCGGAAGCGGAGGGGGACCACCAACACGCGGCCGGCCCCGAGTTCTGCCACTTTCTGTTCACTGTACAACAGGCCCTCGGCCCAGTAGATCCAGTGGGTGCCGGTCTGGTCACCGTTGGCTTGCGCGGTCGCCTGCTGTCGGACCCCTTCGAGAGAGGGACAGGACTGCTGCTCTTGCTGGAACTGCTCTCGGGTGGGGCCCCCTTCATGTTGCCATTGCGTCAGTTCTGGTAGGGCGCTCGGAGAAGCCATCTCTTCGGGGGAGGATTCGCTGGGCCCGGGGTCGGTGTCCGCCTCCTCCTCGCTGCTGGCGGGAGGGGGTGTGAGCCCCTCGGGTCGGGCCGTCCCGGAGGTCGAGGAGGAGCGGGGGGCCGGGGCGGTCATGGACCGGGTGATGGCGCAGGCCCAATCAGCCAGTCCCAACATTCGGAGGTGCTCTCGTCGTTCTACTTGAGCCCAGGGGGAACTCTCCAAGTCGTTCCCCAGGAGGCAGTCAACCGGGGCGTCGTCGCGCACCGTCACCTTCAGCAGGCCCGTCACCCCTCCCCACTCGAAGGGGACCAGGGCCATCTGGCATAGGCTTTCACTGTTGTCGGCCGTCCGCACAGGGCACAGCACATTCGGTAGAATCTGTTCAGGGGTCACCAGGTGGCAGCGGACAGCGGTGATACTGGCGCCGGTGTCGCGAAGGGCTTCGGCCCGTTGTCCGTTGACCGTGACCTGCTGCCGGTACTTCTGGGTGTTGGTTGGGATGGGGGTGCAGGGTACCATCTCTCGGCTACCCAGGCAGACCAGGGACATGGCTGCCGGCTCCCACTCAGTGTTTTCTTGGTCGAGGGCCTCTTCTTCCTCCTCTCCCCCCAAGGCGGCGGCTGTCAGCTGCCGGGGCGGGGGCCCGCCGGCCCCGTTTCTCCGGTTCAGGGGGCAGGCCGGGTCGCTGGCAAAGTGTCCGGTTTGTTGGCAGCCATAGCAGGTCACTGGTGGCCGTGGTCCGGGTCGGGCCGGGCCCACCCTTCGCGCTAGGCTCGGGGAGAGATGTGGCTGCGGTGGCCCTCGAGGGGGGCTCCTGGGGGCCCCAGCGGGAGGGTCTCGGTTCCTGTTCGGCCCTCCCCCCCCACCGCGCTGGCGTGGGGGTCCGTTGGGGTTCCTCTGGTACTCCCCCATTGAGCTCCGGGGGACCCGGGAGTTGACCCATCGATCGGCCTCGACAGCAAGTTTGCGCGGGTCGGTCATTTTGCTGTCGAGGAGGTGCTGTCTCAGTTCCACGAAGCAATTATTGGAAAGGTGTTCCCAGACGATGAGGTCGACCAGTTGTCCGTAGGTGGTTACTTTGCTGCCTTTGATCCACCCTTCTAGGGCCCGACTGAAAAAGTCCACATATTCCACCCAGGTGGTACCCGGGATTTTCTTGCAGTCTCGGAACCGCTGGCGGTACATCTCCGCTGTTAGCCCGTATCGGGTGAGCAGGGCCTCCTTCATGTGATCGTAGGAGGTCATCACCTCCTCCGGTAGCTGGAGCAGCGTGTCCCGCCCTTCACTCAGGAATCGCCCCCACAGGCCTGCGCCCCAGTCTTTTCGGGGCACCCGATGGGAGGTCATGGCCACCTCGTAGGCCTTGAACCATTGTTGGATATCGTCATTCTTGTAATACTCCTTGACGACCTCCTTCGGGATATGCACCTTGGCCTCGGGGGGGCGGTAGAGTGTCTCTAGTACTGGGGGTGTCGGTCCCTCCGTTCTTGGCCTTGATCTCGAGCTCCTTGAGACTGCGCTCGTGCTCAAGAGTTATTTTCTTTTCCTCCAACTCCCGGTGTCGTCTCTTCTCTTCTATTTCTTCTTGAAGGCGTAGCTGCTCGAGGGCCAGTTTCTTTTCTGCCAGCTGGAGTTCGCCGTCCAGCCGCAGTCGGGCGAGCTCTAGTTCGTGGCTCCGGACCTTTTCCCGCTCTCGTATTTCTTCCTCGGAGAGGCCGGTTTCTAGGCTCTTTCTTCCTCCGGTTGCCGGGGTCAGTGCGGTTGCTGTGGTCTCCGTCAGGGGCAAGGGCCCTTCTTCCTGGGAGGGGCCTGCCCCAGCCTCCAACCATGCCCTCAGAGCTTTCTGCATCTCTTCCTTGGTACCGAGGCTGGTGGTTGCAATGCTTTTGTCTCTGCAGAACTGTTTTAATTCTTTGTGCGTATATTCCTCCAGCCGTTCGGGCTGGAACTCCATTGTCGCGTTGTTTTCCTGGTTGCTCATGATGCTATTTGTTTGGATGGGTAGCTAGTGGGTACTGGCTGGTACGTACTGCGTTCGGCTCGGATCCCGTCGCTGGCCACCAAATGTTGGAAGGCGGACCCCGAGGAGTCGGTGAGACCACCAAGGGGGGGGGGCCCTCTCACTGCACGAAGTAGCCGAGCGCTGCCGAGAAGTCTCCTGAGAGATCCTTCTCCTATCCCGTACTAGCACAGTAACACCACCACACCGGACTCAAGGAGGTTGTCTCAAGACAAGCAATTCTTTATCATCAATAAAAGGTTACGAGTTCAATATTTACACGAAGGGATCGAGGGATCCACCAAAAGTCTCAATGTCTCTTTGGAAGGGTAGGGGTAGCGGGACAGTCTTTGGCAGGAATGTGGTACGAGGGTACCTGGGGCCCAGTTCTTATCCTCACGCTGGAGGACCTCCGATCTCGGAGGGGTCGAGCCGCGACGGCGTCAGCAGGGCTCTGGCGTACAGTTCGTGGAGAGCCGCGATTCAATCAGCAGGGCTCTCAAGATGGTCTCTGTTCAGCTCGAGCCGCGACGTCGTCAGCAGGGCTCCGAGGAAGGTTCCAGCGAGGTTGGGCCGCGACAGCAGGGCTCCGATGTTCCAGGTGGTTCAGAAAGAGTTCACAAGAGGGAGCCGCGACGCAGTCAGCAGGGCTCGTGATGGTTCCGACAAGAGTTCTTCTCCGTAGGGTCAGCCGCGATTCAATCAGCAGGGCTCTCGACTCCGGGATACAACTGCCGAGCTGTGGTGGGGTCGCCCCAGATATAGGTCTGGGGCCCTTTGATGTCCGGACCTATGCGCCCGAGGGGGCGGAGTGGCCGGGTGGAGGTGGCCAGACGCCCAGCAGGAGAGGCGCCAGGCCCATGGGAGTTGCCGGGCGATCACACCTCGAGAGGGGAGGACAGTTGGGGGTCCCATCGATACTGTCCTCCGCCGGGGGCGATGAATGGTTCCTGCGGCACCCCCTGGCTAGTTCGTGGTGCCTCGATGTCGGGCTTCGCTGGGGTCGAGGCCGGGTTGGTGCACGGGGTGACGTGGATGCCAACAAGATGGCGGAGCCACGAGGAGTATGCGACCACGTGCAGCTCCGGGTGAAGGGCCTTGGTGCAGTTCAGACGGGTGGCCCGTGAAGGCCGGGGCGGGGAACGGGCACAATCCAGGGGGTTAAGGACCACGCCACGAGGCCGGGTCCAACAGTTCTCAGTTGGGGACGGAGACTGCCCTTTTAGCTGTAACTGAGGAGGCGAGGAAGATTGTAGATCAGGGCGGCACGGCGGCAATCATCCTTCTTGACCTTAGTGCCGCATTCAACATTGTCAATCATAACATTATGAAGTGCCGCCTTAAAAACCTTGGTGTTTCCGGCACGGCCTTAGCTTGGTTTCGATCCTTTCTTACTGATCGTTTTTTCCAGGTGTTTGAAGGAGATGTGGTGTCCAACCAGCTGCTGTTAAGCTGTGCGGTACCTCAGGGCTCGTCCCTGAGCCCCACGTTGTTTAATGTTTATATGAGCCGCCTGGCTGAGATTGTCCATCCTTTCGGCATAAAAATTGTCACCTATGCAGATGACACTCGGCTCGTGGTGGCACTAAACCACCCCGAGAGGTCATCTGGATCCCTGGGTCTATGCCTAGAGGCAGTTGCTGGATGGATGGAACTTTCTTATCGTAAGCTCAATGGGGATAAGACCGAGCTCATGTTTCTCGGCAACTCCCTCTCCATCAACCCTGTTTCTTTTTGGCCGGACTGTCTTGGTCCCGCCCCAGATCCTAAACCCCAGATTAAGATCAAAGTTACTGGTGCCTGCCAAGCAGGGGAGTCACTCCTTGACTCCAAGGGAGATTCTTCAGTCTTCCAGAGATAGTGGAACGTCGAAGGGCCAGGATTCTTCTTTGTAGAGCGTCGTCCAGGGTTAATCTGAATTGCATTGGCAATGCTTGCTATCTTTTAGTGAAGATAGGGGAGGGACTAGCTCTATGACCACTCCTCTAGGAGGGTCAGGGTAGTGGGTGGTTACACCCACTTCCCTTTGTCCAGTTTAGCTCCAGAGCAGGGGCAGGTAGCCCCTGAACCGGTTTGAGCTGGCATATGCACAGAGGAGCCTACTGCTCCCCCAGTGCAGGACTTCAAAGCACTCTAAGAGTGCACCCACTCAGCTCCAATACACTAAATCCTGTCTGGGAGGTGGTGACACCTCCCGGTGACAGGATGCCTTTTGTTGGGCTCCCTCCACTGCGAGTTTCGGTCAGCAGCAGGAGGGCAGCCCAGTGTCTGTGCTGGTGGCATCCATTTTGTGATGCCAGGGCTCTAGGAGATTTCTACCGTTTAGTACAGTGGGTACATGTCATCCCCTCTAGAAGGGTGGGATCATACTCCCACACCAGTTACTGGTGTGGAGGTAGGATTCCAAGTTGTTTGACACCAAACACGACATGTTTTGATGCAGTCATTCCAAAGTTAGCATTTACCGCGAGGTTATAATGCACTTAAGAGTACATGGTTTAACCGCATCCACAAACAGCAGCAGAGAATAGACTGCCAGCCGCAGAGGGGTCCTGCTCATGCAGAAGTACCCCCTCACATAGTAAACCAAACCCCCTGCCCTCAGGATTGATAGGGCCTGCAATAGGGGTGACTGATAAGGTTTATATGTGTGTGTATGGTGAGATATAGGAACCTATACCTCAGTGAGGAGTGCTAACACTACCTCACACAGGCTGCAGTAGCAGACCTGTGGTTTCAGATTGAGAATGCTTCCCAGGGGTGGCATAATACATGCTGCAGCCCCTGGTAGGCCTGTGAAGTACCAATGCCCTAGGTATCTAAGGTACCATATACTAGGGGCTCATAAGGTACCACAGTATCCAATCACTAGTGCATCTAATATGCACACCAATCATTTAAGGGGGTAAGCAGATAGGCTGGGGTCCTGGATAGCAGGATCCCAACCAGACTAGTCAAAAACCATTCAAACACCAGGGAAAAAGTGGGGGCAACCATATAGTCGGATTCCACCTACCTACACTGTTCTTTATTGGAGAGCATGATTAAATACTGGTGTTAGATAGCTCGACCAATAAGATGCTTCCTCCTTACACAACACAGCGGGAATCCCATTTTGGCCTGGGGCACCATTGGATCTCTGATTCTTTATTAATTCACATACTTGGTTTTCTGTTCTCTATTGAGTTATTATTCTTTTCTCCTCCTATTCCGTGTATAGCCCAATCAGTAGAATTCACAGCCATGTTAGGAGTAGGATTCAAATGTATATCTATGAACGATACCTATTCATAATCAGTTACTGTTGATGAAGTAGATTTATCTACTCAGTTTGTTTACTAGAATCCAGAAGCCTCTTGAATTACTCCTTTTGCAACCATATAGAGCTTTTGCCCACAACAATTGCTTTTCTTGCATTTTGTCCTTCCAGACCATTTTCATTACTTCTGTATTTATCTTTTTAAGTTTTACCAATCTCAGGATTCTGTTACGTTCTTTTTTTAAAATTAATGGCTTTCAAATTAGATTTTCACCAATGAACATGCTGGTTTTTTCCTCCACTGACCTTTATTAGCATATTTTTGAGATTGACTGGTAAATAATTCCTACATGAAGAGAGACCATTTTTCGACAGCATTTGATTAATCTTATTCGAAGTGAAAATCAACAATTGCCTGCGCAGTGTTTGTAATAGAATCTTTGGTGTTATCTGACCAATAAAGTTTCTTATAATTTATCGTCGTTATTTCTCCCGGAAGTGTACTATAGTTTTCAAATCTTAAGCCATTTAGGTTTAACTCAATTATTTGTTGATCGTGGTCGTTTATATCTGTTCCCTCTATCTGATAAGACAACATTTTATGAAATAGATTCAACAATGCTATGGTATAATCTATTCTAGACCTATGATCCCCTACTTGAAAAGTCCATGCTGGTGGCGAATCTTGAGGAAATTGCCCATTTAGCACTCCTAGGCTATGGTTTCTAATTCTTTTACAGGAGTCTTGCTGATTTTTTTTCATTCTTTTGTTCCCTCATACCCATTGTTGATGAAAAACTTGGAATTGACCATAAGTAATTTTGCTGTTGTATTTCAACATCTCTATCGTAAGACCATAGCATATTCATGTTATAATAACCGGTAATAATAATCTCAGGTTGGGTGTCATTGTCCAGTTGCTGCAATATCATAATTATCAAATTGGTCTCCATTGTTCTTCGTGATTTAATAGCGGGGTGAATATATACGTTGATTACTACAAGAGATTTAATTATATTTTGGTCCTTGTATCGTATTTTAACAATTAGATAATCCTTTTGACTTTGGGCGTCCATTTCACTTTCCATTTTTAGCTCTGTTGATATAAAAATAGCCAAACCCCCACAAGGTCTGCCATAGTTACTTGTTCTCTTAGCTAATGAGTAATAGCCCTTATACCCTTCCAATCTAAAAGGAACTAAAGCCCAAGTCTCTTGTAAACAAATGATTTGAAAACAGCACAAAGTAGCTAGTTGGTTATTCTGAATCTTTGCTTGAACCCCATTTATATTCCACGGACATAATCTGACCCTTTCATTCATAATTGTTGGCCCCCTTAAAGGAACTTCAGATTGTAGATGTCAATCCTGCCTGACATTATGGAGGGCTGCTGTTAGCCAACCTAATTTGACAGTATCAAATAATAGCTCTCCTTTTTATTTCCTCTAATGATTTTAAAAGATGCCCGTTGGTCATACCTATGGGGTTTTGTAATATTGAGTATTTCTTATTATTCTCGGTTCTCATTTAGTTATGATTTTGTAATTTTGATTAAACAAAAGGGCTAGGATAGGAAGGTTGCAGGGGAGTTGTTATTTTTATTCCCCAGTCCTGAAAGAAATTATGTTCTTGCATAATAAGGCTGGCAGCAGTAGATGATGTCCAAGTTACTAATGTCGATTCTCGATTATTATTCTTGATTGTGAGGAATTCAATTGATTCTCTGTGGTATATTTAATTTTCTTTAATGAGGGTACTGCATTACACAATTTTAATATGTTCCCACGATTCAAGATATCATTATTACCCCTAGATTTATATTCCGGCGTAAAAATTACCTGCAGCACTCATTTTGATCTGGGTTATTTTATTTAATTTGTTGCAGGCTATTTTCACCTTGAGCATGCTCAATTAACCTTCCATTATGATTACTAACAGTTTGAGACCATGATTGTCGATGTTTATGTAACTGCTTCGTTTCGGTTCCCAGATCTTGTGGTAATTTAATATCCTTCCAGGTTTTTAACAAATCTCTATTCGTTTCATCCCCTCTGATACTCTCACTCTTTGCTCTATTTGTTTCCAATTGTGATGGCCTATTTTCCAACTGTTTATTACTTTCCTCCACTTGCAGCATTTCTAAGGACTGAATTTTCCCATTCTCTATCATTTTTATACTATCAGCTTGCTTGTTTAAGCATTTATTTTTCATAAGTGCTTGTACCTCCGATAAATCCTTATTAAATAGAGGGTAAAAGGGTTTTATTGGAGACATTTATTTACCCTCACCTTCACAATATGATATTTGGTCATGGTTGTTTCCAGTGTTCAATCTCACTATATCTGATGCATTTGTATTTGTTATACTTTTAGAAGCTTCATTTCTTGCTTTCCGTTGTTTTTTCCTCTGTCTTTTTGATAGATGAACTTCCGGAGCTGCGTCTGTCATTGTTGACTGTGTCGAGCATAGGTTTATCACTTCTTGATCTTTTGTTTTATCATCTATATTTTCTTTAACAACAACAGTATTGTCTTTACGTTTTATTGTATCTTTAGAGGGGCAGTCGGTCTTGATGGGTTGAATTCCCACATTAGGAAAATTCCCTTTTACATCGTCAATTATTGTTTTTGAAATATCCGGAATGTTAGCCAGTTTGTTCATTAGTGGGGCACAACTACACTCTGCATACGTAGATATTGGCTGAGATTGTGCCCTTACTATTAGATTATTTAGTGTTGTTATCTTCTGCTCAATTCCAGCAACAGAGGATGCCATAGTGCTAAAGAGATCTATTTGGACCTCCATTTTGTTGGACTGATATGTTAAAGCTTCCAGAGTTAATTGCGAGTATTTGAAGAATAAATCCCAACTTGCTCCCGCGTTCCCACTTCCTGGTACCTGAGTACCTGGGCTATGGTGTTGCCCATTTATGAATGATAGGTCCTTATACTCCTCTTTTTGTGGTCCTTGAAAATCATGTGCCTCGTCACAAGAATTAATGAAATGTGGACTACTATTCAAAACGTCTTTTTGATACAGAGTACTCTAACGCTGCCGAGTTTCTGGGTTGCTGTTGTATTCGTCCTTATTAATTTGAGATCCGTTATTTTGATTACATTTCTGCTAGTCCAGTTTTTGAACGGAATCCGTTTTCAGTGGGTATTGACTTCCCTTATAATTTTCACCCCACCATTTAGTTCATTTGGAGCTTCTTGCTCTGGTTGATTTATTTGGCCCAAATTAGATGGTTCCCCTATACCGTTAGCTTTTCTGAGTTTTACTTGCACTTCTATTGGCATTGGCTGCCTAGTTGGTAGTAATTGCGGAGTATCTCCCATTGTTAGATTTGTGCATTTTAGGTCCTCTTGTTGTGAACAACCAGTAAGTGGAATAGTTAACATCTCTAGGTCCGTTATTTGACCCCAATGGTTGACTTGGTCCTTAGTTGAATTTGACATTCGTTCGACTTCTGCTTCAGACTCCGGGTGGCCTGGTTCACTTACTCCTTGCTTAGGGAATATAATATTTGTTCTACTCAGTGGTTTAATTGGAGATCACATGGGTTAGTTAGCAATGTTAGCATAGCACCAGTTAGATCTTTCATAAAATCAAACTTTGACAGCAACTTTCCCAGTTTCCCAAATGTATGGACCTTAGATGCTTTAAAGGACTGTATCTCAGCTCCCTGTTTTATTTTAAACGTATCTCATATTAGTGTTTGTTGTATTTTGCTTTTCCTTTTGATAGGAGGGAAAGGTGGCCGCTCCTTTCCTGACCTCATAATACACCCTCTAAGGTGAAGAAGTCTTGCTTCTTTCAGAGAATCTAACGGGCCAGTGACAAGACCAACGGGTGCTTTGATAGGACAAAAACACCTCCAAGGAAAATCACCCCCAAAGCACACCTCAGTACAGAATCTGCCGGTACTGCTGGTTACTAATTAAATTAATTAATTAATTGATTAATATCCGGGGTCCGTGAAGGGCTGTAGTCTAGGCATGCAGAGTAATTATGGGGTCGAGGGGTGATTCAACAGGGTCAAAGTCTATTGTCACTTTCCCCTTTGCATAATTTATCAGATTTTTTATGACAGACTTATTACAGACTCCAATGGCTCAGCGACTTACTGGCCGATCAACCTTAACTACTCGCCACACCCAACACACCTCTTGCCACTTGTCACTCACCACTCATTGTTCATTGCTTGTTCATTGCTATTCATCACTGTCAAGAGTACAAGGGAGAATGCTGGCAATCCTTCAGGAGCAAGAGCGGGATCCAGAGCCAGTCACACTACAGACGGCAGATGTAGGCACTTCCCTCCACTCCTTGGCTCAGCTCTGCTCAGTATATACGTAAAACCAGGCAGCAGGCCAAGGCCCCACTGTGCCCCTCTGTGCCTCTGTGCCCTGCAGCAGCTGCTGCACCAGCAGCACCGCAGGCCAAGGCTCCTTTGACCCCTGCAGCGGCCGTCGCACCAGCAGCGCCTTAGCACCGCGGTGCCGGCAGCGGCCGTTCCTGCCCCCACAGCAGACCTGTAGAACTTAAAGCGCCTGTATAACAGGACGCGGCTGAAGCGGGAGAAACCTTCGGGAGCGGGGAACCGGTCGCAAAATAAACGTGGGCAATCGTCCCAGGCTCCGCTCCGCTTGCTCGTCAACTCCTCCTCGGCTCTACTCGATATGTTCTGCACTCAACGCTGAATCACAAGCGGACGTCAACTGTGAACACCAACAGAGGGAAGAATTGTGTGTTTCCCCCAGTTAGTAAAAAAACAGCATAAATCTTGGCTGCTTCTGCTGCACCTAGAGTCTTATGCGTCTTCTCAGTCTAATTTTTCTGTCTGGAAAAAAATTGTGTCCTGATTTTCTGCACCCAGTAAATCCAGGTGCAGAAAAACCTAACAACTGATAATCAGGTGGAATAAAATGAACACAGTACGCCTTAATTTCATTGCCCTTGATTCATACTCTGGACCATAGTTGAGGGATTGGTCTAGGCGTAGTCCTCACAGCACACAATAGATTTGCTTGAGGCAGAGGCCAAAACTCAAAAGTCAGGATACCAGATACAAGTAGGTTGTAACTCAGGGCAGGGGAAAACGCCTGTGGAGGGGTCATTCCCGTCCCAGAAATCTACATTACAAATTAATTAATAGTATATATTTTTTTAATATCTGTTTGGTGCCAGTCAATATGACTTTAATTTCTGCCTTTGGGATTCTATGTTACAACTCCATAGGGTACAGGTATCCTTTGTGAGCTTAATAAAATGTTGAAAATTCTATAAATCCTCCCTCCTACATCCAAGTACTCTCATGCTACCATTCTACACTCTGCTCTGTCTGAAATATAGCTCAACATTTTTAAAATTCTGCATTGATTAGGCTTGTAAATTATATTTTGGGAAATTTACATGTATTAACTATTTAATTTTAATACTATAGGTGATTGAAATTACGGACGAAGAAAGCAAGATTTAGCACTAGGCAACTGAATGTCAGTGCTATAAGAAGGATTATTTTGAAAAACTGAAGGACATCCAGCATTCTACGTTTAAACAATTTCCAAAAATCTAGGTGTGGCGAGGAAAGTACTATACCTCTAAGTGAAGTCTCTAATTTTGCATTTCATTAACCCAGAGCAAAGCCATATCTGCGCACACAGCATCAGAAATAATGTAGAAAGACCACTTCAGCATCCTCATCTGGAATATTATCAGAAAGACAAATTGCCTCAGCATGACAGAATAACGTTCATCTAAAGCATCATGTAATTCCAGAGAGGAAGCACACACTGCATAAAAGAAAGTTATAAGAAAAGGTTTCTTCTGCAGACCATCAAAGAAAAGATGCTGAAAGATGACTCCGAAGCTGACACGTTAACAACCAAAAGATTGCAAAATCACCTTTGTTCAACAACCGTTTTTAACCAGTTACGCAAGTTTGATACTATCTGCCTCTGGATAGAGCACCACGACCCACTCTGCTCACTCTTGCGAAAACCTTAAAAATTCACCACTTTATTGTGTTCATGACCATCTCAGATTGTTTCCTTTTTATTGTGTACTGTTCTGTAATTCTATGTAAATCGCCTCAACATTATCTGTTGTGCAGGAGTGATATGTAAAACTGTTAAATATAAAAATGGATTAAATGAGCACCGTTGCGCTATAACTAATGTAAATAAATTCTCGTCTTCAGAACTACAAACCTTAACCTTACACCAAACATAAAAAGGGTAAAAGGAACTGATGTTCTGTGACTAATGACCCACAATAGTACTGTGCACGTTCTAATGCCCTCAGTTACTGCCATTACGTGAGTGCAAAAAGGTACTTATCAGTTTAATCATTAAATATCAGACTAACATCTTATTACTGCATTGCTAAGAACCTATACAAATAGATTTGAGAAAAACTTCAGTCACAAAATAAGTTGCTGCCGGAGAGGCTATTACCTAAAGACTATTATCTGGTTGAAAAAATTCAACAGATGTTACAGGGCTGCTTCCAGACATATTTTGCTCAATTCAAGTGTTAGGAAGATTACACACAATTTCTTTTAGAGATAAATGTTGAACATTATCTAAACAAGGCCGACTCTAAAATCAGGTTCACTCTTACCGTGGCATATAAGCAAGAGAAAACTAAACGTAGAGAGATTAACTCTAGGAATACACCTTATAAAAACACGGACTGTGAGAACAAATTCAGTGTTCAAACCCGCCTCAATCAGGGCAAAATAACCGAAGTTGGGGAAAAAGGTTACCTGTGCCAAAAAAGATACAGCCATAAATCTTATCTCACAGAATTTGACAGAATGCACACTGGGGAAAACCACTCTCAGTGCTTTGTATGCCATAAAAGTTTCAGCCGTAAATCTTATCTCACTGAGCATATGAGAATCCACACTGGGGAAAAACCTTATGAGTGCTCTGAATGCCAGAAAAGGTTTAGTATCAAACCAAGTCTATATCGACATGCATTAACCCACTCTGTGGAAAAACCTTACCAGTGCGCTGAATGCCAAAAAAGTTTCAACCGTAAATCTTATTTCACTGAACATATGAGAGTCCACTCTGGGGAAAACCCTTATCAGTGCTCTGAATGCCAGGAAAGGTTTTGTAACAAACAAAGTCTTTCTCGACATGTAATAACCCACTCTGGCGAAAAACCTTACCAGTGCTCTGAATGCCAGAAATGTTTCAGTGACCAAAGCGCACTCACTCGTCATACAAGAAGAACCCACACTGGGGAAAAACCTTATCAGTGCACGGATTGCCAGAAATGTTTCATTGACAAAAACAGTCTCACTCGGCATAGAAGAACCCACACTGGGGATAAACCTTTTCAGTGCTCTGAATGCCAGAAATGTTTCAGTTGCAAAAGCAAACTCACTGAACATACAAGAATCCACTCTGGAGAAAACCCTTATCAGTGCTCTGAATGCCCAAAACATTTCAAACGTAAATCACTTCTAACTGCACATGTGAGATTACACACTGGGGAAAAACCTTATCAGTGCTCTGAATGCCAGGAAAGGTTTTGTAACAAACAAAGTCTTTCTCGACATGCAATAACCCATTCTATGGAACAACCTTATCAGTGCTCTGAATGCCAGAAAGGTTTTAGTATAAAAAGTAGTCTCACACGTCATACAAAGATCCACGCTGGGGAAAAACGTTATCAGTGCACTGAATGCCACAAATGTTTCAGTGAAAAAAGCTGTCTCACTCGGCATACAAGAACCCACACTGGGGAAAAACCTTATCAGTGCTCTGAATGCCAGAAATGTTTCACACAAAAAAGCCGTCTCACGCTGCATATAAAAACCCACACTGGGGAAAATCCTTATCAGTGCTCTGAATGCCAGAAATATTTCCGAGACAAAAGAAGTCTTTCTCAACATACAATAACCCACACTGGGGAAAAACCTTATCAGTGCTCTGAATGCCCAAAAGATTTCAAACTTAAATCACTTCTAACTGATCATCTGAGATTCCACACTGGGGAAAAACCTTATCAGTGCTCTGAATGCCAGAAATGTTTCAGTGACAAAAGAAGACTCACTAAACATACAAGGACCCACACTGGGGTAAAACGTTATCAGTGCTCTGAATGCGACAAATGTTTCAGTGATAAAAGCTATCTCACTCATCATATACGAACCCACACTGGGGAAAAACCTTATCAGTGCTCTGAATGCCACAAATGTTTCAGTGAAAAAAACAGTCTCATTCTGCATATAAGAACCCACACTGGGGAAAAACCTTATCAGTGCTCTGAATGCCAGATATGTTTCAGCGAAAAAAGACGTCTCATTCAGCATATAAGAACCCACACCGGGGAAAAACCTTATCAGTGCTCTGAATGCCACAAATGTTTCATTGAAAAAAACAGTCTCACTCATCATATAAGAACCCACACTGGGGAAAAACCTTATCAGTGCTCTGAATGCCAGAAATGTTTCAGTGAAAAAAGGACTCTCACTCTGCATATAAGAATCCACACTGGGGAGAAACCTTATCAGTGCTCCGAATGCCCAAAATGTTTCAGCCAAAAATCTCATCTCACTCAACATGTGAGATACCACACTGGAGAAAAATGTTATCAGTGCTCTAAATGTCAGAAAATATTCAGTGATAGAGATGGTTACAAGCGCCATAAGAAAACACACCATCAAAATAATTCAGTGCTCCGAATACCAGAAAAGCATAAATTTTAAACTCAATCTCACTCTACATGAGCAGACGCACACAGGGGAAAAACATTACCAATGCTGTGAATGCCAGAAATTCCTATTTGATAGGCACAGCCTCACTAATCATAAGCGACTCCATACTGATGAAAAATCTTATGAGTGCTCTGAATGCCAGAAAAGCTGCAGAGAAAAACGCTATCGCACCATGATAAACTCCACGCTGGAGAAAATCCTTATGCCATAAAAGCTTGAATCTGAAAGACAGTGTTATGCTTCATGAGAGATCCCACACTGGGGAAAACCTTATGAGTGCTCGAAATGCAAGCAAAGTTTTGGTTACAAATTACTTCTCACTTGACATGAGCGAACTCACACAGGGGAAAAAGCCTTATGTGTGTTCTGAATGTCAGATTAGGTTTAGTCTCGAATACTATGTCATTTCACATGAGAGAATTCACACTGGACTAAAGCCTTATACAGGAGGGAAAAGCCAGAAACATTTTACTCAGAAAGGAGATCTCACTAAACATGAGAAATGCAGTCACACGAGGTGAAAAGTAAGGCGTATCTTGAGTTGCAGAAAAGCTTCTAACAACCTGACTTTACATGAGAGAGCACATATTGTAGTTGCAATAGGATTCATCAAGAAACTCTTGCAGCATAACTTAGGCTGCCCGCAACGAACCTCCAAAGCAATTTCAGGCCTGGAATTTTTTTTATTTGTAACAGAATCCACAATTTTTAGTATCTGAAAGGTAGAACACTCTCAAGGTTTTTACTTTACACAGAGAAATGTTAGTACTTGCAAAAATCAACTAAGTGCCAAAAAAATCACTATTAATGTCTTAAATTTTACTCCACCCAAAAGGTTTCTACTCACCCTTGTTTCTTAACATATGACTGATATCTATATGTTCGAGGCATGTGGGCTGCTGAATTCACATCTGTGCATAGATCGCCGCCTAGTGTTGAGTCCGGATGTTTGCACGTTGTTGTCCTGGAAGAGTCTTCGAAGTATCCTGGGATAGGTGACTCCTCCCCTGGACTACAGTGCGCATGGGCATCCTCTCCATCCTCAGATTGTTTTTTTCCGCCATTGGGTTCGGATGTGCTTATCTTGACTCAAGTTAGGAAAACCTTTTTACAGGCCAAAAGGCCTTTAGTTCGCGTCGGTACTGTTCCCGATCGGTATCGATAGTTATTTGTTAGTTTACTAACTTCAAGAACAACTTTTTCGCATCATACCCGACCATCGACCCGACATCGACGATGGAATCGAGGACACCATTCAAGCGGTGTCCTGTATGCAACGCGAAATATCCCCATGTCGACGTCCATCCGGTGTGCAACAAATGCCTTTCACCGGATCACGACGAGTCCACATGTATGGCCTGTGCCCGATTCCGATCCAAGAAGACTCTCCGGAATCGACGAGCGGCGAGACTTGAAGCGCAGCAAGCGGCACCGGCCCCGACCAACATCTTCAGCGCCGAGGACGAAGATGTCGAAGATGTGGAGACCCTACCCTCCAGCCCCGCTTCCGACCACGACTCCGGATCGGAAGACATCGAAGAACGACTCTTTCACAGGGACGAAGCCGACACCGAGGTAGGAGACTACGATGAGGCCTTCGGGGCCGAAGAGAGTAGCTCCGCTGACGAGCAAGGCCTACCCGTACAGACTGCGGATATCCCAGTGCGTCAGTCTATGGCTCCGGTCGAGGGATCGCCTTCGGGCCTTACCCAAGACCTATCCCGCAGTTTTTCGACCCCGCCCTCTGGCCCGGCCTCGGACATTCAGCGGCAGCCATTACTACCCAAAATGACTGGTTTCCCTTCATCGAAACCGAAACCGAAAGCCGTATTGGTTCATCAGAAACCGAAACTGAAAGTGACACTGGTCGGATCGAAGCCCACCACACCTTCGACGCCAGCCAAACCCGTCGGCACCGACCGCGCCAAACGGGACTTCGGTGCCGAGCTTGCAGCAGCCGACGCACGGAAAAAGACCATCGGTACCGCCAAACCGCCTCGGCTCCCGGCACCGAAACAATCGGCTCCGGCCACAAAGGTCACAATGGCTGCTGCGTCTCACACCGCTTCGAAAGCAGCACCAAGGGCACAATCATCGACGTCGTCGACAGCTACTACCTCTCCTCGACTCGATGACCCAGTGGCGCCGAAAAAGTCCACGCCCGCCTCTACAGAACCGGTCGGCGCCAAAGAACCGTCGGCGCTCCAGGTGCGGCAAGTTGCAGCGTCCTTGCAACGCATCAAAGACAAGACAGTCCTCCAGGACACGTCAGGCTCCGAGCCGAAAAAAGCTCAAAAGCCTTCTCCGGCGCCGGCCAACATCACTTTTGGCCTGCCACCATCTACAGCCCCAAAACTGTTCGAAATCAGAATACGTGTCACCCACACCAGGATCACACCTGCAGAACGCTCTCCTGCGGAGACGTCACCATCACACATCATCGATGCCGACACCGGCAGAATGATGCTCCACAAGAGGAGAATAACTTCCGAGCCAGCTCTGGACTCCTACCGGATCCCGCTAAAGAAAAAGCTGCCAGTGGATTCGGAACCAGTTCTTTACGAACCTCTCCATACCTCTTACCAAGATCCACAGTCCTTCTCTCCGACACACGCCGACACCGACGCTTTGGAGGACTACATGGGTGACCACGTCCCCTACCCCGGAGAGATGGACCCTGAAGGCCAACAGGACCCTGACCAGGCTTGGGATGACCCTGTAGACCCGGGTGCACCTATGGATACACAGGACACGCAGCTATATGGCGCAAAAACGTCTCCCACAGAGGACACTGCCGCATTCAACGCCCTCATTGAACGTGCTGCGGCCAATCATGGTGTGCAACTCCACTCTGACACCATCGAGGACGATTTTCTTATGGATACTTTCGCATCCTCAGAAAGGAATATAAAAACTCTACCCATGTTGAAAGGTGTCCTCAAACCAGCAAAGGACATTTTCAAAGAACCCACCAGGGCAAGAGTAATAAACCCCAGGATCGACAAGAAATATAGGTCGGCACCTGGGGATCCTACCTACATTAGAGGCCAGCTACCTCTGGATTCCATAGTAGTCGCGAATGCTCGCAAACAGGCGCACTCGCAGACGACAGGAGATGCTCCTCCCCCGGACAAAGAGTCCAAGGTGCTAGAGACCTCTGGCAAACGGGTTGCAGCACAAGCAGCTAACATATGGCGTATTGCCAATACTCAGGCGCTCCTAGCTCGCTACGATCGTGCACATTATGACACATTAGAAACATTACTCCAACATCTACCTGACCAATACAAAGAGGGAGCAGAGATCCTCATCAGGGAGGGACAACTCCTCACGAACGCATCCATTAAGTGTGCACTGGATGCCGCAGATACAGCTGCCAGAGCCATAAACACTAGCGTCATGTTACGGCGACACGCCTGGTTACGAATCTCCGGATTCAAACCTGAGGTGCAAAATAACATCCTCAACCAGCCGGTCAACCCCGACTACTTATTCGGGCCAGAGGTTGACACCACCCTAGAAAAAATAAAAAAGGACACAGACACTGCAAAGTCCATGGGGGCTCTCCAAACGCAGACCTTTCGGAGTGGCTCCTTTCGTCGCCCCGGAAATAGAGGAGCAGGTAGAGGACAGGGGTCACAGCAAACCTACCACAAGGGAAACACACAAACTTCCTACGATAAAAAACACCCGGGGTGGATATCGTGGCTCAAGCACAAAGGGCAGAGGACGCGGATACGGCAACACCAGGTCCTCCCCCAAGAACAAACAGTGACGCCCTCTCCCTTCCTCCCGACCACATAACACCTGTCGGGGGAAGGCTACAAAGGTTCCTGTCCACGTGGAACTCCATCACCACGGACAGGTGGGTCAAAGATATCATCAAACACGGTTACTGCCTAGAATTAACCTCAACTCCACCCACAATACCTCCAAAACACCGTCCTATGTCCTCAGAGCACTTAACGCTATTACAGCAGGAAGTGCTAAGTATGCTACAAAAAGGCGCAATAGAGGTCGTACCCGTCCACGAGCAAGGTACGGGGGTGTACTCCCTGTACTTTTTAATACCGAAAAAGAACGGGTCACTCAGACCTATACTAGACCTGAGACCCCTCAACCGCTACATTCTCTCGGAGCATTTCCACATGCTCACCCTGCAACAAGTCCTACCACTGCTCAAACAGGGAGACTTCCTAGCCACGCTAGACCTCAAAGATGCGTATTTCCACATACCCATTCACCCATCACACAGGAAATATCTCCAGTTCACTATTCAAGGGCAGCACTACCAATTCAAGGTTCTTCCCTTCGGCGTGACAACAGCGCCCAGAGTTTTCACAAAGTGTCTGGCTACTGTGGCCGCACATTTACGGAGGCAACACATTCATGTCTACCCCTACCTGGACGACTGGCTTATTCAGGCAAAGTCAGCCCAGCAATGTGCCAGCCACATGTCCCGCACCATTCACCTTCTTCACAGTCTAGGGTTCTCACTAAATTACCCAAAATCACACTCTGGCGGCCACAGCTCAGCCGAATTTAGTGAGAATCAACAGCATACAAATGCTGATTTCCAAGTTCAAACCCCAACACTCCCTTCACGCGCGAGTGTTCATGCAGTTGATAGGCATGATGGCCTCCTGCATTTTCATAGTCCCACACGCGAGACTACATATGCGCCCGCTTCAGGAGTGCTTAGCACGTCAATGGAATCAGGCTCAAGGACAACTAAAAGACCTAGTGTTGGTGAGCGGTCGGGCATACAACTCTCTGCATTGGTGGAATCCACAAAACCTTTGCAAGGGCCGACCGTTCCAAGAGCCTGTTCCACAGATAATACTGACAGCGGACGCGTCTCTCCAGGGATGGGGAGCTCATGTACTCAATTACACAGTGCAGGGACCATGGACAACACAACAAAAGAAGATGCACATCAACCTTCTAGAACTGATGGCAATCTTCCTAGCTATGAAAGCGTTCAAAGTACACTTGTGCAACAAAGTCGTGTTGATTCGGACGGACAACATGACCGCCATGTACTACATACAGAAGCAGGGAGGAACACACTCTCCACAGTTGTCTCATCTGGCTCAGAGCATGTGGAAGTGGGCCATTCAGAGGAACATATTCCTCATGGCGGAACACCTCCCCGGCAAGGACAACCAGATGGCGGATCTGCTCAGCAGACACAGCCACCAGATGCACGAGTGGGAGTTACACCCATCAGTACTCCAACCGTACTTCCAGCAGTGGGGTCATCCAGAGATAGACCTATTCGCCACAAGCGAAAACGCAAAATGCCAAAGCTTTGCCGCCAGGTTCCCACATCCGCAGTCGCAGGGCAATGCGATATGGATGAACTGGTCCGGCAGATTTGCGTACGCTTTTCCCCCAGCGCCGTTGATACCGCTGGTGGCTCGCAAACTCAGACAACACTCACTGACACTCGTCCTGGTTGCTCCAACGTGGGCACGCCAGCCATGGTACACCACCTTTCTCGAACTTTCCGTGGTGCCGCATCAAAGGCTGCGGATCAAACCCGTGCATTTGACGCAGAACCATGGAGAGATTCAGCACCCAGATCCGCAACAGCTGAACCTGGCAATCTGGCTCCTGAAGTCCTGGAGTTTGGCTACCTAAACCTGCCACCTGACTGTATGGACATCATTAAGGAGGCCAGGAGACCCACTACCAGAGCTTGCTATGCAGCCAAATGGAAAAGGTTCGTCATTTATTGCAATAATAATGACATTAACCCGCTAGACGCATCCATCCAAAACATAATTTGTTACCTCTTACACCTATACCGATGCAATCTGGCATACACCTCAATACGTGTCCATTTGACCGCAATATCAGCCTATCTCCAGAACAGGCAGCACCTCTCTTTATTCAGAGTGCCGGCCATCAAAGCATTCTTGGAAGGACTCAAACGAGTAATTCCTCCAAGCCACCCACCAGCTCCAATGTGGAACCTCAACTTGGTCCTCACACGCCTGATGGGTCCACCCTTCGAACCTCTACACTCATGCGAGATTCAATTCCTCACCTGGAAAGTAGCTTTCCTAGTAGCAATCACTTCTTTAAGGAGAGTTAGTGAACTCCAGGCACTAACCGTTCAAGAGCCATTTATACAGGTTCACGCCAACAGGGTTGTACTACGTACCAACCCCAAATTCATGCCCAAGGTGATATCGCAGTTCCACATGAATCAAACTATTGAACTGCCTGTTTTCTTTCAAAACCCACAAACTGTCGCAGAAAGAGCACTCCATACACTAGATGTGAAGAGAGCCCTCATGTACTAGATCGACAGGACTAAGGTCTTTAGGAAGACTAAACAACTTTTCGTTGCCTTTGCCCCACACCACAAAGGTAACGCTATCTCCAAAGCAGGTATAGCCAGATGGATCGTTAAATGTATTTAAATTTGCTATCAAAAAGCTAAACGCACATTAACGATTCCCCCACGAGCCCACTCAACACGTAAGTTAGGGGCCTCCATGGCTTTCCTGGGAAACATTCCTTTGCATGATATATGTAGAGCAGCCACCTGGTCCACTACACACACATTTACCAAACACTATTGTGTAGATGTGCAATCAAAACAGCAGGCAGCTGTAGGACAGGCTGTTCTCAAAACACTTTTTCAGACCGCTGCAGCTGGCACTGGTAGCCGCCGCTAATAGGAGGTACTGCTATATATTCTATGCACAGATGTGAATTCAGCAGCCCACATGCCTCGAACTGAATATGCTACTCACCAGTATGCATCTGTTCTTGGCATGTAGGGCTGCTGACATTCATATCGCCCTCCCTCCTCCCCGGCGCCTGTAGCAGCTGCAGCTCTCAGAATTACTGTAAGCATGGTCATCACTTTCTGTACCTACTCCATCACTGCCACAATGGCGAAAAACAATCTGAGGATGGAGAGGATGCCCATGCGCACTGTAGTCCAGGGGAGGAGTCACCTATCCCAGGATACTTCGAAGACTCTTCCAGGACAACAACGTGCAAACATCCGGACCCAACACTAGGCGGCGATCTATGCACAGATATGAATGTCAGCAGCCCTACATGCCAAGAACAGATGCATACTGGTAAGTAGCATATTCATTTCATGATAAGATTAAGCCTAGGCGGAGTTCCTCAATGAAGAACTCCACAAAGTGTCAAAAAAACTCTGGTGGTATACGCGGAGTTCCGCGAGCAGCGGAGTGCGTAAGGGTCATGTCGTTCGTGGTGATTTTGATCTCCTGGTGTTTGTCCCGCCCTGTAAAAATTATTGTGAATGGCACCATGTGCAGCGCAAGAGGGTACAGCTGCTTCTACTGCCCGCGACCACTCGCATTGAGAAATCCGATGACCCGCTTTGAGAAATTGCGCCAGGAGTTTTTAGGAACTATGTGAGCTCCGCGGAGTACAGAAAACTCCGCAAGCAGAGTTCACCACCCAGAATGAGATAATATACAACAGCCGGAAAACATAACAAACTAGTTACTTGCCTTCGATAACGCTCTTTCTGGTGGATACTCCTTTACCTGCAGATTCCTTACCTTGTGAATATTCCCTACACGCCAGACTTGATCCTCAAACTTTAAAGTAGTCCTGCTCCACGCAGTAGGAGACACCATGCAGCTCAGTGTCGACGTCATTCTGCTCCAGAAGTGACATGCGTAGACGCGTAGAAGCACTTCCCATGCGCACTGTGAACAACTACAGAGGTCTATGAGTTCATTATCTCACAGGTCTGTATCACATATGCAGGCCCTAGGCAGATATTAATTTTCCATTTTTATCATGATTAGAATTCAGATGAGGCCTTTTCATTTCCAAAAATTCTAATTGTATTCTCAGCAGTAAGAGTATATATGAACCGTTGAGTGATGACTGCGCAGTGCGCAAGATGACAGTGATATGATGATAAAACAGTCCGATCCACATTTTGTACGCAGAAAGAGAGCTGTAAATTACTTTTGTACAATACAAGTTAAGCAAAGGCGATTCTTAGAAGAAATAATTTATATGAAATAGTCCCTGTATAGTCAATGTTTCGACCGTTCCAGTCAATTACCATTGTCTCCTCAGGACGGTAAATCGCCGCCTCTCCCATATGCTTCTCAACTATATTCAATACAACCTAGTAAGGATTCTTCTGTATCTCGGGGCAGCGTACCTGGGAGGAAGTCAAATTCAACTAACCAGTTCCAGTGCCCGTTCGTCGGACCAAACAACTGCAGCCAGTGAATCCTCGGCTCGCTGTCAAACACGTTTGTGTGACACTTCCTGTTGAGACCATCGTCCTTGACTGTCTTGTCTGTGAGAAGCTGCACCAGCCCTTCTGTGATGGTGGGCAGGAAGACCTTCACCGCCAAGTGAAATGCTCGCAACTCCAACAGCTTGATGTGGAGTTGGGTCTCTGCCGGTGACGAGGGTTCCCTAATCCCTGTCTCCCATATGGCCTTCCCATCCCAGAAGTGATACATCCGTCGCCTCTGTTAAGTCTGGGTGGAATAGGGAGATGGGTCTTCCAGTGGCACAATCTAATTCACTGGAGAAAATGTTGGATAGTGCCTACAATAGGGTGAGTCAGTGTCTGGAAGGACACAAAGAGGTTTTGCAGCTGCACCAGTTGTAGCAGCAGGTTACTCAGTGGCATGATGTCCTGGACTTTGCCTTTATGTGCCATGGCCATGAAAGAACTGGGAGATCTGTTGAGTTTGTAGCAGGGTCTGGCGCTGGCAGAGTTGAAAACCTCTACTGTAAGCAAAAGGGGACGAGACAGGATTTAGCGATGTGCAAAACAAATCGCCAGTTTTGTAACAAGCCTGCACTTTTCATAAAAATGCCAGTGAATGCTACCTCGTTCTTGCATTGATCCAGCGCTCGCCAATGGGCCAATAAAAGGAGGAGTCTCAGCAGCAGGAAAGTGATGTGTTCTTTGTTTATTTACTCCTCACCGGCCTGCCTGCTGCTTTGCATTCATCTGAAGGGCTTCGGACTCCACTACCTGCCGCTGGACCGGAGGACCTTCCTGGATGCAGCCTGGACTCTTCTGCAGCCAGAGGAGAGAACAGACTGTACGTTGGAGAACGGGTCACCAAAAAGAATATCCAGTAGGTTATACTGGCATGCTGCAGCAGTGTGCATCTGACTCCTCTACTCCTACAGCTTGCCCGTTCTTCCTTATCCTCGCCCAGGGCTGTGGGTGCCCTAGCCAAGGAAATGGAAGGGGGCATGGGTAAACCAGCGTGGTGGCACCTGACAGGGGGCAGTATATTAATGCAGGGTTCCACCTCCCATGGGGGATGTGGTGGGACCGGGGACAAGGCAAGATTTAAATGCAGTGGAACACCGGGCCCAGTGGGTCAATATTTTTCTAAAGGAGCCCACCAAACGCGCCAGTGCCCCGTCCACTGCTTGAGAAAAAAAAAACTGGTTGAGCCCTCTGGCCTTTCTTTGGTGGCTCCCACTCACCCCTTCTCATCCAGCTTTATCTCACTAGTGTTTTGGTGGTGGGGGTCCAGTGTTTTCAGGATACAATGGTGATTGTAGAGGCTAGTATTTGGCAATAGGGATAATGGTAGGGTAGCGGTCTGTTTGGGTGGGGGTGGCAGGATAGAGGGCAGTGTTACGGCAGAAGCAGACAGTGTAGCCGAGTAGTGTTTTGAGGGTAGGTGTCAGTGTGGGGGCGTAGCTTTAGGGCTAGCAGAAAGGGCCAGTGTTTTGTGTGAACGGATGATGGCAGTGTTTTGGGGAAAGGGGCTATGGTTTTCAAGGTTAGTGTGGTTGGGTTGGTGGCAGTGCTGTAGGGTAGGGTGGCATGGAAAAGGCCTCGGCTATTCTAACTCCTTTTTGTTCTTGTGTAGAGTCGTGGAGGGTAGATTCTGCTGGTTCTAGAGCTCTTGGGCTGTCTGGTAACTACAATGTACTCTTGCTGCTTCAAGGCTCCGGTCGGTCTGGGGTTCACTTCTGGGAAACACAAAACCTTGTGGGCTGGATCCATATTTCTGAACTCCCACTTGCAAAGGGTGGAAGTAACATGTGTGCCCATCTCCCTCTCACAATTTGCATCATGCCTATCCTATCTGTCCTAGACAATCGTTGCAAGTGTGAAAACGGGCCCCCTTTCACAGGACTGGCCCTCCGTAAACTTTGTTTTGTAGCACATTTCAGTTTTTTTTTTACATTTTTCAAATTATTTGATTTTGGGGATATTAAGTGTTTACAACACGGGTCTTCAACCTTTTCTGTAGTGAGAGCCACTTCTGATCAGTAAAAGTCTTGAGATACTTAAGGCTAATCATCTTGCACATTGTTACCAGACAGTTTGTCAAGTAGGGCCTTTTAGATTGAAGACTAACCATCTGTCTGCGCCTTCTGCGCCATGGTACTCCTTTGAACTCAAGAGATGTAAAAGAAAATGTAGGCACCAATAACAATTTGGGAGGAAGAGTTACGGCCTATTGTTCAACACAGTTGAATCACTTTAATCCTTTGGTAATAAAAATGTAGCAACTCCCAGCCAAAAAGCCGTGATGAACTAGCCGAATTCTTTTTTCCAAAGTAAATAAAATATTACTAGATTTTAAGATAACACCAGATAATCTTTAGGGACAGATACAGTGGAGGAACGAACAGTGAATAAACTAACTTACCATTTCCTGGTAATGAGTACATTCACCCCACTTTCTGAAGAGAAAGTCTCTAATCTTATCAACACTGTGAAATGTGGAGCCCTGCAGATTCTTGCCCTCCATCCGGTTTCAGCTACCATTTCTGCTCATCTCACTTTGTTATAACAATGGTGCTCAAGTCCGGCTTTTTTCCAGATGCTTGGAAAAAGGCATCTTTTTTGTCACTCCTAAAGACTCTTTCCCTCGATCCCTCAGGTGTAAAGAACTACAGATCCAAATTGGTCCTTCCTCTTCCTGCTAAAATTCTAGAAAAGGCCATGAATCAGGAGATCACCACCTTCTTTGAAAATACGGACTGTCTGGATCCTGCCCAACATGGGTTTAGACCCTACTACTGTACAGAGTCGACCTTATCCGCAGTAACTGAAGAGATCAGATCCATTGTGGATAGAGGAGATTAATGCAGCCTTGATCCTATTGGATCTTTCGGCCACATTTGATATGGTTGACCATTTCTCTTTGGTAAGCCGTTTAGAAAGTATAAGCATCAAAGGTACTGCTCTCGAACTGACCAGGTTCTTTTTGTCAAACAGAGAGCAATTGGTATCTTTGGAAGATTTTACCTCTGCCCCATTTTCACTTCCTTGTGGGGTCTTGGGGATCTTGAATAAGTCTGACTTTACCTAATGCATACATCACTCCATTAATTGAACTAGTTTGATCCTGCTGGTTCTCTGAATTTCTTTTATGCCAATGATACCCAAATAGTGGTATCGGTTACTGCAGAACCTGAAAAAAAGGCAAAAGATTTTAGAACAAGTATGACTAGCATCGCTAATTGGATGCAGAAGAATTTCTTAAAATTGAATGCAGAAAAAACAGAGTTAGTGCAATTTGGTAAGGATTCCTCCTTCTGGAACACCTTTTGGTGGCCACACAGTCTCGAGCCCCTTCCACTCCCAGTCCAGAAGGCTAGAAATTTGGCTAGTCGTCTTTGACTCAAAACTCACTTTTATTGACTACTCCAATCAGGTAACCGCTTCCTGTTTCCTTATGTTAAAACATTCAAAGAAAATCTTGCCCTTCCTTCCCATGGAGTTTAGGAAAAGTGTTATCCTGGCTCTTGTCGTATCTAAAATGGTTTATTTTATTGATCTTTATATGGGCTCCCAGTTGTCTTCTCAATAAGTTGCAAACAGTCGAAAATGTGGCAGCAAGAGTGCTGAAGAACCTCCCCAAATTCTGCTCAGCCTTTGAAGCCATTTAAGAGCTCCATCGGCTGCCTATTGGGGAAATAATTACATTCAAAGCCTTATGCTGTGCCCATAAGGCACTGCATCAGGTTGGCTCTCGCTTCATACAAGATGTTCAAATGATATGCCCCTTCTCGTACTCTATGGTCTAGCAATACTACGTATGTGTACCCAGAATAGAAAGTGTCCATTGGGGAGGAAGACGTTTCTCCTACACCACCTCTAAATGGTGGAACTTTATCCAATCATTTGAGGTCAGCCTAAACTATTGAAGTTCAGGAAGGAACTTAAGACTTTTCTATTCAGCCCATAGTTTAATGTTCACATCTAACTGCTTAGCAAATGTTTAGGTATTTTATATCCCGTACTATCAGGTTTCAGATGAAACTAGTGTCAAGATTCCTTTTTGATAGTCGTGCGCTTGGTAAAAAAAATTTACATTATCAGACTCTGCTACCTGCAGCCTGATGATAATAATATAAAATTATCACAGCCTTCCCTGAACTTTAAAAGGAAAACATGACCTTGTTCTTATTTAAAAATTAACTCAAAGCTGTGAGATAATCCAGGGGTGTCTGGGAACTACTGGTAGCTCGCGATCGACTGGTTGGAGACACCTGCTTTACATTTTATCAAATTCGGCCAAAAGCAATTCCAAATATTTTATTTTTTTATGTTTAGGGGGAGGGATCTGTTGTGATTTTGAGCCCATACATTCATGTTTCATCCTCTTAACATCTTGAGTTCTTATGCGTCCACTGTATTCCTGTTTGCACTGTATCCCTTTTTTTGGTGTTTTTAAAAACCTTTTCTAAGAACGTGAATTGACGAGGTTTCATTTTTTTATCTCTCAGTTGATATGTTTTCACCCTCTTTTGTGGATTTTTTGCAAACTGTTAAATTTTTTCCATTCTTTGGCACTACCAGTGTTGCATAGTGCATAGGTTTCAGTATTTATTTCCCTTTTATGCTGAGGGTGATTTTGGTATGAATTCGGACTTTCCTTCCGCACTTTTACTCTGACTTTTTCCTAATCATGTTGGGTTACCATAAGGCAGACTTTGTATTTGAAATTCATCTTCCCCTTGTCACCTGATCTTATTCTGTTTTTTTTCCTGACTGGAATGGACTTCTATGCACATATATTTAAACTCGGTTTGTACATATTTGCTTCAAACATTTTTGGTTTCTCTTTCTTTGCAGGTGGTTGATCTTGCCCTCTTTTCATGTCTCTGTGTTCATGCAACCTCACTTGAAAGAATGTAAAGTTTTCCATTGTGATTTCATTTCTGTTGCTTTTTTTTTTTTTTTTTTTTTTTAGTTGCACGTACTTTAGAGCAGACTTGGTTGCTTTTTTAAATAAGTTTTAACAGCAATCACAAGGAGATGATGGACGGAGCGCTGAAACTTTTCAGACACTCACCCCCAGTCACAGATCTCGGTTGAGTCCATCATCGTTCTTTAGCTCACTTCGCCACCCCCAGTTCAGACCAGGCCATATGCAAATCATTCTTGACCCTGTGCCTCATGGGAACAGTCTAGACTGTACTGCCAAGCCAGGTCTTCCATGGATCGGAAACCAGCATCCTGGGACCGGTTTCGGATTAACACCCCCTCATCAGCCAGGCTAGCTTGAATCCCAGGATGCTTGTTTCCGGTCCAGTTGAGACCTGACTTGGCAGTTCGGTCTGGACTGTTCTCATGAGGCACAGGGTCAAGACTGATTTTTATATGGCTGGGCCTGAACTGAGGTGGAGAAGTGAGCTTAAGAACGATGATGGATTCAACCCAGATCTGTGACTGGGGGTGAGTGTTTGAAAAGTTTCAGCCGTCTGTCCATCATCTCCTTGTGTTTGCTTTGTTTGCCCTAAGTTGGCAGGGTACGCCCAGACATGGGTCCCTTGCTTACTTTGCCACTGGATTCAAGCTAGCCTGGCCGATGAGGGGTTTTACCCCGAAACCGGTCCCAGGATGCTTGTATCTAAAAGAGACAATTAGTTTAGATTCCTTACCTTAGAATTACCCCCAGACTTCAGACTGGATCCAGAGAAATGTTTTCTTAGCAGTACCCCTGCGCTTCAGTAGGTGGGGTCGGTCGACTCCGTGTCCGGCGTCGTAGTCGCCGGGATGAAGTTGCGGTGTCTACTTAGACGTCGCACTTGCGCGCTGACGTCCGTTCTTTCTTTTTCCGCGCCAGCCAGCCCAGATCCAGAGAGAATGTGCCTCTTAGTCAGTTTTTGACTAAACCCTTTTTCGACTTTTGTCGACCTCTTCTTTTTTTGAGTCTTCTTTTTTTGAGTCTTCGACTTCTGGTAGCAAGAGGGATGTCCCATCGTCTGAGCGGCTTCAAGCCCTGTGACTTCTGTCACAAGGCGATGTCGGTCTCCGCTCCGCATCTCGTGTACCTTTGGTGCCTGGAGCGCGACCACAATGCAAATTCGTGCTCCGACTGCCCAGCCATGAACCTGAAGTCTTTGCTGGAGCGGTCCCGAAAGCATTTGGAGGCCCGCAGTCCGCTCCGTGTAGCTCGAAGTCCCCATCGAGAGGAAGGTCGCGGGACCAGTCACGGAGTCATCACCATTCCTCTTCAAAGTCGTTGCATTCCTCAAGTAAGTTGATGCACAAAAAGAAGGCAAAGAAGCACACACGATGTGGGATACGGTTGCTCCGGTGCTGCGGCAGTGCATGAAGGAGGCCCGGGCTGTGCTCACCCATGCTGTTGCTGAGAGTCGAGACGCAGCAAAGTTCACCATCCGGTGTAGGCTGGATACCGCCGACTCGCTGGGTAGAACGGTTTCCACTTCGGTAGCCCTGAGAAGCTACGCCTGGCTGAGATAGTCTTGCTTCTCTGGGGATGTCCAATCTAACCATTTGGACATGCCCTTTGATGGCCGTCGCCTGTTTGGTGAGAAGGCACTCGAGTGTTTCAAGAACTCTAGGGCTTCGGCCAGATCTTTGGGCCTCACGACAACTTCAAATCCCATACCGTCTGCCTTTCGTGGCTACAGAATGGGTTCCCCACCGCGTTCCACCCAGAGCCACAGGGTTGTGCAAGCTACCCAGCCTCTGCATGGTCTAGGACGTGGGACCCGGCGTCATGGGCCTGGGGGCCAGCGGGCGTGCCAGTCCACCAAAGCCCCCCCTGCAGCAGCCTCCAAACCTTCCTAGTCCGACCTTCCAGGGCCACCAGTTGCCAGTGGGTGGCAGGATCTGCCATCATCTCCCCCACTGGCTCAACATCACGTCGGACAGGTGGGTTTTGCAGATAGTCCGAAAGGGCTACTCCCTCCCCTTCGAGACTACCCCTCCCCCATGCCACCAACACTCCATCCCATGTTGGAGGATCATTTCGCCCTTCTCTGCCAGGAAGTTACAGATCTCTTTGCTATGGGAGCTGTTGAATGCGTCCCTGTGCCAGAAGTAGGTTGTGGTTGCTACTCCCACTACTTCTTGGTACCCAAGAAAGACAAAGGCCTGCTTCCTATCTTAGACCTCAGGGACATCAACTGCTTCCTCCGGAAGGAGAATTTCAAGATGTTACCCTTGGCTGCCCACGACCCTGGAGAATTGATGGTAGCGTTGGACTTGCAGGACGCTTAATTTCACATCCCCGTCTTGTCTGCCCACCGGCATTACCTACGGTTCACGGTAGGCCACATGCATTTTCAGTTTACCACGCCCCCTTTGGTCTTACCAGCGCCCCCGGGTGTTCACGAATGTGATGGAGGTGGTCGCAGCTCATCTGCGCAGATCAGGGGTTCCAGTCTTCCCCTATCTCGACGACTGGCTGCTGAAGGCGGGCTCGCCCAGGCTGTCGTCTCCCACCTCCAGACAACGAAGGACTTCCTGCATTCGCTGGGGTTCACAGTTAACGTGCTGAAGTCGCACCTGATTCCCTCCCATAAGCTCCTTTTCATCGGAGCGGTTCTGGACACAGCGCAGTTTTGGGTCTATCCTCCCTAGCAGCAAGTCCAGGATATTCGGGCAATGATACCGATGTTTCAGCCTCCATCCCGGTTTTCGATGGAATGACCCTGAGTCTGCTGGGCTTCATGGCCTCCTGCATCCTGCTGGTGGATCATGCCAGATGGCATATACGGGCTCTGCAGTGGGACCTGAAGATCAAGTGGGCGCACCACCAGGGGAATCTTTCTGATGACCTTCAGATTTCAGAAGGGACTGCAAGTCAGTTGCAGTGGTGGTTCACGAACCAGGATTGGGTCAACGGCAGATCCCTCTCCCTTCCCCAACCTGAGTTCACAGTAGTGATGGATGCGCATTCCTGGGATGGGACGGCCATATGGGAAAGGCGGAGATCAGAGGCCTCTGGTCTCCGGCGGAGTCCAGGCACCACATCAACCTTCTGGAGCTCCGGGCGATTTGTCTTGCACTGAAGGCATTCCATCCTTCTGTCAAAGGAATAGTGGTGCAGGTGTTCACGGACAACACCACCGCCATGTGGTACTGGGTTGGGTCGTGGACCCTATGTCAAGAGGCTCTTCTCCTTTGGACATGGCTGGTACATCAGCGCATACCTCCGGTGGTTCAACACCTACCAGGCTCCCTGAATGCCAGGGCGGACAAACTCCGCCGCCCGTGCATGATGGATCACGAATGGTGACTTCACTCGAAGTTGGTGCAAGGTCTCTTTCAGCAGTGGAAAGAGCCTTGGTTAGATCTATTCGCCACCGAAGAGAATGCGCAATGTCAGCAGTTCTGCGTGTTGAAGTTTCCAAGGCGGCTCTCGCTCGGAAACGCTTTTCGTCACGAGTGGAGTTGCGGCCTCCTGTACGCCTTTCCACCTGTACCACTTCTGCGAAAATTACTGACCAAGATCAAACCCGACCGTCCCAAGTCATTCTTGTGGCTCTGGACTGGTTACGAAGAATCTGGTACCCCGAGCTCTTGAGCATGGCCATCGATCCTATTGTTAACAGATTTCTGAAGTGCATTACTCATCTCTTTCCTCCTTCTCCTTTCGTAATGCCCCCGTGGAACTTAAATCTTGTTGTCACTTATCTTATGTGTGCTCCCTTTGAGCCCCTACATAATTGTTCTCTTCGCCTCCTTTGAAGACTGCTTTTTTGCTTGCCATCCCCTTTGCTCGCAGGGTGAGTGAGCTTCAGGATTATCTTCCAGACCTCCCTTTCTTGCTGTGCATCCGGACAAAGTAGTCCTCCATACTAAACCCTCTTTTCTGCCCAAAGTGATTACCTCTTTCCACATAGGTCAGACCACCACATTGCCCACCTTCTTCCCACCTCTGCACCCTTCCAAAGAGGAGGGGAGATTCCACTGTCTGGACCCAAAGCGTGCTCTGTCTTTCTACCTTGACCGCACTAAAGACTTCCGGGTGGACGATCAACTCTTTGCGGATTATGTGGGCACCAAGAAAGGTCGTGCAGTGCACAAAGGTACCATCTCTCGATGGGTCGTCCTATGCATTAAGATCTGTTATTCTTTGGCTAAAAAGGAACCTCCAGTAGGACTGCGCACCCACTCTACCAGGGCGACGGCAGCCACTACTGCTTTGGGATGTGGAGTTCCGCTGGTTGACATCTGTCACACAGCCACGTGGGCATCCCTGCATACGTTAACTAAGCATTACTGCCTGGACAGCCAAGTTCGGAGAGATGGCTTTTTCGGCCGTTCTGTTCTCCAGGACTTCCTGGTGTGAACTTAGTTCGCAGACCTTCCTCCAGGGTTGGTATTGCTGGGATATCTATTCTAAGGTAAGGAATCTATAACTAATAGTCTCTTTCAGATGAACAAGTTACTTACCGTCGGTAACGATGTATCTGTAAGAGACATATATTAGTTGTAGATTCCTTACTGCCCCACCCATCCTCCCCATTCTGCACACTGACTTCTAGGGATAGGGACTCCCTTACAGGGCCCTAGTTTTGTGCACCAGGGGTCAGTGTCTTGCATGGCTCTGCGCTTCTGGCATGGAACATCGTATCAGAACTGACGTTAGCGCGCAGGAGCGGAGTCTAAGTAGACACCGCTGCATCATCCCGGCGACCACGACGCCGATGAAGGATGCGGAGTCCACCGATGCCTCCTACCGACACACAGGGGTACTGCTAAGTAAAAATTTCTTCAGATCCAGTCTGACGCCTGGGGGTAATTCTAAGGTAAGGAATCTATAACTAATAGATGTCTTACAAATGCATTGTTACCGAAGGTAAGTAACTTGTTCGTTTTGTGCCTACCAGGGATGGTGCATCAATTGAGAAAGAGGGCAGATAATGAACAACATTAATATAGAAAGAAAACTGGGTGGGTGCCAGTGCACAGCACTGGTGAACCCCTTAATTGATAGTTAATCGTTCAGTCACCTGGCCCTGGGTTCTCCAGCAAACCTGGCCATAATTATCCTCATGTAGATGGATCAATAGGCTCAAGAGCCTCCTGGGATGGCCCATATCACCCAAAACGTGCCATAGCCTGCTCGTGGAACCAGGTCAAAAGCAGATTTAAGGTCGACGAAGGCAACATACAAGTTGCCCTGCCAACCACAACGATCTTCCAATAGAGTAAAAGGAAGTGGAAAACCTGAGGAATCGTGGCTATCTTCTTCCTAAAGCCTGTCTGAAAAGGGGTTACGATGGCCTTAGCAGCAGTCCATTCTTCAATCTTGCTCAAGACCAATTGGGCAGAAATCTTCTTCGCACAGTTGATCAACCTGATCAGCCTGAAATTGGCTGGATGGAATCTATCCCCCTTCTTATATATCAGGACGACGTCCGCTCCCTTCCAAGAGTCAGGTACTGGGGCACCACTGATAATGGCATTAGTTAAGAAAAGGTTATACCAAGACAATTTATCTCTTTCTAGCAGAAGGATATAATCTGGAATGCTGTCTAATCCTGAAGCTCTACCTCTGGTTATTGCATCCAGAGCTGAGGATGTCGGCCAGGTCAAGGAAAGGGCCAGGTACAGCTATAGAGTTGTCTGTTTACACAGTCCCCAGCACAGTGTCCGGCTCATTAAAAGGAGTTACTGAATAAAGATTGGAGAATTGATCAACCCAGGTCTGGGGAGAAATGTTATTTTGCAGAGGTGAAGCAGAGACCTCTCTCCCCTCCACTTTACAAGTGCCCAAAACGTGGTGGAGTTCTTAAGAGAGCAAGCCAATTTGAGTTCCTGCCATCTTTCTTCCTCCCATTCTTTCTTAGCCCGAGCTTGGGCCCTTTTGTACCTCTCTGCACCCAGACTGATTTCTGAGATGTCCTTTGTGAAGGATATCTACGTGAAAGTCTGAATTCCTTATTAAACCAATTGTTTACTCTATAAATTCCGATTGTGGCCGTTAATAGGGACTATAAGGTAGTACAATATTTTCTTGAAGTTGTTGTGGAAGCAGTCATTGGCATGCCACACTCTTAGTACTTGCAAATCGATTTCCCGAAGGTAGTGATAGATTGATCTTCACCTCGCCAGATGACCAAAATATCGTTGATACACACATATAACTGAAATCCCAATTGGCACAGACAAACCATGGGAACAAAAGCAGTGATTGGGATAGGACGGGGCCTGAACACCCTTTTCCCTTGTCCATGTAGGATAGTCCCAAATATCCATTGGTTGCAATAGGAACAAGGGAGTTGTCCCTTCTCTGACGGAGGGGGCCCCATTAGACTTGACCTTTTCCACGTGAGCGATTTTTCAGGGTGTATGGTGAAGTGCCACCGGTCACCTAACATACAAAAGAATACGTATGGCTAACCATATAGAGCTATGACTCTTGATTACCAGGTGCCTTAGAATATGTGCGAGGGACACTGCCTGTTCTTTTCTATATTTTCATATATATATATATTTTGTTATTGTTCTCTCATAAGCTCAGAAGAAGATTAGCACCACCAGATACCTGTATCAGACTGTCCGTTGGACATGGTCCAAACATCCTATACTTATCCATACAAGATTGGGCACTCTGATTCGGATGCACTGACCTCTCTATACCCTTAGACATATGGGGCTGACCGCTTGCAACAGGATACATGCGTAGTACAAGGGACATGGTTAACACACCCATCACTCATTTATACTATGGGCAATCTGTTTTTCGGGTTTGCTGATTTGCCTAATGGGTCTTCCGCCCTTGGGTATACGGCGCTGACCCTTTAAAAACACATGCCAGTACATCGTGGTATTTGCATTTAACTTCGATGGAGGCCCGTCTTTAGTGATTCCATTCCACGTGAAGAAGCGGCTGTGTGTGACAGAGGCACGAAAGCCTTCAGCATTTGGAGCGCGTTCATTCAGATTCATGCTGCTGGCATGGGACTGCATTTCCCAAGTACTCGTGGTCACATGACTGCATGTGGAGCCTTGTCTGTAACTTTAATCGCTGGATACCTGACCTGTGAGCGGGGTTGCTGAGTGTCTGTGCCCTCGCCTGCGGACTTTGCCGTTGCTGCTGTGGTGGCGCTTGCAGTGCGCGGTGAGCAGAGCTCACGGACTACAGCCCCCAGAATTCCTGCCAGTGGCCCCGCCCCCAACTACACTGACTTCTGCGTCCGGAGTCGCTAAAAGAGGACAAGCTCCCTCGGTGGAGCGGGAGCCTTGTCTGTAACTTTAATCGCTGGATACCTGACCTGTGAGCGGGGTTGCTGAGTGTCTGTACCCTCGCCTGCGGACTTCGCCGTTGCTGCTGTGGTGGCGCTTGCAGCGCGCGTTGAGCAGAGCTCACGGACTACAGCCCCCAGAATTCCTGCCAGTGGCCCCGCCCCCAATTACACTGACTTCCGCGTCCGGAGGCGCTAAAAGAGGACAAGCTCCCTCGGTGGAGCGGGAGCCTTGTCTGTAACTTTAATCGCTGGATACCTGACCTGTGAGCGGGGTTGCTGAGTGTCTGTGCCCTTGCCTGCGGACTTCGCCGTTGCTGCTGTGGTGGCGCTTGCAGCGCACGGTGAGCAGAGCTCACGGACTACAGCCCCCAGAATTCCTGCCAGTGGCCCCGCCCCCAACTACACTGACTTCCGCGTCCGGAGGTGCTCAAAGAGGACAAGCTCCCTCCGCGTCGCGGGACGCACGCGGGCGGCGCCGGGCTAAGCCCGGGCAAAGGGCGGGCCCTCAGAGGCCGATTGAGGCTGGGCTGGGACCACTCTCTGTCATCTGCAAGCTTTTTGTTGGCTGTGCTATTGTCTGGGCCGACTGGGGGTGTGGCATTCGCTGTTGGGAATCTTTGGATCTTGTTGTAAGGGGGCTGCTATACGCATATTCCCTGTAGTAATATGTCGAAAGGGACTTCCAAAGCTAGCATAAGGGCAGCAGGCATGGGGACCTTGGATAGCTATTTAAAACAGGCTGAACTAGCCGTAGTTAAGGAGGTTGCGCAAGTTGAACGAAGACTGTGCTTAGATCCCCTTAGGCAGACAATCACCCTGATACCCAGGGAGGATCCCAATGCTAGTGTAACTCTTTTGGATGGTGTGCTCCCCCGTGTGATTACCAATGATTCATGTATTGATGATAGCCTTACGATTTTACCCACTTCTTTACCTTTAGATGGTCCTGCCCTTTCACCTGTGGCAGTACATACTAGACAGCTGAGGGCTAGACCCGACTTGACGACTTGTGGGGGTAAAATTGTTCCGGAGAAAAGAAAGGCTAAGAATAACCATCGGGGTAGTCGCAAACAGGCAAAATTAGCAAGACCTAGCAATTTCGCAGCTGGGTTGGTCCAAGCGAAAGCTAGTATCCCCCATCCTGTTAGAGAGGATATGGGGGAGGGAGTAAATGACCATATTAACACAGACATTGACAATACTAGTGAGAAAACTATGTCAAACTTTATTACGATTCTAGATGAGCGTCTTAGATTGCTTACTTTGCCCTTAATGGCTACGCTGAAGAGGATAGAGGATCGTATTAATACAATTGAATCGCATCTCAATTTTAAAGCCCCAAAGACGGGGTTAAGCACCCTGGCAGCTGATCCGCTAAGTGCCGTTACAGCTTCTGCTAATAACCTATTGGACTCCATAATAACCCCACTCCAACAACCTCCACCTCCGAATGCTAATCAGGGGATTGGACAAAGTACTCAACCCTCAGCGCCACAAACCCTAGGAACAATCCAGCAAGGGGAAATGGGTACACAGAATAGAGTGGGGAGGTCTGATTCTTCTTTATCACGATTTCATAAGAGAGAGGTGTTACAGTTACCAGCAGAGGCTTGCCCCCATACAATAATTTTAGCCAACATTCCAAAATTAGAAAGTGGAAAAAAGGAACATTGGACTTCTCTTAAAAACAAGGCTCTCCACTATCTGTCTAATAAAAGTGTACTGGGACAACACCTTGATAGTCATTTTATGATGATCAGAAGGGTTCCGTGGGTGGGTAAAATAGACAAAAGTTTAGAGGGTGATTGCATCGTCATAAGCTTTAGATCGCCTAGGCTGGTCGACGATATATTGAGGCAGGCTGGCTCATTGAGAATCCAGGAGTACGTTAATGTTCTCCCTTTGGGTTTTTTTTACCCCCCATTTCACCCTAGGTCAGTTTCTAATGTCCGTCCCATGAATAGTGGTTTTTGGATTATGCTGTCCCAGGCTCCAACAGATATGATGTTTTTTCCAACCTAGATGAAAATGAGTGACTAGGGACATATGAAGAAATTATTATCCCAGACACCCAAGTTGCTGCTCCTGATACAGTAACACTCGCTAATAATCACATCAATATTGCTGGGGTCAGGCATGGGCCGCCGGGCCCAATACCATTATTAACAAAATTGGTAACCTGGAATATAGCTGGCCTGAAAAATAAAGTAGATGACCCAGCATGGAGAGAATTCATTGGGTTTGGAGACATCATAGGTCTCCAAGAAACCTGGGACACAGAGAATACCCTGACTATTGATGGGTATACAAGCTTTTTTGTGCCCGCTGTACCATCCAACATGGGGAGGGCAAAGGGTGGGCTGGCAACTTTAATCTCCGCTAGTATTTCTGGTACACAGGCCCAATTAGACACGGGATCTCAGAACTGTTTGGCAGTACGAATCTCCCAGAGAGGGGGAAATGACATTTTAATTGTTAATTATTATAACTCATTTGATAGAGTTACCACAACCGAACACCTGGCCGCATTAACCCGTTTCCTGGTCGAATACAAGGAGGCCAATAGACATCATTGTTTTATAATAATCATGGGTGACTTCAATATTCATGGCTGTATTGATAAATGCTTGTCCATAGACCCTTTAGGCCCGGTAGAGCAGGGAGAGGCTCATTTTGAGCTCTCAGCACAGGGAGATTTTCTTTAGTTGACTTTGGCAGACCATGGTCTGATACTCCCTCCTATGAAGGATGAGGAAGTTCCCACCTTCAAAGGGAATGGCAAACATTCAGTCATTGATTATATTTTTGTTAGTACTACACTCTGAGAAATGATCCATGGTTATACGGCAATTTGGACGCACTATAGTGACCATAACCCTGTGGTTCTTAGCATATCGGATCTCTTTATAAAGCCCGCTACAGTCCAGGATAGAACTGATAAATCTGATATTCGTCCCACAGACCAGGGTCGCAGGATTAGATGGAATAAAGTAATTCCAGGCGACTTTCATACGAATCTTAAAAGTAACGTCGGTCCTGAGATGATTACGTGTCTGGACATGGAAGCTGGGAATGAGGAGGTTTTAAGGGCGTATTCTGCAATTTGTTCCCAGATCTCAGCTGACCTTAGATGTTCAGTCAAGGCTAAGGATCATACTGAGTTAGGATGGTTTGATAAGAACTGTTCATTAGCGAATAGAAAGCTTAAGGCCGCTCTGAACAATAAACCAGTGAACAGGGCCACTGTGGCCTTGCTAAGAAAAGAATATAAAAAAGCCTTGGAAACTAGAAAGAAGAAGATCCGGGAGGATGCGTGGGAAGAATTATCCTCCGTGGACGTCCTCAGAAATAGCGCTAAATTTTGGTCTGTGGTCAATAAACCTTTCTTTTGTGACCCCTGTAATGACCAATTAGATTGTGGTACCGGGGAAGATTTGTGGTGTTCACATTTTAAGTCAGTCTATGAAGGGGTTAACAACAGGGAACTGTTCTTGCCTCTTCTCTCTGTAAATTCATATACTTTAACGGTTACTGAAGTTGAGGTGGCTGAGGCAATCGGTAAGATGACGAGCAATAAAGCTCCGGGCCCCGATGGTGTCCCAGCAGACCTTTTTAAATCAGATCCTGAGACCTGGTCCATAGTTTTAATGAATGTTTTTAACAGGATATGTGTTGCAGGTATCCCGGACACTTGGTCCGAATCTGTAATCATACCTATTTTTAAGAAGGGGTGTAGGGGGGATCCTAGCTGTTACCGCCCCATCTCCCTTATAGACTCAGCAGTAAAAGTTTTGGGGCGAGTAATTTTGGGTAAACTAACAGCTTGGCTAGAGAATACTGACACCCTCTCATGCTTACAGTATGGGTTCAGAAAAACCTACTTTTGTTAATAGGTAAATACACTTCTGCCAAAAAAGGGACGCTTTATTTAGCTTTTATGGACCTGTCCTCGGCGTTCGATCGAGTGAATCGGTCGAAACTGGGAACTGCTCCTCAAGTATGGCATCGATGAAAATATAGTGTATATCCTAGCCGATCTCCATAGGGATCTTAGCACAACCGTCAGATTTGACCGGCTCGGTAACTGCACGGGCAAGATCGGAATCGTAAATGGTGTTAGGCAGGGCTGTATTTTAGCCCCCCTGCTTTTTATGCTTTATATTAATGATTTGGGCGTTGTTTTAACCAGGGCGTGCAAGGACATCCCTAGGGCGGGCAAGTATTCCATCCCGGCATTATTATATGCAGATGATGCTGCCTTGTTAGCACGCACAGCAGTGGGGTTGCAATGCCTTTTAGATTCTTTTGGTAATTTTATGAAAGCACTAGATTTAAGCGTGAATTTCTCCAAATCGCACGTCATGATTGTGGGCAGTAAACCTAAAAGAGTTAAGACTATGCATTGTGAAGGGCATGTCCTATCTCGGGTCACCAGATTCCCTTACCTGGTGGTTATTTTTGATGATAAGTCTACCTGGGCCCCACAATTAGCAGCTAAACGTAATGCCTTTCCTAGGTCTACTTTAGCTGTTTTGGATTTTGCACGTAAACTGGGGGTGAAGCCCATGCAGGCCATGTTGAACATTTATGCCGCTAAATGCATCTCCATAGCAACGTATGGTGCTGATTTATGGGGAATTAAAAACGTTAAGGAGCTACAGGTGGTTGAGGATAAGTTTTTAAAATCTATTTTATTTCTTCCTCAGTCAACCCCCGGTTATATTGTTCATCAGGAATGCGGGATGGACTATTTAGTGGACCGCATAGCCTTAGCCCCATTATTAAAATGGATATCAATTTGGTTGAACCCCGAACTGGAGCTGAATCGTGAGATTTTTAAGGATTGTACATCGCTTGAGCATGGTAAAGCTATTCCCTGGTTGAATTATGTTAAGAACTTAACCAGAGAAATTGGCCGCCCAGAACTATTTGATCATCCAAACAAATTAACTAAGGGGGATGCGCAATGGGTGAAGGATAACTATAAGCAGCGGGTAATTTCAGAAAGGGAAGAAAAAGAGCTGCTCAAACCCACAGTAAGGGCGCATCAGCTATTAACCACCTCTAACAGCATTGAACCATACTTGGTTATTGTCAATAACATGAATCGCTGCTTTTTATTGACCAGGTTCAGATTAAATAAATTTCATTTGCTGTTTACTGATTCCCCGGGGTGGTTGAAGGAGAGGGATTTGGAGATTTGTCCTTGTGACGGTTTCTCCATTAAAGATACTGTGCATTTTATCTTTTTCTGTAAATATTTGGCCCCTATTCGCAAAAAGTTCATCATCCCCCTTATTAACAAGCATTTGCAATGCAATAGGTCTCGCAATTGCGAGATTTTGAGCTATTGGATTTTTAAATGACAATGCCTTTTATTTATGTGATTAAAAAACGTGCAATAATAGAAGGCATTGTCATTTACAATACTAATAGGTCAAAGTTTCGAAAATGCGAGACCTATTGCATTGCAAATGCTTGTTATCAAGTGCTCCCCCCTTCTCCGTATCACCAGGCAGCGCCTTCCGTCTGCGGTACAGATCTGCCAGTTGAGCCTGCCCTTGGCACAGACCCACTCACCACAGACCTCAGGGTGGTTAGGGAAGGATAGCTTTTAACCACCCTGGCTCGTGCCCTGTAGTTTTATTCTAAAAATGTTCTGCTTGTAGATTATAAATAGGCGCCCTCTGGAGAGATGCCCTGGGGCGCCGAGACGGACTGGTCTCTCCTGCCAGCAGCTGGCAGATGGTCCTTGCGAGGCTGCAGTCTGTGAAAGGCCGGCAGGGGGCGGCCTCCGTGTGGCTGACTCCTCCGAAGCCCGACTGGCATTTCACACCCGTGTGGCATGAGGCTGACCCTTAACCAGCCAGAACGACCTGTAAGAAACTGACTGGGGTGGTGCTAACCAAATCCTCCAATTTCGACTGATTCAATATTTCTTCCGAAATCCGCAGTTATTTCTGTTATCGCAGCTCTAAGAGGGCCCCGCTGCCTGACATGAGACTGACTCTGCCCCAGCCCGACTAGCTTCAAGCCTGACAGGTGACACTGTCAGCCTCACTGTGCAGGGAAAAGTTTGTTGTAGGCGGTGTGTAGAACTACCAGACCACTCAATGACGCCTCGAAACAGTCCTATATCTTTATTTTACAAGTCGGTGTCACGTTCGTTCATCAAATTGGTTTAATTAAACGGAACCAGAAGTACAGTTGCCAGAATTGACTGATGTATCATAAAGAAGCCTGTACTGAAAACCGAGTATCCCAGTGACCTGGCCCACTCTGCTAATCCTGTACCTTGGTAGTGAGCAGGGCTGGGTGTGGCGTGAAGAGGACAGCATAGCTGCCAAGGTTTCAGATTGGTATGTGTGACATTTCTATAACTTTAGAGTAATTATGAGTGACATTTCACCGACAATGAGTGACACTTTCTCACAAGAAAAATCAAGCAGATAAGATGAGGGAAACAAATATCTGAAATTACATCCATTTGAGCAACGTGACTGCGTCAGCAAAAATATTTTCATAGCATGTCAGTGCAATAGTAGATCTTGACTTACACACTCTTCCTGCAGGGGCAACGTAGGTCTGAGACTGGCCATAGCACAGTAAGTAACTATTTGTTATAATCTGACACACCGTACAACCAGCACCAGCTGCCTGATAGCGCTCTGCCAAAAAGGAATTTGCTAATTAACACACACACACGCACCCTGCTCGACTCACTTTCATTAACTACGTAATGTATTCTAGGAGCTGTATGTAGTAATGACCGGTCCGGATTGGCTGGTCCAACTGAACAAAGCGACAGTGCTGTTTATTAAAAGAAAAGTCCAGGGCAGGCACATGTGTGAGAGAGAGGGCGGAGAAGGCAGCCCGGCAAAGTGCAACTGCAGCATAAGGGAGTCTGGAGGGCTCACAGGCGCTTTCCAAATTAATGTAATTTGAGCAACCTGCTGAACTCAAGAACCATAGAGTTTGCTGGGAACTGTATACTACAGTGTTTGGACCATTCGTTCCGGGCTTCGCTCCCCGCCCCCACAGCAACTTTACTTGATTGATGATCCTGTTCCAACTGGAAAAAAATAAATTTTTACAGAAACAGAACCCTTCAGAGAGAGCAGTGCAACAACAGTTTCTGTTAAAAACACCTAGCAAAACATAGGGACAGAGAAGACATTCACAAGCGGCCTCGAAGATAATTAACACTTGTTTCGGAAAAAAGTCAGTAATCACACAGCGTTTCAGTTGAAAAATTAGGAACACGCACTGTAAGCAGCACTTACTTCTTTTCAGCGGTAACACGCCTTCTGGTAGCTGGTGCCCACAACTCGGACTCTCCCGTGCGGCCCCGCCCATGACAACACAGCTTCAGTGCATGCTTTAAACCTAAGGGCTGCGGTGTGCTATGTACAGGCTGAGGCTGCAGCTGAGGAACCAATCCAGCGACCAAGTTCACTCAGCTGCCAGTGTGCGTTTGACTCTGTGATTAATAAATTTCCCACAACGGTGCGCCAAAGCTTTTCTTGGGAACTGTGCTGACTGCGCCTCGGGCGGCAGGAAAGAGGACCCGATTCGACCTGCCTTAAATAAAGTTGTATGCGAACTCCCGAGCGGCGTTCAGTGCGCCGTGCCCGCGTGTAACTTGTTACTTTGTAACAACAGCTGAGCCAGGCGCCAAGTCTGCCAGAGCACTCCTCGGCTGTGCGCACAGTTACCGCGCGCCGCCACACTAGTTGAAGGTGAATTCCATAGGCAGCCTGTGTTTGGTGGTGGGAGGGAGGGCAGCCTACGGGGAGATGGCGCTTTAAAGTTGAAAGCACGGCGCTTAGGAAATGGGCGCCACGTGTGAAGTTAATTAAAACAAGCCCGGCGGAGCGTGGCGCGCGCTTGGGGGCGGGGGAGCGAACCCTTTGAAGTGCTCCCAAAAAGCGGAGTGCATGGCGGCACCAAGCGCGTGATTGTGCGCGTGCTAGCAATGCAATCCGCTTTTTGGGAGCACTTTTAAAAGCCCCTATAGTCTCGCTAAGCGATCGCAAGGCGAGACCTAAAAACAAAGGATTTAGGCAAGTCAAACCTGCTCTATTGTATCTCCAGTTGCTGGGCTCTACCTGGGAGATATTTAACTTAGCCAATTTTCTGGCAGTTTCAATGAGATTAAGGAAGAAAATCATGTGGTTATAGTATAAAAAATGATTAATTCATGAATTTGTCTTAAGTGCTATGTATATTGTTTTAACATTTGCTTATTTTAACTGTTATTTATAAATGTATGGTCCATGGTGTTTTTATACTTTTATGGTTTTTGCTATGAACCGAATAAAGTAATTTTGACTGACTGACTGACTGCATCAGCGTGATTCGATCATACAACCTGAGTGAGTAGCCACACACCAAATTCGGCTTTAGCTAGCCCCGGATCCTCTATTCAAGCAACAGCAATTACTCTGGACACCGTCATCCATCTGCTGTGGTGTTACGGATTGCTGGCTCCCCGTATATAGGTATGGGTCTCTGGCCCTACGTTTGTTATATCTGTAATTTTTTCTGCACCGAGGCAGCGTGTTCCTTGTATAGAGGAATGGGTCCCTGAACCTACCTTTTTGTTTAACTTGAATCTTTTGTGCATTGAGCGCGTCTTTTCTTTTTTTTTCTTGTTATGAAAACATAAAGAATGCTGCATTTGTGTTAAAGATATGGAAGTTTCAAAGCACACCCTCACATGTCGTAGGAAAGTTCTCAGTGCACATGTGGCAGGTGCTGTGTCTTGAAAACAAAGCACCCTGCACCCATGCGGAGGTCAACTATTTTAAGCCCATGTCCTCCATTGCATCGCAGCTTTGTTATTGCAGTGCACATCAAACACGTCTGCAGTTTTCAACTTGAAGAATGCTGCATTTATGTTTAAACTAGGCAGTGTTATCATGTGCCTTACCGCTGCATATTTTCATGGGGCAGGTGCTTCTGAAATCTAAGCACGCTGTACTTGTGTGTTAGGCCAACTAGCTCTAAGAGTCTTTTTTTCCCCCATAACAACACATGTTTGCTATGGAAGTTACTGCACTAGGTTCTGCCTTTGTTCACCCTGTGCTGCCGCGACACACGCCTGTTATGAGGCACAAGCCATAAAAAGCATTAATACACAAACTTCAAGGCAGACACATGACTGCCTCCACGGTCTTGGCGTGTCTCCCCCTAGTGTTAAACACCATTATGCTGTCAGTTTGTCTCGATAAACCTTAGTGACATCTGAATACATGCTTGGGGAACCTATTAGGGACTTCACAGCCATACGAAAATACCTCAGTCACTATTGCAGACACCGCCTATGAGTATTTGGATGGTTTTTAATATACTGTGCCCACTTTATCTTTACACTTGTTCTGAAATGCATAGAACTGTTACAGCCTTCCAGAAGACTTATTTTCTTACAATGCTCCCCTTCCTATAATTCTTTATTAGGGCGAAGAGTCACCCTGAGCCGCATGCCACGGTGAGTTGAGGTTCTTAAATCACGGAAATCAATTCATGTATGAAATTTTATAACTTATTTTAATGAGGGTTGACTTCTTTTTATCATTTTTTTATATATATTGTAAATGTGTTTTAAACTGTACTTTTATGGTTATCCTCAGCATAATAACCGAATAAAGTTATTTTTGATTTGATTTGATTTGAGTTTAGTTGAGGTACATTTCTGAGCATTAACCAAGGAGAAATTAATTGCGTGATAGCTTGGAGAGATGAACTGACCCGTCAGAGATCCCACGGCAGCTCTGTGGAGACTCAAATTCACAAGCTACTTCTTGCAAGGAGTTATGGGAACGAAATCATGTACCCTCTGACCTTTTGCAGGCGACATAGTTAATTTTAAATCCCTCCTTGCACAAAAAATTTCAGAATGTCTAAGAATCCAATCTTTTGAGGTCCGGAGCGTGGGGTCTGTCTTCTATATCTATGCGTTTTAATACTAAATAATGAAAGCGCCTAGATTTTTGCACCATATAAGTCAAGGTAGTTTACGAGAACGCTGCGTGCCCCTTGCATCTGTTCCCTGCGGCGCGTGCATCATACCAGGAATCCGACCCAGAGCTGGAGGCTCCTGCCGGATTCCTGTGCTTTGGTAGCCTGGTTCATCGAATTGTTGCCTTCTGAAACATTTAACCCCGGTTTGTCCAAAATGCCCTCAGTATTGATACAGTGCCAATTTATTCCTTTACATTTACTTTCCAGTTTGCCCATTAACATTTTCTTTTTGGGAGGAGGTATGTTTTTGATAATTCAAATGTAACTCTTGTAGAGGCGCACATTTCCACAGAGGATATCGCATTCACAGTGTATCCTTCCTGCTACATGGGAGATGGGTGTGGGTCGGAGCTTTTTTCAAAATCATTCAATTTCCTTTTGTATATTTAGAAAGCTTTTTTTCCTATCCTTGTGCTTGCGAACATGAATTGTATTAAAAATACAAGCCTTGACTGAGCCAATAGACTCTTTGATAGATATTGTATGCTGTGTTTTTCTCTGCCAGGCGCACAACATATAGACTGTTCACAGACTTTCTGTAGTATGCTTCGTTCTGGGCAGATCTAGTCTAAGCCCCACTCTACTTTTATCCTTGTGTTAGTGCAGCCCGATGTAAACAGTAATTGTAATGTATTTGCATTTATATAACGCTTACTACCCCTGACGAACATTGAAGCGCTTTTTCGTCGAGTCGCACGCTACTCCAGGATCCAACAATGGTTAGTGATGAATTAGTATAGGGAAATATAAAATTATTTTGAGAGCTGGACATGTTGGTCTGTTAGTTGGGTTGAAAAAGATAGTGGAGGGATAGAAGAGGGAAGGGTTTGCATTTATATAACGCTTGCTACCCCTGATGAAGTGTTGAAGCGCTTTTCGGCGAGTTGCATGCTACTCCAGAACCCAAAAAGATGAATAGGTAGATCAATTATGGTGGTAGGTTGTTTTATTATATATACACACAACTGTACAAAAATTATTAAAATTCCGTTGTAAAGTTGTATCCAAGAGGCAAGTAAAGTCTCTGATAATAATGTATACAATACTGATAAGTTTTAAGTTGGCTTGCCAGCAAGACTGATGCCCCGTAATGTTGATGCAAAGTCACTTGTGCTGGAGTATCTTAGACTCTTGTTGAATTGTACCATCCACCTTGTAGGTACTGCTATTTGTATCCGGTCCACGTTGTAGGCAGACACAAACGCCTAAATTGTGCACTATTTATATTAAGCATAATGTAGGTGAGCAGATGACAGTAACCACTATACAAGCTGTATTAGGTGCTTAGAAGTAGAGTGACATAGAGGGCAATAAACACTCCACTAACACTGTCATTCGCTTAGTACAGACGAACGCCAAAGGCCCTCGTACATAATGAAGCATCGGGGTGCACCCTCTTTCTGCGTCCCATGGGCATTTTGACTTTTGTTCTACAGAAGAGGCTGCAGACACTTCCATAGCCCTTTATATAGTGTGGATCACGTAGGAGAGATTCTAAGCGGACAAGCTTTCCTTTGTATTGGGCATGGCCACATTCAAATGTGGGAAAACCTTTTGTCTTGCGACTGCACTGTAATATTATTTATTTTTTTGGAAATCTTTTTTATTATTAACAGTGCTCATAAGACCATACAATTCAATACCATGTACAAATAGCCCATTGGGGAACAGTTCAGGGATCATCTGGGGATTACACATCCGAGAAATACAAGTGTCTTTCATGAATACAAATTTACTACTCCTCCAAGGACTGCACTGTATTATTGACACGGGCGAAAAGGCAAACAAGCAGTCAGGAGGCGCACTGATTGTATACCCCCCACCTGACAGGATGGTGACAGACCCCAACCACCTGCAGGGGAAACGTGCCACCTCATTTAATAGCTGCCAGACACTTTACTATGTAAGCAGACTGGTGGTTTACAACTGCGCCTACGTTGGGGCACCACATGTTTTTTCCAGCATAATCTCGTGTACTCCCCCCTGTGTGGGATGATAGCACCCACTGAAAACTGCACCTTTGTGTAGTCTGGGAAAGTGCACCTTCCATGTAATTCTGAACTGGGCCTTTAAATACGTTACTATTTTGTGTGCCTATTTAATTCAGGTATACAAAGAATGTGGTACTACTTGTATACCAGGGTAGGACAAGGAAGATTGAATTTCTAAGGTGGCGGAAATGTTTTTATCAAAGTGCTATATGCCCTAAACACCCTCCCGTACCCTGAACATAATGAGATTGCGTAGATTACACCTCTGCGTGCCTAATGCTGCCATTTGCATTTCAAGACCAGTGATTAATGAGGCTTTATCAAGTTCAAAGCCTTTAGGCGTTCCCAACCTGTCTGATACTTGCATATGGAAAAGATGGGTCATTTGGAACCTAAAGATAGATGAACATATTCATAGGTTACGATTTATGTCTGCATCTAAAATAAAACTAAATTAGGAGAGGTGATAAGTGAGAAGTTAAAAGGCAGCCGCTAATTGAGCTGCATTTGAACATAGGCCTTCCTATATTATGAGATCTATTCCTGCTTCAGTCTTTAATTGCAATGAATACTTTAATACCCAGGCATGAAGTCATCGTCGAGCTGTTTAAATAATCCACCTGTCTCCCCACATCTTCCCCACTGCATCCTTAATCAGCCTAGCCAGTGTGCCCTGGGCCCCAAGGCAAGAAAGGAAATGTGACCCCTGCCCTCTGTTTGGACTGTGGAAAACAGCAATAATCATTGTTCTGTGGGCCCCTCAGCCCTCTGAACTGTGACAAACAGCAGTTATCAGGGTTCAGTGGGCCTTAGCTTCTATTCTAGCCCCTCTGGAGAACTCAAACAGCCAAGTACTGATCTGGCCATGTCTGCAGGCATGCAGCCGCCTCTTTCACTGAAGGGATTTAAGTCGCATGAAAGCAGCATGCGGGAAACAACCATTTTCTGAGGCAAAGTCAACCAACACCTCGTCTGTTCCAACCTGAATCCATTTAAAACCAGGGACCAAAAAAACGGTTCATTGTCATCCCTTGCTTATCAGAAGGGTAAAACAGATTAATCTAACATTACAGTGTACCACATAAAAAATTGTGATTCTGTGTACAAATTAAAACTAGCATGGATATAGAAAGGGGAGCCTTTGGCCAAAATAGCCATTTTCCCTATCCATACTTTTAACACATCTTATACAAAAAATGCTAATTACATTGTCATCCGGAAATAGTCATTAGCGCCTACTCATAAGGAAATGCCACTTAGAATTGTCTTTCACTTCAAGCTTTCAAAAGTAAATTGTTATAAAAGCAGTATTTTTTGACATTGTGTACTCTTACCAAAATTCAGAGCATCAATTTTATATGACACACCATAGAAAAAAGGAGTTGTTTATATATACTAAACCTCCAGAAATGCTTGATTAACCAGTTATAAAGTCACGTCTGGCTTAGTTAGTTTATAGTTTTCTTTTTTTTTCATAGAAATTATTTCACATTGTTACTGGATCTGCATAACAAAACACTTGTAAGGTCCCAAAGGCGAGACCTATTGGCTATGCCAATGCTTGTTATTGATTGAGTACATTAAGCAGCAGAACTTTTGATTAAGTCCTGAAGAAAGCAGCAAACACCTCTTTGGAGGGTTAATGGCCTGAAACATGTTGACCTCTTATTGACTCTGACAGTGCATATATATTTCTCCCACGGTGCCCTGTTTTTAATCCTGGCCCAGGGGCGTACAAATAATGGAAACCACATACCCTTTAGCAAGTTTTAACTTTCACTCTGCTGCCCCCACTACCCTGAGTTCATTATTGTGGTATTTAGTATACCTTTCTCTATAACAAAACATGCCTGAACTCCTCCCTCTCAGTGAGGGGGTTGTATCACGGTGCGAGGAGATTCCCATAAAAGGAAGCATGCCAACTATGGTGGATGAGGGAAATTGTCCTTTTAAAGGGATATTTCATCTTAGCTAGGTCTTCATTTGCAAAAGTAATCCTCAGAGACCCAAGGGTTTCTTGATTGTGGTAGAATACATTTTTACCCCTTCATTGTACGTACAAGCACAGACCATTGCTTGAAATGTTGTGATATATGTAGGGAAAATTCTCTGTGCACTGAGAAAATGTGTTAAAATAACAAAGTTGATAATCGCAGTTAATACCTTCTCAAACCTGGATTTATCTAGACGAGAAGTCTGTTAATTCTAGCAGATTTTTGATACCACAAGGTATAAGAAATTAGGGGATCTTTATCAGTAAATTCTCCGAAATTATTGAACATAAACTTTTGCAAGTATTATTTCTAGAGATAAAGGAAGTTCTATATTGGTCTTTTATAAATTAACACCAGTGCGTATGACTACAATAACCACCTCTCTCAAATTAATACTGTGCTTGTTTTAGTGCGAAAGCTAAATGATGTAGGAGAAACCAGGAACTGCACGTCAGTATTTATCTTAGGAAGCTTCAAGTTAGAGAGTGAAAACGCTTTTTAGAATGCCCTAAAAATTGTGATAAAGATATTTCAATATGTTTGACAAAAAGAATAGGTACATTTCATGACAATATTGAAATGGGAAATAACAGGAACAAATATTTACTCGACATTACAAAAATATTAGAGACTAAATTTAAGCATTATAGGAAATGCTGAGGTTCATGTGCTAATAATCCATTTGGTAAAAAGTGGTTGCTTGTAAAGTCAGCTCACTACTGTGTCTGTGATTGCTTTTAAATAAAGGCATTTTTTAATGCACCCCATTTTACTTTCAGATTCACAAATGTCCCCTTGGGTTACTACTTCCTGTTACTGTTTTTCAGCCCACATATGGTTTCAAAGCTTAATACATACCTTAAGGATGTATTAAATATTCAGAAGGGAAACTATCAACATTCCCCTTCCAAATTCTGAATTGTTAAATGGGCTTAGTAGATTTCAAAAAGGGGTGTAGCATTTGCAAACTCTGTGAATTACCAAACCAGTGAATTTTTTTAACAATAAAACCCTTGGTACATGAGGCCATTTTTCTCAATTCCCTCCAAATTAAGTTTGCTAATAATGTTAGTTGAATGATCACGGGTGCACGTACCTATTTAGTGTTAGTGTTGCTTCAGAACAAATAAAAACCATCACACCTAACTCTTACACAATACTTAAAGACAGAATTTCTGACATCCAGCTTTAATGTTTTGTTAAATATATTTGCAAATGTTGCCACTTAAACAGGAAAGAAGCTAAAGCAGTCTCTGGGCATAAAATAGGATGTAATCATAATCTTTAGATACATTTTCTGAGTTTCAGGAACAATGTGTGTCTTCTGTGTTTACTCTAAACCACTATAATAAGCAAATTCAATCCTTTTAGATTTGATCTGTTTGTACTGGTTTCTATTGCAGACAATAATCTAGATTTAGACCAAGGATCAATTCCACCCATGGCTTTTAAATTCTATTTATCAATGATCTCTATTAGTGTTATCACAACTAAAACTGTAATAGAACTGATCTGAGAGATGGACCTTCAAGTATTATGCTCAGTCAATTTATTGAACAAACTATGGAGTTCAAATCTGAATAGATTAGATCCACAAGCATTGCCTGACCACTTTATTTTACATCAATAGATTACTTATCAGCACATTTTCTCTAAGTACAACTCACTCATCTTCTATTTCCACGGAGCTCGTGCTGGGTCTGTTTGAACTCTTTTAAAATATGACATTTAAATGTCCAAAAGTTCAGGAATTCTAGTTTCAAGCCTGGTCAAACATTAATGAATTCTACACCAAAAGATGCCCTTCTGTTCCTACATTTTATTGTGCACCATGAATCAGAAATGTCATGTTTTTGATTTCGGAGGTAAAATTCTAAACATATTTATTGTTGTCGCCATCCGAAAAATTATCGCTAATTAGGACGATAACCTCAAGTGGTCCTGTGATGCTTGCTGGAATGGGAAGTGTTTGATTAGAAGGTGGATTGAATTAAAGTTTAGGTGACAATTTTACAAAAGTGTATGGATTTTGTATATATTTAAAATTGTTGATCTCCAAAAAGGCCTAAATCAATAAATTGAATTGAAATTCAAGTTTATCATCTGAATCCTATTGTTGGAAAAGATGTGATTTTGAACCCCATGAGGCGGTTCTTTTCCAAAAAGCATTCAGGTTGTAATCATGAGTCACATAATGCTGAGGAGTTTAAAATATTCAAATTGAATTCAAATTACACATGAAATGTTCATTGTTCCATATATTTCTCTTAGTATTTGTGTGCGGACTTTATTGCTTAAGGAAAATAATTAGTATTTGTTTTTCTATATGTAGGAAGCATTACATTAATGAAATCACTGTATCCCACCTTCTTTCCTTTCCTGTTCTTTATGAACATTTCTATTGTTGAACTTTAAAGGTTGCCCGAAATTAAGAATTGTGCTCTACATAACTTTGCTGTGTTACAGTATGTTGATTTTTATGTACAACTTTTGTCTCTTATGTCAATAGCAACTGATGTTTTGTTTTGCTTTAATAATCAGCTTATGTTTATTAGGTTTTATTATTCAATAAAATGTTTCAAACACAACAAATGGTAGTTGATCTGTATTTACAACTACAGCATTGTTATTGTATGGGCACTTTCAAAGGGGCCAAAAATATGGTCTGCGTTTTGACGGAGGACCACATTGGCATCAGCAGGGAGAGGTAAGGGCAGGTGATTGGGGGTATATGTAAGGTTGGAGTAGGGGGAACAACGCATGTACATTGTGTGGCCTGCTGAAGATGACTGTGATCCAATGTTCTTTTTGCGTTTACAAGGGCCCCCAACCGAGGGGCGCTTCCTCTTAGCGCCTCCTGGACACAACCCATTGCCAGGGGTCATGTCAGGGACTGACCTAAAAATTGGCGACTAGGCACCGACCCGACCCGTGTGACAAAAACTGGTGTACGGAGGACGATACCGCCAGCCTGGTCTTGAGGCATATCTTGAGGTATGTCCACCAAACCTACTTGAGTGGACTGAGGCTGAGTATGGGAACCGGCATATGGTGCAACAGAAGAAACCACTAGGGAAGGGTGGGAAGGTGAACGAGATAATCGTCTAATAGCTAATCCAATCTCCTTGTTCAGAACCCCAGCAGCGTGCTGCAAAAAAGCGTCCTATGTATGACTTTTATGTTTTTTTCTTTTATAAAACCAAATAAAGTTTGTTGAATTCCCTAGTGTTTAGAAGAAACATAGATTAGACAGTACTGGACCTTAAAGTAAGCCTTTTCTGCCTGCTATTGCTGCATTTGGTGAGCAAAGTTTACACAGAAAATAACTTTATTGGTATGAAATAAAATCTTAGGCATAACTATCTCCGTATGCCTTTAGTCTCTTATCTGTAAACATTTTAAGTGCTTGGAAACGGGCTCTGTTAAAGTAGCGAGTGCTTTAAAAAATCCTTGTGAAACCCCCAACAAGGTGTTTAGTTCACTGAGTTGGGCAGCCACAAACCTCACTCATTTATTCCTGGCTTGACCTCTTTGCCAAAATATTGTGGTTGAGAACTCTCTATTAAAGGTCTGGGCAGCTTGCACTCAGTGGCATTTCCTTGATAAGAACAGTCCCGGTCTCACCATCACAGACAGTGACATCCACGTTGTGTAACAAACAAGATGGAAACTAAAAAACAGATTTGTTTTTCTTAATTCTCAGCCTACCCTTGTGACAAATTGTGTTCTCAAGGTCTGACTCTTTGTTTTTAACAGTTAAAGGTATAACTTAAATCAAACTAAACATTTCAGCTAAGTTTGTGATAGAAAAACAGGACTGTAACCTTGGGTAGTCTTAGATGCATACTTCGTATCATCCCACTTGTACCATGCAGCAAGCCGCAGCTAAACCGCCACCCAACTTATTGGCCATCTTACACGAGGTCTTTGAACACTGCACAAACATGCATGTACACGCTGCGGCTGCCAGCTGCATCCTGCTTATGTTGTAGGTTTTCCCTGCCATGTTTCGTTAACCAGAAGCTTGGAGAGAAGCCACAATGATTTATTAATTCAGAAATCGAACGTGGAGTTTTGAAACTTCTAATGGATATATGAATCCCTCTCTTTTACTTATACTTTTAAGTTCTTTGACTCTAAGTTCCCTGACTGATTGTAACAAAATGTAAATTTTAGCTAGGACAAGTGGATACTGCCCTTATAGAATCCCTTTGGGATCGTAAAGAAGTGCCGCACTCAGCGCGACTTCCTGCAAATTCGTTTTTCTACTGCCCTGCACTGAAAAACTTGGAAAGATTGCATCAAAGATAGCATTATGAACTTTGGCACTGTATCTTATATAGCGATCCTAATTTAATTAATTTTTTTAATTAGGTTACCTTGCCCGTGGACAAAACATTGATGCACAGTTTTCATCTCATCCCGGCTGGGAAGTGAGTCTTGACATGCTTTCTACATTTGACTAGCCTCCAGATTTAAATAACATTAGGCTAACAAGGGCTTTTATTCCCATTCAGGGGCCTTTTTAGTTCTCGCTTAGGTAGCGCTTGCACTGTCCCTTTGAGACATGGTATATTCAGGATATGGGAGTGAAGCTCCACCCACTTTCTGCCCATCTTTTTAATTGTCTCCTGTTACTGTCATTTGTAAATGGTGGCTTTTCATTGGTCAATAGAATGCACCCAGTATATGGAACGCACTCCCTAGAAACCTCTGATGCCACCGCTCCTACTCCTGCTTCAAAGGAAACCTGAAACTCCTTCTCAACAAGTACCTTACCACACACGCCAACTGAACTAGGCTCCAATAACACTCTCTCCATGACTCGACCGTTAGGGGTAGTTAGTTATTTGACTGTTTCAGCTGTCTAGTATGTCATTTACTTCTATAATTTATGCTGTTCTAATTAGTCTGTACACTGTAAACACACTTTTTTTTTTTCCTGATTCTCTTTATCCCTGTTAATGCTTGCCCGTTAATCTGTAGTATAGCATCCTAAGCAGAACTATGTTATTCTATTTCTCATTTCATGCATTCTATGTAAAGCCACATTATGCTATTTATTTTTATGTAAAGCGCTCTGATACCTTTGCATCTAGCTTACGCTATATAACATTTTTAAATAAATAGGTTTAGTACTCCCTCAGTGCCACCTTTTCTCATGTTGTAAACCCCCACTGGGACTGCCCCCTTACATGTGTTGCTTCGCTGTATGTTTTATGTACAATCTGGAGCACTATTTTCTTAAGACTTTCTCCAACCTGCTGTTACAGGCACGACACGCTCACCAGAAACGAATTGACTTTTCTTTTTTGCAATGCAGCATGCCCTGCTTGGATTTTAATAATGGGGGCCGCTCGACATTCCTTTTGTCGTGCGTGTCTCGTTATTTATATATATATATATTCACTGAAAAAACCATAGGTTTCACACACGTTATAGTTAGGAAATAGCATTTAAAAAACCTTACAAATTCACTGAAAAAACCATAGGTTTCACACATGTTCTAGTTAGCTGGACATTTCACTCGTAAAAAACCAATGAAATTCCCCCGTTATAGTTAGTTCAGCTAACTATAACTCGCGCGCCTGCAATCCACTGCTGATGACGTCACATATTACATCACTCATGACATGGGCAGTGACATCACTCATGACATCACTCATGACATCACTCATGACATCTCAAATGACATCACTGATGACATCACTGATGACGTCATCCATTGAGTATCTGTTTCTTAACAATTTTAATATGTTTAATATATATAGGGAAAGGCCTGTTGAAGAATGAGTGGGTGTACAAGTGTGTAAATGGATGATTTTCTGTGGTGCATAACATGATTCTATAAGTGAGTCATTAAATGTATCTTACTGCAGACTAGTAACTAAACTGTGTAAATGTGTGTATGTGTCTGTATGTTGGTGTATAAGTGGCTGCATGGTTTTGAGAACAGCTATATGAGTGTCTATATGGGTAATTGATTGGTTGTCTGAGTATCTGTATGGGTTTGTGAGTGTTTGTGTGGGTAGGGTGTGTGTCACTATGCATAAATGTGTGAGTGGGTGATTCTATGGGTACATGGTTTTAAGAGTGCATCTGTGATGGACTGTATGGTTGAGTGAGTGTATGTATGGGTGTGTTAGGGATTGAATGTACACCTTAGTAGTACATTTATGACTAACTACATATGTGAAAGGCAGTATATGTGCGTGTAGGAGTATATAGGTGAGTAGATATGAGAGTGTGTGATTGTGAAAGTGACTGTATGGATGAGTGTGTGCTTGTATCAATGATTCTATAAGAGTGTAAGAATGTGATACAATTTTATGAGTAAGTGAACTTGAGTGTGTTTTACTGCATAGGTGAGAAAATGGGAGTGTGATTATTTGCATGACTGAGTAGGTGTAAGAGTAGCTCTATAGATACTTGTTAGTGTGTGAGTGTCTATATAAGTGTTTAAATGTATATGATAGTTTTGTACGGAGTGACTGTAAGTATGAGTGACTGTACAGGTGAGCGAGTGGAGGTATATGAAGACCTAAGAGTTAATAAGTGGGTATGTAGTCATCGGTATTGCACTATATATGGTTTTGAGAATGGAACTGTTAAATTTTTAGTTGGTGTATCAAAGGTTATATTAGGGTGTGAGAAGATGCGGTAATTTTTTACATGGATGATGTCATCAGTGATGTCATTTGAGATGTCATCAGAGATGTCATGAGTGATGTCACTGACCATGTCATGAGTGATGTAATATGTGACGTCATCAGCAGTGGATTGAGTAAAATGTCCAGCTAACTATAACATGTGTGAAACCTATGGTTTTTTCAGTGAATTTGTAAGGTTTTTTAAATGCTATTTCCTAACTATAACGTGTGTGAAACCTATGGTTTTTTCAGTGAATTTGCAAGATTTTTTAAATGCTAATTCCTAACTATAACGTGTGTGAAACCTATGGTTTTTTCAGTGAATTTCAAAGGTTTTTTAAATGCTAATTTTAGAATTTTTTAATATATTTTTTATATATTTCTTTTACAAAAATTTCCCTATGTATACATTTATAAATTATCTTTATCCTTTAATTTGGTGTCGCTCATTTTTTTTTTTACTTTGAATTTGGATAAACAGCATAGTTAATATCTTCTATTAACTTATGTCCACTTTATTTCTTTTTTTTTTCTATAAATTTTTAGGGTGCTCGCACTGAGTGCGGACCTAGTACGTCTGCGTACGTATTTCATGTATGCATGCGTACGTTATCTACGTACGCATACATACGTTTTAGTGCGCGCTCGCAGCGCGCACCTAGTCCGCATGCGTACGTTTTTTGTGTACGCATGCGTACGTTATATACGTACGCATACACACATAAAGATTCTTTTCCAAACCAGCTGTTTTTGAAATGTTTTTCTCCAGAGAATCCAATTTAGTAGCCAATTTGCCTGTCAATATAATAGTTATTCGTTCATGTTGAATTTTATCCACAGCTTCCAGTTTTATGATCTCTTCATTTTCCAATTTCAAAAGTTCTTTATTGAATACAGAGCATTCATGTAGTGTTGGCATTAAGCAGATTACAGTATTTTTTCAGCAATTTTCTTGTATATTTTCTCTGGAACTATTTCTTCTGTTGTAAACAAATTAGTCAGCAATCGACTCTGTAATACTTTTCTGCCATGTTCTGTGAGTAGTCCAATTCTTATATCTTTCAGAATACTTGCATAGTCCTCATCATTGGCTTGCCTCATATTGGTAATGAGTTCCTTATACTCAAAATATTTCCAAATATTTACATTGCCTATACTTCCTAACGACTTTTTCGTGTCTTCGTGTGTAAGTGTATGGAATACCGGTTGTCCTTTAACTGGAGTAAGTTGCAAAAGATCCCCAAAAACTATGACGTGTTTTACTCCAAATAACACGTCATACTCTGTCTTCAGAATTTGCTGCATTCTTAAATGCACAAAGGCAAGCATTAAGTTTAATACCATGCTTACCTCATCAATAATGAGTACTTTCAATTTCTTCAATACTCTTGAAACTTCCAAGCATGCTTCTCCTGCTAGTTTGTGGTACTGTATTTTGTTCTCATGCTCTACTGGTAACATTAGCAAACGATGTAAGGTAACTCCTTTTATGTTATACGCTGCCAACCCAGTTGGAGCAGTAACAACACAAGACAAAATGGAATCCATTTTCTTCTGTAGGTAGCTTCTAATTACTTTAATTAAGAAACTTTTTCCAGTTCCTGCTTGTCCACTTACATATATTCTCATTGGTTCAAAAGATGTGCATGAGCACTCTTTATTTTCATGTAGTAATCCGTGATCAATTTTTTTCCTGACTTCTTCATAAATTTGTTTTTGTTCTTCATTCAGTTGCTGCTCCAAATATGTTAAGTCTACTAAATCTTCCTGAGCTTGATTCATAGCTGTTTCCACTTCATTCATGGCTATTGCTGCTTCATTTTCTACGATTGGTTGTCCTAGAGGATCTTGACTGAATGTCCCAGAACTTTGACTGTCTTGAGAACTGTCTCTAGCTACTTCAGCTGCAATTGTTGCTTCTTGTTCAATTTCTTCATTTAACATTTGAACATAAGTTGTGAAAGTACTGCATTCTATGCTGTCTTTGCTAGCATTGAAGGAATCTTCATAACTCTGAAATTCTCCAAGTAGTTCGTCCTCTGAACGCCATGGTTTAAACAGCTGCAAAAGTGCCAAGTAGTAAAATTCCTTTTTGTCAGGAGTGTCGCAACTCAGCTTCCGGTGATTTATCAAACTTTCTTTTGTTTGCTTCACCAAACATCCTTCCTCACCACTGACTTTATATTTTCCATTGTTGATATCTTCTGTGGCATTCCATTTAAAAATGAAATTCTGCAGCACTTCATAAAGACACATGTCCTCAAGGTGATGACTTCTTTGTGGGTAATATGTGTCCCAACATGTTTGTTCTTAAAATGTCTGTACTTTCTGGTTCGAACTCTGCTAAATATTCAATTTCTCGAATAGATTTCAGTACCCGATTTCGCATTCCTGCAAGGCCTAAACTTACCCAAATTATTCTTCTGGATTTGGAGTACAGACTTGCAGATGATAACCTATCTGAGCATTCGTAGGATCCAATTTCTCGATGCGATAACATCTTTAAACTGAAACTGTATAGCTTCTTACTGACAGTCTTCTCGTGAGAAATCTCTTCTCACATTTCCTTCAATTCCGTTTTCTCAGATTTAGTGATGTAAGATGTGACATACCGAGCAACAGCAATAGAATTGTCAGCCACATACTGAGCATTCCACATGGATAAAATGACTGGATTGTAGTCATTTATAAATTTTGACTCTTCTTTTCTTCTTAGGTTATAGGTATTCTTAGACGATTTTCTTGTAATAGTATGTCGCACAGCTGACATAAAACTGTTTACTCTTCCTTTTGAAAGAACAGGTCGTGGAAATCCAAATCGAAATTTTGTGTAGAATTTATCTTTACTCTTGTACTTTCGTCGACAGTATTTTCCACATCGATGACTTTGGAAGCGTAAAACTTTCTCTTTTAAGTTTTTCTCTTCTGTGCTTTTAGGTATAGCACATGTTGCATATCCTTCAATGAAAGATAAAACTGCTTCATCAGCATCTGTTCCAAATTTTGGGGCATCCTTGATCCACAACAGCATATGAATATGAGGAGCACCTCTTGCTTGGTACTCTTTTCTCCAAAAGAAATCCACAACTTCTCCAAGAGGTGGATTTTTTTTATTGCAGATGAAGGACATCATAGCCTCAAATCTATGATTAAAATATTTGCAAACATTAACCGGATCCAATGAGCACAATTCTCCTGCTGTCTTGTATTGTATGTTTTTAATGTTTGAATTTGCCTCTCGCAGAAAATCCAGTAAATCATCCCAAGCGTACTGAGCACAGCTCAGGGTAAGGAACCATGTAGGAGTTCCTAAATTCCGTAACATACACTTCAATTCTCCATGGCGTTGGTACCAATATTCATTAGTTCCACGCTGACAAGCCATCAAATTGATCAATTGAGATTCCAAATGATCATCTCGCTGTTGCACTTTGTTGATAAAGTCCTTTGCTGACACATTATGTAGATGTACTCCAGTTTTCAAAATGTGATTTACTGCATAAGATAGTGCAGACAAGTCACTTTCAAATAAAAGATGAAACAAATAAGGAATACTTTGACGAAATCTGGGATCTTCTGCATATAATCTTGTCGTCCGATACTCCGAAGTAGGAATCTGTACTGGACGTTCATCATATCGTCCACCTTCTCCTGTAGGAAACAGTTGGGGAAAACAACGAGCTTCCAAGCTCTCCTCCCATACACTCACAGGAGTTCCTTTTGCTTTCTTCATCTGAAACAGATCAATAGCGTTCCCCATAACTTCTTTAGAATGAAGAGGATGTATGCTGAAATGTTCATAAATTTCTTCTCCTTTTGACTTATCCACTTTTTCAATTTGCCCAGTTGGTATTCCTGTGTCTTCTAGTATTTCTTCTTCATCTTCATCTTCATCCATATAAATGGCTTCATACCATTTATTATTTTATTTCAAATACAAATTTGCTTTTTGTACTTTTCGTACATCCACCAGCTCCTGCCAAATTTTCTTATTCTTTGTAGGTACACCATTAACCAGAATAACTAATGGTTCAGTTTCCAAAGTATCTGCATCAATTGTTTCCATATTTTTTTTCAAATCAAATGGCAAATAGACAACTCTTCCTTTTAAACCTCTTTGTAAATCCGAAGGAGGTAATTTACTTGTTTTTGGCTCCATACGCACTATGGTCTGAAACGGATGGACACATTGAATGAGTATAGACTCATACGTATTTAAATCAGAAAGTTCTGGAGGAATATCAACCAATTCTAATTTATTATGTACAGCTCTTGCTGGCATTCTATTTTCTTCTAACTTATTATAACAGTATTTACAAATACGCTGATCTTCACCCAATTCAAAACAATTTTCCAGAAATATATATGTTGCAAAATCTTTCCACTTATAATTATCTTCATTTTCACTTTTTTTATACAGATCAACATTCCTTGTTTGAATTTTATAATGGCTTCTCCGGCAACAAATACAAGTAATATTTGGTCTTTCATTAGAGATGATAGTAAATTTTGTCATTTCATCTTCAAAATTTTTACTAACAGTAAGTTCTACATTCTCTTCCACATTTTCATCAATAACTGTGTCATTTTCTGCACTTTCTTGTTCTCGACCAAAGTAACAAACTGAATCTCATCAGTAACCTTCACTACATCTGATACAGATCCACGGATCAGAGCATTATTCAACTCGTTTAACTTTAGTGCTGGACTTTTAGAAAAATACAATGTTCTCACAAACTTTCTCATTTCAGTATGATGAACAGCCAGCATCCAAAAATGGTAAAAAACACTTTGACACACTTTCCTAGATAGACAAGCCAGAGAATGTCCTTGCAAACCAGTATTCTCTCTCACTCTGCATGGATCTAGTCTTTGAAGCACCTTAATTTTCTGTTTAACACTCGTTTTACTATATTCTCTTAGAAAGTCACGTAATTTATCAATAGATTCCTGACGCACAGTACAAATACTACTACAATTCCAAGTGTACACTGGGGCTTTAGGACGTCTCCCCATAACCTCATCAGCCATCACTTCTTCCTCATTTCTTGGAACCATTTTCTCCTTTTCCATTACACAACCATCCTTAACTTCATATGCTCTACCATTGGTGTCAACTGCATGCAACAAACTATTACTTTGAAGATAACTCTCTTCATGAAAAAATGGTTCAGTACTTGAACTATGCTTCCATTCTCCTAAGAACACTTTACAAAAGTTATTTTTTTTTACTTCTCTTTTCCTTTTGCTTTGTGACTTCATTGCATTGACTAATTTATCTAATCTACGCATCCTGTTCAAAATTAAAATGAATAGTTTTTTTTTATTTCTAATGGCTTGGTAACAATACTTTCAATTAATTTCTTTTTCTTATAAAATTTGGTTTTCCTCTTATATTTTTTCACATCCTTTAGCAAATTTAACATCACTCTTCTCTGAAACATTTTTCGACGAATGTTTTCAAAATCTATTTTCCGTGTTAAGTCACTCTTTCATACTTCTGAGTCTACATTAGCATTTTGTTTTTGCTGTCGACTCTGTTGTTGTTTCGTACTTGAAACACTGTTTGAATTTATCTTTCGATCATTTTTTTTTGGAAGATATTTTGAAAAAATTCTTTAGTTTGCTTACCAGAAGACTTTTTCTATTTTCCAACACAAGCTTCTCCTCCTATTTTTTTTTTTAACAGTTGTCTTCAAATATAGTTGTTGTTTCTTTTCTTTTCTCTTTCTTGACTTTATAGGCATCTTTATATTTTTTCACTGTTGCTCAGCAATACCTGCAAAAAACTAAAAAAAAATACCTTTATGTAATTTTAATTCATTACAATTTTTTTTTTCAACTTTTCAAATCCTTTCACATGAGCTGATCCTTTCCTACGAGTCCAAGTCTTACAAAACAAGAGAAACATGAATTAAATCTCTGACAACAATTCCTGTGTGCACACAGACTCATGGTGTGATTCTAGGCAGAAAACGATATTTGATTGGCAATTTGAAAGCACATTTACTACTGTTGAGGAGCAAATGATAATTACTGTGACAGCCTGACACATTTTTCTTATATTTTAGAGAAGCAGAAAAGAGCACATGTCCTTACACCTATTTGAGACCATGACCATGTGTTACAGGGTGAGTGATTAGATTAGAGCAAAGGAAATGAGCCTTAGTGACATTGAATCTGTTTGTGTTACACACTGCTATCTGAAACACCACATACAGCTGAGTAGTACGCACGGGAGTGTAGGAGAAGCTGCTGCGTGTGTGCAAAAAGTGTGTTTCTGGAGACTGTGTATTGTCAGTTGCAAGAGAGATCTGCATGGAAACTTGCACAACTGCATGAAGAGTGCAGACATGCGTATAAGTGTAGATGTGTGGTAAGGGTTAATTTGAGTTTTGAACATGTAGGAACTACCTCCGCCATTGCAAGATTTGATGGTAAATCTACCCTGTGGTTTTCAAATGTGTTAGCATTTGCCTCTCATTTGTGAGATAGTGAATTCTGCTGAGTGCTAACCATCACAGTTGAAGAAAACAAGCTGCCCCTTTCCTATGAGTGCAAGTCTTACAGAACAAGAGCAACACAAATTAAATCTCTGACAACAATTCCTGTGTGCACACAGACTCATGGTGTGATTCTAGGCAGAAAACGATATTTCCTTTGGCAATTTGAAAGCACATTTAGTACTGTGGATGGAGCAAGTGATAATTACTGTGACAGCCAGACACATTTCCCATATATTTTAGACAAGCCAAAAAGAGCACATGTCCTAACAGCTTCTTGAGACCATGACCATGTGTTACAGGGTGACTGATTAGACTACAGCAAAGGAAATGTGCCTTGATGACGTTGAATGTGTTTGCATTACACACTGCTATCTGAAACACAACACAGAGCTGAGTATTATGCATGGGAGTGTAGGAGAAGCTGCTGCATGTGTGCAAAGAGTGTGTTTCTATAGACTGTGTATTGTCAGTTGCAAGAGAGCTGCATGGAAACTTTTTCAACTGCATGAAGACTGCAGATATGTGTGTAAGAGTACATGTTTGGTAAAGGTTAATTGGAGTTTTGAACACATAGGAACTACCTCACCCATTGCAGGAGTGGTAGGAAAATCTACCCTGTGGTTTTCAAATGTGTTAGCATTTGCCTCTCATTTGTGAGATAGTGATTTCTGCTGAGTGCTAACCATCACAGTTGAAGAAAACAAGCTGCCCTTTTCCTGGGAGTGCAAGTCTTACAGAACAAGAGCAAAACAAATTAAATCTCTGTCAACAATTCCTGTGTGCACACTGTCTCATGGTGTGATTCTAGGCACAAAACAGTATTCCTGGGTGATACCAGGGCCTTTCCTGAAAGTGCAAGTTTTACAGAACAACAGGAACACAAATTAAATCTCTGACAACAATTCCTGTGTGCATGTTGTCTCATGGTGTGATTCTAGACAGAAAACAGTATTCCTGGGTCATACCAGTACACCTTAACTTATGGTGAAGACATACTCCATAATATCTTTCAAGTTCAAGGCACTCAAATATCTTCCTTAACATAAAATGTAAAACACAACTTTTAAATTGGTAGGAAAATGTACCATGCTATTTTCAAATGTTTGCATTTGCCTCTCATTTTTGAGATAGTGATTTCTGCTGGGTGCTAACCAACACAGTTGAAGAAAAGAAACTGCCCTTTCTTAAAAGTGCACGTTTTACAAAACAACAGCAACACAAATTAAGTCTCTGACAACAATTCCTGTGTGCACACAGACTCATGGTGTGATTCTAACCACAAAGCGATATTTTGTTTGGCAATTTGAAAGCACATTTAGTACTGTGGTGGAGTAAGTGATAATTACTGTGACAGCCTGACACTTTTTTCTTATATTTTAGACAAGCAGAAAAGAGCACATGTCCTAACAGCTCCTTGACACCATGACCATGTATTACAAAAAACAAGCTGCCCCTTTCCTGCGAGTGCAAGGGTAATCGAGCAAGACCAACATGAATTAAATCTCTGATAACAATTCCTGTGTGCACACTGTCTCATGGTGTGATTCTAGGCAGAAAACAGTATTCCTGGGTGATACCAGTACACCTTAACTTATAGTGAAGACATACTCCATAATATCTAACATGTTCAAGGCACTTAAATATCTTCCTTAACATAAAATGTAAAACACAACTTTTAAAGGGGTAGGAAAATGTACCATGCTATTTTCAAATGTGTTTGCATTTGCCTCTCATTTGTGAGTAACTAATTTCTGCTGAATGCTAACCATCACACTTTAAGAAAACAAACTGCCCCTTTTCTGCGAGTGCAAGGCTAACAGAAAAAGAGCAACACAAATTAAATCTCTGACAACAACTCCTGTGTGCAGACAGACTCATGATGTGATTCTAGGCACAAAACAGTATTCCTCAGTGATACCAGTACACCTTAACTTACAGTGAAGACATACTCCATAATATTTTACAAGTTCAAGACAGTTAAATATCTCCTAAAACACAAAATGTAAAACACAACTTTAAAAGAAGAATGACAATTCTAATATTTATATCAAAAATCACCACATACATCCCCTCTCAAACTCATAACTCACCTTTAAAATTAGTTAGTTGAGAAAGAAATGTGGCACTCAAACAGCAGATTATCAGACCCAGAATCTCAGAGCTGTACACCTCTCTCCTCTCACCACAACCAGTAAATGGCAATGTTTCCCTCTCTTTTTCCACACATATGCATGTTAATGTAAAATCACAGTCTTTCCCACATTTTTTCAAATGGAATCACACATTTCTATTGGTTGCAACTTTCAACCCCTTTCCAAATCATCCCTTCCCCCAACATGACTTCTGCCTGCTACCATAGCAACAGGTCATGGAACACTGGTGTGAGCAGAGAGGTCAGAAGGTCAGCACACAAATGTTTCAAATCCAAAGAGCAAGAGTGCTTGACTTTTCAAACCTAACAGCAAATCCAAAGTAATGTTCAGTGGGAACACATTTTTCTGTACCAATCCAAAACATGCTTTTAAAAATGTAAACATACAGCCTAGTTTTAACTGTAAAATGGTTTGAATCAGCCAATGAGTTCTTTTTATTAAAAAAAAGTATGTATGCCTCCATTTTTCAACTGTCTTTCTTTTCATATTGCCATTCTACTGAAAGACACCTCCTGAGTGCATCCTGTTCTCCTTGGAAGATGTTCACAGTGTGGATTGTAGGTCATAGCTATGTCTTCTGGAGTGAAAAGTATGCAGAAAAAAGAGGTATTTTCAAAGACCTTGCTTTGCCAAATGTAGACATTAAATGGATTGGTCAGAGAGGGTTAAAGTGGCACCAATTAATGCCTTTGGTGAAAACCTTTCTACATCTCCCACAGCCTAACCTTATTATTGTGCACTGTGGTGGAAATGACCTAGGCACTTTAACTAGGGTAGGTCTGGAAATGCTTATTAAGGACACCTTTCTGCAATTGATGTCACTTTTTCCACAAACTGCCTTTGTATATTCTAATATATGCCAAAGGCAAAAGTGGAACTGGTCCAACCAATTTTGTCCGCAGATTGACAAAGCAAGAAAGCACGTCAATAAGTCTGTTTCTGCTTTCCTCAGAGACTATGGTATGGGTTCTATATACCACAACAACTTGCGTTACAACATGCAAGACATTTATAGAGGAGACTGTGTACATTTCAATGATGAAGGGAACAGAGTCTTCCTCTTGAACTTTAGACTCTGCATCGGTACTTACTTGTAGGTACCGAAAAACACTCAATGAACACAAGGGCTCTTTTTAGAGCCACCTAATATCTAAACACTTAAACTTGATTTTTATTTCTATTTTTTTTAATGTTTTTTTTCGGGTGCGCGCAGAGTGCGCGCACCTAGCGATGTTTATAAAAAAAATTCAAATCATTTTTTTTTGCCCTTCGTGTTCCTACTGTGACCCCCTGACAATGGCTCGGGGGTCAAGAACTCCCTACTCTGCCCCCTATTCACGTTCTCCACCTTTCCTTTTCAGTGCGACAGACAAAATGGCGGCCGACACTTCCTGATTTCGACCGATTCGAATGTTTACTGACATCTAACAACCAATCAGAATTACTCTCGCGCACGGCAGGGTGCGCGCACAGGGCTTGCACAGTGCGCGCACCCTGCGCGCGTATAGATATTGATATGCTTTTAAATGCTATTTTCTCAGGAAATACTGAACAGATTTACACCAGACCTGCAAAAGGCACTTCCTTGACCTTATGGCTAATTTCGCGAGGATTCGTCAACCGGCGCCAAAGTTATTCAAAATAGAATTTTGAGATTTCCTATGGAAACACGGTCCTAACTATAACTATCTACTGGCGACCGCCAGTAGATAATATATATATATATTTTCCAAATGCATCCGATACTCTGAAGATGCCCTGCCTGGCGGACCGGGGCTCTTTACACAGGCGTCGTACGTATCATATATTCCAAAAGAGTCATCCTCTACTTCCAGAGGCAAATAGAGCCCACCAGCCGGTGTAGTCGTTTAGAATCCTTTATTAATTTGTTGGAAGGATCAGCAGAACGCGTTTCAGCCTCCTCTAGGCTTTATTCATATGCATCATGTGATGTGGTCAGTTGATCTGTTTTTAAACCCCACCGGTCATATCAACACTAAAGATAAACAACGAGTGAAGTTACATACATTTGTTTGAATACTAAAGTAGTAGCAGCTTTAGTGGTACTCTGGTACAATTTTGACCAGTAAGAATATTTATATCTTGTATCCAAGCCAATAATTGGCATTTAAATCAAGGCTTATTAACAAACCATGTGTCAGTTTGTTTTGTCAAAACCACAGTAAGTCATCCCTTTTCACAGTTCTTACATTTATTACGGGCCTGTTCTATCACTTTCTTAGAGTAGCCTCACTTTCATCTAATTCATTTCATCATAGAAGGCTTCCTCGGAGCTACAGTTCCTTCTTGCCCTAAGACGTTCTCCGTATGGTATGCTGTTAATTAAATTCTTGGGGTGACAGCTATCAGCATGTAGGAAACTGTTACAAGCTGTTTTTTTGCGAAACAATGTGCTTTCCAATTTGTTAACCCTTATTTTTACATCTAGAAATTTTTCATTTGCTTGTTCTTCACTAGAAAATCTAAGATTAAATTCATTCCTATTCAGGGTTTTCACAAAATTATTAGCATCCATTTCTGTTCCTCTCCAAATACAAAATATATCATCGAAATACCTTACCCAGAGGACGGCATGTTGGTCAAAGGCATTGATGTTATTGGCCACTTGCTCCTCCTACCAGCCTAGGTAATACCCTGCATAGCTAGGGGCAAATTTGGTCCCCCATTGCCGTTCCCCTTTGTTTGTCTGTATATTACATGATTGAAAATGAAGAAATTATTTGTCAAACATGTCTACATCATGTCTAACAACATCACAGTATGCTTGAAGTATGACATGGACCGTGCTCTTAAGAAATGGCGCCACGCATTCATGCCTAAATCGTGTGGTATGCATGTGTACAGGCTATTTATATCCAATACCATCAACAACAGGCTCTCTTCCCAAATTATATTGTTGATCAACCGTAAGAAGTCGCTTGTATCTCTTACATAGGATGGAAGCAGTTGCACAAAGGGTCTCAAAGTAGTCAATATACTTTGAAGTATTTTCATTTAGGCTACCCTTGTGGATTTTAGGCAACATATACATTGCTGATAATTTCGGGAAATCACAGCTTAAGAATTTATACTCATCCATTGTTATTAAACAATCATCTTTCCATTTCGTTAGATTGGCTCTGTATCTCTCATTGCTTCTTTCATAGCTCACTCTGTCCATGTTTTCACAATTGTTCACATCATCTAATTGTCTCTTGCCTTCCCTCAAATACATTTCTAAGGGCCAGACAACTACATTCTCTCCCTTTTCAGATTTTTTTAATTGCTACTGATTTGTTGTCATGTAGTTCCTTAATTGCCTTCTGCTGTTCTAAAGTTAGGTTATTGTATTTAAAGTTTTTACGTTTGTCCAGTTTTTTTAAATACATTTTTTACACCTCTTTCAGACACTTCTATTGCATCATTGTGTATTTGGGAGAAAGAAAAAATGGTTTTATGTCTGAGACCACTTACACTGGCTCGATCTATTTCAAGATCTTCTCTTGCTAGACTCAACATAGGGTTATCAATCCATCCCTCACCGCCTTCCAATTCTCTCATTGTATGTCGAATTTCTATATCACCTATTGTAAGATTGGATGCATCACTGCTTATTGACGGTGCACCCTCTTTTTTTATTTACATACCATTTTTTCAAGTTTAATTTTCTAGTGAATTGAAATAAATCAATCCTACTATCAGTGTAGTTGAATCTACTTGTTGGACAAAACAACAAAAACCCAAAGATAGAACATCAATCTGAGAATCTGAAAGTGTAATATCAGATAAATTTACCTCAGTGAGTGTATCCTTCATTTTGTTGCGGATTGGCCTCTGGTGGTCAATCCCATGTAGCCATCTAAAGTTCTTTGCTTTTTGTGCCTCGCTTGTTGCCTCCTCTGGCGCCTCTTCCTCGATCTGTGTGTTCCTGGGGTCCCTGATTCCCCACTCCAACATGCGTTCCCAATGCCATTAAGTCGAATACTTTTAAAATTTGGAATTTTACTCCAGATTGTTCCGATTGCACAGAGGTATCACTTTCACTTGCTTTGCTTTCCATGCTTTCTCTTTGATCTTTGTTTCACTCATTTCTAGCATCAGATCCACCGGTGGCCTCCTTGTTTGTCTCCACCTGTTGATTTCCTCCAGATTTGTCCTGGCTTGCTTCGCTTAAATGATTTTGTTGTTTCTTCGTTTTAATTTCATCATCTGCTTTGTCTAATCTCGCATTTAATTTATTAATCTCCAAATCTAATTCATTATCCGTGCATTTTTCTTTCAATGTATTCGGTTTTTTTTTCAATCTCCAATGATAGTCTCTGTGTGTCCTTTAGTGCATATTTTATCAATAATTTCAACTAGGCTGCTCCCACTCCCAAACTTTCAGTAAAAAACTTGGGTATAAAAGTAGACCGGACGTTGTCCATGAAGGACCATATTGCAGCCACGACCAGCTCATGCTACTATAGCCTTCGACTTCTGCGGAAAATACTCCCATATATGCCTACCCGTCATCGTAGGACATTAGTGCAGGCTATGGTAACTAGCCGCTTGGACTATGGCAACGCTCTGCTGGCATAAGTAGGGGAGACTCATCTGGCCAAACTGCAGGTGGTTCAGAATACAGCAGCGAGAATGATTCTGAACCGCCCGGCAGGCTCCCCTTCAATTCCGCTGCTCAGAGAACTACACTGGCTATCTGTGAAAAAGAGATCCAAATCTGTTGCCTAACCTATAATGCCTTGAGCAACAGAGGTCCTCTCTACCTCCAAAGGAAACTTCTCAAATACTGTCCCTCTAGGAGACTCAGATCTAGCTCACTGGGTCTCCTTCAGGTTCCTCGATTTTGTCTCACCCGGACTGGCGGCAGAGCCTTTTCATATCTTGCTCCAAGATATTGGAACCAGCTCCCCCAGTCTCTGCAATCAATCCCTAGCTACGGCTTTTTTTAGAAAACAGCTGAAAGCCTTTTTATTTTAAATCCTCTCTCCAGTTTCTTCAATGCTCCCCTTGCAGGACCGTATTCTTCTAGGCAGTGCTGAGATGCCCCAGGGTGAGTTGAGCGCTTTATAAACCAACTAACATAACATAACAACATAACAGTGGAACAGTTGTGGTTATTGGTAGCCCATTCAATCAGGATTATTAAAGGTTGGGGGTGGTGAAGATCCTTAAACCCCTTGGGACTCTCTCACAGTCCACATACTTTTGTAAAGCTGTTGCTTCCCACCACTTCGCCTGTTCCAATTTGGCTGCATTCCACAGTTTGTCCCATAATTGTTTTTGTGTTTGGAACTCACTTCCAACACTGCCACTTGACTTCTCACCCTTGGTTGTGTCCTTAGACATGGGGACAAACAGCATCTCAGCCGCGTAGCGTCTCTTTGCAACTCTATTCGCTGCCATAATGATTTTCCAATTCGGTGTTTGTTATCCCAAACACAACCCTCTGCTCATATTCACCAGCACGTTATACGCTTTTTTTAGCTGTAGCTGAACTAGTTTAGCCACTCTGATTCCGCCAGCCTCTCTGCGTTCTTTTGCAGTTTACTGACTTGGGACTCCTCTTACTGCTCCGGTGAATCAGCTGATCGACGGATGTCCTCCGACTCCGCCGCTCGCCTCACAGCCGTTAGCGCTTCATGGTTCCTTTATAATACTAGTGTTATTTCAAACGTCGCAGTGGCGGGCAGGATACTTTATTAACATGTGTCCCAGCAATTTTTCGAGTTCTCCTGCCTCTGACGGCGGCGGGCTCACGGCGAGGTAGCGAACCTCCAATATCAACTCCTTAGTTTATTTGTGCACGAACCAATGCCGAGCCCAATTCCTTTAAGCGTGGATGTATTTTATTTAATTCTCGCTGTTTGCCACATGTAAAATTAGCAGCATCTATGGTTTGATTCCCAGAATTGGTTTGACCTGCTATGTTTGACAGTGTTATGAGAGAAAGGCAGATAGGGGGTTTACTCGCTCTAGTGACAATTTGCCCAGTAGCATTCTGTCTAGTGCGGACATAGGCGATTACACAATTGGTACAGAAATTCCAGGCGCCAAGTGGCAAACTCGTCCTAGACACATTGTCTGGCTACTGTGGCCCTTCGTCTCTCTGAACCACCGTATGGGGGTTATACTCTGTCAGTTTGTCCTGGGGTCTCGAAGTGGAAGTTCCAATGTGAAGGTGAAGATCACAGTTGGTGGTGCACCTAACGTCAACAGCTGGATATCTAAAGGACTCTCTCACTAACTGTGTATACCGTGCAAATATTTAAAAAAAACGTGATTAATAAAGTGCAATTCATGTCAAAATATCAGAATTAAAAGAAGATGGTGAATTGATCTTATCTTTAACCGTGTCAAGTGCTGGTTCCTCCGGTTTGTGAACAAAAGGGTAGGTGACCTCTACTGCTACATACAGATAAGTGTCGGTCCCTTCCTTTCCTCCTGTAAAAATAGAAAAAGAGTGAAGGTTAAAACTGGAAACCAGCTAAGTATAAAGGTCTTCTCCATATACGCAACAACATGACAATACAGTATACAAACTCAGAATATAAGCATACAACTGTGTCTTGATATAATAGTATGAGGCTGGTCAAGACTCGGGTGTCCCTACTCATCTTGTAAGTGTAAAATCATTTCCTCATCTTGATTATGGCCCCATGGGCTTCTTGTCTGTAAATCAATTATATGCCATGATTCACGTTTTCTCAGGTGGTGCGTACGATTGCCTCCTCTTTTTTGCGTTTGGACTTGCTCTTTGTTATGTATAGTGCGTAAGTGTTCTAGTATACGTTTCTTTGCTGCAAAAGTGGTGCTCCCTACATATCTCATCTTGCAGGGGCATTTTAGCACATAGATAACAAAAGCAGTGCTGCAGGTAAGAAATTGTTTGATTGTTTTAGTAGTACCGGGTGTATCGTATGTTTTCAGCATGACACTGGATTTGCACGCTTTCCAATGGCCACAGGGAAAAAATCCCTGTAGGTTGTGATGGTGAGTTCTCTGCTGTGTAGTGATGTTTTCTCTCACTAAGATGTCTCTAAGACTTCTCCCTTTTCTGTATCTTATCATGGGGCGATACTGCAAGTCCTCTCCGATCACTTTTGAGAATGTTCCAGTTATCGTTGAAGATTTTAACCACGTGTTTGGATTCCTCGTTGTAGGTTAAAATAACTCTACTCGTGTTGTCTTCCTTTTTAGTTTGTTTCTCTTGGAGGGTTTGATCTCTACTTATCCGTTTTACTTTTTTGATGGCTTTTTTGATCACCCAATTGGGATAACCTCATTGTTTAAATCTTTACTACATCGTCTTGCTTTCTGATTCAAATGGTTCATTAGTGCTGCAGTTTCTTTTTGCTCTCAGCAGTTCCCCAAATGGAATACTCCATTTGTGTACATCCGGGTGGCTGCTGAGAGCATGAAGAAGGCTGTTTCCTGCTGTTCTCTTCCTGTGCGGTTTTGTATTGAGTCAGTCACCATCTGTTGTTATTTCTACATCTAAGAAAGGGTAGGGCTAAACATAACACTCAACCAACCACAAAATCAGATTTAAAAAAAATTATAATTCTCAAACCAAATTATACAAAGGAAAGAAAATAAATCATTGAGAGGACTCAATAACAGACACAGATCAATCAAACCATGCAACGGACTCTAACGGATTTAATACAAAGCAAAATGCATTGAGCCCTCTGGTCGTCATTAATCAAGAGAAGATGAATCGGGTTCCGCACACATCTAACCATCGGTCAACAGAAGAACCTGCGCAAACCATTAAGGCGATTAGAACAAATCAAATTTACTGAAAAGGGAGAAGGGGCAGAACAAACATTGTTGGTCCAAGTAAGAATTACACCCAAGGACGATAGAGGTACCAGTCCAGATTACGGGGTACAAACACTTAGTAGGAAAGAAAAGGGCAAAAAACGAGAAAAACGAGAAAGCAGGGAAATAACACCAGGTAATAGGGCGTACGACAAACTAGATAACAAAGAACAAAGTAGCCAGAACTCAATAAAAGTCATAATAAATAGAAAAGGTAGAACATGTAGGCTGCCCTTTACCGATCAGCAAATCGAGAAAAAAGAGTCATTAACATTTATAGAAGCTGAAAATTTAGAGCAAGATTTAAAGGAAGTAAACATGCCGGCTACACCACAGGAAAAGGTCAGCAAAAAACAAAGGGGACAAGAAATACATATTGACAATAAAATCCCTAACACCCCAAAAGTCCAGGTAGAAAAAGATGAAAGTTTGGGAAACATCACGTGCCTTGAAAATAACTCAAGGGAGAATACATCGAAATTTACATTTGTGCCTAAATACTCCACAAAAGGAAGGCAGGATTTATTAAATCGTGGGAATTTGTTAAGCTTGTTTAAAGAAATTCCTGAACTGAAATGAATATCTTCGCAAGATCTTTTAGCCGTAGAATTGAACCCTACTACTAATACCCCAGACATTGAAGAGACTGTGACTACCTGGTCCTCAAAGGAACTAGTGGACAGGATATATGCAACAAGATCAGCATTCGAATTCTGGGGGATCATGCTGAGGCCCCACAAACTCCCAAGGTACCCACACCCTTGCCTAACAATAATACGAATCAAAAAATGGAATATACATCTGGGAAAAATCAAAAAACATACCTACGCGGCGCCCATTCTACCATGCCACCAAGGCCATCCAGTGCAAAAGAGGTCAAGGCAATAGTGAGTCAATCAAACTTCAAACAACATACAGGTGATAGCATGGATAGGTCTTGGGTGCCAAAAGTATTAAGTAACACGCGCACATAACGAACAGTCAAGCTCAAATATGAATGACAAAATGTGGGGGCCGCTAGCTGGGGCTAACAGGCAGGATTTAATAGAAGTCCCGAGGCATGATCGTGTCCTTAGGGATGGGAGCCAGAACATGATAAAGATCTGTTCATGGAATAACCATGGATTTAAAAATATGGGGCATGACCATGAAACTCTGTCTTTCTCTGAACAACAAGACCTAATACTACTCCAAGAAACGTGGAACATGAACCCAGCATCAATAGGGGGTTATATAGAACATCACATCCTAGCAAAAAGATTCTTAATATTTGGTCACAAAAATATGGTTGGCATTCTAAAAAATTAGATTGGCAACTAATACTAGTTAACATATATATGTTCATCCTGCAAAAAAAAGCAGAAGGGAAAATTCACAATATTAATGAATTTGATCAATGCGCTGCACAAATCACACAAACTCTGCCCGTTGATCATTTCAGGAGATTTTAATAGTAACTTAATAAACAAACAGAACAAAAGAAAGAGGCAGGAGGACTGGGGAGTCCAATTAATAACGCAAGAGTTAGAAATCCATGGTCTGTCAATCCTGAATGGCAATACAACAGAGGATTTGCTAGCGGCCATAGCGCACTCAAGTGGAAAAAAACGATCTATAATAGATTTTACCATCATCAGCAGTAATCTTGTTCCAAGAATTGTCTCATTCCAAGTCCGCCCACGTATAGAAAGTGACCATTTCTTGCATATCACAAATATCAACATAACTCTTACCCAGGACGAAAAAATAAATACGCTGGTACAACACCCAGAAAAGTTTGACCTGCGGAAATTAAAATGGCGAGGATTAAATATGACGACCATAATGGACTCACTTAAGGAATACATGAGACAAATAGGGCCCCCGACAGAAGAAAACCGACTAAAAAGTTGGGTAGATTTGTGCCTCGTCCTCATCCAAAAATTTCCAGCCATTAACGGAAGCAAAAAAAGAATAGACACCAGGAAGAAGCCATGGTTTAACCTCTCTCTACAGGAAGAAAAGAGAAGGATTGCAAGAGAGGTGCGAATTCAAGCCGTGGCGGCAAAAACGTGTAAGGAAACAGACTAGGGCAAACTGAAGGTATTGTGGAATAAATACAAGAAGATGCTTAGGGAAGCAAAAACATCATACAAAGAAAAAACTGGACAAAACTACTGTGGGCAAGTAAATTGCCAAATGGGAGGGAATTCCGGAGCATCATAAATAAAGTGACAAAGGGTTTAAAATTACAACAAAAAGCAGGAATCGGCGAAAAGATTTGGATACAGCACGTACAAAATAGATACAGCAGTACTAAGTGCGATATGGTGACAGTCGCCTCAGAATCAGTGCAAGATCAAAGACCCGAGGTAAAAGAAAACACCAGAATGCCCCAGCCAGAATACAAAGATTTAGAACAAGCCCGCAAGTTGCAACGATCCAAATGATCTGATCGATATTAAGCAATTAAGAGGAATAATAAAACGATTAAAAACTGAGGGGGCGGCAGGACCAAATGCTCCGGATTTTAGGGCTGATTATCTTGCGCCGTAATTTATTCAGATCTACAGACTGAACAACGTTCACAAATCTTGGAAAGGGAATATCATTCCTCCAATATTTAAACAGGGAGATAATAAGCCTGATAACTACAGATCAATATCCGTGATCGACGTAGAGGCCAAATGATATGGTTTATGCCTATTACTTCACCTGCAAGATTGGATGGATGAAATGAGCATAATCCCAACGTTTCAAACTGGTTTTAGACCAGGGATGGGCACCTTAACAAACCTGCCCACTTTGGCACTTTTAATTGAAAAAGCGGCAAAAAAGAAAACACGGTTATTTGCATGTTTTGTCGACTTGAAAGCCGCATTCGACAGAGTAAGCAGAAATCGTCTCTGGGAAAAACTAAGAACCTGGGGGCTGCTGAGAAAATTACTGGATGCAATAATAGCCCTATACAGTGAAACCTGGGCAAGAGTGAAATTAGGCGATGGACGTAGTACCACCGCCAGTATTTACACACAGCAAGGCCTAAAACAAGGCTGCATCCTGGCCCCCTAGCCTATCCAACTTATTTATGGCAGACGTCATTAAACATACGCGAGCAGCCGATTGCCATCTGCCAAACCTGTCCAAAGAGCCAATACCCTTCTTACAGTATGCAGACGATATTGTGGTGCTGAGCCAAACCCCTATCAGGCTACAAAGAGCGATCAATAACTTAGTAAACTATTTGGACCAAGATAAGTTGGAACGAAATAAAGAGAAAACAAAGATGTTTACGTCTAGTGGACCCCAAATAAACCAAGTTCAAATGGTTTGTAAAAGGGACAATAGTAGAAGAGCAAGCGTCCTACAAATATCTTGGTTTAGAACTGGGGCGAGGCTCAACATATAAGGAACATAAAATGGACTTAAAAGCAAAAACGCAATTGTTAATTTTTGCATATAGATTACTGTATAAAAAATTGGGTTGCCCGAACCATGCCCATCTTTTAAAAGTGATGGCAGCACACATTTTTCCCACATTGTCGTATGCCCTAGTAGTCTGGTGCGGTAAAGAGGTTGAACTATTGAACGATCTCCAGACGAAGGTGTATAAAGCCGTATTCAACCTACCAAAGTCCACCTCCCCAGCTCAGGTTTGGCTGGAATTCGGCCTTCAGAATCAGAAATTCCAGAGCATGAGCGGCTTTGTGAAGCTATGCCATACATTTCTTGCATCTGAGCCGGGGTCATTGAATAGTCTATGCTGGAAAGAAATTGAAATCCAGATGGATCAAGACATCCCAAATTCATGGGGATCTCATCTGAGAAAATCATTGGCGAAACTGGATATACAAATGACATGGGACAGCTTGGTAGACCGGGCAGTATGTGGTAAATCGGTAAATAATATAGCAAAGAAGAAGTCTTTCTTAGAAGATAAAATAACATCGAAATGCCGGCATGAGTGGACTGTGATCAATTCTTACAAATCAACAAAGCCTCAGGCTTACTTAGTAACCCATTTCAGCGCGGAGTTAAAAAATAGCTTTATTGAGTACCGGTTGGGTAAGCATGACTCGAAAGACCTACAGCCTTCCTGGAAAAGCAACCAACAAGCAGCACACTGTCGCCTATGCGGTTTTTGTAAGGAAACACTAACTCACCTGCTGTGCGCTTACCCTGCAGTCAAGGATTTAAGGAGTCTACTTTTAAAACCCATTTTTAATTAATTGAACATTCGCACATGCAGGCAAGCTATGATACGTTGGTTGGAAGGGTCCTCTATAATCTTGGCTTGCCGTGGCGTAAAATATCTGGCAAAAGTAAGGAAACTTTTAAGGTAAGCCGACAGAGGAAACCAAAAAAGCATGAATAAGGTCGGCATTGGCTTAGTTCAAGCATGGCATCACTTCACAAGCCCAGGTAATAAGCGGACTAAAAGCCTAACCAATCATGGGATAATTTGAATAACAGAAAAAAGGTAGTTGATCACATTTTAATGTAAAGTTCAGCATCTTTTATAGGCACATTTTAGCTTAAGAGGACTTGGTTAATTCATTTTTGGGACTATTTCAGTTACCTGAGCTCCTTAAAAAATCAGAATAATATGAACTTTTGTAAGTTTGTTTAAATTGTTAGGGCCATATGTAGGTAACCTAGAAATACCGATTCCTAAATACCGAATTTTACCAAATCGGTATTTAGAAATCGGTATTTCCTATGTACCTAATTTTTCGGTAACTCTTACCGATTCGGTAAAAATCGGTAAATGTTTACCGATTCTACAATACCAACCGGTGTTTCCGAACCGGTATTTACCGAATCGGTAAATACCGATTAGGTATTTACCGATTCAGTAAATACCAAATCGGAATTTACCGAATCGGTAATTCAAATGAACAGCAATTGAGGAATCAGCCAATCCTGTGCAAACCACACCCCACCCAACCAGGAAGTGGCCACACCCAGGCAGGTGCACACAATCAGCAGACTCTGGAGAGGCTGGGAGTGCAGAGGAGAGCAACAGCGCCAGTGCCTGAACTTGCACAAGAAATCTGACACAATGGCCAGCCAGGACACAGAGAGAGATGGAGGGGAAAGGAAGAGGAAACTCAAATTCAGTCCAAAGGAACTGCAGGTACTTGTGGAGGAGGTGGTGAAGCAGCACAATAAGCTGTTTGGAAAGCAGTCCCTGCAAGTGGCTGAATCAGAGAAAAGAAGGATCTGGCTTGGAATCCAGGCGCAGGTAAATGCCATCGGAGTGACCCCCCCCCGGGACATTGATGTGCTGAAGAAGCGGTGGTACGACATCCGTATCATCACAAAGAGGAAGATGGCTGATCTGAAGAAAGAGGCCAGCCGGACAGGAGGAGGAAGGAACAGGGCACCTGCCCTGACTGAACTTGAGGAGCTCGTGGAGTCCACGATTGAGTCCGAAAGTGTCGTTGGGGTTGGGGATGCAGACAGCTCTGCCAGAGCTGCTACCAAACAAGGTAAGACGCATGCACAGCATTGTGCCCCCCCTTCCCCTATCCCAAATCCTCAATTGGGCAATGTGAATCCCACTCCAGTACAGGTGTTTGTGCATACCAGCAATGCATTATGGTAGATGTAGTCTGTGAAACCCCTATCATGACAAGATTCGCACAGAACAACAAGGCATGTGACACACATAAGCGATAAGCAGGCAGAGGACAATGAGATAGTGATGCAGAAATTTATTATGATGTTAGCAATGCAGGGCTGCAGGTACACTGAGCTGATGTTGAATTTCTGTCCACAGGCGATACTTTGCGCAGGACTGCTCAGGAGAAGGGAGAGAGGGCACCCCGGAAGGACAGCACAGAGAAGGCCACCACGAGTGCTGGGCAGACAACAGCACCACAGCCAGCATCACCACCACAGCCAGCCACGCCACCACATCCAGCCTCGCCACCACATCCAGCCTCGCCACTCCTGCTGGCCTCACCCGCATCAACACCACCTGCATTGGTCAGGTCTAGGAGGCGTGCAGTTGCCAGACTGCATGTGTCAGAGTCCTCATCAGAAGACTCGAGGGGGGAGGAAACATCCACTGTGCCACTGGATGGTAGCAATGCCGGTTTGCCCTCCGCCTCTGAGGGAGCACACACAGGTGCCAGACGCCGCCGCAGGGCTCGGGTGCGCAGTCCACCTCCACAGGGTGAGGGCCATGGTTTATTCTTAGGGCTGGAGGCCACCATGGTGAAGGTGCAGCGCCTACAAGGCAAGGCAATCCAGTCAGTACAGCGCCAAATGAAGGGCCTCAATGACACAATGGGTAGCATTGACAGGGGCATAAGCTCAGTGGCTGAGGGCATGAGGGAGATGGCTGCGGGCATGCGGGACATGTCCCAGTCCGTCATGCTGCTGTGCACAAAAATCGATGAGGACAGAGCAACACGGCGAAGGGAGAGGCAGAAAATTGATCACCACACAAGGGCAGTGAACTGCCTAGCAACTGCCACTTCTCTGCTCTGCAGGCGCTCTGTGGCAATGCAGGAGGGTCTTGCGCACTGCAGCAATGATGTTTCTAGGGGGCTGGTGAAGGTGACCAGTGCACTTGAGGTGCTGCTTACAAGTCACTCTGCCACCACTGGTGCTGTGGATGCTGGGGACAGCGAGGACACCACCAGTAGGAGCAGCATTACCCCCCCCCCCCTGTCACAGACACACGGAAGAGCATCAGACGGCATGGGGCTGCCACTGGTCCCACAGCCAGTGAGGACACTCAATCACTGGCATCCCGCACTGTAGTGCGTGGGCGCAGACGCTGATGCAGCACACAATTACGGGACACAGTTGGGTGAAGGAACCCTTGACTTCCAACTATGGATGTCACCAATTTGTTAGGCCAGTTTTGCCGTTGTGTTGTGGCATAGTGCCGGATAATTAAAACTACGTCATAGCATCCAACTACTGGCTGTGTCCCCTTATTTACTTAGAAATAGTTGCATGTGATCTCTGCCCGTCTCACTCTCCCATCTGTTGCTGCTGCCACTCCTGCTGCGTTGGGCTCTGGCTGTGCAAACTCATCATCATTGTCCTCAAAATCTGTTATTTCCACCTCTGTACCTGTCTTTGTGGCAAGGTTGTGCAGCATTGCACAAGTGGCAATGATCTTGCAACAGATGATGGGTGTGTACTGGCGTGCGCCTCCGCTTTTGTGGAGGCAGCGGAACCTGCTTTTCAATAGTCCAAACGTGCGCTCCACCACGTTGCGTGTTGATTTGTGTGCCACATTATATCGTCTCTCACTCAGGGTTGATGGGTGTAGGTAGGGAGTGAGGATGAATGACCGCACGGCATATGCACTATCGCCTAGGTGAGTAAGAGAGTACAATTAGTCACATACCTCAATACACATTCATATGCGGTAAGTATTAGGGAGTGTCACAGTGATTTACCTAGCAGGTATCCTTCTCCAAATCCTCCGGCAACCAGGCGTGTGTAGATCCCACTGTTCTGGAAGATGTAGGAGTCGTGGGTGCTCTCAGGAAACTTTAGCTACGATATCAGTGATTATGTTGCCTGCATCGCAGATTACCTGCACATTTATGGAGTGGGTGGACTTTCTGTTCCTGTAGATGTGCTCACTGGCTGCTGGTTGGCAGATTGGAATGTGTGTGCCATCAATACAGCCTATGACATGCGGGAACTGTGCCATCTGGTAAAAGTTGGTCTTTGTTTTCAGCAGTTCAGCCTGCGTGTTTGGGAAGCTGATGTAGTGTTGCATTCTCTGCATCATGGCATCCAGGAACTTCCTGAAGAAACGGGACAGGCAACTCTGGGATACCCCACCTACCGCAGCTATCACCCCCTGGTAACTGCCAGATGCGAGTAGATGTAAGCTACAGAGCACCTGCACATGTGGTGGTATGGCATGCGCCCTTGTTGTTGGATGGTCCAGGAGTGGGTGCAGGTCCCTTATCAGGTCCATGATGGTTTGGGGGTGTAGCCTGTACCTTTCATGTATCTCAGCCTCAGTCTGTTGAAAGAGTGTGATGCGCTGTCTGTAAATGCGTTCCTCCCGTCTCCAAATCCTCAGACCTGCTGCCTGTAGACGTAGGCGCCTTGCAATCACATATAGAGCCGCCATGGTGTTCACGCTGTTGCATGTTGGGATTGCTTATATGCACTGTGGCTGATTACCACCTGCTTTCACTCAGTGTTAATTACCGACTCTTAAATACCGAATTTCATTGAATTCGGTAATACCGAATTTACCTACATCTCTTTTCTCGTTTTACCATTTCATATTTACCGAATCGGTAAATATGAATTCGGTAAATATGAATCGGAAATTTAGAATTCGGTAAAGATGAATCGGTATTTACCGATTCATAATTACCGAATCCTTCTTTTTGGACTCCTACATCTCAATTGGCTAAATACCGGTCGGTAACGGGATATTTACCGAATTTCGGCCGTTACCGACCGGTATTTAGCTACCTACATATGGCCCTTAGTAACATCTTATGTGTATTATTAATGTGGTTCGGATTTTAAAAATTGCACAGCTCGTTTATGTCTAAATATTTTAAATTGCAACGATTTTAAGTAATCATATACAATAAACTTGACTTGCCAATGGGTTCACCTTCCATTAATTTTTTATACAGGGAATCATACTTATGACTGTAAGTGAGAATCCTGCCCGATTCATAGTTTATACAGTCCCTGTGGACTGTATTTTCTAATTGTTTCTTGTTCTTTGTGGTGGTTCAGTTCGTCTTCCAATATTTTGAGTTCTTTCAGTATTTCTTCCCAAGCATATTTGACAAGAATTTTCAGCATATTTTTGGAGCTCTGAGACGAATTCTGCGACCATTCCTCGAGCATTTTAGGATTAGGGGATTCATGCGACGGAGTGGTATATATCCTTAGGCCACGTGGGATCATATCCTTATCGATGTAGTCTTGTAAGGATGTGGCTTCCCACCACTTCGAGATTTCTGTTTTTTTGAGTGACTCCATTTTTTTCAGTTTATCATGTAGTGTTCCATCCTTTATTGTTGGAATACATATTTGTTGTTGTGAGAAAGTGCCATCTTTCTTGCATGGTATGCCCCCACTTTTTGCTGAATTGCTGAATGTACTTTGACTGAGTGTGCCCTGGACTCCTGCCAATCAGGTGCCCAGGGCCTATGTTTCTTCCCTAAAACCCAAATTGGCAAACCCTGGCCACATGTCAGCCCCTGGTAAATGGTACCCTAGGTACCCAGGGCCTTGTGACCGGGGAAGGCCTCTAAGGGCTGCAGCACTTATTGTGCCACCCTAAGAGACCCTGTACCCTAACACAAACACACTGCCCTTGCAGGCTGAGTGTCTGGGTACAAGACAAAACCAAGAGCCGACATGGCACACATCCCTGTGTGCCATGCCCACAACCTACACTGCCCTGGCATACATCAGCCACCCCTCTAGCTGGGTGCCCTATGCCAGTGGTGTGGGCACAGGACCATGAGCCCTGTGCCCCTACATTACCCAGGTCCATTCCTGGGCACTGTAAGTGCAGTGCTGCCTTTTAAGAGTATATGGTGCTGAGAGCTCGTCAAACACGAACTCCACAGCACCATAATGGCAACACTAAAGACTGAGAAGTTTGGTATCAAACTCCTCAGCACATTAAACCCGCACTGATGCCAGTATGGGATTTAGTGTACAAAGCACTACAGAGGGCATCTTAGAGATGCCCCCTGAAACCTAACCTACAATCCACGTCTTGTCTGAGAGGCTGCCTAGGCGGCCACACAGCAGACATGTTGCTGGACCCCTGGCTGGAGAGCCCCCGCTCCCCTGGGCCTGCAACAATGCACATCCTGTGCGAGGTGCTAGGGCTCCTCCCCCAGGATGGACAGGGGGAAGCTTCAAATGCATACCGCCTTTGTGAGCTTCTCCAGGCCACTTGCTGTACTCAGCAACTAGGGCCCCACCGGTTCTGACCCCCACTCTGGCAGGAAGACTAGCCGGAAACCCCAAGTAAGGACAGGGGATGTGCCAGCCTCTGCCAACCCCACCCCTCAGGTGGGGGAGGCGAGGTGAAGCACATCTCCGGGCTCTCACCATCTTGAAGATGGGAAGCCCTGTCTAATCAGGACTAGGCTAATGCCCCCCTCCCACAGGAGAGTGGCAGGATAGTGGGTGTACCCACCCCAGGGCAGGGACCCATTGGTCCCTGCCCTTTACCTACCTGTAACACCCCTAAATCTAGTATTTAGGGGCACCCTGAACCTTCCTTCCTTAGATTCCAGATTCTGAAAAAGCAAAGAAGAACAAGAAGAAAGAAGACCTGCCGTTCAGCTGCTAAGAAGAGGAAGACACCAACTGCTTTGGCCCCAGCCCTACCGGCCTGTCGACCCTCGAAGCTGCTCCTGCTAAATCCCGGCACCTCCTGTGGCCAGCAACCTCACAAACTCCGAAGGACCTGGCTACCTTGTGACTCTGAGCATCTGGGACTCCCATGAGCAGTGACTCTGCTCGAAGCAAGTTTCTAACCCCTGGCATCAGCCCAGAACCGCGAACCCTGTACACTCTGCACCCGCCAAGCCAGGCCTGTGCCGGAGTGGACAAAGACCCCGAGGACGTCCCCCGGCGACTGTGACCCCGAATTCGTCACCCAAGGACCCACCTCGACACTCCTGACGACGCCTGCAGCCTCAGAAACAGGGACCCCCCCAACCGCGATCAACAGAGGATAAGATTTCCCGACATCAAAAGGCACCCCGGCGCCCTGCGGCCCCCTGTGCCCGACTCCTGGGTACCTACCTATCCTCCAACTACCCAACTTACCTCTCGAAGTGGTGGTGGCACCTGAAGAATCTTCGTCCCCGAGCTTGCAGCCTTTGTTCGTCCTCGAGCTTTCCCATTGAAATCCATTGAGCGCCAGAAGGCTCAAAGCACCCTGCACCCAGCTGCCCGAGAGGCTCTGGCAGTGCAACTTCTGCTCCTACCTACTTTCCCATTTGCCATGAGCAAGTGACCAGAAGCCCAGCTCCCACAACCGCATGGCCTGCTAGTCAGCAGCCACCAACCAAGGCCCCCCTGCCTCCAATAGGAGAACATTGGGCCTAACTCACTCTGCACCTGGCCGCCCCAGTGCTGCTGAGGGTGTAACAACTGTACCAACCTGACCCTAGGAGACCCAACCTGACCCTGTGCCCAGAACCTTAACTCTGCCAGTCGAGTACTTACCCAAAAGCCGATAACTCACTTTTCTTCCATAGGGTAACATTGACTGGTTTCTTCTGAAATTTCTTCTAAGTGTGGAGTTTCTAAAACTTAAAATATTCACCTAAAATCAACCAAGTAACGAAAACGGAAATACTCACCTGCTATTAGGAGAGATCCCAGTGCTGCATCTTGGTGCCCAGCACTGATCCTGAAAAGTACTCACAGCCGTACTTACCACTAACCCAACTTTCTTCCCTAGGAAATCATTGACTGTTTTTCTGTGAAATTTCTTCTGTGTCGATTTTTGCAAACTACAAATATTCTTTAAAAATCGTACCAAGTGTGAAAACGTAATTACTTACCTGTTTTAGATAGAGGTCCTAATACTGAGCCTAGGAGCCCAGACCTGGATTACAAAAGTGACGAGAACATACTTTACCCGTAACTTGAATTTTCTTCCATAGGGAACCATTGACTGTTTTTCTATGAAATTTCTTCTAAGTGTTGATTTTGCAAACTTATAAATATTCCTTAAAAATCACCTGTATAACTTACACACAGTTTCTCCACTGCGTACAGGTGGTACACTAGTGCTGGATCTAGGATCCAACATGACCTAGAAAAAGTAACCATAACCCCACTTGCCTGCTAAGTGAATTTCCATCCATAGGATAACATTGGTAATTTGATCAGAAAAAGTTTCTAAGTGTCAACTTTTAAAATAGCAAAATATTACTTAAAAATCACAACAGTAACTAAACCAAATTTAAGGTTTCCTGCTCTTGCTTCCACGAAGCAAAGCAGAGTTTGCTATGGCAGGACGGGGCTCCTTCCCTGCCATAGCAAACTGCAATGTCCCGGGGGTGGGCACCCAGGGACATTGCTGGAACCGGCCCTGGGGGGTGGCGGTTCCCAGAGCCATTTAGGACTCCAAGAGGGGGCGGTCCACGGCCCCCCTCCCAACATGTAAATAGCCCTGTGTAAACAAGCACTTTGTACTTATAGCTCTTGCTTATGAGAAGAAAAGCTGGCAGTCTCTTTTACGGACAGCCTTGCTTCTCATAAGCAAGGACTATACGTACCGCTTGCAGTTTTTCAAAACTAATTAATAAAAGGCATTGTCATTTACAATGCCAATAGCTCCAACTCTATCAAATGCGAGACCTATTGCATTGCAAATGCTTGTTCAGATAGACACAGGGAAAAATCATAGCCCAAAACTTTCAGCCAACTGCTAGAGTCCAGTTTAATTAGACATTCGGCCTCCAAATGTTGGATAATATCATTCCATAACCCCTGAATTAAAGGACACTATGCAATAATATGTGTCCAGTTAGCTGTCGCCTGGTTTGAACTGCGAAAACACTGACTAGATTGATTAGGATAAACCTGGGATAGGAACTGTAGGGTTCTATATAGCAGCCATTTGCTAAAAAATAGCTTCTGGCGCCTTTTAGCTCCTTGTAACACACTCGCTGTTACCTCCAACCCTTCATGTTTTTCCCATTTCATTATTGCCTTCTGGGCGAGATCCGGACCTTTGTAGGGGCCAAAAAAAAATTACCACTCCCCAGGTTTCCAATTCACTCCTTTTTCAAATAGCGTAAACTCAGATTTTTACGCTCAATAATCTGCGTCAGATCCACGAAATTACCAAACGAGTTCGTTATAAGTGCATGCAGTGGTTCTTTCGTAAACGTCAGGATTTTCATAGAAGATATACAATCCCAGTTATTAATACTTCAACCCCCTTATCCGAACTCCATTTGGTATTCAGTATTCGAGAATCATCCGAAATTATTCAAAAATGGGCTGAGGCCGGATTAGAGAAAATCGTAGACTTTATTGCAAAAGATAGGTGGCTCAATGTTTCCGAAATGCATGATTTAATTCAAATGAATTTCCTTCTTCTTGGGTTCTATAGAATGTTGTACAAATTTCTTAGTAATTTGGAGGTTTTCTTCTTATTGAATTTTTGTGGTTTTAACAGAAGATTCTTAGAGCTTCTTAGGGGTCGATTCAAGCCAGATAGTTCAAGTTTGTTTGCCAGGTAAACTGGAATGTTCTAGTGAAGCGCTTTATGTGTCAGACAGGCAATCTTGAAACAAATCCTTGCTTCTAAGGGGAGCCACTTGAGTTGAGTTAAGTCTGGTGTGATATGTTCACGTTTACTTGAACCAGTAATGTGTCTGGCAGCAAAATTCAGAGTAGACCTTAAAGGGGCCAGTTTGGCTTTGAGAAATCCAGCTAGGGTCGCAATTCCATAGTATAAGCGAGAGAACTAGGGATTGGACGGCTTGTTTCATGTCAACGGGAGGAAGGAAGGGTTTGATTTTCCTTAAGGTGTTGAGGTGGTGATTAGCACCTCTGGTTGTTGCCCTCATGTGGTCTTGCATATTCAGGTGTTTGTCCAGCCTTATGCCTAAATGATCTAGTTGAGGCCACAATATGAGGAGAGCAATTGAGGGCTGTTAGTGGCTTGAGCCAGACGTGAATGGGGGTAGAGTGATTGCGAGGGGAGATCAGGAGGTATTCGGGTTTCAGAATATTTAGCATGAGAAGATAGTGGGTTAATCAATTTCGCGTTTTCGCAAGGGAAGCGTTAAGTGTTTTGATGTCCTCCGGAGTAGAGATTTTCAAGTACCGTTGAGTATTGTCTGCGCACATGTGGTAATGTATGTTTGAATGATTCAGAATTTCAGTCAGATGTTCCATGAATAGGCTGAAGGGCGTGGGTGAAAAGTACTGAACCCTGAGGCACTCCTACAGAGACTTGGGAACTGTTAGAAAGGGAATGGTAGATTTTGATTCATTGACTTCGATTGTGTAGGAATGAAGAAAACCAATTTAGGACTGGGCCTGCTAACCCCATCCTTTTTTCCAGCAGAGCAATCAAGTGGTCATGTGTGACCATGTCAAACGCTGAGGAGGGATCTAGAAGTATGAGGAGGCAGCTTTCATTCTGGTCCAGAAGTCTCAAGGTGTCGTCGACAATGTGAATCAGAGCAGTTCCAGTGCTGTGTCCCAATCTGAATCCTGATTGGTGAAGGTCGAGGAGTTCAAATCGTTCAATGTGATTACATAGTTGTGTGTGCACACACTTCTCAAGTAGTTTGGTAAAGACATTCTGTTGGCCCTGCGTCAGCTGCACAGAGGCCTTGACTCAACCGGCCCTGCCTGTAGGTCAGTTCCATCAGTTTTGTTTGACAATGTATGTGTGTGAAAATGAATGAAAGTACACCTTACAGCATAGATATTTTTTTATACATAGAGCTCGCTAACACAATTCACGGTTTCACAGCACTGTAATTAGCAAGTGTTTGAATTGCACATTTTAATGGCACTCAATATATATTGCTCTGAATGACTAAAGGCTGAGCCAGACCTGTTGAATACTGAGCAGGTGATTGTACAGTACAAGCTGATCTAGGGAGCGAGCGCTTAGCTCACTGAGGTATCTGAGTGACTTCTTTTAAAAGACTGGCGATGAAGGAGGTAGTGGAGAGGATTGATAAGGGGGATTGATAGGCCACTATTTCCAGATCTTGCTCAACCGAAAGTGAAGAATCTCACAGGCAGTAAGGCACTGCTGGTGGCAGAGGGCGGCAGGCTTGCGTTACACAGGCAGCTCCCAGAGGAGGATGAGGCACAGTTGAGGGTAAGAGCAGGCTGATGCATGTGAAAAGGAACATCATCCAACTAGTAGATTTCTCAATAAAGGAAATCTGTGCACGCGAACTCTGGATATCTTGCAGTAGTCCATAGGCTAAAAAAACTACATGTCCACAGTTTACATTTTATTTTGTGTTGAAAGCGGTTTACTTGCCAGGCTGCAGGTATGTGAAGCCCAATGTTCTGACTTGAGACGCTTGTTAGCGGTGCACTGCAGCCCCTGGTGAGGCATCTCTTCAGGCACTTCCATTCTCGTTGCAAGGGTTGGGTGTGGCGGGCAGAGTTGAAGTTGAAGTGTGCCCTCCATCAGTCAGCTCCCTGAGTGTCATCAGTGGTCCGTGGAGGTGGGATCTCATCAATATAGGAAGAGTTATCTCTGCGCACCACACTTGGTACTATAGAAGCCATCCTCATTTCCTGTTATAGCCTTTAAAACAGTGGTGAAATGTCAGTGATATACTGCATATGGTAAACTATCGCATACTGTCATGGACAGTGCACTTCAGCTGTGTGCACACATATAAATTACAGCCCATTTCAAGGAGCACTTGTACTTTTAGTGACCTACATAAAGGGGCCACCCAGTGAAATATTTTAGTGAACATTTCAAAGCTGCAGCAGACATCACAAAATAATTCTACTATGTCTGTTGTAGGTGCTTGTTAGAGGTTGTGGACTGGGGAACGAGGACTGTCTGTTTTTCTCTGCACTAGAAGCCCCTTTACATATGGTGCATTGCTCTGTGCCTTACAGACCATGCATATATACTTATTTATTTGTATCTATTTACTTGAGTTTTATATAGTGCTGGCTAGACCCAGAGGTATCGGAGCGCTTTACATGGAGAGAGCTACATAGGTTACAAATTACACATTGTTACAGAAGGTATATCAGTTACAAGTTACATCCGTTGGTTCATGGCGTGCAGAAGAGTAAGGGGGTAATGTAAAAGGGGGAGGGAGATTAGTCGGAGCATAGGCATAAGGATCAACAAAGCAGGCAGGGGGAGAGAGATTCAGGCGAGAGAGGAAAGGAATAGGGGAGGTAGACAAAGAATGGAGGAGGGAAGAGGTGTGGGAGGGGGTAGGAGACACAGCACGGAGATGAGGAAGTAACTGGAAAATGGATCAGTCCCAGTCCTCCGTTATGTGAGATTCCCTTGTCGTGGTGGACTCTCTCAGCGGGGTCACTGAGACTCCAAGGCAAAAATGCTGGATCCCTCCCCGACAAGAGGAGAAGAGTGCTTTGGCCACGGGCACACTCTGAAGGATGAAGGAGGGAAGAGGTGGGGGAGGGGGTAGGGAACCCAGCAGAAATACAGTGTCCAACGTCCGGTTGGGTAGGAGACGGCTCCCAGCGGTAAGGGGATTTTTCCCAGTCCTCCGTGGTTCGTGACTCCTTTGGCGCTGTGGACTCTTTCAGTGGGGTCTCTGAGATTCCAGGACATAAATGCTGGATCCATTCCCAGAAAGGGTAGTAGGAGTGCTTTGGACAAGGGCATACTTATGGAGGCCGTTTTAGGGACAGTCGAGCTAGAAGAGAGGACCCTCACTGTAGAAGGGGAGATGCGAGTTGGGTCATTGGAGAAAACGATGCGGCTGCTGGCAGGTTGCTTATTAGGTTGTTGCTGGCAGAAATAGGGATTGGTGGGTTGTAGTTGGTGTGTTATCCATTCTTCTGATCTGTAAAATCTGCTGCTCGGGAAGTATCAAGAAAAGCCACTGTTTAATTATCAAGCGGCAGCCATTTTAGGGTCAGGCACTGTTTTACATTTTGTTAATAAACAGTTGTGGTTTTAAGCGCTCAGTTAGATTTTAACATGTTGGGCGCATCAGCTATAATAGTACGTTAGTCCTGTAATACATGTTCTTGAAACCTGTACTTTAGTTTCAATTTGCAACTCGTGAGGTTGCATTGCACCTCCATCTTATGGTCAGACTCAGCAATATTTACTCAGGTGTGCAACTGTGAACAACTACAGGACTGTGCTTGCACAATATTTTCTGCACTACCCACCTGTTTTGTGTTGAATCCTTTGCAGCACCATCATTTTCAGGACAGACAGTTACAGCCTGCTGTGTCAGTAACTCTCCCATTTTAAGTCCTCTAGACAGTGCTGCAGCTGTGTCTTTGGTCAAAAAGGTAATTACTTATTCTTAGTCCTCTAGGCAGTGCTGCAGCTGCTTATCTGGTCTTGTCAGTAACTCCCCCATTCTAAGTCCTCTAGACAGTGCTGTAGCTATATCTTTGGTCAAACAGGTAATTCCTCATTCTTCTCAATCTGACTGTTTAATTAAAACAAAGCATCGTGAAGGCCCAAGGCGGGTGTTGACGCGATGTCATTTCTGCCCAGTGCTTTTAATGTCAAAGTGAAGAAATTCAATGAAGTGCTGGTAAGTATGACTCTCTTAAAGTAACCAAATGCCTTGTCATCTAATTAGTGACACTCATGAATGGATGAACGAGATTATCACTGTCCCTACATACTATCTAGCGAAACCACAGCCAAGGGAACAGGCTTGGCAGAATCAGCGGGGAAAGAAGCTCTGTTGAGCTAGACTCTGTTCTGGCACTGTGAAGAGACATGACAGGTGTAAGATAAGTGGGAGGCCCTCGGGCTGCTGGTGAAATACCACTACTCTTATTGTTTTTTCACTTACCCGGTGAGGCGGGGGGCGAGCCCCGTGGGCCTCTTGCTTCTGGCTCCAAGCGCCTGACGCCCGCCGGGCGCGACCCACTACGAGGACAGTGGCAGGTGGGGAGTTTGACTGAGGCAGTACACCTGTCAAACGATTACGCAGGTGTCCTAAGGCGAGCTCAGGGAGGAGAGAAACCTCCCACGGAGCACAAGAGCAAAAGCTCACTTGATCTCAATTTTCAGTATGAATACGGACCGTAAAAGCAGGGACTCACGATCATTCTGACTTTTTGGGTTTCAAGCAGGAGGTGTCAGAAAATGTACCCCAGGGATAACTGGATTGTGCCAAGCGTTCATAGCGACTTTGCTTTTTGATTCTTCGATGTCGGCTCTTCCTATCATTGTGAAGCAGAATTCACCAAGTGTTAGATTGTTCACCCACTAATAGGGAACGTGAGCTGGGTTTAGACCATTGTGAGACAGGTTAGTTTTACCCTACTGATGATGTGTTGTTGCAATAGTAATCCTGCTCAGTTCAAGACGAACCGCAGGTTCTGACATTTGGTGTATGTGCTTGACTGAGGAGCCAATGGGGCAAAGCTACCATCTGTGGGATTATGATTGAACGCCTCTAAGTCAGAATCCCCCCTAAACCGTAACGATACCACTGTGGAGCCTCGGGTGGCTCTCTGGGGGGCGGTGCGTAGAGCCGCTGTGTTTGGGACCGGAGCGCGGACGGAAGGGGGCCGCATCCATCACCCTTAGTGCACTGCATGTTCGTGGGGCACCCGGTGCTAAATCATTCGTAGACAACCTTATTCTGGGTCAAGGTTTCGTAGGTAGCAGAGCAGCTACCTCGCTGCGATCTATTGAAAGTCATCCTCTGAGCCAAGCTTTTGTCTCCGTGCTTGGGCACCAGTGGACGCCCTCCTCCACCACACCCGGGGGTGGGACTCTGCCGCTGCGCCAGCGGGAGGGATGCGGAGGGGGTAATGTGGGCCTGCGGGAGGCCGCCTCCACCACGTGCCCTCCGGCACGGGGTCTCTTCCTTCCATCTCTGCCCCACCGGGGAGCGGGGATGGGGGCCACCATCCCTTGCGGGTCAGCAGGGTGACCAGAAGGCCTGGGCCGGGCCCACTGCTCCCGCACAAGTCGAGCAGCGGCTACGGAGCGCCTTGCCACCGTTGCAGTCATCGGACTGCAAGGGTGACTGGGTCTGCCTGTCTCAGGCCATCTGGGCGCTGGGTCGTCCCTGGCCATCTGGTCGCCTGGCCGTGCGACCAGATGGCCATGTAGGCCGTGCGACCAGATGGCCCTGCGGGCCGGGCGACCAGATGGCCCTGCGGGCTGGGTGACCAGATGGCCGGCTAGGCTTACTCCATCTTTTGTCCTTCCCCAGGGTTCTGTAAGCCCCCACTATGTGGTGGCGTAATCGTCGAGGAAAATGGACTCCCCGGACAGGCCAACAGGGAGAGGGCGTGGCCTGGGCTTAATCCTCCTCGGTTCCTGCCCCGGAAGGTGGAGTCAGCACCCTGACGCCCTAGGGTCTGGGTGTGGGGGGTGACAGTCAGTAGCCAGGACAGGGCGGCTGCAGAGCGGGGAGGACTGCCTAGCTCCCCGCTGTCTCCGGGGCGAGGAGTGACAGGAGGCCAGCTCTGCGTGAAAGGGGGGCTGAGGCGGAGCTGGAGCCCCTGGAGATCTTGGAGAAGTCCTGAGCAGGAGACGCCTGGGCCTGGTCTGGGATGGAAGCAACTTGCGTGTGTCCTGTGCTGCCCAGGGGGGTCCACCGGGGCACGGGGAGGCTCTCCCCAGCCTGGCTAGGGTTCGGAAGCTGGGACTGGGCCTGGGGCTTGAGCTCTGTCCGGCGGGCCCCGAGTTGTGGGAGCCCCGGTCCTGCAAGCTAGCCAAGGGTCCGGGCGCTGGGGACGGGGTCCACCGTGGCCTGGGGAGGCTTTCACCGGTCTGGCTAGGGTTTGGAAGGTTGAACCGGGCCTGAGGCTTGAGCTCCGTCCGGCAGGCACCAGTGTGTGGGAGCCCCCCGTCCTGCAAGCCGGCCGAGGGTCCTGGCACTGGGGACGGGAGTCCACCGGGGCCCAGGGAAGGTTTCCTCAGCCTGGCTAGGGTCCGGAACCTGGGACCGCGCCCGGGGCTTGAGCTCCATCCGGCGGGCCCCGGCGTGCGGGATCCCCCACGGTCAGACAACAAACAGTTCATTCGAAAATACCACAGTATCTGAACCCCTTCACTTATTCGCATCATGTACTTCAGTCAAACACCATGACAATATGTTACTAAAATATTACATATGAACTAAATAAATAAACTAATCTAAATGAGTGTGGAAATGTTTACTAAAAGTATACCTTACACCCAGTCTGCGGGAGGGAGGGCCTGCAGCTAAAAATGTACCGTTAAACACTCGTCGGATTTCAATCCCTGAGGTATTCTGGTGTCCAACATTAATATGTACCTCGATTCCAATCTCCTTAATTGGAGCTGTCTGTTTCCTCCCCTTGGGCTTTTGGGGACAGCATCAATGACAGAATATACTAAATCCTTCGCATTACCTTGATGACATTGATTAATATGTCCTGCTACTGGGAAGCTTTGGTCATCATTGGCAAATGCTCTAAGATGTTGCTGTATCCTGACGTGAACTATGCTTATAGTGCTGCCCACATATCGTTTCTGGCAAGTACCTTCCCACACATACACCGCAAAATCACTTTTGCAGTTATATGTACCTCTGATCTCAATCGATGTTACTCTGAGTGGTGATTGTATGGTCTTCATGTTGCGGCCTTAGTGGCACGCCTTGCATTTCGAACATTTCGGAATACCTTTATTGACTCTAAGCCATTCAGTGCCATTCTTGGCCTACGGCGAGTTCTGCACTAGCTCCCTACGCATTAAATTTGCCCTTCTAGATGATATAAGTAGGGCACGTGGTATTTCCGGGCCTATGATAAGATCACTTCTCACAATATTCCAATTTTTATATAGAATATTATGTACTCAGGCATGGTAGGGTGAGTATCCTGTAATAAGACATACTGTCCAGAGTGATCAGATTTTCTCTTCTTACTACAACTGATACCAAACAGAAACTCCTCTCTCTTTTTGGGTTTTGCTTTTGCCTCTGCTGACATTAGCACATCCTGACTGTAACCTCGTACTCTCAATCTGTTGAATAGATATTTTTGTGCTTCACCCAATGCTTCCTCACTACTGCGCTTGCACTTCATGCGCAAGCATTCCGCATAGGGAATGCTGTTTTTGAGTCTGGTAGGGTGAAAACTGCTGGTGTGCAGAATGGAATTCCCTGATGTCTGCTTTCTGTATGTTTTTATATGAAGCATATTGTTCTCTACATATACCACAAGATATAAGAAGTTTACTTCTTTCGTACTGATGTCACAGGTGAATGAGAGGTTCTGATCGTTATTATTGATTTCTTGTGAAAATCTTTGTGCCGACTCAGGTGATCCCTTCCACAAGATGAATAAATCATCTATATATCTGGTACAGAGGACCACATTCTCTCACCATTCTTTAACATCGTTGACCTTGAGTACCTGCTCCTTCCACAAGCCCATTTGCAAATAAGCATACCTGGGGGCGAAGCAGTTACCCATTGCTGTCTCCTGAGTTTGTTTGTAGGTATGTTGGTCATACATAAAGAGGTTGTTGCCTAGACACCATTCGGCCATGCTAAGAAGCATAAGTGTGTGCTGGTGTAGATGTATAGGTCTTGATCCCAAGTAGCGTTTCACTGCTCTTATCCCATTGACGTGTATAATGCTCTTATAGAGCGCAGTCACATCTAGGGTCATAAGTAAGTACCGTTCATCCCAGGGCACATTATATATTTTACGCAAGAAATCTTTGGTGTCCCTTATTTATGAGGGTAATGTACATAGATGTTCCTGGAGAAAATTATCTATTAATCTGGAAGTCCTAGTTTGTGCGTAATCAAAATTAGTCGTAGAACAAAAAGACAGTCCTAATGATAAAATCTTTTCTTCTTCTTTGCTAAGATCCATATCTATGAGATTTATAACTGTGTTGTCAATCTATGGTTCACTTGTTACTTTCTCCATGTCGGTGTTACTGTGTCTTTTGTGCTTCCTTGCCCAGCATCTGCTTTTTGTATTGCTTTTCCTTTTCCTACTTTCTCTTTACGTTGTGGCCGAGGTCGCAAATTGAGAGTCCTGTCCACTCATAAAAAACGTAGCTCTTCGATGACTGAAGGTGTCTCTCTGCCGCTAATGCCCAGCGGCATTACTTTTTTCTATATCGGTGTATATGTGTATAGATTTATATATATATATATATATTCAACAGAAAAGTTTAGCCCCCATGGAAGAACGCCAACAGGTACGTGCATATTTTCAATTCTTTAATGATGACAGCAAACATCAAGGGCTCAGCCAAGAAAAGTCATCCTAAAAGTTCAAGCAATGCCGAAGCGTTTCGGGATCCTGTTCCCTTCTTCAAAGGCATAATCCACTTCACAAAGAGCAGCTTTTCGCGCATCAGTTTTATTCCCAGAATAAAACTGCGGAATGGGCGTGCTGCAACTAAACAGAGACGCTGGAGCACTTTTTCCAATACTATGTTGAGATGGTAGGTATAAAAGTGGGAGGGTCGGGCGTGGCCAATACCCGGAGCGAGATGGCCGCTTAAACCTCTTGCTCCGTCGTATCTGCTCTCCTCCCGCTGATCCGCCACAGTTATCCGGTTCCCAGAGGTGGGAAAAACTGTAGGAAGGCAAGCGGCACGACTTGCGCTGCCTCCCGTCACCGAAGTCTGCTGTACGGAGTGATTGTGAGACCCGCAGGGTTTTGGCCTAGCGAGCGGGCGAGGCCGGGGTCTAAATTTTCACTTCAGGCTGCCGTGTGGCCCTGCGGAGCCGGCCTGAGATGCGCCGGCGCATGAGAAGTTGAGCGCCGGCGGGACCCATCTGACAATCATCCGGCCCTGCGAAGGTCCTCCAGGGCATCTGCAACGCCTAGCGATCCACCATGAACGACACGGGGGCATCTGCGCCATTCGGATTGAGGCCCGGAATGAGTGGTGCGCTTGGCCTCTGCCTCTCCTGGATTGATCGGCATGCCTGGAGCGAGGTGAGGAGGTGGGGGGCCCGAGGTATCCCACGGAGTTGCGTGGGCCTTTCCTTCCCCACGGTGTTTATTGAAGCCCGGCTGGCCTGTCCTCCTCGTATGTGCCGGATAGGGTCCCCCTCCTTTTCCTGAGACTACTGAAGTGGACACACATACATGGATAGTGAATTGACAACAGATAAGATAGCGCAAGCAATTCGATCCTTAAACTCCGGGAAGGTCCTTGGGCCAAACGGGCTCCCCATTGAGTTATACAAACTCCGTCCTGACAAATTGGCACCATATTTGAAATCCATGTTTGAGGAGGCCAGGGAGAGTGAGACGCTGCCCAGAGAGCAGAGGATCGCCACGATAGTCACAATACATAAAGAAGGTAAGCCTAGGACTGACTGCGCCTCATACATGCCTATTTCCCTCCTAAACGCCGAGCCCAAAATCCTGGCCAAACGTTTGGCTACTCGCCTGGTTAAAGTGGTTGATACCCTAGTTCACCCGGATCAATCGGGCTTTATGCCGCACAGAAACACGGCCCTGAATTTGAGCAGGGGGCATGGTGTGGTGGGTAGGGTGCCTACAATCCAAAAGCCAGCGGTAATCGTATGTCTAGACGCTACTATGGCGTTCGATACCATAGAATGGCCCTATCTCTGGGCAGTATTGACTAAACTGGGGTTCGGGCCAAAATACATCCAGTGGGTCCGTCTTTTATATAGGGAACCTCTGGCACAGGTTGTGGTTAACAATAAACTCTCCCCAACATTTCAACTCTGCCGGGGGACTCACCAGGGTTGCCCACTCTCGCCACTTCTCTTTGCCCTGGCCCTGGATCACTTGCGGCCTGGATCCACAGAGACCCAATGATACGAGGGCTGAGGTGGTCCCCTGATTAGGAAGACTGCATTTCACTCTATGCGGATGATATATTACTCTACTTGGCCCTCCCCAGAAGATCCCTGATAGTGGTTTTAGACATCCTGGCTATCTTCGGCAGGTTCTTTGGCTTTAACGTCAACAGGGATAAATCCCTTCTATTCGTCCTTAAAGGCGACCCACCTATCCTCCCAGGCGCTTCCCAATAGAGGTCACCACCATTGGCTTCAAGTATTTGGGGATCATTGTCTCCCTTGACTCATCGCTCCGCTATACTCATAATCTTCTCCCACACTTGCAAAGGCTCAGGAAGGATATCGCCAGATGGAAATCACTCCCCCTCTCTCTGTTGGGCAGAGCCGGCCTTTTCAAAATGATGTCGCTGCCCAGATTCCTATATGCCCTACAAAACACCCTAGACCCAGTCCCTACACGATGCTTCAAGGAAGTGGAGGGCCTTCAGAGAGCACTGTTGTGGGAAGGAAGGCCACGCATAGCACTCAACAAGCTGACACTGAACTGGTACGATGGGGGCGTTAGCCTTCCTGATATCAGGAAATATTATTGGGGGCTCACCTGGCTGCCATTAATCATGGCCCCTACGGCCGCACCGAGGATCCCGGCTATGCCATGGATAGATGGCTTCTCCCCCGGTGGGAGCTATAGTAGGGCTCTATATGCACAACCTAAACTGTATAATCTAACAAGCCCCACAAAACACTCCATCCAGATTTGGCATGACGCCAATAACGCACTTGGGTGGGGTAACAGGTTGACATTAGCAACCCCACTGTTGGACTCTGAGAGACTTGGCAGCCTATGGAGCACCTGAAAGACGCATATGGCTGCGCATCAGGGAGAGGGTCAATGCCGTGGGAGTGACGCCCCGCAGCATCGATGAACTAAAGAAGAGGTGGTACAACCTCAGGAAGAGGGCCAAGGAGAGGATCGCAGAAAGGGTCAGGGAGGCAGCTGGCACTGACCATCCACAGTGCCTGTAAACACTGCCCAGCAGCAGCTAGTCGAGGGGACCATCGAGCCAGAGGCGGTCGTGGGAGTCACGCAGATGGACACCTCCGGCGCAGCCACAACTGAACAAGGTAAGATGCATGCCTGCGACCATACTCTGCATATCATATACCCATTCCCATCCCCCAAGCTCGATCACAGTGTGCAGGCAGAAGTGCACCACACATCTTCCCTCATATCAGTAGTGCATCATGGGAGTCGTAGTCATGTCAGCCCGGTGTGCAAGTATAGTCATAAAAGCAAAAATATTTCCCAACAGCAGTAGAAGCCAAACATAGACTCAAATATTGTAATTAATAGAAGGACATGTATGAAAATTTACAAACTGATGTCGTAATAATCCCACTAACCATGCACTGTTTCACACACAGATGCATCTCCTGGCGATTCAGATGACAGCTGCCGCCTCGTCATCTCGGAGACACCAGCTGATTCTGATGGCGACACTCCGCAGGAGGGTCAATCCCCACCTCCACCAGCAACCATACCACCACCACCACCACCTGCTGCGTCAACTGCAACCAAACCGCGAAGACGCAGGGCACAAGTCCCCTCCATGCAGGTGATGAACGCATGCCCGAGTCCTGCAATACCATCTCCCCAAAGTACAACAGTTGTCACACTGCCAGCACCACCACCAGCACGTGGCCGAGTCACGCAGCGGCGCAGGTCCCTGCGCAGTACTTCGGATATAGCCGACCAGGCAAGCTCCCCATATGGTGGCATCGAGGCACAGATGCTGCGTGTCCAGCGCCTGCAGGGGAGACACATGGGGACCATTAGCATACACGTGTCGCGCCTTGCAAAGCAAATGTGTACCCTGACGGAGGCAGTGCGGGAAATGACCACTGTAGTGGCAGAGGGGAACGGAAAACTGAGTGAGGACCTCCAGGAACTCACCCGGGCCATCAGAGCAGGGCATCACAGTGAGCGACGGAGGCACAGACAGAACTTGCTCCGTTCCACTGCATCAACCAAGTCCATCACTAGGCTGTGCAACAGCACTGCTGTATTGTCCCGACGCTCCGTGTCACTGCAGGTGGACCTGGGCCATTATTGTGGTGACGTCGCAAAGGCCCTAGGCCAGGTGACCACTGCAGTGGAACACTTGCAGAGCGGAACTTTCAGTGCCAGCACCTTGGGAGGGGAGGACGGCAGTGAGGCTCCCTCAAGTGTCAGTAGCGTATCCATGGTGGAGACCAGCACCAGGAGGCGCAGTTCGCGCTGTTTCACAGCCAAAGGGACAGGCCGTGGTGAGGTGGAGGAGACAGGTGATAGGAGGCTGGGCGTTCATGGCAAGCGCCACTAGACATACAGTACGCCATCCCTGACCATGGTGGGGTAACCATGGTCCTCTCCAATTGTACAATTGCACACCCGTGACTACAACGGGCATGTTTAGTTCCTCATTGTGTGGGGGAGCTCTAAATCGCATTCATGTGTGCCAGCACATACATCAGTGCTCCTGTGCATTAAACAGTAGCACCACAAATGATTTCGTCATGGATCATTCTTACCTGGATCAGAAATGATGTTGCGTGATGTATGTCCGCCTCCTTTGGCCCTCAGCTGTGTTGGGAACGTGTGCCTGTCGGTGTTGTGCGGGTGGTTGGTCATCCCGGTAGTCGTCATTCCTGTCCACCTCTATGGGTATCCCCCTTCTGGTTGCGATGTTGTGCAGCATGGCACATACTGCTACAATCCTGCAGCAGGTGTCTGGTTTGTATTGCAAGGCACCACCAGTCTTATGTAAGATTCTGAAGCGACTCTTCAGAATCCCAAAGGTCCTCTCAATCACATTTCTGGTGCTTATGTGGGCCGCGTTGTAGCGTTGCTCCTGTGGTGTTGCTGGATTGATGTAGGGGGTGAGGATATATTCATTTCATTTTTCATTTAGTCTTTATTCGATTAAAAATCATAAAAGACACAGCATCACAAATATATAAGCCACATCAATAAATTAAATAAAATGGTATTAAATACACCAAGACTAATGTAATAACAGTAAATCAATAATAATAACAGTAAATCAATAATAGTAACAGTAAATCAATAATATGGATATATTCACGCAGGGCGTATGCACTGTCACCTATAAGATGGAAGCAAAGGCTTAGCAACAGTTATGAATATACATGTGTGATGCTCATGTTTTGAAGAGGTATGTATACGTACCAAGCAGGAGTCCCTCTCCAAATTCTCCATTGAGTAGGCACCTGTGGATGCCACTGTGTCTGAATATGTAGGAGTCGTGTGTGCTCCCTGGAAATTAGGCCACTAGGTCCGTGATGATGTGCTTGGCATCGCACACGACCTGCACGTTGATGGAGTTGTAGGACTTCCGGTTACGGAAAATGTACTCATTGGCTGAGGGTGGACAGATGGGGACATGTGTGCAGTCGATGCATCCTATGACATGGGGGAATTGGGCCACCTGGTAGAATGCCTGTTTGGTGTGGTCCAACTGCTGTGGGGTCGTGGGGAAGCTGATGTGGGTATGTATCATTGTCAGCATGGCATCAATGAATTTGTGGAAGAAGTGTGAAAGTGCGCTTTGTGATACGCCTCCCGCTACGGCGATGACCCCCTGGAAACTTCCAGAGGCCAGTAGGTGCAGGCTGCATAGGACCTGGACGTGCGCAGGAATTGCATTGGTCCGACGTATCTGGTGCTGCTGTAGTGGTTCAAGGTCTGCAATTAGGCGCATGATCATGGCACGATTGAGACGATACTTGTCGTAAACCTCATCTTCATTTTGTCCTAGCAATGTGATGCGCACTCTGAAGACTCTCTCCTGGACCCTTCTCCTGCTCTGTCCTGCTGCATTAATTCACATCCTCCTTGCAAGCACGTAGAGGGCTGCCATTTTGTGCAAGGAAACAGGGTCTCCTGGCCCTATTTGAATGGCTTACTGATTGGTAGCATCTGTGGCACATGTAGTATTTTTTTTGAATTTTTTTTTTTTTTTAAATGAAACTTTACCTCCAGGTTCTGATTCCCCTTAATCTGCTCATGCTAAATAGCGATTTTTGGGATTTTCGGCATTTGCGATTTTTGATGCATTCATTAGTGATTAGTCATTTGCGATTGGTACTTGCCGGGCATTATTAGTGAATTAGGTATGTGCGATTTTTGTGTTTTGCGATTCGTTATTTTGACGGGGCTTCTTTTAGCGATTCTTTATTTTAGTGGGGAATTATTTTGCTATTCTTTATTTTTTACCGATTTGTGTTGATGCATTGGGATTCGTTTTTTGCCACTCGCTAACGAGTGATTTTAGCGATTCGGTATTTTTACGACTTGATTTTTGGTTGATGCATGTGCCAGTATGTTTTATGTGCCTTTAAAATTGTACTGCTACGCGCGCTGACTGCCCTCTGCTGGATAGACTTTTTATACTTTAACGCTGCCGCAAATTTGAATCTGACTCACCCCCTTCTTCCAGCATTAGTTGCTCTTGTTGCACACTGCCTGTTACACGTCGTGGGAGGGAGGGGCACACCCTTGGATGCAAGCGGTTCCCGCGAGACACAGTAGTACCACCATCGACTGGTCAGCAGGCCATTCTGTACAGCTGACACACTATAAATGTGCACGCTGACACGTACGCGCATTGCTGGCACGCCAAAGATGCACATAAGGCAGGCCCATCTGCGCCCGTCCACGCACCGATTGTGCACAGCGCTAGCCATGCTGCCTGTTTCACGCAGGAACACTGTCCAGCTGTAAGATACTCCAGAGCGCAACTGTTGAATCTGAATGTGGGTAGAGATACACCAAAATGTAAGAGTATCTCGATTCAACAGAAATCCTCCTGAACAACAGATACATGTCCAAACTGCCACAGATTACTTCCTAGGATCCTACATCAGAGAATTAAACCCAGCAGACCTAATGAGTTCTCCTCGGGGATGGGCAACACAAAACCCAAGGACTGTGCAATAAAATGTCTTCTGGTTAATGCCAGATCCTTAGTGAAGCATAGTTTCGAGTGCGCCAGACTCCTGGAGGAGCAGGATGTAAAACTGGCATTTATCATGAAAAAATGGATGGATGAGGCCTCAGGGCCAGACCTATTAACAGCCACACCACCATGCTTCTTCTGTTCCACCTTAAATAGACCTACGGGGAAAGGAGGGGGCTAGCAATAATCTATCATAACACCCAAAAAGTAGCGATGCAGACAACAAACAACATGACCTGTGAAGCACTCTCATTTAATGTTTGCATATCGCCTCAACACTCATTTAAGGTTATTTTAATGTATAGACCGCCAGGGTCTAGAACATCCTTTCTAGCTACGCGTGGGACCCTACTTGAAGAAGGGCTCTGCTCTAACTCATTTACCATTCTGGGAGATTTTAATTTCCATTTGGAAACCCTCATGGATCCAGATACCAAAGCGCTCCTAGAGCTGATGAGCAGTGCTAACCTGAACGAACTGGTAAATGAGCCTACCCATAAGGCAGGACACACGCTGGACGGGGTCTTTTTCAACCATCCAAATTTAACTTACACAGGAACGATACCACGCAGGAATTTTATTTGAATTAACCACCCCAGTCCACCGTCACAAATAAGGGGGTAGCTCAAATCAGATAAAAACAAGAGACTGGAAAAAAGTGGTGGGATCCGAATTACAAGATCAGCTTAATATCACCCTGCGGCCACAGCCAACAACCGTTGAAGACGCGGTCAGATCATACACCTAATGGGTTGACGCAGCCTGTAGAAAACTATCCCCGTATAAACTCGTTCACCCCAAATGAGCTATACCAACATCTCCATGGTATTCAGAAGAGCTCAGAAGTCAGAAACTTACTTGTAAACGGCTAGAACGCAATTGGCGTAAAAAATACTCTATAGTAGAAAAGGAAGTCTATAAACAAGGTCTCGACGTTTATAAACAAGCCGTGCTCAACGCGAGAAAGCTCTTCTTCATAAATCAAATTAACACAGCTAAAACTTTCTCCAAAGAACTTTACAAAACAGTAGCTAGGCTAGCGTCCCCCAGCCCACCTAGGGTCGAGTCTAGTTAAGAAATGAGTGAGGAAATTGCTTAAAAAAAAAAAAGGTAGAAGTTATTTTCTCAGCTTTTAACCAACTCCCGCAGGGAGCCTCAGAAAATAGGACAACGGGCTCAAAGCAAGTCATAAGAGCATGTCATACACTCGAGAAATTTACCCCACTCAGTATCAATGACACAAATATGCTACTGGGCTCTGTTAAATCCGGATCCCCCATGACCCCTGTCCAGTGACAGTGGCCAAATTAGCCCTGGAACCTATTGCCATCACCCTGACATCAATATTTAATGCCATGTTTGAAACAGGCGACTTCTCTAGATGCTGGAAATTGGCCTCGATACTCCCACTTCTGAAGAAGAAGAATTTGGACCCAATGGATCCAAACAACTATAGGCCCATCTCCCGCCTCTCATTACCAGCTAAAGTGGTCGAAATAGAAATAAATACTCAGCTTAGTGCATTTATTCATGAAAACAAGTTACTGGATCCCACGCAGTATAGCTTTAGAGCAGGACATATTACGGAGACTGCCTTGATAAAGGCAACAGAAAAAATCAGGAAAGCCCTGGACCAAGGTGGTGAAGCGGCCCTCATCATGCGGCCTTCGATACGGTCCATCATAACCTTCTGATGGACCGTCTGTGCGAGATTGGATTCAAAGGAATGTCACGGAGTTTGCTAAAAGTGATTCTAACGGACAGGAAACAAAGTTTCCTTGGGGAAATTCGACTCTGAACCTTTCTCGCTGCCATGTGGTGTTCCACAGGGATCGTCCCTTAGCCCTACTCTTTTCAATGTGTACTTGGCACCGTTGGCTCCCCTGATCAGATCTTATGGCTTTAGATTAACGCCATATGCAGACGACACACAAATAGTTGTGTCTCTTCTACCAGGACATGAAGTAGGCATCGGCAAGAATTTCCATGACTGTATGGGAGTAGTCAAATCGTGGATGTCACAAAACTGCCTGAAGCTAAACTCGGACAAAACCGAGGTCCTCACGTTTGGAAATAAGGCACATTTTTAGACCCCTGACTGGTGGCCAGCAGATCAGGGTATCCTCCCCAGACCCACGTAGAAGGCAAAGAATGTAGGTATTGTGGTGGACGACAGACTGAACTATGAGCACCAGATAGATGCGATAACCTCGGCCACCTTTCATTCCCTTAAACTGCTAAAAAAGGTCAAACCATTCTTGCCAGAAGACAGCTTACGAATAGTCGTTTCATCCATTATCCTGTCCCGACTGGATTACTGCAATGGGGTATATTTGAACATCCTAGAGCGACATTTGAATAGATTGCAGATCTTGCAAAATGCAGCAGCTAGGCTGGTGACAGGCACCCCCAAACTTGCATCGGTAGCCAAAGAAATTAAAAGACTACATTGGCTGCCCATTAAGAAAAGGGTGCAATTTAAGTCACTCTGTATTGTCTTTAAGGCACTAAATGGTCAGGGTCCTGATTTTTTGACTCACCAGTTTCGATGGTACACTCCAAAAGAACCCTCCGCTCACTAGGAGCCAAATTGGTGTGCATACCACCCACAAAGAAATCCTTGTGGGGGGGAGAAGTTTCATTACAAGTGCAGCCAAAGCGTTGAATGCCCTGCCTTGGAGTTTTAGGAACTCCACGAACCTTCTCGTCTTCAGATAACAACTCAAGACCTGGCTTTTCAACTTATAGTTCCTCCCAGCTACATTTCTCTCCGTGCCACCCTATTTCTCAGTAGAGTTGAGCTACTAGTGCCATGACACCCCGGGTAACCGTGAACTCTACAAATATAATTAAGATAACATCATTAACATAACAATTTAGTATTCCTACTCCGTAATGTGCTAGCCTCAGGGAATTGCTGGATGACATTTGTTGTTTAAAACATTAATAATAAATCTACAATTATTTGGTAAGCTTTTTTTAAATCAACAGATAACCAAAACAAAAATAAACATCTGAGAAAAGAACCATCCATTGTGTAAGAAAAAAAACAACTGAAGATTATAACGTTAGTGAAATTGAAAAGTAAACATTAAAAAAAACACATATTTTTACGTTCACAAATGTGCAGATTAGCATCATCCCAAATATTATTGGCAAGTTTACAGCATTGAAAATGCATGCGGAATATGCGAGTACCTACTTGGACAGGAAAACTGCGCATGCAATTTCCATTAAATCCATTGGTTACCATTTCCTTTGTTGCGACCCGCAATTTGCGAGTCGCAAATAAGGAATGTCTTGGAAATGCAATTTGAAGAGTGCCAAGCATTTAAATGCATGACACCCTTGCACCATTGAAATTGCGTGAGCAATTCGCGAGTACCTATTCGGTACTTGAAAATTGCGCATGCAATTTCCATTAAATCCTATGGGAAGCCATTCCTTATTTACGATCCACAATTTGCGAGTCGCAAATAAGGAATGTGTAAGGAATTGCGATTTGTAAATTGCGATTTCTTAAAATTCGCAATTTAATAATCGCAATTCCTAAGTGTTAAACGTGGAGATTGAGGTGAGAGAAACAATTAAATAAATTAAAGATATTGCATCCACCCCCAATGAACCCTGTGGTGCAGTTTTGAGGGAGGTACCCCAACACATTCCACCACATGTTGCAAGTAGTATACCCTCAATTCCTAATCTGAGAAGAATTGTACAACGTAAAAAACAGGCAAGTAACCCACAAAGAGTCACACCCCAAACCTTTTCTGACATAAACATTCCACCTGAACTATCTCTAACAGTTACTAATGAACCTTTTCTTTTGCATGACAACAAAAACCCTAAAAAAAAGAATACTAATCTTTAGCACACCCCATAATCTTGTAAAATTGGAGAACAGTGATATTTGGATGATGGATGGGACATTTAAATGCACGCCCCATCCATTCACCCAAATATACACTATTCATGCACATACAAATAATACAGTAGTTCCCTTAGTTTACAGTTTACTCCCTGATAAACAATCCTCAACATACAATGAATTTTTGTCAGTGATAAAAGCTAAAACATCAAACAAAAGTCCTAGAAAAGTAATATTTGACTTTGAATTACCTATGATTAATACTATTACCAAATTGTACACGGATACCCAAATTCAAAGATGTTTTTTTTCACTTTTCTCAGGCTTATTGGCGAAGAACTAAAAAAACATCCTTAGTTGAGGATTATCTATCAGATAGCAAACTAAAGTTTGAACTAAAAAAACTAACTGCCCTTTGCTTTGTTCCTCCTGACAGTGTAGACGAGTACTACACTTCAATTACTGAATCTGAAAAATTGGCCCCTATTCTAAATTATTTTGAAGACACATGGACTGGCCATCTAAGCAGGTCGGGTCACAGGAGGAAACCACGTTTCCATGTGAAGTGGTGGAACTGCTATCCGACCTGCTTAAAAGGAGGAGCAAAAAAAAACAATGCCATAGAGGGATGCACAACTCTTTCAATAAATCAACTAGCAAACCTCATCCTAATTTCTATCATTTCTTGGAAATTCTGAGGAAGGAGCAAAGTTTCCAAAAAATGAGAATATCGCAATCATTAACAGGTAGTCTGAACCCACGTATATCAAAAATAACAAAGGAAAATGTCTGAGAGACTATTGGGTGCAATTCAACATTTTACGTTGGTGGTGGCTTCAGACTACCGTGATAATCTTGCACACATCCTCCATTTCTAACCTACACTATCTTCTTACTTGCCTGATTTGCCCAACATTTTTATTTAAAAAATGTGGGTCTCCTTACCTTGAGACGTCTTCTTTTTTCAACTCTTGGATTTAGGTAGTATCCAATTTTTCACCAAGAGTCCTTTCTCTTTTTCGAATCCATTGCAAATAATCCACAATCCTTTTTCAAACTCCACGTCCCGAATTAATCTTTTAAAATGTGCACATGATTTTTAAAAATTATAATCTGTGCATCCCTAAAAAAAAATGGACCCCAAAAAACCGAAAAAGTGTTATTTTTCGCAAAAAAACGCAACAAAAACCAACTTAGCAATCCATTCTATTTCGACAACAGTTCTAAATCCTTTCCAAGTTCTAAAATCCAAAAACTAATAAGCAATGGATGTAAACATATTCAATCTTTTTATTTCACAAAAAAATGTTTTTTTAATTCATATTAAAAATACATCTAGCCGCGACAACAGCAAAAATATATTTTTTTAAACCTGTCGCAAAAAGTAAAAAAGATACCTTTCGAATTACTTTGTTCATTAAAGTTTTGAATGTATGTATTTTGATTAACTTTAATAAACAAAGCGTGTTACGAAAGAATGAGTCCCAACGTGTGCCTACTACTGCAACCTGTTATGGAATTAATTAGTTGGTTAACACACATTAAAACTACCAAAAATACATTTACTACATCTATCTATCTCCCTCCTCTCTCCTTACAATAAACATTAACACTAACCTATGTATTTTATTAATTAGAAATTTTTATTACCTTGACGAAGCTCCCCCTTGAATCTGATCCGTAGCGTGACAATCCTCGTAAAGGCAAAAGTAACGTTTACGTGGCAAAGTCATCTCTTTCTGTAAAAATTAAAAAAGGACATTTCCTCCCATTCACTTTAATGGAAAAGTGTGGGAAACCTATAAAAAAAAAAATTCAAAACAGTTAATGTACATAAAAATATCTATGTTTATTTTTGTATGATATAAAAATAGTGGGAAGAACAAAAGAGAGAGCTATGAATGTTATAGGACCATCCCTGTCCCTAAGTAACTATATTAAAAAACAACTTGGACGGGCCCAAGCTAGATAGCTGTCCGACACTGGTGCCTGGCAACACACAGGTTTATTAAAAGAACCTTCATGTCATACTTCATTATCGGGTTCCCAGCGGAGTAGCTGAATGCTACCCAGTTGTGCTGCATTACAGTGGAGCTGTTTTTTTATTTTTTTTATGTGAGTGTGATGAAGTGGTTTAAGTTAAAAATACCTCTGGGGATTCCAACTGTTTATTACTTTATTCCCTGTGGCCCAGGGAATATTTAAAACAGAATGTGGATCATGTTTTTAAGACTAGTGAATTTGGTTTTAATGATCCCTGGACTAGATGTTTCAGCCTTATATAAAAAAAAATTAAGGCTTTCTTCAGGACCTATCTAATGTGCTAGTGGTGATAAAAACAGTGAACAAGTGGGTGGTAAAAATCATACCACGTGTGTTTCCATTTTTAGCACACATGCTAAGCTGTGCTATGCATGATGTGGACTACCCGTTTGTTATAGATCCACTGCTGAGAAAATGTACCTGTGGAAAGAATAACAAAGACAAAACAACACATAAAACATGAACATGCTGTTCAGAAATTCATCATATGCTATTGTTTGGTAGTTACAAGGCACTCAGTGTCAACATACATGTGAATGCATTCCTACACAAATCATTCTCATTTGCAAGAACATACCCCTATACAGAAGCTGACTATCAACCACAGAAACGCAACGATTCCTCAGGCGGTTCAGATGACGATTCATCGGTAAGTAGTGGTTCCAGCTCTGGGAGCTGTTGTACCAGACAAAGAGGCAGAGGAAGGCCTAACAATTGGCAGCAACCATGGCTGCAAGGGCCATCAGGAAACCAGATGCAGTTCCAGAATCCTTTTCCCCAGATGCCACCACACATGATGTTTGGTTGGAATCCACCATTTGCCTCTCCACAGGCCCCATTCATGACCCCGAATCAGAGGTTTCCTTTTTTAGGGAACAGCCGCAGAGAACGAGGGAAATGGAGAAGACAATCCCAAGTGCACTGGGAAGACGACCAGAAACAGGAAACGCACACCAGGAGCAAGACCAAGGAGCAGCAGGCGGGCCCAAGCTCCAACCGAACCTAGTGACAAACTACTGTAAACATACCTTAACCCAGACAGAAACTAACTTGTTAAACAAAGGCTTAAGTTTCATTCCAACAGCACGTTTAGACAAATTTCGTCTACACTGTGAAATGGCCGAATATTTCAGGAAGTTAAAACTCAAGGCCTTTTTTAAGAACCAACAGGCAATACCAGATATAGACACAGAAACAAAAGAAAAAGGCGACACTGGTTTCAAAACTAAATCTCCTTTTCTACCACCACCAAGTTCGATCCCAGTGGAGATTGCAGCCTTTGAGCAGGCAATCTTTAATGACATAGAGACTCTGCAAGAAAAACATATATTCAAAAATACAAACAAAAATAAATTTGAGGCCCTTGTCACCGTGAGAACCAATGAGGAAATCGCGATAAACGCTGCTGATCAGGGCGGAGGCATAGTCCTCCAGGACAAGACAGCTTACAGAGATGAATGTCTTCGCCTGCTGAGTGACAGGCGCAATTACCAACCCCTACAAGAGAATCCCACTGCCTCATTCAAAACTACAACCCAGGAATTGATGAGTGAAGCTGAAAATATGGAACATATCAGCAGAAAAGAGGCACAATTTTTTAATACAACTACAGAAAAGGTGCTGTATTTTTATACCATCCCCAAAATACATAAAAACAAAATCCCACCACCTGGACGCCCCATAGTATCGGGCATTGGTTCATTGCTTGAACCATTATCTACATTTTGTGATTTTTTTTCCTGCAGCCAATTGTGCAGGCTACACCTACATACCTCAGGGATACGGAAGACCTCCTAGGGCAAATAAAAACCCTCACTTTTAATCCTAACACATCTTTTCTGGTTTGCCTAGATATAGAAAGTCTATATAATAGTCTATCACAAGATTACACTCTGAGGGTTCTAGAAACATCACTTAATACCATCATGTGGGAGGACAATACACCAAAATCCTTCATCTTAAGTTGTGCAGAATTGTCATTAAAACACAACTATTTTGAATTTGAGGCTCAATTGTTCCTACAAACATAAGGAACATCAATGGGCAGCACCTTTGCCCCAGTGTAGCTGGATTGTATTTCTTCAATTTTGAACAAACACACCTGTTCAACCCCCATATGCCACTGACCCAAAATATAAGATTCTACAAGAGGTACATCGATGATGTCTTTCTCATTTGGGAAGGATCTGAAGAATGGCTCCAGACATTCTTCACTTGGATAAATGGCTGTGATCCCAATCTAAAATTTACACACACTATAAGCAGGAAGACAACCATGTTCCTGTATTTAGATATCACAAACATAAATGGCAAACTTGAAACTAAGACCCATTTCAAAGCTACAGCAAAGAACTCTCTACTGCATTTTTCTAGCTTTCACCCTCGGACACTAAGGGAAAATTTACCCTATGGACAATACTTAAGGTTGTGTAGAAATCGCAGCAACATGCAGGATTTCAAACACAAAGCCCAGACATTGACCTCTAAGCTGAAAGAACACGGTTATCCTGACAGGATTGTCAACAAAGCCAAAAAGAGGGCTCACAATCAAAACAGGGATGGACTGCTTGAATAAAAACCACAGAGTGAACCAACTATCCCCCTAACATGCGTGATTACTTATAATCCAGTGTCAAACCAGGTTTCACATATCATCCAAAAACATTGGAAACTACTAGATACATGGAATCAACAGTTGGAGAAGCCCCTGTTTTCTTACAGAAAAGGGAGAAGCCTTAAAGACAGCTTGATGTCCACCAGACCTCAACAGCATACAAAACAAATTAACACCATACACAATGCATGGGTCTCCCTAAAGTGACTGGGCACCACCCGTGTGGAGACTGCAGTGTGTGCCATTTAACAAGAACCACCAAAACCCTGAACCTTGAACCAGGGAAGATATGGCAAATAAGTAAGCACACAAACTGCAACACTACCAATGCCATCTACCTCATCACATGCCCTTGTGGATTGAGGTATGTAGGCATGACCAGTCGCAGAGTCAAGACACGCATCTGCGAGCATAGAAGCACCATCCAGTGTAAACAAAATACAACTCAAATGACGAACCATTTCTTGGAGAAAGGTCACACCACAAATGACATGGAATGGATTATCATTGAGCAACAGGAGCCAAACACTACTAATGTTCAACAACAGCTTCTGGGGAAGGAGCAACGTTGGATTTACTGTTTGTCCACGCATCTCCATGGATTGAATGACAATATACCCTGGAGTAGTCTTAACAAATAATCAACCTGTAACTAGCTATAACTGCGTGTACTAGTAAGATGTTTATACCTACACGGCATTTCATGTCATTATGGGTCTGTACCAATACCGGGATCCATAAGATAGGGACTTAACTATTGCCTCCCTAAATGTTATTTATTACTCATCACATGAGGTCAAAAACATACCATACAGTCTATAGTCACTAATTGACGTACTTCCCGTCTTGGGTCCCCTATTTTTCCATACTCTAAGCAATTATTTGAAAAATCTGCATTTCCATACAGGAATGCACATATTTTTGCACGCTCCTCAAATGCCGGTAATATATTTGTTTCCACCTTAGGCACATCAGGCAAAGGTAATCAATTTGATTTTTCGCACCTAACAGACAAGTACGATGTTGGTTTGCCACCTACACAATTAGAACTCCGCAACACACCATCACCTAGCAACCGTAGCAATACGTAAGTTCCTCAAGACGTATCATCAATGCTCTCCCAATGAAGTGGTCTAGTCTTTTTTCACGCCTCACGCGCAAGAGCTAGTGATGTGGTGACGTGTTCCAAACACTACCAGGAAGTTTCCCGCGGTTTGCTTTTTGAATACCGACTCCGGTCACCACATCGGGAGGCATCCTGTTCCCGAGGAGACCGGAGTAGGTTCAGAAGTGGGCAAGCACCTTGACGAAGCAACTAACCTTTTTTGCTGGTGGCATACCTAATACGCAGCTCTACATTTCCTACCAAATAACGCTGATTTCCTATCAGTGACATGCCAGTATCTAATTATCGTCCTCCTCCCCCTTTCTTTTACAGAGTGTGACTATAGGGGCTCGCCCCTCCCGGGAACAGATTAGATGTGGAATCTCATAGCTTTTTTTTTTAAATATCTTTTTATTGAGAGTTCATAAAGACAAAATCAATCAATACAGAACACATTTATAATGGAATTAATACGGTACGGAGCACGTTGGTACAAAAACATTTTCAAATTTCATCAATTCGGAACTCGATTATAAAGTGCAAAGTAAAAAAATAAAAAACATAATCGAGTTTCAATAATTCAGATCTTAATTGTAAAGTGCAAAGTGCATAAGAGAAAACAATCTAGCAGACTGTTAGTTAATATGATATAGTTAAAAATTGAATGCTGTGAGAAGATACGAAAAAAAGACTAGGTTTCAAACACACTCCAAAACTTCTCATATTTCTTAAGTGCCCCTGATCTCAGTGCATATTTCCTTTCCCTGCCCTGGATTCGTAGTAATTTTGCCTTCCAAGCCTGAAAGGTTGGTACTCGATCGGTTTTCCAGGACTGCAAAATAAGGGATCTGGCTATTAAAGAGGCTATGAAAAGGGACTTGTCGTATGGAGTGTGGCTCTTAGAGCAGCCTAGTACAGGAACTAAGTCGTCAAACATTATACTGGCTTTAAGCTCCAGGGAGAGGTATTTTTCAATTTCCTTCCTGTGGAATCTCATAGCTAACGTAATTATGCACGATGGGCGACTTAGCTAACAGGAGTATTAAGCCACCTAAGACCTACACGGCACCGTCGGCATCACGCAGCTGGCTTTTTTTGCTGCTGATATACTGACTATCACTAAATAAGGATGGTAGTCCACGTGATTTGTGCACCACAAGTCCTACGCAGTTAATCACTTTTCAGTAAGGCTACGACAAAGCGCCTTGATTAACGATGCATGTACACCAATATGTCACATGCATGACACATTGCTCATTATTAAACTGCCTGCATGATTTGTGTATGAATGCATTCACATGTATGTGTGACACTGAGTGCCTTGCAACCACCAAACAATGGCATATGATGAATTTCTGAACAGCAAGTTCATGTTTTATGTGTTGTTTTGTCTTTGTTATTCTTTCCATAGGTACATTTTCTCAGCAGTGGATCTATAACAAATGGTTAGTCCACAGCATGCATAGCACACCTTATAGTGTTTACTAAAAATGCAAACACACGTGGTATGATTTTTACCACCCACTTGTTCACTGTTTTTATCACCACTAGCACATTAGATAGGTCCTGAAGAAAGCCTTAAATCTTTTTTTTATATAAGGCTGAAACATGAAGACTACAACACACAATCAACACCACCTTCAAAACGGTTATCTTCCCTGATGACTGGAAACGCGTCGAAGTGAGGCCCGTGCTCAAGAAACCCAAGGCAGACCCCACCGACCTCAAAAACTACCGGCCCATCTCGCTGCTCCACTTTGCGGCCAAGGTGGCAGAAAAAGCAGTCAAGAGGGAGTTGACACAATTTATCAAAGAACGCACCATCATCGACCCATCCCAATCCAGATTCCGTGCCAAACACAGCACTGAGACAGCTCTACTTGCCGCCACAGACCACATCCGCACCCTACTGGACCAGGACCACTCTGCAGCCCTCATCCTCCTCGACCTTTCCGCAGCCTTCGACACCGTCTCCCACCGCACACTAATCACCAGACTACAAGAGGCCGGCATACAAGGAACTGCCCTAGACTGGATCCGCTCGTTCCTCACCGGAAAAAGCCAAAGGATCAAACTACCACTCTTCCTATCTGCCCCCACCGACATCACTTGCTGAGTACCACAGGGGTCATCCCTAAGCCTGACCCTCTTCAACATCTACATGGCTCCCCTCGCAGACATCGTCCAACACAATGACCTCAACATCGTATCCTACGCCGACAACACCCAGCTCATCCTCTCCCTCACCAAAGACCCCACCACCGCAAAACTCAACTTCCAGAGAGGAGTGCAAGAAGTGGCAGTCTGGATGACCAACAGCTGCCTAAAACTCAATGCAGAGAAAACAGGAGTCCTCGTCCTCGGAACCACCTCCTCAGCATGGGACAACACCTGGTTGCCCACCAACCTCGGAAGCCCACCCACCCCCTCAGACCATGCAAAGAACCTTGGCATTGTTCTCGACGCAGCACTCACCATGAACCGACAGGTAAACGCTGTCATCTCTAGCTGTTTCAACACCGTCCGCGTCCTCCGAAAGACCTTCAAATGGATTCCCCCCGAATCACAGAAACCAGTCACCCACACACTCATCACCAGCAAACTCGACTATGGCAATGCACTCTACGCCGGCATCAACAAGTCCCTACTCCACAAACAGCAAACAATTCAGAACACCGCAGCCAGACTCATCCTCGACATCCCCCGGTGCAAACACATCAGCCAACACCTGCGGCGACTCCACTGGCTCCCCGTAGAGAAGAGGGTCACCTTCAAAATCCTCACTCATGCCTACAAGAGTCTGCACAACAACGGACCCAAATAACTAAACGACAGAGTAAACTTCCATGTACCCAAAAGAAACCTGCGATCATCCAACCGCGCACTGGCTGAAACCCTGCGGATCCACAGAGCCAGATCAGGCGGAAGATCGTTCTCCCACATCGCAGCCAATACCTGGAGCGAGCTACCAGCAGACAACAGACGTGCCCCCTCCCTCAACACTTTCAGGAAGACCCTCAAGACCTGGCTCTTTGGCTGAACGGAGTTGTGCACCCTCCCCCCCCCGCGCCCCCCCAGCGCCTGGAGACCCTCACGGGTGAGTAGCGCGCTTTATAAACCCTGATTGATTGATTGATTTATTATTTAAATATCACAAACCTTTTAATATGATTTTTTAAAAATACTTTAGTATTAATTTTAATACCTGAGTATTAATTAAAATTACTAAAATGATTTTATATATATTTATAAAATAAATCTCCCTTAAACCATAATATAAATAATATTATTAATACTAATAATATTTAGAAAAAATAAAACCAAAATATTAAATAAAATAAAGTACCACAACCTAACAAACATTTACCATACTATACTTACCAATGCGTTGTAATAGCATGCGTTGTAAAAGCATGCATTGTAAAAGCAACGCGTTGTGAGGTGTATGCATTGTAATGGCATGCATTGTAAAGGTATCTGCGTTGTGATGGATGCATTGTAAAGACATTGCGTAGTAATGCCTGTGTTGTAATGGTTGTCTCCCTGCAGCACTGCAAACGTGATGTGCAGTTATGTAAGTGCAAGCGCACCTGCTTGCAAATGCTGCAGCGCACGCACCACCTAGCAGAGGGGTGGTGGTGCGGTGTGCGACATACCACGTATGTGGGTCCCAGGGCCGTCAATCTTGTAGCACGCAAAATGGTTAGCAATGACAGCTCTGGGCATAATTTTTGGCCAGCCCCCGCGCTGAAAATGCAGCAGTGATACGCGCCACCACCAAGCGCTCTCTTGAGTGGATTCGAGTCTCAGGAGTGCTGGGCGATTTGCAGCAGAACCAACCCCTACGGTAGAGGCCCTGCCACCAGTGTGAAGTCTGAGGTAAGAGCGAAACGGGTTATCATAATGATTCATGTGAGAAATATTTGTGCCCGAAATTTGGCTATGAGGATAGTGGTAATATTTGGAGGGCGTCATGATTACCAGGCTACAGAGAATACACATCGGAATTCCTGCGATGGACAATGTGGCAGTCAAAGGAGCTGTGCCCACATGAAACCCGGTGCCACAGAATGTGGCCATCAGATTTACTGTCGAGAAATGAGATTCAAAATTGGAGTCCGAGACTTAAACTCACACATTCACAGTACTGCGGATTCTGACCCTCAAATCTGACGTGGCACATATATCTCATTCACACTTACTGTGATGTACAAAAAACTGCATTTACGATGGCCTACTGAATCACTGAATGAGCCGGCTGTATTGATAATGAGTAAACGTCTTCTGGTGTTTAGTGACAGAACTGCCCCTGGCTGAACATTACCCCACAAGAGTTCTTTTCACAGGGCTCCAATCCCAACTACCTCAGACCAAGGGCCTCAGTCTTTCAGCAGCAGTAAAATCGAGAATCGGTTTGGTTGGTATCTTTAGTTGCAGCTAGGGAGCAAGGGTGCACGGCACGGTAAGGCTGGCTTCGAAGCAGGTGTAACTTTCATCTTTAAAGTTCATTATTTGGTGTAGCTTTCATCTTTAAAGTTCATTGCTTCGTTTCCGGAGTGTTGCACTGCAGAATGATGAAAATATTACTGAGCTGCAAAGCCGCTTTTAGAGTTGGTGGCAGGTGGTATAACAATCGCTATTGGTAGCCTCCAATGTTTTCCTTATTCACAGATTCCCTCACGACTGCCCTTCATCTCTCCATAGCCCCTGTCTCACATTTATTTAATTTCTTTTATAGTGCTACTCATCCCTATGTAGGGCGTTGGAAAACTTTACATTACACACACATTATGCAGCAACAGTGTTTTGTGCAAGTGTGTTAATTAATGTGTCTCACAAGAGTGTTGCAAACAACCATGTAACTGGCCTCCTCCAGGCGACAAACTATCTTATGCTGCGTGCAGTCTATTTTATATTAAATAAATTGCATACATACTCAGTGCTTTCTCTCACAGGCTGTGCTTTCATAGCACCATAAATACAAGTCACTACTCCCCTAGTGTGCCAACAAGGTTTCATATCAGTGACCCTCCGGCTACAGGCTTCGACACTGTTAAGTTGGTTTTGGGTCCCCAGAGCACATCACGTTTGTGCACGTCCACACTGCTTTAATGAGTGGGGGGACCATGTTTGGCCACTTAATATCAGCTGTAGATCCGCGAATAGTGTCATGTATGTGCATGTTTGCATTGTGCTGAGGGGGTTAGCAGGTAATCGTTCACGCTCTCTGATGGATGTCACATGGTTTTTTCTGAGTCCCCAGATAGATCATGCAATCTATGTGTTCTCCTTTGTACTGCAGGTGTATTCAACTGTGTAGCCTTGGACCGTGTCATGTATGTACATGTAACTTGCATGATCGAGGTAACCAGCGATACCACGTGTCTCTTGGACCTCTTTCAAGTGCTCACCGTAGTTTTTCCACAGCATCCCCCTCCCCCGATACCTCCCATGGGTGGCAATCTGAGGGATAGCCCGGGCGCACAAAACTCTAGCTATGCCACTGTTCCCCAAACCAATGTTTTCACATAAACATGGGAGGAGCCTTAGAGACATGATGGTCCACACAAGACCACGCATTAGGGAAACCTCTGTCCTATCCGAAAGATTCCTGTCCCCCTCACAGGCCACCACCCATGCGGGGACTGCTGTGTCTGCCACCTGACGAAAGAAACAAAAAATTGACTTTCAACAACACAACCTGTGAACAAAGACAATTCACCAACTGCATCTCAAAAGGTGTAGTATATATGATCACTTTCCCTTGTCAACTCCAATACATTGGGATGACAAAACGATCTATAAAGAGGTGAATCTGCGAACATTGCAGCAATCTGAGATGTGACCGGGTGACTACAAAAATGTCTGTACATTTTATGGAGAAAAAACTTACAGAACAAGACTTGCACTGGACAGTCCTTAAACAAATCCATACTGACTCTCAGCTGTACGAAAAAGAACAATGTTGGGTGTTCAGATTGCAAACTCATTCCTAGGGGTTGAATGACAGCATACCCTGGAGTCAATTTATCTAAATGTCCTGCTACCTTGAATGGATCCTTAACCCATATACAACCTATTATTCAATTTTACATATTTTCCTGTTGGGTCCCCCAACTTAAAAGTTCGATAGAAGTTATCCACCTGTTTGCCTATTTTTAACAATAATATGTTTTTACATCATACATTTCAGGGGTAAACTCACTCCCCTTTAACATTCATTGTGAGATATGAGAATATCCCTTTTTTCTGAATGAATGAGAAATACAAATAGAATAGAATTTCCCCCAAAACTGTTCCTTTAAATCACCTTATATGCACCCAAACAGACAATGTGTCAATAATATGAATTAAGAGTATGTCTATAGAGGGAGATTTTCCAATGAATGTCCTTGTCTCCTTTCTCCTTTTTTCATTTCATTTTTCATTACTTTCATTCCATTTTTTCAATCCAAGTTTAATGAACATATGCATTTAGTCACCCTTCGCCTCCAATATGTAAATAAAGTGTGCCCCGAGGATCTAGGAAGTAGTTCCATCATGAGCGGCCATTTTGGAGAATTTCGGGTTCTAACCCTTTCCTAACACGAGGACGCTGATGCAACTTTCCCACACAGAAATTTGAGAATAATTAAATTTTTCAGCTAAATTTGAGGTTTGAAGGGATTTCTGGGTAGGAATACATCGGGGAATCCATGCAGGCCATACCTCACTGGACTCCCCAGAGCGTCTAATTCTCAGAAATGATTGGGTTTGGTAGGTTTCCCTAGATGGCCACTGAGCCCGGGGCCAAAAACCCAGGTACCCCCCTTGCAAAACCAGGTCGTTTTATGATAGGTAATTTTGATGTCTCCACAATACGTTTTGGGCCATTCCCTGCCGGGGCCACTTGGCCTACCCACACGAGTGAAGTACCATTTTTATCAGGAGAACTGAGGAAATGCTGGGTGGTAGGAAATTTGTGTCAGCCCTGTGATCCCAGAACTTTCCCACACAGAAATTTTTGAAATTTTTTATTTTTTCAGCTAAAATTGAGGTTTCAGGGGATTCTGGGTAGGAAAACTTTGGGGGTTCCACACAAGCCATACCTCCCTGGACTCCCCAGGGTATCTAGTTTTTAGAAGTGTGTGAGTTGGGTAGGTTTCTCTGGATGGCAGGCGGGGCCGAAAAACCCAGGTGCCCCCCTTGCAAAACCAGGTCGTTTTGTGATAGGTAATTTTGATGACTCCACAATACATTTTGGGCCCTTCCCTGCCGTCGGCACTTGGCCCACCCACACAAGTGAGTTACCATTTTTATTAGGAGACCTGGGGGAACCCTGGGTGATAGGAAATTTGTGTCAGCCCGGTGATACCACAACTTTCCCACACAGAAATTTGAGAAAAACTTGCTTTTTTCAGCTAAATTTGAGGTTTGCAGGGGATTGAGGGTAGGAAAACGTTGGTGGGTCCATGCAAGCCATATCCCCCCTGGACTCCCCGAGCTGTCTAGTTTTCAGAAATGTGTGGGTTTGGTAGGTTTCTCTAGATGGCCGCCGAGCCCGGGGCCAAATACAAATACAAATATAATATAATCCAAATATAAAACCAGGTTGTTTTATGATAGGTCATTTTGAAGTCTCCACAGTACGATTTGGGCCATTTCCTGTTGAGGCCACTATGCCTACCCACACAAGTGAGGTACCATTTTTATCGGAAGACCTGAGGGAACGCTGGGTAGAAGGAAATTTGGGACGGCCCGGTGCTCCCACAACTTTCCCACATAGAAAACTGAGGAAAATGTGTTTTTTTTTTTTAGCTAAATGTAAGGTTTGAAGGTGATTCTGGGTAGGACATGGTTGGGAGACCCACACAAGCCACACCTCTCTGGACTCCCCTGGGTGTCTAGTTTTTAGAAATCTCTGGGTTTGATAGGTTTCCCTAGATGGCCACTGAACCCAGGACCAAAAACGCTGCTGACCCCCTTGAAAAACCAGGTCGTTTTGTGATAGTAAGGTGGCCATCTGTGTTTTTGGTCCCGGGTTTGCAGACATCTAGGAAAGCCTAAAAAATCCAGACATTTCTGATAGCTAGACACCCGTGGGAGTCCAGGGAGGTGTGGTTTGCGTAGATCCCCCAACATTTTCCTTCCAAGAATCCGCTGTGAACCTCAAATTTAGCTAAAAAGTCACATTTTCCTCTATTATCTGTGGGAAAGTTGTGGGATCACTGCGCGGCACAAATTTCCTTCCACTCAGCGTTCCCCTCAGTCTCCCGATAAAAATGATACCTTACTTGTGTGGATGGGTCAAGTGCCTATGACATGGAAAGGCCAAAGACGCATAGAGATTGAGGGGGTCCCAAAAGAAATGTGAGGAAAATCTGACTTTGTAAGTAAATTTGAGGTTTGCTGGGAATTCTGGGTAAGACAATGCTGGGGGATCCATGCAAGCTATACCGCCAGCCAAGAGTCAGTACATGCACACCACTATCCACACACACCACCAACCAAGCGTCACCCATGCTACTGCCCCCATCTGTCCCGGGAGGGCAGAAAGAATGATTTCCCCAAATTATTTTGAGGGGAGCAAAGGCCCTTGCCCAAGTAGATATAGCAATGATACAAAAAACCCATCTGGCAGCACAATATAAGATGCTTTCAAAATGGCGCTTGCGGGGTCTTTTTTCAGCTGCTGGTTTCAATTCACATGCTAGGGGCGTCATCACTTGGGTCAACCCTGGTCCTGGTCTGTCCTTGCATGAAGATGAGGTCGACCCCTATGGTAGATGTATTATAGCCCATTGCCAGGCGTAGAGATTTAGTGCTCGGTTAGTGAACATTTACGGTCCCAATTATGATGACCCTCATTTTTTTCAGTCCCTAACTGCAAGCTTGCTTAACACTAATGATTTACCGCAAATGTGGGGAGGAGATTTTAATTGTATACTCGACCTCAATAAAGACAGATCACGTGGCCTACCTAGGAAACGCCCTGCGGCTGCTAGTGCCATACTGGCACTCATGGAGCAGCTGGGCCTTGCAGACATTTGGAGGCAGCATCTGGCGGCCACACTAACTACTCCGCACCTCATTACAATCACACTAGGATCGATTACTGGTTGGTCTCCCGAAGCCTGGTCCCTCTGGTTTCGAAATGTGAACCACTTCCCAGAACTTACTCCGACCATTCCCCAGTGCAGTTAATATTAACGGTCCCTGCATTTAAACATGCCCCCTTCACATGGAGGTTTCCACCATATTCTCTTCTTGACCAGGTGTTCTGCTCCGAAATGGCCACAGCTATTGAAACCTTCTTTAGTAAGAATATTGGCTCAGTATCTGCTTTCTCAACTGTTTGGGAAACGTTTATGGTCTTCATTCGTGTTGAAACAATTGCTAAGCATGCCGGTGGTCTTAGGTCCATTCAGAACAGGCTTGCAAAATTAGAAGCTGACATCGCTGCTTTGGAGCTAGAGCGTTAGCAGACTGGGCATATTGAGACACTAAGGGAGATTAAAGTACTGCTGGGGGAATTCCAGGATACAGCTGATAGTGAGGTCAAGCACTTGGTCAAGTATGCTACAGCTCACATATCAGGGGAGGGCGGGCGCCCCGGTGCCCTGTTAGCTAAATTACAGCGTTTCCCGCGGGAAACTAATTCCATAGTTGAAATTAAGGGCGAAGATGGTTGTATGATATATGATTCACAAGGCATCGCGGATAGATTCAGCAGATATCATGCTGAGCTTTATAGGTCTTGCATCCCCCCTGATGATTCAGCTATTGAAGATTACTTATCTGACATCCGTCTTGCTTGGCACACGGATTCTCACAGGGAACACCTTATGGTCCCCTTGGACCTCCAGGAAGTTAGGGTCGCCCTGTCATCAATGAAGAGTGGGTCTGCCCCAGGATCTGACTGGTTGATTGTCGCCGTTTATAAAGCATTTCAAGATCTCTTAATTCCTCAACTGGTTGCCCTATTTGAAGAGATGGCGGACAGTAAACTTATGCTCCCTTCTATGCGCGAGGCTTTAATCGTTACCCTCCTCAAACCGGGCAAAACCCCCCAGTGATTGCTCATCATATAGGCCCTTGTCTCTTTTTAATAGTGACACAAAATTATTCGCCAAGATACTGGCCAATCGCATCTCCCCATTGCTTCCAGGCCTAGTAGGAGTCGAGCAGGCTGGATTCATTCCTGGCCGCAACTTGACGACTAACCTTTGTACGATTTTTGCTGCTATACAGCATTTCAACCCTAAAAATTAGCGCAGCTGTGGTGTTCCTTGATGCCGAAAAAGCCTTTGATTCTGTAGACTGGCTTTTTATGGAAAAGGTACTCAGGCGGTTGGGTGTTGGCGAAGTCTACTTACAACTGATTAAGGTTCTTTACGAAGCTCAGTGTGCAAGAATTAGGCTGGGGAACCTAGTGACAGCTTTGATACCAATAACTAGAGGCACTTGTCAAGGATGCCCCTTATCCCCTCTCTTGTACGCTTTGGTGTCTGAACCTTTACTGTGCGCCCTTAAGGAATACAAACCAAAAAGGGGGTAACTGTTCCAAGGCTAGGCGCAAAGAGTCACCTGCCAATAGGCTGGGAAAAAGAAAGGGGATGGTCCTAGGTCTAGAACTCACTGTCTAGAGGCAAGTGCCAGTCTTGTCTCATGATGTCCTCACATACCCCAAAGGATGTCATGCTTCATCATCGGCCGTTTACTCCTCATCGGGCCGACGCTGCAATGCCCTACGGGTCCCCCGAAGGGTCACTTTTGCAGAGATCTTTTGTATAGACTGCCGTTAGATGAGTGCGGGTGTGCAAAAAGAGGGTCCTCTATGAGTGGTGAGTGGGTGCGTGAAAGGTAAAACTGACTAAGGGATACCTGAAAGGCATTGAAGTTTAATGTGAGAGTTCCCTTCCCAGATTAAAAGACCCCGAAGGTCGTAAATTACTAGAAAGTGCGTTTGGGTCCTTAGTAACTATAGGTCAACATGTTTCGTGCCTAGTCAGTCAAAAGATCCATGGCGCTTCATCAGGATCAAAAGTTGTGAATAAAAACATGAAGAGTAGTGGGGTCAAGAACCCCACTCGATCAAGGGGGCGTGGCTTGCAGCCGATGAGGAAGGACGCGAGCTAAGGAGCTCCGACCGCCGCTTCCCTGTAAACTGATATCCTGACCCCCAGATACAGCGGGGTGAGCCAGAATTTGCCTTGTGGAGTATCGGAGGGTGCCGGCACCTGAGGTGAAACTCTGCAACACCACAGAGACTGATTTTGCGGACGAACTGACAAGCTTTTTGCCTGCGAGTCCGTGTCCAAGATGACGGACATTGTGTGATTGCCATGGCTGCTGCTGCCCCGCTGGCTGAACGGACAGGCTGATCCAGATGACAGACCCCACGCCGCTCGGAGGGGCATTGCAGAATGCTGCGGAAGTAGAGGGTTCGCAATCTTCGATGAGCCCTGCTTCGAGCCTGGCCGTGTTGCCCTGCTACTGAGGTCGCGAAGACGGCGACAAAATGGCGGCATCGCCCCGAGAACCCTGAAGCGTCCTCTGCAGTAATCAAGAGCCTAATTTCAGCGGCTACCACCGGCCCCCGTGACACTCCTGCAGCCCTGTGAGTACGGGTGTGGCATTGAGCTGTATTGAAGTGTTCTGGGGACGTTTTCACTGAAGCGACGTGACTCTGGTGAGACCGGCTGTAAAATGGCGTCCACCTGGCAAAAGGTGCGACAGCTCTCGCGGCCCTGACTCTTTCATACACAGCACCTTGCAGCGACACAGACCTGCACGGGTGGGCTCTCCACTGGAGTGCACCAGCGGTGGGAAAACAGACCAAGTGGACTGGGCTCCAATGAACTTCCCCTCCAGGGGCACCAGCTGTGACTGCCGCCCTGCTGGAGGCCCCAACAACTGTAACAAGGTTGGAGCAGTGAGTCCACCCGTCGGTCCCGGAGGTGTCTAGCGGTGACAGGAGGACCACACACAAGGCATTGGGGCTGGCAGAGATACAGATGTGGTGGCGCCTGTGCACGGTCGCAATAAAGAAATCACTGAAGCCTGTAACTGTGGACCGGGCCTATACCACTTGCAGAGCCCAGTACAGACAGGGGGTCGACTGTCACTGCACTCGTCAGCCAGCGTCCTGGGTGTGTGGGGGCCTCTGGTCCGGTAGCGTTTGCCTGCATTAAGAGAGAAAAGCCAGCCCCATTGCTGGCGTGTAACGGCCCGGGCCTAGTCGTGGCGCATTGACATCTGAATATAGCTGGCGCGGTAGTGTGGCTTCCACTGAGAGGCCTAGAGTACGCACAACACAGGTGCGAAGTGGAGTGTGTTGGCACAGTGGTTGACCTGTGAGTGTAGGGTTGCCACATCCTACGCCTGCCAATGACAAGCGGCTGCAGAGAGCGACAAGGACGAAAGGAGGAGGCCGCGCGCCTGGGGCCACTGATGAGGCCTGCGGACTGCCGGGCAGTGCCTACCTCGGTGAGACAACTCGGCTGACAATGACTACAGCGGAGGTGATCTATAAGTGCGAGTGCGGCGCCTAACACGCAACTTCAGGAGTTGTGTGGTGGCGGGAGCGCCCGACGGACCTAGTGACTCTCCAACGCACTTTCCACACCGGGCACTGAGGTCATCTGGACGGCGCATCAGCAGATAGTGACATTGAGAGGGGGAAACCACAAAAGAAATGGGGGTTCACTGCCCTTAATGTGGACACCCCAGGGACCCACTTTGATGAGGAAGACGAACCGCCCGAAACGAATGGTGACCTGACCTCCCGAAAACCCACATTGTTCGATATCATGAAGGCAATAACGGCCACCAGAGAGGCACTGGAAGGGAAGAATTTCGCCATTGGTACTGATCTCGGTCTGCTAAAAGATGATCATTACAAACTTAAGGACAGAGTGTTCAGCAACGAAAAAGAGATGAGCGGCCTACCGGAGTCCGTCCACGAGATGTGTCGTTCCCTCACTGCCCTGGAAACTAAGGTAAAAACCCTGGAAATGCGGGCCGAGGACAGTGAAGGGAGATCACGAAGGAACAACATTCGCATCATCGGGATAGCTGAAAAAACAGGAGGAACAAACATGGTCAGTTACTTGAAGGACTGGCTCCGCACTGAAGTGGCTCCCACAGGTCTGTCCCCCCTTCCACTATCATGGTATGGTCACTGGATGGTAGAGACCTTACACTTGGTAGTATATATGCGCCCAACACAAACCAACCAGCTTTCTTCGCCCATTTATCGGGGAAGGTGGCGACCGTCCTCACAGGTTCGATTTTACTAGGGGGCGACTTCAACTGCACCTATGACGTTACACTCAACCGGGCTCACTCCCTCTTCCTAATGCACCCACACACAAATTGGCAGAGGTAAGCCATAGTTGGCAACAGAAATGGGGCTTAATAGATACCTGGCGGGCGCAACACAGCGCAACCCTTGATTACTCCTTCTTTTCAGCCCTTCATGAATTGCATTTTAGGCTAGACGCCATTTTAAGTTCACCTGATGTTCAAGAGGGGATTGGTTACAGCGAATACCTCTCCAGGACGCTCTCGGATCACAACCCGGTCCTAGTGCGGTTACAATGGTCACATGCTCGTCCTAAAATTCCAACCTGGCACCTGCGACCTGAGGCCTTAGATGACCAAGTTTTCCGCACAGCTATAGGTTCAGTTATCACCACCTACTTTCAAGGCAATGAGGGCTCGACCACATCCTCGCTTGTGTAGTAGGATACATGTAAAGCAGTCCTCAGGGGGAGATGCATATCTGAGATGGCTGGGGTTCGGAAGGTACTCCTTCAAGACATAAAAAGGGATGACGATCTATTATTTATTTATTTATAGTGCCATTAATCAATGTGTGTATGATTGCCAAACTGTGTGTTTTAACCCATGTTGTGAAGTGCTCCAATACCTTCGGGTCTGGCTAGCGCTATATAAAACTCTTCAATAAATAAATAAGTCGGGAGCCCTTTTGGCTTGGTTGGCCAACCCAGCCAGGCGTGGGTCAGTGATCCTTGAGCTCCGTGACCAGAATGGGGTGGCCAGATACGACCAACAAGGTATCAATGACCTATTTTTAATGTATCACACCGAGCTCTACAGGAGTCAGTTGTCCCCCACAGACGAGGAATTGCATGCATTCACACAAGAGGTAGACCTGCCAGCCTTAGATGAAGACACCGCAGCAATCCTGGGGCGGGAGATTGAACTTGGGGAGGTACGGGGCTATCAAGAGTATGGCCCGCAACAAAACCCCAGGCACTGATGGCCTCCGAATTGAATTTGACCTCACTTATATAGAGCTTCTGGCTCCCAAATTAGTACAGCTATATAATGATACAAAGCGACTTGTTAAACTTCTGGCCTCCACTAGGGAAGCAGTGATCATTCCCTTGCTCAAGCCAGGAAAGCAGGCATGGGATAGGACTGCTTATCGCCCGCTATAAATGCTCAATCTGGATTATAAAATATTAAGCAAAGTTTTAGCTGCCCGGTTACTCCCCTACATGACCACCGTGGTTCACACAGACCAGTCCGGGTTCATCCCCACCAGAAACACAGTGCTCAACATCCGGAGGCTTATGAGGGTCCTGGCAGCAGCACATACCACGCAAATGTCACCACAATATTTGCAGTGGACATAGAAAAAGCTTTTTACCGCATGGAGTGGGCTTTCTTATTCCATGTGATGCGGACAATGGGGCTGGACTCTGACTTCTTGAGTTGGACGGCTCTCCTATATGCTGGCTCCACTGCCAGAGTCAGAACAGGGGGGCCTATCTCGGACACCAGCGGCGTGGGACGGGACACGCGTCAGTGATGTCCCCTCTCCCCGCTGCTGTTTGCCCTGGCGGTGGAGCTGCTGGCAGCACGGACCAGGTCGGGCAAGTCTACCAGTGGCTTGATGTTCATGGCAGGTTCATCACATAGCATTGTATGCCAATGACCTTTTGCTTTTCCTAGCTGATGCGGGGTCGGAACTCCGGGGGGGGCAAAACGCTTATTCCACGCTCTCAGCAAAGCAATGGGATTAAAGGTGAATTGTCGAAATCTTGCTTGTTCCCGTCCCGTGGGGGCCGGGTGGGCCCACAGAGCTCAAAGGGAATGAATTGGGAAGACCGATTCCTACCCTATCTGGGCACACAGATATACCACAGCCAGGAGGATATCCTTGAGGGTAACATTGCAAAGGCCATCAGGGGAGCAAAAACGAACTTTGAATTCTGGGGCTCCCTGCTGCTGTCCGTTGCGGGACGAGTGGCCTTGCTCAAAATGATAACCCTCCCGAGACTACTATATTACTGTGACGGAGCGGGGGCAGCGGAACCCAAAGACGTTAGGGAATGGTGGGTACACGTACCGTTTTCACCCCCTCTTGTCCCCCCCCAGCAGGGAGAATGGCTTCCGTCACCTGAACTTGAGAGGCGAATATACCCGGAAGGCGAGGAGCCCTTTAACTGGATTCCTGACGAGACCTCGGAGACGCCCCGGAGTGACGTCACGGCGCTGGAAATGTCAAAAGGAAGCGAGAACCAGCAAAGGACGGACGGCGATTCCCGCAGGAGTACTGGTGACGAAAGGAGAGCAGGAGAAGAGGCGAGCGGAGGACGAGAGGAGAGAAGAGGACGTGAGGAAGACGGACGTGGAAGCAGAGAATCCGACGGCGGACGGCCAGGAGGCTCGGGATACCGCGAAGCGCCCCGCCACGCTCCCAGGGGAGGAGCGTGGCTAGGACAGGTATGGGATCTAGTGGTGGGTTGGATGGGCCGAGGGGAGAAGCCGAATACATAGCCTGATTGCTCCTTGTCCCCCCCCTTTTTCGTTTGGCTTAAAAATGCACAAGTCACACCCTTGTTATTTTCACGAGTGAAGCGCTCGCCTACACCGTCTTAGGGGATTTCCTCACACCCGGCCCTGGTCATAGGGAAATTTAGCTTTGAAAGTCGCCTGACACGACCCTTTGTTTGTCTCCTTTCTTCTGGGGCCCCATCTTCCCGAGAGGAGAAGCACGCCGACGACGACCCAGAAACCCAAGGGGACAGAGAAGCCGTACGGAGGGGGATCGTATCCGGAGCCGGACAAGAGAAATCTCGTCCACGGACAGAGAGAGACTGGAAAACCGTTTTCGAAAGAGATATACCTCAATAAAACCGCACTTACCAAAAACCCGAGTCCCGCCTATCCCAGGCCAGTCGTTACAACTGGTGTCAGAAGTGGGATATTCACCATCTTACACCATCTGCACCAAGATGGAGGCCCTTATTCAACATCTGGTTCAGGGTCAAGAAAAGCTCGGCTGGGCCGTCGAACGCCAGATGACATCAGCCCAAGCCGACCGGGAATCATTCCACAATACTATGGCGGCACACATGGAGGCCCTCCAAAAAGCCCACGTTGAGTCAGGGATGCCAGTACCCGTAGAACATAGACCACACGGTCCTCACCCCTCAGGCATCGCTCTTCAGAAGTATATTACCGGAGAAGACCCTGACGCCTTCTTGACTAACTTTGAAAGGGCGGCAAGAGCATGTGGCTGGCCCGAGGACAAGTGGCCCATCTTTTTAGCATCCCTGTTGTCGGCAGAAGCCCAATCTGCCTATCAAGTAGCCAACCCAACCGGGGCCACTCCTTACGCAGTGATCAAAGAAGTCATCCTTGAACATCTAGGACTGGATGCTGAGGCCTATAGAGTACGGTTCAGAAAAGAGAGAGGGGCGGTAGGGGAAAACCCAAAAACTCTATATTTCCGCTTAAAAATGGCAGCGGAAAAGTGGTTGAAACCGGACTCTAGCACAAAAGAGGAAATAATGGCCCGAATCTGCTTAGGTTCCTGGAATCCTTACCCTATGGAACTCAAAGATGGCTGAAGCAGCACCCCAACCTATCGGTGGCACAAACAATAGAGATGGCTACCCAGTTTAGTAGGGCCCAGCCGCGCTATGCAGCTGGGGAGTACGAGAAACCCCACAAAACCGTCCCGCTGAACCGCACAGAAAAGAAAGGCAATGTCTTCCCTGAGGTGGTGCGGCCCAAACCCGGCAGGCTGGAATTATCCGCTATGAGGGGACCGCAATGCTACGACTGCGGAGAATGGGGACATATTGCCCGCCTTTGTCCCAGGAAGAGGAGTGAGGAGCCCATGGAAGTCGGATATTTACCAAAGACAGTGCTGTATTCCGCCGAATTGGGCACCTCCTATTATGTACGTGTTAAAATAAATCAGACAGTGGTAAAGGCCCTATTAGATTCAGGCTGTCGACAATCAGTAGTGAGGAAAACCCTGGTACTTCCCCAACAGTACCTTCCCCACCAAACCGTCCAAATTAGATGCATCCATGGGGACGTGAAGCCCTACCCTTTGGCCCGGGTCCCGATAACTCCCCTTAACCATTCTACTCAGGTGGTAAAAGTAGGGGTAGTAGATACGTTGCCGGAGGAAGTAATTCTAGGGGTGGACAATCCCGGATTCTTGTCACTATTTAGGGATGAATTAAGGGGGAAGAAGGAAGGTATTAAAACACCCGCTTCTGCTCTGGTCGCCGCTGATCCATGGATCATAGACCGGAGTTTTCGCTTTGCCCAATCCAATGACAGAACTCTGTTTAACGCATGGGAACAAGCCCATCTGAACCAAACAAGAATGCACGACGTGTTTCCCCGGTTCCTCATCCAGAACGACTTGTTATATAAAGAAGGGAAAAAGGGTGAGCCGCTACAATTACTGGTCCCTCAGCCCTTTAGAGAACAGGTTCTCTTTTTCTCCCATACACATTTGACTGCAGGGCATGCTGGCAGGGAGAAAACCACCAATAGCGTATTAAGGAACTTCTATTGGCCAGGTATCTATCGTGACATTGAACAACATTGCAACACGTGCGAGACCTGCCAAAAGAAGAACGCCTATCGACCCCCTCCAGCGCCACTACACCCACTGCCTATTATAGGAGTCCCGTTTGAAAGAATAGGTATGGACCTGATAGGGCCCCTTCCCCGTACTCGAAAGGGACATTTACACACCCTGGTGATAGTGGACTATGCCACCCGTTTTGTAGAAGCCTTCCCGCTCCAGACTCCCAACACCAAAAACGTGGCAGAAAAACTGATAGAATTGTTCTCACGAGTGGGTTTTCCCAAAGAAGTGATAACCGACCAAGGCACTCCGTTTACGTCGCGGTTGATGAGAGAGGTATGTCGCACCCTGGACATCCGCCAGTTGCGAACTTCTGTGTACCATCCTCAAACCGACGGACTCGTCGAACGGTACAATCGTACCTTGAAGAACACCTTAAAGAAAATGCTGGCAGTCGAGGGAAGAGAGTGGGACCGGCTACTTCCCTTGGCGTTGTACGTTCTGCGGTCCCAAGTCCAGAGCAGCTTAGGCTGCTCTGTTTTCGAATTATTGTACGGAAGACAACCCAGATCCTTGCTGGAAATGACGAAGGACGCATGGGAAACTGAAGAAAGACAGGACCACTGCACCCTGCTAGATTATACAAATCAGTTGAAATCCAAGATCGGCAAGCTAAGGAATCTGGCCTACTCTAACTTTGAGAGAAGCCAAGAAAAACAAAAAAAATACTACGACCAGGGAACGAAATTACAAAGACTACAGAAGGGGGACTGGGCACTGGTTCTTCTTCCCTCTTCCAGCAGCAAATTCAAGAAAGAGTGGCAGGGCTCCTTTCAAGTGCGAAAGGTTATAGGCGAAACCACCTATGGGATGCAAATGTCTAACAACAAGACCCAGAGCTATCACATTAATCTGCTAAAAAAATGGGTTGGTCCGCTACCCAAAGCAGCCCACTTTTTTTTAGTACCTACTAACTACCATACTGGTTCCACGATCAGAGAGTTGGTTGTCAATCCCGAGCTCACAGAGAACCAGAGACAAGACTTGACGGAAACCTTGCAACCCTTCGCGGAGATGTTCTCCAATAGACCGGGAAGGATGCAGTTGATAGAACATGGGATCCAGACGGTCCCCGGAAAGATTGTTCGACAAAAACCCTACCGGATCCCGGCGCCCAGGAGAGAGGCTATCAGAAGGGAAGTAACCGAAATGTTGCAACTAGGAGTGATCAGGCCCTCCACAAGCGAATGGATGTCCCCCATCGTGATGATCCCGAAGCCGGATGGGTCTACGCGCTTCTGTATGGACTTCTGAGCGTTAAATGAGATCTCCACATTCGACGCATACCCGATTCCGAGGGTTGACGAACTCATAGAGAGAATAGGAGATGCCAGCTACATTACAACCTTCGACCTAACAAAGGGTTACTGGCAAGTGCCTTTAAGGGAAGCCGACCGTAAGAAAACGGCCTTCTCCACGGATCAAGGCTTGTTCGAATTTACAGTGTTACCCTTCGGCCTCCATGGGGCACCAGCCACTTTTACGCGGTTGATGAATACCCTCCTCCAGCCCTATCTCTCCTTTAGTTCAGCCTACCTAGATGACATCGTGGTATACAGCGCAACCTGGGCCGAGCATCTAAAACACCTGACGATCGTCCTGAATGCCCTTCGACGGGCTGGCCTGCATATTAATGCTAAGAAATCCAAGGCAGCCTTTCATAGGGTCAAATATTTGGGGTACGTACTAGGAGACGGCGTTATCGCCCCCCAGGCCGAAAAAGTTAAAGCCATCACAGAGACCCCCTTTCCAACCACAAAAAAACAGCTTAGAGGGTTCTTGGGACTAATCGGCTACTACCGTAGGTTCATCCCCCAGTTTGCAGACGTAGCATCCCCCTTGACAGACCTTCTCCAAAAAAGCAGCCCAAACAGTAGGTTAAGCAACCCCAGCGACGCAGCAGTTCAGGCATTTCAGGACCTAAAAACAGCCATCACTACCACACCCGTACTGATCTCTCCCGACTTTGACAAAACCTTTATTGTAGCCACTGATGCCTCCGACACCGGGATAGGGGCGGTCTTGTCACAGATAGGGATGGACGGGCTGGAGCACCCCTTACTATATGTAAGCAGAAAACTATTTCCCCGCGAAGTCAAGTATCCCACGATTGAGCGAGAATGCTTAGCCATTAAATGGGCTATTGAAAAATGACATTACTACCTAGAAGGAAAGCCGTTTATTCTGTACACTGACCATGCTCCCCTGAAATGGATGTACAAAAACAAAAGTCAGAATCCGAGGATTCTTCAATGGTTTTTGTCGTTGCAACCTTTTGCCTTTGAAGTGCGGCACAGGAAGGGGAGGGATAATGACAATGCAGACTTTCTATCTCGGTCCTCCCCTCTCCCCGAACGGGAGAATCCAGGGGGGGAGGTGTGTGACGGAGCGGGGGCAGCGGAACCCAAAGACGTTAGGGAATGGTGGGTACACGTACCGTTTTCACCCCCTCTTGTCCCCCCCCAGCAGGGAGAATGGCTTCCGTCACCTGAACTTGAGAGGCGAATATACCCGGAAGGCGAGGAGCCCTTTAACTGGATTCCTGACGAGACCTCGGAGATACCCCGGAGTGACGTCACGGTGCTGGCAACGTCAAAAGGAAGCGAGAACCAGCAAAGGACGGACGGCGATTCCCGGAGGAGTACTGGTGACGAAAGGAGAGCAGGAGAAGAGGCGAGCGGAGGACGAGAGGAGAGAAGAGGATGTGAGGAAGACGGACGTGGAAGCAGAGAACCCGACAGCGGACGGCCAGCAGGCTCGGGATACCGCGAAGTGCCCCGCCACGCTCCCAGGGGAGGAGCGTGGCTAGGACAGGTACGGGATCGAGTGGTGGGTTGGATGGGCCGAGGGGAGAAGCCAAATACATAGCCTGATTGATCCTTGTCCCCCCCCTTTTTCGTTTGGCTTAAAAATGCACAAGTCACACCCTTGTTATTTTCACGAGTGAAGCTCACGCCTACACCGTCTTAGGGGATTTCCTCACACCCGGCCCTGGTCATAGGGAAACTTAGCTTTGAAAGTCGCCTGACACAACCTTTGTTTGTCTCCTTTCTTCTGGGGCCCCATCTTCCTGAGTGGAGACGCACGCCAACGACGACCCAGAAACCCAAGGGGACAGAGAAGCCGTACGGAGGGGGATCGTATCCGGAGCCGGACAAGAGAAATATCGTCCACGGAAATAGAGAGACTGGAAAACCGTTTTCGAAAGAGATATACCTCAATAAAACCGCACTTACCAAAAACCCGAGTCCCGCCTATCCCTGACCAGTCGTTACAATTACTTTGGGACCTTGCCGATCTGGATCCCGGCAAAATTCTTCAAGCAACTCCATTCCATGATCTCAAACTTCATCTGGGACACGGGCAGATGACGGGTGGCGCTCAGTACACTCATGCGACCGAGAGTGGGGGGTGACCTGGCGGTTCCAGACTATGAGACCTATTACCTGGCAGTGCAATTCCAGCGGCTCACACAGTGGGTGGCGGACGCCATCAGGGGAGATGACGAGCACAGAGAGGGCATTAGGAACTTATCATTGTTGTTCCGCATCGTCCTGTGACTCTCAGTAGACGCTGCAGCCCTCACCACGGAACTTGACACAGCGCAAAAATGCTGGAAAAGATATCTGCGGTCATCTATGCTCCGGAAATACCGTTGCTAATGTGTATGGCCCTGCCGAATGGAGGCAACTGGCGGAAGTTGGGGACGTGGGCGGAGGAGGGATTGACTTGCATGGGAGACCTTTATGAGGAGGGTGCCATGATCCTGTTTCATGATCTACAGGCCCGCTATGACTTACCTGGGAGGGAGTTCCTACAGTATAAGGCCCTCACTGCAGCGATTAAAAAGCACTGGGGCTGTGGGCTGACAGAACCGCAGACTTTCCTGGGCTGTCAACATGTGGTGATGGCAGCTGACACATTCTAAGCAGTCACATGTCTGTACAGGCGCATGACACTAGAAACCCTACTTCCCCTTACTGACCTAAAGACCAAATGGGAAACTGCTATTGGCAAGGGCATCCCAGATAAGGCATGGGAGATGTTGGTCGAGAGAGCCTGGAAGAGCACTAGGAATGCGCGGTTCCAAGTAGTGCATTTCCATATACTGCATAGAGCTTATCTCACCCCGGAAAAATTACACAAATATTTCCCAGCCCACTCAGCGGCCTGCCCGAGATGTAATACATGACAGCGCAGACTTCAAGCATATGTTGTAGGACTGTTCTTTCCTTGACAGTTACTGGGAGGAGATAACAATGCTTTCAGACCTCACTGTCAGAGAGATCGAACCGACCACGGCATAGTGCATTCTACACTGATTCCCCCAAATGTCCAAGAATAAAATTACTAGCAAATTCAGCGATCTGGGCCTCCTACTGACCAAACAAAACATCACCACACACTGGAAGGCAAAACAAGGTCCCAACATTGCAAGGTGGAAAACAAACTTCATAACGTGGGCTGAATGTGAGGGAGTGATCAGGTTACAGCTGGCGAAACTGGGTGGGTGTGATAAGGCTCTTGATGGGGCGAGAGCTTGGGAAGCGCTGGTCACTGCACTCAGGTCTCCCGAACAGATCAATGGTAATGCCCCCATAGATGCCCCCGGGGTGACCGCTGTGTAACGTGCAACTAGCCCTCTGATCTGCACGAACGACACCCTCGGGAACTGGGTTGGTTCTCGGCACTTCTGTTGGCCCACCATAACTGTAGCCTTAGCCCAGGCACACACGTCGTCTCAATGCGGGCCCTGCCCATTGGCCTTTTGCAGCCTTGAACTAGTGACACGTCTGGGGGGTGGGAAGGGTGGCGGGGGGTAGTTTGGAATTGTATTCTGTAATCGTTGTATGTAGTTACTGGAGTGGTGTGGCTCACTGGTTAGAGGTGGCAGACCTGGAAGCAGAGGTCGGCCCGGGACCAGGGTTCGATTCCCGACGCGGCAGGGTCTTGGGCCAAGGTCAGCGGACTCGATAATTCTCGCCTCGGTGCCTACTCTAACCATGGATCCCACTCAGCAACTCTGGGCAATAGCTTGCTTAATCTCCACTTACAGCCCCATCAGCGCCGGAGATGCTTGTCTTCACCTTGGAGATGCCCAGTAGGGACCATCTCACAGGGAAAGCCAGGATGGGTTCCCCAGCGGTATACAGCGCCGGGACGCCCCGTTGCTGGGACAGCTGTGCGCTTTACAAGTATACAACATTTACATTTACAGATTGTATATTATGTCTGACAGGATGACATAGACAATCTATTTTTGCCACACTTGATTTCAAATGACAAGTTTGTAACTTTGTCTCCTACTGGGAAGCGTCTCCGGACCTCCCTGCTGGTTTTGTGCAAAATCAATAAAAAATCTATTTAAAAAAAAAAAAGAACCCTACTCGATCAGGGCGAGAGGGCCTGTGTGTAGCTGCAATGTAGCTCAAACCAAGTAGCTTAGCCGCTCCTGTCACAACCTAGGAATCAAAAAATGGGAGACAGAAGAGGGAGACACAACGGAGGAGTCAATGTAAACCTCCACATGGTACATAAATGCGACTAGCATATATTAAAAACTATGAATTGGCAGAGAAACAGACGACAAACAAGTTAATTGCTGGATGTGAGGGTGCTACCCCCGCAATGGTATATGCTGATTAAGGTTCTTTACGAAGCTCTGTGTGCAAGAATTAGGCTGGAGAACCTAGTGACAGCTTTGATACCTATAACTAGAGGTACTCATCAAGGATGCCCCTTATCCCCTCTCTTGTACGCTTTGGTGTCTGAACCTTTACTGTGCGCCCTAAGGGAATACCACAGTCACAGGGGGATACGGTTTAAGGGTTATCAGCTGATAGTCTCAGCATACGCTGATGAACTACTACTTTATGTCAGAGACCCTTACACCCGTATTGAACAAAGTGGTTCACTTTGGACAGCTGTCCGGGCTTAACATTAACTGGAATAAGTCCTTGATATTCCCCTTGACTGCATCCACTTCCTCTCCTTCGTTTCAATTCCCCTTGAAGTGGACAACAGAGTCTGTTCACTACCTAGGGATCCAAATACACACTGATTATGGGAAATTTTTGGACAGATTGGAAGAGGATCTGACTAGCTGGATGCGTTTACCACTTTCACTATTAGGTCGGGTTTCATTGATGAAGATGGTTGTCCTACCCAGACTACTGTTCTTGTTTCATAACATACCTATGGTCATCCCACAATATATGTTCGCTAAATTAAAGTCCCTCATGATACAGTTGGCCTGGGCTGGCATGCAGCCCTTTGTAAAATGGGGTGTTCTCACCCTTCCGTATTCTCTGGGCAGTCTCAATGCTCCAGATCTAGTCCTATACTATAGAGCTGCACAGTGTTCTCACATCTCCGCTTGGTTGCACTGCCCCACTACTCCTCCACACATATACATAGAGAGAATAGCCGCTGGTCCTGATACTCTCCCACAGGCACTATTCAGGAATCCAACACATAGGCACAGTATCCTTGATTCCATTAAATCCACCGTTCATACTTGGTACAACCTACTAAACTGAGAAGCTGGCGCTATTTTGTACTCTCCCTTGGCCCCTTTGGAATGGTGCACTTGGCTTCATTCCAGCACTGATACCAGAGTCTCCCTGGCATGAGTGAAGTCAAAGTCACTGTTGTAGGTGACCTATTTGAGGTGAGGGACTCCGCAACTGGGAGCAGCTGACAGCAGATGGCCCCGTCCCTACTTTGTTGGTGCGGTTCCAGTTCTTAATGACTTCGGCATGCCCTGAAATCTCACTTGGGGAGTTCCCTACAGGAGCCCCCGGAGGTCCCTGCTCTCTCTTACGTTATCAAGACTCCTTCTCCCCCAAAATTGATTTCTAGAATATATAACACAACACAAGCAAACAGATCGCCTAGGCATTTCCTGATGATACCGACTTCATTGTTTTGTATTAAAATCAATAAAGAAAAGTACAAAAAATGTATATATATTGTCTGTAGATTCAAACTGCAAATGCCACGTTTCACTGAATTATTTTCTCGTGTGTTTGCTTTAGGTGCACAAGAGACATAACACACAGTACTTTCCAGACAGAAGGCCGGCAGTGACACCACCTGAGTCCTCTTCTGCCTCCGCTTGTGCAGCTAATTGGCAAGTGCCAGTGCTAAGAAAGAACTTGAAGATGGCCCCAAAGAAGTGAGTTTTTACCTGGAAAGTGTCCTGTGAGAAGGAGGACAAGAAGAAGGAGTTTCACACCACTGGCATGCCGCCCTGTACCTTTTTCAGAAAACAGGTTGTATCTGCCTCGACTTTCCCTGGGCAGCAAATGGCTTAGAGCATTACTCCTGCATCAACGGCACCACCCCAGCCGAAGGCTAAACCCATGTCTCTCAGAGATGCAGTAAGGGTGATAAGCAGTGAGTCTGAGCTGGATTTGTCTCAACCACAAACTAATAACCAATTGTTGCAGGAAAATGGACAACAGGAGCCTCACCCAGCAACAGTTTTTCCTGAAGTAGGAGCACATCAGGAGGCAGAGCTTCCTGCTGAACAAGATGTAGCTACCACCGGCTTCACAATCCCCAGCAAAAAAAGAGAAAAGGTACTCCACCATCTTCTCCAAGCCCCTGATCTGATGTTCTGGCCATGGACTGGATCCCGGCCGAGTCTGAGACCTGCCCGAGAGAGTGAGACAAAGGAAAAGAAAAGTTCCTGAAATTCTCAGAATCATAGAAAGTGACAGCGATGGTGGGGAGCCAGTAATTGTCAGTATGGAGGGCAGCTCAGTGGACACTGACAGTACACCTCCTATTCAGCCTGCTCAGAAGAATGTGGTTCACCACCATCACCGCCGGCTTCCAAATTTGTAAGACCCCTGCTGATACCTGCACCCACCACTTACCACAGTCAAAGTGCCGCTTACGGCGATGGAGAGTCAAACAACACAGCCACTTACCACCAGTTCTACAGACATTTGCATTGACACATTAAAAAAGTTGCACTCCCCAGTCTGGGGCTCCTTTATAATTAGCAAGCAGGAGGACAACATTGCAATATGGCACTTGAGTGTTCGCTCAGGTATTCCAGGTTCGCACTATATCACTGGAGGCCAAATGTCGCATCTGAAAAAACATCTCACAATCCAGTGGGATGACAAGATCGCTGATGGTGGTGATGAGAGAGTCGAAGCAGCGATAGAAGAAGGTGGTTGTGAGCAAGAGGAGGATGGCATTACACAAAGCATTCCTATAGTGTGTAAGGATCACCCGCATCAGCAACCTTCAAATGGCACGATACTCAGTTGCGGACAATGCTGTATACAGTGATTCCCTAAAGACTCACATTGAGTCTAACACCTCCTGGTTCTCTCTGGAAGTCATCTCTGTCAAAGGCACCACAAAAGCAAAAAACCCAAGCTACTATTACAGGCATGTTTAGGCAGGCAAACACAACCACAAAATGGCAAGTTTGTACAACAGGAAGCTGGTTAAAATTTTAGAGCTGGACCTCCTGCAAACATCTTGGAAGATTTTAACAGCAAGGTGTTTGAATGGCTTCGACCCAGAGGTCTCCAATTGGATTTGTTGCCATGGAATGGCAGAAATTTGGGCTAAGCCATGACAGATGTTGGATATTTCAAGGTTCTGTGTTTAGCGCATTACATTACCCTGATTGTGCAGGAGTTTCTAAAAGAAGAAGACATAGTCAGCAACATGCTTGCCACATGCTAAAGAATCTGCACTTATTTCACTCTTTATTTTAATTCCCAAAACCAGTTGAGGATCATTCAGTGTGCTAATCGAGTACTGGTAAAAGCCTTCATACAGGAGGTGGTAACACTTTCAAACTTGACTTGCCACATGCTGCAATGTCTGAGCAGTACAGACCAATCACCGACTATGTCCTTCAAGGAGGAGGGCATGCAACTGGTAAAAGCATGACAATGGAGGTGGACAAATGGGGGCTAGTGAAGTGCCTGACAGAAATGCTACTTCCATTTGAGGTTTTCACATAGGAGTCAGCAAGGAGGACCCTATGATGACCCAAGCAATCCCATTGGTGCTTCTGCTACAGGACTAGTTGAAAAAGGGGGTCATAGTTTCGCCGGTATGAACAAAGAAGCATATAAGTTAGTTCAGAGCTTAATCGTTTGCTTTGCTGTCAATCCAAGGCTGCAAAAAGAGATTGTGTCCTCCAAAGAGTACATCTGTGCCACAATACTTGGATCCATGGTGCAAAAAAATACTGGCCACTTTTATCCCGTTTTCAGAAGGGGATGTTTTAGACTTGGATTATTCAAGCAATCAGGATTGTAAAGTGCTGCTTATCACCCGTGACGGTATCCAGACAGTGTGTCAGTGGAATAGCCTGGTTTTTATGCCATTTCTGAAATCCTGCTGGGTGGGCGAGCTCCGGAGGTGGAAGGGGAGGCTGTTCCAGGTCTTGGCGGTGTATTGCTTCGCCCTCCCAAATAAAAGAAAATACTGCACTCCCACACAGAGGCACACACGCGGCGAAGCAATAAAAACACCAACAGGAAAGGGATTTCGCTCATAAAATGAGGCGCATCAAAAGAGTGTTCTCAGAATATGGCATGGGGTTTTATTTGTGCAACACTCTCCAATAAAAAGCTTTCCCAGATGTCAAATGAACAACATTCAATTGTGTGTGTGTGTGTATATATATATATATATATATATATATATTACCTACTGGCGGTCGCCAGTAGGTAGTTATAGTTAGGACCTAGTTACCATAGGAAAATTGCAACATTCTATTCCCAATAACTTTGGCGCCGATTGACGAATCTTTGTGAAATTTTCAAAACTCGTGGGGCACTCTGGTCCGCTCCTATCTTGAATGTTTTGGGGTGATTCAGCAAGAGGGGGCCGAGAAAAAAGGGGGGGCCCAAAACGTGTTTTCTCCATGACAAAGCTACAGCCCGAAATGCTGACCGGAATTACACCAAATTTGGCAGAAAGGTAGCTCTTGGTTCAGAAAGAGCCCTTTTCGTTAAATGGTGTAAATCCATTCAGTAGTTGTTTAAAATATTAATGGAAAAAATAATATAGATATCTGGGCAGAGCCTAACTACACATCTCATCGTGAGATCTAATTGGCTGTCAGCACTTCATCCAAGAAGTGTTGGCAGCCATCTTGGGACCAATATACATGATAGCACCTCATTAAAAAGCATTGCCTTGAATAGAAGGTTTTAAGACTTTAGTTACATTATAAATCATTTGTTGATGGTACCATACTAATTTTAGGAATTGTGGTGTGTTCTAAGGTGATTTTACCCTGTGATTCATGTTTGAGAGAAAACTATTTTCTCATACTTTTCCCACAGAGGTTTGGAAGGTGATCTAGAAGCTAAAATGAGAGCATATTTTCTGTAAATTCACATTATCTTTCTCAGTCATGTGAGAATGAAGTCTGACATTCTCAATAAAACATGTACATCCAACAAGGGCAGAGACTGTGGATGTGATTCCTTTGTGTTCTACTGCAACTTCCCAGAGTGTTCTAAAGAACAACTAGAGCGCTAACAGTCCTACTTATGACAAGAATATGGCACACCTGAAGCCATCTTGATTGGAATAAAGTGGTAACTCTTAAAACATTTAATTTAAAAAGGAACAAAATGAGGGGGTTCATTTTGCCATAGAAAGTATGATTAGTGCTGCAGAAAGAAAAATTAGGGCACATTTTGAGTGACTTCTCAAATATTCTGACATGTAGACTGAAACATGCACTTTCAATACCAGCAGCAGACTTCCCTGGTGAGCATTAGCTTTACTACAGTGATCTAATGAGGAACTAGAGTGCTAACATTCTGAATTAATGCAAATGTGTGACACATCTGAATTCCTTCTTGATGGAGGAGACTGTAGTAAATGAGGAAATTAGGAAACTTCATAACAAATAAGTCTCCCAAGATGGCCACCAGAGACAAAAGAGCCCAAATGTAGCACAAATATCACCCAGATGTAGCCCACGTATAGCACATTAACAGAATGTCTCAGAGTGTTCTGAATAACAATTAGAGCGCTAACAGTCTTACTTATGACAAACGTATGGCACACCTGAAGCCATCTTGATTGGAATAAAGTGGTAACACTTAAAACATTTAATTTGCAAAGGAACAAAATGAGGGGGTTCATTTTGCCATTGAAATTAGTATTAGTGCTGCAGAATGAAAACTTAGGGTAGACTCCCTGGTGAGCAGTAGCATTACTACAGTGATCTAATGAGCAACTAGAGTGCTAACATTCTGAATTTATGGCAAATGTGTGACACATCTGAATGTCTTCTTGAGGGAATCAAAGTAAAAAACTGAAAGTATTTCCTACTGAGCAGACTGCAGTAAATGAGGAAATTAGGAAACTTCATAACAAATAAGTCTCCCAAGATGGCCACCAGAGACTAAAGAGCCCAAATGTAGCACAAATATCACCCAGATGTAGCCGACATGTAGCCCAATGACATAAGTGTGCAAAACACTTTTTATGTTTTGTGTTTTTGCAGTTTTATATAGTGCAGACTGGTCAGGTATTGGAGTGCTTTACATGATCATTGGTTACATCACACAAGGACAAATTCATTTTGGTTGTAGACATGGGGAGATTAAGTGATTTGACCAGAATCACAGAATGTTGAGCTGAAGCAGAACCTCCAACCTGGTTCCCCAGTTGCAAAGTCTGCAGCTCTGGAAGTAACACCACATCCTCTCCCCTAAGTGCAACATTTAATCAAGTGGTCACCTGGATAAAAAACATAAAGATTGCAAATAATTTAAAAGTGCTTTGTCGCTATTTGAAACCTCAGATATATCCTCATTTTAGTTTTTTAGAGCACTAACCATAATTTTGATGCAAATAAGACTCTCTTATCTATGTAATTTCTAAAGGAAATGCTCTAGGTATTACAGTTTTGATTACATCAAGATGACGTCAGACGTGCCACACTTTTGTAATAAATATAGAATGTTAGCAATCTAGTTGTTCATTAGGATACTGTTGAGAGGCAGAGGCTAGGGGCACAGACTCAGAAAATTTAAGGCAGGTATAAGGGTGCAAAGGCAACAATTGTACCACACTGGGCACGCAGGAAGGGCAGTGGCAGCCCAACAGACTATGGAGGGCAGTGGAAAGGGGGGAAGGGAAAACAAACCAACAGGACAGGACAGGCAAGAGAGGCTGTGGCAATATAATAGACCATTGAAGGCAGAAGGAAGAGGCAGTAGTAGTACAACCATACCTGCCAACAGACCCAATTCAGCCAGGAAACTCACAATGTTTTTTAGCCCAAATGTGCTTTATTTGATCTGTCTCCTGTCTACAATCTCCTCTTTTTCAATGTAAGTCAATGGGGAAAACCAATACCTCAGTTTGTTTTCAAAATCTCCCTCTTACCAAGTTAAAAATGTTAGCAAGTATGGTACATTGGATCATGGAAGGCAGGAAGAATTGGGGTAGGGACATGGACTCGGATAACAGAGGACAGGAGGGACATGGAGAGGTGCACCAAACTGACCTTACAGGGCAGGCATCAGGGTTTGCAGCAGCACAATACACCACACAGGGCATGCGGGACGGAAGTGCAGCACAACAATCCATAGAAAGCACAAACGATGGGCAAGAAGGAGGGGGCAGGGGCATGCACAAAGGACCATGGAAGATAGAAGGGAGAGTCAGAAGCTGGGCACTGACGAGAGTTCAGGGGAAGGGGCTTCACAACAGACCACGTGGGGCAGGCAGGAGGAGCAGTTGCAGCCCAACAGACCAGGTAGGGCAGAAGTGTGTGGCAGTAAAATGGACCATGGAGGACAGGAGGAAGGGGATTGGGGCATGGAAAGTGGACAGGCAGGGTGAAGGTGACAGGGACAGGTTACGGTCATCTAGAAATGCTAGGCAGGTGGGAGGGGAGTGGCAGCTCAACAGAACACTCAGAGTAGATAGGAGGGGCAGGTCCATGGGACATATGTGGGCAAAAAGGATGGGGCATGCACAGAGACATCGGAGGGCAGGGGGAAGGAGAATAGGCACAGCAAGCTAAGCACAGATGCTAAGCAGGAGGTCAAGTGACGGGGCATGGAATTGGGCAATGGAGGGCAGGAGGAGTGGACTTGTACATCATGCTAAATGGATGGCAGTGGCAGCACATCAGACGATGCATGGCAGGAGGGAGGAGGCTAGTGCATGGATTCAGACAATATAGGATAGGGAGGAGGTGTATGGGGCAGCACGCTAACTGTTCACAGAAGGTGGGAAGGCCAATGGCAGAACAACGGCCACACATGGCTGTAATAAGGGAGCAGGGACATGGACTTGGACAATGGATGGCTAGGAGGAGGGGAGGCAGGAGCAGCAAGCTTGGGTGGGGGCAGCACAATGCCAGGCCCTGCATCCAACCCCCCACCATCCATTGTGATAGGCATCTTACTTAACGTTAAAAAAAAACCTAGAAATTTGCTGGAAAAAACAAAGATTACAGGGACGTTATAATTAGACTCAGATTTCACTCATACACAGCCAATGAAATTCAGCAGTTATAGTTACTGAGCTAACTATAACTTATGCCCCCGCAATGTACTGCTAATGACCTCAGACATTACATCATTTATGACATGGTCAGTTACATCACTCATGACATCACTCATGACATCTCAAATGAGCTGTGAATGGAATGGAACTATAATCTCTAGAACTTTATTTAGGGATAGTGTGTGTATATTAACACCCCTTTTTTTCTTTTCTTTTGTGTAAGAACCATTATAATACGCAACGTGCCCAGATCAATATGGCTGATAGCCTTTCACTTTAAAGTAATGTGTAGTCCATTATTTATGTTGATGTTTGCAATCCTAAGTATGTTTATTATGAATAAGTCACATTGATGAACATACAGGTATGGCGGTCACAGGGCAAGATATGCTGAAATGACATTGTGTGCATATTAACACTTTTTTCTTTTCTTGATTGTATCAATTCCTGAATTTTCACATCGTGACCAGGCCAATATGGCCACCAGCTTTTTGGATTAAAGTAATATGTAGTCCTTTGTTAATGTTGGCAACTGGATGCATTTTTACATTTAAATAAGGAAGGTACAATGATGTCTTGTATCGCTATTAAGGTTCGGACGAGCCGAAACGCGTGGATTGCGTCCTTTGTAGATTAAATACTTCCAAACTACAACCTGAGTGCTGATTCCTTGCTTGAAAAGAGTGAGAGGAGATTAAATACATATAAAATTCACTGAAAAAAACACAAGTTTCAGAAACATTATAGTTAGAAATTAGCATTTAAAAAACCTTAGATATTCACAGAGAAAAACACAGGTTTCAGGGACGTTATAGTTAGTCTGACATTTCACTCGTACAAAACCAGAGAAATTCAGCTGTTATCATTAGCGGAGCTAACTATAACTCACGCCCCCGCAATGCACTGCTAAGGACGTCACATATTACATCACTCATGACATGGTCAGTGACATCACTGATGACATCTCAAATGACATCACTGATGATATCACTGATGACATCATCCAGTGACTGTGAGTGTTTCTAAAAAGTTTAGGAATGTGATATATATATGATGATTCAGTCAGTGTGTGACTGACTGTATAAGTGAGTGATTATACTTGTCTGGGTGAGTGACTAATCTGTGTGAATGTCTGTATCAGTCTGTCAGTTGGTGTGTAAGTGGCTGTATGGGTTGATGTATAGGTACATGAGTGTCTATATGGGTTATTGATTGATTGTTTGAGTACCTGTATGGGTGCCTGAGTGTATGTGTGTTGTGTGACTACCTGCATGGATGTGTGAGTGGGTGATTCACTGGCTATATGGGCTCATGAGTGCATCTGCAAGCGGCTGTATGAGTGAGTGAGTGTGCATATGGCTTGTTGGTGAGTGAATGGATGTCTCAGTGGTATATGTGTGAGTAACTGCATATTTGAATGGCAGTATATGTGAGTGTTGGAGTATATAAGTGACTGTGAAAGTGAGTGATTGTGAGAGTGGATGTATGGATGAGTTTGTGCTTGTGTCAGTGATTGTATAAGAGAGTAAGTAAGTTTTAGTATCTGTGAATAAGTGAGGTGGTATGTGTATAACTATAGGAGAGTAAATGGCATTGTGATTGACTCTTTGGGGGACTGATTAGGTGTGTGAGTAACTATGGGTGAGTGGCGATATATGAGTGGTCTTTATGGGTGTATGAGTGCATATAATAGTGGCTGTATTTATGAGTGACTGCATGTATGAGTGACTGTATGGGTGAGTGAGTGGATGTGTGTGTAGACCTAAGAATCAGTGAGTGGGTATGTACTAACTGGTATTGGTGTGTCTGTGGTTTCGAGAATGGTAGTCTGTATTTTAGAGTGGGTGTATAAAAGGTTATATTAGGGTGCGAGTAGGTGCATCAGAGATTAAGTGGATGATGCCATCAGTGATGGCATCAATGATGTCATTTGAGATGTCATCAGTGATGTCACTGACCATGTCATAAGTGATGTAATATGTGAATATGTGATGTCATCAGCAGTGCATTGCGGGTGTGTGTGTTATATTTATATATATATATATATATATATATATATATATATATATATATATATATATATATATATAAATATTCACTTAAAAAACCATAGGTTTCACACATGTTATAGTTAGCTGTACATTTCTCTCGTAAAAAACCAATGAAATTCCACGTTATAGTTAGATCAGGTAACTATAACTTGCGCGCCCACAATAAACTGCTGATGACATCACATATTACATCACTCATGACATGGTCAGTGACATCACTCATGACATCAATGATGACATCTGAAATTACACATTGTGGATTGCGGTCGCGCAAGTTATAGTTACCTGATCTAACTATAACGTGGAATTTCATTGGTTTTTTACGAGTGAAATGTACAGCTAACTATAACATGTGTGAAACCTATGGTTTTTTAAGTGAATTTGCAAGGTTTGTAAATGATAATTCCTAACTATAACGTGTGTGAAACCTATGGTTTTTTCAGTGAATTTGTACAATTTTTTAAATGCTAAGTTATGTATTTATTTTGTATTTTTTTTTCTGATTTTTCACTGTGCGCACACCCTGCTCACATGGTGCGCTTCGCGCACCGAGCGCCCACGTTGCGGAGTCCATGCCGTTCGCGCCTCGCCTTTTTTTACACAGTAACATTTGTTTTTTTCTCCCTTGTGGGTCCTTTAATTTATTTAATAAATGTGATTGTTACTTCTTTATTTATTTTTTTTATTTTTTTTTCCCCGTGCGCGTACTGTAAGCTTACCGTACGCGCACTCCGCGATTTTTTTTTTAAATTATTAAATGTATTTTTCGTACTTTTGGGTCCTTCTTTGACCCCCTGACAAACACTAGGGGGTCTGCAACTCTCTTCGTTGCCCCCTTTTCACGTTCCCCACCTTTGTTTCTCAGTGCGAGAGACAGAAAATGGCGGCCGACACTTCCTGATTTCGACCGATTCGAATGTTTACAGTCATGTAACCACCAATCAGAATTGAGCTCGCGCACGGCACCGTACGCGTACGGTAAGCTTACGGTAAGCGCACGGAGCGCGCTTACAGATATATATATTGATTTAAATGCTATTTTCTCAGGACCTACTGAACAGATTTACATCAGACCTACAAAAGGCACATCCTTGACCTGAGGACTACCTCTCTGCCAAATTTCAAGTAATTCTGTTCAGCCGTTCGGGCTGTAGCTCGGACTAAAGGTCCTATGGGAAAATGCATGGGGAAAACGCGTTTTGGGACCCCCCTTTTTTCTCAGCCCCCGCTTGACGAATCCCCCCGAGACTTTCAGGGTAGGAGCGGAGCGTAGCGCCCCATTAGTTTTGAAAATTTCGCGAGGAGTTGTCGACCGGCGCCAAAGTTATTCCAAATAGAATGTTGCGGATTTCCTATGGAAACACGGTCCTAACTATAACTATCTACTGGCGACCGCCAGTAGATAATATATATATATATATATATATATATATATATATATATATATATATATTCACTAGAAAAACATAGGTTTCAGGGGCGTTATAGTTAGCTGGACATTTCCCTCGTACAAAACCCTAGAAATTCCCCTGTTATAGTTAGATCAGCTAACTATAACTCGCGCCCCTGCAATGCACTGCTGATGACGTCACATATTACTTCACTCATGACATGGTCAGTGACATCACTGATGACGTCATCAATGTGATAAATTAGTGCATCTTCTCACACCCTAATATAACCTTTGATACACCGACTCAAAATTTCAGACGGCTATTTTGAAAACCATAGATACTCCAATACCAATAACTACATACACACTCATTGACTCTTAGATCTACATACATCTCCACTCACTCACCTGTACAGTCACTCATACTTACAGTCACTCCGTACAGGACTATCATATGCATTTATACACCTATATAGACACTCACACACCGCCAATCATCCATTGAGGTACTGACACACCTAGTCAGTCTTGCAAATAATTAATCACAGTCCAAGTTACTCACCTATAGAGTTAAACACACTCAAGTTCACTTACTCATAAAAATACTAACAAATTCTGACGCTCTTATACAATTACTGATACAAGCACACACTCATCCATACAGCCACTCCCGCAATCACACACTTTCACATATAGATAGTTATATACTCTTACACACATATATACTGCCTTTCACATATGTAGTTACTGACACATGTACAATTGAGATATACATTCAATCACTAACACACCCATACATACACTCACCCAACCATACAGTCCATCACAGTTGCACTATTAAAACCATGCACCCATAGAATCACCCACTCCACATCTATGCACAGAGTCACACACCCTACCCACACAGACACTCAGGCACCCATACAGATACTCAGACAACCAATCAATAACCCATATAGACACTCATATAGCTATTCACAAAACCATGCAGCCACTTATTCACCAACACACAGACACATACCGGCAGTAAGATACATTTAATGACTCACTTATAGAGTCAGTTACGCACCTAGAAAATCATCCATTCACACACTTGTACACCCACTCATTCTTCAACAGGCCTTTCCCTATATATATTAAACATATTAAAACTTTACAGAAACACATACTCACTGGATGATGTCATCAGTGATGTCATCAGTGATGTCACTGACCATGTCATGAGTGATGTAATATGTGACGTCATCAGCAGTGCATTGCGGGGGCGCGAGTTATAGTTAGCTGAACTAACTATAACAGGGGAATTTCTAGGGTTTTGTACGAGGGAAATGTCCAGCTAACTATAACGCCCCTGACACCTATGTTTTTTTTTGTGAATTTCTAAGGTTTTTTAAATGCCAATTCCTAACTATAACGCCCCTGAAACCTTTGGTTTTTTCAGTAAATTTCAAAGGTTTATTAAATGCCAATTCCTAACTATAACGTGCATGAAACCTATGTTTTTTTCAGTGAATTTCTAAGGTTTTTTAAATGCTAATTCCTATCTATAACTTATCTCTAAAGATATGTTTAATGATTTTCATTGGATTTCTACATTTTTCAAATTCAGTGTGTCAATTTCATTAATTATGTTTTTTTGAAATGCTTTCATCACCATTTTTTAAATTAATTTTTTTAATTAATTCTTTTAAAAATTAAAAAATATTTGTTTTTATTGGGTTTTTCAAACATATTTTTTTATATTTTTAAAAATATTTCTTTAACTATATGTTCAAAACTTTATTTTATATATGTTTTTCCATGTTTATTGGTTCCGCGCACCCTATGCGCACCGTTCTCGATCCCTACGCGTTAGCATCCGTGTATGGTATGCGTTGGGTACGTGTTTCGTGCACGATTGCAATGCGACCGGTACGCGACTCCCAGCCTATACGCGACACATTCGATGTACGTAACGTGACGTTTACGCGTTGTATGACGCGGTAGGTGCGCGGATCCTGCGAAATATTTAACATTTAAAAAAACATATATATATGTATTTCATGTGAATATTAATTGAAGACAAACTCTAAACTAGTCTTAAAAGTAATATAATTTTACATCTAATCCTATAATTTTTTTATTCAATTTTGCGGCTGCGCGATGGGTGCGTGCTGCGTAAGCACAGGGTGCGCGGATCCCATGTGACCTGCAAAAAAAGAGATTTGATTGGTTAATTACACTTCCTGTTCTAACTATTGAAAGACCCCACCCAATTCAATCAATCTTCTTTGCCCTTCTTTGGAGGAGCATCTCTTTGCAGAGAAGAAGATTTTTTAGACTAAGTTGACACTTAGCACTAACTTTTTTCAACTAAAAATGGCTTCAGGGCAGCAGGCAGCAGGCATCACCTGCATCTCCTAATTCATCTGAGAATGAATTTTTGGAGGAGGCACCACACAAAGAACGTTTTTCTTCAGTGGTGTGGAAATTTTTTACTTTTCCCGAGGGGCAGAATAAGACCAATGCCACCTTGGTCACATGCAAGATTTGCAAAAGAGTGCTGTCGCGAGGGGATCCTAACAAGAAATACTTGTGCGGCACGGCTAGTATGATGAAGCACCTAAGGACCCTTCATCCAAACAATCTTGCACGACAAGAGTGCAAACAGATGAGAAACACTCCTCCTCCTGTGCCTTCTACCTCATCGCAGCCGAGGACTTCAAGAGTGGATCCATCAGCCCAAAACTTGGACATCCGTCCTCAATTTCAATGTTTAAAAGTGCTGTGCACTAAGTGCAATGCAACTTTGTGCTACGGTGAGCAGTCGATCGATCTGATCTGCCGCCGGCAAGAAAGTCACATTTGCTAGTTTTTTTTTTGTTGTTTTTTTTTTGTTCCCTGAAGTTCATTGTTTGGTTCCTCCTGTTTTGTTTATTGTTTTTTGTTTTTCCAGAAAAACCAAAAAACCCACAAAATTGTTAGAAAACCCCCCAAAAAAATATAAAAGAAGAAAGAAAAAAAAAATTCTTGTAAGAACTAACTTTCCTGGTTTAAAAAAAGAGCTACATTTCTTTGTTAGTGTGTGAAAGTTTAGATGAATGTATGTGTAGTACGTAATTGACTGAATGAATGCATTAGTAGCGTAACCTCTTTAACTGCAGTGTGCTGTAGTACTTCCGAAGCACAGGGATGCAACTTATGTACATAAATATGTTGCAAATCTATGCTTCTCTCTGCACGGCTGCTTAAACTGCAGCCATGTGTTGACACAGGCACCCTTGCACCATAGTGCAAGGATATCTGTGTCATGTGCTGTTTGTTTTTCTGCAGGAAGACACACCTTCCTGCACAAAAACAATGAGAAAATGCATTGTTCTCCTTCAATGTATGCTGAACATTTCAGCATGCATTGAAGATATAAAAAGGTGGAGAAATGAAAACAATTCTCCTTGTTGTTCTTTCCTACACCAATTTTAGGATGGTGCAGCATTCACACACATATCGAGATTTATGATTTCTGATGAATCTAGACATGTGTCTTGTTCTATGAGTATTCAGTGCAATCATGCACAACAACACTTATAGAACACCCTTTCAACGTAAAGTGTTGTGCATAATGAGGTTGTATTTACATGGAGTATAAAAAGTGCACAGAGTGCCTTTTCCTCTCTTTGTAAATATGAAAGAGTGTCTTGCGCAATAACTATGTTGCAAAAAGTGACATATTTCCAGTTTTATAATTCCTTGCGAATGATAGAAGGTAAGCACAGAGTTGTGTCGGCAAAGATGTTCAAAGAAGAATGATTGAAATGATTGCGGTCCTTCAATAGGTACAATGGGAAATATTATGAACCCCTCAAATCTCTTTTTTTGCAGGTCACATGATATCTGATTATGGTCAGATTTCAAAACTACATAGGTATAAAGTGTTTTTAGAAACGTGTTTCAACTTTGTAGCTTCTTGCAGACCTCCTCATTCTGCATATTGAGACTTAGTTAAACTTACCTTCACAGTAATAGGAATGATAAATGGTATACATTTTTTTCAGATTTTCATTGCAATCTAAATTCATATAAATTGCTTATTTTAAAATTTGGATCTGTGAAAGAAAAGGAAAAAAAATTATAACATGTAATAATACATTTTTTACAACATAGCATAATTTCCACAAAGTAATTTGTTTGCCTTTTTTGCTGTTCTCAGAATATATTGAATTTCACTAGAAATAGTGATTTCAATCGTACTCATCACTTAACAACGAGCAAAAAAAAAACAATCATAAAGATTGTTAAAAAAAAACAACATGCTATTCTCAGTAAAATACCACAAGATACAAATCACACATATATAAAATGCTTATGGCAAAATTTTATAAGTTTAACTTACAAAACTGTAAATGTTGCCGCTTTAAAATATTCACCGAATCTGAGGATGAATTTTTGGAGAAGGCACCACGCCCACAACGTTTTTCTTCAGTGGTGTGGACATTTTTTACTTTTCCCGAGGGGCAAACAAAGACCAATGCCACCTTGGTCACATGCAAGATTTGCAAAAGAGTGCTGTCTCGAGGGGATCCTAACAAGAAATACTCGTACGGCACGGCAAGTATGATGAAACACCTAAGGACCCTTCATCCGAACAATCTTGCATGAGAAGAGTGCAAACAGATGAGAAACACTCCTGCTCCTGCGCCTTTCTGAGTTTCTTTTCTTTTTCTGGCATGATTTCTCTATTTTAACGTTGAAAAACAGTATCTGTAAAAAAGAATCACAAATAAATGTATATTAATAACTTTCAAATTTTTACTATTCCACTACTGTACAAATACATTTTATATCAAAACTGACTAAGAAACTATAGCCCTGAACCACAAGTGTGACGATGGTTAAAACACTACATGCATAGTGCATACTACTTTGAAGCAGTTCATGCCCTAAAGCCTACCTCACTAAAAGACTACATGCTAACTGACTGAATGATTACAATACTATAAGGAGACACACTGGGTGAGTGACAGGGTGTTTGCTAGAAGTGTATGAATACTGATTGGGGAATTGAAGGGGTGAAAGACAACTGTGTAGGTGATTAGAGAACTGCATCCATAGTGAATAGGCATTTGAAGCAGTCTATGTGCTAAGGCCTGGCTCACTGCATGAGTACTTGGGTACTGACTGAATGATTAGAGTACAGCAAGGAGAGTGCCTGGGTGAATTTATAATTGGGCTGGCTTTTGACACAGTGAATGGATTAGTACTTGGTACTGAATGGGTCACTAGAGGAGTGCAAAGGGAGTGACAGGATGTTCGCTGGACTGTATGGATACTGACTAGGGAATTGAAGGTGTGAAAGACAAGTGTATAGTATGTTAGAAGACTGCATGCATACTGCATAGACATTTGAAGCAGTATATGTGGTACTGTATGGTTCACAACAAGAGTACTTGGAAACTGACTAAATCATCAGACTACTGCTAGGACAGTGCCTAGGTAAAACTTTTAAATTTTCAGTTCTGGCACAGTGAAGAGAATACTTTAGTGTCAAACCCTGACTCATTTTATCAATGCATAAGCAAAGACTAGATTCTAAAGCTACTAAAACTTTACAACATGACCCGTTTTAAAACAGTTATCTGTCAGCAAATACACGAAGTTACCAAATCCTTCTCTCACAATCCTTACCCAAATGCACACAGACTCACAGTGTGATTTTAGACAAGCAACACTATCCTAGGAGTTTACCAAAACTCATTCACTAGTCTAGAAGAGGTAAGGGTACTGCACACAATCTACATATTTAAGTACAGCACATTAGTGTCAAAGCATGACTCATTTTATCAATGCATAAGCAAAGACTGGCTTCTAATGCTACTAAAACTTGACAACATGACAGGTTTTAAAACAGTTATCTGTCAGCAAATACACTATGTTACCAAATGCTTCTCTCACAGTGATTCCCAAATGCACACAGACTCACAGTGTGATTCTAGACAAGCACCACTATCCCTATGAGTTTACCAAAACTCATTCACTACAGTGGAAGTGGTAAGGGAACTGCACACAATCTACATATTTCAGGACTGCACTTTTGTGTCAAAGCCTGACTCATTTAATCAAAGCATAAGCAAAAACTGCCTCCTTGACAACATGACAGGTTTTAAAACAGTTATCTGTCAGCAAATACATGATGTTACCAAATGCTTCTCTCACAGTGGTTCCTAAATGCACACAGACTCACAGTGTGATTCTAGACAAGCAACACTATCCCTAGCAGCTTACAAAAACTCATTCACTACTGTGCAAGGGGTAAGGAGACTACACACAATCTACATATTAAAGTACAGCACATTAGTGTCAAAGCATGACTCATTTTATCAATGCATAAGCAAAGACTGGCTTCTAATGCTACTAAAACTTGACAACATGACAGGTTTTAAAACAGTTATCTTTTAGCAAATACACGATGTTACCAAATGCTTCTCTCACAGTGGTTCCCAAATGCACACATACTCACTGTGTGATTCTAGACAAACAACACTATCCCTTGCACTATACCAAAACACATTTCTTCATCTAGAAGGAGTACTACATTTTAGTACAGAAACATAACTCATTTCACAAATTCATAAACAATGACTGGTTTCTAATTCTACCAAAATATAAAAACAGCACAGTTATCTGTCTGCAAACACATGAAAAACACAAATGCTTATCACAGAATGGTTTCTACATGCACACACACTGTCAATAAGATTGTAGAGAAAAAAAGTACTCCCTACACTTTAGCAGGTGAAATACATTAGTCTGATTAAAATCAAAATAGTCTACATACATCCCCTCACAATTAAATAACTCACCTTTCAAGTTGTTTTGTAGATTAAGAAGTATATCAGTCACACACCAGATATCAGTCACACACCAGATTTTCTTATACAGAATCTCTGCACTGTGCACCTCTCAGCAAAACCAAAGAATGGAAAAGTTTCCCTTTCATTTTCCACACATCTACATGTAAAAATCCAATCACATTCCTTCACACATAAATTCAAAAGCAAACACACATTTCTATTGGTTAAACATTTCAACCCTTTCCAAATGAAATACATTTGAACCCTTCCCCCAATCTGCCTTCTGCCTGTTACCATAGAAACAGGTCATGAAACAATGTACTGAGCACACAGGTCAAAAGTTCAGCACACAATGTTGCTAATCAAGACAGCAAGTGTGCTTGACTTTTCAACATATCAGCTTATCATATATAATGTTCCTTACAATCTGTTTTTGTTAACCAATAAGAATAATGCGTTTTAAAAAACAGAAATATACACCCTACCTTTCAGTGTAGAAAGATGTCATACAACCAATGATTTCTTGCCTTTTTTCAATTATTTTTTCCGTAGATCCGCGAACCCAACACGAGAGAATCCGTGCACCCAACGCGATAGGATGCGCACACCCTGCGCGCATTTTGCTGTTTTTTTTTTTAAAAAGGGGGCCCCAGGGTGTCCTTCTGGGACCCCCTAAGCACCTCTAGAGGGTCAGAGTATTTCCACTCTGCCCCCTTTATATGTTTTACGCACTTATTCCCCTTGCTTCTTCAGCCTCGCTTCTACCGAGGCAGAAAATGGCCGCCAACAGTTCCTGGTTTCGAATGTAGACAGACACTCGGCAGCCAATTAGCATTCAGCGCGCGATCGGGAGGGTGCGCGCTCACTTCGGGGAGGGTGCGCTTACGGTGCAGGTAGGGTCCGCGGATCCTCCCCAGCCATAGATATCACTAACTTTTTTACCCTAATTTTCACAGGAACTACTGAACAGATTCACACCATTTATGCAAAAGGCACGAGTCTGAACTGAGGACTACCTCTTTGCCAAATTTGGTGTCATTCCGTTGAGCGGTTCGGGCTGTAGCTGCGACAACAGATCCTATGGGAAATTGCATGGGGAAAACGCGTTTGGGACCCCCATTTTTTCTCGGCCCCCACCTGACGAATCACCACGAAACTTTCAGGGTAGGAGCGGAGCTGGCCAAAAGTTTGGAAACTTTCGTGAGGATTCATCAACCGGCGCCAGACTTATTGGGAATAGAATGTTGCGGATTTCCTATGGAAAATAGGTCCTAACTATAACGATCTACTGGCGACCGCCAGTAGATAATATATATATATATATATATATATATATATATTACCTACTGGCAGTCGCCAGTAGGTAGTTATAGTTACAACCTAGTTTCAATAGGAAAAGCATTTTTTGATTTGCTAATAACTTTGGCGTTGTTTGACGAATCTTCCTGACATTCTCCAATAAAAATGTCTATCCAGGTCAGCTCCTACCCTGAAAGTTTGGGGGTGATTCGTAAAGCGGGGGCTGAGAAAAAAGGGGTCCCAAAAGTCGTTTTCTCCATGTTAATTTCCATAGGAAATTTGGCGACGAGCTACAGCTCAAACTGCTGAACGGAATTACCCCAAATTTGGCAGAAAGGCAGAGCTTGGTCCAGAAAGCGACCTTTTTACTTAATGGTGTAAATCAGTTCAGTAGTTTTTGAGAAATTCAAAAAATAAGAGTGAAAAAATCATTTTCCCATAGGAAACTTTGTGCAAGGCTACAGCCGAAACTAATGAAATTACTCCAAATTTGGCAGAAAGGTAGTGCTTGGGTCACTGAGAAATTAGAAGAATAAAAGTTTTGATATCTGGGCGGAGCCTAAGTCCTGTGCGCGAGCTTCACTGTGATTGGCTACCAGCACTCAAAACCAGGAAGTGTTGGCAGCCATCTTGTGGCTCGGTAAAAGCGAGTCACCCGAAAACTGAGAAACAAAGGTATAAAACAAGAGAAGTGGACAGGGTAGAAACCCCCTAACCCCCTAGGCCTGCTCAGGGGGTCACAGAAGGACCCCAAGGGCCAAAAAAAAGAGCAATTGGCGTAGGGGTCGCGGGTTCCCGCATTTTATTTTAATGAGGCCCCTGGGTGGGCTAGGTCTTGGGGGTATTTGTTAAAAAAAGAATAGCGAGGGCTCGCTGGGGCCCACGCAGTCCCAGGGCTTCAGTTTTGTTAAAAAAAATAATAGCGGGGGCTCGCTTGGGCCTCCGCAGTCCCGGGGCTTCAGTTATGTTGGGAGGGGGGTTCAGTAGGCTGTGGAAATAGGTCCCGGGGTTATTTGTTAAAAAAATAATAGTAGGGGCTCGCTGGAGCCCCCGCAGTCCCGGGACTTCAATCATGTTGGGAGGGGGGTTCAGTAGGCTGTGGAAATAGGTCCCGGGGGTATTTGTTAAATAAATATTAGCGGTGGCTCGCTGGGGCCCCTGCAGTCCCAGGGCTTCACTCATGTTGGGAGGGGGTGCAGTAGGCTATGGAAATAGGTCCCGGGGGTATTTGTTAAAAAAATAATAGCGGGGGCTCGCTGGGGCCCCCGCAGTCCCGGGGCTTCACTCATGTTGGGAGGGGGGTTCAGTAGGCTGTGGAAATAGGTCCCAGGGGTATTTGTTAAAAAAATAATAGCGGGGGCTCGCTGGGGCCCCCGCAGTCCAGGGGCTTCACTCATGTTGGGAGGGGGGTGCAGTAGGCTGTGGAAATTGGTCCCGGGGGTATTTGTTAAAAAAATAATAGCGGGGGCTCGCTGGGGCCACCGCAGTCCTGGGGTTTCACTCATGTTGGGAGGGGAGTGCAGTAGGCTGTGGAAATTATATTGGGAAAACAACAATGCGCCGTATTGCGGCATTTCTTTAATATAATGTGGAATAATGTTTATTTATTAGGCAGTGTTTACTTTTGTTACGGATAGAGTCACTTTGTTACAGGTAATTTATTAATATGTGGGAGGGCGTGTTCTGTATGTGTGAGTGGAACAAAATTAATGCTTAATTGGCTGAGGTGTTCCATCAACAAGCTTAATGTTCATTGGGCGTGAACCATCGAAAATAGAAGTGTTTTCTGCCATTCACTTCTGCTCCGCAGAGAAGCAAGGACATCTAATTGGCTTACATGTTGTAAGGAGGACCTTCCTGAGCTTAATGTTGATTGGTTGCGAACTATTGAAAGTAGAAGTGTTGCTAGGTATTCCCTTCTCCTCCGCGGAGTAGGAGGGACATCTGATTGGCTGACGTGTTCTAGGAGGAGCTTCCACAGCTTAATGTTGATTGGCTGTAAACCGTTGAAAGTAGAAGTGTTGTCAGAGATTCCTTCCCTCTCCGCGGAGTATTAGGGACATTTCATTGGGTAACGTGTTCTAAGCGGGACCTTACGAAGCTTAATGTTCATTGGCTGTGAAGCATTAAAAGTGGAAGTGTTGGCAGCCATTCCCTCCTCCTATGCAGGACAACATGGACATTTTATTGGCTAAAGTGTTCCGAGCACAAGTTTGCTCCTTATTGGGTGGGAACGGTTCACTGTAGTCAGTCATTTTGTGATGCACTTCTAAAGGAGTACGGGAAAACAAAGTAGTAGGGGGAGGCTAGGGACACTATTAACTCTGTACAGTGGTCACAAGGTGGTGGACAGGGATTGTGAAGGTAAAAATTGTTTTATATATGTTTTAAGGGCCATTTATATAATTGCCGTGGGGTGTACAAATCACGGCGGAAAAATGACAGTGTCTTGTGGTCCTTTTTTTATCAAGTTTGCAGGTGGGATACTTCCCAGGAGCACTATTTAATAATAATGTGGTGTTTACTTTTCTGATGGGGAGGTGTGGTTGCGCAGCAAAAATTTCAGTCTAGGTTTGAAACAGTTTTTATTTACATATACACATTTTTCAGAAACTGACGCTGTATATATCAAAGGGGTGACAAATAAAAATGGAATTTCATAAAATATCAGTTAAGGGTGGCCACACCCTCCTTTTTTCTGCTATAGTTTGTAAAAGTGTTGCGCCATATTCTTGATAACGCGAGAGAATCCGTGCTCCCAGGGGGTCCTTCTGGGAGCCCCTGAGCACCTCTAGAGGGTCAGAGTATTTCCACTCTGCCACCTTTATATGTTTTACACACTTATTCCCCTTGCTTCTTCAGCCTCGCTTCTACCGAGGCAGAATATGGCCGCCAACAGTTCCTGGTTTTGAATGTAGACAGACACTCGACAGCCAATTAGCATTCAGCGCGCGATATGGAGGGTGCGCGCTCGCTTCGGGGAGGGTGCGCTTACGGTGCGGGTAGGGTCCGCGGATCCTCCCCGGCCATAGATATCACTAACTTTTTTACCCTAATTTTCACAGGAACTACTGAACAGATTCACACCATTTATGCAAAAGGCACGAGTCTGAACTGAGGACTACCTCTTTGCCAAATTTGGTGTCATTCCGTTCAGCGGTTCGGGCTGTAGCTGCAACAACAGATCCTGAGGGAAATTGCATGGGGAAAACGCGTTTTGGGCCCCCTCTTTTTTCTCAGCCCCGCTTGACGAATCACCACAAAACTTTCAGGGTAGGAGCGGACCGTTATAGTTAGTGCAGGCAACTATAACTCACGCGACCGCAATCCTCTGCTGATGACGTCAGATATTACATCACTGTATTTAGACACTTATTTACCCATGTCTTCTTCCATTAATTTTTAGCTACACATATATTTTTTTCCAGAAAGACACATATGTCATCAGTGATGTAATATCTGACGTCATCAGCAGAGGATTGCGGTCGCGTGAGTTATAGTTGCCTGCACTAACTATAACGGGGGAATTTCAATGGTTTTTCACGAGTGAAATGTCCAGCTAACTATAACATGTGTGAAACCTATGGTTTTTTAAGTGAATTTGCAAGGTTTTTTAAATGCTAATTCCTAACTATAACGTGTGTGAAACCTATGGTTTTTTCAGTGAATTTGTATGGTTTTTTAAATGCTAAGTTATGTATTTATTTTTATTTTTATTTTTTTAAGGTTTTTCACCATGCGCGCACCGTACGCGCACGGTACGCTTCGCGCACCGCGCGCCCACGTTACGCAGTTCGCGTAATTTTTCCATTTCTACCGTATGCGCACGCTACGCGTACTCCGTGATTTGTCGTATAAAAATTACAATAAATTTTGGCCCTTGAGGGTCCTTCTGGGACCCCCTGACAAAGGATAGGGGGTCAGGAACTGTCCACCCTGCCCCCTTTTCACGTTCTCCACCTTTGTTTTTCACCCCCTCAGACTGTGAGAGACAAAATGGCGGCCGACACTTTCTGGTTTCGACCGATTCGAATGTTTACTAAGATCTAACAACCAATCAGAATCGCGCTCGCGCACGGCAGCGTGCGCGTACGGTAAGTTTTACCGTACGCGCACGAAGCGCGCCTATAGATATATATATGCTTTTAAATGCTATTTTCTCAGGAAATACTGAACAGATTTACAACAGACCTGCAAAAGGCACATCCCTGACCTGAGGACTACCTCTCTGCCAAATTTCAAGTAATTCTGTTCAGCCGTTCGGGCTGTAGCTTGGACTAAAGGTCCTATGGAAAAATGCATGGGGAAAACGCGTTTTGGGACCCCCCCTTTTTCTCAGCCCCCGCTTGACGAATCCCCCCGAGACTTTCAGGGAAGGAGCGGAGCGGAGCGCCCCACGTATTTTGAAAATTTCCAGAGGATTCGTTAATCGGCGCCAAAGTTATTCCAAATAGAATGTTGCGGATTTCCTATGGAAACATGATCCTAACTATAACTATCTACTGGCGACCGCCAGTAGATAATATATATATATACATATATATATTCCAATTGAAACTGCTCCCAGTGAAGACACCACACACAACGTTCAATTTCACCTTTTATTGCATGGGAGGCAGCAGCGGGCTAAAATACGTCCTCATAGCACATCGTAACACCATATCTGCCATACGCGTTTCGGATGTATTTCCTTTTTCACTGGCTGGCGTGTAAAGGGGAAAGGAACAGCTTGCCGATTTATCACAGGTGGTTTGAAGTTATTGTCCCGCCCCACTGGGTGCGTGCTTGCTAGGCATGCTGGATGATGTAGTTCTTGGCAGAATACTGTCCATAGTGGATGTCGCTTGACCTTCACCTCCTCAATTGTATTCCCGTTGGGTCGCTGTAGGGAAGGATCCTCGCTCGCTGCTTTAGTGACGCCGCTCCAAACAGGTACGTTGTTCCGTTTTTGGTGCTGTCAGCACACGGACCTGTTTCTCAACAGTGGGGTGTTCTTCGTGGTCAGAGCGGACCACAAAATATTCCAATTGAAACTGCTCCCAGTTGAAGACACCACACACAACGTCCGATTTCACCTTTTATTGCATGGGAGGCAGCAGCGGGCTAAAATACGTCCTCACAGCACATCGTAACACCATATCTGCCATACGCGTTTCGGATGTATTTCCTTTTTCACTGGCTGGCGTGTAAAGGGGAAAGGAACAGGAACTGTATATATTATAATATACAGTACTGGTCCTATATATTCTATAGGGAGAACGTGAATAGGAACCGCAACTGAGAAGAATAGAATTTAGACAATAACATTCAGAAATGTAGGGTTTATCAAATATTTAAAGTAACAAAGTATGTATGAAAGCTATATTTTTTTTAAACTGCAATTTCGTAAAAAATATCTAATCAAGTACGTTCTAATGTTTCGGAAGCTGTATTACAGATGGCGCATACAAATCTCCAGTTCCTCTTCTGTAACAAAAGGACAGTCTATTACAATATAACGAATGACACCGTTGTTACACAAAAAAGGAAAGGAAAATAAAGTTATCTATAGAACAGAAGATTCATAACGAAATACTTTTGAGTGGTAATTATTTTCTGAGCTTCTTTTCTCCGGGACATCGAAAAGTTTGATCTTCGTGGCAACGGGTCATAAACTCTTCTGAGATCATTATGTTTGTGAAAATTATAATATACATATTCACAGTATATGATCAAAAGGGGGGAACAGACTAAAAACCAGAAGCTGGTGACGTTGGTTATATATCTTTACTCTTTGTGCCGACGGGTCATGAACTCCACTGAGATCACCATGACTGTTCATATTATAATATACATATTAACGGTATATGATCCCTAGGGGAAAACAGACTAACAACTGGAAGGTGGTGACGTTGATTGTAAATGTTTAGGGTTTGCGCCGACGGGTCACCAACACCTCTGAAGCGAAGTACAGTGCCAATATTATAATATAGAAATTCACAATATATAAGCTCAAAGGAGCCAGAAAAGGAGCAATGTTTGCTGTAATCTGTCTGTTTCTGACAACAAGCTGCTGACGTTAAAGAAAAAAATGGAAAAACATACAATAACACTTTTTTCTAGATATAAATGTTTAAATATTGACAAATAGCCACAAATTATAACTATCTACTATGCCATAATCAAACAACTTACAACTCCGGAATATGTTTTGTTGACGCAAAACAAGAATCTGATGCTAGAAAAGGGAACCTGCATCACAGATTGGGCATGCAGAAATAACTCGCGAAAACGAAACTAATCGTACAATAGGTGTGGTTTATATAGTTTTTGGTTGTTGAGTAGTCTATGGTTGTTGAGTAGTCTATAGAAGGAAGATGCGGCTCTGCCCATTTAGATGTCACATTTTACAGTTTACACGTGCTCACGTTTTAACTGTTTAACTTGTGCACGTGTTGGGAAAAGTTACAAAATGTGAAGCTGTAAAAGTTTCGATTCCCATAGTAACACGTATAAGGTCCTTAATATCTACATACGTTGGAGAGTTTAAAAAGTGTTACCTGGTAAACTGTGTCCTTTGCATTCTCATGATTAAAAACATCTAAATAGAAGGCTACCCCTGGAAAGGTGTGCCGGTGCTCGGGGCGTTGGGAAGATTAACCCCTTCAGCGCGGCGCGGATTCCCGCACCACGCTGAAGGTTCGTTGCACGGGCGGGCTCATGACGGAACGGTTCCGTCATGAGCACAGCCCAACCAACGCTCATGACGGAACCGTTCCGTCATGAGCGTCGAAGGGGTTAAGCAAGGTGTTACCCACAGTGAGATAGGAAATGCCCAAAAAAAAATACCATAAAACCAGGAGCCATAATTATAAGTTATAAAAGACGACTGTTAAGTTTGTTTTCACTATAAAAAGTATACATTTGTTTTTAAAATTTACTTTAAAAACATTATAGGTTATAAGGATATTGTAGTTAGAAATTGGCATTAAAAAAACCTTTGAAATTCACTGAAAAAACCATAGGTTTCAGGCCAGTTATAGTTAGAAATTAGCATTTAAAAAACCTTAGAAATTCACTGAAAAAAACATAGGTTTCAGGGGTGTTGTAGTTAGCTGGACATTTCACTCGTACAAAACCATAGAAATTCCACCGTTATAGTTAGTTCAGCTAACTACAACTCGCGCTCCCGCAGTGCACTGCTCATGACATCACATATTACATCATTCATGGCATGGTCAGTGACATCACTGATGAAATCACTGATGACATCTCAAATGACATCACTGATTACATCACTGATAACATCATCCACGTGATAATCTGATGCACCTCCTCACACCCTAATATAACTTTTGAAACACCGTTCTAAAATACAGACTACCATTTTTGAAACCATAGACACACCAATACCAGTTACTACATATCCACTCACTGATTCCTAGGTCTACACACATATCTACTCATTTACCCATACAACCACTCATACATGCAGTCACTCCTCAATACAACACTATCATATGCAGTCATACACCTATTCAGACAGTCACATACCACCACTCATCCATGGAGTTACTCACAGACCTAGATAGTCATGTAAAGAATCAATCACACTCCCATTTACTTACCTATACAGTTATTCACACACCACCTCACTAATTCATACAGATAGTTGTGCATACTTACTGTCTTATATAATCAGCGATACAAGTACACACTCATTCATACAGCCACTCTTGTAATCACTCACTGTCACATATAGGTATTTATATACACCATCACTCACATAAACTGCCTTTTACATGTGAAGTTACTTACATGTACCACTGAGATCTCCATTCACTCACGAACACACCCATACGCACACTCACCCAGTCATAGAGCTGTTTCTACATGCACTCCTGAACCCATACACCCAGTGAATCAACTAGTCACATATCTATGCGCAGTCACACACCTACAACCTACCCACACACACTCAGGCACTGCTACAAATACTCAGGCAAACAATCAATAACCCATATAAACTGTCATGTAGCTACTGACTAACCCATATACTAGCTTACACAACAACAGATACACTGTTTAGTCACTAATGCTTGCATTCAGTAAGACACGTTTAATCAGTGACTTATACAATCAGTCACACACTTCGTAAATCTTTCTTCCAGATACGTATACACATACTGATTCTTCAATATACCTTGGCATATAAAACATATTTAAACTTTACAGAAACACACAGTCACTGGATGATGTTATCAGTGATGTCATTTGAGATGTCACTGACCATGTCATGAGTGATGTAACATGTGACAGCAGCAGTGCATTGTGGGCGCGCGAGTTATAGTTAGCTGAACTAACTATAACGGTGGAATTTCTATGGTTTTGTACGAATGAAATGTCCAGCTAACTATAACACCCCTGAAACCTATGTTTTTTTCAGTGAATGTATATATATATATATATATATATATATATATATATATATATATATATATATATATATATACATATTCACTGAAAAAACCATAGGTTTCAGGGGTGTTATAGTTAGCTGGACTTTTCACTTGTACAAAACCATTGAAATTCCCCCGTTATAGTTAGTTCAGCTAACTATAACACGCGTGCCCGCAATGCACTGCTGATGACGTCACATATTACATCACTCATGACATGGTCAGTGACATCACTCATGACATCACTGATGACATCTCAAATGACATCACTGACGACATCACTGATGACATCATCCAGTGAATGTGCGTTTTTCTGAAAATTAAATATGTTTTATATATGTATATCTCAAGGTCAATGGAAGAATAAATGGGTATATAAGTGACTAAATGGATGATTTGTTTTTGAAAAATTGATTGTGTAACTGACTGATTAAGTGTATCATAGTGAATACATGGCTTAGTGAGTAATGTTTAAATATGTAAATATCTGTATCAGTCTCTCACTTTGTGTATAAGTGGCTGCATGGGTTGGTGAGTAGCTACATGGGTGTCTATATAGGTTATTAGTTGGTATTTGAGTATCAGTCTGAGTGTCTGCATGGTTCGGTGGGGGGTATTACGTAGTGCATAGGTGCATGAATGAGTGACTCACTGTTTGTATGTGTTGAAGACAGCATGTGTGCAGGACTGTATGGGTGGATGAGTGTGTGTATGGGTGTGTTAGTGAGTGAATGACTGTCTTAATAGTGTCTTTATAAGTAACTACATATGTTTTAAACTAGCATATGTGACTATTGGTGTATATAAGTAAGTATATGTGAGAGTGAGAGATTGAAAGAGTTCCTGTATGAATAAGTATGTGTTTCTATAAGTGATTGTTTAAAAGACTAAGTATGTGTAAGTTTCCGTAGAAGTAAGTGTGGTGGTGTGTGTATAACTGTATATGCAAGTAAATGTATGTTTGATTCTTTATTAGCATGAGTGACTATGTGTGTGAGTAACTCTATGGATGAGTGGCATTGTGTAACAGGATGTATAGGTGTATGAGTACATATGATGAGTGAGTACATGTATGAGTGACTGTATAGGACTGTTGGTGAATGAGTGGATGTGTATGTGGATCTTAGAATTACTGAAGAGGTTGTTGTAACTGGTATTGGTATGTCCATTGTTTTGAAAATTTTAGTCTCTATCTTTGAATGTGTGTATCAAAGGTTATATTAGGGTGAGAGGAGGTCTGCCACTCTATCACAAGGATGATGTCATCAGTGATGTCATTTGAGATGTCATCAGTGATGTCATGAGTGATGTCACTGACCATGTCATGAGTGATGTAATATGTGACGTCATCAGCAGTGCATTGCGGGCGCGCGTGTCCTAGTTAGCTGAACTAACTATAACGGGGGAATTTCAATGGTTTTGTACAAGTGAAAAGTCCAGCTAACTATAACACCCCTGAAACCTATGGTTTTTTCAGTGAATTTCTGAGGTTTTTTAAATGCTAATTCCTAACTATGCTAATTTCTAACTATGCCTACAGAGATAGGACATGTGAAGAAAGAAGAAAAAATGCACAGAAAGAAAAAAGAAGTGCAGAAAGAAGCAACAGAAGTCCTCAAAGATGAAGAATAGTGCAGGAATAAGGATAACGTGCAGAAAGAACAAAAAGAAGAGCAGAAAGAAGCCTTGTTGCAAAATCATCCTGTACCCTCAACTTTTTCAGACGGATACTGGTGGTAACTGAGTCTGACTAACCAGTCCTAGAGCCAGTGCTATGTTAAAAGACACTTAGAATACAGTGGAAACACCTACATACACTAGGGAACATTATGCGTTGGGGTCCCCCTGTGATTAGCATGACCTCCTCTGTAAGCCCCTAGTATATAATAGGGCAGGGGGATTAAAACTACCTCTTAAAACAGGCCACAGGGCGTTTTTGCACACGTTAACTCAGGCCCCGTCCCCTCCCTTCACCACTGTGTAAACACGCCCTGTGTCTGTTTTTAGTTGGGAGATTAAGTTAATTTGAATCTTGAGGGTCCCTAGGGTCCAACTAGCTCACTAGGTACCTCCAGTAAGTGCCACAGAGGTGCGTTGCAGAGAGGTGTAAAAAGTGGCACGGCCTGGACCACCTCTCTGCAATGCAGCTCAGTGGCGCTTACTGGAAGCACTTGGTGGGCTAGTTAGCCCCCAGGGGCCCTCAGTATTGAAGGGAAATTATATCCCCAATTTAAAACGTGCCAAAGTGCGTGTTTGCACACGTCACCTCAGGCCCCGTCCCCTCCCTTCACCACTGTGTAAACGCGCCCTGTGGCTGTTCTAAATTGAGAGATTAAGTCCCCTTGAATCCTAAGGGTCCCTAGGGTCAAACTAGACCACTAGGTACCTCCAGTAAGCGCCACAGAGCTGCGTTGCAGAGAGGTGTAAAAACGGGCTTGGCCTCAGAACACCTGTCTGCAGCGCAGCTCCCTGGTGCATACTGGAGTTGCCTGTTGGGCTAGTTGGCCCTCAGGGACCTTCAGTATTGAAGAGGAATTAATTCCCCAACTCACAATTCGCCAGGGGGCGTGTTTGCAGAGTGCTGCAAGGAGGGGGCGTGGCCTCCGGCACGATGCCAGTCTTTTATTTATTTTAATTTTTTAAGAAGGGGGGCTGTGTGGTTCCCCTTCTTATTGTAATTTATTGGCCCTGATGACCCCATCCCCCAGGGCCTGTCTCCTAATTATATTTTTTTTACCCCAATCCCCAGGGCAGGCCACTGTTTTTTATTATTTTTAAAATATATATATTTATAGACACACCTAGGACATGCTGGACAAACCGTACGTACCTATCACCATGACGATTTGCGTGATATTCATTAAAAGGCGACTATGCATACAATGAATCCACGTGGAATGTATTTACACCCCTAGTGAAGCTCTGACATGTCTGATGCCCTACCGTGCCTAATCCCGGTAGACACCCTTGTCGTTTATTTATACAAACATGGGTAGCTATTGACGGGCACATTTAATACACATGCACACCAAGCCATTCAAAGGGGATTCGACAAAAATTCGACCAAAACTATGCAAGAAACCCCCCTCACGGTTAATAAAACACACATCCACTGCCGGATGTGTAATACTTTTTATTTTACTCTCTGGAAAGGGGACGAACATCACTTGAGAGTCACAGCGCGCTCCTGGCAGAGCCCAATGCTGTGTTACACCCACCATTGCCTGCTGAGTGCCACACACCTCTGTGTTGTATTCCACTAGCTAGTGCATATGCTATGACACTCTCTAGCCCATGTGCACTGTAACACCACCCCGTGAATATGTCATGCCACACTTGTCTTCGCACGGGTTATATTGCCCCATCTAACGTGCCTTCCTCGATGCCTATGTTATAACGCAGAGTGCTATGCCATACATATTACAATCTGGGATCCATATCTTTGTCACAGTGCATATGCAACGTTACACTCCCCAGCACATATTTTATATTACAACTTTAGAGACTAGTTAGGTTACACAACACTGCCCTGTGCATATTACACTCCAAGGCGCATAACGCATAGCACGCGCTAGTGCCTGTGCTATCTCGCGCTCTCCAATGAATCTGTAATTGCGCACAATGTATTGCATATTATATTTCACGCCCGGTTCATCTTATATCACACTTTTTGGTGCATAGTTTATACCATACACTATATCTAGTTTTCATTTTCAATCGTGCTCTCAGGACTATGTTCTATATAACACTGTGTTCACCTACCCTTTTCACAGGCATTACATTTTGCGATAGGGGGTGGAGGGTCAGGGAATGTTTCTGCCAAGTGAGCACGGGGTCACAGTCACAAACGTCCTCTTCTTCCTGAATAAAAGTGAGATTATGCTGCATACTTGTTCATATTTTAAGTAGTTCGCACAGACACACGTTTTAAAAACAATAAAGTTCCTAATACCCGCCTTCTCTGAACAGTTAGCTTGCTGCCCCATCCCCCTCCTCCCTATCCTCTGTTGTGTGAATCCATGGACTAGCCTCCTTCCCTCCTGCCATGCATGGTCTGATGTGCTGCCACTGCCCTCAATTTAGTATGATGTACCAGTCCACTCCTCCTGCCCTCCATTGCCCAATTCTATGCCCCATCATTGACCTCCTGCTTAAACTCTGTGCTTAGCTTGCTGCCCCTATTCTCCTTCCCCCTGCCCTCCGATGTCTTTGTGCATGCCCCTGCTCCATCCTTTTTGCCCACCATGTTCCATGGACCTGCCACTCCTATCTACTCTGAGTGTTCTGTTGAGCTGCCACTCCCCTCCCACCTGCCTAGCATTGTCAGATGACTGTAACCTGTCCCTGCCACCTCCACCCTGCCTGCCCACATGCCATGCCTCTATCCTCTTCCTCCTGTCCTACATGGGGAACAACCTTTACAACACAACTTTTACAACGCACTACCATTACAACGAAACTGTTACAACGCAAATGCATTGACAACGCATGCCATTACAACGCAAGTCTTTACATCGACTTGCACTAGATGGCGTGCTAACATTAAAAATAGTGTAGGTTACTATCCAAACACCTTCCCTACTGTTACGTGGACTGGAGTTAGAATAGTAAATTACACTTTTTTAATGTTAGCACGCCATCTAGTGCAAGTCGATGTAAAGACTTGCGTTGTAAAGACTTGCGTTGTCACTGCATTTGCGTTGTAAAAATTTCGTTGTAACAGCATGTGTTGTAAAAGCATGCGTTGTAACATCATACATCCGTCCTACATGGTCCATTGTACTGCCACACCCTTCTGCCCTCCCTGGTCTGTTGTGCTGCAACTGCTCCTCCTGCCTGCCCCATGCGGTCTGTTGTGAGGCCCCTTCCCCTGAACTTTCTTGTCTGTGCACAGGTCCTGACCCTCCCTTCTATACTCCATCGTCCTTTGTGCATGCCCCTGCACCCTTCTTCTTGCCCATCATAGCCATTGTGCTGCCACTAACCCTCCCACTTGCCATGCATGTTCTTCTGTGCTGCCATGGCCCCTCCCACCTTCCCTGTGTGGTCAGTTAGCTGCCCCTGACCCCCTCCCACCTTCCCTCCATGGTCTGTGTGTATGCCATCACAGTCTCAGTGTTGCTCTTCATGGTGTGTCTTGCTTCTAGTGCCCATCCTGCCTGACCTCCATGGCTATCTTGCTGCTCCTGCCCTGCCCCCTTGCCCCCAGCCCTCTGTTTACATGTGCAGACACCTACTCCCTCCCTCCTGGCTTGTCTGTTCCATTGTAATGCCCCTGATCCATCCCTCCTGCCCCTTATGGTCTGTTACGCTGCAGCTTTCTCTCCTGTCTGTCCATTATGGTCAGCTAGCTACCATTGCCTCTTGCCCCTCTGTTCTCTGTTGTCCATGTGCATGGTCCTGTCCCCTCCCTCTTGCTTTCTATGGATTGTGGTGCTGCACTCCCGTCCCGCATGCCCTGTGTGGTGTATTGTGCTGCTGCAAACCCTGATGCCTGCCCTGCAGGGTCAGTTTGGTGCACCTCTCCATGTCCCTCCTGTCCTCTGTTATCCAAGTCCATGTCCCTACCCCATTTCCTTCCATGATCCAATCTACCATACTTGCGAACATTTTGAACTTGGTAAGAGGGAGATTTTGAAAAAAAACTGGGGTATTGATTTTCCCCTTTGAGTTACATTGAAAAAGAGGAGATTGTAGACAGGAGACAGATCAAATAAAGCTCATTTGAGCTTAAAAACATTGGACGTTTCCTGGCTGAATCGGGTCTGTTGGCATGTATGGTTGTACTACCATTGCCTCTTCCTTCTGCCCACAATGGTCTATTACATTGCCACAGCCTCTCTTGCAAGTCCTGTATTGTTGGTTTGTTGCCCCTGTCCCCCTTTCCACTGCCCTCCATAGTCTGTTGTGCTGCCACGGCCCTTCCTGCCTGCTCAGTGTGGTTAAATTGTTGCCTTTGCACCCTTCTACCTGCCTTCAATTTTCAGAGTCCGTGCCCCTGGCCTCTGCCTCTCAACAGTATCCTAATGAACAACTAGATTGCTAACATTCTATATTTATTACAAAAGTGTGGAACGCCTGACGTCATCTTGATGTGATCAAAACTGTACTACCTAGAGCATTTCCTTTAGAAATTACATATATGAGAGGGTCTTATTGGCATCAAAATTATGGTTAGTGCTCTAAAAGACTAAAATAAGGACATATTTTCTGAGTTTTCAAATAGCGACAAAGCACTTTTAAATTCTTTGTTATCTTTATGTTTTTTTATCCAGTTGACCACTTGATTAAATGTTGCACTTAGGGGAGAGGATCTGGTGTGACTTCCAGAACTGCAGACTTTGCAACTGGGGAACCAGGTTGGAGTTTCTGCTTCAGCTCGACATTCTGTGATTCTGGTCAAATCCCTTAGTTTCCCCATGTCTACAACCAAAATGAATTTGTTCTTGTGTGATGTAACCAATGCTCATGTAAAGCACTCCAATACCTGACAAGTCTGCACTATATAACACTGCAAAAACACAAAATAATAAGTGTTTTGAACACTTCTGTCATTGGGCTATATTTGGGCTACATCTGGGTGATTTTGGGCTACTTTTGGGCTCTTTTGTCTGCGGTGGCCATCTTGGGAGATTTATTTGTTATGAAGTTTCCTAATTTCCTCATGTACTGCAGTCTCCTCAGTAGGAAATGCTTTCAGTTTTTTACTTTGATTCCATCATGAAGGTATTCAGATATGTCACACATTTGCCATAAATTCTGAATGTTAGCACTCTAGTTGCTCATTAGATCACTGTAGTAAAACTACTGTTCACCATGGAAGTCTGCTCCTGGTATTAAAAGTGCATGTTTCAGTCTGCATGTCAGAATTTTTTAATGAAATAGAAGAGGATTTGAGAAGTCACTCAAAATGTGCCCTAATTTTCTTTCTTCAGCATTAATCATAATTTCTATGGCAAAATGAACCCCCTCATTGTGTTCCTTTTTAAATTAAATGTTTTAAGTGTTACCAGTTTATTCCAATCAAGATGGCTTCAGGTGTGCCATACTTTTGTCATAATGAAGACAGTAAGCGCTCTAGTTGTTTTTAAGAACACTCTGGGACATTCTGTCATTGGGCTATACTTGGGCTACATCTGGGTGATATTTGGGCTACATTTGGGCTCTTTTGTCTCTGGTGGCCATCTTGGGAGACTTATTTGTTATGAAGTTTCCTAATTTCCTCATTTACTGCAGTCTCCTCAGTAGGAAATACTTTCAGTATTTTACTTTGATTCCATCAAGAAGGCATTCAGATGTGTCACACATTTGCCATAAATTCAGAATGTTAGCACTCTTTTTGCTCATTAGATCACTGTAGTAAAGCTACTGCTCACTAGGGAAAACTGCTGCTGGTATTGAAAGTGCATGTTTCAGTCTGCATGTCAGAATTTTTTAATGAAATAGAAGAGGATTTGAGAAGTCACTCAAAATGTGCCCTAATTTTTCTTTCTGCAGCACTAATCATACTTTTTATGGAAAAATGAACCCCCTCATTTTGTTCCTTTTTAAATTAAATGTTTTAAAAGTTACCACTTTAATCCAAGCAAGATGGCTTCAGGTGTGCCATATGTTTATCATAAGTAGGACTGTTAGCGCTCTAGTTGTACTTTGGAACACTCTGGGAAGCTGCAGTAGAACACAAAGGAATCAACTGACAGTCTTTGCCCTTGTTGGATGTACATGTTTTACTGAGAATGTCAGACTTCATTCTCACATGACTGAGAAAGATAATGTGAATTTACAGAAAATAAGCTCTCAGTTTAGCGTATAGATCACCTTCCAAATGTCTGTGGGAAAAGCATGAGAAAATATTTTTCTCTCAATCATGATATCCCAGCAGAAGGCTTTTTCACATGGTGAAATCACCTTAGAACATACCACAATTCCTAAAATGAGTATGGTACCATCAACAAATGATTTATAATGTAACTAAAGTCTTAAAACCTTCTATTAACTGCAATGCTTTTTAATGAGGTGCTATCATGTATATTGGTCCCAAGATGGCTGCCAACACTTCTTGGATGAAGTGCTGACAGCCAATCAGATCTCAGGATGAGATGTGTGGTTAGGCTCCGCCCACATATATATATGATTTTACTTTTGATTCTCTCAGGAACTACTGAACAGATTGACACCAGACCTGCAAAAGGCACTTCCCTGACCTGAGGATTATCTCTCTGCCAAATTTCAAGTAATTCTGTTCAGCCGTTCGGGCTGTACCTTGGACTAAAGGTCCCTATGGAAAATTGCATGGGGAAAACGCTTTTTGGGACCCCCCTTTTTTCTCAGCCCCCGCTTGACGAATCCCCCCGAGACTTTCAGGGTAGGAGCGGAGCGGAGCGCCCCACCTATTTTGAAAATTTCGCGAGGATTCGTCAACCGGCGCCAAAGTTATTCCAAATAGAATGTTGCGGATTTCCTATGGAAACACGGTCCTAACTATAACTATCTACTGGCGACCGCCAGTAGATAATATATATATATATATATATGTTCACTGAAAAAAACATAGGTTTTAGGGACGTTATAGTTACAAATTAGCATTTAAAAAACTCACTTAGACAATCAGTCAGGCACCTACCAAATCCTTCATCCAGACACTTATACACCCACTTATTCTTTAATACACCTTGGAATATATATATAAAAGATATTTAAACTTTACAGAAACACACATTCACTGGATGTTGTCATCAGTGGTGTCATTTGAGATGTCATCAGTGATGTTACTGACCATGTCATGAATTATGTAATATGTGACATAATCAGCAGTGCATTGCGGGGGCGCCAGTTATAGTTAGCGCAACTAACTATAATGGTGGAATTTCTATGGTTTTATATGAGTGAATGTCCAACTAACTATAACGTCCCTGAAACCTATGGTTTTTTCAGTGAATATATATATATATATAAATATATATATATGCGTGTGTGTGTATATATATATATATTCACTTAAAAAACCATAGGTTTCACACATGTTATAGTTAGCTGGACATTTCACTCATAAAAAACCAATGAAATTCCCCCGTTATAGTTACTGCAGGCAACTATAACTCACGCGACCGTAATCCTCTGCTGATGCTAATACTGTATTTAGACACTTATTTGCCCATGTCTTCTTCCATTAAATTTTAGCTATACATATATTACAAATATTTATTTTTCAGAAAGATACATATGTCATCAGTGATGTAATATCTGACGTCATCAGCAGAGGATTGCGGTCGCGTGAGTTATAGTTGCCTGCAGTAACTATAACGGGGGAATTTCATTGGTTTTTTATGAGTGAAATGTCCAGCTAACTATAACATGTGTGAAACCTATGGTTTTTTAAGTGAATTTGCAAGGTTTTTTAAATGCTAATTCCTAACTATAACGTGTGTGAAACCTATGGTTTTTTCAGTGAATTTGTACGGTTTTTTAAATGCTAATTTATTTATGTATTATTTTTTTTATATATTTATTTTACAATAAACTACGTATTAAAAATGTTTTTTTTTTTTTTTTTTGGTTTTCACCCTGCGAATTATTATTTTTTTTTTGTAAAAAAAAATTTTTTTTTTTGTGTTTTTCAGGGTGCGCGCACTGTGCGCGCACCCCCGCGATTTTTAAAAAAAAATAAAAAAATTTTTGCCTTCGGGGTCCTTCAGGGACCCCCTGACAAAGGCTAGGGGGTCAGGAACTCTCTACCCTGCCCCCTTTTCACGTTCGCCACCTTCCTTTTTCACTATCGCACTGAAAACAAACAAAATGGCGGCCGACACTTCCTGATTTCGACCGATTCGAACGTTGACTAACATGTAACCACCAATCAGAATTACGCTCGCGCACGTTAGGGTGCTCGCACGGTGCTCGCACGGTGCGCGCACCCTGCGCGCATATAGATATATATATGCTTTTAAATGCTATTTTCTCCGGAAATACTGAACAGATTTACACCAGACCTGCAAAAGGCACTTCCTTGACCTTATGGCTACCTCTCTGCCAAATTTCAAGTAATTCTGTTCAGCCGTTCGGGCTGTAGCTGTGTCTAAAGGTCCTATGGAAAAATGCATGGGAAAAACGCGTTTTGGGACCCCCCTTTTATCTCAGCCCCCGCTTGACGAACCCCCCCGAGACTTTCAGGGTAGGAGCGGAGCGTAGCGCCCCACCTATTTTGAAAAATTCGCGAGGATTCGTCGACCGGCGCCAAAGTTATTCAAAATAGAATGTTGCGGATTTCCTATGGAAACGTGGTCCTAACTATAACTACCTACTGGCGACCGCCAGTAGGTAATATATATATTTATATACATATATATATGTATATTAACTTAAAAAACCACAGGCCTTGTTATGAAACGCGTCATGGCAGCCACTGGCCTGAACGACACAACATGCTCTTATTTCTAAATAAAGCACACGTTTCATAAAAGGCTTCTGGAGCGTCTGTGGTCTGTACCTTGTATGCCCTGCGGTGGTGATGTCGGGCTGAGGATTGTTACTTATATATATATATATATATATATATATATATATATATATATATATATATATATATATATATATATATGTTACCTACTGGCGGTCGCCAGTAGGTAGTTATAGTTAGGACCACGTTTCCATAGGAAATCCACAACATTCTATTTTGAATAACTTTGGCGCCGGTCGACGAATCCTCGCGAATTTTTCAAAATAGGTGGGGCGCTACGCTCCGCTCCTACCCTGAAAGTCTCGGGGGGATTCGTCAAGCGGGGGCTGAGATAAAAGGGGGGTCCCAAAACGCGTTTTTCCCATGCATTTTTCCATAGGACCTTTAGACAGGGCTACAGCCCGAACGGCTGAACAGAATTACTAGAAATTTGGCAGAGAGGTAGTCCTCAGGTCAAGGAAGTGCCTTTTGTAGGTTTGGTGTAAATCTGTTCAGTAGATTCTGAGAAAATAGCCTTTAAATCAATATATATATCTGAGCCAGCTTACGGTGCGCTTACGGTACGCTTACCGTACGCGTACGGTGGTGTGCGCGAGCGCGATTCTGATTGGCTCTTAGATCTTAGTAAACATTCGAATCGGCCGAAACCAGGAAGCGGCGGCCGCCATTTTCTCTCTCGCACTGATGCCATTCTCGCGGCTCAGGCTGGGCCGCTAATATCCATCTAAACAGTTGCCTGCAGAGAGAAGGCCCACACAGGTAAGTTAGCAAAGTCACAGCATAGTTGATGGATATTAGCGGCCCAGCCTGAGCCGCGAGAATGGCACCGCTGCGCTTCTGTGCAGTCTGGCTGCAGCGCCAACCGACGCTGTGGCGTGTAAAACAGGTAAAGCTGTTGGAAGGATGTTATGACATCTCCTACATCGTTGTGGACTATCGCAACCCACTTGGGATTAATTTTTTCACCACAGTACAAGAGCAAACACACGGCGCCTCACTGAAGGAACACGCATTGCACCACAAGATCCAGAAGGCTATGTCAGTAGCTACGCCCACTGAGGCGGGGACTAAGATATTTAAATTGGTGTAATGAACTATGCTGTGACTTTGCTTCCCGTGATGCCCCTGATGAAGTGTTTTCACGAAACGCGTTGGGCGAGGCCTTTTACTACAGCGAGACACAGCGAATGCTTTGGTGAATGTGTTCCTTCCAACGAATAAACAGCGTAAACCAACTTACCTGTGTGGGCCTTCTCTCTGCAGGCAACTGTTTGGATGGATATTAGCGGCCCAGCCTGAGCCGCGAGAATGGCACCGCTGCGCTTCTGTGCAGTCTGGCTGCAGCGCCAACCGACGCTGTGGCGTGTAAGACAGGTAAAGCTGTTGGAAGGATGTTATGACATCTCCTACATCGTTGTGGACTATCGCAACCCACTTGGGATTAATTTTTTCACCACAGTACAAGAGCAAACACACGGCGCCTCACTGAAGGAACACGCATTGCACCACAAGATCCAGAAGGCTATGTCAGTAGCTACGCCCACTGAGGCAGGGACTAAGATATTTAAATTGGTGTAATGAACTATGCTGTGACTTTGCTTCTCGTGATACCCCTGATGAAGTGTTTTCACGAAACACGTTGGGCGAGGCCTTTTACTACAGCGAGACACAGCGAATGCTTTGGTGAATGTGTTCCTTCCAACGAATAAACAGCGTAAACCAACTTACCTGTGTGGGCCTTCTCTCTGCAGGCAACTGTTTGGATGGATATATATATATATATATATATACATATATGTGGCCCTAATGGACTTCCATTCCCAGCATACACTTGTATAGTTATATGCACTAAGCATGCTGCAACCAATAAAAGAAGCGGAGGCATTTTTTTTAATTTTTTTTTTAAAGGGGCAGTCACTGCGCTGTTTGAACCAAGCCTGTGAAGAAGAGGCCGGTGAGCCTTGAAACGCGTCAGCATTGCATCAATATTGGAGCACAGAGGCAAGTTGATTGAAAGTGCATGCTGTTGTGTGCTGCCTCAAAAGCTGAAAGGCAATTTGTTTATCCATATATACATATATATATATATATATATATATCTTGAACTCCACTTTCGTCTTTCAATCGTGAAACAGATGGAGCGTGGACCACACAATCAGCGATATAAATTATTAATTTTTCCTCAGCAAAAAGTGAAGCAGCCATTACGCGTTTCAGCCCCGAAGGGCCTTGATCACATGACGTGCTCAACGGGGATCACATGATTTTTAAACCATTTTTTTCTCCCAAGTTGTTTTAAAGTGACAGTGCTTTATGCCCTTTGAATGCCCTGACAACGATACAAATATCTAAAACAGATACTCTCAACAATTCCACTGACCCGTACTGTTCCATCTACGTTTCTAAAATTATACGTAAATCCAATACAGCCAACTATGTGCAAAACAGTGCAAAACTAAACATATCAGTCTAAATACCTGTAGATTGTACTGTGCAAAGATAACAAACATATCTATTTAATGTTGTTTATCCCGGCTTAAATGCCCCATAAAAGACCTGATTCTAAAATGTCTTTTAAAATTGGTTTACATTAAAAGGTTGTCCAGAATAGTGCTCATTGTCCAAGAGTTATTTTAAGACCACCTTTGATAATCAAACATGTGCAAATTGAGCATTATATTACTGGTCAAAAGATATATGGTATAGATACTTGTCAAGGTTGTGTTGATCTTATTTTGTCAGAGCAAATATGGACTGTAGGGCATTATTCTTTACCTGATAAAAGTGCCTTATGAAGAAAGTGCAAGTGCAAAATTCTCTCTGTTGTGTACGTGAAAAATTGTTTAAAAAGAAAAAAAGGATTAAAAACATGGTCATTGTGTATAAGAACCCTAATAGTTTTAATTTTAGGTGATCTTCAGACGAGCTGCTTGTATGTTCGAAAAAGTTGCCTATTGTTGAAAATATATTGATGGTATAATACCCTGATATCTGCCTCAGTAATTTTATATCCTAGTTGTTCTAAAGATAAGTGTGAAGATCTTCAGTCATATTGAGGCCACCAGGGTGTTTGGAGTCTAACTTCAAAATGTATCTGGTTGCCAGCCTGCGCAAAGCTTTCTCCCTGTCGCCACCTCTTTTCGTGTTGGGTATTGCATCAATCACATAAAATGTTAAAAACTTGGGATCAGATTGATGACTATCCCTGAAATGGCGGGCCACTGGATATGTTTGATCTGCGTTTTTTATGGCCCGGATATGCTGTAATATTCTCTTATGTCCCAGGAGCTTGGTGCTTCCCACATATCTCAAACTGCAGGGACACTCGAGAACATACACAACATGATCCATCTTACAGGTTAGGGCCTTGTCAATACTGATTTCTTGTGAGCTGAAAGGTGTGATGTACGATGTTAATGCCAGCTTGGCAGGCCTTACATGTTTTACATTTTACAAAGCCCTTTCTGCTTGAGAGCCAATTACCCGGTGGTTTTTCAATTGGATTGTTCTGCACTAGTTCATCCTTCATCGAAGGTTCTCTACTGTATGTTACTGTAGGTTTTTTGGGCAGCAAATGACCTATCACAGGGTCGTTAATGAGAATAGGCCAGCTTCTTTTGATGATTTGGTATATCTCTTTTTCTTGTTTGCTGTAACCCAGAATTATCCTAAAAATGCCTCTTTGTTTGTTGACGTTTTGGATCTCTTTATTGGTATCGATTGGCAAAGGCTTTACTGATAGTAGTTGAGCCCTGGTATGTTTCATAATTTTTTTTGATTGCCGTCTCAATACATTTTTTGGAGTAACCCCTCTGTAAAAACCTTTCTTTACTTTCTTGCTGTGCAGTATGGAGATCTGTAGGGTTGCTACAAATTCTCCGCAACCTTATCATTTCGTCATAAGGGATGCTCTGGATAAGGTGTCGAGGATGGGTACTGGAAGCATGTAAAACGGAGTTTCCCACTGTTGGTTTTCTATATGCTTTGGTTACCATTGCCCCATCCTTAATGTATACCTCAACGTCTAAAATATGACTTTTTCAGGGTTTATATGTGCAGTGAATTCCAAATTAAGATCGTTAACATTGAGATTGTTGACAATTTTTTTAGCTTCTTCTGCAGTGCCATCCCAAATTATGAACAAGTCATCAATGTATCTCAACCAAAGTTTTAAATTTTTACGTAAAATGGGCTCATAGTCAGTCTTTAGGACCAGCTCCTCCCACCAGCCCATGTGCAAGCAGGTGTAGTTGGGGGAAAAGCTGGCCCCCATAGCTACTCCGCGAAGTTGTTGAAATAAAGTACTTTGGAATAGAAAGATATTGTTATACAAGCAGTATTCAATCATGTGGATCAGCATTTTACTATGTTGTACTTGTTCTATGGGTCTCCTGTTAAGGTAATGTTGGATAGCCATTGTCCCATCTTTATGATTGATGCTTGTGTACAATGATGTAATGTCCATTGCCAGATAAATTCATTGATATTTTTAAAGAAAATCGCTGGTGTCTTGAAGGTAGGAGGGCAGTCCTCGAACATGTTCCTGCAAGAAATAGTCAATGTATTGTGATGTTCTTTCCATTAGACTGTTATGTGCAGAAATTATGGGTCTTCCAGGCGGTTTGACAGGATCTTTGTGTAGCTTGGGAATGAAATAGAGGACTGGAGTTGTTGGAGTGTCATTTTAAAGGAATTTATATTCATCCATAGAAATAAGCCCCACGCTTTTCCAAGCCAATAGTTTTGTATAGTATACATTGTATGTTGATTTTAAAGTCAGATTGTCACTTCGACCATAACAGTTACGATCTGATAGCTGTTTCATGGCTTCTTCAACATATTGTGCTTTTTCCCAAATTACAAGGTTGCCCCCCCTTGTCAGCGTTTCTTATGATTATCTGTGGATTTGTCTTAAGTTTCTCCATGAGCTGATGGTACTGTATTTCTTGTTTGTTCATTTTATTGTTGATTGTATTTCGCACTTTGTGTTTGAGAGATTTGATGCCCGCCGTGACCTGTTCATGGAAAATATCAATTGAATCTCTGATTGCTATTGGAGTAAATGTTGATTTGGGTTTGAATATTGTGCTCTCATTTGTTTTGTTGTCAAATCCGGTATCTTGTTTGCTGATAGTAGAAGCCAAAGCTGTGTCATTCTCCAGATTTTCTTGGGCCAATTCTTCCAGATCTCTTAGGATGGGAATATCTGTTCCGGTAACATTGAAGGGAGGCGATGCTGGTTGATCGATGATTGCACCTTACTTGTGTGTCATTTGTTTAGGTTTTTTGTTTAACATGTGAAATTTCTTTAGTTTTAATTTTCGTACTCCTTTAAAGATATCGATTCTTGTTGTTGCATAATTGAATCTATTTCTTGGACAGTACGTTAGACCCAGAGACAGAATCCTTTTTTCCGAGTCAGTCAATTTGATGTTAGATAAATTGACGACGGTATTGTTTTGCGCATTTAATTTTTTTGTTTGCGCTTCCATTTCCTTACATTCTGCCTTTTCTGATCTCCATTTTCTTGCATGTCTCCTCTCCCTTGTCTTGATTGTGCTGGTCTTCCTTGTTGTAGTTGCTGCTGGGTTCTTGGGCGGAGTGTTTGTCGTCGCTCTTCGCATAAAAAAACAACTTCTTGCTCTAGTGAGTGTTTAGCTGGAATCTGCAGACCTCTAAAATTTCTGGTCTACTGTTCAGTTTCGCTTTCAATAGCAGAACTTAATTCTGAGGTAGAGGGATCATCTAATGTTGCTCTGTTAGAGCCTGAGTGAGCTTTTGATCTTGCTGTGTAAGTTTCAGTCCCTTTAGAGCTTTTGAGAGAGTCATACTTCTGTGCAAATGTAAAAATGCGTCCGCATTCATAATCAGCCTTATCTCGATGGAACTTAAATGTCTTTCGTTCCCTTATCTTTTCCTCTTCCTTTCGAAGACACTTCATCATTTCTGCTCTTAATTTGGATTCATCTTCACTTTGATTTAATTTGTTTATTTCTATGTTGATTTTTTCAATATGTTCTTGTGTCTTTAGACGATCAACTTCCGCATATTTAACTAAAATCATTACTAATCTTCTGGATGATTCAAGATTAGTCTCCGCCCACTCCTTCATCATTTTGGGATCTGGAGTTTCATAGCTGGGGGCTATTAATATTCTTAGCCACCGTGGGATTCTCCCAACATCCAAGTATCTTTGGAGGGATTTCCCCTCCCACCACTTGCTTTGTTCACTTTTCATCAGCTTTTCCAAACTGCGCATTTTATCTTTGAGGCTGGTAGCCGTGTTATTTATTGATGTTCCCATGGATGTTATATTTGTATTTGGGCTTCTTGCATCGTCGAACATTTCTAAAGCAGCCGTCTCCCGATCACGGAAGCGCGTCAGCTGACATTTTTGCTGTATGAGGATGTATGGTAGTCAATGATATGGGACTCGTTATACTGGGAATCAAAACTTCGCTGTTTGCAGACAATTAATTGTTCCCATACTCCTGGTCCATATATATATATTCACTGAAAAAAACATACGTTTAAGGGACGTTATAGTTAGAAATTAGCCTTTAAGAAACCATAGAAATTCACTGAAAAAAACACAGGTTTCAGGGACTTTATAGTTAGTTGGACATTTCACTCGTACAAAACCAGAAAAATTCATCCGTTATAGTTAGTTCAGCTAACTATAACTCATGCCCCCGCAATGCACTGCTGATGATGTCACATATTACATCATTCATGACATGGTCAGTGACATCACTGTTGACATCTCAAATGACATCACTGATGACATCATCCAGTGACTGTGTGTTTCTGTAAAGTTTAAATATGTTTTATATATATATAGGCCAAGGTGTATTGAAGAATGAGTGGGTGTATAGGTGTCTGAATGGATGATTTAGTAGGTGCGTGACTGACTGTATAAGTACGTGATTAAATGTGTCTTATACTGAATGCAAGGGTTAGTGACTGATACAGACTTTCACACAGTTTAGTTTGTCAGTTGGTATGTAAGCAGTTGCATGGGTTGGTGAGTAGCAAATGAGGGTCTATATGGATTATTGATTGGTTGTCTGAGTATCTGTATGTGTGCCTAAGTGTCTGTGTGGGTGGGTGGGGGGTGTGACTCTGTGCATAGATGTGTGAGTGGGTGATTCACTGGGTGTATGGGATCAAGAGTGCATCTATGAAGGGCTGTATTGGTGGGTGAGTGTGTGTATTGGTGTGTTGGTGAGTGAATGGATGCCTCAGCGGTACATGTGTGAGTAGCTGCATATGTGAAAGGCAGTATATGTGGGTGTTGGAGTATGCAAATTACTATATGTGAGAGTGAGTGATTGTGAGAGTGGCTGTATGGATGAGTGTGTGCTTGTATTAGTTATTGTATAAGAGTGTAAGTATGTGTTAGTATATGTTTGAATAAGTGAGGTGGAGTGTGTATAACTGTATATGTGAGTAAATGGGAGTGTGATTGATTCTTTGCATGTCTGACTAGGTGTGTGAGTAACTCTATGGATGAGTGGCAGTGTGTGAGTATCTGTATAGATATGTGAGTGCATATGATAGTGCTGTATTGATGGTTGACTGCATGTAAGAGTGACTGTATGGGTGAATGAGTGGATGTGTGTGTAGACCTAGGAATTAGTGAGTGGGTATGTACTAACTGGTATTGGTGTGTCTATGGTTCCGAAAATGGTAGTATTTCAGAGAGGATGTATCAAAGGTTACATTAGGGTATGAGGCGGTGCATCAGATTATCACAGAGATGATGTCATCAGTCAATCAATCAATCAATCAGGTGTTTGTTAAGCGTGACTACTCACCCGTAAGGGTCTCAAGGTGCTGGGGGGGGTCGCAGGTTCCAGTCCATCAAGGAGGGGGGTCTGTTGAAGAGCCATGTTTTGAGGTTTCTTGCGAAGATGGGGAGCGATGTTATCTGTCTGAGGTGGAGCAGAAGGTCGTTCCATGCTCTGGCCGCGTGGAAGGAGAAGGAGCGGTCTCCCGATCTGGTCTTTCTGGTGCGGTGGACCACGGCGTAGGAGAGCTGGGCTGATCATAGGGTCCTTTGAGGATGTTCAGGTATGCTGGTCTGGTGTCGTGGAGGGCCTTGTGAGGGTGGGTTGGCATCTTGAAGGTGACTAGCTTTGATGGGGAGCCAGTGGAGTGTGTGCAGGTGCTGGGAGATGTGGCAGTGTCTTGGCAGGTTGATGACCAGTCATGCGGCGGCGTTTTGGCTGTTCTGTAACTTGTAGCTCTGTAGTGATGTCATCAGTAATGTCATTTTAGATGTCATCAGTGATGTCACTGACTATGTCATGAATGATGTAATATGTGATGTCATCAGCAGTGCATTGCGGTGGCGCAAGTTATAGTTAGCTGAACTAACTATAATGGCCTAATTTCTCTGGTTTTGTGAAATGTCCAACTAACTATAACGTCCCTGAAACCTGTGTTTTTTCAGTGAATTTCTAAGGTTTTTTAAATGCTAATTTCAAATTATAATGTCCCTGAAACCTATAGTTTTTTAAGTGAATTTCAAAGGGTTTTTAAATGCTAATTTCTAACTATGCCTACAAAGGTAGGACATGTGCAGAAAGAAGCAAGAGATGTTTACAAAGAACCAACAGAGGAGCAGAAAGAGGCCTTGTTGCAAATTCATCATGTGTCCCCAACTTTTTTCTGACGGGTACTGGTGGTACCTGACTCAGACTAACCAGGCCTGGAGCCAGTGCTATGATGAAAGACACTTAGAATACAGTGGAAACACCTACATACACTAGGGTACACTATGGGTTGGGGTACCCCTGTGATTGGCATGACCTCCCCTGTATGGCTCTAGTATATAATAGGGCAGAGGGATTAAAAATACCTCTAACTAAGAGGTGCAGAAGGAGGCAAGAGAAGTACAGAAAAAAGCAACACAGTCGCCAAAATAGGCAAGGGAGGTGCAGAAAAAAGCAAGTGAAGTGCAAAAGAGGCAAGTGAGGTGCTGAAAGAACGGAGGTGTAAAAAGAGGCAAACGATGTGCAGAAACGAGTAGGAGAGGTGCACAATATGGCAAGAGAGGTACAGAAAGAAGCAGGAGGGGTGCAGAAAGAAGGAAGAGAAGTCCATAAAGAGGCAAGAGAATTGCTGAAAGAAGCAACAGAGGTGTAGAAAGAATCAAGAGAAGCCCAGAAAGAGGCAAGTAAGGTACAGATAGAAGCAAGAGCAGTGCAGAAAGAACCAACAGAGGTGCAGAAAGAGGGAAGAGGAGTGGAGAGAGAGGCAAGAGGGTTGCTGAAATAGGTATGGTGGGTGCACAAAGAAGCAAGAGAGCTACAGAAAAAGGCAGGAGCAGTGAAGAAAGAAGGAAGAGACGTGCAGAAAAAGCCAAGAAAAGTGCAGAAAGAGGTGCATAAAGAGACAACAGGGGTTCAGAAAGAAGCAAGACAGGTGCAGAAAGAAGCATGGAAAGTGCAGAATGAAGCAACAGGGGTGCAGAAAGAGCCAACAGAGGTGCACAAAGAGGCAAGAGAATTGCTGAAAGAAGCAACAGGGTGGTAGAAAGAAGCAAGAAAAGTGTAGAAAGAGGCAAGTGACGTGTAAAAACAGGCAGGAAAGATACATAAAGAGGGAAGACGAGTGCAGAAAGAGACAACAGGGGTGCAGAAAGAAGCAAATGAGGTGCAGAAAGAAGCAACTGATGTGGAAAAAGTGGGAACAAAGGTGCAGAAAAAGCCAAGAAAAGTGCAGAAAGAGGTACGTAAAGAGACAGCAGGGATGCAGAAAGAAGCAAGACAGGTGCAGAAAGAGGCAAGAGGAGTGTAGAAAGGAGCAAGTGAGGTGCAGAAAGAGCCAACAGAGGTGCAAAAAGGGGCAAGAGAGGTGCAGAAACAGGCAAGAGAATTGCTGAAAGATACAACAGGTGTAGAAAGAAGCACGAAAAGTGCATAAAGAGGCAAGTGAGATACAAAAACAGGCAGGAAAGTTACAGAAAGAGGGAAGACGAGTGCAGAAAGAGACAACAGGGTTGCCAAATGAAGCAAATGAGGTGCAGAAAGAGGCAACAGATCTGCAGAAAGAGGGAAGAGAGGTGCAGAAAAGTGCAGAAAGAGGCAAAAGAGGTACATAAAGAGACAACAGGGGCGTAGAAAGAAGCAAGACAGGTGCAGAAAGAAGCATGGAAAGTGCAGAATGAAGCAACAGGGGTGCAGAAAGGGGCAAGAGAAGTGTAGAAAGGAGCAAGTGAGGCGCAGAAAGAACCAACAGAGGTGCTGAGCTTAGCCACGCCCCTCACGTAAGGTTTAATTAGGTTCCCGCCTCTGGCCAGGCACTCGCACTCAGTGCATCCTCAACTGCAGCAGGCTTCACTCTGCTCCTCAAGCCACGGAACTCAAGCTGACCTGGGACCGGCGAATTAAGTAAGTGCCTCTCGCCGCCTTCCCACACTCTATTACTTTCAGTGCTCCGGTTTATGGATTTAATTAATCATGACCGGTTCTGGTTTCTCTACAGACACCCGACCCAGCGCTCCGTTGTAGAAACAGACCATGCTGTTTCACCTCCGTAATTTAGCTTTTCCACCGATACTCGACCTAACGCACCACTGTGATAACAGATTGAATTAATTCACTTCTTTATGTGAGACTCTGCCTTAGTGTCACCACACCATGTGTCCCAGCAGCTGGTGAGGCATCCGGTTAATTAACCAATTTCTCTCCACTCCCAGTCATTGCCCTTCAGCTCAGCACACTTACACGATGGGTTCCTTCAGCAGATCCCCCCCCCCCCCAAATCAAGGCAGACCTAGTAAGTTATATTCCAGCCTTAGCACACTTGGCCACCGTGTTTCAACATAAATTTACATTGACCGTGCTAGTTTTATTATAGATCACAGCCAACAGGGGACCCCCCCACCCACCTTGTGGTTTCTTCACGATTCGGCCACACTTGGACTGGCTTCACGCCCTAGCACCTTCTCCGAACTTCCAGGTCTCAGTAAGTTATACTCCTGTTTCCCAGCCGCGTCACGCTCCAGCGCTACCTGATTCCTTAATTCTTTTCTCCAGTTGTCCTCTATGCATGGCCTTGGCTCCTCTCTTAAAAAGTCTGATTACTCTTTACTATGTGCAACCTCATACATAACTATGGAATTTACTTTACTTTCTCCACCAGTGGTGCACTCCTTTTTTCAAACTCAATTGCTTGGTGCCCATCACTATTGAATTGCCCAGACCTTGACTGACAACATGTATTGTATATATTTATTTAAATAATTGTTCCTTTTAGTATTTGCCCACTGGGAGCAATTACTCACGAATAAATAGCAGTAATGTATATAGTTTATGTATAGTTACAGGGATCATATTATAACGTAATATCATTCTTTTAGATTCAGATTGCTCACCTACTGTATGTCCTGAAGATGATTTCAAGTATCTGAGATCGAAACGCCGTCGACCCCCTACAACAGGAACTCCTTACATTATGTAAACTCCTCAATACTATGACAACTAATTTCCTTTAAAATAAATAACAGTTTTACCTGACTTATATGTCCCCTTGTACATTACTTGCCGCTCCCAGTGAGATTAATTATCACCCTCAAATCTCTCATAGTGTCTCCTTTGGGGCCAGTATTGTCTTCCCGGACATTTGGGCCACAACAGAACCATTGTTTCCCCTAAGCATCTCTCCCGGCGGCAACAGCTTGGGAGAATACTGTCCGGGCCTCCTCCGAACACTGAGGTAGCACCTGCGCAACCGTATCCTACACAGAGTGGGAATAACGGCCCAACAGACATGCAGTGTTTACCGACCGCAGTCCCAAACTGGTGGAAGAGAAAATTTAGCTTTTTGGATTCCCTTTCCGGTGGGGCGGTATGGAACGCGCTCTGGGAAGTAGAGGCTTGGACCACCAAGCTCTCAGGGTTGGGGTGTTGGGAGAGGAAAGTGGGGTCGCCCTGAGCTGGACTGGGGCATCGGGCAATCATCCTATCCACGGGAGCCCCCGTGTTGGGCCTGGACCAAGTGCCCAAAAGGATGTCAGTAAGTGGATCATTAAATGGTAGCAGGGGCTCCGAAGAGCTCGGTGCCGGCTGAAGCACTTCCGTCAGGAGGTTAGTCCTGACCGCCACCGTAGGTAGCTCAAGGTTGAGAGCCTCAGCCACCCTACGCAACACCGCTGCGTATGACGCTCCCTCCACCACAGCCACGGTAGGAGGAGACAACATGCCAAGGTCAGGGGAAGTGGCCAAACCACAGGCATCCCCCAGTTCCTCTCTCCAGTCCTGTTCATCTTCTAACTGGGCAGTCAGAGGGTCAACTGACCCCTCCCAGTCCTCCTCATCATCCTCTGGGTTCCACTCCCCACGATAAGGGACCTCAGGATTGAACAGGGGCACAAAAACCCCTCCCGATGCCGGGTCCAGCGATGGGCGATGCCGGTCCGACTCCGGAACCACGTCTGGGAGGAGGCCGGGGTCGAGTGCGGTAGCGGTGCCACAGGAAATGGTGCTGGTGGAGGTGACGTGAGGTCAACTGACGTGAGGTCAACCGGCGTCGATCCGGATCCAAGCCTGGATCCAAGGGGGGCCATGTACGCCGAGGCCGAAGCCACCGGCGGAGAAGGTCTAGGCCCCCAAACCGAGTCAGCAGGGCCAAAAGGCGCATCAGCGGGATCGGGTCGCCCAAAGATGGCATGCATCGCCTCGTAGAATGTACAAAGCTGGGCGGGAGTCGCTCCGGGTACCGGAAAGGGAGGGAAGCATTGAGTCGATTCCTCCGGCTGTGCATGTGGAGCCGTGGTAGGGGCACCACCCGCACCACCGTCGGGTCAGCTGACCGACGGGGAGACGTCGAAGAGCGACGATGCTTCTTCGACTTCTTGTGCTTCAAATTACCTGACCCTGAGTGCGAAGACTTCAAAGACTTGGATGAATGGTGATGGCTCCGTGCCTGGTCCCTCAACCTCCCTCGCGACCGGGACCGCGAACGGCATGGAGACGACTGCCGGCGTTCAAGAAGCTTTCGGGACCTCGCCTGCAAAGCCTTTGGAGCCATGGACCAGCAGCCGGAGCACGACTTGGGGTCGTAGTAGCGCTCCAGACAAAAGAGACACACGCGGTGCAGATCTGTAACCAACATCAGTCGGAAACAGGAACCACAGGCCTTGAAATCGGGCATCCCTGATGTGCACCAGGAGTCGCAGCCTCAAAAAGACGTTGACAAAAGTTGCTCAAAAAGTTCAGTCAAAAATCGACTGGAGTTACCGCTCTTCCCGGATCTGCGCTGGCTGGCGTGGAAAAAGAAAGAACTGATGTCAGTGCACGAGGGCGGCATCTAAGTAGCTGCCGCAACATCATCCCGGTGACCACAATGCCGACAATGGACGTGGAGCCTACCGACTCCACCTTCGACGCGCAGAGGTACTGCTGACAAAACAAGTTTCTGGATCCAGTCTGATGCCTGGGGGTAATTCTAAGGTAAGGAATCTATAACTAACGTGTTTCTTTCAGATTTGTTTATCTTCTCTATAATTTCTAAAATAGTCATGTACATTACAGTCAAGGCTGAGTGCATGAAACTGTGCTATATTTTCTCCATTCAACATCACTTCGGAGGCTTCTAATTCAAACAAACTAACAAGCCTGGTTGTCAAATCCTCCTCCGGTCTCTGCTGAAATCTGTCCAAAAAGCCCTTAGTTTCTGGCTGAGGAAAGTCCTCCAGAGAATTAATTAAAACCTCCTGTGAGCATTGTAAATTAACTTGCAGCTCTACTTCAACCACATTCTTTGTCGGCAATTCCCTCTCGCTATCTAAACAGTGTGAGAATATGAACTTGTCATACCCCATGTTTCTCGATCTAGAGCTGCCTGGTACATTTGCAACTCTTTTTTTCAATGCCTTATTTTTAAACAGTAACAGAGCAGAATTTTTTTCAACTTTCAATTAATGCCTTTTGTATTTCATTATGTTCTCTTTCTAACTGCGCACATTTGTCATACATGCTGTGCAATTCATTCAAATTTAAACAATTTTTTCTCTCTGAAATACCAAGTTGTTTTCCCTCTTCAAAAGAAACTTTTCAGACGTTATAGTTAGGAATTAGCATTTAAAAAACCTTGGAAATTCTCTGAAAAAACCATAGGTTTCAAGAACGTTATAGTTAGATGGACATTTCACTCATACAAAACGATAGAAATTCCCCTGTTATAGTTAGTTGAGCTAACTATAACTCACGCACCCGCAATGCACTGTTGATGATGTCACATATTACATCACTCATGACATGGTCAGTGACATCACTGATGACATCTCTTTTAAATGCTAATTCCTAACTATAACGTCTGTAAAACCTATGGTTTTCTCAGTGAATTTCGAAGGTTTTTTGAATGTTAATTTCATACTTTAATATTTATAAAACCTATAATTTTTCTAATTTTTTTTACAATATTTTGCAACTCTATTATACTTTTTTTAACTTTTAAAATTATGTAATATTTTATATCTTCCCCAAAAAATATGTATATCATTTTTTCTTTTTGTTTGAGAAAACTAAAGTCTACCAAGATCCATCAGCACGTGAATCTTATCCACCATATTGAAATGATGCGCATTTCATATCCAACAGGTTCGTGGAACCGTGTCCCGTGTAACAACATATACATATGAGGTCACGCCAGCTGCTAGTTTGGTATGCGTTGGGTACGCAGTACCAACCCGTGCATTACATCATATATGTATGGGGTCGTGCCCGCTGTGCATTGCGTATGCAACGAGTGCACGCTGCCAGGTCCTGTCTTACATCATAGATATATGGTGTCGCGCCGGGGAACGCAAAACCTTGTACACATATCTTACACTACACACAACATGCAACCACCATCTTCATCAATATTCATCGTCTGTAAAGTAGCCTTCCACCTGTGATAGCCATACACCTAAAAGTTTCATAACAGACGTTTTCCCCGTTACCAGAGGTAACATGATTGCATACGCTGTCCACAGCACAATGTAATGTAGTACGGCCCAGGGGCAGTATCATGCATAGATAATGATAAACACACGGATACAGATAGATAGATAGTGGAAGTGGGTACGTGCACATGAGCTCTACACCTTTTTATTAGCGGAGTCACATATCCAGTGAAGTCTGTAGTTGATGCGTGTGGAGTGAGTGTAAACCAGCCCTCAGGGAATAGTTGCTGCTATCATCAACTACAACAGTAATCATTGGATCCCACACAGACATTCAATAATAAAAGAATCAATAGTTTGTGCTGCAGTAAGGTAGGGACAGAAGATGTGAATTAATACAGAAAAATATTCTATCGTAAAAGAACCACAACTTGTGGTATACTGAGACACAATCAATAGATCTGAAATAATACACAAAAAGATTGTATCATAAAAGGTCCATCAGTTCTAGTGCACTCTGATAGCCACATCAAAAGCATTCAGCATGTGCACAGCCAGCGATGATGCGTGCTGCTGGCGGGCCGTACTAGAAGTAATATCTGTTGCCATCAACATAGCATCATCTGCAATAGTGACTCGATCTGAATTGTGAACACTGCTGTCTGTAGTGTAGGCCAGAGAGATCGGTCAGCAAGGACCCACAGCTACATAAGGCGGACTTGACCTACACAGTTTGTCATACGTGAAGCAACAAAAAGCATGTGCGGAGCCTGCGATGATGCGTATGCGTGGTGCGGACAGAGCGCACAGCAGCAATGTCTTTTCCTATAGGACTACCTCATCTACAATACCAACTCGATCTGAATTGCTGTCTGCAGTGTTAATTGAAGACAGTACTCCACAGACATCCATGAATATTTTTTCTCACTTCCTCTTCACAAAACACAACAACATAAATAGCAGAAAACTCTGCAATAAATAAATCAAAACAATTCAAATTCTGATTTCTGCTTTCCACAGTGTAGACTATTCAGTGCTCCTTTGCACTTGCAAGATACATTTGGTCATTGTAGTAAACCTATAAGTCATTTTAAAAAAATTCTTCAAGCAAGTATACTAAAAGGATAATGTGTATATTTCAATGGAAGTTGTAGTTACTTGACTACTGGATTCTATAATTAAACAATCACCACTCTCTGAATTGTGAGCACTTCTGTCTGCAGTGTAGGCCAGAGGCACTATTCATTAACGCCTCACAGCCACGTACCGTTGAATTCGAAAGCATGGAATTGGTTGCAGCAGATCGGAGGGGGTACACAGAAATAATCACAAACTTGAACTTCTGACATCCTCAATCATAGAATCAAGACCCCATTTCACTGTTCGGACCTGCTGTACCACGGTGTACTCCACCGACTGGTTTCAACCAAGCACAATAATCATTTGCAACAGTTAGCTACGGAAGCACTGAGTCTGATGCACCTCAACGGAGGGAGTTCTATGAAAACCAAGCAGCAGGTAGTATCGGACATCTTCCATTGTGGAATCAAGACACCGTTCCACTATTGGGACCTAGAGTTGGTTGCACCTGATCGGAGGTGGTACAAAGAAATAATCACAGACTTTAACTTCTGACATACTCAATCATAGAATCAAGACCCTGCTTCACTTTTCGGACCTGCTGTACCTCAGTGTACTCCACCGACTGGTGTCAACCAAGTACAATAATCATGTGCAACAGTTAGCTACGCAAGCACAGAGTCTGATGCACATCAACGGAGGGAGTTCTATGAAAACCAAGCATCAGGTAAAATCGGTCACCCTCAATCATAAAATCAAGACCCCGTTTCACTGTTCGGACCTGCTGTAACGCGGTGTAGTACAGCGACTACAGCCAATCAAGCCCAATAATCATGTGCAGCAGTTAGCTACAGAAGCACAGAATCTTATGCACCTCAACGGAGGGAGTTCTATGAAAACCAAGCATCAGGTAATATCGGACATCGTCCATTGTGAGATCACCATTGTGGGATCAAGACACTGTTCCACTGTTGGGACCTAGAGGTGGTTGCACCTGGTCGAAGGGAGTACCTTCATCTCCACTCTCAGATGCAGTTCTAACATCGTCCATTGTGGAATCAAGACACTGTTCCACACTTGGGACCTACAGTTGGTTTCACCTGGTCAGAGGGGGTACACAGAAATTATCACAGACTTTAACTTCTGACATCCTCAACCATAGAATCAAGACCCCATTTCACTGTTCGGACCTGCTGTACCGCATTGCAATTTCAACTTCATGCATAGCAATGGCTGCTTCATTTTCCTGTATTGGTTGTCCAGTGGATTGTAACTACATGGACCACTAGTTTGACTATCTTGAGAAGTTTCATTACTTATTTCAGCTGTAATAGTCTTTTCCTGTTCAACTTCATCATTCAACATTTTTAAATATATAGGAAAAATTGTACATGCAACGCTATCTTTACATGCATTAAAAGAATCACTTTCGCTACGCTATGGTGTAAACAGTTGCAGAAGTGCTAAATAGTAAAATAGTAAAATTCTCGCTTATCTGAAGTTTCACAACTAACTTTCTTGTGGTTTATGAGATTACCCTTTGCATGTTTTACTAAACAACCATGACATCCAACTACTGCATATTTTCCTTCTTTTAAATTCTGTTTAACATTTCTTTTCAAGCTGTACTTCATGCAGACATAGCTGTTCCAGATGTCGACTCCTTTTCGGATAGTATGTGTCCAACATATTAGTTTTAAGAATGTCTGTACTGTCGGGTTCATTTGCTGCTAATTCTTCAATTTCTTCAAATGATTTCAACACTCTATTTCTTTTGCAGGCAAGACCTAAACTTACCCAAATCATTCCTCATGACTTTGAATATAAACTTGAAGAGCACAAGCGGTCTGAACATTCATATGATCCAATTTCTTGGTGGCAAAGCATTTTCAAAGTAAAGCTGTACAATTTTTTACTAAGGCTTTTCTCTTGTGCAATTTCTTCCCACATTTGTTTCATCTCTGTTTTTTCTGATTTTGTTATGTACAATGTAACATAACGTGCAACAGCAATTAAGTTATCTGCAACATACTGAATGTCCATGTTCACATTCCACATTTTTAAAATGACTGGATTGTAATCATTGATATACTTTGACACTTCTGTTCTTTTTAAGTTGTAGGTATTCTTGGGAGATTTTCAAGTTATTGTGTGCCTTACAGAAGAAAAAAAAGACTTTGCTCTTCCTTTACAAATGACTGGACGGGAAAAACCAAACCGACATCTGGTGTAAAATTTTCCTTTAGACTCGTATTTTCTTCGCCAATACTTTCCACAACGGTGACTTCTATCTCCTTCTCTTGAAATCTCACATGTCACATACTGTTTGATGAAAGACAATACTATTTCATCAGAATCATTTCCAAATGTAGGTGCATCCTTGATCCATAGTAGCATATGTATATGAGGTGCACCTCTTGCTTGAGACTCCTTTCTCCAAAAGAAATCAGTAACTTCTCCAAGAGATGGATTCTTTGTATTGCAGATAAAAGACATCATAGCTTGAAACCTATGATTAAAATATCTGCACACATTTACAGAATCCAATGAACACAGTTCACCACGAGTCTTTATTTCAACATTTTTTATATTGGAATTCGCTTCTCTTAGAAATTCAAGCAAATCTTCCCATGCATACTCTGCACAGCTAAGTGTGACAAACCATGTTGATGTACCTAAGTTCAGTAACATACACTTGAGTTCTCCATGACAACGATACCAATACTCATTTGTTCCACATTGACATGCCATCAAATTGATTAAGTGTGCTTCTAAATTTTCATCTGTTTCTTGAACTTTCCCCACAAATTCTTTCGCAGAAAGAAGTGATTGATGAACTCTAGTTTTAAGTATGTGGTTCACTGCATACGACAGAGAAAACAGATCACTTTCAAACAAAAGGTGAAATATGTATGAAATGCACTGTTGAAATCTATAATCTTCAGAATATAAAATGATATTTCAAGTGGTCAAATAGAGAAAGTGGACAAGTCAAGGACTGAAGATATTTATGAACATTACACAATATGTCCTTTGCATTCAAAAGAAGTAATAGGAAGCAGCATTGAGTTATTTGAAATGAAAAAAGCACAGGGAACTCCAATGAGTGTATGGGAGAAAAGCTTGGAAGGTCGTTGTTTTCCACAGCTGTTTCCTAGCTTCAGAATATCAGTCAACAAGATTCATCTTCTAAACGTATTACCTGTTCATCCACATTTACAGTTTTGTAATAAATAGTGTTCTCTGTAAAATATAAGGTAACTTTATTAACATCCACAAATTCTTGCCATATTTTCCAACTCTTTGTTGGTACACCATTTACTAGAATGACTACTGCCTCATTTTCCTTTTTCTCTCCAGCAATAGTTTCAATATTGTTCTTAAAATCCAAAGGTAAGTACACCACTCTTCCTTTCAGCCCTCTTGCAAGTCTGTTGGTGGTACTTTACCTGTTTTAGGCTCCATCCGAATTATAGTTTGAAAAGGATGAACAGATTGAATTAGAACAGGCTCATATGTATTCAATTCTGCCACTTCCTCCGGAAAAGCTACTAATTCTAAGTTAATATGTACTGCTCTAGCAGGCATTTTGTTCTCTTCTAATTTGTTGTAACAATATTTACATATACGTTGATCACTACCTAACTCAAATTGACCTTCCACCAACAAGTAAGTTGCTAATTCTACCCACTTAACATTTATCTCCTTTTCACTTTTCAAATACCAATAAACATTCCTACTTTGAATTTTATAATGAGAACGTCAACAACAAACACAAACATAGTTTGGTATTTCAGAGCACACTACATTAAACTTTCCAATTTATTCTTCAAACTGAATCAGTACTAATCACTTTCCCATCTCCTCCAACATCTGTAATTGTCAAACTTTCTCTTTCTATGGACTGCTCTTCTGAACCAAAATATTGCATTTCAATATCATCACTCTTTTTTTGAAAATCTGATAAAGAACCATATAAAAGACTTTTATTCAGTTCACTTAAACATAATGCAGGACTTTTTACATAGTACAGTTTCCTTACAAACTTCCGCATTTCTGAGTGGTTGTACTGCTAACATCAAGTGATGAAAAACACTTTTCCAAACTTTTCTTGAAAGACAAGCCAGAGAATGCCCATACTTGTCAGTATATTTTCTTACATTACATGGATCTAGTCCTTGTAACAACTTAATCTTCTGTTTAATACTTTTCTGAGTATATTCTCCTAGCAAATTTCGCATTATATCAATGGATTCCTATCGAATACTACAAATACTACTACAACGCCACTTATACACAGGAGCTTGTAGACGTTTCCCTTGCACTTCTACAGCTATTAACTCTTCTGCACAATTACCAACGATTTCCTCCTTTGGAAGAGGACAACCATCCTGAACTTCGTAGCACTGAAAATTAATTCTAAGCGTACTTTCCAGTAACTTGAATTACCTTCCATAGGAATCCAGTGTGTGGTTTTCACCAGAAAAGTTTCTAAGTGTCCATTTTTGAAACGTACAAATATTCCTCTAAAATCAGCCGAACTACGAATTCCGATTTACTCACCTGTTATCAGGAGGGAACCCAGTGCTGCCTCTTTTAGCCCAGCACTGACCCTGAAAAGTAATTCTAAGCGTACTTACCAGTAACTTGTATTTCCTTCCATAGGAATCCATTGTGTGGTTTTCAGCAGAAAAGTTTCCAGGTGTCTATTTTCACAAACTAAAAATATTCCTAAAAAATCGTCTGTATCACTTAAACACATTCCTTCAACTGTTTACAGGAGATTGGCCAGTGCTGAATCCAGGATCCGTCACTGAGTAAGAAAAGTAACGATAACACTACTTACCTGCTAAGTGAATTTTCTGCCATAGAATAACATTGGTGATTCTATGTGAAAAATGTTCTAAGTGTCCACTTTTAAAATAAAATAATATTCCTTAAAATTCACTACTGTAACCAAAAGGCTTTTGGAGATGTCCAAGGACTGAATCTAGGATCCAGTCCTCTGGTTAGAAAAGTAATCCATAAAGTAACTAATTGCATTTGACTAGAAATTCACATTGAGCTCAATGTTGCATTGTGTTTGAAATTGTGTTGCCCATTGCAACAACTGTAACTACTGTACTTAAAAGTCTATTGCCTATTTGCAGAGTATATAAACTAAAGTAATTCATTCTGAGAAAGTATATTTTGTATTTTAATGTATAATGCAATTAAAAAGATGAAATATCTAAAAATAAACAGTTTACAAAATGTAGTAAATCAGTATAAAAATAATCAGTATAACAATTAATACATTAAAAATTGTCATTTACAAAACCTTTGAAATTCACTGAAAAAACCATAGGTTTCAGGCCTGATATAGTTAGGAATTAGCATTTAAAAAACCTTTGAAATTCACTGAAAAAACCATAGGTTTCAGGCCTGATATAGTTAGGAATTAGCATTTAAAAAACATTAGAAATTCACTGAAAAAACAATAGGTTTTAGGGGTGTTATAACTAGCTGGACATTTCACTCGAACAAAACCATTGAAATTCCTCCGATATAGTTAGTTGTACTAACTACATCTCGCGCGCCCGCAATCCACTGCTGATGATGTCACATATTACATCATTCATGACATGGTCAGTGACATCACTGATGACATCTCAAATGACATCACTGATGACATTTTTTCAGTGAATATATATATATATATATATATATTTAAATATATATATATATATATATAAATATTACCTACTGGCGGTTGCCAATAGGTAGTTATAGTTAGGAACTTGTTTCTATTCAAAAAGAGTTTTTTCTATTGCCAATATATTTGGTGCCGTTTGACGAATCTTTGTGTAACGCCCTGAACGTCTCAGGATCGTTTAACAGACACGACAATGAGGACGCAACCACTAGTGAAGGGTTAGTTGTTTTAATGAAGGCAAATATAATACAAAGAATAAACAAGTTATAGTCACTGGAATCCTCCAGGCTAAGTACGTTACCAGCCCACAGCACGGATGGTCCTAACCGTCCTCTGCATATACGCCAGTCCCGGCGTATGCCAACAGAGGGCAGAAATGAAATGGCCGACAATGCCAATCGGTAGGCTGTGAGGGGCACGAAGAGTGTTGGGGAGAATCGAGGAGTCAGGGAACCACCCAGCCGGGGTCTCTACCTGAAGGGAGCAGCCGCTCAACCTCTTCCTCAGACTGCACCGGGACGCGGAGTCACCTCCTGGTGATGCGTCACCGATACCCCAATCACAAGCAAGAAGACTGAACCGAGAGCAGCCGCTCGATCGATCCTGTGGACTTCCGAGTCTGTAACGCGGCAAACACCTCCTGGTGTGCGTTACAGCTGGCAGTCCCTGTGTCTCTGGTCGGGCTGGGAGTTACGACTCCAACCAGCAAAAGCGCCACTGCGCTTGGACTCAGCCGAGTCAAAAAGCGAAGCTCAATGGTTGACCGGTAGAGCTTCCGGGTCCTTCACAGGTGACGATGGGGCAAGACACGGCCCAGGGAGTAACGACTCGACCTACCTCCGTTCTTGCCTTACTGGAGCACCACTCCGGAACACTGCTCTTCACGAAGCAGGTACGTCGGTGTGAACACAATATCCGACAGCGTTGTACCTCCCGGTTCCTCCCTTTATAGGGCGTGTTTTCCTTGAGTTATGTAACAGCTCTCCTGTTTACATAAGGGCGTGTTTCCTTGAGTTATGTAACAGCTCTCCTGTTTACATAAGGGCGTGTTTCCCTTGAGTTATGTAACAGCTCTCCTGTTTACATAAGGGCGTGTTTCCCTTGAGTTATGTAACAGCTCTCCTGTTTACATAAGGGCGTGTTTTCCTTGAGTTATGTAACAGCTCTCCTGTTTACATAAGGGCGTGTTTCCCTTGTATGACAGGAATTCTTGACAGTACATCCTCCCTCTCAGCGGCTCCCCACGGGTCCAGCGCTGGCAGGAAAACGCCGATGGAACAAGGAGACCAAGCGCGGAGCATGAACCCCTTCAGCCGGTTCCCATGAATGCTCCTCCGGGCCATAGCCTTTCCACGCAACCAGGTACCACAGCTTCCCCCTGCGCCATTTGGACGCCCGTATGCCCGACACTTCATACTCCACCTCCGACTCCACGCATACCGGCCGAGGTGTCCCAGACGGCTTGGAGGGTGCTGGTTTGAGCAATGATACATGAAAGACAGGGTGTATCCGCAATGACTGGGGCAAGCACACCTTCACGTTCACGGGACCCATACACTTGGTAATTCGATAGGGGCCCATGTACTTGGGATGGAACACACTGTTCTTTCGAAACCTCATGTTTCTTGTGGATATCCAGACGTAGTCTCCAGTGCGGTACAGTGGCCCGGGCCTTCTCTTCCTATCTGCCGCAGCCTTGTATCTTCTCTTGGCCTCTATTAGGACAGCCCTTGAGCGCATCAATGTGTCTTTTATGTGTGCCACCCTGTCCGCTGTGGCGGGAATCCTGTCCTCTCTGAACGGATGTAGAAATGGCAAGAACCTGGGATGTTGGCCATAGTTGCTATAGAACGGAGATGACTGTGTGGAGCTGTGAGTGGCGTTGTTATAGGCTATCTCTACAACCCATAGCAAGTCGACCCATTCTTCCCTGCCCTGGTCCACAAAACATCGCAGATACTGTTTGAGCGTTTGGTTCAGGCGCTCGGTTTGGCCGTCCGTTTGAGGGTGGTAGCTGGTGGACAGGGCGGTCTTAACATGCAGCGCAGTGCACCAAGTCTTCCAGAATTGCGCAGTAAACTGCGACCCCCGGTCCGACACGATCACCCCAGGTAATCCATGCAGTCGTACCACATTCTTTAGGAGTAGTGACGCCAATTCCCCGGCCGTAGGGACTCTCTTGCAGGGGATGAAGTGCCCCATTTTCGTCAAGTAATCCACCACCACCAGTATTGCCGTCATCCCCTGGTCTACCGGTAGGCCCACCACGAAGTCCAGTGATATGCTATCCCATGGTCTATCCGGGGTTGGAAGTGGATGTAAGAGCCCTTGGGTTCGGCCATGGTCGGCCTTCATGGTAGCACACGTAGGACACTCCTGTCCCCACCTCCTGACATCCACTCTCATGGTTGGCCACCAGAAATGCCGTCCCATGCTAGCCACCGTTTTTTCAAAGCCCAAATGACCTGCGCATGGAGAGTCATGGCACCAGATGAATGCTTGTTTCCTTAGCCTAGGCGTGGGTATCAATAGGCACCTGCCCTTCAGGGGTATCCCGTCCTTCAGCTGCCATTCTCTGTGACTGAGGAGCCACCTCCGCCATGCGAATGACCTGATCCCTCTCTTTATTCCCCTCAGGAAAGTATCCGGTTGGATAACCCCCAATACCATCCTCGGGGAAATGATGGAACGCTCGGTCGCAGGCAATGGTTCCTTAACTGCAGATTGACGGGACAGGGCGTCCGCCTTTCGGTTTTCCGTCCCCGGCCGATATGTGATGCGGAAGTTGAACCCCGCAAAGAAGATCATCCACCGCAGCTGCCTGGGAGAAAGGTGTCTAGTGGCAGTCATGAACTGTAGGTTCCGATGGTCCGTGTACACCGATACCACATGTCTTGCCCCCATCAACCAATGCCTCCATTCGGTGAAGGCGTCCTTGATTGCGAGAAGCTCCTTCTCCGCAATATGGTAGTTGCGTTCGGCGTCGTTGAGTTTGCGGGACATGTACGCAACGGGATGAAGCACCCCTGTGTCGTGGTTGCGTTGGGAAAAGATAGCCCCCAGCGCCACATCCGACGCGTCCGCTTCCACCACGTAGGGGAGATCCGGATCGGGGTGAGCCAACACCGGCGCCTTACCAAAGGCACTTTTCAGGGCCTCAAAGGCTTTGTTCGCTTCAGGGGACCAGACAAACTCCTTGGACTTCCTCAGTAGCTGTGTGATTGGGGCCACCACTCCTGAAAATCCATCTATGAACCGCCTGTAAAAGTTGGCGAAGCCAATGAAACTTTGGACGTCCTTCACGCTTTGGGGCACCGGCCATTCTTTCACCGCCTTGATCTTTCGTTCTGCCATCTCCTGTCCCTCTGGACTCAGCATCACTCCGAGGAATTCCACGGATGTGACGTGGAAGTCACACTTGCTGAGTTTACAAAACAGCATGTTTTCCCTCAGCTTTTGGAGCACAGCTTTGACGTGGTGTACGTGCTCCTCCACACTGGACGAATAGATGAGGATGTCGTCGATATATACGACCACGTAGATATCCAACTCCTCTCTGAATACCTCATTCAAAAAGTACTGAAAGGCTGCCGGGGCGTTGCACAGACCGAACGGCATGACGAGGTACTCAAAAAGGCCGAACCTGGTCTTAAAGGCGGTCTTCCACTCGTCTCCGTCCCTCATGCGCACCAGATGGTATGCCCCTTTCAAATCCAACTTGGTGTAGATACGAGCTTTCTTGACCTGTTCCAGAAGTACACTGATGAGAGGCAAGGGGTACCGATTTTTTATGGTTATCGCATTCAATGCCCTAAAGTCCACACAGGCTCTCAGCTCCCCATTAGCCTTCGGGATGAAGAAGAGTGGCGAGGCGGCCGGAGACTTGGACGGGCGGATGAATCCTAGCTTGAGGAGTTTATCCAGGTACCCCCGGAGATGCACGTTTTCAGGCTCCGTCAGGGCATACAGCCTGCCGCTGGGAACGCTGGCCCCTGGCACCAGGTCGATCTGGCAGTCAAACTGTCTATGTGGTGGTAGCACTTCCGCCTTCACCTCATCAAATACATCCTCAAAACTGTGATAAGCCTGGGGGAGAGCCACATCTTTTTCTGCCGCTGTAGCCACCGTCTGACTCCCGCTCTCATCTGCGTCAAGGGATTCCGTTCTTATTCCACAATGCAGGATGCAATACGGTGACGTCATTTCGATGCGATGTGTTGGCCAATCCACAAAGGGGTTGTGTTTCTGTAGCCACGGCAATCCCAATATGACGCCATATTGGGGCGCTCGGATGATGTTAAAATCGATTTGTTCCAAATGGTTCCACCCATATCTCATCGGAAGGACCCCCGTGTGCTGCCCGATGGGCCCCGTCACCAATCGCCTTCCGTCTACAGCATAGACGTCTTCGGGTACAGCTTTGGGAAGACGCACTAGCCCTAGCCTGCATGCCTCGTTGTGGTCCATAAACATGCCAGTGGCCCCTGAATCCACCATGGCCACAACGGGTATCCACTGGTCATGCACTCCCACGTGCACCGTGATAAACAGGTGTCGTTGTCCCTTAGTGACCGAGTTGGAAAGTGAAGGGATGGATGAGTGACTCCGAGATGCCCCTTCTCTGGTCTTGGAGTCCGCTAGTTTTCCGCCGGTATGTCCACCACGGCTGTTACCGACCGGTTGGCCCGATAACGTGACGTCTTCGGTTTGGCAGGGCATTCACGTACGTAGTGGCCTTTTTTGCCACAATATAGGCACAATCCTTGTTTACGGCGTGACTCTTTCTCCGTGGCTGTGAGGCTCGCTCGTATTGCGCCGATGTCCATGGGTTCTCCCTTGGATGCGGTGGAAGTTTCAGGACTTCCCACCGTCACATAGGATGGAAGGGATTTTCCTTTTCTCCCATGATCCCCCTTTCTTTCACTTAGCCTATGTTCCAGCCGTAATACCAGGTTGATAAGGCCCTCACATGTCTTGGGTTGAGGGTCAATATGAGCCACGGCGTCCTTGAGCTCATCGCACAGCCCTTGATGGAAGAGCGCCGTCTGTTTAGCAACAGGCCACTTGGTTTCCGCAACCAGCCTTCGGAACGCGTTGAGAAACTGCACCAGGTCGTTGGATCCCTGTCTCAACTCAAGCATTTCACGGTCCGCCGTGTACGAGTCAGCCCTTCTGTCGAATACCTTCAGGAATTCCTCGCGAAAAGCACCCCAATCACATAAGAGGGGGTCGTCCCTGCTCACCAGAGGTACGGCCCATTGTGCCGCGTTTCCAGCCAAATAGGATATAAGGGAAGCCACACGAGCCTGACTCGTGGGGAACGCCTTTGGTTTGCACGATAAATGTAGCGCCACTTGTGTGAGGAATACCTGCACTGTGTTAGGATCCCCACTGTACCTCTCTGGTGTCGCCAAGGGGATGGCTACCGGCATTTCCACTACTACCGCAGGGGTCTGATTCGTGAGGGAGGTGCTGGGCGTGAGCGGGTCCAATTGGATAGCATCCAGTCTGGCTTTTACATCGGCTGTTTCTTGCCTAGAGGCAGCCACTTCAACTTGCATGGCCGCTAAAGCAGCCAGCACATCATCAAGTGTTGCCATGTCTGTTATCGACCGGGAGACAGTTAGTGTTATTAAGGTCGGATATTTTGTAACGCCCTGAACGTCTCAGGATCGTTTAACAGACACGACAATGAGGACGCAACCACTAGTGAAGGGTTAGTTGTTTTAATGAAGGCAAATATAATACAAAGAATAAACAAGTTATAGTCACTGGAATCCTCCAGGCTAAGTACGTTACCAGCCCACAGCACGGATGGTCCTAACCGTCCTCTGCATATACGCCAGTCCCGGCGTATGCCAACAGAGGGCAGAAATGAAATGGCCGACAATGCCAATCGGTAGGCTGTGAGGGGCACGAAGAGTGTTGGGGAGAATCGAGGAGTCAGGGAAACACCCAGCCGGGGTCTCTACCTGAAGGGAGCAGCCGCTCAACCTCTTCCTCAGACTGCACCGGGACGCGGAGTCACCTCCTGGTGATGCGTCACCGATACCCCAATCACAAGCAAGAAGACTGAACCGAGAGCAGCCGCTCGATCGATCCTGTGGACTTCCGAGTCTGTAACGCGGCAAACACCTCCTGGTGTGCGTTACAGCTGGCAGTCCCTGTGTCTCTGGTCGGGCTGGGAGTTACGACTCCAACCAGCAAAAGCGCCACTGCGCTTGGACTCAGCCGAGTCAAAAAGCGAAGCTCAATGGTTGACCGGTAGAGCTTCCGGGTCCTTCACAGGTGACGATGGGGCAAGACACGGCCCAGGGAGTAACGACTCGACCTACCTCCGTTCTTGCCTTACTGGAGCACCACTCCGGAACACTGCTCTTCACGAAGCAGGTACGTCGGTGTGAACACAATATCCGACAGCGTTGTACCTCCCGGTTCCTCCCTTTATAGGGCGTGTTTTCCTTGAGTTATGTAACAGCTCTCCTGTTTACATAAGGGCGTGTTTCCTTGAGTTATGTAACAGCTCTCCTGTTTACATAAGGGCGTGTTTCCCTTGAGTTATGTAACAGCTCTCCTGTTTACATAAGGGCGTGTTTCCCTTGAGTTATGTAACAGCTCTCCTGTTTACATAAGGGCGTGTTTTCCTTGAGTTATGTAACAGCTCTCCTGTTTACATAAGGGCGTGTTTCCCTTGTATGACAGGAATTCTTGACACTTTGCAAAATTTTCAAAACTAATGGGAGGCTCAGGTCAGCTCCTGTCTTGAATGTCACGGGGTGATTCGTGAAGTGAGGGCCGAGAAAAAAGGGGGATCCCAAAGCATGTTTTCTCCATGTTAATTTCCATAGGAAACTTTAGACACGACTACAGCCCAAATTGCTGAACGGAATTACAACACATTTATCAAAAAGGTAGCTTTTGGTCCAGAAAGCGCTCTTTTCTTTAAATGGTATAAATCCGGAAAGTAGTTTTTGAGAAATTTTACTATTTACAAATATCGATATTTGAGGATTGCGAGATCTGATTGGCTGAACCCTCCCGATCTCAAGCTTCTTTCTGATTGGCTGCGAATACTTCAAATGAGGAAGTGTTGGCAGCCATCTTGTGACTCAGTTGAACTGAGTGGCAAGAAAAAAGGTGAAAAACGAAGAAAAGGAGCAGGGTAGGAACACTCTGACCTCCTAGGGTTGCTATGGGGGTGCCCGAGAGACCCCGAAGGTCGAAAAAGCATTTTTTACAAAATATTTTCGACGAGAGTCGCATAGGGTCCGCAAATTACGCTGAAAAAAAAGAAGAGCGGTGTTGCGTGCTTCGTTTAATTAACCCCCCAGGTGGGGCAGGTCCTGGAAGCAATGTTTATTTATGATGCGGCGGCGACTTCTGTCACGGGGACCGCCACCTCCCCGGTGTAAATATAATGATATGCGGGGGTATGCGGCCCTCCCTCCACCCGGAGAGCAGCACTCCCCGGGGCTATACGTAAAATGTAAAAGCATTTTTTTTAAATATTTTCATCGAGAGTCGTGTAGAACCTGCAAATCACGCCCCAAAAAAAAAGAAGAGCGGTGTAGCGTGCTTGGTTTAATTAAGCCCCTGGGTGGGGCAGGTCGTGAGAGCAATGTTTAGTTATGATGTGGGGGCGACTTCTGTCACGGGGCAAATATAATGATATGCAAGGGCACGCTGCCGTCCCTCCGCCCCGGTGAGCACTACCTCCCTTCGGCTATATGTAAAATGTAAGTGTGGTGGGGCTTAAGAGTCCCACACACTGTCCCAGGGACCACTATCTCTGCGTCATTCATCAATTAAAAAGTGGGGGTCCGTTGCAGACTGCGGGCCCTGGGGAGCACGATCTTCCTGGGGCTTTAAATTTGATGGAGGCGGGTTGCGCGGTGTCCCTTGAGGAGCTATCCATGGCCCTGGGGACGACCATCCCCGAGGGCCGGTTCCAGCAATGTCCCGTGGTATCTACCCCCAGGACATTGCAGTTTGCTGTGGCAGGGCGGGAGCTTCTAGCAAACTTCTGCTTCGCTTTATGAAAGCGAGGGGGAAGTTTGCTCACACTTCCATGAAGCAAAGTAGATTTGCTTTTGGACAAAGGGAGCTGCATGTCAGCAGCTGTGTTTGTCGAAAAGCAATGCCGGCTCCCGTAGGAGGGGGGAGCTGGCAGGGACCGTAGGGGTATTGGGGCTCTCCCTGCAGTCCCCAACATGTGGCCAGGCCCTGAAGGATGGGTCCCAGGGGCCTAAAATGGCGCAGGAGGGGGCCACGTAGCCTCCCTTTTTTCTTTAAAAAAAAATTGAAATGGCCAGGGTGGGGGTCCGATATTGGCCAATGTAACTGGGGGGTATTAATACTTATTATTCTTTCGTGATAGGAGTGGCAACCCCATCGCGGCGCACAGCGTGGCCTTGTGTAATGTTGCGACGGTTTCGCAAATCACATTTTTTTTAACAGAAAATGTATGTTAAAAAATAAATAAGATTGAGTTCTGGGTTATAGGGTGGCTCTAAAAAGAGCCCTTGTTTTCATTATGACGTTGTTGGAGCTACATGTAAGTGTGGATGCCCAGTTTGAGGTTGTAGAGAAAAACTATGTTTCCTTCATCTGTGAAATGAACTCCATCACTTCTGTAGATGTCATCCATGTCAAAACGTATATTTTTGTTATAGATGGACCCCATTCTATGATCTCTGAGGAAAGCAGAAACAGCTTTACTGACATTTTTCCTAGCTTTCTCAATCTGAGGACAGAATTGATGTGACCACTTCCATTTCTGTCTTTGACATATATTAGAGTATACAAAGACAGTTTAAGGGAAAAGCAACATCCATTTTGCAAAGGTATCCTTCATTAGCATTTCCAGCCCAACCCCGGTCAATGTTCCTAGGCCATTGCCACCACAGTGCACAATGATGAGGTCACGGGTTTGGAGATGCAAAAAGTTTTCAACCAAAGGCATCAATTGGTGCCACTTTAATCCTCTCTGTGCAAACCATTCAATATCCACATTTTGCAAACCTAGGTCTTTGTCAATGCGTCTTTGTTCAGCATACCTTTTGCACCAGAAAACATAGCTGTGCCCTACGATCCATACTGTAAGCATTTTTAAGGGATGTCTGGAAGGAATGAAAAGATGTCTGTAGCTGATGTAGTCCATTGGTAGAATGAGAGATATGTAAAAAAGTAGAGGCCAAGCTTTTTTTGGGAAAACCGATAACTGATTGGCTGATGATGAACATTGTGCACTGAAAAATAGGATGCATGATACTTTTGTGAAAAAGCATGTTTCTGATTGGTTAATAATTTTTTTTTTAAAGGTACTGTACATAGGATAAGATAAAAATGTTGCAGAAGTCAACCACACCTACTGTTTGCAATTGGAAGCTACTATTCTGAACTGAAAAATATGGTTAACTTGTGAGCTGCCACTGCCATTGAATGTTGCAGAAACTGTTGCTATGGAAACTGCCATTAAGGAGAGTGAGGGAAGGGTTGAAACAACTGTGGTATTAAAATATGAAATGAAGATTTAAAAACAAGAGATAAGCCTTTCAAGTTAGTTTTTCTGAATCAGTTTTTCTGAATCAGTAGTATGTTTAGAAGAAGTGTGTTGTTAGTAGTAGTATTATTGGAACTAGGTTTTTGAACTCTCGTAAGTGTTCGGGGCTCCATGGCGATGCGGCAGCGTGGTGGAGTCGCCACTCCAGATAATTACAGAACCTGTTTGGGCACTTTTAGAAGAAGAGAGTTAGAAAAGGTTAATATGAGTAACCAATAGAAATGTGTTGTACAATTTGAAATAATGTTTGATTTGTTACTTACATTTATTTTTGTATATAAACATAGGGAAGGTTTGCCATTACTTGTTTTACATTGTTGAGAGTGGTGCATTACATTTATTGTGTGACAAAGAAACTTTTTCATGCGTTTCTGATATTTGATATTCTGCAATAGTATTAGAGAGGTGAGTTAAAAATGTGTAAGGTGTGTTATGTATTGTGTGGTAGTGGTTCAGTCTTTGGAGTGATATTTGTAAGTTCCAAATTTTTTAATGATTACAAATTATTACAGAAGTGTGCTGTTTGAAATATGCTACAAAATGTACAAAGACTCTGAGTAGCTGCTGAATAGTGAAGCTGCAAGAGAAAAGTGAGGTTTAAGACATGCAGGTATTAGTGATTAGGCTACTTTGTATGACTCTGTGGAAAGGTACGCTTGAAGTACCCCGTTTACATTTCGGTGTCTTTGAGAAATGAGGAGTGCAGTCTGTCATGTTGAAAGGAATGCGTGGTCTTGTGAGTGAGGTACAGGGTTGAATTGGGATCTGAAATCGGCACAGGCAACGTAAAAGAAAGGGCCCACATTTGCAGATTGCGCCTTGTTGCAAAATACTGGGGGGGCTTTAAAACAGCCATGTTTTATTAACTTAAGGGAGATAAAAAAAGAAATGCAAATGTTGCCTGCACACTTTGTGCGTAGATTTGCTCACACTAGTGAACCACATCTGAATAAAAGTGAAGTTAAGTCTCAGGCACCCTGCAGCTGCTCAATCAGCGCACATTACAGGGCTGGCAGATTGAGAGACTGGGAATAACACCTCCCTTGACTCTACACGACTACTCCCCCCAAAGTTTCCTCCCTCATGTTTGTAAAAGGAAGGTATCAGAGGCCTGTCTGCGTCGAAAAACACTACTTAGGCCCTCACTGAGCTGCTGGCAGCATCTCAACAGCACAGAGAAAGTCCCAATCGGCTTCCATGCTACACAAAAAGCGGCGCACAGTTGCAACTTACATACCAGCCTATTGTACATTGCCCGACTGTCCATCTTACCAATCCAAGTTTGCAGACGTATGTCTATACTTCTACGTGTATTTTCACATCTGTGATGCTAAAATCGATATTTATAAAACACAGGTATATTTGTATTTGTATTTTTCTTAAGTATGATGCCACTAGAAAAGGCAGAGACAGATGCATGCATGCTTTCAGTAATATGGTGAGACTTACAACTGTGACATATTAAGGGTTGCAGCGTTATATTTGGCTAGGCCGAATAATTTTAGTAGTTGCTGAGTAGTGAAGTTGCAAGACAAAAGTGAGGTTAAAGACATGCTGGCAGAGGGATTAGAGATTATGGTACTTGTTATGAGTCTCTGGAAAGGTATCTTTGAAGTATGCCGTATATATTTAGGTGTCTTCGTGAAATGAGGAGTGCAGTCTGTCATGTTAAAAGGACTGCATGGTCTTGTGACTGAGGTACAGGGTTGAATTGGGATCCAAAAGTTGTCCAGCCAACGTAAAAGAAATGGTCCACGTTTGCAGATTGCATCTTGTCGCAAAATACTGGGGGGGGGCTTTAAAAGAGACATGTTTTATTACCTTTAGGAAGATAAAAAAGAAATGCAAATGTTGCCTGCACACTTTGTGCACGGATTTGTTCACACTGCTGAACCACAGCCGAATGTAAGAGAAGGTAATTCTCAGGCTTACTGTTTCTTTTATGTATGATGTGACTAGCAAAAGGCAGAGACACATGCATAGATGATTTCAATAATAGGGCAGGACTTACAACTGTGACATATGAAGGGTTGATGCTTTCTATTTGGCTAGCCCAAACAGTCTGAGTAGTCGTTGAAAGATGAAGCTGCAAGAGAAAACTGAGGTTTAAGACATGCTGGCAGAGGGATTAGTGATTAAGCTACTTTGTATGTGTTTTCCAATCACCCAGGCACTACCAATGCACTCATGCAATGAAGGAGACTCTACTTAAACACACATCCAATAAATCAGATATTACCTACGCAAACATGCAATCACCCAGGCAGTAGTCTTGCACTAAGACACTACGTATGCACTCATCTATTCTGTCAAGCAATACTGAAGCAGTTATCGAATAATACAGGCACTACAGTTGCACTAAACCATTCACTCAGGCACTACCCATGCACTCATCCATTCCCCGAAGCACTATTCATGCACTCATTCTATGATGAAAACATTAGCCTTGCACTCATACTTTCACTCAGGTACTTCCCATGCACTCATACAATCACCCAGGCACTACCTTTGCACTCATGCAATCATGCCGGCACTATGCATGTACTCATGCAATTGGTAAGGCACTAGTTTTGCACTCAACTGCTCACTCAGGCACTACTGTGGCACTCATCCAATGACCCAGCCATTACTGTTACAGTCATCATTTTACTGAGGCACTACCCATGCACTGATCTAAGCATTCAGGCGATACCCTTGCACTCATGAAGTTAGTCAGGCACAACTTATGTATTCATGCAATCACACAGGTACTACCCCTGCACTCATGCTATCATATAGGCACTACCTATGGACTCTTGCAAGCAGTCAGGTACTACTGTTGCACTCAGCCATTCACTCAGGCAGTACCTATGCAGTCATCCAGTCACTCATGAACTACCCATGCAGTCAAGCAATCAAAGAGGCACTATCTATACACACATCAAATGAATGAGGCATTAACTATACAGCCATGCAATCACCTAGCCACTAATCTTGCATTCAAGCATTCACTAAGGTACTACTCATGCAGTTATCCATTCACTCAGGCAGTACATATGCGCTCATCCAATGATGCAGCTATTACCCTTGGATGCATTGTTCCATTTAGGCACCACCCACACAATCATCGAATCACACAGGCACTACTGCTGCACTCAATCACACAGGCATTACTCATGCAATCAACTATGCGCACATTGAACTAATAAGACATTACCTACAGATTCATGCAATGAATCAGGCACTCCTCTTTCACTCATCCATGCACTCATCTATTCTGTGAAGCACTACCCATGCACTCATCCAATGATGCAGGAACTACAGTTGCATTAATCGATTCACTCAGGCACTACCCATTCAGTATTCTAAGCAGCCAGATATTACTCTTGCACTCATTCAGTTACTGAGGCACTAGGCATGTATTTTCATATATGTTATGCATGTGAAGATCGTAGAGATATAAAACACAGGTGTACATGCATTTGTATGCTACTTTTATGTATGATGCCACTAACAAAAGGCACAGACATATGTATGTTTTCAGGAATATGATGACACTTACAACAGTGACTTGCAAAGGGTTAATGCTTTATATTTGGCTAGGCCCAACGCTGTTAGTAGTTGCTGAATAGTAAAGGTGCTAGACAAAACTGAGGTTTAAGACATGCTGGCAGAGGGATTAGTGATTAGTCTGTTCAATTGTTTGTGACATCCTACGAATGAAGCATACAAATGCATGTATACAGGGTGTCAGGAACCCAAGATTACAGATAGGTTTAATTGCGCATCGAAGACTAAAAGTTTGTACACCCCGAGCAATGGAAGGTACATGGGTGGAGCTGACTCGGAAATTGCGCCTGAAAAGGCCACCAGAACCGAGTAGCTGTTAGCGTTCTAGTGTTTGTCAGAGAACGCGCTGGAATCCTAGGTGAGGCTCGCGCTGCCTAGGAACTGCGCACTTCACCAAGAATTCTAGAGAGTCAGGTGCGCATTCCAGTGTGCGCTGACTAGAAGTGTTTCAGTTTTCGCTCGAAGGCTTTTCAGAATCTACCCTGAAGGGATTTCGGAAGTCAGTAGATACAAGTTCGAAGTCCGAGTTCCATGAAGTAAGTGACTTTTGAGGAGAACAGCAAATCTTAGTTTGTGAAGATTTCGCACCGAGTCATCAGGGAGAGGAAGCAGCGTCAACAGGAGCATCTGAAGGAAGAACAAAGAAAAAATGAAGCTAAGTTAACGAGTGTATATTTGTCACGTCAGAGAACTGAAGTAAATTACTGAAAGCAATAGAGTCACAGAACTTACTGTGAGGAAAGTGGCTTTACTGTAATTCTTCACAGAGGTAACGAGGAGTAGCGACAAGTCCTGAAAAAATCGAAGAGAGAATTGCAATATAGGTTAGAACTCTTGAGCAACTACAAATAATAGAATAAGATAAAACCATACTTACCACAGAAATAAGTCGTCGAACAGTAGCTAAGTACAGAGAATAAAATACCACCACGAAAAGAGAAGAAAGAATTAGACACACAGATGAATAATTACCAATAGGAAAAGACCTCAAACTCAGTAAGTAGAATACCAAATTAAAATAGATAACATCTAGTTTAAAAGGAAGCAGAAGTTCTTAACAGATAAATGTAACTATATTACAGGTGTGCAAAAAAGAAAGAAAAAGAAGCTGTGAATTAAGGCAGATACAAAGGAAGATAAAAATAGGAAAGTAAGTAAGAAGCTCAGAAAGAAAGATTTATATGAAGCAGATAAACCTTGGGTTCTAGCTATTTCCTTTTAATTGCAGACAAAGAATATAGTGAAGGAAACAAAAGCACACACAGAAAAGAAATAGAAGAGAAGCAGAGTTCTGAAATTGGCATGGTAAGGAAATAAGGCAATAGGGGTTAAGAGATAAGAGAGGTTAAGGACTAAAAGTTTACGATAACAATAACTCTTGTCTACAGGTTATCTCTTCAGCAAAAGAAGTCTGCTGGACGGACTCCTGAAGGAATCCGCAGAACAGTCTCTTCTTTCTTTTGGTATTTTATCCACTTTCCCCCTTCCCCCTAGATAGCCACTCTAGAGACTTGTCACACTAAGCTCTGGATTGCTGTCGGGGTGGATTTGGGAACAAGCATCTCTGTTCCTGTGTAAGTTTGTGTACCGTAATTAGAGTCTGACACAGGGGTTTTATATAGCTACCATCTTTAGATGCATAACACGTGTGAATATATAGAGATATAACTCAGTCGCAAGACCATACACTCTTTTCAACTAGAGAGACTGTACTTTCCATTTCAAGAACACACCAAAATGTACAAGGCATACTTCCAGTGTACCTTTCCACAGACACGTACAAACTAGCTTAATCACTAATCCCTCTGCCTGGATATTTTAAACCTCAGTTTTCTCTTGTGTTATCACTATTCAGGGACTACTCAGAGTCTTTTGCCTAGCCAAATATAAAGCAGCAACCCTTCAGATATCACTGTTGTAAGTCTCTCCATATTCCTGAGTGCATGCATATATATGTCTGTGCATTTTGTCAGTGGCATAATATATATAAAAAATACATACAAATAGGTGCATGATGACAGTAGTAAAAGGCACAGACACATGCATGCATGCTTTGAGGAGTATGGTGAGACTTACAATAGTAACATTGCAAAGATTGCTGTTTTGAATTTCTGGAGTTCTCTTGCTTGTTTGTGCACTTGTCTGGACTGTTTCTGCATGACAGTTACTTGTTTCTGCACTTGTCTAGGTTTCTTTGCACATCCTTCTTGTGTGTTTCTAGAGCTCTGCTACTTGTTTTTCTACTTCTCTTCTTTGTTTCTGCACGTTTTTTGCTTCTTTTTACAGGCCAATTTCCCATTTTTGCAGCTCTTTTACCTCTTTCTACACCTCTCTTCCGTGTTTCTCCACTTCTGTTCCGCCTTTTTGCACCTCACTTTTCTTTCTGCAGATCTCTTGATTCTTTATGCACGTGGCTTGCCACTTTAATCACGTGTCTTGCTTGTTTATGCACTTGTCTTGCCTCTATCTGCACCTTTGTTGGTTCTTTTGTCTGTGATCTTGCCTCTTCTTGCACCCATGTCAAATGAGTATCTTTGTTAGCCTGTTTCTGCACCTGTCTTGCTTCTTTTTGTACCCTCTTGTCTATTTGTGTACCTGTGTTTCCTGTTTTGCAGTTTTCTTGTTTCTTTTATGCATCTGTTGCGTCTTTGTGTACTTCTCTTGCATGTTTGTGCACCTCTGTTGTTTCTTGGTTGACCGCTATTGTCTTTTTGTGCAGCAGTCTTGCCTCTTTCTGAATTTCTCAAATTTTTTAGTAGCTGTGTTGTTATTTGTGTATTTCTTTTAGATGTTTCAAAACTTCTTTTTCTTTCTGTCCCTTTCCTTCTCTTTTAGTACAATTTTTCCTCTTTCTGCAGTTCTCTTGCTTGTTTCTACACTTTTGTTTTTTTATTCGTAATACAGAGAATAGCATTGTAATTAATTGCTTAGTAGTTAATATCAGTATTCATATGTAATTAATTTAAAATACTTAATTCTTGTTACAAACTATTGAAACTGTCCTTTGTGTTTAGAAAATTATTTTGTTTGGATCACAAAATCAAGATGGCAAGAAAACACAAAAAGAGAAGATAACAAAAAAAGAGATCTACTTAAAGAAAAGTAAAAAGACTGCGTTACAAAAGGATGAAAATGTTACTAAGCATAACGTGTGTTCTGGTAAGAGCACTAAGCACTTTCTTAAAACAGTTGCAGAGAAATTAAAGAAAGATAATAGGAATTAAAGGAAAAAGAAGAGTTTTACAACAAAGAAGAAGGAGAACAACATTTCTAATGGTAAAAAAAGATTAGAGTTTAGAAAAACAAAACATGTTACAAGAAGAGAAAAACAATTTAAACAGATACATGTACGAATCTTTCGAAGTAGAGTAATTCAAAATGTATTAAAAGATTGTAAAAAGTATAAAAGAAGATCAGCAGTGTATAAGAAGCAAAACATTGAAGTGTAGTAGATACTGCTTTTGATTTGAATCAAAAATTATTGAAGAGAATGAGAACATTGGATAAAATAATTAAATTTATGAAAGGCAAAAGAAAAAGACTTGTTAATAGAAGTAACTTTTGTAAAATTTTCACTGGTGAATGTAAATGCCAGAATTTATAAAGCGCGCAGCTACCTCCGGAGAGGTGTCCCGGCGCTGGGGGCCGTCGGGAAGATTAAGCAAGCTATTGCCCAGAGTCACATGGTGCTGGGCTAACCTGCCGCTGGAGCCAGGGATCGAACAGTGAACCCTTTGGTCCGGAGTCAGGCACCCTGGCCACTGCGCCACAGCTCTTCCAGCGCACTTCTACTACTGAGCCTTTCTTTAATGAAGAAAGCTACTTTCAACAAAGCAGATTAGTGTATTCAGTTGATATGAGTTGTCAATGCTGTGAGATAAAAGATGGTTGTGCCATTCCAAAAGAAGAAATGGTTGTTAGGAGTGTAGAAGAAGTAAAAGCTGAAGAAGTGCAAAGGAAGCATACACAAGCTCCTGTAAATAAATGAAATTGTAGCAGTATTTGCAGTATTCGACAGGAATCTATTGACATATTGCAAATTGTTTTACGAGAGTATGCAAAACAAAGTGTTAAACAGAAGATTAGGATGTTACAAGAATTAGATCCATGTAAAGTAAGAATATAGTAAGTTGCACGGACATTCTCTGGCTTGACTTTCAAGAAAAGAGTGTAAAAGTACTTTTTATCACTTAAGTATGTTAGCAGTATACCACTCAGGAATGCGGAAGTTAGTAAGGAAAATGTACTATGTAAAATCTCCTGTATTATATTTTTTTTATTATTTTTTTTTATTAGTTATATCTGCAATAATTACAAAACAATACAACCAACATAACCAGCCAGTCGTTGTTGTAGCATATCCATATACATAGTGTTGTCAGATGCCATACAGAGATGTACATACTTCAATATTGGTCGTGTCAATTCCATAGTGGACAATGCATATTTTTAGAATAAGTCCGTAAGTTACAGGGGCTACGCACATTAACATAGTTCCATGTAGACTCGAACATACAGGACCCCTAGGCAATTATCATAGCTGATGTACCGTTCCACTCCAACCCGTACAATTGACCTTAGTCTTCATTCTAGCTCATAAAGGAGGAAAAACAAAGTGGTCCAACTGTTCGCAGGGAATCCCCCAGCCCCCCTCCATCAACCTCAGGAGCTACCCATTCAAGGTGTCACTATGTGTCTCTGTTTCCTGACGCTCCTGAGCCCACCGCACAAACGGCTCCCAGATATCGCGAGGTCGGGATGCTGACGGCATCCACTCCCATAATGTGGTCAGCTGTGTATGTCCATACGTTACGTCAGCCAGCCAGCCCTTTATCGTAGGCACCCTCCGTCTGCCCCAATACACCGCCACCTGCCTTTTAGCGAATAATAGAAGCAACGCATGCAATTTGCGCGATTTTGGTGGAGTACCCCTAACATATCCCAATATACCAAGTACAGGGGATGGGATATCTGATCGCCCAACAATCTGGTTCACCAAATTAAAAATCTGAGACCAATAATTCTCGAGCAGTGGGCAAGACCATGCTATGTGTAAAAAAGAGGCATGGGGGCACCCACATCTCCAGCACTCATCAGTCTCCCGGAGCCCCATCCTTTTCAGACTGATAGGGGTTCTGTAGTATCTGTGTAAATATTTAAAATGTATTAACCGTAGCCTATAGTTGGGAGAGAGCTCAGTGAGCTGCCCACAGCAGAAGTTCCATTGTTCCTCGGTCAGTGGGGATTGGAGGTCCTCATTCCAATACTGGAGGGATTTAGGTGTGATCACTGGTGCTGTGCTTTGCATTTGCCGGTAGATACGGGTGACTAGCTTGCGCGGAGACGGGGAGCCCACCACGCCCTCCAAAGCAGTGAATGTCGGAGGGGCCGCCGGGAAGTCCCCGCTGAGTGCGCGGCATGCTGCCCGCAATCTGTGATACAAAAATAATTCAGAGAAGGGCACAGTGTGGCCCTCCTCTGCCACCGGGGGGGACATAAATGTGTTGTCGGGGAAGAGATCTGTGAATGTATGAAGGTGCATTTTCTTCACTAGGTGTTTGGCAATGCCTTCTTCAATACATGGCAGCATCGAGTTATGCACCAAGGAAAGCGAGGGGGCATAGAGCAACGGGACTCCCGCCCTCTTGCGCAACTCCTCCCACGCCCATCGTAGTGTCCCAGCAGTAGCCACATCCCCTCTAGGGCGTTTCGCTGTGGCGCGTATAGTTCTACCTTTAGTGGAATTGGCGCAACAGCATCCTGTTCCACCGCCACATGTGGCTGAAAGGGAGTTGGGTGGGTCCAAAAATGCAAAAGTTGGGCTTGAGCGCAAAGTGCATACAGCCGCATATCTGGGGCGCCCAGGCCTCCTTGTTTTAAAGGCAGCATCAGCATGTCCCCGGACACCCTCGCCTGTCCGCCTGCCCATGCTAGTTCAACCAGATGCGATCTCAAGGTAGTAAAAAAGTGTGATGTGAGCGAAATCGGTATGTTTGCGAACAGGTAAAGGAATTTAGGTAATATAATCATTTTAGCCGCCGCTATCCTCCCCGTGAGGGACAAGGGTAGTTTCGCCCATATCTTTACCTTTTCTCCCAGCCACATTGTCGCTCTCCCATAGTTAAGGTTCCAGATTTCTTGAAGATCTCGACTGATCCATATCCCCAGATATTTGACCTCGTCTGCCTCCCATCTCAGGTGGTATTCAGAGGAGACCCTTGAGGTGTTATCTGTCAGGGGGAAAATTACCGACTTGGACCAATTGACAGAGATGCCCGCAAGGTCTTGAAAGCGGACAAATTCACGTAATACAGGGTTTAGATTTTCGTCCGGGTTTATAAGATAGAGGGTCACATCGTCCGCGTACAGTGATATTAGGAGATTTCTAGAACTGAATCCTATACCTCTCGCCGTGTGATGCTGTCTAATTCTGGCAGCCAGAGACTCCATTGCTATGGCAAACAACAGCGGGGAGAGGGGGCAACCCTGCCTCGTACCCCGCGAAATGGGGAAGGGTTCCGAAACCAGGCCATTCACCCTCACCCGGGCACTGGGCATGGTGTATAACAAGCACATTTTTTTGATGAGGAGTGGGCTAAAGCCCATCCTGCCCAATATAGCAAATAAATAGGGCCACTCCAGAGTATCGAAGGCCTTGGTGGCGTCCAAAAACACCACCACCGCCTGAACATCTGGGTGCAAATAATGCAGGGCTGAGAAGATCATGCATAGATTGTGTGAGGTTGATCTCCCTGGGATAAATCCCGACTGATCGGGGAGCGCTATCATAGGCAACATGGGCTGCACCCGGTTCGCTATTAGTTTGGCAAGGATCTTCACATCTGCATTTATCAAGGAAAGGGGCCTGTAGGAGTCTAAATCTTCTGCTGGTTTATCTGGTTTTAGCAGTGTGATAATCAGAGCCTCACGCATGGATGCAGGCAAGACGCCCGTTTCCAAAGCCTCTTCATAAATGGCTAACAGCCTAGGGGCCAGCTCCTCAGTGTATGCCTTATAAAAGGCCATGGTTAGGCCATCCGGTCCCGGGGCCTTATCGGGTGGTAAGCTCTTTATGACCTGTGCCACATCCTCGGTACCGATCGGGAGATCCATGTATTCCCTGTGTGTGTTATTAAACCATACCAGCGCAATCGAATCCAGAAAGGATTCCAACCCTTCCGGGCACGTTCCCTGGGTAGCTGTATATAATTTAGAGTAAAAATCGGAAAAGGCCCCCAGGATCTCTCCTTGTCCTCTAACCGGGACTCCAGATTTCGTGCGCAGTTCATGTATATATGTCGCAGATCTTGGTGCTTTCAACATACCTGCTAAAGCCTTTCCCGGTCTCCCACCCTCGCCATACCTTCTAGCCTCATCAGCGTAGTCCAATAACTTGGCTTTCATCAGTGCCGCCATATCATGCTCGCCTGTATCAAAAAATGTATGTTCGAGCTCTTTTATAGTGGCCTCCAGAGATGCGAGGGTGCTTCTTATCGCCCTTAACACTCCAGCCTGCCGGCTGATACACTGGCCTCTAATTACAACTTTAAATGATTCCCATAGGGATGTCTCAGTGGCTACCGACCCAGCATTAAGTTCAAAATAGTCAGTGATATCCTTCCTAATCTCCTCCCTAAAAGCATCATCAAGTAGAGCATGAGGCGGGAGGCGCCATGCGAATGCCGGGCGTGGAGAGCCCGGGATCAACAATTTCAACAAGCAGGGAGCGTGGTCAGATAGAGAACGGGGCATATGTTCCACGTCCACAGTCCACAGGGCTACGTCTCGCGACACTAACCAATAGTCTAGGCGGGACCAAGCGTTGCGGTGGGCCGAGATGCAGGTACCCTCCCCCAGCGCCTCGTGTCTGCCTCGCCAAATGTCAATGAGTCCGCCATCAGCTATTATTTCCTGTAGGGCAGTGCTAGCCATCGGGTTCATTGAAATCTCCCCCCCAGAGAATCGTATTGCAACCAGTAGCCCTAACCTGTCCCCAGATCTTATGAAAAAAAGTGGGGTAGTCAATGTTAGGACCAGAGACAGCCACAATCACCACCGAAATACCACACAGAAGTCCCTGAACCAAGACATATCGCCCCTCTGGATCCCCTTGGACCGACCCCTCCCTCCAGTCCAACCCCCGTCTGACCAAAATCGACAATATTCCAGCCCCCAGTCGAACAATTTGTCAGGTCCCATATATCCACTGGCCTCCTGATGCCTCCGCTCCCCGTCGAGGCCCTTTTGATTTCTTGCCTCCAACATGTTTGGCGGACTTCAAAGCAGATTTGGCGTCAGTAAATATGTGGGCAGTTCCCTCAAACGATACTTTCAGTTTAGCGGGGTATAGAAGAGAGTATGGGATCTGTGCCTGTAGGAGAACCCGCTTAGCCGGCAGAAATTCTCGTCTCGCCGCCTGGACCACTGGAGTGAAATCTGGGTAGAATGAGATATTATTGCCTTTATGCGTGATGTTGCCCTTTTCTCTAACCAATCGTAGGATGAGGTCCCGATCTTGATAGTTCAGAAGCTTCGCAATAATAGGCCGAGGCGGCGCCCCAACAGGAGGTTTCTGCCCTAGGGACCTGTGTGCCCTTTCCACCACAAACACCGCAGACAGGTGTGGATCAAATAGCTCGTGTAACAGGTCGGTGATATAGGTTTCCATTTTAGATATTGCAGTTGTCTCTGGAATACCGGTAACGCGAAGGTTATTGCGCCTCGACCTTGCTTCCAAGTCCTCATTCTTAGCTCTGATAACGCCGAGCAGTTTGTCCATATGCAGCAACTGGTCCTTCGTTTCCACTTGGAAGTCATGAAACTCCGTCTGGCGATTGTCCAGTGTATCCAACCGCGTCTCATGGGTTGCCACCTGTGATTTCACAGAGTCTAATTGAGAGGTTAGATTATCCAGTTTAGTGTCAATGTTGCGGAGGCTCGATCGCATCTCCAACATAAGTGTCCACAAATCCTCTCCATGATCCTCCGCAGTGGGATCACGTTGACCCTCTGTCTGAGTTTCCGGCTCCGATTCCGCCTGTCGCGTGGAGCGCTTATGCTCGAAGGTCAGCTTCCGCTGCTTAGCATCCTGCTTGCCCATTTCTAGTGGAACGTACTAAGAGCACGTGGAGAAGAACAGTAGAGGCACCCCCGAGTCAGCAATAGCAAATGTTGGTTGGCAATGACAGTCCACACCTCAGGTAGTGCTCCCCCTATTGATGATCGTTATTTATGTGGGAAGTGTAAGCGGTAGGGCCAACGTGCACCACGTACAGAAATGCTGCTTAGGCTGGCACCACCCGTAGGCAGCGGCAGATCCAAAAGGCGGCGAAGCCCACCGCACAAGTACACAGTGGCCTTCCGGGGAGATTTTCCTACAGTGCCTTGCTTGGTCTCATATTTCGCAGGGAGCTGGCAATGCAACACATACCCACATATGGCAAGAAGCAGGCCAATAACCATTGACGGAGAATGTTTAGATCAGGTTGGTAATTTACATCTCCGCCACACAGCAGCCCACATCCATCAACCTCCTCACCAGCAGACCACACGTGATCCTTACACAATCTCTTCTTCCGTAGAGGGCACAATCTCCCGTCCGCGCCACAAGCGCCCCCAACTGTGCAGCAGCAGAGGCCCACATCAAAGGCGAACAGCGCTGCAGAAGCGTAGGAGCTCACCAGGGGCCTCCACTAGCCCGATCAGTGCTGGCGCCTACGGGTGCCGGTGTCAAGCGATGCCACCAATGTCCTCCAGGCAGCCAGGGACTGTCGCTACAGCCCCAGGAACCTCAAACTGTATGTATCTGCACCGTGGCGTCCCGCCGGAGGTGCTCACGTCGTCCAGGCACTCGCACTTCCCCACCAAAGCGTTCCCCGCAGGCAGTCACAGCAGCGCTCCTAAGATGGCGGCCATTCACCTCACCGTTCAATGTCCGTTGTAGCTTACAGATCCTCTCGCCGCCTCCTCAAGTCAGCACCAGCACTCTAGTTCTCCAGCGCCTCCCTCACGAATGCGGCACTCCCCGGGGCACCCGACAGCTTCCCCGCTTACAGTGATGGCGTCTGGCGCACACCGCAGCGTCCCGATCGTCTGCAAGCCTCCACACCACCTTCCGTCTACGCAGGCACCAGAGGAAGCACGCGCCACAGCCGTTCTCCGCCGGGGGGGCACCCGCTGCCAAAGCCGATCAATCGCCGGCCATGACGGGCGACGCTCCCCCTCCCAAACACAGGCCGTGCTCAGCGGGACAACCTCAGCCTCGATTTACAGTGCTGCCCGTCTTCTCACCAGCATTCACCACCGGCGCCTCCCACCGCAGACTTCAATGGGTCACAGCTGCGATCTGCATGAGGTAGTACTGGAAAGAGGGACCTCCGCTTGTATCCCACGTCTTCAGCAGCTGTTGCAGACGGTCTGGGCAGTCCGTCACCACCCCGGAGTGCAGGATATTTAGAAGGATCTTTGTCCGGCCGGCAGAGCACACTCAGAGAGCGGCCATTTCGCTGCTCAGCAGGCCACGCCCCCAATCTCCTGTATTATGTTTAAGTGAAATGAACACAGCTCTTTTACACGGTTCTTTATCAGATGTTCAAAAAGTTTGTGAGGATTTACAGTTTTGTTTTTTTGGTTCACAACAGCAGTGTGTAGAAAGTGAGAGCTTTATAAGTGTAGATGTTGAAGAGCACGGGAAAGAGATTAGTATTGTGTATAGAGCTGTACATAACAGCTTGGAGTTAGTAGCTATTCCAGAGGAACTGGCATATTTGAATGCCTATGAGTCAGTTCTTATTCAATCTGTACACCCATTTCAAGCCATAATTCATATGGGTCCTAAAACAGTAAGCTGCCACCAACAGATTTACACAGAGGTCTGTGTATTTACCTTTAGATTTTAAGAAAAATCTTGAAACTGTTGGTGGAGACAGAGAGGAAAATGAGCCAGTAGTTATTCTAGTAAATGGCGTCCCAACAACGAGTTGTAAAATATGGCAAGAGTTTGTAGATGTTAATAAAGTTCAAAAGGCTACATTATATATTGTAGAGAACAATATGTATTATAAAACTGTAAATGTTGATGAACAGACATGTTTAGAAGATGAATCAGAAATTTCAAGGGGCCAAATAGAAAAAGTGGACAAGTCCAGGACTGAAGAGATTTATGAACATTACACGATACATCCTCTACATTCAAAAGAAGTGATAGGAAACCGCATTGAATTATTTCAAATGAAAAAAGCAAAGGGAACTTCAAATAGCGTATGGGAAAAAAGCTCAGAAGCTCATTGTTTTTCACAACTGTTCCCCACTGAAGAAGGTGGATGATTTGATGAGCGACCTGTACGTATTCCAGCTTCAGAATACCGCTCGACAAGATTTTACTCTGAAGATCCAAGATTTCGACAGTGCACTCCATATGTATTTCATTGTGTTTGAAAGTGATTTGTCTGCCCTTTCATATGCAGTTAACCACATATTAAAAACAGGAATTCATCTTTCACATGTTTCGGCAAAATAATTCATGGACAAAGTTCATCAAGAGATGAAAATTTAGAATCACAGTTAATTAATTTGTTGGCATGTCAACGTGGTACCAATGAATATTGGTTTCATCGTCACGGTAAACTTAAATTTATGTTAAGAAACTTAGGTACACCAACATGGTTTGTAACACTTAGCTGTGCTGAAAATGCGTGGGAAGATTTACTTGAATTTCTACGAGAAGCAAATGCAAACATAAAAAATATTGAAATGAAGACACCTGGAGAACTCTGTTCTTTGGATCCTGTAAATGTGTGCCGGTATTTTAACCATAGGTTTCAAAGTATGATATCATTTATCTGCAATAAAAATAATTGTCCTCTTGGAGAAGTTACTGATTTTTTGGGGCGAAAAGAGTAAAAAGACAGAAGCGTTCCTCATATACACATGCTATTATGGATAAAGAATGCTCCAAAATTTAAAACTGATACTGATGAAACTGTATTGTTTTTAATCGAACAGTATGTTACCTGTGACATTCCAAGAGAAGGAGGAGAAAAGAGCTTGAGTTTTACGTTTTCCAAGTCACCGCTGTGGAAAGTACTGTCAACGAAAATATAAGTCTTAAGGGAAACTTCATACAAAGTGTCGTTTTGGATTCCCAAGTCCAATAATTTCTAAAGGAAGAGTAAATTATTTTTTGTCAGCAGTAAGGCATACAATAACTCGGAAATCTCCCAAGAATACATACAACTTAAAAAGAACAGACCAGTCAAAGTATATTAATGACTACAATCCAGTTATTTTGAAAATGTGGAATGCAAACATGGATATTCAATATCTTGCAGATAATTCAATTGCCGTTGCACGCTGTTACATCATATAAAACCAAATCAGAAAAGACAAAGATGAAAGAAATGTGGGAAGAAATTTCACAAGAGAAGAGTCTTAGCAAAACATTGTACAGCTTTAGCTTGAAAATGCTTTCCGACCGAGAGATTGGATCCTATGAATGTTCGAATCGCTTGTGCTCTTCCAGCTTATATTCAAAGTTAAGAGGAATCATTTGGGAAAGTTTAGGTCTTGCCTGCACATTAATAGAGTATTGAAAACATTAGAAGAAATCAAATACTTAGCACTGAAAGAAACAGAAAGTACAGAAATTGTTAAAACCAATATGTTGGATACATACTATCCCAAAAGGAGTCCACATCTGGAAACACTATGTATGTATGAAATACTTCAACATTACAGCTTTAAAAGAAATGTAACAGAAAATATAAAACAAGGAAAATGTGCAGTAATTGGAAGTGACAGATGTTTAGTAAAACATGCTAAAGGAAATCTTATTAACCACAGAAAACTCAGTTGCGAAACTCCAGATAAGAGAGAATTTTTCTATTTAGCACTTCTGCAACTGTTCAAGCCATGGTGTAATGAAACAGAATTACTTAGAGATTTTGACTGTATGAAGATTCTTTTCATGCATGTAAAGATAGCATTCAATGCACAATTTTTCCTACATATCTACAAATGTTAAATGATGACATTGAACAATAAAATACTATTGCAGCTGAAATAGCTAAAGGCAGTTCTCAAGATAGTTAAGGTTTCGGTCCACTGAGTCAAGATCCGCTGGGACAATGTTGTAAAGGAAGATACAGAGTCCATCTGTACATGTAGGATACTTCTTTATTAGTAGCTTGGTTCCAGTGTAGGAGATCAGGATAGTAGCAGAAGATAGATGGTAGAAAGATAGCCCCACGAGGAGCAGGCTCCTAACAGCTCAGCCTGAGTTGACTAACTGACTCTCTAACACAGAGAGACACTCAGGCATTCTATGATGTCATGGAACATTCTGATAGAGTAGTACAGTGGAGAATAGTAGACAAGTAATTTACTACACATCCTCCTTCCTTAGGGAACAACAGCAGAAAGAAAGATAAAGACAAATAAGATACCTCAATATATCATTAGCAAGAAGGTACAACAATGAGATGCACATATCCACAGGTGTATTGCATGAGGTATCAGAAATTCCACTGGCATGAACAGAAATGTGTTAAGATGCAAAAATAAGAGAAAACATTAAAATTGCAAATAACATTACTACACGCCCCATCCCCCTCCCTTAGGGAAAAAAAAGAAAGCATGGCTTAGATGAAAAAAACCAATGCAACAGAGAAGGGTGGTCACCCACGCAACCTCCCCATAAGCGGGGACACCACAAGGTAGACACCCTGTTAAACAAAGGTGGGTGCAGACACTGACCCTTGAGAGAAAACAACATCCCCAATAGAAAGGTACAATAGAGGTTAGATTCACTCTAGATAACTGGAAGAGTGCAACCTCAACAACAAAAACTACACCAGAGAGAAAACGCTCTGGAAAAACACAAGTTCCCCTGGTAGAAGGCATGCTGACACTTAAAATCCGTTAAGAGTAACGGAAGAGGTCTAAACACTAGAGAGAAGCTTCTCACTCAAAGTCGTACAAGCGTGAAACCCTTGGCCATGAGTTCCATGCAGGTGGACTTCGACCGGAGCATAGTGTCAACATGAAAGGAAGACCCATGATAACGCTAGGAACCGACCAAAGAACCTCCACCAAAATAGGGAACAATACAGGGTACTAACCCATGGAAATAAAACAACCTCCCCTAGGTAGGGTACACCACAGGGTAGACACCCTTGAAAACAACATAACCTCCCCTAAATAGGGTACACCTCAGAGTACTAACCCTGGAAAAATAACACAACCTCCCCTAGGGAGGGTACACCACAGCGTACTAACTCTGGAAAAATAACACATCCTCCCCTAGGTAGGGTACACCAAAGGGTACACACCCCGGAAACAACATAACCTCCACTAGAAATGGAGAACAACGCAGGGTACTAACCCTGGAAAAATAGCACAACATCCCCTAGGTAGGGTACACCACAGGGTACTAACCCTGGAAAAATAACACAACTTCCCCTAGGTAGGGTACACCACAGGGTACTAACCCTGGACAAATAACACAACCTCCCCTAGGTAGGGTACACCACAGGGTAGTCACCCTGAGAACAGATATGAGGCATTGACTACCCACAAACAATGCAACCTCCCCTAAGTAGTGTAGGGTACACCACAGGGTGCTTACCTTGGGATCTGATATGGGGCATTGACTAACCACAAATGACGGAACCTCCCCTAAATAGGGTACACACAAAATAAACGACAAAACTGGGAAACTAACAGTCGGCACAAGACACTATGTTATACACTGAGCACCCCCCACAAAATGAATGTACAGTGCCATACAGGACGTGCATAATGAGAACAGACGTTAAAATGACAAAGCACTTGTTAAGCACCGGTGAGCGGTTTCTCACCCGAAGCGGTCACCAACAAGAAGTACTAGGACTAACATACCACGCAGCTCCAGGAAGGTTGTCCCAGTCCCTACCAGAATAGACAATCCATGGCAGACTATGTAGGTAGTATGGAGACATGCCGCAAGCAAGGCCAGTCCAGCCTCATAGTTAACTCTGAAGTTGTAGTCACCGGCATAAATGTCCCCATTATGCTTGTGGAGCTGGAGTTTTGAACATTGCACATCCTTGAACGATCCGATGGCATCCATGAGTGTATTCATCCCCGTCACTCAACTGAAGGAAGTCCGTAGTTTGATAAGAGGCACCGCGCGTTCACTGTAGGAAAAGTAGCAACTGGCAGAAGGACGACAAGCTCAAGATGGCGGCACGCTTTTGGACGCTGAGCAGGGTGGCTAGCGGCAGGAGCGTGCACCAAGCGTCCACCACAGCAAGTCCATGGAAGGAGACAAAGTCACAGGAGATAGATTGCAGGCATCGCTAGGCGGGTAAGGCAGTGTATGTCAAGTGCACGTGCACGGTGGGGGCTCGTGGGCTATTTAAAAAGGCAGCAGTTAAACGGTCATGGAGCCGGGTAACATCTTCAGTATCTAAATCCACAACGTAAAGTGACCCACACAATGGTACAAGACAGGCCTGGTCCCCGCCTCTCCTAACATGTGCGTCAGCTCACCAAAGATGCCACTCTCAACAAGTTGCTGCGACAGCCAGCAAAGCCCTCTCAGTCACTGGATATCAGTTGTCCAAATATGCGCATGAGCTTACCAACAGTGCCGCTTATCTGGACACTCTTGAGTCCTCTCCAAGGTTGTTGTTTACTGTTGAGCAGGCGTCAAGCTTCGCAGGCAGACCGATACGAAGCGCCTGTCTTGGGGTGTGTCAAAACAGGGAAACTCAGCAAACCTTATAGCGCTTGTGGGCAGGGTGTAGCTGGAGAGACAGAACACTGTTGAAGGCTCCCAGGTGACAGTAGACAGATGGGTGACAGCAGACTAAAAGCCCAGGCTGCAGGTTGTCCAGATGGTACAGGACACTGGTGGGGCTGGCCAGGGCGTTACCTTTGACTTTCAATTGACGTTTTGAAAGTCCTTAAAGTCTTTAATTCCTTGTCCTTTAGTTCCTTGGTTGTCCTTACTCCTTACTGCACACGTAGGTTCAAAATCGTCGCCAAAATTGTTGTAAAGGAAGATATAGAGTCCATCTGTACATGTAGGATACGTTCGAGGCATGTGGGCTGCTGAATTCATATCTGTGCATAGATCGCCGCCTAGTGTTGGGTCCGGATGTTTGCACGTTGTTGTCCTGGAAGAGTCTTCGAAGTATCCTTGGATAGGTGACTCCTCCCCTGGACTACAGTGCGCATGGGCATCCTCTCCATCCTCAGATTGTTTTTTTCCGCCATTGGGTTCGGATGTGCTATCTTAGCTCAAGTTAGGAAAATATTTTTTCGAGGCCAAAAGGCCTTTTAGTTCGCGTCGGTACTGTTTATCGATCGGGTTTCGATAGAATTTGTTAGTTTACTAACTTTCAGCACCGACTGCTTTCGCATTTACCTATCCATCGACTACTTCGACGATGGAATCCAGGACGCCATTCAAAAGGTGTCCGGTATGCAATGCGAAGTACCCACACATCGACGTCCATCCGGTGTGCAACAAATGCCTTTCGCCGGACCACGACGAATCAACATGCATGGCCTGTGCCCGGTTCCGCTCGAAGAAGACTCTGCGGAATCGACGAGCGGCGAGACTCGAGGCGCAGCACGCGGCACCGGCCCCGACAGACATCTTCGGCGAGGCCGAGGACGTCGAGGAATTGGAAGTCTTGCCCTCCAGTCCCGTTTCCGAACACGAACCCGGATCGGACGAGGAAGACGAGTCACTCTTCCACAGAGGTGAAGACGACACCGAGGTAGGAGACGACGAGGAGGCCTTCGGGGCCGAAGAAAGTAGCTCCAATGATGAACAAGGCCTACCTGTTCAAACCGTTCAAACACCAGTGCCACAGCCTATGGCTCCGGTCGAGGGATCGCCTTCGGGCCTTACCCGAGACCCATCCCGCAGTTCTTCGGCCCCGCCCTCGGGCCCGGCCTCGGACGTTCAGCGGCAGCCATTACTACATAAACAGGCTGGTTTCCCTATCACAAAACCGAAACCGAAAGCTGCTCAGGTTCCACCGAAACCGAAACTGAAAGTAGCGCTGGTCGGATCGAGGCCTTCGACGCCAGCGCACCGCGTCGGCACCGACCGCACCAAGAGGGACTTCGGTGCCGAACTTCAGGCGGGCGACGTTGGAGTCGAAAAAAGGAAAAAAGCCATCGGCACCGACAAACCTGCTCGGCTACCGGCACCGACGACACCAAGGGCCGTACCGCCTGCTGTGTCTCACATCGCTCCCTCGACGACACCTAAGCCTCAGGCATCGAAGACTTCGACGGTGATCTCTTCACCCCGACTCGATGACCCGCCGGCACCGAAAAAATCTACGGCCGCCTCTACGAGCCTGGCCGGTGCCAAAGCCTCGAAGGCGCCCCAAGTACGACCTGGTGTGACGCAAGGCAGCAAAACCACACCTGTCCTCCAGGACACATCGGGCTCCGGTTCGGTCGGAGCTCCCGCAGCCTCTTCGGTGCCGACCAACATTACCTTCGGCTTGCCTCCGTCAACAATCCCCAAAATGTTCCAACTCAGGACACGGGTCACCCAACCTACGGTCACACCTGCTGAGACGTCTCCAGCACATATCATCGACGCCGGCACTGGCAGAATGATTCTCCAGGACCGAAGGATAACTTCGGAGCCGCCATTGGACCCTTTCAGGATCCCACTAAAAAGGAAGTTGCCTGCAGAATCGGAACCTCTCCTTTATGAACCCTTCCATTCATCCTACCAGGATCCACACCGGTTCTCCCCCACACGCTCCGATACAGACGCATTGGAGGACTACATGGCTGACCAAGTCCCCTACCATGTAGACACGGACCCTGATGACCAGCAGGACCCTGATCAAACTTGGGGCGACCCTGCAGACCCCAGTGCACCTCTCGATGCACAGGATCCACAACTCTATGGGGCAAAGACATCTCCTACGGAGGATACTGCAGCGTTCAATGCTCTTATCGAACGTGCTGCCAATAACCATGGGGTGCAGCTTCACTCTGATACCATCGAAGATGACTTTCTAATGGACACCTTTGCATCCTCAGAAAGACATGTAAAGACTCTGCCAATGTTGAAGGGGGTCCTCAAACCAGCCAAGGACATTTTCAAAGAACCCACCAGGGCACGAGTGATAAACCCCAGGATTGATAAAAAATACAGATCAGCACCTGGGGATCCTACTTACATCAGAGGACAATTACCACTCGACTCCATCGTCGTAGCGAATGCACGCAAGAGGGCACACTCGCAAACAACAGGTGACGCTCCTCCCCCGGACAAAGAGTCCAAGGTGTTAGAAACCTCTGGCAAGCGAGTTGCCGCCCAAGCTGCCAACATATGGCGCATAGCCAACACTCAGGCGCTCCTTGCTCGCTATGATAGAGCGCACTATGACACACTTGAGCAAATATTCCAACATCTCCCTGACCAGTTCAAGGAAGGCGCAGAAATGCTCATCAGAGAAGGACAGCTACTAACGAACGCTTCCATCAAATGCGCACTAGATGTTGCAGACACGGCTGCCAGAGCCATAAACACAAGCGTCATGTTGCGACGACATGCCTGGCTACGGATCTCAGGATTCAAGCCTGAGGTACAAAACAATATACTGAACCAGCCCGTCAACCCCGACTATTTATTCGGGCCAGAGGTTGACACCACCCTCGAAAAGATAAAAAAGGATACGGACACTGCAAAGTCCATGGGCGCACTACAAACTCAGTCCTTTCGGAGCGGCTCCTTTCGTCGCCCCGGAAACAAGGGAGCAGGTAGAGGACAGGGGTCACAACAAACATATAACAAAGGCAATACACAGACCACCTATGATAAAAACACCCGAGGTGGATATCGTGGCTCCAGCACAAAGGGCAGAGGACGCGGCTACGGCAACACCAGGTCCTCCCCCAAGAACAAGCAGTGACGCCCTCTCCCTTCCTCCCGACCACATAACACCTGTCGGGGGAAGGCTACAAAGGTTCCTGTCCACGTGGAATTCCATCACCACGGACAGGTGGGTCAAAGATATTATAAAATACGGTTACTGTCTGGAGTTAACCTCCACTCCACCCACAATACCACCAAGAAGCCGTCCTATGTCCTCAGAGCATTTAACGCTCTTACAGCAAGAAGTGCAAAGTATGCTTCTAAAAGGCGCTATAGAGGTCGTACCCATCCACGAACAGGGTGCGGGAGTGTACTCCATCTACTTCTTAATTCCAAAAAAGGACGGGTCGCTCAGACCTATATTGGACCTGAGACCCCTGAACCAGTACATTCTTTCAGAGCACTTTCATATGCTCACTCTACAGCAAGTCCTTCCGCTTCTCAAGCAGGGAGACTTCCTAGCCACACTGGACCTCAAGGATGCGTACTTTCACATACCCATCCACCCCTCACACAAAAAATACCTCAGGTTCACTGTTCAGGGGCAGCACTATCAGTTCAAAGTCCTTCCCTTCGGCGTGACAACAGCGCCCAGGGTTTTCACGAAGTGCCTAGCTACGGTGGCAGCACATCTACGGAGGCAGCATATACACGTCTACCCCTACCTAGACGACTGGCTCGTTCAAGCGAAGTCAGCCCAGCAATGTGCAAGCCACATGTCCCGCACCATTCACCTTCTTCACAGTCTGGGATTCTCACTGAATTATCCAAAGTCCCATCTCCAGCCCGCACACGTACAACAGTACCTAGGTGCGACTATAGACACTCTGGCGGCCACAGCTCAGCCAAATTTAGTGAGGATCGACAGCATACAACTGCTGATCTCCAAATTCAAACCCAATCACTCACTTCCAGCGCGAGTGTTCATGCAGTTGATAGGCATGATGGCCTCCTGCATCTTCATAGTCCCGCACGCGAGATTACATATGCGCCCACTTCAGGAGTGCCTAGCACGTCAGTGGAATCAGGCTCAAGGACAGTTAAAGGACCTAGTGTTGGTGAGCGGTCGGGCATACAACTCTCTGCATTGGTGGAATCCACAAAACCTTTGCAAGGGCCGACCGTTCCAAGAGCCTGTCCCACAAATAGTACTGACAGCGGACGCGTCTCTCCAGGGATGGGGAGCTCATGTACTCCACTACACAGTGCAAGGACTATGGACAACACAACAAAAGAAGTTGCACATCAACCTTCTGGAATTGATGGCAATCTTCCTAGCCATGAAGGCATTCAAAGTACATCTATGCAACAAGGTCGTGTTGATCCGGACGGACAACATGACCGCAATGTACTACATACAGAAACAGGGAGGCACACACTCTCCACAGTTGTCTCATCTGGCTCAGAGCATGTGGAAGTGGGCCATTCAAAGGAACATGTTCCTCATGGCGGAACACCTCCCTGGCAAGGACAACCAGATGGCGGATCTGCTCAGCAGACACAGCCACCAAATGCACGAGTGGGAGTTACACCCATCAGTACTCCAACCGTACTTTCAGCAGTGGGGTCATCCGGAGATAGACCTATTCGCGACAAGCGAAAACGCAAAATGCCCAAGCTTCGCCGCCAGATTCCCACATCCGCAGTCGCAGGGCAATGCGATATGGATGAACTGGTTCGGCAGATTTGCGTACGCTTTTCCCCCAGCGCCATTGATACCGCTAGTGGCCCGCAAACTCCGACAACACTCCCTGACACTCGTCCTAGTTGCTCCCACGTGGGCACGCCAGCCGTGGTACACCACCTTCCTCGAACTTTCCGTGGTGCCGCATCAAAGGCTGCGGATCAAACCCGCGCATTTGACGCAGAACCATGGAGAGGTTCAGCACCCAGATCCGCAACAGCTGAATCTGGCGATCTGGCTCCTGAAGTCCTAGAGTTTGGCTATCTCAACCTGCCACCTGACTGTATGGACATCATCAAGGAGGCCAGGAGACCCACTACCAGAGCTTGCTATGCAGCCAAATGGAAAAGGTTCGTCATTTATTGCGGTAATAATGACATCAACCCGCTGGACGCATCCATCCAAAACATCATCTGTTATCTCTTACACCTATATAGATGCAATCTGGCGTACACCTCTATACGTGTCCATTTGACCGCAATATCAGCCTATCTGCAAACCAGGCAGCACCTCTCTCTATTCAGAGTGCCTGCCATCAAAGCATTCTTGGAAGGGCTCAAACGAGTCATTCCACCTAGTCACCCACCGGCTCCAATGTGGAACCTCAACTTGGTCCTCACACGCCTGATGGGTCCACCCTTTGAACCTCTACACTCATGCGAGATTCAATTCCTTACCTGGAAAGTGGCCTTCCTAGTGGCGATCACTTCCCTCAGAAGAGTTAGTGAACTCCAGGCACTAACCGTTCAAGAGCCATTCATTCAGGTTCACGCTAACAGGGTCGTACTACGTACCAACCCCAAGTTCATGCCCAAGGTAATATCGCAGTTCCACATGAACCAGACTATTGAACTGCCCGTTTTCTTCCAAAACCCACAAACTGTTGCAGAAAGGGCACTACATACACTAGATGTACGGAGGGCCCTCATGTACTACATCGACAGGACTAAACCATTCAGGAAGACAAAACAACTGTTCGTTGCCTTTGCCCCACACCACAAAGGTAACGCCATCTCCAAAGCAGGGATAGCCAGATGGATAGTTAAGTATATTCAAATCTGTTATCAAAAGGCAAAACGCACATTAACTATTCCACCACGAGCCCACTCAACACGTAAGTTGGGGGCTTCCATGGCCTTCCTAGGAAATATTCCCCTGCATGATATATGCAGAGCAGCCACATGGTCCACTACACACACATTTACAAAACACTATTGCGTAGATGTGCAGTCAAAACAGCAGGCAGCTGTAGGACAGGCTGTTCTCAAAACACTTTTTCAGACCGCTGCAGCTGGCACGGGTAGCCGCCGCTAATAGAGGGCACTGCTATGTATTCTATGCACAGATATGAATTCAGCAGCCCACATGCCTCGAACTGAATATGCTACTTACCAGTATGCATCTGTTCTTGGCATGTAGGGCTGCTGACATTCATATCGCCCTCCCTCCTCCCCGGCGCCTGTCGCAGCTGCAGCTCTCAGAATTACTGCAAGCATGGTCATCACTTTCTGTATCTACTCCATCACTGCCACAATGGCGAAAAACAATCTGAGGATGGAGAGGATGCCCATGCGCACTGTAGTCCAGGGGAGGAGTCACCTATCCAAGGATACTTCGAAGACTCTTCCAGGACAACAACGTGCAAACATCCGGACCCAACACTAGGCGGCGATCTATGCACAGATATGAATGTCAGCAGCCCTACATGCCAAGAACAGATGCATACTGGTAAGTAGCATATTCATTCTTTATTAGTAGCTTGGTTCCAGTGTAGGAGATCAGGATAGTAGGAGAAGATAGATGGTAGAAAGATAGCCCCACGAGGAGCAGGCTCCTAACAGCTCAGCCTGAGTTGACTAACTGACTTTCTAACACAGAGAGACACTCAGGCATTCTATGATGTCATGGAACATTCTGATAGAGTAGTACAGTGGAGAATAGTAGACAAGTAATTTACTACAGACAACCAATTATCGAAAATGAAGCAGCAATAGCCATGAATGAGGTAGAAACTGCAATGCAACAAACACAACAGGATAATATTACGTTGCAATATTTAGAGCAACTAAATATTGAACAAAAAGAAATATATGTACAAGTGACACAACAGATATAACATGGTTTGTTGCATGAAAAAAAGAATGCCAATGTTCATCATTTAATCCTATTGTTATGTACATCAGTGGCCAAGCTGGTACAGGTAAATGATTATTATTTAAAGTTCTGACCAGTTATCTACAGAAAACTACAGATTCACATTTATCTTGTGTTGTAACAGCTCCAACAGGATTAGCAGCACACAATATTAAAGGGATTACTTTACATAGATTACTTATGCTACCAGTTGAACATGATAATAATACATTGGAATATCAGAAGTTGTCTGGGGAAGCTTGTTATGAAGTGTCAAGAGTACTGAAGAAAATGAAACTTTTAATAATTGATGAGGTGGAGGAGCCTAGCGCGCAACCAAGATGGCCGCGTAGGTGCGAGGCTCCCGAGGACCTCCGTGACCTCCTACATAAATCCTGAAAATATCCTGTCCTAGATGAGGGGACTGTGTTGGTGAGCCCGAGCTGAGGTGTCACCCGTTTTCCGTTTCCAAATTGGACCTCGGACACCGGCGGGAGCACCGATTGAGGTTTGCGGCCTTCTCCACGCCGGCCCCCCGGATTGGAGTTGCGGGGCGATCCGGAGACAAAGTGATCAACAGCGGCGGGCAGGGCTGGGCGACTCACGTACCCCGCACTTTCACTTTCGCTTTTGCACCCTCCTTGCTGCTCGGGCGAGGTTGGGTTGCGGGGCGGTGTGCGGTGGTGTGGCCTCGTTGGGGTGCCCGGCTGGCCCGCCGGCTGTGATCCGTCCTGCGGACCTGTGGTGGCCCCCCCCCCCGGAGCCTGTGAACTGGTTTGTCGGCCTTTTCCGAGGTGATTGGCACGATTTGGGGACTGAAACCATGTCCACAAAGCAAGATGGCGACCGGGCAAAGGTGAAATCGACCCACCGTGGCGCGGCCCATCAGTCCAACAGCATGGACCGCTACACCCTCCAGAAGGGATCTCCCGAGGTGCCGCATCGGTCCCCTGAGGGCCCGACTGATGCTCCTACGCTGCCCGCGGATCTGACCCTGCAAGATGTCATGGGCGCTATCGCCGAGATGAAGGCCTCGGTGGACCAGCGCTTTGACACACTGGCGCAGAAGATTGACTCGGTCCACGTGGATGTTGGCCTGGTGAGGGCCGATTTATCCAAGACCAATGACCGGGTCGATTCTTTGGCCCACACCACTTCGGGCCTTACGGCGGACGTGGCGGCCCTCCAAAAGGAGGTGCGCCGGCTCGGCCAGGCGAGCGCCCTGGTGGATCGTCGACTGGAGGATTCCGAGGGTCGGGCCCGGAGGAACAATGTCCGCATTGTCGGGGTGCCGGAGGGACGTGAGGAGGCGGCGGCGGACCTGTTTGTGGAGGATCTGATTCTCACCCATCTCCAGCCCCGGGGGCTGAGTAAATTCTTTGCGGTGGAACGTGCCCACAGGGTTCCCGGAGGAAGACCTAAGGCCGGAGCCCCTCCGCGGCCTCTCATTGCCCGGATTTTCAACTTTCGGGACAGAGATGCTATCCTTCAGACTTCTAGGCAACAAGGACCGGTCAGACTTGACAATATGGATGTGAACTTCTATCCTGATTTCACCCCAGCGGTCCAGAAGCAGAGACTGAGCTTTCTCGGAGTCAAACGTCGTCTACGGGACCTGAACCTCAAGTATGCGATGCTTTTTCCAGCTAAGTTGCGGGTGGAGGTGGATGGCCGCACGCACTTTTTTGATCATCCCGAGGCAGCCGGAGACTGGTTGGACTCCTTGCCCGGGGATCGGGGCCGGGGGGGTGGGGGGGGCGCGGTTGGAGGGGAGGGCTCTCCGGATCAGGACTGAGGGACTAATAGTAGGCCTTGCTCTGGACAACATTGTCGTCATTTTTGACTGTTCGTTAAGTCTCCCTCCTGTGGAGGTGGTACGGGGTCTCTTGGGGGCTCTCCCTCCTCCTCTGGGGGACTAGTTAGTTTAATCATTCATGGGGCGACAGGCACACTGCACTTTGGGGGGGCTATTTGGGCTCATGCAGGGGTGCAGGGAGGGGGGAGTTCTGTTGGGATGGGTGGGTTGGGGTGGGGTGTTGTTTGTTTTTACCGCAAGGCAAACCCTTTATTGTATTTGTGTTTTTAAGGTGCTCTCGGGGGGACGAATGATGGCTTCTGTATGTGATGGGGGGTAGGGACCTGACTTTATTGTCCTGGAACGTTAACGGACTGGGGGATAGGATTAAGCGAGGTGTGGTCCTGCAGTATTTGAAACGACTTTCGCCAGATGTGGTCTTTCTGCAGGAGACACACCTTATTGGTAATTCCTTTTGTGCCATGAATCGCCGTGGCTATCGTTTGGTGGCCCACTCGGGCTTCACGTCGGGCTCACGGGGGGTGGGCATCATGGTGAAGAACTCGCTCCCGTTGGAAATAGACGAGGTGCGCCATGATGAGAGGGGACGCTACACTGTCTTAGTGGGGAGAATGGAGGGTAAAGTAGTTGTCTTTGTATCAGTGTACGTCCCACCGGGGTTACAGTCCACGACTTTTGCAGACCTAGGGCGCCTCCTCCTTGACCTTCCGGGGGGGCTTCTGGTGATTGGGGGGGACTTCAATGCGGTGGTTTCTGGGACCGTGGATCGTCACCCCCCTAGGGACCTCCCCCGGGCGCAGGCGTGGCTGTCCGGCTTCTTAGATACACTGGGATTGGTGGACTGCTGGCGCTTAAAACATCCCACGCAGCTGCAGTACACTTTCCACTCGGGTGCCCATGGTAGCCTCTCACGGCTTGATTATGTCCTTGTCCCTGCGGCCTATGTTGGGAGGGTAGGAGAGGTGCGCCATTTGGCGCGGGGTATTTCAGATCACTCCCCGCTCCTGTTGCACGTTGATGTCTTCCCGAGGGGGGAGGGCAGAGTAGCTCCAATCAATGCCTGGTACCTGCGCGACCCCACCATTCGCGCTGATTTGATTAAATCCTTGCAGCGGTATTTCGATGAGAATGTGGGGTCCGTCCCTTCGGCTATCTCCCTGTGGGAAGCTTTCAAAACAGTTCTTAGAGGGGAGGCCCTCTCCTTTATTTCCCATGCCCGGAGGCGCGCGCAGGAGGAGGTGACCCGGGTGGAGGCCGAAATCGCTGAATTGGAGGGTGATCTAGAGGGTGGGGTGACGGATGCTGCACTACATGTCCTACAACTTAAGCAGGCGGCCTACAGGGCCCTCGTCACGGAGGCGGCCAGGGGCCTCTATAGAGAGCAACAGGGGCGACTGTATGATGTGGGTGATAAGGCTGGTAAACTGCTTGCATGGTTGGATAAAAAGGAGAGAGCGAGTCGTGTGGTTCCGCTGATTGAGAGGACGGATGGTGTGCGTGTCACCGAGCCAGAAGACATCGTCTCTTGTTTCGTGGATTATTTTCGCGAGGTGTATTCCCCGGTTTCTCCCTGCTCGGAGGATGATTCCCATGCCCTGCTTAGGGATATCGCGCTGCCTTCCCTTTCGGTGGAGGACAGGGTGTCGTTAGATGCCGCTCCTACCGCCGACGAAATTGCCCTCGCCATACGCTCGGTCGCATCCGGCAAGGCCATGGGCCCGAACGGCATCCCTATCGAGTTGTATAAGCTGCGACCGGATGTACTGGCACCCCACCTCCGTGCGATGTTCCTGGCGGCCCACTCGCTGGGCTCCCTCCCGCCGGACCAACGTCTGGCTACAATCGTGGTGATCCACAAGGAGGGGAGACCTCGAGACCGGGTTACATCCTACCGGCCTATCTCGCTCTTGAATGCGGAGCCCAAAATCCTCGCCAAGGTGCTAGCCAACCGGCTGGTCGGCGTGGTGGGCGACCTGGTCCACCAAGACCAGTCCGGCTTTATTCCCCATCGCAACACGGCCCTTAATCTGCGGCGCTTGCACGGGGTGCTCGCGCATGTCCCGTTTGTGCGGGAGCTGGCCATATTGGCGTCCTTAGACGCCACCATGGCGTTTGACACGCTCGAGTGGCCATACATCTGGGCCATGCTGGCGAAGTTTGGATTTGGCCCGGGGTTCATCAGCTGGGTCAAATTGTTGTATTCGGGCCCATTGGCGCAGGTGGTGGTGAATGGAAGAGTATCGGTCCCATTCGAGCTGGGACGGGGCACGCGACAGGGCTGTCCCTTGTCGCCGCTCCTGTTCGTGCTGGCCTTGGAACCCCTGGCGGAGTGGCTGCGGTGGCACCCTTCCATCCGTGGTCTCCGTTGGACCCCCGAATATGAGGACCGCGTGTCCCTATACGCTGACGATATCCTTTTGTACCTAGCCTCCCCGCGTAAATCATTGATTGTCCTGGTTGATGTTTTGCGCTCATTCGGCCGCAATTCAGGCCTTGTCATCAACTGGGCTAAATCATGTGTGTATGTGCTTTCCGGGGAGGCTCCCGTCCTCCCGCGGGGCTGTCCGATCCAGATTGCCTCACAGGGGTTTCGGTACCTGGGGGTTTACATTACTCTGGACCCGGAGGCCCGCTACGAGCGGAATTTGCTTCCCCCCCTCCAGCGCTTGAAGGAGGACGTCGCGCGCTGGCGGCGCCTGCCGCTTTCGCCGCTCGGCCGGGCGGCATTGTTTAAGATGATGTCGTTGCCACGCTTCCTGTACGCTCTCCAGAATACTATGGATTTAGTCCCGGCGCGCTACTTCCGTGAGGTGGAGAGTCTACAGCGCCGCCTGTTCTGGGACGGGAGGCCGCGTATTGCCCTGGCGAAGTTGACGCTCCCATGGTATGACGGGGGGATTGCCCTCCCGGATATTAAACGGTATTACTGGGCCTCCCAGCTGGCTGCAATTAATCATGGCCTTTACGGGCCCGTCTTAAACCCGGCATTTGAAATGGACAAGATGCTCCTGCCTGGTGGCGATTATAATCGAGCGCTCTACTCTGGCGCGCCCGGCCCCCGCCTGACGGGACCTACGCGTGTCATGGTACGAGTATGGCACGCGGCTAACGCAGCTATGGGGTGGAAGGACCGTTTGACCCGGGCATCACCGTTGTACGCGTCTGAGAGATTGGGCTCCCTGTGGACCTCGAAGGGCTTCGAGAAGTGGGACACGATCGGCATCAGTAAAGTGGGGGACCTCTGGACGAGAGGGGGATTTAAAACATTCGAGACGCTGCAGACGGAGTTTCAGCTGCAGGGCAGTGAATACTTTCGGTACTTGCAGGTCCGTCACGCGCTGGGCTCAGTCTTCCCAGACGTCGCCTCCATCCCGGAGTCTTCCCCCCTGGAGGATAGAGTGCTGGATGGCCACGTTCCGGACAGCACGATCTCCCTTATTTACAAAAAATTGATTAATGACCGCTCGGGCCTGCTGACTGGCCTCCGCGAGGCTTGGGTTGCCGACGGGCTGGAGTTGGACGACGAAGACTGGATTTCCGCGGTGGCCTCTCCGAAGGAGGTGGCCATACCGGCTCGCCTTCGCTTCGTCCAGCTTAAGATACTCCACCGGGTTTACATGACGGGGCCAAGGCTTCTGCGTATGGGCTATGCTGAGGATGGGTTGTGTAAGCGTGGGTGTGGTGCTTTGGCGACTTTTTTGCATATTTTGTGGGAATGCCCGAAGGTGGAGCGATTCTGGCGTGGTGTGCATGAGGTCCTGCGAGTGGTTACGCATGTCGCGCTGCTGCCTGAAGCGAGGAGATGCCTGCTGAATGTGTGGGAACCAACTGACTACTCGGTTCCGCAGACGCGATGGGTGACTCTGGGATATATGATAGCTAAGCGTGACATTGCTCAACTGTGGGGATCCCAGAGGCCCCCGGCGGTGTCGGCCTGGAAAGAACACATGGATTGGTGCATGTTCCGAGAAAAGGTGGTGTATGTGGCGAGGGGTAAGCCTGGGGCATGGGTGAAGGTATGGGGCCCCTGGAACGCCTACCGCGGGGGTATCTGCGCGCCACCATTGCTGCCTGCGGCCTCACCAGCCCCGTCCCCTTAGTTGACTCCTTTCCTAGCCCCGAGCACAGAATTCCCCCAGTCCTCGATCTGTTCCCCTTCCCCTTCCCCTCTTTAGACTCCTGTGGATGGCTGGGGTCCCCCATTCGGGGAGCACGTGCTGTTACTGTCGATTTCAGGTTGCCTTGCGGGTGTGGTTTTTGTGTTGTTTGTGTAAAATGAAACCGTACTGTGGGGTCAGAGTGATGTGGCCCACGACGCTGATACCTCCTGATTTTGCTCCTCTGCAACGCCAAGTGTTTTTGTATGTATGTCATATGCTCCTGTCATTCTAGCGGCCGGCCGGAAGGTTGTAGGCCCATACCTGTATATTCTTGAGATTGCAATAAACGGTTTCAAAAAATAAATAAATAAATAAATAAAATAATTGATGAGGTGAGAATGGTCACAAACGTAATGCTTGATTTGCACAGTTGAGAATGCAACAGATTTTAAAAACAGGATACAATGTTCTGTTTAGAGGGAAACATGTAATTGTATTTGGAAATCTACTACAACTAACTCTTGTAAAAGGACAACCAGTTTTGAAAACACTTGTACATGAAGACACTAGAAAAACTTTGGGAAGTATTGGAAATGTGAACATTTGGTTACATTTTGAATATAAAGAACGTAGAAAGAATATGCGGCAAGCAAGTGATGAAGATTATGGAAAAAGTCTTAAAGATATAAGAATTAGTGTCTTGACGAAACATGGTAAAAGTCGGCTACTAAGGAACTTGTTTACAACCGAAAACACAGCAGCTGAAGTAATGTACAAGAAGATTGGAGAAAAGAAGTCTATAGTTTGCCTAATGCCTACCTGCAAGAGTGTTCTACATTCAATGAAGAGCTTTTGGAACTAACAAAACAAGAAATAGTGGAAATTTAATCTATTGATAAAATTGAACACCAGGGAGTGACTATTCTTCTTATAGAGAAACTACAGACTAAATTGCACTCTGTCTGTATCTACTACTGCAGGCTTAAAAAAAACTTTACATGTATGTATAAACTGTCGGGTAATTTTACGGTGTAATTTAAATGTAGTAGAAGGTTTAGCAAATGGAGCAATGGGAAAAGTTGTTGATTTAGTAAAATTTCAGCATAGAGATGGAATAGAATTGTTGAAAATAAAATGTGATCACATTAAAGAGGTAAGACAGATTGGGCATTGTGTTGTACGTCTTTTGCTTGTAAAAGACTTATATGTTTGCAGAAAACACTTTCCTTTGTCCTTAACATATGCAGTAAGTATTCATAAATCTGAAGGTTTAAGTATAGACAGTGCTTTGGTAAATATTGGAAGTACAGTGTTCAAAGAGAGAATGGCATATGTTGCATTATCTCGAGTAAGAACATTGTCTGGGTTGTATTTGATTGATTTCGATGAGAAAAAGGTTAGTGCTGATGTAGATTTTGTAAGGGAGTATAATCGTTTAAGAAGACTTTATACACCAGATTTAGGTGAGTATCCCATATATGAGAAACGTGTAGTATATCCAGAACAGAAATTTGTCAAAGATTCAAGTGAGGTTGAAAAAAATTAAAAAATTGAAAAGAAAGTTGAAGGTATAAAGAAACAGAAAATGGAAACTGTTGATGACATTGTAGGATACCAGTTGGAAAATAGTTCAGGTATCAACTGTTATGCTACTGGGATTCTGAATGTTGTGTTTTATCTACAAGATCTTCATCATGAAATCATGGGAAATCATGGAGAAAGATTCTGTTCTTTACTACATTATGTATTTCAACAGTTGGTAACTGACAGAAGTAAAATCCACACTTCTTCTGGTATTCGCCATCTTTTGGATATATGTACTGGTTCTTTGACCTTTACTCCCAATATACAAGAAGATGCACAAAAATCTCTAATCATTATGCTTAGAGTATTAGAACATAAAGGAATACAAATTGAAAACTTATTTGAACTAAGTTACAAATGGGATCATAAATGTTAACAGTGTTCATTTACTTCCAGCATTGAAATAAACATAGGACGATTCATACACTTAACGATACTAGACTGCAAATCAGTACCTTTTAACAAATTAGTAAAAGGAGCCAATCATGGAATGAAATGTTCGCATTGTAAATCCGAGATGTTGTCTACATTACATATAGAAAGATATGGAAAATATCTAATTTTAATGCTACAACGTTCTAGAGCAAATAGAAGAAAACTGGAAAGCAAAATTAAAACTTTTGTTGCAAGTCAAGTATCAATTTCTGGAAAAACCTTTACAACAGTGGCTATTATTTTCCATGCTGGGCTTACTACCACATCTGGACACTATACTGTGTATTTAAAGTGTAATAAAAGATGGACACATTGTAATGATGCTCACTTGGAATTTAAACCTAGATTGCCTTACGAATTACCAAATTCATATTTGATATTTTTAAAGCCAAATTTTGAATACATCATTCGGCCTATTGGGAAGATGTGAACACGAATTAGCGAATTCATATTGGATATTTTGAAAGCCAAAGTCTGTAATACATAATTCGGCCTTTTGGGAAGATGTGAACAGAAAGTAGACAGCAATGCAAACAATTACTAATTATAATTAGTATTTGGGCTAATTGGTATTGCATTTGGAAAATTGTGTTGAAAAGCAAATAGTTTATATATTTGTTCTGCATATTGTACCAGGTGTAAATGAGAGTCTACATTTCTGAAATATCCTTGAGATAAATAATAGATGTAATGTACAAGAAGGATGTAATAAAGAAACTGCAGTTAGGAAAACACATAGCTACACATATTGAAAATAATGCTCTACGCTGTTTGTTTGTTTTCTACAATCTAGTTGATTGTTTTTTTCCCTGCTGTTCCATGATGATACTACATTGAAATCACTGTGTATGGTGAAGTTAAGTGGAATCTAGGAACAGCAAAAAAGGGTAACTGAAAATGTTATGTAATTCTAAAATTATGTTGTCCTCCTAAAATGTTAATAGTATAAATTCTGTAAAACATTACATAACAGTTTTTCTTCTTCTTCATATTAGGTAGAGGTGAACTTTGAAAAGATATTTAATCCTGTTTAGGACAATACTACTCTAAGATAGTTCAACAGAGTCATGTTTCTAAATTACCTAAAAGGGTAAGAACACATAACCTAATATATGTGATAACATGAAACAATATTGGAAGTTCATTTCTATGTTATTTATTCATAATAAAAATTATTCTTGATACTTTATACTATTTGAAAACTTTGATCATGTTACTGGTGTCATCAGTCAGGTAGTCATTATTTAACACAAACACTTCCTAAGCTCTCATGTAATCTCTATAGCACAACTTGAGCATTAATAGGATAACCAAGGCATTATTTTTGCATTTTTCCTTTCACACAGGCACAACCTATGCACTTATGGTATCACCCAGACACTACCCTTGCACTTATGCAATCACCAGTGGACTATCCATATGCTCATACAATCACCTAGGCACTACTCACGTACTCATCCATTCACTAAGAAACTACCCATACACTCATCTGTTCCCTCATGCACTCATCCAATGACCAAGACATTACTCTTGTGTACTGTTCCTCAAATAGTTCCCATGCAGACATACAATCACCCAGGCACTACTCCTGGACTCATGGAATCACTCAGACAGTACACATGTACTCATGCAATCACTAAGGCATTAGTGTTGCACTCAACTATTCTTTCAGGCACTACCCATGCAATCATCCATTCTCTGAGGTACTACCCATGCACTGATACAATCACACAGGGATTAGTGTTGCAGTTATCTTTAAACTTGGCACCACCTATGCAGTAATCTAAGCACCCAGACATTACTCTTGCACTCATGAATTCCCGCACGCAGTACCAATGCAGTAATACAATAAAAAAAGCGCTAGTCTTGCACTTAACCATTCACTCAGGCACTGCCCATGGATTAATCCATTCACTTAGGGTGTTGCAGGGATTATGCCTAAAATCACAACTATGCGTACAATTATGGGACTTTAGCAGGTGGGGACTGAGTCATCCAATTACCTGAGTGCCTACAAGCCCTGGACCAACTTGCTGTATTGTCTCATTTGCTCTCCTAATCCCTTATAGAGAAATACGTGATTAGACAACCCAGAACACAACACTCCCACATCTCTCAAGAATCGCGGAAACAAGACACATCGTTTCACTGTTACTCTTGTACTTGTAAGATCCGACACAGATATGAACCGTTTTAAAATATTCATTTTATGTAACATGGTGTAACATGCAGTATATGTGCCACTACAAGAACACAAATGTATAATAGAAAGATAATCAGTATATGAGTAACTCTATATCTCATAAAAAGACAAAGAAGAAGACACTATTCTGCGTATCCTTCATCTCCTTGCTAAGAAGAAGTATGATTATATAATGAAAGATCTCTAAGGTTTGGCTGCAGACCACATAACTTTCAAAATAGATGGTAAATCTAAATTATAGGTGCTCTTTTACTGTTCTCTCTGGAAACATTTCTCTCCAAGTGTGTGTGCCACCTATTCGGTTATCCCAATTTTACCACAGTATGGGTGTTCAACAACAACTGCATTGGTATGTTTTATAAAGGTCCTAGGGCTGACCAGAGAAGAATTACAAGGGACATTGTTTATTGGCTTTGTCCAAAATGTTAAATTTAAAGTTGCGAACGAAGAAACACAGCAGACAGTTCTCATGTGAAAAGTACGAACAAGGTATTTTGCAAAAATAAAGCCTTCTGTTATAGTGCACAAAAGCTGGATAATGGCTGCAGGGCTGAGCTAAGTTAGTGAAGTCGATAATGTCCCCAACTGCCAGGTTGCACCCTCTCCTTGGCCAGCTCTGTAGCACCCGGGCTAACAGAACACAAGGATAAGCAGAGCCAAACCGAATCTGTAAAGGCGAAATTGTAGAAAAAGTCAAAATCTGAAAGTTTTAAAGGAACGAAAAAGGAAATGAGAAAAAGGAAAAAAACAGTATTTTTGAAATGTAGAAATAACAGGCCATCAAATCGGATTCCCATGCACTCTTATGGAGATCCATCGAAATGCGAGAATTCACAAGCACCACATAATGTAATCAGCTCCAAAAGGTCATCCACACATCTCCAAGCAAAGAGGGTCGCCATCCAATTGAGCAAGTAGAAAGAACAGACATGGTCATCGTATTCTTGTGCAACCAGGAGCATGTCAGGGCAACCTGTGTGATATTCGATGATACTCTGATCCAAGAGGCGCTGTGCATGAGCGCACATACTCCAGCTCCCCCTTATTGTATCATTAAATGCATCCATCAAGCATGTATCTCCGGAACAGTCGTGGTCATGAGCCAGCAATGGACTCACCAATAGTTCATAATCCAGGTCAGCGCGTGAAGATGTGGAGAGACAGACATCCAGGTCGGACTGAAAGGGGCAGCAGACACAGTAGAACAAAGGTTGCATGCTGGTGAAATACATGTACTGGAATTTCAGCTTATAGGTAATGCCAAGAGTTGCCACTAGCAAGCACCCAAAAAGTTGAAGCATTTGTTCACGGTACAGCCGCATATGGCCTGGATGTGGCTAAACCACAGGACGGGCAGCCATTTCTACTAGGAGCAGGAGACCGCGCACTGCGGAAACAGGCAAGAGCAACAGGAGAAATTCGCCAAAGGCGCTGGGAAAATTAGAATGAATAAAAGCCGGTATTACTCTAAAAATAGTCTGAAAAGAGTTATTGAGGCCGAAGTCGACTAGTTTAAAAAAATGTGGTAGGCATTCGGTTACAGACGCATTAAATATTTGGTGTATTAATTCTGAAAAATGTAGTGGAAGATTGGTATTGAGCAGTGACTCAATTTCACTTGGTGGTCTAGCCACCTGCTATTTGAAGGTCTCACGAGCTTATGTGAGCGCCACGTCTTGTTAAAAAAGATCCCTTTGAGTCAGCGTATGAAATTGAAATCTATTTTCAACGTGGGAATGGAATGCCTTAGCAAACTATCTACAATGCCATGTGGGGGAGGACATAAGACATTGGTGCAATATGTAATACGTTGTGAAAGACTTGCTAAATATGGGACGTCTGCTCGTAAGCCACAGCAGTTGTCGTTATCTACGATAAGATAACTGCTGTTGGAAAGCACAATGAGCAGGGGAATAACAGTAGGCACTGGAGTTTCTTTAAAAAAACAGTACAAATGAGGGGCCGAAACGTTAAATTCTCTGTGTACTTTAATTTGTTTACAAACTAAAGAATGTTCTACAGAAGAATTAAAATGGTTCCCTGTTAGGAAAACGTATTTATCTTCATGCTGATAGCGAAATGCAAAAGCAACGAATACAATTCAAAAATAAATGTACTTCCTAGGGATTTAAATGTACCAAGTGGTAATGCTTCATGCAATCAAGGACGCACATCCAATCAATCAGACATCACCAATGCAATCATGCGATAACCCAGGTACTGCTATTGCACTCAATTATTCACTCAGGCAGTACCAACGTACTCATCAAGTCCCTCAGGTACTACCCATGCACTTATACAGTGACCCAGGAATGACTCTTGAAGTCATCCTCCTTTTACTGATGTAATACCCATGCACTGTTCTAAGCAGCTAGATATTATTCTTGCACTCGTACATTCACTTAGGCACTACCCATGCACTCATAGAATGAAGGAGGCACTACTTACACAGACATTCAATCAATCATTCATTACCTATGCAGTCACGCAATTAGCCAGGCACTAGTGTTGCACTCAACCATTCACTCAGGCAGTATGTATTCACTCATGAATTCCCTGAAGCACAATCGATGCACTTATCCATTGATTGAGGTACCACGCAAGCATGTATCCAGTGATACAGGCAATACACCAGCAGACATAGAAAGTTTCAGGTAGCACTGTTGCACTCATTCTTTCACTCCAGCAGTATGCATGCATTTATACAATCCCCTTGACAGTTGCCATATACTTATAGAAACAGTAGAAAATCATACATAAAGCCATAGGTTTCAGGGACTTTATAATTAGGAATTAGGATTTAAAAAACCTTAGAAATTCACTGAAAAAAACATAGGTTTGAGGGGCGTTATAGTTAGGAAAAAGCATTTAAAAAAACGTGAGAAATTCACTGAAAAAACCATAGGTTTAAGGAACGTTTTAGTTAAAAATTAGCATTTAAAAAAACCTTAGAAATTCACTAAAAGAAAACAAAGGTTTCAAGGACGTTATAGTTAGGCTCACATTTCACTCATACAAAACCATTGAAATTCAGTAGTTATAGTTAATTGAGCTAACTATAACGTGTGCCCCCGCATTGCACTGCTGATGACATCACATATTACATCACTCTGGTTTTGTATGAGTGAAACGTCCCGGAAGCCTGTGTTTTTTTTTCAGTGACTTTCTAAGGTTTTTTAAAAGCTAATTCATACTATAACGTCCATGAAACCTATGTTTTTTTCAGTGAATTTCTAAGGTTTTTTAACCCCTTCGCTGCGGGGGTAATTCCCCACCGGTACGGGGGGAGGTGAGCACGGCGTCACAGTGGAGTTGTGCTTATGACGAGCTGGGCTCGTCACAACTCCGCCCACTGATTAATTCGCCCGCACAGGCGGGGAATCAATTGCATGTGTGCAGAGCGCTGCTGTTATGACGAGCCCAGCTCGTCATGAGCACAGCTCCACTGTGACTTATGACGAGCTGGGCTCGTCATGAGCATGGAAGCGGTTAAATGCTAATTCCTAACTATAACGTCCCTGAAACCTGTGGTTTTTTCAGTGAATTTTTAAGGTTTTTTGAAATGCTAATTCCTAACTATAACCTCCCTGAAACCTATGTTTATTTCAGTGAATATATATATATAGATAGATATATAGATATTTTGTCAACTGCTTTGGACAAAAAAAGGTTTTATATATTTGGTGCCTGGCTTGCACTGCCTGATTTAATCACATCACATGTATGGGGTGCCCCAGTGTGCAAACAAGAAGTCTGCATTTGCTTAAAGGACATAAAGACCACAGTGCCTCCTATCCTAATCCTCCTTTCTAAATTCCCTAGCTGGGCTGCCCCTGAAGATCATCATTAACTATACAAAACTGCCCTTGTCTTTCGCTCCCATGGGAAAAGAGACTGAGATATAGTAGGCAAATGTGTACCACATTTGGAACAAGTAATTATTGCACCAACAAGTGATAAATTGAGTGATTGATGTTTCGTGTTGTGGCTTGGAGAGTGTTGTAACTAATCTGTAACTTGGTTTGTAATGTTTGGGCCCATGGATGATTCTGCTTGATGTTTGGATGTCTTGCTTGCTTTGACATTGCTAATTATTTACATGGTCCACTCCTTTGGTGTACTTCTTTTTTTCAAGTTCTTCCAAGACCAGTGAGTCCACAAACTGATCAAGTTCTTTTGCTTTTCTTGTTCAACACTACATGTCTATCTCATTTGGGTCGGCACTCAGAGTCAGGAAGGGCCTATGAAAACAGCCAGAACAAGCATTGGCATAGCCAATAGGTCTCGCCTTTGGGACCTTATAAGTGTTTAGCCATGCAACACTTGATGTTGTTGCACCAAGGATATTGTGCTGGATAACTAAACACTTATAAGGTCCCAAAGGCGAGACCTATTGGCTATGCCAGTGCTTGTTTTCTTTACGTTTACCAGGCTACAGTATTTTGGCAACAGCAAAACTTAACCCTTAACCAATACGTTTTGCATTTTTTTAGCAGGGCATGGTTTGAAAATGGAGATCTTTGAAACAGAACCCCTCCCCACGCAAAACCTGTTAGTAAAGAGGTACGGTTTATAAAATATCATGTGAGCATGTAAGAATTAATAAGTCCATGCTCTCATACTGCGTGGCTGAAGTTGTTTCAAGATTTTAAAACATCAGTGATCTAGTAGGTGAAAAAATGGGATGTAAATTAGGGGATAGATCCACTTGAAACCAAATGTTGCTTATTTCTATATTTCTCGTTCCAACTATTGTTGCAGCATGTTTTAGCTGTCTCTTTATAAATATATAACAAGCATTTGCGATGCAATAGGTTTTGCATTTATGAGAGTTTGAGCTATTGGCATTGTAAAAGACAATGCCTTTTATTTATGTGTTGTTTTTAAAACAGATAAATAAAAGGCATTGTCATTTACAATGCCAATAGCTAAAAGTCTAGCAAAAGCGAGACCTATTGCATTGCAAATGCGTGCTATAAATGTTTTTAAAAAGAATTACGAGAGAGCATGCAGGACAAAGCTATTTGAGAAAATAGTACTCAGAGGATGTAATTAAACCCTACTGAGCAACAACACATGTAACAGGGGCTGACGCCATGGGAGGTTACAAAAAGAGACAAGGCAGTACTAAGGAGGGACTACTAAGCCTTTTGACCAATGAACAACTCCAGTTTACAGTGAACAAGGACACAAGCCAATGGAAAATGTGGGCGTAAAGTGGGTGGGGCTTCAAGTTTCTACCTCAATACAGCATGCCTCGCAGTGCAGCGCATGTGCTGCCCAGGTTCGACCTAAAATGATCAATTTCATTTGTTGTGTTGAAGGACTTATGTCCGTCTCCGATCATTTGTCTGGACTGCCTATCTCTGAGGGCCTTCCTTATTATTTATATAAATGTGCATCAGGGGTCCAAGTAGAACAGTATCAGTCAAAAAATGTGGGTAATTACATTTAAGATTTTCTAAAACTCAATCAGAAATAATCAATCAATGGTAATAAGCAAAAGGCTGGGCCCACTTGCTAATATCACAGAAGTATATTGTATTTACAGTAGTAATCATAATTCAATATATATGTGCTCAGTACTAAGGTGACCACATAGTGAGTTAAAAAAAAATAGTTCACATTGTATATAGGGAAAACAACAACAATGGAACAACCCAACAATTCTTGTAGTAAATACAGTAATTCAACTCCAAATTGCGTAACAACTTAATGGCTAAGAGCCCTCTCCAGTTGTCAGAATCATCGATGGTGTTTCAACCCAAGTGAATAAACGGGTCATCATCAGGACAAAGAAAACTTTAATTGTGCAAGAGCATGAACTTGTACTTGAGATTAGCATCGGAGCCAACCAAAGATCTTGAATGTGATTACACACACTTTTTAACTGATACTGTTCTACTTGAAGCCCCTGTTGCAGATTCATATAAATGTCCCTGATTCAAGGTGTTGTTTGGGCTACCCATGTAGCATGCAATTTGTGCCTCAGTGTTTAAGCAGCCACTTACATTCAATAATGACCATGGACAGTGATCTGCTGCCTTTTGGCTAGGTTTGTGCTATAGTAATACCATATACATACATACATACATACATACATACATACATACATACATACATACATACATAAATGCATACATTATGTTGAATGCAGCATTGAGAGCAGAAAACGACCCTCGGTATACATTCTCAAGTCCCCAGCAGTTCAGAAGATTCCAGAAACACCATGAAGCATGAGGCCAGATGCAGACTCATGCGGTCTAGAGCCACTTGGTGGCTAATTCAGGTCCATTTCACGTTATGGAAAAGGTGCATTAAGAAGGAATTGCTCCCCAGTGCTCTGGCAACGGCTTGTGGGATGTATTTAAAGGACCCTGAAAATGCTAAGGTTTCAAGAGTTTCTTGTTCAGGACATGATGTTCACATCTTTGGCAGTAGAGCAGATTAAATAGGAATAGAACATCGTCTGACATAAATATTGTGTCCTAAATATCTCCTACACAAATTTCACCCTCATTGTAGTTAATAACAGAATATCTAGACTCAGTGGCACAATATTTTTGTAAACAATATTTTGGACAAAATGTTTATGGCAGACAATATTTCTGGATATAATATATTGAGATATAACCAATTCAAAGTAAGTTGGACATATCAAGTTGTGAAAAGTTTGACAGGCCGGAATGGGGAATAATGTGCGGATGCAGTTTTGCTGTTCTTGAAATCCGCATAATTCACACATTACTGTCCTGTAACTACTGGAGGAAATTTGTAAGGGAAAACTGAGAAAGAGAGTTACATTTGCACAACTCTTACACCCAATCCGGACACAGACGCGTTTTCTGGTAGAGTCTAAACGATACCTCAGTGTTTAGAAAGAGGGCCATAGTGGCCTAAAACTGTCTTTCACGAGACACAAACTCCTAACAGAATGCTGGGCTGTAGTCATATCCTTTGTGCTTCACTGTTGAGCACCATCTTGTATTGGATAAAAGCACCCCAACCCTGTGTCACCAGATCTTTCTGTTCCACAGTCACTGTTGAAGCAGACAGCCACTTCCCCTCAGCAAAAGCCACTAGGCTCTTTGGAAGGCGCAGGCTTGACTACAGCCTCAGCAAATGCTTCACAGACATGCTGAGGAATGCTTGGACCCACTGTGTGATCTATAAATAGGCCAGGTCTGATTATTATTTTTTGTTTTTGCAAAATACGAAGGAAAATAGGCAATAAAAAATGTTTTCCGGTTCCACAAAATTTAGCGATTTGCTTATAGTGTTTTGTAGGGGTTAAGTTGGGGAAAAGGAGAGTGGAAAGGCCCCACAACTACACTAATACAGTGAAATTCCATGAAATCCACCCAGCAGAGTAAAGTTTCGAAAAAGGGCCAAATTTGGGCTACACAAAAAAATAGAGTGGATATAGTCATAAGGCACAATACCATCTGTGCAACTTTACTTTTAGTGCAAAATGTCAGAATGTGTATTCCTGCTGCCTTCCCAGTCATCTTCATATAAACACTCTTTCTAGTCTACTTGTGCTCCCCGTGTATCCAGGGCCTATGCCCCTTGGAACCATATGGGCAACCCTTCTTGGCAGGAAGCCAGCTATCCTGGTGACAGCAATAAGATCTAGAAGTATACCAAGTGAGATGGAATAGGGTACTGGACGCGAAGTTTAGAACTTTGTCCAGTCGAGTGAAAGAATACTAAGATAATCTCACTGGTAGACTGCTCCAGTAGTCCAGTTTGCTGAGTACTCGCGAGCTGATCAGTTCTTTCTGTGTGTTATGTGACATTAGGGAAGATCTGTTAGAACCTGGTAGGTCGCAGCAGTGGTTGAGGTGGTGATGAAAGATGCCATATACAGACAGAGGCTAAAGAGAACACAGTGGCGTAGCAAGTGTGGGTGGGGGGCAATCCGCCCCGGGTGGCAAGAGGTTTGGGGGTGGCGGCTCTCCCCCGCTCCTTCATGAGTTTGTCACAGGGGCGGCAAATGGTGGAAATCTCACCCCCCACCCGCTCTTCAGTGCGCCCACGGGGCGGCTACAGCAGCGACCGCCACGGGCGGCCAAGTGCCTAGCGACCGCCACTGAGAGAACACCAAGGTTTCTGTCAGAGGAAGTGAAAATTAGAGTGTCAGGGAGAAGTAGATTGAGGCAAGGATTCAAGTAGATGTAGACGAGAGGAAAGAAGAGGACATCAGTCAGCATAAGTGAATATAGGGCCATCCAACGATGTATGGCTGGCAGGTAATCTCATATACGAGCCAGGAGATGGAGCGAGACAGTGGAGAGCAAGAAGGAGAAATTTTTCATCTGTATAAAGGTGGTATGAGAAGCCAAACGAGGTAATGATGTTAAAAAAGAAGGCAGTACAAAGAGAAAACAGTAGACGACACAGGACAGGATCTTGTGAGACTCCGACTGATAATGCAGTAGGTCGGGAAGGGTTGAAGTACCAGAACTACAACTACAAGAACGTAACGTGAGCAAGCTGCTCATAGATGCGTGCGGCATAAGCTGTGTGCACAGGCGGTGCTGAGGGACTTTGCTCATTACCTCTGGAGGTGTGTGTTAAATGCACAGCCTCTTGGGATCTACCCTGATCAAAGGCGCCCACCAAGTAGACATAATCTGGACTCCTGCACTCCTCACAAGAGTTGTGTGCAGAGGAGTTGGATATTTGTGCTGAACAGCAGCACAGGGCGCACAAGCTTTGTGCATGTGCACAGGGACGGGACCTGTTTACTGTACTGATAAGAACAGGAGCCAGCCATCAGCCCAGATCGCAAGAACTGTGTGCACCGGACCGGACCTCTCCTTCTGTGCTGTTCCAAGAAGCGGAAGTAGAGGGTGAAGTTGGACACCCGTACAGACGAAAAAAGCTGTATGCACAGGAGCTGTGCATCTGTACCGATCACGGGACCTGGACAGCTGTACTGTTCATGCGAGTTGTGTGCACATGAAGTGGACGCGTTTTCTGGTATGATGTGTGTACAAAGAAGCTCTTCATCCCCGCTGGTCACTGTGCACTGAGCTGTAGATGCGCCCTGAACAAACAAGACGCCCAGCCGCAAGACGCGCTCTGTGGCAGTAGGGGGAGCAGGAGGTGAGCCTGCGAGTGGTGCGCGTGGCAAAGGAAAGCCATAAAATAAAGCCAGGGCGCTGAAAGCTGCCGGCTGCGTGCGTAAACGCAAGCGCTAGGCCGTGTGGCAGCACTTTTAAAAGCCCTAACTAAATTTCTTGCAGAGCAGCGCATGCGCTGACTCAGCGAGACCTAAAACTGAAGTTAGGAACAATGCCCATTTACTTCAAAGGGAAAAAAGCAACATGACTCAAAGAGGCCTACTCCTGTGGACTGGGTGAGAGGTGCTGGGCTGGCTCCAATAGCAAAGTCTAATTAAGTGGCTGTTGTGGTCTGGGGGAACTGTCACTTGACACACGTCACATGATGGATGCACACAGCTACACGTTATTGACTTTTGTGGGTTTGATCAGCCAGGTACATGCAGCTAGCTACTTGTCTGGGATTTAGGATTAGTGGTAAAAAAAAGTGTTCTAACTTCTCAGTTACTCACACACAACTACGCCAGCTTATGCGCTGCCCTCTTCATTCTCCTCCATGATGAAACATACCCAGACTCTACAATATTGATATTTACTTTTTTGCATTCCACAGACCTGCTCTTTTTCTACACAAAATCTCTATAATAATCCTGCTTACTGGACCACTTCAGCCCTGGCCTGCACCCAAGACAGACAATTCAAGAAGAATGCAGATGCACCGTCCATTTTGTCATGTATACACAGTATCAATTCATTTTTCTTTTCTTAATAACAGTTTTTGGAACTGTGTGTGTCCTCCCTATTTTGCATTTTTCAACCCTAACAGTTGGGACTCGGGGGCTAAAGGACTGTTTATATTTGGTAATACATGTGATGATGATGTGCTGCTCATTGACATGATGAATGTTGTGTTGGTCTTTGTCTCACCATTCCCCGACTCCCCCTTCCCATCTATTCATGAAACTCCTAACACGCTTCCCCAGGTTGTGTGATCTATTGAGGTGTGTTGGAAGGCGGACCCCGAGGAGTCGGTACGACCACCAAGGGGGGGGCCCTCACACTGCACGAAGTAGCCGAGCGCTGCCGAGAAGTCTCCTGATAGATCCTTCTCCTATCACGTACTAGCACAGTAACACCACCACACAGGACTCAAGGAGGTTGTCTTGTGACAAGCAATTCTTTATCAGCAATAAAAAGGTTACGAGGTCAATATTTACACGAAGGGATCGAGGGATCCACCAAAAGTCTCAGTGTCTCTTTGGAAGGGTCGGGGTAGCGGGACAGTCTTTGGCAGGAATGCGGTACGAGGGTACCTGGGGCCCAGTTCTTATCCTCAAGCTGGAGGACCTCCGGATCTCGGGTGGGTCGAGCCGCGACGGCGTCAGCAGGGTTCTGGCGTACAGTTCGTGGAGAGCCGCGATCAAATCAGCAGGGCTCTCAAGATGGTTTCTGCTTAGCTCGAGCCGCGACGTCGTCAGCAGGGCTCCGAGGAAGGTTTCAGCGAGGTTGGGCCGCGACGGCGTCAGCAGGGCTCCGATGTTCCAGGTGGTTCAGAAAGGGTTCACAAGAAGGAGCCGCGACGCAGTCAGCAGGGCTCGTGATGGTTCCGACAAAAGTTCTTCTCCGTAGGGTCAGCCGCGATTCAATCAGCAGGGCTCTCGACTCCGGGATACAACTGCCGAGCTGTGGTGGGATCGCCCCAGATATAGGTCTGGAGCCCTTTGATGTCCGGACCTATGCGCCCGAGGGGGCGGAGTGGCCGGGTGGAGGTGGCCAGACGCCCAGCAGGAGAGGCGCCAGTCCCATGGGAGTTGCAGGGCGATCACACCTCGAGAGGGGAGGACAGTTGGGGGTCCCATCGATACTGTCCTCCGCCGGGGGCGATGAATGGTTCCTGCGGCACCCCCTGGCTAGTTCGTGGTGCCTCGATGTCGGGACTTCGCTGGGGTCGAGGCCGGGTTGAGCGGGGGTGCACGGTGTGACGTGGATGCCAACAAGATGGCGGAGCCACGAGGAGTATGCGACCACGTGCAGCTCCGGGTGAAGGGCCTTGGTGCAGTTCAGACGGGTGGCCCGTGAAGGCCGGGGCGGGGAACGGGCACAATCCAGGGGGTTAAGGACCACGCCACGCGGCCGGGTCCAACAGGCGTCCCCCCCAGCCGAAGGCATGGAGAGTCACCCATCTCCTTGGGGATTCTCCTCGTCAAGGCGGAAGAAGCGGGACAGGCCGTCGGCGTTGGCGTGGTCATTGCCGGGCCGGTGTTCGACGTCAAAGTCCATCCCTTGTAGCGAGATGGACCACCGCAGCAGCTTGGGGTTCTCGCCCCGCATTTGCATTAACCATTGCAAGGGCCGGTGGTCGGTCTGGACCCGGAAGTGGGTGCCAAAGAGGTAGGGCCGGAGCTTCTTGAGGGCCCACACCACAGCGAAGGCCTCACGCTCAATAGTGCTCCAGCGTTGCTCTCGGGGCAGTAGTCGTCGGCTGATGAAGGCCACTGGTCGGTCGAGCCCCTTTTCGTCGGCTTGGGATAGGACGGCCCCGATCCCATACTCAGAGGCGTCCGTCTGTACCACGAACTCCTTCTGGTAGTCCGGGGCCTGCAGCACCGGAGCAGTACACATGGCTGTCTTTAGGGTGTCGAAGGCTGTTTGGCAGCGGGGGGTCCAGTGTACCTTCTTGGGCTGCTTTTTGGACGTTAACTCTGTGAGGGGGCCAACAATGCTCCCATAGTCCCGGATAAACCGCCGGTAGTATCCGGTGAGGCCCAGGAAGGCCCGGACAGCGGTCTGGGTAGTGGGGGGTTCCCAGGTCTGGATGGCATCTATCTTCGCTTGGAGGGGGGCCACCTGCCCGCTCCCCACTTGATGGCCCAGGTAGGTCACGGATCCGTGGCCGATTTGACATTTGCTGGCCTTGATCGTGAGTCCGGCCCGCTGGAGGGCGGCCAGGACGGCCTTCAGGTGGAGGAGGTGCTCGGCCCAGTGGTTGCTGTACACGGCAATGTCATCTAAGTAGGCCGCGCTGAAGGCCTCAAGCCCGGCCAACACCTTGTTCACCAGTCTTTGGAAGGTGGCCGGGGCGTTCTTCATTCCGAAGGGCATCACCCGAAAGTGGTAATGCCCCTCCGGGGTCGAAAAGGCGGATCTTTCTTGGGCGCCGGGGGTGAGCTGGATTTGCCAGTACCCGGCGGTGAGGTCCAGCGTGCTCAAGTAGCGAGCGGCCCCTAGGCGGTCGATGAGTTCGTCGGCCCGGGGTATCGGGTGTGCGTCTGTCTTGGTTACTGCATTCAGGGCTCGGTAGTCCACGCAGAATCGCAACTCTGGGGGGTGACCGGGAGCTGCGGCCTTGGGCACCAGGACGACAGGGCTGGCCCACGGGCTGTCGGAAGGCTCGATGACCCCCAGGGCCAGCATCTTCGCTACTTCGGCCTGGATGCAGGCCCGCACTCGGTCAGGCACCCGGTAGGCTCTGTGTCGTATGGGGGGGCTCTCCCCGGTGTCGACGTCGTGGACGCATCAGTGGGTCACCCCCGGGGTGAGAGAGAAGAGGGCTGCGTAGTCCCGCAGTAATTGCTGGCAGTCGTTGCGCTGTTCCGGGGTCAGGGACGAGGCGAGTTGGACCCCTTCGATTGATCCATCGCGAATGTCGGATTGCAAGAGGTCGGGCAAGGGCTCGGGATCGTCCTCGCCCCCTTCGTCAGTCGCCAGCAGCAGGCTCAGTTCGGTCCGGGCGAAGTGGGGTTTTAGCCTGTTAGCATGTAGGACCCGGAGGGGGTTCAGGGGGGACTCCAGATCGACCAGGTAGGTGACGGGACTTTTCTTCTCCACCACCTTGAAGGGCCCGGTCCACTTGTCCTGGAGGGCGCCGGGTTCGACCGGGGCCATGACCCAGACTTTCTGACCTGGCTCGAATTCTACAGTCGAAGTGTTGCGATCGTACCACCGCTTCATGTCCTCCTGGCTGGCCTCGAGGTTGGCTTCGGCCATGCCTCGGAACCTGCGGGTCTGGTTTCGGAGGGTCAGGAGGTATCGGTAGACGTCAGGAGGGGCGCCTCGGGGCTTCATCTCCCAGCCCTCCTTGACCAGGCTGAGCGGTCCGCGGACCGGGTGTCCATACAATAGTTCAAACGGGCTGAACCCCAGGGACTTCTGCGGGACCTCCCGATAGGCAAACAGGAGGCAGGGCAGCAGGACATCCCATTTCCGCCTGAGGGGTTCTTCCAGGCCCTGGATCATCCCTTTTAATGTTCGGTTGAACCGCTCAACCAGTCCGTTCCCCTGAGGGTGATAGGGGGTCGTGAACTTGTATGTGACCCCGCACTGTTGCCACAGGGACCGCATGTACCTGGAGATAAAGTTCGTGCCGCGGTCGCTCACCACTTCGCTGGGGAATCCCACTCGGGAGAAGATCCCCATCAAGGCCCGGCCGACCACAGGGGCCGTTATAGTTCTTAGCGGGACCGCCTCCGGGTACCTGGTGGCGTGGTCCACGAGGACCAGGATGAAGCGGTGGCCCAGGGCGGTTTGGGGGTCCAGGGGTCCCACAATATCGATTCCGACCCGTTCGAACGGGGTGCTGACGGCTGGAAAGGGCTGGAGGGGGGCCTTGACCCGACCCCCCGTCTTTCCGCTGGCTTGGCAGGTCTGGCAGGACCGGCAGTGGTTGTCCACATCTCTCCGCATCCGGGGCCAGTAGAAGTGGGTCACCAGACGACTGTACGTTTTGTCCTGCCCCAAGTGTCCGGCGAGGGGCACATCATGGGCCAGGTTGAGAAGGAACTCCCGGAAGCGGAGGGGGACCACCAACACGCGGCTGGCCCCGAGTTCTGCTACTTTCTGTTCACTGTACAACAGGCCCTCGGCCCAGTAGACCCAGTGGGTGCCGGTCTGGTCACCGTTGGCTTGCGCGGTCGCCTGTTGTCGGACCCCTTCGAGAGAGGGACAGGACTGTTGTTCTTGCTGGAACTGCTCTCGGGTGGGGCCCCCTTCGTGTCGCCATTGTGTCAGCTCTGGGAGGGCGCTCGGAGAAGCCATCTCTTCGGGGGAGGATTCGCTGGGTCCAGGGTCGGTGTCCGCCTCCTCCTCGCTGCTGGTGGGAGGGGGTGTGAGCCCCTCGGGTTGGGCGGTCCCGGAGGTCGAGGATGAGCGGGGGGCCTGGGTGGTCATGGACCGGGTGATGGCGCAGGCCCAATCAGCCAGTCCCAACATTCGGAGGTGCTCTCGTCGCTCTACTTGAGCCCAGGGGGAACTTTCCAAGTCGTTCCCCAGGAGGCAGTCGACCGGGGCGTCGTCGCGCACTGTCACCTTCAGCAGGCCCGTCACCCCTCCCCACTCGAAGGGGACCAGGGCCATCTGGCATAGGCTTTCACTGTTGTCGGCCGTCCGTACGGGGCACAGCACATTCGGTAGAATCTGTTCAGGGGTCACCAGGTGGCAGCGGACAGCGGTGACACTGGCGCCGGTGTCACGAAGGGCTTCGGCCCGTTGTCCATTGACCGTGACCTGCTGCCGGTACTTCTGGGTGTTGGTTGGGATGGGGGTGCAGGGTACCATCTCTCGGCTACCCAGGCAGACCAGGGACATGGCTGCCGGCTCCCACTCAGTGTTCTCTCGGTCGAGGGCCTCCTCTTCCTCTTCTCCTCCCTCCAAGGCGGCGGCTGTCAGCTGCCGGGGCGGGGGCCCGCCGGCCCCGTTTCTTCGGTTCAGAGGGCAGGCCGGATCGCTGGCAAAGTGTCCGGTTTGTTGGCAGCCGTAGCAGGTCACTGGTGGCCGTGGTCCGGGTCGGGCCGGGCCCACCCTTCGGGCTAGGCTCGGGGAGAGATGTGGCTGCGGTGGCCCTCGAGGGGGGCTCCTGGGGGCCCCGGCGGGAGGGTCTCGGTTCCTGTTCGGCCCTCCCCCCCCACCGCGCTGGCAGGGGGGTCCGTTAGGGTTCCTCTGGTACTCCCCCATTGAGTTCCGGGGGACCCGGGAGTTGACCCATCGATCGGCCTCGACGGCAAGTTTTCGCGGGTCGGTCATTTTGCTGTCGAGGAGGTGCTGTCTCAGTTCCACGAAGCAATTGTTGGAAAGGTGTTCCCACACGATGAGGTCGAACAGCTGCCCGTAGGTGGTTACTTTGCTCCCTTTGATCCACCCTTCTAGGGCCCGACTGAAAAAGTCCACATATTCCACCCATGTGGTACCCGGGATTTTCTTGCAGTCTCTGAACCGCTGGCGGTACATTTCCGCTGTTAGCCCGTAGCGGGTGAGCAGGGCCTCCTTCATGTGATCGTAGGAGGTCATCACCTCCTCCGGTAGCTGGAGCAGCGTGTCCCGCCCCTCACTCAGGAACCGCCCCCACAGGCCCGCGCCCCAGTCTTTTCGGGGCACCCGATGAGAGGTCATGGCCACCTCGTAGGCCTTGAACCATTGTTGGATGTCGTCATTCTTGTAATACTCCTTGACGACCTCTTTCGGGATATGTACCTTGGCCTCGGAAGGCGGTAGAGTGTCTCTAGTACTGGGGGTGTCGGTCCCTCCGTTCTTGGCCTTGATCTCGAGCTCCTTGAGACTGCGCTCGTGCTCAAGAGTTAGTTTCTTTTCCTCCAACTCCCGGTGTCGTCTCTTCTCCTCTATCTCTTCTTGAAGGCGCAGCTGCTCTAGGGCCAGTTTCTTTTCTGCCAGCTGGAGTTCACCGTCCAGCCGCAGTCGGGCGAGCTCTAGCTCGTGGCTCCGGACCTTTTCCCGCTCTCGTATTTCTTCTTCGGAGAGGCCGGTTTCTAGGCTCTTTCTTCCTCCGGTTGCCGGAGTCCGTGCGGTTGCTGTGGTCTCAGTCAGGGGCAAGGGCCCTTCTTCCTGGGAGGGGCCTGCCCCGGCCTCCAACCATGCCCTCAGAGCTTTCTGCATCTCCTCTTTGGTACCTAGGCTGGTGGTTGCAATGCCTTTATCTTTGCAGAACTGTTTTAATTCTTTGTGCGTATAATCTTCCAGCCGTTCGGGCTGGAACTCCATTGTCGCGTTGTTTTCCTGGCTGCTCATGATGCTGTTCGTTTGGATGGGTAGCTAGTGGGTACTGGCTGGTACGTACTGCGTTCGGCTCGGATCCCGTCGCTGGCCACCAAATGTTGGAAGGCGGACCCCGAGGAGTCGGTACGACCACCAAGGGGGGGGCCCTCACACTGCACGAAGTAGCCGAGCGCTGCCGAGAAGTCTCCTGAGAGATCCTTCTCCTATCACGTACTAGCACAGTAACACCACCACACAGGACTCAAGGAGGTTGTCTTGTGACAAGCAATTCTTTATCAGCAATAAAAAGGTTACGAGGTCAATATTTACACGAAGGGATCGAGGGATCCACCAAAAGTCTCAGTGTCTCTTTGGAAGGGTCGGGGTAGCGGGACAGTCTTTGGCAGGAATGCGGTACGAGGGTACCTGGGGCCCAGTTCTTATCCTCAAGCTGGAGGACCTCCGGATCTCGGGTGGGTCGAGCCGCGACGGCGTCAGCAGGGCTCTGGCGTACAGTTCGTGGAGAGCCGCGATCAAATCAGCAGGGCTCTCAAGATGGTTTCTGCTTAGCTCGAGCCGCGACGTCGTCAGCAGGGCTCCGAGGAAGGTTTCAGCGAGGTTGGGCCGCGACGGCGTCAGCAGGGCTCCGATGTTCCAGGTGGTTCAGAAAGGGTTCACAAGAAGGAGCCGCGACGCAGTCAGCAGGGCTCGTGATGGTTCCGACAAGAGTTCTTCTCCGTAGGGTCAGCCGCGATTCAATCAGCAGGGCTCTCGACTCCGGGATACAACTGCCGAGCTGTGGTGGGATCGCCCCAGATATAGGTCTGGAGCCCTTTGATGTCCGGACCTATGCGCCCGAGGGGGCGGAGTGGCCGGGTGGAGGTGGCCAGACGCCCAGCAGGAGAGGCGCCAGGCCCATGGGAGTTGCAGGGCGATCACACCTCGAGAGGGGAGGACAGTTGGGGGTCCCATCGATACTGTCCTCCGCCGGGGGCGATGAATGGTTCCTGCGGCACCCCCTGGCTAGTTCGTGGTGCCTCGATGTCGGGGCTTCGCTGGGGTCGAGGCCGGGTTGAGCGGGGGTGCACGGTGTGACGTGGATGCCAACAAGATGGCGGAGCCACGAGGAGTATGCGACCACGTGCAGCTCCGGGTGAAGGGCCTTGGTGCAGTTCAGACGGGTGGCCCGTGAAGGCCGGGGCGGGGAACGGGCACAATCCAGGGGGTTAAGGACCACGCCACGCGGCCGGGTCCAACAAGGTGCGACTTAATAATTGACACCATTAATGGACCACACACTTGGTGGGGCCGATGTGGTTAAACCAACACTAACTAATCCAGGTTCTTCTTAACTAAACAGTAACCCACGCCAGCCCTACTACCCATCCAGGCATAAAAGGAATGTTAATCATCGTAGTGCAGAGTCTTTGAACAATGTCTGCCCAAGGAGAGATAGCACTAGAGTGTGCACTATGGCCTGATTCACAAAGGTAAAAGTTACACTTTTTGTTCAAGTTTACTCTTGCAGTTTAACTGTATGAGTAGCGACTGCATAACTAGTACTCTTTTTAAAATAATTGTAGTTACTACATGCAAAGTTACTATGTTTTTATTTAACCAATTTTTATAGATTTTCATCACAACCATATAGACACAAGTTACAAACAAACTGATCTTTGTTCCATAGCCAGGTGCAAGAATCCCACCATGGTAACTGCGCATGTATGACAGAATAATGGATTTGACAGGAGTAATTGGTCCAAAGCATAAGCTGGTGAACAAACAGAACTTTTAGGGCATGACAGTTACAATTCTGGACAGAATTACTGAAAAAAGAAAAACAATATTTTTGTCTTCCTCTCAGGACTTACTTCCCCAGACGTGCACCCTCCTGTCCCGTGGGGATGACCGTGCTTTCGCCAGGTGTCAGATCCTATTCCTACATTTCTATCATGGATGTAGGGCTCAGTTTTGAGAGGCAGAGACAGTGAAATAGCCGGGTGCATGAAGATTAGTAACAATTATTAGACAAAAATGGTCCCCTTCAGTCAGTGAGATCCTCATTAAACTCTTCTAACTCATAAAGCTGTGTGTCCCATTTTGTAGTTATGAGGACCCTGCGCAACCCTTGAGTCTCCTCCCTCTGGAGTGCCACAGAATCAGCTCTATCCCATTAAGTGTTGCTACACACCAATGTTTCTGTCCCTGTAGTGTGTTAGCTTTCCATTGCATAACAATGGACTGGCAGACTAAAAGTAATGCCAGGTCTATGAATCGGTTGTATTCCCTGCCTTACCTCATTTGAACAGGCCTAGGACTCCACTCTCCATGGTGCAAAGACCCTGGTGCCCGCGATATCCCTTAGTGTGTCTGTGACCGCTTTCCATAGCGTCGTGGCAACCGGGCAGTCCCAGGACATGTGAGCAGTGCCATCCCCTGGCACCTGGCACTGGGGAAACTTGGAGTCAGATCCACATATCCTGTGTAGTCGTGTTGGGATGAGATAGGGCCTATGCAATATATTAAGTTGTATATATTGAAACTTGACATTAAAGGATAGTATGTGTGGATATACCAGTACTCTACTACTTGTAAAGTTACTGATGGAAAAGTTACTAGTCGTAAACTTACACTGCAAAAGTAAAGTAACATCAAAAGTGTAACTTACTTTGCCTTGTGATTCATGCCTTCTGTCCCTCACAAAATATATGCACCATGGAGTAACCTTACTTGTGTCCTGGCTCAAGGTTTTTGTAAGATTATTCTTAATTTTACTAATTAAATACCAGCTCCCCCCATTGTTTACAAGTTACTACTGCTAGTTATTATTTTGGTATGATTTTTTGTCATGGTGGTCTCAGTCTTGGATTACCCATTTAAGTCTGTGCTTTCTTTCAGTCTAGTTGCCTATGATGGATAATCCTTCTGAATAATTCTACAGTTGGAGTTCACCTCACAAGCATCATTCAGAATAGGGGCGAGTGGGACTCAGTAGTTTTGTGATGTCTTCCCTATTAGCAGTAGCCGCTACTACCACCAGCATGAAGATGGCCCTTTGGGAAAAAATGCAATAAGGTTTGGGAAGATTGAGAGATGTAGCAGACAGCACTTAATCTATTCAGGTAAGTGAACTATTTAAGAACTTAGTACTGAATGGAAGGAGAGATAAGAATCAGATTTTTGTGTATGTTGTTGACACACCCATTAGTGGACAATAGTTACAGAGGGTAGGAGTCCGAAAAGGGCAGTAACTAACTAGTATACAGTAACACTCACAGATGGCTGGGTGTTGCATAACCTCATCGAGCAATACAGCCAAACATAAAATGAATCTGTTTTCCAATCTCACTCTGGTAGCGGGGTATACTAGACTATAGGAAGAGGTGAGCATAAGTACCCTACTGAAGAATACATATTACATTGCAAGGAACTTCAAATAGGGAACATCTAAGGTAAAAAACTGGATGTACGATATATGTCACAATTTCAGAGGATAGCTTCTATTCTCGTAAACCGCCAATGCTACACTGACTATGCAAAGACAGATACTAAAGACGATAAAGGCCCCTTTATCTTTTGTATTTCCGAAACCAACCCTCTCCACCCACAACAGACTCTCCCACCAAGCAAAAATGTTTAATAAAAAAGAGTTTTCAGGGCACACAGTTCCTTTTCAACATCTGCCGCCTCTTGGGCCATATTTTGCTACCCATGCCTGAAAAGCACCAGCTCCCGTAGAATGTGATGGAGGAGGTGGGCGGTGGATGATAACAATGAGGGGGTGGTTGAGGCGGAATCGGACCCCAAATGCAGGCTGCACCGGCAGAGGTGTTGCTGAGGTGGAGGCGGGCCTGGCTGATGGCCCAATGATCTGAAGACCACCAGCCGCGGTATCCGACTGCCACGGTCTTCAACTTTTGGCACTGCAGCCAGGCTACCATCTCCAGCCAGGATGGTTGCTGCTCGCCGGCTCCAGCAGCAGGAGTAGCTATATCAAAAGAAAAGAAATTAATTGTGATCCTCATCACTTGTTTCTACTGTCTATAGTGACACAGTAACAAAACTTTGCTGGTCCCCTAGGGCCAACGGAATGAAATTTTTGGATGTGATCAGACACAGGGCCAAGTTTTTCCTGCAAATGCATCACATAAATGTAATGGTGTAGCACTGACTGCAAGAAATGAATTCCCACGCAAACTATTTTTACAGTGGGGAAATAATATTAAAAAGTGTTTAACTCACCAACGTTTTGGGGGTGACTGTGGTATGGTGTCAGAGGCTTACCACGCAGTTCAAACAAACAGTCTCCAAAAAGAATTATATAAAAATGCACAATGGTGCTTTATTTATCACAAACAAAACATAATTTGAGAAAACGTATTCGAATGATAACACCTTTCTGAACTAAAGTAATACTCCACCATTGTGTGGCTTGTTCTTGTCATTCTTCCTTCTTACAAACATGGCTGAAGATTTTGTCATCTAGAAATGTTAAGCGGTTTTCCCTTTGATGTGGAATGGGTACATCGATTGTTTTCATTTGATGGAGGCATTTAGTGTCTGCAGGAACTCTTTACCCATGAAGAAGGGAGTAGTTCTCGAAATGCATTGGGTTCAACATAAACAAGAATGAAAGATGTATTGTTAATACCAAAATGCAACGTTGAGAAATCATTGTCGCGGTTGGAAACCGTTTACTGCCAATAAAATCTTTGAGAGTGAACGTCTTCGTGTTCAACTTGTTGGAACTGGACAAAATAGGACAAGTTTGTTGAAAGAAATGTTTAAAAGCAATGATGACTTGAATCGTATTTGGAATTACATGGGCCTACGGGCCCCCTTCACAGGCGGTGCACCTATTACTGTTGAACCAAGAGGGTCACAGTTTGTTTGAATTGTCTTCACATGCATGGGCAGAGAATGTACAGAGTTTGCATTCCATCATTTCCAGCCTCCGAGCATTTGCTCATGTTTAAAAGTGGGTCTGCATTCTCCTTCTAGAATGTGTTGAAAGAATATATCATACCAGAATTGTCTCTGTGTCGTGTCTGGGCTTTAGGTAGATCTTTTTGACTTCCTGTTTTGATTTATCCTTGTAAAATGGGAATTGCATTTGGATTCAAGGGACGTAAAATAGTGGTCTCTAATTAGAGTTGTTCCCACCTAGAAGGGATCATTTTGTGGCCCTTCTATACTGATGTTGATTGTTCAACTTTTCATAATTCTTCTTTAAGAACTGTGTTACTCGACAGAACTCTCTGTAGCTTATGGATTGTATACACAGGTTCTGAGGGACACAGGGCCACCCCACTATATTTAATCGTGCTGTTCACTGAAGCATACGACATTTCACCACATACGGTGCAGCTCCGAATTGAACGCGCTGCAGTTTTAGGTGGCGAATTGCAGTGGGCAGGAAGGTGATGGGCGGGATATCTGCCTCACTTAAGAAATACACAATGTCACTAAGAAAGCAAGGGGACTTAACACTAGTCCCTGTCACCATTCAGACTCTTTCTCCTCTCTCGACCAGTTGGACCTCCTTCGATGTCCCTGGCTGTTTGGCACTTGTGGCTGCACTTGTGGTCTCTGTACATAGACAAAAACATAATGCACTCATTTTAGACAGCTGTTGGACTTGGCCCTTTTTCCCTCATTTTTTTCGTTTTTGTAATGTTAAGGTGCAGGTGCTTACTTCTCCCAAGATGGCTGCCACAGACCCCTGCTACTGCAGGGAGGTCGTTTTTCATAGTAGCACCCTAGCTGCCAGGAGCTGGCTGGGACCCACAACAATGTTGCGATACCAGCCCGCCTTTTTGTCCCATAGTTAGAGTGGGGAAGCTCCTGGAAGAAGCTGGAACCTTCTAGAAGGGAGGTGGGGTTTTACTTTTGCCGCCTTGGCTAGAGGTCACCTGACCTAGGGCTACTTAAGAGTGGGAGGGAAACTTTTGTAGTGAGTTGGCCATTGGGGTGAAGCAGAGCTGGAAGAATCCACCAGGAGTGTAGGCGGTAGGGCCTAGCCAGGGACTTATGCCTCTGAGAGTGACAGGATTTAGGTACTGCCTCTTAAGTGAGTGAGGTGCCCTGTGAATCCCACTGATCTTGCCCAGTAGTAGGAGGACCCAGAGACTCTCTGCCAACCTGACTAGGAAGGATCTAGTCGCCCTCTCCATCCCTACCCCTGTAACAGAATCCCTTAAGGGCGCCAGATACATCTGCGCCACAAGACTTCATCTGACAACTGAGAACTGAAACCTAACTGCAAGAACTGAGACTGCATGACAAGAGCGAGCTGTAAGCCTTGAATGCCAGAGCTGAGACTGCATGTCCAAGCTAACCTAGTGAACTATTTACTAAATCGATTGTCAAGCCACCGGAGATCGACCAGGTACTAGCGCTGTGACCCCCGCGCTTCCTGCCCTGGTCTGGGACCCCCGGCAGCGTGCTCCGCTGAGCACCATATCCCCATCCTTAATTTGAGCCCCCCCCCTGCGACGACGAAGCCAGCGCACTCACCGCCGCGGCCTGGAGAGGTGCCCTGCTGTGTCGCGAGGCCCAGGAGAAGCCCGGGGCCCCGCCGCTGCCGTCGCAGCCGTGTGAGGAAGAGCGCAAGGTCGGGGCCGAGTTCCCCCATCGTCGTGAGGACGGACGCCTGCTGACGCTGAGACGGAGGTAAGCCCGGAGGCCGAGATCCCCCCTGGTGAGCCCCCTGCTGGTCTGGGAACCACACCGCACTTGGCCCGGGTTGTCCCCTCCGTGGGAGTCCCCTCCCCTGCCTGCACGACGGAGAGACCCCGCCGAGGGATCCTGTCCGTGTCCCCCCCTTCCGCGATACTGAGCGCGGTGCTCTGTGAACTGCACCGGAGCATAGGGACTTGCTCCTCGAGTCCGGTAACACTCCCCGCTGGAAGCCTTCCCAAGTACTGACTGACATTACCCTCGCGTGGCGCTTCACGCCACCGACTCCGCTTCCACGTCCTGAGAGACCGGGACTACGAATAGCGTGTTATGTTATGTGCTCTGCTCGAAAGTATTTGCATGCCAATGGTCGCGAGTAGCGCGTTACGTTATATGCTCTGCTCGAAAGTTCTTACATGCTAAGGATCACGAGTAGCGTGGTATGTTATATGCTCTGCTCGAAAGTATTTATATGCCAACGATCACGAGTAGCGTGTTATGTTATATGCTCTGCTCGAAAGTATTTGCATGCTAATGATCGCGAGTAGCGCGTGGAGTCATATGCCCGGCTCGAAAGTATTTACATGCCCAGGGTTACGAGCGGCGCATTGTGTTATATGCTCTGCTCAGAAGTAGATACAGGCAACTGATTAAGAGTAATGCGTTGTGTTATATGCCCTGCTCAAACGTATTCACATGTAAATGATTGCGCGTAGCGCTTGGTTTTATATGCTTTGCTTCACAGGATTAGGGGCCATCGATTACGAGGAGCGCTCAGTTCTACAGGCTCCATGTTAATGTACCCGATGTCACTCATTACGAGTATCGTGCTGTGTTAGACGGCCTGTTCAGGGAAAGGCCTCGCTTAGCGCGCACAGCGCTATAATCACCCGCACTTAGCCAACTGCAGTGGGTATCTGAATGAGGTTACAACAGCAAATTAGCCACCTTAGTAATTATTTTGCACAAGATAAAACAGCGATACCCCACTAAAGGTAGCCTAGCTATCAGTATCTACTTCTTTTCAAAGTATCCCTGTGAGAACTCCCCCTTCCGGCCCATCTTCTTATCTGTCCAACGCATCCGACATCCGTCATTTTGAAGAAAGACAGGGCCTGGAAGGAGGAAAAGGACAGCCAAAAGAAAAGTGGTGGGCAGGGGTAATAGAAAACCCAACAGTAAGTAAGGACTTTTCACAACAGGGGGAGAGGGACGGGACCAGCAGAGATGAAAAGGCAGCCGACTGGCCCAGAAAAGGAGGAAGTAGGAAGTGACAACCAGCAAGGAGGGGAAATGACATGGACCCTGAAGAGAAAGGGGGAGAACAAGAGAGAGACACCAGCATGGAGGAGGGACAGGAGGAAGCCGCAGCAGCAAATAAGCCACGGAGGAGGAGAACAATCTGTGGGACTGCACCAAGGCAGAAGAGGTACCCGAGGTGTGGTTTGACCCCCAATGGTAGACACCACCAGAGAAGATGCTGCAGCCTGCCACAGCTCAGGTGAGTACTAGGAGCAGGACAGGAGCTTCATTGTGAGTAGGGGGAGCACCTGCATGAAGGGGAGGGAACTGGAAGCCTACACATGTGTTATAGAAAGCGCCAGTATACAAGTAGTGGAAGTATAATATGAAATTCTCCCTTAAGTCGGGCGCCAGAACTGAGAGACCAGAAACTTCAATTTTTTTCCTGTAATTCCTTCCCTACCTTTTACTTTTGCACTTACCTGTGAAGAACTTCTTGTTGGAGCCGGCCTCGTGGCGTGGTCCAGTTCCCCCTCGCTCAGCCGCACGAGGTCCCATGCACCTCGGGGCTCCTCCATTTTGGACTATACGTCACTCCACGTGACCACCTACGTGACCCCGCTCCACCTGGCCTCTGTCCCAGCGAGGCCCGACATCGAGGCGCCAACCCCTGGCCCAGGGGATACCACGTGAACCCTTCTCACTCCCGGCAGAGGGCAGTATCGATGGGACCCCCAACCGTCCTTCCACACCTAGGTGCGATCGCCCCACAGCTCTCTGGGGCCTGGCGCCTCTCCTGCTGGGCGTCTGGCCGCTCCCTACCCGGCCTCTCCGCCCCCTCCGGGCGCAAGGGTCCGGACATCAAAGGGCTCCAGTCCTATATCTGGGGCGACCCGACAACAGGACAACAGTTGTATCCTGGAGTCAAGAGCCCTGCTGATCGGATCGCGGCTGGCCCTACGGAAGAAGACTCATCCTGAACCCACACTCTGAGCCCTGCTGACGACGTCGCGGCTCCACCGTGCTTAAAGACCTTCACGAACCTTTGGGGCCCTGCTGACGCTGTCGCGGCCCGACCTTGTTGAACCTTACCATCGGAGCCCAGCTGACCTCGTCGCGGCTCGACCGAAGCGGACCTACCACCGGAGCCCTGCTGACTGTGTCGCGGCTCGACCCAAGCGGAACTACCACCCGAGCCCTGCAGACGCCGTCGCGGCTCCCCACGTCCGAGCCGCTCTGAGACCAGCACTCAAGGTCTGGCGCAGAGCTCTCCCGTACCTGGTTGGTACAAAGACTGTCCCGCTACCCTATCCCTCTAAAAGACATTGAGACTCTTACTGGATCCCTCGATCCCACTGTAAATATTGAACGTACTACTGTTGATAAAGAACCAAGTCAAGTAACTGATACCGAGTCCTGTGTGGTGGTATTACTGGGCCTAGTACGATCATAGGAGAAGGACCTCCCCGAGGGGGCTTCTCAGCGGCGCTCGGCTATAACTTTGCGGTAGGAAGGTGCCCCGGAATAGTCTCCCCGACTCCCCGGTGGTCCTCCCGCCAACATTTGGTGGCCAGCGACGGGATCCGAGCCAGACGCAATCGTACAGGCAAGTAACGCACCCACTACCTAACCAGACGGAAAAAGAAAAGGGAACCATGGACGGCCAAGAGGCAACCGTGGCCGCAGCCTTCCAGCCGGAAAGGTTGGAAGAATACACCCACAAAGAACTGAAACAATTCTGCAAGGACAAAGGGATCCCAACCACAGGATTGGGCACCAAGGAAGAAATGCAGAAAGCCCTGAAAGCCTGGGCAGAACCCGAGACCACTCCACCCCGAGCCGAAGGGACCTCGGCCCGGGACGGAAACCTGCCGACCCCAACCCCGACAGATGGGGGGCGAAACGTCCCAGAAACCAGCCTTTCCCACGAAGAAATGCGAGAACGGGAGAGGGTCCGGACACACGAAATGGACCTCGCCCGACTCCGGCTGGACGGGGAGCTCCTACTGGCGGAGAAAAAAATAGCCTTGGAGCAACTACGGCTGCAAGAAGAAATCGAGGAAAAGAAACGGCATCGAGAACTAGAGGAGAGACGGCTAACCCTCGAGCACGAGAGGAGCCTCAAAGAACTTGAACTAAAATCTAAAACAGGGGAGACCAGCACCCCCGGAGCCCGGGACGCTCTGCCACTGACCGAGCCAAAGGTTCATATCCCCAAGGATGTCGTCAAGGAGTACTATAAAAATGATGACATCCAGCAATGGTTCCGAGCCTACGAAGTAGCCATGACCTCCCATCGGGTACCCCGGAAGGATTGGGGTGCCGGCCTATGGGGGAGGTTCCTCAGCGAGGGCCGGGATACCCTGCTGCAACTCCCCGACGCGGTGATGACATCATACGACCACATGAAGGAAGCCCTACTCACACGTTATGGACTATCAGCCGAGATGTACCGGCAGCGCTTCCGGGACTGCAAGAAGCTCCCCGGTACCACGTGGGTCGAATACGTGGACTTCTTCAGCCGAGCCTTTGAAGGATGGATAAAAGGGAGCAAGGTCACCTCATACAATGAACTGTTCGACCTCATTGTCTGGGAGCACCTCGCCAACAACTGCTTTGTTGAACTAAGGCAACACCTCCTGGACAGTAAACTGACCGAGCCCCGGAAGCTCGCCGCCGAAGCCGACTGATGGGTCAACACCCGGGTCCCCCGGAACCCCCTGGGGGACTACCAACGGAGTACCACGGGACCTCCCCACCAGCGAGGCGGAGGAGGGGGGTCCCACCGCAGTCGAGAATTCCCGGCCGGGCCGCCCAGAAGGCCGCCACGAGGCCAAGCCACCAACCACACGTCCCCGACCCTGGGCCAAAGGGGGACCCCTATCGCACGGCCTGGACCACGACCGACAGTGACCTGCTTCGGCTGCCAGCAGACCGGCCACTATGCGAGCGACCCGGCCTGCCCCGTGAACCGACGGAACGGGACCGCTGGGCCCCCTCCCCGGCAAATAGCCGCCGCAGCCCTGGGGGAGGGAGAAGACGAGGAGGAAAACCACCACGACAGGTCCCCCGAGTGGGAACCAGCTGCCATGTCGCTTGTATGCCTGGGCTCCCGAGAAATGGTGCCCCAAGCTGCCATCCCAAGCAACACCCAGAAGTACCAGCAGTGGGTCACCATCAATGGACGACGGGCCGAAGCCCTCCGGGACACTGGGGCCAGTGTGACCGCTGTCCGCTGCCACCTGGTGACCCCCGAACAAATCCTGCCACATGTCCTATGCCTTGACCTGACCGCGGACAACACCGAGAGCATGTGCCGGATGGCCAGGATCCCCTTCGAGTGGGGAGGAGTGTCCGGCACCCTAAAAGTAACTGTCCGCGACGACGCCCCCGTGGACTGCCTCCTGGGGAATGACCTAGAGAGCTCCCCCTGGGCCCAGGTGGAACGCCGAGAGCATCTGGGGATGCTAGGACTGCCCGAGTGGGCCTGCGCCACCACCCGGTCCATGACCGCCCAACCAGCCACTGCCGCGGCCCCCGACCAGCCGATGGGCCCCGAACTACCACCCTCCTCCGGCACGGAGGAACCTGACGAAGAGGCCGGGCCATCCGAACCTTCTCCCGACGAGGCCGCCTCCCTCAGCGAGATCCCCGAGCTGGCCCAGTGGCGCCACGACGGGGATCAATTCCAGCAAGAGCAGAAGGCCTGCCCGTCCCTCGAGGGGGCCCGACAGCAAGCGGCTGCCCAGGCCGCGGGGGACCCCACGGGAACCCACTGGGTCTATTGGGACAATGACTTATTGTATAGCAAGCAGAAAGTCGCCGAACTAGGGGCCGGCCGGGTGTTGGTGGTCCCCATCCGATTCCGAGAGTTCCTCCTGAACCTGGCGCATGACGTGCCCCTCGCCGGACACCTCGGGCGGGACAAAACTTACAGCCGCCTAGTGACCCATTTCTATTGGCCCCGAATGAGAAGAGACGTGGACCATCACTGCCGGTCCTGCCCGACCTGCCAGGCTAGCGGGAAGACTGGGGGTCGAGGGAAAGCCCCCCTCCAACCATTTCCAGCCGTCCACACCCCGTTCGAACGAGTGGGGATCGACATCGTGGGGCCCCTCGACCCCCGAACCGCCCTGGGACACCGCTTCATCCTGGTACTGGTCGACCACGCCACCCGATACCCCGAGGCCATCCCACTCCGCACCGTGACAGCTCCAGTGGTGGGCCGGGCCCTGATGGGCATCTTCTCCTGGGTGGGGTTCCCCCGAGAAGTGGTGAGCGACAGGGGTACGAACTTTATTTCAAAGTACATGAGATCCCTCTGGCAACAATGTGGGGTCACCTATAAATTCACCACCCCTTACCACCCCCAGGGGAACGGACTGGTTGAGCGGTTCAACAGAACCCTGAAGGGGATGATCAAGGGCCTGGAAGAGCCCCTGAGGAGGAGATGGGATGTCCTGCTGCCCTGCCTCCTGTTCGCCTATCGGGAGGTACCACAGAAATCCCTGGGCTTCAGCCCCTTCGAACTATTGTATGGGCACCCCGTCCGAGGGCCCCTGAGCCTGGTCAAGGAGGGCTGGGAGGCGCAAGTCCAAGATGCCCCTCCCGACGTCTACCGGTACCTCCTGACCCTGCGGAACCAGACTCGGAAGTTCCGGGCCCTGGCAGAAGCCAACCTCGAAGCCAGCCAAGAAGACATGAAACGCTGGTATGACGAAAATGCCTCAACCATCGAGTTCGAGCCGGGCCAGCAAGTCTGGGTCATGTCACCCGTGGACCCCTGCGCCCTGCAGGACAAGTGGACCGGGCCCTTCAAGGTAGTTGAGAGGAAGAGCCACGTCACGTACCTGGTCGACATGGAGTCCCCGAGGAACCCCCTCCGGGTCCTGCACGCCAACCGGCTCAAGCCCCACTTTGCCCGAACTGAACTAAGCCTGCTGCTGGCTACCGACGATGGGGGCGAAAGTGACTCCGAGCCCCTACCAGACCTCCTGGGGTCCTCGGGCCAAGACGGCTCCTTGGAGGGCGTCCGCCTCTCCGCCACCCTGACACCAGAACAGCGCCATGACTGCCAGACTCATCTGTGTACCCATGATGTGGACACAGGGGACAGCCCCCCGGTGAAGAACAAGTCTTACCGGCTCTCTGACCGAGTGAAGGATAGCATCCAGCGTGAGTAGCCAAGATGTTGGAGCTGGGGGTGATAGAACCTTCCAGCAGCCCGTAGGCTATTCCGGTGGTGTTGGTGCCGAAAGCGGCCCCACCGGGTACTACACCGGAACTTCGGTTCTGTGTGGACTACAGGGGGTTGAACTCTGTCACGAAGACAGATGCTCATCCCATCCCACGAGCAGACGAGCTGGTGGACCGGCTGGGAGCAGCCCGGTACCTCAGCACCATTGACCTGACATCCGGATATTGGCAGATTGCCATGGCCGATGGAGCAAGGGAGAAGACAGCATTCTCCACCCCCGAGGGCCACTTTCAGTTCCGAGTGATGCCCTTTGGGCTCAAAAATGCTCCGGCCACATTCCAGCGGTTAGTGAATCAGGTACTATCTGGTCTGGAGTCCTTCTCAGCGGCATACCTGGATGACATAGCTGTCTTCAGCAGCACCTGGGAGGACCATCTGCAGCACCTCCAGGAGGTATTGCAGGCGCTGCAACGAGCTGGCCTAACCGTTAAAGCCAGCAAGTGCCAGATTGGACAGGGATCTGTCGTGTACCTGGGACACCTGGTGGGCGGAGGTAAGGTGCAACCCCTCCAGGCCAAAATAGAGACCATCTTGGCTTGGGAGCCCCCCAAGACCCAAACAGAGGTCAAAGCTTTCCTCGGCCTAACTGGGTATTACCACCGGTTCGTCTAGGGATATGGTACCATCGTAACCCCCTTGACAGAATTGACCTCTAAGAAGCAACCTCGCAAGGTCATATGGACAGCTGCTTGCCAGGAGGCATTTGACACGCTGAAATATGCGATGTGTACCGCTCCAGTACTCGCAACTCCAGATTTCAGTAAGGAATTCATTGTACAGACAGACGCCTCAGAGCACGGCATAGGTGCGGTGCTCTCGCAACTCAACACCGAGGGCCAAGATCAACCAGTGGCCTTCATCTCCAGAAGACTCCTCCCTCGGGAACGGCGATGGAGCACCATTGAGAGAGAAGCCTTCGCGGTGGTCTGGGCACTGAAGAAGTTGAGGCCATATCTCTTTGGAACTCACTTCCTAATTCAGACCGACCACCGGCCCCTTCGCTGGCTCATGCAGATGAGAGGCGAAAACCCCAAGATGTTGAGGTGGTCCATTTCCCTACAGGGGATGGACTTTCGGGTGGAACATCGGCCCGGAGTTGACCACGCCAATGCTGACGGTCCCTCCAGGTTTTTCCGCCTTAGCGATGAGAACTCCCTAGAGGTTGGGTAGCTCTCCCCTCTTTCGGCTGGGGGGGATGCGTGTTGGACCTGTCAGCCCTAGGGTGGTCTCCCCATCTATTTTTGATCGTGCCTCATTTTTTCCACCCTCATTTTTATGTTGGACTTAGGTCTCCGGGCGCCTTTTCATTGCCAATCAGTGTTAAGGTGCAGGTGCTCCCTTCTCCCAAGATGGCTGCCACAGGCCCCTGCTACTGCGGAGTGGTCTTTTCTAGTAGCACCCTAGCTGCCAGGAGCTGGCTGGAACCCCACAACAATGTTGCAACACCAGCCCGCCTTTTTTGTCCCATAGGTAGAATGGGGAAGCTCCTGGAATGTGCTGGAACCTTCTAGAAGGGAGGTGGGGTTTTTCATTTGCCGCCTTGGATAGAGGTCACCTGACCTAGGGATACTTAACAGAGGGAGGGAACATTTTCTAGTCAGTTGGCCAGTGGGAGTAAAGCAGACCTGGGGAAAATCCACGCAGGAGTGTAGGCGGTAGGGCCTAGCCAGGGACTTATGCCTCTGAAAGTGACAGGACTTAGGTACTGCCTTTTAAGTGAGTGAGGGATCCTGTACCGCCCACTGATCTAGCCCAGTGATAGGAGAACCCAGGGGCCATCTGCTAAGCTTGACTAGGAAGGAACTAGTCACCAACTCAATCCCTAACCCCAAGGAACAGAACCCCCCAAGGGCGCCAGTGACATCTGCGCCGCAAGAACTGAATGCTGAAACTTCATGCCAGAACTGAAGGCTGTACCTTTATGCCAGAACTGAATGCTGAAACTTAATGCCAGAACTGAATGCTGAAACCGATTGCTGAAACTGCATGACAAAACTGAATGCTGAAACTTCACGTTACAATTGAATGCTGAACTGCTGGGGATCAACCAGGTAGTAGCGCTGTGACCCATGCGCTCCCTGACCTGGCCTGAGATCAATCCTGCATCAATCCACGTTGAGCGCTGAGCGCTCCCGCTTAATTTGACCCACCCTCCTGACGCGGGGACCAGAGCGCGCTCACCGCCGCGGCCCGGAGGCCAGTAGCTTGCACCATCACCACGTCAAGGCCCGCGGAGAAGCCCGGGGCCCCATCGCTGCCGTCGCAGCTGCTGGCGGAGGTGTGAGAGGCCGTGACCGGCCCCCGTCGCTTAGGGATCGACTGCGGAGTCCGAAGCGGCGAAGAACGCCTGCCGCAGTGTAGACTCCTCGGATGCCGAGATCAAGGTAACCCCCGGGGGCTGGGAGGTAGCGTGGCCGTGCAGAGGCCTGGGACTCACCCCCCTGCTCCCCGGGAGGCTTGGGAAGGACCCGGTGCGCCCCCTGTCGAGCGGGAGCGGCACCGCACTCTGAGACTCGGGATCCCCTCCGCGGGACTCCCTCTGCGCATCGGAGACTCTGATTCCCCTCCGTGGGATTGCCCCCCCCCTGCTGCTAGACTGCCGCGTTCAAGGGGACCAAGGGCTTAAGGCCTGATTATTACGAGTAGCGCTGTATTCTTAAGTTCTGCTCTCAAGTGCTTGATGCCTGATTATTACGAGTAGCGCTATATTCTTAAGTTCTGCTCTCAAGTGCTTGATGCCTGATTATTACGAGTAGCGCTGTATTCTTAAGTTCTACTCTGAAGTGTGTAATGTTTGATTATTACGTGTAGCGCTGTATACTTGAGCTCTGCTCTGAAGTGTGTAATGTTTAATTGTTACGAGTAGCGCTGTGTTCCTAAGCTCCGCTCTGAAGTGCCCAATGCTGGATTATTATGAGTAGCGCTGTGTCCTTGAGTCCTGCCCTGAAGGGCTTAGTGTCTGACCGGTACGAGTAGCGCTGGATCCTCAAGTTCTGCGCTTAAGCGCTAGTAGCCTTCCATGTGTGGCACTACGTTCTCCAGCCCCATTTCAAAGCGCTGATAATCGCTAGATACCGCGCAAGGTACCCACGGCAGATTGAAACGCTAGTGGTGGGAGGGGTGCAGCGCGCTGGTTAACCGCTGTGTTCACCATTTCCCCAGGCTCGCCAGGTATTGCCAATGGAACTATGATGAGTTGCTGATGAATCTGACGCTAATGTATTCAGGTACTGCATATTGCATCATAATGAATTGCTGGTGAATCTGACGCTAATGTATTCAGGTACTGCCTAGGGCACCATAATGAAATGCTGGTGAATCTACTGTTAATGTATTCAAGTAATGCCCATTGCCATCTCATGAACTGCATTTGCATCTAACTACTTAGATAAACTTGTTTGATTTTCATTGAACCTACTGTGTGGCGTCCATTATTGTGTGCGTTTCCTGCTTCAGGGGATGTGTGTGTTGTATGGTCGCTTTACACTTAAGCCTTCGGGTGCCCAGCCGCTCGAGTCACGTTACCCCCTTAGGGCTTGGTGACCCCAGGTCTTACATGAATGCCAGGACCTCCTACATTTCAGGAAGCTGCTAAAGACCTATCTTTTCTGAGGTGTGCTCGTCTGGCTGAAGCTCGCTGCCCATGCGTGGAGAAACCCCTGACGGGGTGATTCGAGCGCTATATAAATGAATAAATATCAAATACCAAATACAAACAGTATTGTTAGAGGACAAGTTTCTTTCACGGTAAGCGTAAGTAAAGTCAGTCCTTTCATTCTCAGCTCAACTAACAAATTGTCAGTAAGTTTATATGCATGTGGTAGCACGGACTCCAGGCCTTAGCTTCACGCTGACTGCACCGCGCCTTGCAGCTTCGCAGCCGACAGCAGACAGGACATGAAGGGAAGAGGAAGCCCAACTATCTGACCATTGTACCGGCTCCCGGCTCGAGGCCCGGTTCATAATATTAGCCCCTCATCTCGCTCACGCCCGGTGAACCCCCCACAACAGGAGGGCCTCAAGCAATATTGGTTCAGCTACGGACAGCCGGGTTGCTAAGGACGGCTGAGTGCTGTGCCATCTTCCAGCGGTGCACTGGTGTATTGCGCCTGACCCTAAATAGATAAAGCAAACAAGCGGCAGTGCTCGGCGCGACTTAGGTGAGCCTTGTGAGCCGTGCCCTGGCAACAGGCAGACAGCGGTGGCAAGCGCAGACATCATTAGGCTGCGGCCACGGTGAGTGTGTGCCCATGGCAGTTCTCACTGAGGCGGCCTGACTAGGTGAGGTGCAGCTTGTGACCCGCCTTGTGAGACCCACTTGCCCCGTCTGCCTCCTTCCATCAGCACCACTGTTGCACTCGTTCCCTGCTTCTGCTTCCCTGCCCCCCGCCTGGAAGGGGGGTAACTACACAGGGGTATCGTTTACAACTGCGACCACGCAGAGGCATTTCCAAAGGCTCCACTCCGGCAATAATCTAGCACCAGTGAAAGGTGTATCTGCCCTCTTAGCACCAGCATCTGCGTAAGTGACACGTATTGGAGTTACTGGGCAGTTGGGCAGCCGGAGGAGTATTTTCAGCACCTCACTTAGCAAATGGATCCCAAAGAAAGGGCCAACTGCACACGACCCCGGAGGAAATCCTTAATAGCCATCCCTCCAACAAAATGAGTACAAGGATTATAAGGAGCAAATCACTCACAGATAGCTTAAACAAAAGGCCGCAAGACATTTAACGAAGGGGCTCGATTAGACACTTCTATAGGGAAATGATACCCCAAGCACTGATCAGGGCGCACCATTTTATGCAGCGTGCTTGTCTCAAGACAGCAGTCCTAAAGGGCTAGGCAGACCGTCCGTTGACCATACTAGTATATGTAAGGATGGCTCACTTCCCTGTGAGGATTCATGGAGTAGGGAACTCGATTCAATGCAGTCCAAGGGCCCACCTAAGGGCCAAATCTGCCTTATACTCATAGACATGGGGCATGACGCCACAACTAGCAAGACCCACGAAACAGCTTTGACTAAAAATGTTTCTACGGCGGTGACGACAGCGCAAATTCACCAGCCCAAAGCCTACGGCCCAGACCCTCGGATTATGGAGACCGCTGAACCACCACAAAAATCTATGAGCCCTTGGACCCAGAGTCCCCTGTGGCAGGGGAGCTTACAGCCTCATTCCTCTATAATCTAGGCCAAAAGATTGAAAGAACTTTAGAATGAATTCCAAATCTGTTGTTGCCATCAGCACCTCCACGGGTCTCTAATTCAAAAGTAGATCACAACTTCTGCAATGTCGGTGCAGATGAGGATCTAGAGAAAACACCCTTGACCGAGATAAACAGTGCCACCAACAAAGCCCTTTTGTGGAAATCATCTAAAATGGAAGTTCAAATAGACCTCCTACAAGCTATTGTAGGTCGTCTAGTTAACATAAGCTCAGGGTGGAGGATTTAGATAACAGGCTCTCCCAGTGGTGGGGTTTTGCATCGGTAAGAGGCCCAAATACGAACTAATAGAGAAGTCAAAAAGAAACATGTCAGAATCCAAATAAAATGATTTCACTGTATACCACCTATCTCTACTCTAATCCCATGTACTTATAAACATCTTTCGTATTAGCAGTTTAGTAAATTTGAATGAATTAGTTTCAGCAAAGCATGCGCATTAACATGTGAGTTTCAAGCAGCCATTTTAGAAGCGACTGTGCAGCTTCAGAAATTTCCCTCCAAGCGTTAGTACGTCATATTACGTAGATGCGATAGACGCATGCGCAGTGAGAGTTCTCGCGTTTAGCAGCCATTTTAAGTGTCAGTCGGGTTACTTGTTAGTAAGACACACAGGAAAGCTTCCCCTAGACTTAAATGTAAGAACTGTGGTGCATATTAGTAATTATAAAACAGAATTATTACGGTATTACATTCATTTGAGGAGATTGAGTCCGAGCAAGTCTCTTTTATACGAGTCCTTGCTCCCTCACCAGTACCTGGTCTCCAACTCGGGGGACTGTTCCTGTTGCTGCTCAACCCTTATGGAGAAATGGGCCTCCCTCCCCGAGGTACTAGTGGATATATTAAAGATAGCCAAAGGTCGCAGAGAGGCGCTGATCTCAAACAACTCAGATGACAAGGCGACGGCTAACAGCTATCTCCAGGGGGAGAGACAGACAGCAGGGGCCCTGAGCTACATGTTCAAAATCAAATCTGGAACGGCCCCACAATACCTGCAGGCATTGGTTCACACCTACTTGCCCTCACGCGCGCTTCGCTCTGCCACTCAGGTGAAGTTCTCAGTACCTAGAATTAGACTGTCACATAGTGGCGGTCGATCATTTGCCTATTTAGGCCCCACTTTATGGAATTCTCTCCCACTTCACAATAAAACTGTATATGTGAATTTTCATTAAAAAGCCTAAAAACTTGGCTGTTTAATCAATAATTGTCCCCTTCTTCTGGTCCTTCCTAGCGGGTACCGGGAAACCCTCTTTGGGTAGCTGTCGCGCCTTACAAATTAAAAATACAATACAATACAACCAGGACTGAACACACCAGTCGAACAGGATACAAGAGCGGCACATACAATGGAGAATTCGGCTAGTAGATCTAAAACAGCCAAAGGCATACAAAGTCCTAACCCTGGGGGTAGCGGGGTTAGCGATGCCCTGGCAACAGACTCGCAGGAACATACTTTCAGTATAACGGCTTCACATGAACCTATCCTATCAAGGAGAGCAAAAAAGAAGCTGAAGACACAACAGAAAAAAACAAAGGCAAGAGGGAGGCAATTGCAGCTGATGAAGATTGATCATCCACCCCTGCAGGGGGATACCAAAGCAACTCAGCTTTATCCAATTTTCATTGCGAAAAATTGGGGTAAAAAGGACTCGCTGTATGCCCTGCCTCCGGAAGACCAGCAAATACACACAATGGTATCAAGTGCTTCCATCGTGAAGGGCCAAATGCTACTAGCCTGTCCAGACCAGCCTATAGGCCAGGACTCAACATCTGGAATAAGTTCGACACCTCCTGAAATAATCCCTCAGTCAGCGACGGCCACAATATCGCTGCAGCCGGATGGTTCAAACCCACTTCAGTGAAGACCTGGGCTCCAGCCGAGTACTAGGAGCAGCCAAGGACACAGTAAGTGGTCCCAGGCACGTACCTCTTCAATCAAACAGGGAAGCCAAAGCACAGGATCAATTCCCGTAGAACTCGCCCCAGGAAGGGGAAAAGCGTCCCAAATCCCAGGCTCACCAATAGTTGTCCACAAGGTAGTCCTCACCCCGAGGTTTCTTAGTACAGGACATCATGATATCCTGAACAGGAGTAACATTCTACGCTTCTTTAAACACCTGGCCACCCTAGACCAGATACAAACGGGGGACTTAGAATGGGTGAAATTCCTGAGTATGAAGGGGAACACACATGATGACTCAACAGTGGTGGGCCTGAAGCCTGAAGAAACACAACAAGCCGTCATGAACAGCTCTACACAACTCGCCGAGTGGGGTATAGATGTGCAGATGCTGCCGCACCCAAAATATCCACATGTCCTAGCACCAGATAATGGGAGCAAGGCCCCTTGGTCGGTCTTGCATGGGACAAATAGCTCAGTATCCCAGGGTAGAACTCGGATGGGCCCTGGGGTCCAAATGGGCATTAGGATCTCATGCAGAAACAACCTTTGGGACATTAGCGTAGCCTCCCCTGCCCCGGCCTAACCCGTAATCTCAAGAAGATGGCAGCAGCATTCCTAACCGCGGCAAAATCCAGCAAGGCAGGGGAGAGGCCAGGCGAGGAGCATCTTACAAGCCGCAATCAACCCTAATCTCTTGGAATATAGCAGGGATCAGTAAACTCAGAGAAAATGAAAACTTGAAACAGTTCCTGGAAGATGGTGATATTCTCTGTCTTCAAGAGACTTGGGCTTTGTCTAGCTCTCCAATGGCAAGGGATTACGAACACTTTGTCCCAGCCATAAAGAGGAATCTTTTCGTCCGTCCGGCTGGCGGTCTATCAGTTCTCATTAAACATGAATGCGCACTCGATGTTACAGATATTAATCTGAACTCACCAGGATTGCAAGATTTACAAATAAGAGGCCTGAACCTCAATTCACATCCAATGCGCCTTTTGATAATAAACTGCTATATCAACCCGGCGCAGACCACCATGAAAGAATGAGATGGAGGCCCTGTCATGGAAATTAGATGACCTTTTAATAAAATATAAATCATACCATGTTATTCCAGCCGGAGATTTTACCCTGAAGCATCTTGATAAAGCTGAATCCCCTCCTCGGGGACCAGGCAGGACAGAACCCCTTTGTGACCTCCTTAATAATCATAAACTGATTACAACCTATGCACTGAAAAAAGCCCGCTCGATTTCCTGGGATCCCCAGCCTACTTTCCGGAAGTCCTCAATAATCGACTACATCATGGCTAGCGAAGTGTTGGCGTCCAGATTGGAAGGTTTTGAAGTCGAAGATAGGACGGAAAACGATCACAGGCCACTAAGAGCGGTGTTCCAGCTGGAAGTTCTGCCAGCTATTATCCACCAAACTATTGGTGAGTCAAGAGGGAACGAAAAACATAGTGTCCTGAGGAGGATCAAATGGTCAGACCAGATAGGTAACAGGCTCCAAATGTGGCTGGATCTGAAACAGGAAGGGTGTCTGTCTCCGTCGCCCTCTCCCATAAAGGACTAGGAGAATATTGTTGAGGACCTTCAAGCAAATCTTGGTAACCCTCATCCACAACACCCCAGGATTAAAGAGCAACCAAGATTTGGAAGCACCGAGCCAAACAAAGATATACGAGAAAGCAAACGGCTCTTGCGTAACCACATAAAGGAACAAACTCCAATGCCAAGCTTTCTCTCTTCCAGCACACCTAACACAGATACAGCAACACAGCAACTCTCCTCCAAACGCCTCTCATTTATTGGAAAATTTAGAACCTTACTACATGACCCACATGCTGCACCATCACCCCTGACTCATACACCTTCCGCCCTAAACAATAAATCAATCAATCAATCAATCAATCAATCAATCAATCAATCAGTCATTTGTAAAGTGCACTACATACCTGTGAGGGTCTCAAGGTGCTGGGGGGGGTTCTACTGATCGAACAGCCAGGTCTTGAGTATCCTCCTGAAGGTCAGCTGGTCTTGGGTCTGTCGTAGGCTCAGAGGGAGGGTGTTCCATGTCTTGTCGGCGAGGTGGGAGAAGGATCTCCCACCGGTGGTTGTTTTTCGGATGCGTGGGACGGTGGCGAGTGAGAAGTTGGCGGAGCAGAGCTGGCGGTTGGGGATGTAGAAGGAAAGTCGTCTGTTGGGGTAGGCTGGGCCAGTCTTGTGGAGTCCCTTGTGTGCATGGAAGAGGAGCTTGAAGGATATCCTCTTGTTGATGGGGAGCCAGTGCAGGTTTCTCAGGTGGGGGGTGATGTGGCCGTGGCGTGGTACTGTAGGATCAGTCGTGCCGAGGGGTTTTGGATGCGTTGCAGTCGTTTGATGAGCTTGGTCGGGGCTCCGGCATAGAGGGCGTTTCCGTAGTCGAGTCTGCTGCTGACGAGGGCCAAGGGTGACTGTGTTTCTTGTATCTGTCGGGATCCATCTGTAGATCTTGTGGAGCATGCGGAGGGTGTTGAAGCAGGAGGAGGACACGGCGTTGACTTGCTTGGTCATTGAGAGCGTTGAGTCGAGGATGATTCTTAGGTTGTGTGTGTGGCCGGTGGGTGTCGGGGCTGCCCCCAGTGCCGTCGGCCACTAGGAGTTGTCCCAGGCTAGAGGGTTGGAGCCGAGGATGAGAACCTCTGTCTTGTCCGAGTTCAGCTTCAGACAGCTGATCTTCATCCAGTCGGCGACGGCCTTCATTCCTTCATGGAGGTTGGCTTTGGTGGTGATGGGGTCCTTGGTGAGGGAGAGGATCAGTTGAGTGCCGTCAGCCTAGGAGATTATGTTGAGGTCGTGCTGTCAGGTTACGTGTGCGAGCGGGGCCATGTAAATGTTGAACAGTGTCGGGCTGAGGGAGGATCCCTGGGGTACGCCGCAGATGATCTCTGAGGCTTCGGATCGGAATGGGGGAGGCGGATGCTCTGGGTTCTGCTGGAGAGGAAGGAGGTGGTCCATTCTAGAGCCTTGTCTCGGATCCCTGCGGCGTGGGGGCGTGCACGTAGTGTGCAGTGGCAGATGGTGTCGAGGGCGGCAGAGAGGTCCAGGAGGATGAGGGCTGCGGTCTCACCGTTGTCCAGCAGGGTCCTGATGTCATCGGTGGCAGCGATGAGGGCGGTCTCGGTGCTGTGGTTGCTGCGCAACCCTGACTGGGAAGGGTCCAGGATTCTGTTTTCTTCGCGGTATCGGGTTAGCTGTCTGCTGACGATCTTCTCGATGACCTTTGCCGGGAACGGGAGCAGAGAAATGGGCCGTAAGTTCTTGAGGTCTCTTGGGTCTGCCTTAGATTTTTTGAGTAGGGCGTTGATCTCGGCGTGTTTCCAGCTCTCTGGGAAGGTCGCGGTCTCGAGGGAGAGGTTGAGGACGTTGCGCAGGTGGGGTGCGATGGAACTGCTTGCTTTGTTGAAGACGTGGTGCGGGAATGGGTCTGATGGAGAGCCGAAGTGGATTGTGCACATGGTCTTGATGGTGTCATTGATGCTCACGCTGGTCCAGGCTAGCAGGGGTTCATGGTCGATGATGTGCGGAGAGTCTGTTGTGTTGCTGTCTGTTGGGGCTGTCTGGGTATTGAAGCTGTCGTAGATGTCTGCTATCTTGCGGTGGAAGGAAGTGGCGAGGGAGTCGCACAGGACATGCGACGGCGGGATGTCGTTGGTGTTGGAGCTGGGGTTGGAGAGTTCCTTCACAATGTTGAAGAGTTCCTTGCTATTATGTGCGTTGTTGTTGAGGTGGTCTTTGAAGGAGGTCCTCTTGGCAACCCTGATGAGGTGGTGGTGGTTGCGGATGGCGTCCTTGTGTGCTGCGTGTCTGTCTGGAGTCTGTTCACTGTGCCATTTCTTCTCTAGTTTCCGGCAGGCTTGCTTGGAGGCTAGGAGTTCTGGGGTGAACCAGCTGGCCCTCTTGCTGGTGTCTCTGTGGGGGGGCTTCTTCAGCGGGGCGAGGGTGTTGGCGCAGTCATCTACCCAGCATCTGAGGCTGTGGGCAGCGTCGTCGGTGTCGAAGGGTTCGGTGGGTGGGCTGAGAGCGAGGTTTGCATGTAGTTGGTCTTCACTGATTTTGCTCCAGAAGCGGTGGTGTGTGGTGGGTTTCTGGAAGGTGAAGTGGATGCAGCGGTGGTCGGTCCAGAGGAGTTCGGTGGTGTGGTTGAAGGAGACGTGCGGGCTTGAGGAGAAGACAGGGTCGAGCGTGTGGCCGGCAGAGTGGGTAGGCGTTGTGACGAGTTGCCTCAGTCCGAGGTTGGCGAGGTTATCGATCAGGGTTGTGGAGTTGCTGTCGTTGTTGTTCTCAAGGTGAAAGTTCAGGTCTCCGAGGAGAGTGTAGTCAGTGGAGGTCAGGGCGTGCGTGTTGATAAAGTCGGCGATGGAGTCGCTGAATTGGGGCGGAGTCCAGGGGTTCGGTAGACGAGGATGCCTCTGAGGGTGGAGTTGGGGTCTGTGTGGATCTGGAAATGCATGTGTTCGGCGGTGCTGAGAGTGTCGTCGGTGCTAGTCTAGACCCTGATGCTGTTCTTGTGGATGATGGCGATTCCTCCTCCGACTCCGTTGGTGCGGTCTCTGTGGGTGATCTTGTAGTCGTCTGGGATGGCTATGGTGATGTCGGGTGCAGAGGAGTCGTTCATTCAAGTCTCTGTCAGGAAGGCGATGTCCGGGATGATGTGTCTAGCAGGTCCCAGAGCTCGACGGCCTGTTTGCGTGCGGAGCGGGTGTTCAGTAGTATGCATCGGAGGTGGTTGAGGTCTTTCTTGGTGGGTGGTTCGTCGGCTCTGAGGCTGGTGTAGCTGCAGTTCCGGCAGGTGAAGGGACCGTGTGTGCATTTTGGGGCGGCCTTGAAGCAGGTGTGGGTCCGTCCGGAGTTGAGAGCGTGCAGTGTGCTGGCATCGTAGTGGCGGCGGTCGTCGTGGCGGGTGCGGAGACCAGGGGTTCTGGTGCTGGGCGCAGTCCAGGCACGGACGGGCGCAGACGGGCTTGCCTTAGGCACGCCTTAGGGACGCCAGCGGCGCGCCCGCTGCACACATCCACTGCGCTGCCGCACAGCGGCCAGCTTTTATGGGGAGGTGGGAGGGAGGAGCAGGTGGGAGGCGGGAGGCAGGGGCAGCGAATGGGCAATTAGGGGGGCAGGGCCAGAGGGGACGCAGCGGCAGGAGCAGTGAGGGACAACGAAGGGAACAGAAGGCAAAAGTGCACAGAATTACAAGGGCAACGAATGGAACAGAAAGCATAACGGGCACAGGGTTACAGGGGCAACGAAAGGAACAGAAGGCAAAACGGGCACAGGATTACAGGGGCAACAAAAGAAACAGAAGGCAAAATGGGCAGAGAGACACGGGGACAGCGAGGGGAAAAGAAGGAAAACCGGGCAGAGAAACACGGAGACAGCGAGGGGAGCAGAGGGGAAAAACGGGCACAGACCAAGTAGAGGCAGCGGGGGAAGACAGACAACAGCAGTCACAGACACCAAAATGACAATAAGGCAATACAATAAATACAATAAATAAGCGGAAGATGAACAAACCTACGGCCTACCACTGGCCAACAGGGATGAGGTACAGGTGGTAGCCTGCGGGTGGAGGAGGGCCTCGAACTTCCTCAGCAGCGGCAGCTGGGGCAGGGACACACAGGCGGTGCTGTGAGGAGGTGGAGCGACCTTCCCGGTAGGGTCAACACGCGCAAACAATATAAGCAACGTGCCACACCTCACAACTTCGCTTCCCCATGTCTACTGCACAACAGTGTTACACCACAAAAACAACACAGCACACCAACTCACTCTCAAAGACCATCTCCACCACATATACATGCAGACCCATCAAAATGTCTTCTTAGCAGGCTGGATGAGGAACATGATACAGAACAGCTACACAATTGCTATCCTAATACAGCTAATACCAGCACTAAAAACACACCTGCTAGAAACCCACACAATACTGATCACTCTTCTACAAAACAAACTCTCACTGTCACCAAAGCCCATTCTCTAAAATGTCTACTAATAAATGCTCGGTCCCTCTCTAAAAACAAACATCACATCTACAACCTTCTCACCGATGCAAAACCAGACACACTATTCATAACCGAATCATGGTTGGGAGCTGATATGGCTCCAGTCCTGCATGAAACCGTTCCTCTAGGCTATCAAACAATCACCCAAAATCGTATAGGCAAAAAAGGAGGTGGTCTAGCTGTTGTGTTCTGACAAACATTACATATCACTAAAGTTGACGACATCACCATAAAGAGTGGGAAAGCTCTTCTCACCAGATGCAACCCAACACCGTCTTCCTCCTGTAACTTCCTAATCTTTTACAGACCTCCACCTAGCAAGACGGCATTCCCAGACGCACTTCTAGACACAGTTTCAAACCTGAGAACAATAGACTCCAACCTATGCGTTCTGGGTGACCTCAACATTTGGTTTGACAAACCCAATATGACCCATCCGAAAACAATAATCACTGGCCTAGACGCACTGAACCTGCATCAGATTGTCCACAAACCCACACACATCGCTGGACGTATCCTAGATGTAATTTTTGCTAATACTGAACTAGTTAACTTTCAAACTATAACTCCAGTCACATGGTCAGACCACCACTTGCTTGCTTTCCAACATAAAACAACACTAAGCGACTCACCTAAAACTACCGTACATCCATCCACCTATCAGCTGTGGAACAAACTCAATTTGGAACACTTAGAAACACAACTAACATCCAGTACAAATCTGGAAACAATACATTCTGTTAAAAAACTATATGAGTGGCTACATGAAGCTTTTGACATCCTGATACCACTCAAAACCACACAACAGAACAAAAGAAAAAAAGCGCCATGGAGAAACATAGAGATAAAAGACATAAAACAACAAATTAGAAAGCTGCAACGTACCTGGCTCAAAACAAACGCCAAACAAGACAAACTTCACCTACAGAAAATTAACAGATAATACAAGTCGGCTATGAAAAAAGCTAAGAAAATGTACTATTCAGACTGAATTCAAACTGCTAAATGTGCAAATAAAGAATTCTATAAAATACTTAATGAATTTCGCGAACCAAATTGTGTAGAAGGAATTCATCCTGTTACTCAAGATGTCACAGACAAACTGGCAAATCATTACACAGACAAAGCAGACACACTGGACTCATACTTAAAACAGAAACAAAGCACCAGCACTAACCCTTGTACAAAACAACAGCCCAAGATTTAGCTGGTCCTCAGGTTTCGCTGGAGGAGGAACATGGCGGCTGCAGGCTAGCTGCCGCGGTACTCTGCTCCGAGCTCCCTGCAGGGCGTTGATTTAAATGCAGCTTTCTTCCTTCTCACCGTAATATTAACTATTTTTAGCGCGCCATGTAATTAGCGCCCTCTTGTACAAACATGAATGCACCAGTTATTGGTTTCTTTAGACGAATGTTTTCAACTCGCCGGTTTTTTTTTTTCCTTCGAGTCTGAAAACTGCAGTGCTGGTGTAGTCTCCTTTCCATCCCCATGAGTCCGAGGTCGGGGGTGATACAGCCGCTTCCTGAGGATCCGGCCCAAGGAACACCACCGTCAGCTGGAGTTCAGCATAGTTTGTGGCTCTGGCTCCGGGCCGCCCTGGAGCTCTGTCGGGGGAGGAGACAGTGGACCTGTCGGCGCGATCCCCAGCTTGGTATTAACATTCATCAGAGCACCGACACCCTCAAGCTCCGGGAGGAAAACGGCACGGAGAATACAGCTGGTAGATTTAAGCCAGCTGATCAGGTGACAGGCAAGCCTTTCGAAAGGGGGTCTTCTGTTCAAGAGGTGATTTCTTGTGTTGTGGGGAGGTTAGAGAATTCCCCCCTACAAGCACCAAGTGACATTGCTTCCAGAGCCGGGGTGGCAGGGGTTAGTAGTCATACGAGCAATTCTACGAGGGTTATAATGAGAGCCATATCAAGAGCTAATACGCGCGCTGTTCACTCCCAAAAGTTAGTAACTCCGTCGCTTTCTATTAGTAAGGGGTCTCTTCTGAATAAACCCTTGGGAGAAAAAGTTAAATACAACGCAGAAAGAAGACGCGCATGCCTAAATAGAGTTAGCAGGAAATCTTCAGTTGAGGTAGTGGCTGTGGTTGGCTATAAGCCAATCACAAAGCTGGATTGTGGTAGCACTCCCCAGGGTGGTATAGAAGGGGCTGGGGAGACGGTTGAGCACCCCAATAAGCTAAAACTTCCTGATCCCCAGATCTCTTCAAAAACTTCTTCATATTTGCATGCTGAAGTTAAAGCCAAATACACGAAGAGGTCAGGTAAAACAGCTAAGACGAACAAATCTACCAAGTTAAGCAAACCGCTTTTAGACTCTACTTCAAGAATTACACCTTCATTACGATCGTATTTTAAGGTTGTTCCTCAATTACTTGATTTGGCTAAATCACAGCCTCTGTCTCTTTGTTAACAATTTCCGACATGTTGGTTCCTTCTGTCATAGGGGGCTCTCCTGAATTACCACCTCAATCAGTAGAGTCGGGGCCTGCTGCTCCACCTATTTCACCTGCGGAGTTATCGGCGGAGCTATCGGCCTGTTCTCTTGCTGGCGATTTACTGTCAGGGACTCAGACACGTGTACCTTCTGGAGGCGAGACTGGTGGGACAGTGTACCATGACAATCTTGGGGGTGTGGGTACATCTGTTGGTAAGGACCCTGGGCAGGATTTGGTTTTTGAACCTGTGTGCTTGAATAATAAGGCTGTTCAACAAGAGTTCCCGCCTGCCATTGATGCGGTACACTTGAACCTCAATTCGGGTAGTGCTATTGACCCTAACAGTGGTTTAACTACAGATTCTCCTGCGTTAGATCTCCCAGATTCCGCCCTACAGCTTATGTTTGCCACTCTGTCGGTTGATATTAAAAGGGGTCTTGAGGAGTCTGCATGAAATCAGCGGGAGATAAGAAATTACTGTGAGTCTTTAGACACCAAGATCGATGGTCTCTGCACGAGAACAGGAGTCCTAGAAGAGTCAGTGGCCAGCATGTCAGTTCAATTTGATAAAGCTAAGGAGGAAATTGAGAGGCTCAAGAGAGCTGACACCGCTATGGCTGAGAGAATGGAAATCCTTGAAAATAATGCCAGACGGAGTAACATCCGAATTTTGAATGTGCCTGAGGGGAGTGAAGGTTCCGACATTAAGCGCTATATTATCACCCTTTTGAGACATTCTCTTAAATTGGATCAAACTGAGCAGGAATTATCATCTGAGATACAGCGAGTTCATAGAGAGCCATTTAGGCGGAACCCACAACGAACCAAGCCAAGGAAGATTTTATTGAACTTCCATACCTACTTGTTGAAAGAACATATTCTTAATCTTGCACTCAAGCATAAATCCTTGGCAGGGGGTGGGGTTCACGTTTCAAATTTGTTCCGACCTGTCGAGGGTTACCCTTGAGAAACAATGGGAATTAGGAAGTAGAATGGAGGCTTTTAGGAAGCTCGGCGCATCAGTTCAGATGGGGTTTCCTGCTGCTCTCAAAATTATGATCAATAATGAAATGCATAAGATCCGTTCAGCGCGGGCGGCGGGCGATCTTCTGTTGTCCCTGGGGGGGGGGTCTAAGGTTGGTCCTGCCCTTGGTTGAGATTCTTGTATTTTTACCTCTGATTCTGACTTGTCTTGGAAACTCCATTGTAACTTCCTCTACTTTTTCCCTCTATTCTTTTGTCCTCAAACAGATTCCATTTTTTCTGTGTCCTCTCAGCAGGCTTTTTTATATGTTTATGGGCGGATTGAGAAGATTGCTGCTTCACAACTCTATTATCGTATTTAGTTAGCGACGCTCTGTGTGGGCTCAGCAAGGGTAGGGAGTACCACAAGCCGGGTTGGTCCGGTTAGGTAGTACCAGGGTTCCTCATGGGTGGGGGGGTAGTATGGGTGAGGGTTTGGGGTTAGGTTTGGGTGTGAGTGGGGGAGGGTGGGAATATAAGCAAAACTCATCTTTGTTTTGGCTGCAGGCATGTCCTTTTTTCTTAATGTTGGTTAACTTAGTCAAGATTTGTACGTTTTTTTTCTATAGACTTTATCGCTATGAGTAACCTTAAGATTCTCTCCTGGAATGTTAATGGCCTGTACACCAAGCCTAGGGCAAATAGAATCCTACAATATCTAAGGGACTCCGATGCGCAGGTCATTATTCTCCAGGAGACTCACTTGGTTGAGTGCGAGATATCTGCATTGTTTAAAAATAATAGGTGGATAGATATATCAGTTTCTACCTCTCAGTCGCTTAATGTTAGAGGTGTATCTATTTTCTTTAAGAAAACTATTACCACTAGATTAGTTAGTCAGGTGGTAGACCCGGCTGGGAGATGGGCTATTGCTATGGTAGAGATAGGAGGTTTTCGAATAACATTGGTAGGGTATTATGGGCCTAATAGAGATGACCCCTCAGCATTAGAATCTCTATTTTCACAGCTTTTGCACTTCCCTGAACCCACTATTATTGCAGGGGATTTTAACATCGTGCTTGATTACGCTCTAGATAAAACGCCATCGAGTCGACTTCTACTTAATTGTATGCAGCAATATGGGTATATTGATATCTGGCGGGTAAGGGTAGGCCAGCAATCTGGTTTTTCCTTTCGAAATTTTAAATATCGCCACCAGTCTAGGATTGATTTCTTTTTGACTAGTCACAAATTGCAAGGCTTCATAAAGAATGTCAGTTATTTGCCTTCTCATCTGTCGGATCATTCTGCAGTAAAGTTAGATCTTGTAGGCATTATGGAGCTCCCTAATAGGTCTTTTGATCGCATTTTTCTTTCATCATCGGATGATGTTGCCTACCTTAAATTGGAGGCACATGTCGTTTACCTGCAAGCGGAACCAGCAAGGCAACTAGAGCCAAATTTCGGGGGGTGCTGAAAAATATTTCGGGGGGGGCTAAGTCTTCGAGCCATAGGCAGAGTGGCTGTAAGATGGGGTGAAACCACAACAAAAGCCTCATTAACGAGTAAATGGTCTTTTAAAGACCTGTGAAGTACTCGGGTGCGACTGCAATTAGATGGACGCAAGCCCGCGAGGCTGTCTCAGCCCGGCTGACACACACGGGGGGGGCTGAAGCCCGGTGAGCCCAATGGGTGTTGCGCGCCTGAGCGGAACCATGCTTTCCCTAACCACGCATATGCATGGTCAAGGCAGTGCGCGGTCTGAATGTCGGATAGGCAGGGAGATGAACAGGAAGCGTTAAGAAAGAAAGGTCAACACGGACAGGTAAGAGGGGCTGGGGCCGGGTTTGGGGGTGGAGTAGTTGGTTTTGGGGGGGTTGGTTTTAAGGCACAGAGCAGGGTTGTCAGGGTAGTTTTTAGGGCTTAGGGTTGGATTGGGCTAGGCCTCCTCGAGTTAGGGCTCAGGGGCCATTTCAGTTTTGTGCATATAGGTGTCTGATTTGTTCGGCTGAATTTTGCTTGTTTTTGAATGGGTGCAGGTGGGTTTTTTTAGGTCAAAAGTCATACCCATTCCTGTGAATCAATCGGGATGCAGCTTGGTAGGTAGTTGGGGACAAGTGGGACTTGTGTCCTTCCAAGTTTGCAAAGGATCGGACAAGTGGAACTAGTAAAAAAGCAATTGTTTCTGAGATGCTGGTGTCCAATTTTATCCAATGGGCCCATTTTGGAGGTTCTTGAGAAATGCTTTTGGGGTGGTTTCAGCTGCTCCAGGTGCCTGCTGTGCGTATGAACATTTTGGGGAAAATCGATCCACAGTAAGGGTGGTTTTGGGCCTAGTTTGGAAATAGCAAGTCGCCTGCATTGGGGCCTATGGGATTGCACATCTTTGGGCTGAGCTTAGAGGGTTCCAGGTGGTTCTGAGTGGAGCTGGTTGGATGGGCTGGTAGCTGGGATAGTCTAGTTTTGAATTTACCACACATATTCCTTTAGCAATCATACCTCTGCAACAACAATCGTTGTAAAGGCATGCATAGTAAAGGAATGCATGGTTAAGACGCATTTGAGGTTGGAGCCGCGTTGTAGAGGCATGCGTGGTTCAGCCATGATTGCCTCTGTCATACAACCGTATGTAATGTTTCTGACACATTAGGCTCCGTGGGTCTCAAGGTCAATCTGGTGAAAAGCCACTTAGCCGCTAGGAAAGGTACAATACCTAGGGCATTTATTGGGGAAAATCTTAATTTAACCCCAGAGAGAAAAAATTGCAGCCATTCTCAAATACCCTTCCCAAAAACAAAAAGAGACCTTAGGGCTTTCTTGGGACTGGTAGGCTACTACAGAAGATTCATACCCACATGTTCTCAGTTAGCTGTTCCCCTAACAGATCGTCTAAAAAAGAATAAAGAAGAAGAATTAAGGTTACGTCATCCCTCCTAAGCGGTCCTATTGGATTTCTATACCTTACAGAACATTCTCACCTCAAAACCCATCATTCGCAGTCATGATTTTACAAAATCTTTATTCCCAAAACAGAATCTTTGGGAGTTGGCTTAGGTGCGGCACTGGCCCAAAAAGATGAAAGAGGAGAGGAAAAACCTGTCCTATATACGGCTGCATGCTATTTCCCCAAGAAAAGAACGATGCTACAGTGGAGAAAGAAGCCTTAGCTGTTAAATGGACTTCTATACTACTTGGAAGGACAGGAAATTGCCGTATATACATACCATGCTCCTCTTGAAAGGATGGCTCATAACCAGCGTAGAAACCCTCGCATACTAAGATGGTTCCTGGCCCTTCAGCCTTTTCATTTTAAAACTCAACACCGTAAGAGAACGGGGAGGACAAGAGAAAGGCGCCAGCATGGAGGAGAGAGAGGAGCGAGACCAGCAAAACAAAGAGACATCAGAAAAGAAGCCTTGAGTCAGCGCCACACTGGAGGAGAAGGATCGGCAGGACCGCAGCAAGGCAGAAGAGATCCTATGTGTGGTTCACCACCGAATGGTAGACATTTCCAGAAATGCTGCTGCAGCCCGCAGCAGCTCAGGAGAGCTGTGCCTAGTGCGGTGAGAGCTCTGAGCAAGGTGGGGTGCATCATTGTGGGGAGTACCTGCATGAAGGGGAAAGGAGAAAAACTGGAGGCCCATGCATGTGTCTTAGAAAATGCCAGTATACAAGGGGGAGTATAATATGAAATTCTCCCTTAAGTTGGGCACAGGAACTGGGAGATCCTAAGCTTCCATTTTTTTCTCTTTATTTCCTTCCCTACCTTCTCCTTTTGCACTTATCTGTGAACTTCTTAATAACCTTGGGCACTCCCTCTGGTCCACAATGACGCTCCTACTAGAGAGAAAAGAGACACCGAGTCTTTAGAATCCTTCATGGGTGACCTGGTGACGGGAGAAAATAGTAGTAGAATAGAGTAGCTTACACATCGCATTGTCCCTATTTATTTTGGAGGAGACTGACAGTGGCACCATCCCTCAAGAATCCTGTGGAGAGAAAAAGGAAAGCATTACTACCCCTGTCAAGACCAAGAAGCCGCAGCCCCCACTCCTTACACTTTGGAAGTGTGTTTATCTATATTATTGATTTATAAAACCGTAACAATATCCTAACACCCAAATAAAAGGCAAAATTCACAGAAGAACCAAGTCATCGAAGCCATTTTTCCGCTGTTCCCTCCCACAATGCCTTTGGAAAATTGTTGGCTGACAACATTTTAAAAGACAGGTAGTCAGTCATGTCAACCAAAAATGCTTTTCTCCTAATGGGCTAATAAGGCTACAGAAGATAAAAAATGAAACGCCATGAAGGGGTAGAAAGAAATGGAAAGGACATATGGTATTGGTTGGGAATGGTATCTCATTCGTGCCATGCTGTACTGTTGTGGAAACTGCTAGTATAAGCCAACACTGGGTTCCATGACCAGTGTCAAGGTCCCTGTACTTTTATGTTCTCTAAACAGTACCACACATGAAAACATGTCAAAGAGGGGCGAGGGAAGTGAGTCCCTCATAGGCGAAGTCTTCATTTGCTTGACTGATGTTTCAACTACTGATGTAATGCTATTTAACTGAACCTGTCTGTCTGGCATGGCAGGATTGTTAACTTGTTAAAAGCAAATAAAATAAAAATAAAAAAAGAGGGGCGAGGGAAAGCTTACTAAACAAGCAACGGCAAAGCCAATAGGTTTTGCCTAAGCGAGATCTATTGGCTTTATCAATGCTTTTAGACATGTTGCACAGCAGGGCAGCTGTTGTGCAACACAGCTTCAAGTAAAGAAAAAAAACACTGTGTGGGTTTCTACTTTAGGAATAAGAAAAAAACAGAAATGTCAGTGATCCTGAAAAAAGGTTACTGCTACATATAGAGCGTTGGCTTGCAAAACAGTAATATATGCGGTGTCCGCAAACACTCGGCAACCGTGATCAGCTGTTTTAAAGAATCCACAGATTCTCCTTTGGCTTGATAATGGCCTGTACAAGCATTTCTCTGCAGTCCATCTTCTTATGGATGTTTGCTTATCACGCACAATGGTCTTACTGCTACACCAAAGGACTGGTGCCAGTCAGTGGCAGTGCGTCCATTAGGGCGCTGGGGCGTTGTCCCACAAGCCGCCTGCACCCGCAGCTCCCTCGGCGTCTGTGAACTTAAGTAAACTGACTCAGTTTACTTAAGTTCAGAGACACCAAAGGGGAACTGACAATCATGTCAGTCAGCATGACGTCGGACTGCCCACCCCCATCAGAGTCTGAAGGGGTGGGTGGTCCGGCGTCATGTTGACTGATATACATAATGCATTGTCATACCAGGGGCAGGCAGCACCACAAGTGCACATGACTGGTGAAGGTTAGTGAATTTTTCTGCCGTGCCCAGTCGTGCGCACTAGTGTCTGCTCTGGCTGGCGCATGCCCATTAGGAGAGCGAGGGTTGATCAAAGGCTCAACCCTCGGTCTCCTAATGGGCAGGCCGGCAGCGAGTAACCCTGCTCTAAGCCAATCCTGGCACTGCTGGAGCAGCGCCAGTATTGGCTGAGGGGTTGCCACTCCAGTGAAGGCGCCAAGGGCCCAGCAGAGGCGGCGCATACCGGCGCGAGTATTGCGATGCGAGCCGTGACTGCTAATTAGCCTTCTCATTAATTCTCTTTGGAGCCTCAGGAGGTTAATCAAGCGCGATGCTCGCTGCCACATGACTGAAAGTCAACAGACACCTGCGACATAAGCATACTATGAAACCACCTTGCTAAAGAAATTGAAGTACAGTCATGTGAGTTTCAGTCAGATATAAAAATAGAAGCCGTCAGCACTCACGGGGTTCGCCGGCACCCTGCTGAGCGTTTCCCCTTCAACTTTCCGTTGATGTGTCTCCGTGCTCCCCTGGCAACTGAAATCTGGCTGTATTTTGGACTCACGTATTTCATTTACATGTTCACTGAGGCACACTTTCGTACTATAGTATGGTGCATTTTCTTTAAGACAAAAAATAGTGAAAATTAGTCCTGTGGACCACAAGTGCTTTTATACAGCGCCACATCGTGTGCTAACACCAAGTTGTAGAGTCGTAGGTGACCAGGACATGTGTAGTTTGTTTGGAAAAAAAGGTAAAATGTCATTTTCTACTGAATTGTCCATAAGGCACTTCACAATTCAGGCCCTGAGGGAGTTCAGCATCTCTTTCAACAGTATGTTCATTCTAGACAGTTGCGTTCTGCTGGAAAAAATCTGTTGATTATTCCTCGACTTCTGGTGCAAGATGGGGAGGGAGAGCTGTTGGTATGGCTGCATCTAAGCTGTGGAATACGCTCCCTCAGTCCATCTCCTTCCGCCTGGAAACCGATTTTCCTTTCCGCAAGGCCCTGAAGACCTGGCTGTTGCCTTGTAATGTCCCTTTAGGTCAGGGAGGATGCTCTTGCCCTCCAGTAGACTAATCGCATTAGAGCCTTGACGCCTTTGGGCATTTGTTTGAGCTTTATAAATTGCCAAATGAAATCAAATTAAGAAAAGCTACATGGGAGCCAGCCAATAGTAAGTAATGGGCCCCTTTTAAGATTTTTTTTAAAATGCAAAAGATTTTACAAGCACAACGCAAGTGCATGGACGTCATTTAGGGGGCACCAGAGGTCGCATCTGCGACCCCTGGCCTGCTGAGGGTCTACATCCGGCACTGTCTCTGCAACCCCTGGGCTACAGACAGACTGGCCATAGCTTGCATTCAGCATTTCCCCAGGGCACTTCTTAAAAGTGTACAGAAAAGCAAGGCCTGCACTTGAAGGGGTTAATTCATTTCAGAATGCATGTGAAGTTGTTCTGTACGAGCGGAAGGAAGCAAAGAACATGGTTCGTGGAGGGCGCCTTAGTAAAGATCTTCACTTTAGTCAATAAGCTAACTGCTCCAATTGGAGGACGCCTGGTTGTGTCTCTGTCCTCTAAATATTCAGGTGAAGCTTTAGCATATGTTATTAGAAATGTATTTTCATCTGATTGTGATGCTTCCCAGCCGATTCTGCACACTACCTAGCTGTGCCAGGCAATTAACAGCCCATCCTGTCTAAAGCACCCCGATTCCCCTCACAGAACACACAGTGTTGCCTTCCATATCAGACCCTGCCTGGTGTTTTTCGCAAGAGGCCTGTTCAGACTTAGCTTCTGCTCCCTCAGTCCCTGCTGTGCTTTCCTTTCATGCCTATGCCCCCCTTTGTCCCTTTTTAAACTCCTGTCTGAGCCCCATAGAACGCAGCGAAAACAGCTACTCCAGACAAGAAGCGTACAAACTACCTTGGCAGACCTGAAAACAAGGACAGCTCAGGTAAAGGGGAGAGAGGTGCTCTGGGTGCCCTTAGCTGACAGGGAGAGAAAGGGGGAATTGTATTTGTGCAACTGTAGAACCCCAACTTCATATAAAGCTGCTAAAAGAGTTTGGCTCACGTTATTTTGCCAGCTCAGTTGGGCAATGCTCGTGCTGAAGAGAACTGCCTTTATGCAAATTGTTAAAATGTAAACATTAGTGATTCACCTATTTTATGTACTGGTCGTTAGCAGACATTGACACTGCCGTGTAGTTCCTATAAGACCTATACAGGATCTGCGCGTTTGGATAACATAAGCTGTGGGTCTGGTGGCAGACTGATTCTGTACACCCCCGCCGGGTATATTAGCCTTATTTGTATTAGCTAGCTCACAGTGCCACTAGAGTCTCCTCTTATCGGGGAGAGAATAGTTTCTGGCAACCTCAGAACATGACAACCCTGATCCCTCAGAATCGTGGAAACAATATACGACTTTTCGCTTAGTCACTCGTGCTCGCTTAGTCTGTCTCAGAGATACATAGAATAAACAGTCTGGGCGTTTCAATAAGAATTTATTGAACAGTTGTTTTTCTCGTGTAGAATATTTGAGCTGTAACAACCATTAGACAGTAGTAGAGATATATCATTAGCAGTACTACGAAAGTAAAGAAATGGTAAAGCTCTACCATGTTGCAATAATCATGAATACATACATAGATATAAAACACATGATAAAAGTGCATACTCCTACGATGCTTCCCTAACTAGATGTACCTAAATGTACCTAGCATCTATGTAGGTGTTATGCCAAGAGTCCCTCTAGGATCTAGTCAACCCCATTACCTTAGAATGAGAGAATGTGGGACCCCGTCCAGGTCTCGAGTTGAACACCCCGCGAGGGATGTTAGACCACTGCTAGCTGCAGCGTCTGCATGCAGGAACTTCAGCGTCTCTGGTCAGTGAGTCAGCCGGGAAGTTGCATTCTCCTCTAACTTACTATGGCAAGATGTGGTGTATTTATACCCAAAAGTATCTGGGGCTTCTTTGTCCCTTGTGTGGTGTGTATGGGCCTTTGCCGGACTGAGGAAGACGTAAGGGACGAACCTTGTACATAGATAATGTTCATACATAATGTATGAGCCCATCGTAGATGTTATAGGAGGCCTTTGTTTAAGGAAACCCTTCTGCACCCACAACTGAAACTAGATAAAGGTTCAATCCTAAGAGCCCGTTATTGTGTAGTGTAGGGGGCTAATGTCGGGGAAGGATCATGCCTATATTAGGGCATTCTAGGATCATGCCTATATTAGTGCAGCTATGATCATCCCTATATTAGGGCATTTAGGATCATGCCTATATTAGGGCATTCTAGGATCATGCCTATATTAGGGCATTCTAGGATCAAGCCTATATTAGGGCATTTAGGATCTTGCCTATATTAGGCATTCTAGGATCATGACAATATTAGGGCATTCTAGGATCATGCCTATATTAAGCATTCTAGGATCATGCCTATATTAGGGCATTCTAGGATCATGCCTATATTAGGGCATCTAGGATCATGCCAATATTAGGGCATTCTAGGATCATGCCTATATTAGGGCATTTAGGATCATGCCTATATTAGGGCATTCTAGGATCATGCCTATATTATGGCATCTATTAGGGCATTCTAGGATCATGCCTATATTGGGGCATTCTAGGATCATGCCTATATTAGGGCATCTAGGATCATGCCTATATTAGGGCATTCTAGGATCATGCCTATATTAGGGCATCTCGGATCATGCCTATATTAGGGCATTGTAGGATCATGCCTATATTAGGGCATTGTAGGATCATGCCTATATTAGGGCATTCTAGGATCAAGCCTATATTAGGGCATTGTAGGATCATGCCTATATTAGGGCATTGTAGGATCATGCCTATATTAGGATATTCTAGGATCAAGCCTATATTAGGGCATTTAGGATCTTGCCTATATTAGGGCATCTAGGATCATGCCTATATTAGGGCATTTAGGATCTTGCCTATATTAGGGCATTCTAGGATTATGTCTATATTAGGTAATCTATATGAACTATAACAACACAGTACACCAAGGAAACACTTCTGGCACTGACAATTAAGTATTAGGATAGTGAAAATCCATGTCAGGGAAAGATGGTGCCCACACCTAGTTTATTACTACTGGCCCGGGTATCGCAGTGGCAATGGTTGTAGGACATGGAATATGGGACCTCTTTTTTGTCAACACAGAAGGTTGGCAAGTATGTCCCCTGTTGATAGATGTGATCTTCACATGTAACTCTACCGGCTTGCTCGTCTACTCTTTAGCATGTTCTGAATTTTGGAATGTGCAATTGTGTATGCTGCCTAAAATCCGTGCTTACAAGTGTAGATAATTACCTATTATAAGGTTTATACTGATATCAAAGCATTGTTGACAATGCATACACTAGCCAATTAAAATGACAACATTTGTGTTAAGATGTTCAGACATTTTGGGGGCGTGGCTAGCCAGCCATCATGGCGGACGCGAAGCTCTAACGCTCTGCCGGTATCCCCCTTTGAATCCGACGCAATTATCCTCCAAGTGTGCCATCGGTGCTTGCAACAGGCAGCATCTAAAGTACCACTGAGTCCAGAGAAACGTGATTTGTGCCGTCTTACCCCAAGAGACTGCAGCCACCGTGGCGGTGAAAGTTGAGGCCTGCCGCCTGAGGAACCGCGTGGTGGTAACGAGACGTGGGCACCCGCCATCGGACTGAAGCCCCTGTGGCCCCAGCGGAGATGGAGCGAGCTTGTAGAAAAGAAGCGGCGGCCACCATATGACACCCCAGAGGTCACACCCTGATTAGCCGTTACGATCACTGCAGCAGCTGTATAGCGCTGCCCCGGGATGCACCTGATTGACACGGGTCACAGAGATGCGCGACCACAGCGAGAAATCAGTGCAGTCTCCACCTGCAGTGTTTGGTGTGGGCCTGACAGCCGACGCACTACAGCCGCCGCCCTGAGGAATCAGACCTCAGGCTGCGATGGATAGGTGAACAGCAAGTGCTTTGGACGCTGCAATCGAAGCCCCAGCTGCCATGCGTGAGACTTTGACTATATTGTGGAAATAGATCACTGCTTGCAGCCCAGACGCTCGGGGACGCTGAGGCGGTCGGCGGGGGAACGGCTGATAGCTTGGCCTCTGTGAGGAGCGGCTGCACAGACTCTCTCCCGAGAGGTGGTGATTGCGAGGCCCAAACCCCGCAGCGCGTGTGAGGCCTGATAAAGAGGAAGGTGTGGGTGCGGCTGCGGTAGAAGGGCATTCTTTAACAGCAGCGTGGAGCTGCAATCGGCCCTGAATAGTGTGTGGAATTTCTCTGAAGCATGACAGCTGAGGCACATTGACTGAATTGAAGGTAGTCACATTTGCGGTGCACGGTGTGTGGGACCTGTGTGGGACTAATCTGGTGCAGGAAGGCAGTCGCATTAATCTAAGGATCTGTGCCGTCTTACCCCAAGAGACTGCAGCCACCGTGGCGGTGAAAGTTGAGGCCTGCCGCCTGAGGAACCGCGTGGTGGTAACGAGACGTGGGCACCCGCCATCGGACTGAAGCCCCTGTGGCCCCAGCGGAGATGGAGCGAGCTTGTAGAAAAGAAGCGGCGGCCACCATATGACACCCCAGAGGTCACACCCTGATTAGCCGTTACGATCACTGCAGCAGCTGTATAGCGCTGCCCCGGGATGCACCTGATTGACACGGGTCACAGAGATGCGCGACCACAGCGAGAAATCAGTGCAGTCTCCACCTGCAGTGTTTGGTGTGGGCCTGACAGCCGACGCACTACAGCCGCCGCCCTGAGGAATCAGACCTCAGGCTGCGATGGATAGGTGAACAGCAAGTGCTTTGGACGCTGCAATCGAAGCCCCAGCTGCCATGCGTGAGACTTTGACTATATTGTGGAAATAGATCACTGCTTGCAGCCCAGACGCTCGGGGACGCTGAGGCGGTCGGCGGGGGAACGGCTGATAGCTTGGCCTCTGTGAGGAGCGACTGCACAGACTCTCTCCCGAGAGGTGGTGATTGCGAGGCCCAAACCCCGCAGCGCGTGTGAGGCCTGATAAAGAGGAAGGTGTGGGTGCGGCTGCGGTAGAAGGGCATTCTTTAACAGCAGCGTGGAGCTGCAATCGGCCCTGAATAGTGTGTGGAATTTCTCTGAAGCATGACAGCTGAGGCACATTGACTGAATTGAAGGTAGTCACATTTGCGGTGCACGGTGTGTGGGACCTGTGTGGGACTAATCTGGTGCAGGAAGGCAGTCGCATTAATCTAAGGATCCGCGAAACTCCCACCCGAGGCCTGTGAGCCGGGCCATCGCCGTGCCGCTGACATAGACAATAAAGTGAGGTGGCGTGGGATGAAGCCTGCACGAGTTTACCACTACTTCATGGACGTCGACCAGAGGCCGCTGTCGGCGTTGTGGTACCAGATACAGAACGCAGTAAGAGAAAGCGGTGGGGGTGCTGCATGTGCGCGAAACTGCGGGGCCCCCCACTTCAGCGCGCTTGGGACTCCCGCTGCTGGAGACGTCAGAACTCGCGTGGACAGTCACCCTTGGGGAGCTTAGCATTACCTGCGCCGCCTTGTAACCGCGAAGAATAACAGCCTCCCACGCAGACATACATACATTGCTGTGGCCTAAAGCTTCGCTATCACTGGACAGCGAGGAGAATTGTCCTAGCAGCGCTTAATCGAGGCGGAGTTGGTACACGGACCCCATAGGCAAGTACAAGCACCCTGCACGCAGACGGTGGAGAGAAGCGAGGCTACCACAAACCGCCCCGCCAGGCCAAATCTCCGGTGCAGCCCGTATGGGAACCGAACCCTTCAAAAGTAACATCACCGTCGGGACATCGCCCCTTCTGGTGCCAATCCTCGAATGCCCACGGCGCAGCAGCTTGTAATGGGCCGGATGAGAGCCAAGATGCAGCAAGGATCATTGCGAGCAAGCAGCCTGGACCCCATGAATATGAACACTGGAGGGGTGACAGAACCTACGACCACAGCCTGGCAGCCAAAATTGACTCAGTACTTGCAGCAGTGGAAAGGATAGGTGATGCGCTGGAACACACCAGGACCTCTTTGGAAACCAGGATAGACAAGGTCACCATGGTCTTCACCCTCCTCCACGCAGACCACCGTAAGCTGGCAGAAAAAGTCACTGCGCAAGTCCAAACACTGAAGGAGCTCCAACGTGTCACACAAAGTCATACAGCTGCGCTGCAGGACTTGATAGACCGCGTCCACGACCTGGAAGATAGAGCAGAAGATGCGGAGGGCCGCCGCAGTAACATTCGCGTGGTGGGCTTGCCGGAAGGCGAAGAGGGAAGAAACTCGGAGCAATTCACGGAGCGATGGCTGCGCGATCTCCTGCCCCAGGGAACATTGTCAATGGAATTTGCGGCTGAAAGAGCCCACCGCATACCGGCACAGAAACCCCAACCAGGAGCCAGACCACGACCGTTCATTTTTAAGTTACTCAACTACAGGGACAGGGATGCGGTGCTCCGTGAGACACGCAAGATGGACAACCTGAAGGTGAGCGGCAGCCAAGTTATGCTCTTCCCCGACTACACTGCTCTGGTACAGAGACGTTGAAGCAATTACACAGCGGTGAAATGTCAGCTCAGAATCCTGGAACTGCCTTACTCGCTGTTGTTGCCAGCCCGACTACTGTGGTAAATAAAATAAATATTACCTGACTGAATTTCGTACGGAGTCTTAAAATAAAGTAAAATAGCTCAAAATAACAAGAGGCAGAATCCGTGGTATAAGAGGTTTTCTAATGGGCTTTATTCCATTCAAAATGGCCGACTCGAGTGGCGGCCTTCAGGTTCCGTCACCACGAGGGTTCAGGAAGTGAAGTACAATAACTTATTAACAGACATACATTTTTATAATAAGTGCATTACAATGAAACGAATGTAGAAGGCGTAACATTTGATAAGAAAAATGACGTAACAGTGACATAATCGAAACTAGGCGTAATAAGGAATAAAAGAAACATGATTGGTTAGAATTATCAGACATAGGTGGATCTATAAGATAATACTTGGCATAGATGCGCGCGCAGCAGCATGACGTGTAATTGACGTGTAACTAGGGGGTGAAGGGGACTTGACATTTAGCTCTACATGTGGAGACGAGAAGTCTGGGGTCAAGTCATCCTAATCCCAAATCATATCTAACATCCTATGTTTAAAGAACTATGTTATCCACAAGGAAGAGACTCTCGGACAGAATCTATTCTATACTGACTATGTGCGTGTACAAGCGTCTAAGTGTCTATATGAGATGCGAGGGGCAGAAAACTTTCCATAGCAACAGGGCTATGAATCACTTGCATGAAGACAGAGAAGCCTGGCCTTTTGCTTGGTAACTGGAGGAATGTTTACTTAAACTACTAGGCAAGAATGCATCGGCTGAAGAGCAAAATAGATAATTCGAAGGTGAAATACAACTTCTTGGCAGACAGGCGAAAACTGGCCGAGGCAGGCACCGTTAGCTGCACAGAGAGTAGGACAAAGTTCATGGATACAGATGCGAGCTCAAGCTGAAGCTGTCAGAGACAGAGAGCAGGGAAAGGCTTTGAGGACAGAATCGGGCCTACTCGCCTGAACTGTAAAAATGGAGTAACTTGGCCATATAAAGTCGGTGGCCTTTTATACTTAGGAATCGAATATCCAGCCCATTGATGGCGGATCTGACAGAGAACATGTTGACGGTAGACACACATATGTTTGCGTCTTAGAAACTGGAACTGGAGGGAACATACATGTACTTGTAACATGCATATAGAACCGTTGGGGTCCAAGATAGGGGACATAACTGACCAGGAAAATCCACATTTCCACATTCCCTCCTTGTCCCCTTCTTGCCCTTCACGAGACATCAATCTTCATCATTCCATCGATTTGCTCATGGAGCATCATTTCTTCTTCCTTCTTCTTCCGGGATCTTGAGCGAAAACCTTGATGTGGAATACACGATGTGGCACACAGACCACAAATCGCTGGTCCACATTGCAAACATATGCAACAACTGAAAAGCATAAGAAGGCCAATACCTAGGAAGGATAGAACTCTCCATCCCCAGGCTGATATCACACTCCAAAACCACCCGGACCACGTCCAAGTGCCTGGATTCTCGTGTATCTGGCTTACAATCTTATGAAGGCGTGTTATAGCTTTATATACAGATGGCGAATTTTCTGGTATGAAAATGCAGCAGCTGGATCCGATGACCCTGCAAGCTCCGCCCCTATCGGCCAGGATGACGTCAAGGACAAGACGATTCTGGAGAACAACAATTCTCATCACTGATTGTTCCTCTGTCAGATTGCCTAGGGCGGCTATAGTCTCGTTTACTACAGCTTCAAGAGTCTTGGTGAGTCTGCGTATCAGCTTACTATTTGATATTGTACCTATATAGGGAAAGATACCTTTATTGAAATCTACATACTTGTCCCATGCCGTCTCAGTATAATCGACAACTGGGAGATCTCTTCGCTCTCTATTGTGTACTAAATGAACATTTCGATAATAATCAGGAGGAGCTAGGAAAACAGGTGGCAAAAGGAATGCTATGTAACAGGTACCATCCCAATCTAGAGGCAGACGCATATATGCCGTCTGACCACATATAAAGTAAGAATGGCGAGAAGCTCTAAATGAAGATTTGCCTTGATCACTATATTCTACTGTAGTAACGCATTGGCTATGGCCCATATGTATGGAACCAACTTTTCTCACACATAATTCACCCTTTACTGGAAATACTGACATAGTGGGCAGAATTAGTTCAACTTCGGATTTGACATTCAAAATCATAAGATTAGGCGTAAAATTACCTAATTTATACACTTCATTTTCTAAATCAGTTCCTGTTCTACTGGGGTGACCCTCCTTATTAGGGTGACAGACTTTGAATAAAACTAGATTTAGATTTCCCCATATCCAATGTTGTTGATAAACTGCTGTGTCTGGGTCTATGGAATTTAATAAACTAAACCATGCTCCACAGGAGCCATTGCGTGTAAACGGATGTGGAAAGAAAGGCAGAACTCCTTTGTTATTCTGATAGGGAGGGAGTCGGCCACACACCCAACAATTTGTCGCATTACTAGTCTGATGGGAATGATGTAACATACTAATGAATGTGTTATTGCGCAGCGCAAGTCTATAGGACAACTCATGTGGCGGTAGGTCACTAAAAGAATGTTCATCAGTTATATTGAAAACACGTTTAGAAACAGGATGATATATGTGCAAAATCATACTCGTAATAATTACTAAAATACTCAATAAAAACAAAATTAATAATGTCACAATACAGTGGTTACGCAGTAATTTACAATAAGCATGTCGTTTCATTATGATTCTGGACTCTGCATCATTCAGACCTAAGGGATACATGTCGGGACAGATTCAACCGCTTCACCTTGGAGAGGACTTAAACAATCAAATCGTCCGACAGTTTAGATCTGGACCTGAGTTTCTGTTTATAGCACTGAGAGTCATTTTGTTCAACAAAAGGAAGTTTTGAATCAGTCTGTGAGGGAGTGCAGGGCACAGTGTCTATATCTGAAGGTAGTCCATGAAATTTTTTTATATGGGTGGAATGCACCCATCCTTTCCGTCCTTCGATCTTCACAGCTGTTCTGGTCGTCAGCAGGACCTGCTTAGGCAACTTCCACCTAGGATCCAATTGGCTTTTCCTATCAAAATTCCGAACCAGGACAAAGTCCCCGGGGACCACGTCATGGGGTTTCACCTCAGTGTTGTCAGGAAAAGCTGCGACCACCTGTGAACGAGAAGATTGTAGTGCAGACATCAAGGAAGCCAGGTAATCTGTCAGCATATTACAGTCAACATCAGTTATTTTACGGGGTATAGGCGTCCCCCACATATTCGGTGGTCTACCAAAGATCACCTCATACGGGGATAGCCCTGTTCGAGAGTGTGCTACCATTCTCATGTAGAATAGCGCAACTGGTAAGGCTACTATCCAGTCCACACCTTTTTCCTGACATATTTTGGACAATCTGATTTTTAAAAGTTGATTATGTCGTTCCACGAGACCTGCTGCCTCGGGGTGTCGGACACAGTGGAATTTCCACTGATATCCCAACAAAAGTGAGACATGTTTCATTAATTCGGATGAGAAAGGCTGGCCGTTATCTGAATATACAACACGTGGTAAACCGTACCGTGGGAAGAATTCTCGAACTAGCTGCTTGGCAGTAGTCGGGGCAGTGTAATCTGATACGGGATACGCCTCTGTCCAACGGGAGAGAGCGCAGACAACTACGAGGACATATTTGAATCCTCGACAACGTTCCATCTGAATATAATCCATCTGGAGGACTTCAAAAGGATGGTCAGGAGGCTGAAATCCACCCTGCTCTACGGGAACACTCTTTCCTGGATTAAACTGACAACATATCATACAGGTACGAACTTTTTGTTTAGCTGCTGCTCGTAAATGTTTATTGAACCAAATGTGCTGAATGCTGTCTAGCATAGCCTTCTCTCCTAAATGTGCTGGACTGTGAACTGTAGCTATAATGGCTTGAACCATGGAATCAGGGAGAAACCATACAGATTTCTCTTTCGTCATCCATCCTTGATCTGTCTGGATCCCTCCTAGTTCAGTCCACTTCTTTATTTCTTCTGCTGTGGCATGTGTCTGTATGTCAATTACATCAAGTGTGGGATCCTTAATTGTCATACACTGTGTTGGTGTCTGAACTATTGGCTTTGTCATGTCGGATGTGCGATTCTGAGCAGTCTGTTTGGCTGTTCTGTCAGCTAAATCATTGCCTTGAGAAATGATATCAGTAACCTTCGTGTGTGCTTTACATTTCATAATTGATATTGCAGTCGGTAAATGAATCGCGTCTAACAGAGCATGAATGAGGGACCCGTGTTGAATATGTGTTCCATGAGAAGTTAAATAACCCCTCTCCCGCCAAAGCACTCCGAAGTCATGTACGACTCCAAATGCATAACGTGAATCAGTATATATGTTGACTTTCTTGTCCGCGGCTTGAATACAGGCTTGTGTTAGAGCAACAAGTTCTGCTGCTTGGGCTGACAAAGTATCTATACAATTTGTCTCAATAACTTCAGTGTCTGTTGTGACTGCATATGCGGCAACTAAATTTCCTGTACTTGTCCTCATACACGAACCATCTACATATAACGTCAGGTCTGGATCTAGCAATGGAACGTCTGTCAAGTCTTGTCTAGGTTTCGTCTTTATTTCAATGATTTCAACACAATCATGAGCTAGTGGGTCTGTTCCAATTACAGGTAATAGTGTAGCAGGATTCAATGTATTACACCGTCGGATCTCTATGTGTGGTTGAAACAATGTCAGTTCATAACCAGTAAGTCTTGCTATGGTCAAGTGTTGTGTTTGTGTTCGGTTCACAAGAACCTCTACTGCATGTGGTACTTGTACTGTCAATGGGTGTCCTAATACTATGGCATCGCTTTGTCTAATTGCTAAAGCTGTCGCTGCCACTGATTTCAGGCATGCAGGCAAAGCCTGAGCTACGGGATCTAATGTACTGGAAAAATAAGCACATGGCTTGCGTGATCCTGCTTGATCCTGAGTGAGTACTGATAAGGCAGTACCTTCGCGTTCTGTAACAAAGAGTGTAAAATGTTTGCTATAACATGGTGTTGCTAAAACAGGTGCTTGACATAAAGCTTCCTTTAGGCTTTCAAAAGCTTGTGTATGTTCCTGAGTCCAAGGGAGAACAGTCGATGTGGCTGCCTCCTGTGTGGTTAACTGAATGAGTGGTTTTGCTAGAAATGCGTACTGAGGGATCCACTGTCTACAATATGAAGTGAGGCCTATAAAAGCCCGCACCTCCTTTTGTGTCTGGGGTATTGACATGTTAGCAATTAACTGGATGCGATCTGGTGTAAGCTGCCTTCCCTCCTTGGACAGCGAGTGACCAAGATAAATAACTCGCTGAACACAGAATTGCAGCTTAGAAGGGGACACCTTGTGCCCCTTGTCGGCTAGGAAATGTAAAACTGTCAGAGAAGCTTTTTCACATTCTGGCTCGCTTCTCGCGGTGATCAGCAGATCATCGACATATTGAAGCAGTGCTGTATTGACTGGCATGTGGATACTGTCAAGTTCTCGTTTCAGTGCTTGGCTGTAGATGCTGGGGCTTTCTGTAAATCCTTGGGGAGCGCGTGAGAATTTAAAGCTGCGCCCATTTAAACTGAATCCGAACAAGTATTGGCTTTCCGGATCTATTGGGACGCTGAAAAAGGCATTCTTGAGATCAATTACAGTAAAGAATGTTGCTTCGGAATCAATTGCTGTCAATAACGATGATATATCAGGGACCACAGGGAATTGTGGTACAATACACTTGTTTAGTTCACGCAAATCAATAACCAATCGGTACACTGGTGGAGCAGTAGGATCAGTTCGTTTAAGAATCGGAATTATCGGTGAATTACATACATTGGAGTCTGTTTCTACAACTACTCCCTGGGCAATTAGCTCATCAATGATTTTCAGCAAAGCCACTACAGCATCATGCGGTAACTTGTATTGTCGCATTCGTGGTAGTACCACTCCTGCTTTCAGTGTGACTCGATAGGGTGTAATGTTCATGCAGCCAACATCCGTAGGGCCTTGTGCCCATAGATGTACTGGTAAAGTCTGTAGTCGGGGATCCATGTCTCTAGACACATAGTGACCTTTAAAATCACGTAAAAACAACCTTACTCCTTCCGGAGAACAACATATTATGGCTCCTAGTGCTTTCAGAGTTTTAATTCCTAACAGATTTTCTGGGCATGATTTAGTAAGCAATAAATCTGTAGTTCGTGTCAAAGGTCCTATCGTAAGTGGTAGAGGCTTTGATACTTCATTAACAATAGGTTTTCCCGAAAAACCAAGGGAAACATTTTGAGAGCCTGAGAGGGGTGCCCCTGGAACTTCACTACGTTTTATAGTTGTTCGACTTGCCCCTGTATCGAGTAAGAATTTTCTATCTTGACCTAATAATTCACTATGTACATAAGGTCCTTCTTGATCTACAGGAATCTCGATAAGTGGTAAGTCAACTTCCCTCTCTAGGCTGGTTCATGCGTATCGCTGGTATTCAGGGTATTCATACTGTGCAGTCTGATACAGTTGTCGTGTTGCGGTTTGTGTGGCAGTAGCAGGCAACGATGGTGCAGCTGGCACAAACTGTATGGGTTGCTGTGAGGCTGGCATGGACTGTTGCTGAACTGGCACGGACTGTCCATGCAGCATAGCTCCTTGTTCATTCTGATCTTGTCTAACTAATCGTGGTCTCTCCTTTGTAATGCCTGTAGCTATATTACGTTTCAGGACTGGACAATCGTGTACATGATGGCCCAGTTGTTTACAGTAATTGCAGGTTCCTTTTACAGGAACTGCAGAATCACCAGAATGTGTCACACTCTTTTTGTGACCATCTGCTGGTACTGTCTGAGAAACTAGCATTTTCATTTTTGTATCCTTCATGCGTCTATGCTCGTGTTCTTGTTCATCCCTAATTCTATTGTGATGATACTGTAACATTTGTAGCATTTGCGACGGAGTGTTACTTTGCCAGGTACTCTCGAATTTCAATATTCTATTCTTTACTGGAGGTAATGCATTTTCCACTAATTTTGTCACAAATAAATGTGGATATGAGTCACTACTTGCTTTTATACCACTATTTATACCAAAACATTTTTCAAATCGAGCATAATAATCGCTTGTGTCTTCATCTTGCTTTTGTTTGCAGGCTGTGATTGCACCCCAATCTTCCTTTTTTGTAGTTAATAAACGTGGCAGTACCTGTACTAGTAAACCTGGTAATAGTTTAACTTTATCCCCGAGCCCCGAACCTGCAGTTCGGCCCCTTTCTTCCTCTGCTAATGCTGTCCAGTCTATCTTTTGGTCTCCCACTTCCCACTCTTTTTCTTTCAGTTTTTCATAAATGCCAGCAGGCAAAAGCACCTTTAATATCGTCATAATATCAGGAAAGGTGTACTCTCCCATCAGTAACATGTCTTTAATTTCTCGGTGGAAACCCGCTGGGTCTTTATCATGGCTAGGTACTACTTTCTTCATTTCTAATAATTCCATTTTTGATATGGGTGTGTAAACAAATACACGGTGAAACTCATTGTCTTCGCCTTTTATTGGGTGCACTTCTCGTAAAGGATTTTGTCTATCAATGTAGTACGGTGCTCTTTCTCTGGGGGGCAGGGAGAGAGAATCTGGATTTACAAAAAGGACGTACTGCTTACGTGACACTAATATCTCTTTAATTAGCTTGTTACTAGAACCTCTCCATCTGTACGTAAGTAGTTCCGTTAATATATCAGGTAAAGGACCAGGGTCAGCATGTTGGCTCTTATATAATATGAGGAGTTGCTGAATCATATAGATTCCAGCTAAACGTTGTTCATCTGTACTGAGATTGAGAAACGTGTGTGCTACGGTCTCATCACCATATTTTTCAGGACTAACGATCCAGTGAACGGCTGATCTGGCTAATTCTTGCTCATCCATGGAATCGAGGAGGTGGTAACCCCTTCGTTCTCGTAGTATTTTATCTGCGGCTTGAAACGAATGTTCAGGAGACTTCAGATTTATTACAGGCGTTGGATACGTTCTGCTATTATTTGGACATACAGAATGTATGGGATCAGAAAAACATCTAGTATTTTCACAGGATCTTCCTCTGCCTACATAGGCTATGGTCTCTGACTGTCTTGCAGAGTCCCCTGATTCGGACACTTCATCTTGCTCAAACTCGTCTGTTCCCAATCTTTCTGCATGAATACGTTCTATTTCTTTACGGATTTTTCGGCACATGGCTATTATACAATTTTGCTTATCGTGTCTCCCTTCTGATATATTCTGACTCCATCTTGTAAGAGTAAGCATTACGTTCATGTCTACCCCCGGACGATCTTGATTTCTGATCACACAGTTTATGAGGAAACGTAACAGTTCCCCCTGTATTTCTACTTTCTGGAATTCCATAGCTCTGTTAATACATCCTGGATCTCGTCCTGTTTGAACAAAATGATATATGTTATCCAGATGCGTAGTCATCCCTGGTAACCTTGCTAAATACTCTGCGGCTCGCCTAATACGTAATGATGCCAGGACCATTTCATCCTCTTTACCAACCACCGGGTCATATCTACAATTTACAAGGAGTTCCTTAAGCGTACGTTCATTTACGAACTTAGGTGTACGTGAATGTGCTGACTCTTGAAAGACAAGTTTATTTATTCTAGGTGGTGTAAAAGTACTGCTAGCACCTCCCGTGGCCCCATCTGGGGCGTCGGGTGTGAAAGGGTTCGTTGAACGTGACACAGCAACTATGGGTGTCGATACCCCTGTAGAGTCGACTGCGGAAACAGATGCGGAAACAGATGTGCTTGCCGAAACTTGCGTCGGGACTTGCTGTTGCACGGGGACAGATACCTGATCCTGACGTTGAACCCCTCCGCCAGACGGTCTATGTGGTGTGGCGTTAGCATACTCGGGGGCTGCATCATCTAGATATGAGGAAAGGAAAACGTCTTCTGCGGTTCTGGGACGCCCTTTTGGATGTACCTTAATTGGAAATAATGGGGGTGGCAAGTCTTTTGGTATCTCTGGAGCAGCCTTAGGTAATCCTTCGGCTAGAAGGGGATACATACCATTCATAAGAGCATTACTTTGTCTATTTACTTGTTCTGATTTCACTCGGATACCTTCCTCAATTAATAGATTTTCTTGAACTTTATTTGAACTTTCTTTACTCCTCTCTTCTTGTCTACGTGCTTTTTCTGTTCGTCTATGAGATTCTTTACGCCATAACTCGATAGCGTCTTTCTGTGACTGTCTGACCTTTCTTTTCCATAACTCTTCCTCCACTTTCATGATGCACTCTGCATCCCAGGTTCCCGCTATGGGCCACCTTTGACTTTCCGGTAATCCCTTGGTATAATCTACCCATAGATCAAGAAACAATATGGCATCTATGCCATGTTTATGGTACATGAAATGTCCTGGAGTGTCTCTAGGAGGAATAGGAACTGCTTCTTCAAGCACCCCTTTTCTGGTGGTAATCTGTCTTAACTTCGAGAAGAGCGGCATATTAACAACTGATCTGATACTTACTCTTGAACTTACTTAATACGAGAAACACAATAATGAACAGTGAACAATGAACAGTCATTCATACCACAATATGCAAGACATTTTCTGAATACTTTAAACATTAAACATTAAACATTTAATAATGGTCGACAATGATGACAGTCTGCCTAACTAATCACCACGCTGAATTCTTGACAATAACTGAATACTTCGGAATACTTGATATACTGCTAAACAGTACATATACACTGCTAAACAGTGCAGACCGGATTTGTGTACCCAAATCCGTCTTGACCGGCACAACCTATGTGCACGTCAACATGCCTCCCCGGCGATGGTACTCACCGAGTAGCTCCTTGAAACGGAAGGCCTCAGAGAATGGACAGGACTCGATAACTGCGGACATCGGACCCTCTGGACGTCGGAATTTCGGAAAACCTGGTGGGCCTCTGTATACCTCGGATCTTGCTCTCTCAGCTAGGCTCTGGTCGGGATACTTCGCACTTCTCACCGCCTCGTCTGGGTTGATCGCAGCCTCAGTCGCCCCCGCTTGACCGGAGGGAGCTTACAGGAAATCCTGCTGGTACGCGTTTATGGTCCGTCCAGCTGTGGCAGGAGACCGGGCCTGCAACGCACCGCCGGCGCGTGAGATGAGAAAGTGTCCCTGTTCGGGCGCCATTATGTGGTAAATAAAATAAATATTACCTGACTGAATTTCGTACGGAGTCTTAAAATAAAGTAAAATAGCTCAAAATAACAAGAGGCAGAATCCGTGGTATAAGAGGTTTTCTAATGGGCTTTATTCCATTCAAAATGGCCGACTCGAGTGGCGGCCTTCAGGTTCCGTCACCACGAGGGTTCAGGAAGTGAAGTACAATAACTTATTAACAGACATACATTTTTATAATAAGTGCATTACAATGAAACGAATGTAGAAGGCGTAACATTTGATAAGAAAAATGACGTAACAGTGACATAATCGAAACTAGGCGTAATAAGGAATAAAAGAAACATGATTGGTTAGAATTATCAGACATAGGTGGATCTATAAGATAATACTTGGCATAGATGCGCGCGCAGCAGCATGACGTGTAATTGACGTGTAACTAGGGGGTGAAGGGGACTTGACATTTAGCTCTACATGTGGAGACGAGAAGTCTGGGGTCAAGTCATCCTAATCCCAAATCATATCTAACATCCTATGTTTAAAGAACTATGTTATCCACAAGGAAGAGACTCTCGGACAGAATCTATTCTATACTGACTATGTGCGTGTACAAGCGTCTAAGTGTCTATATGAGATGCGAGGGGCAGAAAACTTTCCATAGCAACAGGGCTATGAATCACTTGCATGAAGACAGAGAAGCCTGGCCTTTTGCTTGGTAACTGGAGGAATGTTTACTTAAACTACTAGGCAAGAATGCATCGGCTGAAGAGCAAAATAGATAATTCGAAGGTGAAATACAACTTCTTGGCAGACAGGCGAAAACTGGCCGAGGCAGGCACCGTTAGCTGCACAGAGAGTAGGACAAAGTTCATGGATACAGATGCGAGCTCAAGCTGAAGCTGTCAGAGACAGAGAGCAGGGAAAGGCTTTGAGGACAGAATCGGGCCTACTCGCCTGAACTGTAAAAATGGAGTAACTTGGCCATATAAAGTCGGTGGCCTTTTATACTTAGGAATCGAATATCCAGCCCATTGATGGCGGATCTGACAGAGAACATGTTGACGGTAGACACACATATGTTTGCGTCTTAGAAACTGGAACTGGAGGGAACATACATGTACTTGTAACATGCATATAGAACCGTTGGGGTCCAAGATAGGGGACATAACTGACCAGGAAAATCCACATTTCCACACTACGAGTGGTCACGAAAGAGGGGACCTGCTTCTTTCACTCACCTGAGGAGGCGTGGGACTGGCTGGAGGAGTCGGGACTGTGGTCGGGTGTGAGGCCCTCTGGCTCAGATGGCGACAACTCAGCGGGCAGAAGAACCAGACGAAGACGGCGACGGGGACTATGAAGAGAGCAAAATCTGGGACAACAACCCCGAGCCCGGAGAACATAAGGAAGGAAACACAGGACGCCATAGAAGCGGTCACAACTCTCGGATCCCCACACGGATGACACGTTAATGCCCAGTGGCTCCTCATCTCCATCAACAGAGGTATCTGAGGATCTCGGCTTGCTAGTGGTAACCCCACAAACTGCAGATGGCATCATATGAACTAGTGACATCAAGTTGGACTCTGCCATAGACAGCCTACGCAAGTAGAACTCCATTTGTTAGCCTTTACGCTCTTGATTGTTGCTGGGTGGAGGGGTGGGCCTACTGGGTTGAATGAAGTGCGCGGCTTGCACAGCGGCAGTACAGTAACAACACGCCCGTCATTGGTCACAATATGAATATCACCAGGAACAGGAAGGGGGGAAAAGACTCATCGGATTCGCCGGCTAGGCCTACATATTACTGGTCCCAAGCAATGACACAGGTGTTTATATGGATGGCACATCACGCATATAGGAACTGGGGGGATGGCCATAGCGCAGCATCACTAGTGTGCGCACCCCAATAGGCAACACACTGACCTAGTTCACACTGCTTAACAGTTACAGAGGTTTGGCCGGGCATCACGAAAAGTCTGCCCCAGATGTTACGATGTTCTTAGTTCCTCTATTGTTTTTGTTGCAGCACACCGACACGCCTACACCTGACCTTCGTACCCTGCAGCGCTGCCCGTCCCTTGCTTTCCTGTGGACTCGACTCATTAGGGATGACATGAGCTGACATAATCATGTGGAACATACGTGGCATGTGCACACCTACACGTTGCTACTCCGTATTCGCATACCTCCAGAGGCACTCGGCTGCAATTGCTTTCCTGCCGGAAACACGCATGACACAACCAGAACTAGACAAACTGAGCAAGCGCTGGAGGGGTCAGGTGTACGGCATCCCGTTAATCTGCATGTACAAGGATGACGGACCCCGACGGCAGGTACACTGTAGTGCGGGGTCACTTAATGGTCAACAAATATTGTTGGGCTCCATATACTCTCCAAACACTGACCAGTCCTCATTTCTAGCGCAGTTGTCCACAAAGCTGACCCCCTACGTTGGGCTCCCCTGGTTGCTAGGTGGGGATTTCAATTCGGTGTTAGATGTGCCCACGGACAGATCCTTCCCACCCCTCCGAAAGACAACAGCTGTATCAAACGTGCAGGCACTCACAAACAGGCTATCACACTGGACATTACTAGACCTGTGGCGTGCCTTGCATCCTAATGATCGTATCTATTCTTATTATTCTGCAGTGCATGACCTACATGTGCGGCTGGACAGGGTGGTGGGCTCCCAGTCACTAATCCCGCTGGTTGAGGGTACGGAATACCTAGGGCGGACACACTCTGACCACAATCCTATGAGGCTCCAGCTAAACTGGGAACCTGATGGTCCTCCCATACCCACTTGGCGACTCCAACCGGCTGCACTGGAAGACCCGGAATTCCGTGCATCCCTGGAGATGGCTGTTCTGGAGTATTTTGAGCTTAACGAGGGGACGGCGAGTAACACACTGGTAGAATGGGATGCCCACAAAATAGCTGTCAGGAGTCATTGTCTCGTGCCACATGGAACATACGCAAGCAACTAACATTATCGCTCACTCGTCTTGAGTCACAATTACTCCAATATGAGCAGGAGGGAGAGGGTGGAGGTCGACACCGTCTGGAGGACCTTAGGGCGCAACATGCGGAACTCATGGAACGACTAAGATGCCACAACTATGCAGCCCACACGGCTCGTACCCACGCTAAAGCAAATAGGGCAGGCCATCTACTAGCCTGGCTGCTAAAACAGGAAAGTAACCATGCCCGCATCGGAGCCATACGCACACCTGAGGGAGCCCTGGTATATACGCAGCAAGAGATACACAAGGTGATGTTTGATCATTACATGCAACTGTACCGATCCAAAGGGAGTTGCTCCGGCCCAGATCTGGAGAGGTTTTTAGAGCCTACCCACGATCTTGGAAGCACACCAAGAGGAGCTAGATGGTCCCCTCACTTTGGAGGAGATCGGGGAGGCGATTGGGTCCATGGCGTCTGGGAAAACGCCGGGACCGGACGGCCTCCCTGCGGAATACTATACGGCCTACCAGGAGACTCTAGCGCAGCGGCTGTATACCCTTTACTCCACAGCCTTGGAAGAGCACACACTGCCCCCATCGATGTGCGAGGCCTACCTGGTGTCCCTGCTCAAACCAAACAGGGACCCCGAAAACCTGGATCATACAGACCCCTGGCACTCCTCAATGTGGACTATAAAATATTCGCCAAGGTGTTGGCGGAACGCCTGGCGCCAGTGATACCTGAGCTAGTCCACAGCGACCAAAATGGCTTTGTGCCTAACCGTAGTACATCACTGAATTTACAGAGGTTTTTTAGAGTGGCATCGGATAGCATACAGGAGTGAGGTTCTGGACTTTTAAGAGTCCAGAGGTGTCAGGGAAACAACACCCGAAGACCCCTGAGTTCCTCCTGTCTCGGTGCACAAATAAACAGAGACACGGGCTTCTCGATGGCGGCGTCAAAAACCAAGGTTTATTACTGCAGGGATACAGAAATCATAGGAACCACACAGAGGCAGAATCTAGGAGACTGTTCAAATTGCATTAAGTGGGTCGCTTCTTAAATACAAGAAAAATGTCTCGGGGCAACATTACACAAATATTTCTCATGCCCAACCCGGTATCCCAAACAGACAATAAATAAATATCAAACGATGATTAGTTGTAGGTTTTCGGTATTCGATCAGGTCCTCTCGACAGTTTTTCATTCTTCGCCCGATTCTCCCCATCATAAAAATCGTAACCTCCCCATTGTAAAAGCCCAGAAGGAAAGGAGCAGTGCCAGGTGCAAAGGATTGAAATGTAGGATAAGAGGTGTTTATGGATCATAAACGGGCAGGGCAGTCGTCTTCGGCCTTTCAGTCAGGACAACGGACACGAGAACCAGTATAGCAGGGCTGGCCTCAGGCAAGGGAGGCAGCTTGAGTCTGCCGAGTCATGCAGCGTCAGCCTTTCTCGGGCTCGGGTTTACGTGTCCTTAACAAGGTGATCTTGCCGGGGTCATCGTCCGTTCATTGACTATGTGAGGGCAAGAAACAAGATGGATGCCGTAACTAAAATGGGTGCCATGGCGTTTACGAGAGAATGTCCTATTTTCCAGTGAATTCATGCTAGTTGCGCAGCGAAAACACTGTCACGTATACAATGGATCATTTGCGGTTCATTGGTACCAAAATCGTGTCAGTACTGTGATACCGAATTCACGGGTTCGGATCGCTACAGAACCTCAGACCGTCCTTTTGCCCTTACATAGGCAATAACTCACTCTATGTCAGAGTCCAGTTCTATGTTCATCAGGTCACTGATATGTTGTTGTAGCATTACTCTATCCCGTGGCGTATCTCTGAAAACAGGTGGTCTTCTTACGCATGATGAAACACAAACGTTACATAAGGCAGGGCCACACTGAATAATGAGACAGCACGAGAATAAAAATACCAACGTAACACCAATGACCATTAGAACCTTCCACCCCCATGCAGATAACAGATTCCAGAACCATCCCATAAGTGACCAGTCACCTTCCTCTACATGAATGGAGTCGGAGATTTTGTGTAACTTAGAGATGGCCTTGTATACTGTTGGCGCATTATCTGGGATAAAAACGCAGCAACTTGATTGGATCATTTTGCATACCCCACCTCGATCTGCAAGTAACACATCAAGAACCATACGATCCGCTTGAAGCTCAGCCGTTAGGTTACTAAGGGCACCCGCAGTTTCGGTAATGGTGGATTCAACTACTCGTGTTAGTTGACGTAGGTTTCTACTGTTGACCATAGGCCCCCAGAATGGAAGGTAACCTTTGAAAAAGTCTCCTGCTTCTTGGCCAGCAGTATCTTCTTTACTGAATACACCTCTCACAACTCTCGTTTTGTGATAATCCGGTGCAGCAGTGTATGTCGGAGGTAACAGTCGAGCGATATAACATGAGCCTGAGAAGTCAGCGGGCAGCCATGTATATGCTCTGTCTTGACAAACAAAATAGGTACCCTTAGCGGCTAAGAATGCAGGGGAAGATTGTGACGGGAACACGTATGTTTCAATACAGTCACTCTTCCCCAGTCGAGCTTTCGGATTCCTCCCATTCCCTTGCAAACAGACCTGACCTTGGTGGGGTACGACCCAGATCGGAGTTGAGCTCTTACGTTTGTTCTCGCCCAGAGTAATGCCATATTCTGTAATGTTCCACCCCATGTAAACTCGCAACTCATCCTTGGGAATGTACGGAGTATTATTGACATCTCTCACCATGTCAGTGATTCCTTTTACCAAGGCTCTATTAGCAGAGTTATACCGGGTGGAACGCGGAGGTCGTGGAGGGTAGGTCTCTAGAGCATAGGCGAACATGGTCTGAAATGCCCAGAATGATCCATTATAACTGAAAGGCAGAACCAAATAAGGGATGCCCTTGTCCATGGTATGTGGTATCAAGCCACATACCCAGCAGTTTGTTGTGTTAACCACTAGTTGATGTTGGTGCAAGAGCTGAATGAAAGTGTTATTTATAAACTCAGAGCGTCGAGCTTGCTCGTGAGCAGGAAAAGGGTGGAAAGAGTGAATAGTACCAATAGTTGGGGAAACAGAAATATGGGGAGATACTGTAGATGTAACAGGTGCAAAGATCAATTGAATACCAAAAATAATTCCGCCTACTAGAGTTATAAAAACAATCAGAAGTGTCAGAGCGCATTGCATTAGGAAACATTTACTGTACAATATGTCATATAATTTTGTCTTGTGCACATTTATGACTTTAACCCGTCGTAATTCAGGAAGCTCCATCTTCTACAACCGTTCGCAACGGATGGTTTGTACCTGTTAGAAACTTACCTCTGTCTATCCTGGGAGTTCCCAAGACAAACAGAAGAAACCGACCTAATGTCTGATTCCCTGTAAATTAAAACAAGGCACACGTTACGACCCTACGGTAACCCAGACGGCAAGGTAAGAGGATAGCAAAAATAAAAGCAAACTTCCTGACTGTACGGGATGCAATGCGATCAAAACAGTTTTACAGTTTTCAAACAAAAAAATGTAATAATGCAACGTCATCAGTTTATCACATGAGAACGTAGATTGTATCTGTACTTTCCAGGTCTTGTTTGGTCTTGAAATAGCTGGTCCACAGGTGCAGAAATGTTCGACTCCACAGGTGACAAGTGTTCACTTTGTGCAATACTTGGTTCAGGATTCAAAGGAACGGTTTCTGCTGAGGTGTCAAAGTTCTGCGTTTCAGTTCGTGGATGGTCCGTTAGGTACTCTGCATCACTGAAAGGGATGTGTCTAGGAACAGGTTCTGTTTCGGATACACCAATTCCTTGTCTGACCCAGTTGTCATGGGGAAGTGGAAGAGGGACACGCTTTGTGTGGCTGGCATGCACCCAATTTTTCCTGCCAGCCAGGCGTACTGCAGTTCTGGTTACAAGGAGGACCTGGAACGGGCCCACGAATCTTGGCTGAAGGTTTCGGGTGCGTTCAAAGTTTCGCACCACTACCTGGTCCCCGGGTTTCAACGTATGGCCTGGACTCTCCGGCAGTTTAGGCAAAGATTCGAATACCTGTTGATGAATAAGGCTCAATTTAGCAGTCAGATCATGAAGGTAATCAATCAACATTCGGTATTCTATTCGTTTAAATTCCTTTGGCCTAGGGACTCCCCAAACATTAGCAGGGCGGCCGAACACAATCTCATATGGGCTAAGCCCTACTCGAGAGTGTACAGTCGCTCTGGTGGACAGTAAAGCTAGAGGCAGTGCGTCTGGCCAAGAGAGACCAGTGGAAGCTTGAATTTTCGCAAGTTTCAGCTTCAGGGTACCATTGTACCCTTCCACCAAACCTGCTGATTGTGGATGATTCGCACGGTGGAATTTTTGTACAATTCCTAGGCCTGCACACACACTCTTCATAACTTTCCCTACAAACTCACTTCCGTTGTCTGACCAAACAATCCGTGGCATACCATACCTAGGGAAGTATTCTTTGAGGAGGATTTTGGCAGTGGACATGGCAGTGTTATCCTTTAATGCATATGCCTCAATCCATCTCGAAAAGGCACATACTACCACTAGGACATACTTAAGATTGTTGCACCTGTCCATGTGGATATAATCCAACTGAATCACTTCAAAAGGACAAGAAGGGGGAGCAAAATGACCAGTTGGGGTTGGGGTTCCCTTGCCAGGATTATGCATCAGGCATACCATGCAATTTTTCACCACTCTCTCCGCACACTTAGTAATTCCATCATTCTTCCATACTGGAGCTAACATTTTACAGATCCCTTTCGAACTGATGTGTGCCGCTCCATGCGCCATCGTGACTACTGCAAGTACATACGCATCGGGTATCATCCAACGTTGCTGCTCAGACAGATCGATCCAACATCCACTCGAATCTATTTTACCCGTTTTCTCCTTCCATTCATTCTTCTCATCTTCAGTTGCCTCATTTTGGATTGCTTTCACACTGTCAATTGTATTCTCACACATTCCTGATTCAGCAATCCATCTTGCAGACGTTGCAGCGTACATTCGGCTCATCATGTTCTTGGCCGTTTCTTTAGCGACCTCGTCAGCAAACGCATTCCCTCGGCCAACATCATCCGTAATCTTTCGATGTGCACTGCACTTCACAATCGCAACTTCATTCGGTAGGGTCAGGGATTCTAATAGATCGCTGACTAACTGTCCATGTTGGATCTTAGTTCCATGGGACGCGAGAAAACCTCTTTCTTTCCAGAGACGTCCAAAACTATGTGCAACGCCGAAGGCGTACTGGCTGTCAGTAAACACATTCACTCTCTTTCCCTCAGCTAAAACACACGCTCTTGTCAATGCAATTAATTCTGCTGCTTGGGCAGAATTCTGACTCACTCTTGCAGCCTCAACAATCGTACTCAAAGTCGTAACTGCATACGCGGCCGTCACATCACCATTCTGGAGTTTGAAGCAGGACCCATCGACATATAACGTGCCGTCTGGGTCTGATAACGGAGTATCTTTTAAATCAATTCTACCTTTTGTCTCTTCCTCAGTTCTGAAACAACAATCATGGGGCTCTGAATCACTCGACTCCTGGGCAATCGGCAACAGCGTTGCTGGATTCAATATGTTGCATCGCTTGATCTGAATGTGACTTGCCAAAAGTGTCAGCTCGTAGCCTGATAATCTAGCACTGGTGAGGTGCTGAGTTTTCGTTCGATTCATGAGTGTATCCACAGCATGTGGAACCATGACTACTAGCATGTTGTTCATGACTAATCCAGCAGATTGTCGAATAGACACTGCGGCTGCTGCTGTGGCTCTCAAACAACTTGGCAATGCTCTGGCTACCGGGTCTAACGTGGATGAAAAATATGCACAAGGCCGCTGTTTGTCGCCAAATTGTTGCGTTAACACGCTCAATGCACAACCTTCTTTTTCATGGACATATAGTGTAAACGGTTTACTGTAGTCAGGAGTACCCAACACAGGAGCTGAACACAGCGCATCACGTAAGTCAGAGAAACTCTGTTGACATTCGTCAGACCATGGCAAAGGGCTCGGAACACCTTTTCCAGTCAGGGCTACCAATGGTTTTGCCATGAGAGAAAAATTTGGGATCCACTGCCTGCAGTATGACGTAATACCCAAAAACGCACGCACTTCTCTTTGTGTGCTTGGTACAGTCATCTGTGAAATTGCTTTGATTCTCTCTGGGGTCAACCTTCTTCCCTCCTTTGACAAAAGATGACCTAAGTAGGCCACTTCTTGGCAACAATATTGTAGTTTAGAAGGTGACACCTTGTGATGTAGGTCAGACAAATGACGTAATAAAGAAATAGTAGCTGCTTTGCAAGTTTCCTTGTCGTCAGCGGCTAGCAAAAGATCGTCTACGTATTGGATCAGAGCAACACCATGAGGAATTACAAGAGCATCTAATTGACTTTTTAATGCTTGGCTGTAAATTGAAGGGCTTTCACAATAACCTTGTGGAGCGCGTTTGAATCTGAAACTGCGTCCTCCTAAGGAGAAACCAAAAATGTCTCTACTTTCTTCTGCTATCGGAATGCTGAAAAATGCATTTTTCAAGTCGATTACCGTGAACCATGATGCCGATGCAGGAATCAACGTCAGTAATGCGGTGATATCTGGTACCACTGGAAACTGTGGAATCACAATTTTGTTAACCTCTCTGAGGTCAATCACAAATCTGTAGATTGGAGGTTTGGAAGGATCGGTGCGTTTCAAAATCGGCAGGACAGGACTATTGCAGACATTTCCTCTCGTTTCTTCTATCACATCCTTTTGTATCAAGTCCTTTACAATCAGTAAAAGTGCTTGTTCACCTTCATTTGAAATCCGATACTGTGGGATTCGTGGAAATTTAACATTCGCTTTTAGACTTACCACGTAAGGGGGAATTTCCAAGAGGCCTACATCGTTAGGACCAGTTGCCCAAAGAGTATCAGGGAGAGAACGCAGCTCCGGTGGGAGCTTGTCCATCGACATGTACATCGGAGAGATGACTCTTTTGCCTAATGTGAGCTGTACTCCCGAAGGAGAACAGTACAGTGTCGCATGCAGGCGTTTCAACAGATCTAAACCAAGCAGATTCTCATTACAACCAGTAGTTAGGATAAGGGGTGCTTCTAGCTCGCATGGCCCAACAGAGATAGATAAAGGACTAGACACAGGATTGTGAACAGGGGCGCCTGAGAAACCTACTGAAATGTTCGTTAAGCCGGACAAAGGTGCGCCAGAGAGTTTCGCACGCATGATTGATCTTTTTGCCGCACCAGTATCCAACAGAAACGGTTCGACCACGCCTGAGGTAGCTACTGTGACATAAGGTCCACTCTGATCAACTGGAACTGATACTACTCCCTCTCTCTGCCTGCGGCTGTCCTATTGCTCGCTTCTATGAATCTCTTCATTATGATCGTAGTAATCTTCAACATGATACTGTGGAGATCTACCTGGTTGCGTAGGTTGTATATTGCGCTGGTCGAAATAATTCGATTGGCGATCAGCCTGTGGTGTCATCGTACCACGCCCTCTACCTCTAGGAGCTTGCATAAATCCAACATTACCTCTCTGAGCTGGGATACCACTAGTTTGTGGGTGTAGTACTTAACACACTCGTTCTTATAATGACCCTCCTTTTTACAATAGGCACACTGATTCCATGCTAACTGTTGTCGGGGAAAATTATAATTAAATCTTTGGGTCGTCCCTTGCTGGAATTGTGGCTGCGGTTGAAACTGGGGTCGCTGCTGTGAATCTGACTGATTCGAACGAGGCGGATATGCTTGTTGCAACAGAACTTTGGTTTTTAAATCTTTCGTTTTCTTTTCTGATTTTTCCTTCTCTTCTTTCTCTCTATTCTCGTAGTACTGTGCAGTTGCAAGTATCTGTGCTGTCGTCGACACTGCCCATGCACTTTCTGAATCCTTTAACTTGTTACTAAGCTCAGGTAATAAATAAAACACGAACTTATCAACAAACAACCTCTGACCTCCCTCGGTACTCATATCTTGCCCACTATGGTCTACGAAGGTCTCTTCAAATCTAGTGAAGAAGTCAGAGACGCTTTCGTCCTTCTTTTGCTTGCATGCTGATAGTTTATCCCAATTTACTCGCAACGCTGGCATCAGCGTTTTCATCAGATTAATTATTCTGCCAGGTAAGTCAGCAATCAGAGGTTCGGGTTTAGCTCCGCCAACCTGCTGTGCGTCTGCTGCTACGATAGCTGGCCAGTCACCTCCTAAGGCGACTGGGTGGTTCTCTTGCCGAATCTTGGCCCATATAGGCTGTGGCACTACATTACCAAATAGCATTTCAATGTCTGCCAAATTCATGATACATGCTTGGACTGTCTGCGTTAATTCTTTGTAATAACCAGCAGGATTCTTACGAGGGTCTGGTAATGCTTGTTTTACCGCTAGTACTTCAGCTCGCTTCCAAGGGATGTGTATCCACACTCTCTGGAATTGTGCTGGAGCAGCTAAAATACCCAAGTTCCCATCAGCAGCAACTGCTTCGCGCCATATGGGCGGAACTTCCATCATCGGATACTGACCTCGTCTTTTTCTAGTTACCGGTGTACCATCAGGGTCTCTTGCCGCCCTAAAAGGGGACTCATCCCTATAAGCTAAAATCAATTCTATCGCTCTCCCTACTTCTGAACCTATCACCATTCCTGCGGCGAATTTCTGCTGAATATTTATTAAATCAGAGGGGACTGTATCTAAGTCATCATCTTCCCATTCTTCACGCACAAGAGTACACATCACGTCAAAAACATAACGTTGAGTTGGTTCGTTCCACTGTATAAATGTGTCTAACACTCTTCGTGCATCATACCTCGCAGCTTTCGACATCCACCTAAGAGCTGTCGAATCTAACGTGTCTCGTTCCTCGGGACCAGGAAGCTGACTACGTCTCTGTATAGAGTCAGAAACGGGGGTCCCAATTAAAGACCTGTAGCGAGGAGTTAAGATATTAGTTACAGAGTCGGTTATCTTCCGACGAACGGAAAGCGGAGTCAGAATGACAGGGCTTGGGGACAAGGCAGTTGGAGCAGACGAAATAGTAAGGGTGGGTGTAGCAGGTAAAGCAGTTTGCGAAACGACAGGCAAAGGCGGAACAGGCGACCCAGGGAGAGGGGGTGCCGTAGGATCATTGATCACGGGAAATACAGGAGCTGGATTCAAAGGAAGTGGAGCACCTATTCCAGGCTGGCCAGCAGCTGGCTGTACAACAGGTAGTAATTGTGGTGCTGTAATACCCTGTGCATACGGTGGAGGTGAACTTAACAGGTAAGACAACAGAGGATCCTTTTCAGGGTCCTCTATCGGCTTAGCAGGACAAGATGGCAAGACAGGGTAGCATTTATCGATCGCCAAATTATGTTTTCTATTCGCTATTTCTATTGCTTTTTCGGTCTCGTTGACATGTAGCTGCCTAGCAGACTCCATTAAGGTCAACCCTTTCTCTTTCTGTTCTTTTTTCGTTTTCCTAATTTCTCTCTGTTTGGCTTCTTTGCGCCATACGCGAAAAGAATCAAACATTGCCGGCCGGGCTTTTTTCTTGAACAACTTCATTTCTAGATTGTCTAGGATTTCACTTTCGAAACTACCATGCGGTGGCCAACTAAGGACACCATCTTTCTTGGTATAACGGACCCATACTTCATTATACGCAATAGGACCCACACCATGTTTACAATAGAGCTCATATGTAGGAGTTCCAATCGGAGGAACCGAACACGAATCCTCCAACCGGGAATCCCCGTTGCAACGTAATAAGGACAAGAAACAATTTTTACCCTTAATCATGACTACAAAGACAAATTCCAACCAAAATGCGCAGAGGACTTAGGCCTACCAAAATGAACCAATACCAAATACAAAGATTATCCTAACAAGAGCAACCAATGATAATCTACAAATCCAAAACAAACGTATCCAAATAACCAGACTGAGCACAACCCAATTAATACTTAACTGAAATGTGGAAGACGTCACCAAAGAGAACCCGTCTACGTCTCGCCGTACTAAGGTCTGCACCTTGGGTCCAAGACAGGGCGACAGTCAAGGCAGCGGTCCTCTGTAGCCGTCTGGGAACGGGAACCCTCGTGGAAGAGATCGTCGGGCCACTTTTACGACATGCAGGGATCGATGAAGCGGGGTACCTCCCTCCGGAATCTTCACACGAAACTTCTCGAACTTTTCAGGCTTTGGACCGGTACCGGATGACGTCGCCCCACGTTGGGCGCCAATTTGAGGTTCTGGACTTTTAAGAGTCCAGAGGTGTCAGGGAAACAACACCCGAAGACCCCTGAGTTCCTCCTGTCTCGGTGCACAAATAAACAGAGACACGGGCTTCTCGATGGCGGCGTCAAAAACCAAGGTTTATTACTGCAGGGATACAGAAATCATAGGAACCACACAGAGGCAGAATCTAGGAGACTGTTCAAATTGCATTAAGTGGGTCGCTTCTTAAATACAAGAAAAATGTCTCGGGGCAACATTACACAAATATTTCTCATGCCCAACCCGGTATCCCAAACAGACAATAAATAAATATCAAACAATGATTAGTTGTAGGTTTTCGGTATTCGATCAGGTCCTCTCGACAGTTTTTCATTCTTCGCCCGATCCTCCCCATCATAAAAATCGTAACCTCCCCATTGTAAAAGCCCAGAAGGAAAGGAGCAGTGCCAGGTGCAAAGGATTGAAATGTAGGATAAGAGGTGTTTATGGATCATAAACGGGCAGGGCAGTCGTCTTCGGCCTTTCAGTGAGGACAACGGACACGAGAACCAGTATAGCAGGGCTGGCCTCAGGCAAGGGAGGCAGCTTGATTCTGCCGAGTCATGCAGCGTCAGCCTTTCTCGGGCTCGGGTTTACGTGTCCTTAACAAGGTGATCTTGCCGGGGTCATCGTCCGTTCATTGACTATGTGAGGGCAAGAAACAAGATGGATGCCGTAACTAAAATGGGTGCCATGGCGTTTACGAGAGAATGTCCTATTTTCCAGTGAATTCATGCTAGTTGTGCAGCGAAAACACTGTCACGTATACAATGGATCATTTGCAGTTCATTGGTACCAAAATCGTGTCAGTACTGTGATACCGAATTCACGGGTTCGGATTGCTACAGAACCTCAGGAGTGGCCCAGGGTAGGATGCCTTGTGCTGGATCTCGAGAAGGCCTTCGACTATCTGGAGTGGAGCTACCCTGCGGCGGTATTAGCGCGGTACGGGCTGGGCTTGGGATTCCTCCAGATGGTTGACCTATTATACAAAAATCCCACTGTTAGGGTGCGAACGGGGCCATACATTTCTGATGCCATAGCAATATGCAGGGGCACCAGGCAGGGGTGCCCGCTTTCACCCCTCTTGTTTGCGCTCGTAATTGAGCCCCTGGCAGCGGCACTAAGAGCGATGCTGGGAGATGGAATACCCCTGGGAGACGCGATACATCAGGTGTCGCTGTACGCAGATGACCTCTTGGTCTTCGTGAGGGATGTGGGAAATATACCAACTCAGCTGGCGCACACATTACGTGACTTCGCCTCTCTTTCGGCACTCAGAGTAAATGCCAACAAGTCCTGCCTTTACGCATTCCGGGGGGACACTCAAGATCTGGGCAACATCTTGGACGGTATAAGGGTGCAGTGGAAAGCTGATACTTTCCGCTATCTAGGAATCCAGATATATCGTCAGCCGGCGGACCTTATTGATGGTAATCTGGGACGTGCTGTGACAGCCATCAAATCGCAAGTACACTTCTTGAAAACGCTCTCCCTAACAGTCACTGGCAGGGTAGCATTATCCAAGATAGTGATCCTTCCCCGCCTTCTGTACTATTTCGCCAACCTGCCAATATATATCCCAGCGGCCTTCTTTACCACGCTCACTAAAACTACTTAGGGACTTCCTTTGGGGCAACGCGCGCCACAGGATAGCATTGACTAAGTTGTACTTGCCCACTGATCAGGGAGGCCTTGCTGCGCCTTGTTTTGAGCATTACTTTTTGGCTGCACAAGTACAGTGGATAGCCCGCCGGCTAGCAGACAGAGGCCGTGAAGACACTGCGACCACAACTCCCCCCTCTCTCTGGACTATATTACTAAACTCTTTCACCCAGCCGTTAAAGCCCCAACGCAGGCACCGCTCCTCATGGCGGTGGCTTATAAATGCTACTGTCGTAGTTTATACCTCACCAGAGCGCTAGTCCCCTACGCACCGGCCATACCACTAGAGGGTTCCCCCAGCGGGTCTGGGGTGCTTACACCTCTCGAACTTGCGGAATGGCGCGAAGCTGACATACAGACTTTGGGAGATCTGTACGGGGACGGCACACTTATACCATATGAATCTCTGGTTGAAGAGACGGGGCTGCCACCGGGGCAAATCCTGCGTCGCCGCTCCCTGATTGCGACACTGACCTCTACATGGGGGGACATTTTGGAGGAACCGAACCGGCACCTCACCATACAATATCTTTACGTTATGTGGCGTGGCAGGCACTTGATTCAATGGTTTGCGGCTTCCTTACGTATGCACGCAGCAATAAGTCTGGAACCACTATGCCGAGAATGGGAAACGGACCTGGAGCGACCACTAGAGGATAGGGAATGGGATAAGATACTAAAGAGCCCAACGCGCATACCCAGAAACATGAGGTTCCGCCAAATACAACTGTTTATAGTCCACAGAGCATACCTCACACCCGAGAAAATAAACAGGTACTTTCACTGTGCAGATGCGGTCTGTCGTCGCTGCACAAAATTGGGGGTTGGATTAGTACACATGCTGTGGAGCTGTCACAAGATATATCCCTATTGGTGGGCTGTCGGGGAGGCGCTGCGCGCATGTATAGGCCGCATCATACCCTTTGAATGGCCTGTTTACCTGTTACATCATTTTCGCAGAACCCCGGCCACAAAAGTCTCCTCTCGCTTTCATGACTTGGGTTTAGTGGTAGCTAAGCTATTACTACTGACTAAGAGGTGGAAAGCGCAAGACCCGCCGCACATACGGACATGGAGGTATTCACTTCTAGCATGGGCCAAAGCAGAGGGAATAGCCATTCTGTGAGAGGAAACATTGGGACTCCGGAAGACACCTATTGCGACACAATGGGAGGGACTACTCCGGGCCTTGACACAAGCTGTGGGGGACAGCCCAGAGAGGCGACCTGAGCACGGGGGAGGCGCCCTTACGGAGACGTTGCAGTCTGGATGGTGGTGTTGGCCTGCGGAGAGCCACGGGACGGCGGGAGTGAGACGGGAGGGACATGGTGAGGGGAGCACTTCCAAAAGTCGAACTATGCTGCTGTTACTAGTTTTGAGTTCGGTTTTCATGTTTTATCTATAACATCTGTGCACTTATGCAAATGTTTACCACCTACTTGAAATAGGTGGTAAACAATGGTACATACCATTTGGACTCGCTATTAGGAAAGGACGCTCTTGGCTCGCCCCTTCCTAATAGCGAGTCGCAAACATTAGTTTGCGAGTGTGTGACTCACAAAATAGCGTTGGTACATACCACCACCAGTTTATGTGGCCGCAAAAGGGTTGACTACCTTTATGCGACCGCAAAACACTGTGGTACATCTGGCCCTAAATGTGTATCTCGACTGTCAGACTTCGCCTTTCATGACTCTTCCTCTTGTGAGTCCAACGCCTTGTAACTACACCCCTGTTCTGCTGCCTGTCCTTGCCCCCCCCCCCCCCCACTTTGGGCTCCCAGAGTGCAGTGGTGGCTGGTGGCCATCAGGGGGTGGAGACTGCGCCTCGCAGCTAGGACTTTGCCGAGCTGATGACGTCACAGCCTTCAGGGCCGCGAGGTTGTCAGCCCCGCAAACATGTCGGCTTCTTTGGGAGCAAACAAAGAGAGAGCCAGTCACATGACGTGAGTGGGGCAGACAGTGCCCCTGTCCTTCTAGCAGCACTATACAGAATAAGAGTAGTAGTACTAGACTGCAATAAAGGTTTTGGTTTTATATATGAGCTGACCAGTTATTGTTGAGTGTAAGGGGGCAGAGCAGTGATTGCTTTGGAGCGAGGAACCTCGTGCTCCGCTGGGGAAAGCAGTGTCTGTCCTCAACGCATGCGCAGTTGCTGCGGCAGGCAGTGTCTGTCCTCGGCGCATGCGCGCTTGTTAATCCACAATCTCTCTTTAACCCGCACTCATAGTTCAGTCCTGGGGCTTTCTTGTGTGTGATGGTAGACAGTGTTGACGGTCCTGGTTGCGTCCTCTCTCGGTTAGACTCTGTACAGGCAGTGCTCTCCCTGCGAGGCTGCTCAATACTCAGTGACACAATCTTACAGTTTCATGTGTTTTGGTATTCTTAGCGCATGCGCAGTCAAAAGTAAAGAAATCCTGTGCATGCGTACTTGTGACAAACCGCGTGTCCTGCGCATGCGCAGCTGTAGGATCACCAAGGTGGCTCTTGTCCCGCGCGCGGTTTGTTGTCCCTGCGGCGCCTTCAGAGCCGGAGTCCCTCGGTGGGTCCCCTCAGGGCCAGGCCGCTCCTCCCTCAGGCCACTCCTCTCACGGAGCGAACGCACAAGAGAGTTAAGGTAAGAAATGGCCTCGAGGCAGCGGTCGAAGTACATTAAGCCAAGTATGGGAACTGCAGTGGGTGCGGGGTCTGTGAATGGGAGGGGCGGGGTCAGTGGGGGCGGAGTCTAGGTTAGTGGGGGCGGGGTCTGTGAATGGGAGGGGCATTGAATGTGGGGGTGGGTGTGAGGGCGGGGTCAGTGGGTGGGGGGGATCGGTCAGTGTGGGCGTGGTCTGTGGATGTGGGGCGGGGTCAGTGGGTGGGGTCTGTCAATGGGAGGGGGGCATTAAATGTGGGGGCGGGGTCAGTCGGTGTGAGGGCGGGGTCGGGGGGGGGTCGGTCAGTGGGGGCGTGGTCTGTGGATGTGGGGCTGGGTCAGTGGGTGGGGGTGGGGTCTGTCAATGGGAGGGGGGCATTGAATGTGGGGGCGGGGTCAGTCGGTATGAGGGTGGGGTCAGTGGGTGGGGTCCAGGGGGGGTTGGTCAGTGGGGGCGTGGTCTGTGGATGTGGGGCTGGGTCAGTGGGTGGGGGTGGGGTCTGTCAATGGGAGGGGGGCATTGAATGTGGGGGTGGGGTCAGTCGGTGTGAGGGCTGGGTCAAAACAATAAACCCTCACAGCCTGGAGGCATTGAATGTTTATTTCCAGAGTGCACATGAATGCACCCTCCTCTGCCAGGAGGCGGGTCCGGCCAGGCCGGGCTCTGCTGCGCTCTCGCTGGCATTCTTACCACCCAAGACAGAACTTAGGTTGTGAGCGGGCGGCCGTATGGTTCTCATGCACGCCACCTGTGCGACCAGAATTTGGAACTCACTTCCTCCATACCTTCGCACTGCCAGCTGTTTCCGCATCTTCCGAAAGGGACCTTAAAACTCTTCTCTTCCAAAGACACGGCTAACAATAACTGACTGTTTCATGTTCCTCACTGGAGAACTAGTTTGTTCTTACGCTTCAGTTGTGGAATGTGTTTTTTTTGGAACCCTAATCGCTCCAACTTTAGTTTGCATTGTGTAATTTTTAGCAGATTTATACTCTGTAAATATGTTACCATAATATCTAATCCTATATACTTCGCTCTATTGTAAAGCGCTCTGACACCTCTGTTTAAAGTATGCGCTATAGAAAAATGCCTAAATAAATCCAATGCTTTGCGACCAGGCTGTTGGAGACTCGTCGTGGCCTTGGGGCTGCCAGTCACACGTCCTCAGGTCTGTAGACTAAAGACTGTTGCAGCTTGCACCTCAGAGCTGTTCAATTCCTCAGGTTCCGGCGGGCTGCTTTTGGAGGCTTCAGGCATGATTCTGAATGCCGCTGTAGTCGGCGAATCTCAAGTTGCATGCTCTTACCTTTCTCCTGGGGCACTGCAACCACAGACTTTACCCATTTGCTGATCGCATCTATAAATGATATTTGACACAAGTGTGTCCACATGAGCATCTTTTAATTTGGCTGATCTGGGACGTGACCTGGTGCTTGCTGCAAATATTTTTAGGTCTCGCCTACGCCGCACGCAAGCGTTGCATAGGAGGGACCTCTTGGAATCGCTCAGGACTTTTGTTTAAACTCGTGCATGTTTTGCACTGTTCTCTATTGACACTCGTGCACGTTTGGCGATTCCCTTGCGGGATCGAGCAGCGGCGCCATCTGTTTTCAATTATCTTGCTCGCGCTTTCGAAACAGATGGCGCCGCTGCTCGCTCCTGCTAGGGAAACACTCTGCGTGTCTGGTCCCTGTTTGAAACCTTATCCGTGTGCTTTTTCCCACATGGCGGCCCTATTTATCTCTTTTGCCTTTGGTTTTAGTTGTGCGTGTCCTTAATTGTTAACAGCAGTACATTTCGTTGCTGGCAGTTCGCTTAGCAGGATGGTCAAATCTGCTTGTCGTGCCTCGTTGCTTGAATGGTTTGCGTGTGGTTGGGTTGTTTTTACATATTCATGTGTTTTAGGTAAACTATGTTTCTGCTGATTAAAGAAACAACAACAACAACTTTTCTTCCGGGTGGCAGGTAACTCATATTCTGGTATTCCAGAGAGGGTCTGGATCTTTGCGATATCAAGACATCACCACAGCCTGATATTCCTGGTAAATTATTTTATCTCCTATCTAGGTTCCATTCCACTCTTCCCTCTCCGGCTTGATGTGGTTCCTGTGCCTCTAGTCTCCTCCCCCCTTTCTTGTTTCCCAGTTATAGCCTTCAAAGAAAGAGAACCCGTTTGAAAAAAGAGCACCTCTTTCCCCTAGAAAAACAAATAACCTCAAATTTATGGCCAGTCGACGTTTATCTAATTGTAAGCCTGGCATGCGTTCAGATTGTTACACCACTAATCGCTGTCGTTTGAGTTATGTGCTAACAACCTGGCATGAGATGTTTTCATGTACTTGATCTTTAAAGTATGTTTTCAAAGTGCCTATATGCTTCAAAAAGAGCCAAAAGTTGGGGTATTTTTGTCTTTGAAAATGATCAGGTTATAAGTCTGCCCTGCTCCATCTTCTTTGCCATACTGGGGTGCGGTCCTTGAACTGACTGGAGGGTATGTTTCGATTTAGAGGACTACGTCATAGGAACAAGGTGACTATGCCTCTGTCTTTCCTGTTTTATTTATGCGCAAGACGTGTGGTCTTAATCTATACTGCCATTAATTAGTTTCTTTAACTAATGTATAAGTGAGAGATCTTGGCAGTCGTAATTTTTGTGTGCGTATTATTCATTTTTCAAATACTTCCCTGCGCGTTTCCTCACTTACCACTGAAGGTTATCAACGCTTCCTTTACCCTCCGCACTAATAGGTTTGCTGCCTTTAGTTTCTCTGCTTGTGGTATTCACTTTACGATGATGCCCTGGATGACACTGCTCCGATGACCCCTCCTCCTTCAGACGTGCGCTAATAACATCTGGAAGCAGCCTGTTATTCCGGAGCACAAGTACAAGATGCTCTCTAAGGTATGCACTTCAGCCTTTTGGAGAGGGGGCCGTATCATTCTGACAGCCGGACTATCCAAAAACTCCACATAATCACCTACTAATAAGTTAAGATTTTACGATCATTGACTATCTTGTGTGCAAGACCTTTTGTGGAATACAGGAAGCTAAGTGGGTTTGGGGAGTTGCTAACAAGTGTTTTGTTTTCTCTTAACCTTTTCCACCAACGTCACATTTGGCGTGTGCGGAGGACGGCTGGCCAAACTGCGCATGCGTCATTTGATTTCCGCACCGCGGCGGAATGTCCGCCGCTGCGAAGCGGTTAAGCATCCGCGGACTCCCACCAGGATAATTACACAGCTGTTATGGTTTTCCTAGGAGATGTGATGCAAGCTGTGGTTCCCAGATTTTATCGTAACCTCTGTTTCTGGGGCATACAGTTATGCCCTACGTGTCATTGCTCTTCGTGGAGTTTTGAATATATTATCGTTGTATTTAGTTGTTGATTTGAAAACCTGTCTTAAGTCTTTATCTCGTGCTCTAGCACCCAGTCTATTTTCTTTTGTAGATGTATGCAGAAGAGGCTAATTCATTTGCTTCAGTCGTTGTTCATTTTTTTTACCCTTTGCTGCCCCCCACTCCGACTGATTTGCTAATATAGACTACCTATTAGCTCCCAAATTTCTTCCTTCTGTTCGCACTGAGGATGTAATAGCAATCCAAAGCTGCCTTTTTAGGGCTAGAGCGGTTGACGTCGAAGCTGGGGGACCAGGTTTGAGTCTCAGCAACCACGCTCAACCTCCTGTGATTCTGGGCAAATCACTCAATCTCCCAGTGCCTAACAAAAATAATTGTGTCCTCATGTAACGAAACTGGTGTTCATGTAAAGCACTCTGATACCCGATGTCTCGGGTCTAGTTCGCGCTATATAAACAAGCATTGGCATAGCCAATAGGTCTCGCCTTTGGGACCTTATACGTTTTTAGCCAGGCAGCACATTATTTATTACATTCGTCATTTAAGATATTAAAGTTTGGGGTAAATCAACAACGGGAGACAATTCATATGCTGTAAAAAAAAAAACATTAAATAAATGAATATGCAAGCATATTAGTAATAATGATTGTTTTGTCAGAAATGTATTGATACCTTGATTAACTGCTAGAAGGCATCGGACCAGAGGTTTGCCATGTGTAGATTCGCTTCTGTGTTCGGTCTACCCCACACTGCATGGAAGGCACAGACGTACCCAGTTGGAGCAATAAGCTTTTGCTTGATTTGCCAGAACTTGGAGCTCCCAGGGGGCTGGTCCTCAAACACACACAAAGCTTTTCTTGCAGACTCGACCCGAAGTGGTCTTGGAGCGCTTTTTGTAGGTACTGGCAGGATAGCCAGGGGTTAAACTGAAAAACAATGCATGGGTGGACAGGCTTGGGGTCTCATGCTATTAAAGCCTTCCCTTGCATCACTATGCTGCAAGCACGAGCTTAATAGGGCCAAGGAATGTGCCTTTATTTTGTGGGTTTAGGCTTTGTCTGATGAGTCTGGAGGTGGATAATACACTAGTATACATAATTCTTCATTTAGTACCCATCTGATGCCTGGCTGATTTCTGCTAGATTTCTAGTACTCCAGTAGCCACATTGTTGCATATTTGGTTGAACATAAAAGCAACATACCTAAAAACAGGACTGCACTGAGCACTGCAGTGGCACACACAAAGGCCACAAGGGCAATCCGTGTCGCTTTTTCTGCCTCCCACTGCTAGTGGCACCATAGTTGGCGTCTGAACTGAAATGCAACGTGCCCTTTGCCTAAGTTGCATAGTAAGCGCTAAGCGCTATATGAATGTAAATACAAATATGCACAGGTGGTAGCATTGTCAGGGAATAGGTAGGGCCACGTGTTAAAAGGAAGGGTAGTACAAAATACCGTCAATCATGGAGGAAAACCGACTCGCAACATAAAAGCAAGAGTTATAAAATTATTCAGCTGCTTTCGAAAGTTGCAAAGAGAAACGAACAGATCAGGTATCAGTTGAAAATGTATTTTGTTGGCGATAAATAGAACAAGGTTAGTTCAGGAATCCGAGGGAGTAAATATCCAGGGGAAGATAGGGCAGGAAGAGTGGAATTGGATGGAATGTGAAACAAGACGGCAGAAGTGAAAGCAGGGGTGCGCGCGTGCCGGGAAACACGCGAGTGGTACGCGGGCAGCAGCGCCAAAAGTGAAAGTAATCACGCTACAGATGGCGCCTCGGGCGCTGAAAGCTGCTGTGTACGTTCATGCTCGCGTGAACGCAAGCTTTAGGCCAGCAAAATTCAGTAGTTGGACTCTGAAAACCTACTTACTAAATGTCTCGCCTGAGATCGCGCATGCGCTGGCTCAGGCAAGACCTAAAAAGGGCTTTGTCAATATGGACTGTCTCTACATGAGTAAAATATACCAACCATAGCAGCAGTTCCTCTGGTACCAAGGTAATAACATTTGTAAAAAGTCTCACCAGTGCTATATGACTTATTACTTAAATATCCAATTTAAATATATTTTGGCAAATTCAGCCATATATCTCCATATGGCAGCTTATGAGTTCTGAGAATAAGTATATTTTTTATCTCAAATATACTCTCTCAATTTTGGTATACATAAAATCACCCAGGCAAAAGCTTCTATTTAGTAGGCTGAGCTGCACACGGGAGCCTACTTACAGGTAGCAGGAAGGCTACCTGTAGCTGATGAGCTACTCGTTGGAGAAGCCTGTTCTAGGAATGTGTATTTCCAAAGGAATTCAGATGCAGAAACACAACACTGGTTTAGTCTTTTGTTCTAATATTGCATGGCCTCTACAAAGGTGTAGAATTTTGTGGATTGTTCATACTAAGGTTGACGTATTGTGTGGCGTTACTGCCAGTGCATGCCAACGTTGGAACTGGGGAACCAGATTTGATTCTCGGCCTTGGCTCAAAATCCTGTGATCTGGCCAAATCACTTTATCTTCCCATGCCTGTACGCAGTGAATGTGTGACCTTGTATAATGTAGCTGGTGCCCATGTAAAGCGCTTCAATTAGGACCTCAGGACGAGTTCACGATATATAAAAATGCAAAAATATGCACAAAGTATTAAAAACAAAGACTTAACATAAGGAAAGACAAATATGTATGCATTTCCTGACTACTTTGTACAAAGTGAAACCTAGATAAACTGCAGCTTCCTCGCTTAAATTGTGTGTTCTTAGGCAAATATTTTGTTTCACCAAAACGTGTTTCTTCATCTATCGTGTATGAAAGCAGTTTCAAATGTGTGAGTTCAGAATACCAACTGTACAGAAACCTATTGTGCTTGATTTAATAGTCTATAATTTTGCTCTATAATAAGTTGGGCCAGAAACAGGGTTTACATGACCACTGTCTTTCCTCTTAGTGTACTAATGGTTTATGTGTAAAAACTATCACTTTTAATAAGTGCTTCTCAGTGCAGTGCTATAAAGTTATGGATCAACTTTATCATATTTTACATGATGTTTAATTGCATGATTTACATAGCACACGTTTTCAGGGCTCGGCCAGACCCTTGGCTCGGCTCTCCCTGTAAATGTGTTTGCTCATCCGCCTCCAGCTCATCCGTATCATTTGCCTTTAGATAATTCACCGCCTTTCTTGCATCTCAATACGATGGAGGTTTGCAAAAGAAAGTTCCGTCATATACAGAACAGGCGGGTGACTGCGGGGTTTACGCAAGGCAGGAGAGGTGCAAGACGTGAATCGGAAATAACCGTCCATTCTAATGCGTGTTGGTGCCAGTGTGAGGTGTATGCCGATGCGCTGAATAGATGCAGAAGAAAGGCCACGTGAGCACAAGCCCCCTGCGCAGAACAATAAAAACAAACAACATCAAGGCAGGGTCTGAGCCAAGAGGCTAGGGCCATAAATCGATAATGCTACTTTCACTATCAGTGAGGTTGGAGTCCTCTACAAACACCGATCACCCTGCTGTGTCTGGTTGCAGGATGGCCCTTTCTTTGAAAACAGTGAAGGATAAAGATGTTGAACCTCTTCCATGGTGCAGGGACTCCCAGCTCCCACCCTGTTGTGATTTCGGTGTTTACTGCTCATGCAAACGAGGCAGAGTTTTCCCAGACCGGACACCTGTGTCCAGTAATCTTTTCATCCAGTCATTGAGCATACATCGTCTATCTCTACAGCACAGAGGCGTCTGGCAGCCGATACCAGCAATGCACTAAGGCAATAGGATGCTTCCTGTCTCCGGGGACTGATTGCGCCACCCCTGGGTCTTCTTTTTATAAATCATTGTTTGCAAGTGTGAACTTCCAATTAGTTATGTGCTCGTGAACTAAGGCATCGGAATGCATTTGTTATTTGAAGACTCTGTGAAGTAAAGTGCTGTCTTGGAACATCTACTGATGCAACACTACGTGCAGGACGGAAGAGATTGTGACGTCACCCATAGGGCCTGCGTCCTCTGTGCGCTGCCTCCCGCGGGTCTTTCCAGACCCGAGGCAAGTGAAGGAAGAGACTCGGACACTGTTGAACAAGACGCACGCGAGGCTGGCATATTAAAACAGACGTACGTGGCAGCAGGGGAGAGAGGAGGGGGCCTGCGCGATTCACTTGCAGGAGCGAGCGGCTGGCACCACGATAATTGATAACATATGGCGCCAGCCGCTCGCTCCCGCAAGGAAAAAGCCAAACGTGCACGCGTTGCAATAGAAAGCAATGCAATGCGTGCACGTTTTTGGGGAGAAAAGCTGATCGATGACATGAGGTCCTCTCCTATGCAGCGAATGTGCGCTGCGTAGGCGAGACCTAAAAACTCTACAAAAAATAAGGCATGTATTGACATAACCAGGCTGACCACCAAAGTCATACCTATTAGCTTGCTTATTTTTATGTTCCTTATAAGATTGTTGCAACTGGTTACACTGATTTTTTTGTTTTTTTTATTATGAATATGTTTGTGAAATACTAGCATACATCAACACATTTTGCTAAATGATGCTTCAAAGAAATGGTACCTAAAATGTCACAGTAGTTTAGGAGAACGTTTATTTTCCTAGTTGCATTTTTTTGGACTATTTTCTTTTGAAAGCAAAGACTCCTCAATCTTGCTTTCAAGCTTTTGCATATTTTTGCATCTAATCGGAGGGCATCCTGGAAGCATTCTACGTACCCTTGTATTGTTAAATTTTTTAAACGTGTGCACATTTTTATACTGGAGCCACTGTCAGTAGTGCAGTCTGAACTTAGAACATTTCCTTAGAGCGTTCGACCTAATAATAAAGGCTGTGTATTGATGAGCCATAAATACAAGTTCGAACATCGTTAACGTATGGGCACAACTATTCTTTAACTGCAGACAATGCCCTTCCCTGATCCATATGTGGTAGTTTAAGCTGGCAGCCAAAGGGTTTGTGCTGCAAGGGGTTGGGCCTACTTGTCCAAAGAACAAAATAAACCTGAAAATGTCTTGTCTTTGACCCCAAACAATTCTGTGAAGTATAAATAGTCCAGTAATCATGATATATACAAGACTTTGATTGCCAACTTGCTTCTCTCCAAAGAGTAGGCAGCCGAAGCAGCTACAAATGGAGGCTACAAAGATTGAGAGAGAGAGAGACTTGACTAACTAGCCAGAGTCTCAGAAAATGCAGACCACTGCCAATGATCACATGTTGTGAGTTTGACAGTGCCTTGTCCATAGGGTGTTCGTGGGCACATAGAGCCCAAACTTGCAAGGCCGGCAACAAACTGAGTGCTCAATAACACCATGTATTTCTTGCTAATTTCCCTCCCATTATGTTGCCACTTCATTTGATGTTTTAGAGAAAGCCTTGCGTGATCAGTAAGGACAGCTGGCAGTTTGACAGCTCCTTTTGAAAGACACACACACACAATATGTTTATATTTCTCTGTAAAGTAAGTTCATATTATCAGAAACGTAATAGTGCCATTTATATAGCTAATAATGCATATATATATATATATATATATATATATATATATATATATATATATATATATATAATTTACATACTTACCACCAGAGCGTAAAGAAGCACTGCTATAAATTATGTATTACTGTTTTTGTCTCTTTTTTTTTCTTGACTTTGCAGTTGAGCTGTACATACTAGGGGGGGGGCACAGTTGTCATTGTTAGGAGTCTGTGGCCATTGCTGATTAACTGCACACATTGTGGATCTTCATATATAGTTAGTTAACTAAGTTGTAGGTGACCTTCCCTTATAGGAATCTCTGTAGACGGTGGATTGCAAGTCTCATTAACGGGGCCAGTATAAATATTTATGATTCCGCATGCATGTTATTCTCCTCACTTACATGCCCCATAGTACGAGCAATTCAATAGACGTTTCTTTAGAATAGTTAAAACTATTTGGTTTCTCTGTACCTATTGTTGTATGTTTCGAAGTCACTTTACAAAGTACAGTCATCCGGCTAGACACAGAAGGTCATGAACAATTGTGATCCAAGCCTGCGTCTTTCTTTTGAGTCTGTGGACCTGCATCATTAACCCCCTGCATGGACTGCCGCAAGAGCATGCATCCCTCTGCAGGACTCAGTCGTAGCTTCACACCACATGCACAAACTTGCCAATTAAGCACTCTCAATTCAGTAAGAGTAACGCTGAACCTTCTGTCTTTGACAGTGCTTCTTTCCGTGTAACCTTTAGGCCCTCATTCGAGGGGGCTGGTGCATAATCTGGTAGAGATTAATATCTGGCAAACGCAGGCCACACTGGGTTCTCCAATATAGTATGACCTCCCCAATGCAAGATCCACGGGATGAAAAAGACAGGAACATGGTAAAGACCCGTTTTCTCTCATTCTGAGCTGCGACACGTTCACTATGTTTGAGCCAGTGACATTCGTGCAGATAAAAACCAATAGTGCGAACTGTACATACAAGTTGTAATTCTGATTCAACTGCAACTGTTTGAGCCTGAATGAGAATTACAGAGGTCCTGAAAATGAGGTCATAACTGTTAAGAGTATTGCACTGAGAAAAGGTGCATATATGCTTATAGGCTAAATATATTGCACAGATTGTGCACTGTTCGTTCGTGGCCAAGTATTGTGCCCATATTTGTGTGTGACGTACTATCCTAGATTATTATAACCATGGAAATTAGCAAATCACATTGTATTGTTTGTTAATAACAACATGTGATTGAAACAGCCTGTTTTCAAATGAAAATTGTAGGTCTAAAGTTAGGCCACACATCCCGTCTGCATCCGTCTTCGACCCGACCGCGGCCAGTTCCAGGAACCCTGGACCTCCAACTACCCATCGATACGACACCACCACCCTCCTTGCACTCAACCCTGGAAGACCTAGAGAATGCTAACAGGCCTCACCGAACACGACATACGGCCAGTTCTCCTGCCTCCAGTGCCGCCAGACCCTCACCGCCACCCCGGCCTCCAACACCAGCACCGGCGTCACCCTAAAATGCATCCTCTTCAATGTACGCTCCGTACACAAACACGCCATGGAAATCTGGAACTTACTCGACTCTCCCTCGTCCGACATTGCCTTTTTCACAGAGACCTGGACCAGGGCATCCTCCTCCCCTGACATCAGCACCGCCATCCCAGACGGATACAAGATCCAGAGGAAAGACGGCCCAACCACCCGGGGGGGACCTCGCCATCGCCCACAAGAGCACCCTCTGCCTCACAACCTCCAGCGAAACCTTCCCCTCCGCCGAACACCTGCACTTCCAGATCTAGACCACCCCCAAAGCCACACTCCAAGGTATCCTCGTCTACAGACCCTCCCGGCCCCCAAACACACTTCACCACCACCATCACCGACTTCATCGCACCCCACGCCATTGCCTCAACAAACTACATACTCATTGGAGACCTGAACTTCCACCTTGACAACCCCAGTGACCCCCAACTCACTATCTGCTGAGTCTGCTGGAGCTTGGTGTACCTACCTGCGGTCTTGCTGGGAGTGTCCTGGCCTTGTTGCTCCTGGGCTGCTGACGCTGTGGGTCTCCCCTGTCGGCGCTTGGTTCCATCGCGCCCGCGACAGGGGGAGACTACAGCTCCCGGGTTGCTTTGCGGTCAGCTTCCGGTTCCGGTTCCTTTGGCGCCCGGAGGCGCTTAAAAGTCGGAGACTCCCTCGGTGGAGCGGGGGAGTCTGCTGGAGCTTGGTGTACCTACCTGCGGTCTTGCTGGGAGTGTCCTGGCCTTGTTGCTCCTGGGCTGCTGACGCTGTGGGTCTCCCCTGTCGGCGCTTGGTTCCATCGCGCCCGCGACAGGGGGAGACTACAGCTCCCGGGTTGCTTTGCGGTCAGCTTCCGGTTCCGGTTCCTTTGGCGCCCGGAGGCGCTTAAAAGTCGGAGACTCCCTCGGTGGAGCGGGGGAGTCTGCTGGAGCTTGGTGTACCTACCTGCGGTCTTGCTGGGAGTGTCCTGGCCTTGTTGCTCCTGGGCTGCTGACGCTGTGGGTCTCCCCTGTCGGCGCTTGGTTCCATCGCGCCCGCGACAGGTGGAGACTACAGCTCCCGGGTTGCTTTGCGGTCAGCTTCCGGTTCCGGTTCCTTTGGCGCCCGGAGGCGCTTAAAAGTCGGAGACTCCCTCCGCGTCGCGGGACGCGCGCGGGCGGCGCCGGGCTAAGCCCGGGCAAAGGGCGGGCCCGGGCAAAGGGCGGGCCCTCTGTGGCCCTCAGAGGACCGAGTAAGGCCGGGCCGGGCCCTGTTATTTGCCTTGTGTACTCTACACTCAGGACACACAGTAAGACTCAGTGTTCCCAGTTGTTTATGTCCTGCCCAAGGCTGTAATTCATATTGCTATTGTCTGTGTGACCTTAACTTGATTGAAACTGTAAAGCTTGCTAATGTCTAAAGTGAGGACTGGTAAACAAGTCCCACATACTGAAGTAAGGACAATGGATAATTATCTCGTTAAGGTTGTCAGTAAGATTAACAAAGATAGGAGACTATCTTTAACAAGGTCTAGCCCAGATTCTTCACCTATTAGGGCATGTACTCAGTCTACATCTTTGCCTAATCGTTGTTTGTTAATGGATACTGATACAGAAATAAATAAGGAGAGAATAGAGGCCGAACAGGATATTGTCCATGACCCCATATTAAGTCCAAGTGCGACATCCCCTCTAAGACCTACACCACCCCAGTCTCCATTACGTAGAAGGGTACGTGCATGTAGGAAGGCACCGGTTAGAAGAGTAATAACCCGGAAGCCTAAAAAGGCAAGCACATCCCCTGCTAGTGGAGAAGATGCCCCTGAGGTATTAAATAATGTCGAGGGAAACATTCTGCTCCCTTCCCAGATTATACTCTTGACAAACTTACTGGAGTCTAAACTACAGGCATTGATTTCCCCACTGGTAGAAAAGCTAGACAGCGTGACCCAAAAAGTTGCTAGTTTGGAAGGTGTTTTAAATTCCTATATCAACCAGTTTCAAAATGGGTCAACACCACAACCTCGTCTATTGGGGGAGATGGGATCTAGTATAGGGGGCCCAGGGGGTCCAGAGGCACATCACTTAGAAGGGCCAAAGGTATATGATAATGACATCGGGGCGAATGTAAAGGCGCCTTCAGCCACTAATTTATTGACTACCGAACCTACGTGTATGCCATCATGGGGTAGTGCAAATGCACAGGCATCAGCACAAACACAATATGCCCAAAATACCAATAACATGCAGAATATAGCAGGTGGGACCGAATTAGGTGGGAGCAAAAGACCAAGGTGGAGTGAATGTGTAAACCTCCCTCCGGAATGCGTGCCATATACGCTTGTTTTAACTAATGTTCCGGAGATTGATAGTTGTCTGTCTGACTCAAGGCAAGAAACTTATGTTGCCCTAAAACACAAAACGCTGGCCTGGTTGAACAGGAATTGTGGTTTTCCGTGTGCCCTTGCAGAAGACATATTATTCACCCGTCGAGTTAGCTGGATTGGCAGCGGTAGGAAGAATACACGAGGGGACTGTATTATCATAAACTTCAAATATCCCCAACATGTGGCAACAGTCCTCCTCAGGGCTGCTGTTCTGCCAACCGTGGAAAACTCGGTACGTGTCAGACCTCTGGGTTTCTTTTATAATCATTTGGACAATCCTCAACACTATTTGTCTGTACAGCAGAGGTATCCTGGTTTTGGGAGGGGGCCAGTTGGTTCTGTGGCTAATATGTATAGATCTTCCACTCAAAACAGGGGGGTCACGCAGGTTCAGCAGTTTCCAAACAGCCAGCTGGGTAATACTTTATCCCTCCATAATCGTTTTTCTGCTTTATCATCTCTGGAGGAAAACGACTGACTGTCTGAAACACCAGTGAAGTCGGTACAGCCAACAGTTTCTTCCCTTAAAATTGCCACCTGGAACATCGCCGGCTTAAAAAACAAAAGTGGGATTGATGATTGGATAACCTCCTTAAAATCTTTTGACATCATTGCCCTCCAAGAGACTTGGGATATATCGAACAATTTTGCCTTGGAGGGCTATTCCCATTTTTTTGTTCCAGCAACGTGTAGTGTGGCAGGGAGGGCTAAGGGGGGTTTGCTGAGTCTATTCAAACTAGATTTGAAAGGGACCCTATCACAGTGTATGTCGGGCTCTGAAAATTGCTTGGTTGTTGAATTATTAACCATTGAAAAGGTCAGGATCTTATTTGTAAATTTTTATAATACACACGCTAAGGAGTGTACTAGCCAAAACCTGGAAGTTTTGGATAAATTCTTGTCAGTCTACAGTGCTAATGTAAATTCCTTCGAATTATTACTATTAGGGGACTTTAATATACACCCGTGTACCCTCCCCTGTATTAGCCAAGAGGATGAAGGCCCCCCTCTTTCCTCACTGGTTCACCTAGAACACACCAGGTCTGGGGAGCTTTTGGAAATCTTTTTGGCTAGATGGAACCTATATGAATCCGGGTGTGGGAAGGGAATATATAGAGCCCCTACTTTTAAGGCTAAGGATACAGCCACTATAATTGATTATATTTTTGTTTCATCCTTTTTTTTGCATAATGTGTTAAATTATTATACAGAGGTCTCAGTTTTTAGTGACCACAATCCCGTTGTACTAGCAGTAATGCAAACGGACTTAATTTCACTTAATAGTGTAACAACTAGAGGGGGTGTAAATTTGAAGGCTAAAGACCAGAATCGACGGCTGAAATGGTCCAAAATTGTGCCGGACATTTTTTTACGAGATGTGTTGGCCAAAGTAGAAGAAGAAGTCAAAATATGCTTAGAGAGTAGTACACAACCCACAGATACCCTAATGGCTTTTGAAAACATCTGTAAGGAATTGAACCAGGGTCTTCAGAACAAATCAAGTCAGAAACCCGCGATGGGAAAAAGATGGTTTGACAAGGAATGCACGAAAGCACATGGAGTCCTATTAAAGGCTCTTAAAGCGACCCCTACGATTCGTGCTGATATAACCAGTGCAAGGGCTGCGTACAAAAAAACCATCTTAGAAAGAAAGAGGGTCTTGAAAGAAAATGCGCTGACTCAACTCCTTGAACCAGAAACGCTAAAAAATAGCAGCCTATTCTGGAAAATAATAAATCAGCCATTTCTCTGTGATGATTCTAATAGCCCCTTGGAGGCAAATATCCCAGATGAAGACTGGATCAAATATTTTAGCCAGATATATTCAGCAACAATGAGTGTGGCTGTAAATGATGGGATCCAGGAAACTGATGTAGGGGCACTCTCTATTGGCGACACTGTTGTCACCTTTGATGTTGTAGATGTGGAAAGGGCGATAGAACTAACTCAAAAAAATAAAGCCCCAGGACCCGATGGGGTGCCTGGGGATGTCTATAAAAGTGAGCCGAAATTTTGGGCAAAAATTTTATGTAATGTTTTTAATGCTCTCTCGAATGCAAGAATCCCAGAATCCTGGAAAAAATCCATCATTATTCCTGTTTTTAAAAAGGGTAATAGACAAGATCCCTCTTGTTACAGACCTATTTCCCTGATTGATACATCAGTGAAAATATTGGGACGGGTTATTTTAACAAAATTGAACGAGTGGCTTACGGAGAAAGGGATATTGTCAAATGCCCAGTATGGTTTTAGACCAAAAAGAAGCACAATAGACCAAGGGCTTAATTTGTATTTACTAGTGGAAAAATATACAAGGGCTAAAGAGGGTTCTATGTACCTGGCGTTCATGGACCTCTCGTCAGCGTTTGACCTGGTAAATCGCTCTAAACTATGGGAAATTTTGCTAGATATTGGTCTAGATAGGGCCCTTGTCAATCTACTAGCAGACCTACATACTGACTTAACAACCTCGATCAGAGTAACCTCTGAAGGGCGCTGTACAAGTCACTTTAAGTCGGACAGGGGCGTGCGGCAGGGGTGTATCCTGGCGCCGCTATTATTTACTATTTACATAAACGCCCTGGACTCTATTCTCAAAGATGCAACCTTAGACATCCCACGAGTAGGAGATCTTGGTATTCCAGTTCTCCTATATGCTGATGATGCTGTTTTGCTCTCACGCACTGGGGTGGGTTTACAAAGATTACTGGATGTATTTGAGAAATTTATGGGATCATTGGACTTAAAGATTAATGCCAAAAAGTCCCAAATCATGATAATGGGCAAGAATAAAAAGAGTAAGATCGCAAAGACATTTGTCTGTGGGAAGCAAGAGCTGAGTAAGGTAGCTACTTTTCCTTACCTGGGGATTACATTTGATGAAAGAGGTACTTGGGGCCCCCAGATAAAAAACAGAAATATTGCCCTAGCAAGATCATCTTCAGCCCTACAGGGATTTGGTAAAAAACTAGGTGCTAGGCCAATAGCGTCGCTACTCAAAATCTATAAGGCAAAATGTCTTGCTGTTGCCACATATGGAAGTGCTATATGGGGCAATTGCAACTCTGATAGTATACAGACTACTGAAAATAAATTTTTGAGATCGATACTCTCTGTACCGCAGTCTTCTCCAACATATATTGTCCATACAGAACTGGGAATGGGCTACATTTCAGACCTGATTAGAGTAGCTCCGGTCGTGGCCTGGTTAAAAATATGGTTGAATCAAGAAATTCCCCTCAATCACATTATTTTAAAAGACTGTTTGCAGTTGGATAGAGCCACAAAAATACCGTGGCTAGTCTATATTAAAAATTGTTTTGTTAAATTGGGGAGAGCGGAACTTTTTTCAGCACCAGAAAAGATCACTTCGAAAGACATTGGTCTTATAAAGAGGATGATGGGCGAGTTATTAAGCTCAGAAAGAGAAATAGTTGAACTGGAGAAACCCTTGGTTCGGGGTAGCATCATTTTGAGTACCCACATAGGTACCGAACCATATTTAACTATAGTAAATCTTCCTTTTCACCGGTTCCTTTTAACTCGTTTCAGGTTCAATTTGATTCACCTATTACTTGGTCACTTCCCATCCTGGTGTATCCCAGAAAACGCCAGTCCGTGTAAATGTGATAATTTCTCGATTCAGGACACCACACATTTCTTGATGTTTTGTGACTTTTACACTGCCCCAAGAAAGAAATACTTGCTTCCTATTTTAAGGGAGGCTGGGTTTATTCAAGTCAAGCCTGCTATCCTTTTTTTACAGCTTTTACAAACCCCCAGGATTATGTATCATGTAGCTAGTTTCCTGGTGGGGGCTATTAGGATTAAGAAAAGCAAGTCACCCAATAATTAGATAAATATCAACCCATAATGGTCTCATTAACACTGTCAGCTGGATCTTGTTTCTTGGGGGATTCATGCATGTAAATGTAATTTTTAGATGAATGTAAATAGATGGTTTTATTTGACTGACCTCTTTTTAACATTTTTAATGATCGAATTGTCTAATGAAATAATGTGTTTTTTTTTTTATGAATGTGCATTGTATTGTTCCTATGTCTTTTTATGATATTTATTTATCGAAATAAAGTACTTTGACTGACTGACACTATCCTTTGTGACAACCTCGCCAGCATTGGACTTAAACAACTCGTCAACACACCGACCCACAGAGCAGGGCACACCCTCGACCTCATCTTCGCGGCAGGAAACAGCATCCAATTTAGCCTCACAATGCAGCTGCCATGGACCGACCACCACTGCGTACACTTTGCCATCAACCAACCCTTGGCACCCAAACCAGTCCCACGCCCACCACGAAGGAACTGGAGCAAGGTTACTGACGAGGAACTTGATTCCACCCTCACCCGAGACAACCACACCTGGGCAAACGACGCAGCCAGAGAACTCCACACCTGTATCTCCGACTGTGCAGATGAGCTCGTCCGCTACGCAACCCCGACAGACAACGCCCCAGGAAAGCCGTCTGGTTCACCACCGCTCTCCAAGAAGCTAGACGCACCTGCAGACACCTGGAGAAGAACTGGAGAAACATCAAGAAAACCGAAAACCACACCACCTACAAGGACGCCATGATGGACTACCACAACCAGATAAGAGCCACCAAGAGAAACCTCATCCACAACAAAATCCTGGCCAACTCCACCAACTCCAAGGAACTTTTCAGTGTCATTCAAGAATTCAGCAACCCACACAGCAAAGCCACAGACATCAGCCCATCCCAAGACCTATGTGACAAGCTTAGAACCTATTTCCATCTCAAGATCAAAAACCTCTACGACAAGTTCATCGACCAGGTGCCTCAGACGACCCCCGCCCCCCAGAAACACCAGCCAGCCCACCAACTCAGGGATGTGGAATTTAATAAAATATCTACTTGTCCATGGGGCAGGTTGCTTCATATATTTACTTGTCCTGTAACAAAATCCACTTGTCCCTTTTGTGCCATGCAATGCTGCGACAAATTATGACAGCAATCTCATTATATGAGAGTTCTGATATAGCATCTCTGATTATGCCAGGGCTCATATCCTAGTAGGGTTTGAATACTAGCATTTCCCTTATGTTGCCACGTTTCTGCAGGTCTACATACTGGGGCTGAAGTTAGTGGTAAGTAATAGTTCCAGGGTTGGAAGACCCTTTTAAGTCTGTGCAAACCTACTAACTTACATGTTTAAGGGTTTTCACCAATTCTTCTCTAATATTTTCTCATAATGAGAAAAGTTGGAAATTTACTTTTGACAGTGGCAGACCTAAAAAACTTCTTCCAGGGTTAGGAAAAAAGTGGTTGGAGGAAAAGTGAACTTGGAAACATTTAGATTTTCACATGAGAAAATCTACACATGCAAATTTGCTCATGGAAAAATACAGTTCACAAATATTTTCTAGGAGTACTATTTCTTGGCCTACTTCTGTAAATTCTTGTGAATTAAAGGAAACCGTATAAATGCAAGGATATATACCATGCATGCACTTTTGAGACTTTCTTTAATAATTGGGCCTCTAATTACGGCTGGTGTTAACCGTGACCTTTTGTGTATATTAAAATTCTGCCTCTCACTCTCTCTCTCTATCAGCTGGCATCAATGCGAGTGACAGTATTCTGCTCTTTCACAAGGAGCATATTGACACACAAAGTAGTTTTGTACAGTGCCCAGAACTCCTGTGGCAATGTGTACTTTTTGAGACCAAAAACTATTTTTGCTTTTGCCAATGCTTGTTAGAATGGTGAGGGCCCAGCAGCTCCAACACTGATATGGTTTTACAAAAACCATGCCAAAATAAGTGACGCATTGACAAAAAACAAAAGACTGACCTCTAATTTCAGACCTACTGGCTTTGCCAATGCTTGTTTATTTGTGTTTTCTATAATTGTATTTAAACTGATTTTCCATTATGAATATTTTTGGGAAATACTAGCATACATCAGCATGTTACTAAATAATGCTGCAAAGATATGGTACCTAAAATCATACAGTAGTTTAGCAAAATGTTTTTTTCCCTAATTGCATTTTTTGTGAACGTTTTATTTTGAAAGCAAAGAATCAACACACTTGCTTTCAAGCGTCTGCAAATATGTGCATATAATCAGAGAGCATTCTGGGAGCATTATACATAGCCTCATATTACTAAACTTTGAAAACGTTTATACACATTTTTACTGGAACCACCGTCAGTAGTGCAGTCAGAGCTTACAACGTTTACTTTTAGTGCTCATCCTAATAATAAAGTCTTTGCATTAATGAATCATAAATAGAAGTCTGAACAGCATTAACACATGGACACACATATTACCTTAACTGTAGACAATGCCCTTCTCTGATACAAAATGTGGTACTGTAAACTGGCAGCCAAAGTGTTTGTGCCGCAGAGGGTTGGGCCTACTTGTCCCAAGGACAAAATACACATTAAAACTTGTTGCCCTTGACCCCAAACAATATGTCCCGGGCATCGGGCTATAGAAATTCCACATCCCTGCATCTCCAACTGGACACCGATCACGGCCCAAGACACCGCCTTGACCATGAAAAGCGTCCTCTCAGGGGCCCCCATAGATCCCTGCCCCCTCACATCTACCACAGAGCCGCGGCTGCCATCGCACCCGAACAAAATTGTACCATCAACACCACCTATTAAACGGGCACCTTCCCAGATGACTAGAAGCGCGCAGAAGTCAGACCTCTGCTCAAGAAGCCCACAGCTGACCCCATCAACCTCAAGACCGATCTGCCCATCTCGCGCCTCCCATTCGCAGCCAAAGTTGCAGAGAAAACAGTCAACAGGAAACTGACACGATTCATTGAAGAGAACGCTGTCCTGTCCTGTCCCAATCCGGATTCCGAAGCAACCACAGCACAGAGGCCGCTCTACTCGCACATGACATCCGCACCCTCCTGGACCAAGGCCACTCCGCAGCCCTCATCCTACTGGACCTATCAGCTGCCTCAACACCGTCTCCCACCGCACACTAGTAGCCAGACTACACGACGCTGGCATACAAGGAACAGCCCTGGACTGGATCCGATCATTCCTCACCGGAAAAAGCCAAAGGATCAGACTCCCATCCTTCCGCTACGACCCCATGAAAATCACCTGCAGAGTCCCACAGGCTACATCCCTGAGCCCCACCCTCTTCAACATCTACATGGCCCCCCTCGCAGCCATCGTCCGACAACACGCCCTCTACATCGTATCCTACACCGACGACATCCAGCTCATCCTCTTCCCTCACCAAAGACCCCACCACTGCCAAACTCAACTTCCAGAAAGGAATGCAAGATTTTGCAGTCTGGATGACCAACAGCTGCCTGAAGCTCAACGCTGAGATGACAGAAGTCCTCGTCGTCAGTACCACCCCTTCTGCATAGGACAGCACCTGGTGGCCGACCACCCTCGGAAGCCCACCTACCCCCTCAGACCACACCAAGAACCTCTGCATCGTACTCGACTCATCACTCACCATGAACGACAGGTCAACGGCGTCACCTCCAGCTGCTTCAACACCCTCCTCATCCTCTGCAAGACTTCAAGTGGATCTCCCCTGAGTCAAGGAAGACAGTCACCCATGCACTCCTCACCACCAGACTGTACTATGGAAATGCACTATACCCCTGCATCAATAAGTCCCTACTCAGCAAACTCGAGACAATACAGAACACCGCTGCTAGACACGTCCTCGGCATCCCCCGACACGAACACATGTCAACACCTACGAAGTCTCCACTGGCTCCCCGTGGAAAAAAGAGTCACTTTCAGAATCCTCACTCACGCCTACAAATGCCTACACAACAACGGACCCAAATACCTCAACGACAGAATCAATTTCCACGTACCCAAAAGAAACTTCCAACCTTGCACTGGCCGAAACCCCGCACATCCACAGAGTAGGCAAAAGATCCTTCTCTGACATTGCAGCCAAGACCTGGAACGAGCTACCGGCAGACATCAGATGCACCCCCTCCCTGAACACCTTCAGGAAGACCCTCAAGACCTGGCTCTTCGGCTAAACAGATCTGCGGACCCCTCCTCCCCCCAGTGCCTTGAGACCCTCACGGGTGAGTAGCGTGCTTACAATTCCCTGATTAATTGATTGATTGATTCACACATAGGTAAACACATCCTTTCATCCATCCATGTTAAATGAAATCAGCAGCAGGTTAATTGAGGGTAAAATGTTGTATTTAAGAACCTTGAAAGAAGCACTATATAAAGTTGTACATAAAAAACTTTTTTGAGAGAATATCTGCTCTCCGTACTTCTGCTTCCCAGTGGTATATTGTAACTTCATTCATTGTACCAAAGCGCATATATTTAAAAACATCTGAGGGTCTTTCGCTCCTTTTTAACCCCTTCGGTGCTCATGACGGCCGGGAGCCGTCACGAGACACAGTGGGCATGTGCTCATGACGGCTCCAGAGGGATTCCCTTTACACCCTAACAGCCTCGGGAGCTGAGGAAGAGCTTCCCTGCTCCCGAGGCCCCCCCTGGTTTCCCTGAAATAACAATCGGCACGCACGTCGCACTGATGTCATTTCAGTTTCCCTTTCTACGTGCTCAGGGGGCTATCTCAGCCCCCTGAGCACGTAGAAAGACAGGAGAGGTATTGTTGGAAAAGGGCACCCCTCCCCAGTGGATCCCTGCTTGGGAATCGCCCCAGGAGGGCGATCCCCAAGCAGGGATCCACCCACTAGACACCAGGGAGGGGGGAGCTGCCCCTTGTGCAAGGGCCTTTGCTCCCCCAACTAAATTTGGCACCATTTAGTCTTTTTGCCCCCCCCTGGGGGGAGATGGGGGCATTAGCCCCCAATCTGCCTCCCGGGGGGGGGGGGGCGACAAGCCCACTAGACACCAGGGATTTTGTTTAGCATATAAAAATAAGGGTGGGGGCTTCCCAAAATGGGCATGCCCATGCCTCTACCCCCTGCAATCATTACAGCAGGGGGGCAGTAACCCCCAATCTGCCACCCCGGGGGGGGGGGGGGCAAAAAGCCCACTAGACACCAGGGATTTTCTTTTGGCATATATTTAAATTAGGGTAGGGGCTGCCCACCCTCGCAAACATTACAGTCTTTTGGATCAGTAGCCCCCAATCTGTCCCTCGGGGGGTGGGGGTGAAAGCCCACTATATGCCAGGGATTTTTTTTGCACAATTTCTTTTAGGGTGGGGGCTGCCCGAAACGAGCACGCCAATGCCCCCACCCCCCACCACCATTACAGCTTTTCTGCCCCCCTGGGAGGCAGATGGGAGCTGTAGCCCCCAATTTGCCCCCCCCCCACTAGAAACCAGGGATTTTTTTTTGTTTTATTCGTGTATGAGTAGGGGCTGCCCAAAATGGGCATGACCATACCCCCACCCCAGAGAAATTCCAGTCTTTCTGCCCCCCCTTGGGCATATCACGGCAAACCCCCTCCCCCATTCCCCCCCCTCCCCAGGGCGGCAAAAAGGCCACTAGGCTCCGACATTTTTTTAGCAATGTGCCTACCTGTAGATTTTGGGCCCTAGCGCAGCTGGCTCATAGGGAAACCTAGCAAACCTGTATATTTTTTAAAACTAGACACCAAGGGGAATCCAGGATGGGGTAACTTGTCTGGCTCTCACCAGGTTCTGCTACCCAGAATCCCTTGCAAACCTCAAACCTTGTAAAAAAACACAAACCACATTTTCCTCACAATTCGCCTCAAAACGTTTTGGGCCCTTGTCTGCCGCGTGTACTTGGACCTCCCACACGAGTGGGGCACCATTTTTATCGGAAAACCCGGGGGAACGCTGAGTGGTAGGAAATTTGTGTCCGCCCGGTGATGCCACAACTTTCCCACACACAAATGTGCGGAAAAAGTGATTTTTTTTTTCCAGCTAAATTTGAGGTTTGCAGGGGATTCTGGGTAAGGAAACGTTGGGGGATCCACTCAAGCCATACCTCCCTGGAATCCCCCAGGTGCCTAGTTTTCAAAAATGTGTGTGTTTGGTAGGTTTCCCTAGATGGCCACCGAGCACGGGGCCAAAAAGCCAGGAGACCCCCCAACCCCCCTTGCAAAACCAGGTTGTTTTGTGATGGGCAATCTGTTTTTTTTCAACTAATTTTCAATTTTTTCTATATTTAACAGTTAGTTTCTATAAAGAAACCTTGAGGGAGCTACACAAATGACCCCTTGCAAAATTCAGAATTTTGTCTACTTTTAAAAAATGTATAGCTTTAAAGGATCCATTATTGCTTTCATACCATTAACTGGAAGGAGGTTGAAAGCACCAAAAATAGCAAAAATAGGCTATGTCCCAGAAAAATGCCAAAACTGTATAAAAAATTTCGGTTTTCTGACAAAAGTCTGTAATTCCCTAAAAGCTGGGAAAATGGTGATTTCAGCCCCACAAACCCTTTTTTGATACTATTTGTAGAGAAAAACCCAGACGCTTTCATTTGCAGCACTTTTTTCTCATTTTTCCCCCCCAAAAAACAAAATTTAGCTCTTTTTTGGCTAATTTCTGGGTCCCCTCCAGGGGAATCCACAAACCCTGGGTACCTTTAGAATCCCCAGGATGTTGGAAGAAAAGGACTCAAATTTGGCGTGGATACCTTATGTGGTCAAAAAGTTACACGGGCCTGAGCGCAAACTACCGCAAATAGCCAAAAAAAGGCTTCGCACGGGGGGGGGGGGAGGCCTAGCAGCACCTTGAGTAGGTGAACCAGGCATTCATGGGGAGTTGATGGTTAGCACATCCTCTATGGAGGCGGAAAGGAGCTGCAAAGATGCCCCCCTTCTGATGCACAGAGCAGACAGCCAGGGGAGTTAACAAGTATCCTGTGTGCCAAGGTCAGAGACGAGCTCCAAATAATTTCTTTCTTTCTCACTGATGTCATAAGTGAATACTAGTCTATGCACATTGTTGTTTAGTGATTTCAGGAAGGTCTCAAATGTATGTCTTTCCTCTTAGCAAAAAATAAATAAGTAGTCGATGAAACAAATCCATAAGATTACTTTTTCCATACTAGTTGAGTTCTGTTAGTTCCACGTGACTTCCGGCTCTCATCAACCTATCATTAAGTTCGCATAGGTTGGTGCGAAATGTGTCCCCACTGCGGTTCCCTGTACTTGTAGGAAGTAATCGTTATTAAAGATAAATGTATTATTATTATACATTTAAGATGTATCTAAAATATATTTTCACTAAAAAAAACAGGTTCTACCGAGTCACAAGATGGCTGCTAACTCTTCCTGGTTTGGAGTGTTGACAGCCAATTAGAATGAAGCTCGTGGTCTGGAAGGGTCGCGAATCCACCGCTGCCCTAGATATTGAAACTTTTATTTTTTTATTCTCAGCAACTACTGAACGGATTTACACCATTTAAAAAAAGAGGCGCTTTCTGATTCAAGCACTACCTTTTTGCCGAATTTGGGTTAATTCCGATCAGTGGTTTCGGCTGTAGACTTGCCCAAAGTTTCCTATGGGAAATAGATTCTTTGTCTCCTAAATTTGGGGTAATTACGTTCAGCAGTTAGGGCTGTAGCCCATCTCAAAATTTACTATGGAAATTAACATGGGGAAAACGCGTTTTGGGACCCCCCTTTTTTCTCAGCTCCCGCTTGACGTATAACCCCCAAACTTTCAAGATAGGAGCTGACCTGAAATGTGCAACATTTTGGAAAATGTCCTAAAGATTCATTAAACGACGCCAAAGTTATAAGCACATCAAAAAATGCTTATCCTATGGAAACTATAACGTTCCTGAAAGCTGTGGTTTTTTTCAGTGAATTTCAGGGACGTTATAGTTAGTAATTAGCATTTAAAAAACTTAGACATTCATGACATCACTGATGACAACTCAAATGACATCACTAATGACATCATCCACGTCAAAATCTGATGCACCTCCTCACACACTATTATAACCTTTGGTACACCCACTGCAAAATACAGACTACCGTTTCTGAAACCATTGACACACCAATACCAGTTACTGCATTCGCACTCACTGATTCCTAGGTCTATACACACATCTACTCATTCACCTATACAATCACTCATACATACAGTCACTCATCAATACAACACTATCATATGCACTCATACACCTATACAGACACACACACACACCACTCATCCATAGAGTTACTCACACACCAAGTCAGTCATGCAAAGAATCAATCACACTCCCATTTACTCAGCTATACAATTATACACACACCACCTCACTTATTCAAACATTCTAACACATGCTTACTCTCTTCTACAATCACTGAGACAAGTACACACTCATCCATACAGCCACTCTCACAATCACTGACTCTCACGTATAGTCATTTATATACTCCAACTCTCACATACACTGCCTTTTACATATGTAGTTACTTGGACATGTACCACTGAGACATCCAATCTCTCACCAACACACCCATACACACACTTACCTGTCGATACAGCTCGTTCCACATGTAATCTTGAACCCATACATCCAGTGAATCAACCACTCCTACATCTATGCACAGTCACACACCTCCCACCCACCCACCCACATACACACTCTGTCTCCCATACAAATACTCAGGCAACCAATCAATAACCCATAAAGACACTCATGCAGCTACTGACCAACACATGCAGCAGCTTACACAACAACAGACGTACTGACATTTAGACAGTTTAGTCACTAACCCATGGATTCAGTAAGACACATTTAATCACTCACTTATACAGTCAGCCACGCACCTACTAAATCCTACACCCAGACACTTATACACCCACTCATTATTCAATACACCTTGGCATATATATAAAATATATTTAAATTTTACAGAAACACAAGTCACTGGATGATGTCATCAGTGATGTCATTTGAGTTGTCATCAGTGATGTCATTAGTGATGTCACTGACCATGTCATGAATGATGTAATATGTGACGTCATCAGCAGTGCATAGCGGGGGCCCGAGATCTAGTTAGCTCAACTAACTATAACAGCCGAATTTCTCTGGTTTTGTACAAGTGAAATGTCCAACTAACTATAACGTCCCTGAAACCTGTGGTTTTCTCAGTGAATTTCTAAGGGTTTTTTAAATGCTAATTTCTAACTATAACATCCCTTAAACTTCTGTTTTTTTCAGTGAATTTCAAAGGTTTTTCAGAGGCTATTTTCTCACTATAACATCCCTGAAACCTATGTTTTTTTCAGTTCATTTCCAAGGTTTTTCAAATGCTAATATCTAACTATGCCTACATTGGCAGGACATGTGCAGGAAGAAAGGCGCAGAAAGAAGCAAGAGATGCAGAAAGAGATAAACAGAAGTCCAGAAAGACAAAGAAAGGTGGATAAAGAAGCAGGAGATATGCAGATAGAACTAACAGAGGTGCAAAAAGAGGCAAGAGGGGTGCAGAAAGTGGTAGGAGAGGTGCAGAAAGAGGCATTGTTGCAAAGTCATCCTGTTCCACCAACTTTTTGCTGACTGGTACTGGTGGTAACTGACTCTGACTAACCAGGCTGGAGCCAGTGCTATGCTGAAAGACACTTAGAATACAGTGAAAACACCTACATATACCAGGGTACACTATGGGTTGGGATACCCCTGTGATTGCCATGACCTCCCCTGTAAGGCCCTAGTACATAATAGGGCAGGGGGATTAAAACTACCTCTTAAGTCGGAGGTGCAGAAAGAGGAAAGAGAAGTACAGAAAAAAGCAAGAGAGATGCCGAAACAAGCAAGAGAAGTGCAGAAAGAGGCAAGTGAGATGCAGAAACAATCAAGAGAAGTGCAGGAAGAGGCAAGTGAGGTGCAGAAACGAGCAAGAGGGGTGCAGAAAGAGGTAGGAGAGGTGCACAAAGAGGCAAGAGAGTTACAGAAAGAGTCAGGAGGGGTGCAGAAATGAAGAGAAGTGTAGAAAGAGGCAAGAGAATTGCTGAAAGAAGCAACATAGGTGGAGAAAGAAGCAAGAGATGTGCAGAAAGAGGCAAGTGGGGTACAGAAAGAAGCAAGATCAGTGCAGAAAGAACCAACAGCGGTACAAAAAGAAGCAAGAGGGGTGCAGAAAAAGGTAGAGGTGCACAAAGAGGCAAGGGAGGTACAGAAAGCCAGGAGGGGTGCAGAAAGAAAGAGAAGTGCAGAGAAAAGCAACAGAGGTGTGGAAAGAAGCACGAGAAGTGCAGAAAGGGGCAAGTGAGGTGCAGAAAGAGGGAAGATGAGTGCAGAAAGAGACAACAGGGGTGCAGAAAGAAGCAAGAGAAGTACAGAAAGAACCAACAGAGGTGCAGAAAGAGGCAAGAGAGGTGCAGAGAGAGGGAAGAGGGATACATAAGGAGGCAAGAGGGATGCAGAAATTTGCAACAGGTGCAAAAAGAAGCAAGAGCAGTGCAGAAAGAACCAACAGAGGTGCGGAAAGAGGCAAGAGGGGTACAGAAAGAGGCAAGAAAAGTGCAGAAAGAAGGAAAAAAGGCAGAAAAAGGCAAGAAAACTGTAGAAAAAGGGAAGAGCAGTGCAGAAAGTCAGTAGAGGTGTACAAAGAAGCAGGAGGGGTTGCACAACCAACAGAGGTGCAGAAAGAGGCAAGAGAAGTGCAGAAAGAAGGAACAGAGGTACCAAAAGAGGCAAGAGAGATGCACAAACAGGCAAGAGAGGTGCACAAACAGGCAAGAAAGGTACAGAAAGAGGCAAGAGAAGAGCAGAAAGTGGCAAGTGGGATGCAGAAAGAGGCAAGAGAGGTATGGAAAGAGGCAAGAGAGGTGCAGAAACATGCAAGAGGTTCAGAAATGAGCTAGAGAAGTGCAGCAAGAGGCAAGAGAATTGCTGAAAGAAGTAACTAGGTGCAGAAAGAGGTAAGAGAAATGCAGAAACAGGCAGGAAAGGTACAGAAAGAGGCAAGAGGGATAAAGAAATTTGCAAAAGAGGTGCAGAAAGAAGCAAGAGCAGTGCAGAAAGAACCAACTGAGGTGCACAAAGAGGCAATAGAGGTGCAAAAAAGGTAAGAGGGGTGCAGAAGGAAGCAAGAGAAGTACAGAATGAAGCAACAGATGTGCAGAAAGGCAAGAGAGGTGCAGAAACAGGCAGGAAAGATACAGAAAGAGGCAAGAGAGATACAGAAATTTGCAAAAGAGGTACAGAACGAAGGAAGAGCAGTGCAGAAAGAACCAACAGAGGTGCAGAAAGAGGCAAGAGGGGTGCAGAAAGAGGCAAGAGGGGTGCAGAAAGAGGCAAGAGGGGTACAGAAAGAGGCAAAAAAATGCAGAAAGAAGCAAAAGAGGTGCAGAAAGCGGCAAGAAAACTAGAAAAAGGCAAAGGCAGTGCAGAAATGGTCAGGAGAGGTGCACAAAGAAGCAGGAGGGGTGCAGAAAGAAGCAAGAGAAGTACAGAAAGAAGCAACCGAGGTGCGGAAAGAGGCAAGAGGGGTATAGAAAGAGACAAGAGAAGTGCAGAAAGAAGCAACAGAGGTGCCGAAAGAGGCAAGAGAGGTGAACAAACAGGCAAGAGAGGTGCACAAACAGGCAAGAAAGGTACAGAAAGAGGCAAGTGGGATGCAGAAAGAGGCAAGAGAGGTATAGAAAGAGGCAAGTTAAATGTAGAACGAGGCAAGAGAAGTGCAGAAAGAGGCAAGAGGTGCAGAACACGCAAGAGGTTCAGAAACACTCAAGAGGTTCAGAAACAAGCTAGAGAAGTGCAGAAAGAGGCAAGAAAATTGCTGAAAGAAGCAACAGATGTGCAGAAAGAGGCAAGAGAAGTGCAGAAACAGGCAGGAAAGGTACAGAAAGAGGCAAGAGGAATAAAGAAATTTGCAAAAGAGGTGCAGAAAGAAGCAAGAGCAGTGCAGAAAGAACCAAGTGAGATGCAGAAATTTGCAAAAGAGGTGCAGAACGAAGCAAGAGCAGTGCAGAAAGAACCGTCCGAGGTGCAGAAAGAGGTAAGCGGGGAGCAGAAAGAGGTAGGAGAGGTGCACAAAGAGGCAATAGGGGTACAGAAAGAGGCAAGAGGGGTGCAGAAAGAAGCGACAGAGGTGCTGAAAGGGACAAGAAGGGTGCAGAAAGACACAAGAGGGGTACAGAAAGAAGCCAGTAAGGTGCAGAAAGAAGCAACAGAGGTGCAGAAAGAAGCAACAGAAATACAGAAAGAGGCAAGAAAGGCACAGAAGGAAGCAAGAGTGGATTGCACACCATTAGTACCAATTTAACACCCACATTTAGCAATATGTTCTAGGTTTGCAAAGGGCACTGTAACACTTGTCGCTGCATTTTTGGTTAGGTTTGAGCTAGAAACAAGGCTTTTTTTGTTCAAATCTGCAGATTACGGAGCAGATGATGGATTATGTGGCTAATGCAGAAAATATATACTTGTGCGAAAGTCGGTGCAGCCAAACAGTCGCATAATTCCAGTGGCCCTGCTCAAAGGAAGACTAAACCTGAGGTTACCACTCCGCAACAAAGACTACCATACCACATAATTACTCTCCATAACACATAATCCCACTCTACATAATTTCTACACACTAAATACAACATACTTTCTATCCACATAATTTCACTGCACAACTTATCCACTTAATTCTACTACGCACAACGTACATCCACTCCACTCCACTCCAAAAAACATTAGTAAAAAACTTTTGCATTTACAATGCCAAAAGCTCTAACTCTCGCAAATGCCAAACCTATTACATTGCAAACACTTCTTTAACTAGTAGATGCGTTTGTAGAGTAGTGGAGAAAGGGTGCTGGGCCTCCGACCAGAGCTCAGGAATTCTGCTACGTGGGACTTACAGGAGGTACCATGAGGGGTTCTTGGCACCCAAAGTCCCTCAGAAGTAAAGTGGACTTCATCCCCCACCCCGTAGTCTGCTAGGAGATGCATTGTCAGAGTGGTGGAGAAAGGGGGGTGTGGCCTCCAAAGACGTTTTAGCAATCCCACTGTTTGGGACTTACTGGAGGTAATATATGGGGCAGTTGGCCCCCAAGTACAACCTTGGGGGGCAACTACCCCCTCCTATTACCTCCAGTAAGTCCCATACAGAAGGATTGCTACGTTTTCATAGCAGGCCATGCCCCCTTTGCCCACTACTAGCCTACCTCTTACCTCCAGTAAGCCCCACACAGTGGGATTGCTGAGAGGTGGACACAGGCCACGCCCCCTTTCTCCACCACTCTGCAAACGCGCCTCCTGGCGAGCTCTTGGTTGGGGGATGAAGTCCCATTTCCTCCTGTGGGTCCCTGGGAGCCAACTAGCCCTCCTGTTAGCTCCAATAAGCCCCATACAGCTGGATTGCTGAGAGTGTTCACGCCACCATTCTGCAAATGTGGCTCCTGGCGCACTGCTGCTCGGGGGATGAAGTCCACTTTAGTCCTGAGTTCCTCAGGACACAACAGGACCTCATTGCCCCATCAGCAATGCGCCAAGAGACGCGTTTGGAGATTGGTGTAAAAAAAGGGTGTGTCCTCTGACCACCTCTCAGCAGTCCCACTGTGTGGGGCTTACTGGAGGTACCTAGTGGGCTAGTTGGCCTCTAAGGGCCCATAAGATGCTAGGGGACTTAATCCCCCAGCCCAAAACGCACCAGGAGGTGCGTTTTCAGAGTGGTGCAGGGAGCGGATGGGGCCTCCGACGATATGCCGGCTTCGGTTTTCTTTTCTGTTTTTTAGGAGGGGAGCTGTGTGGCCCCCCTTCTCTTAAAAAATTTTTGGGCCCTGGGTACCCCATCCCCTGAGGGGATGAGCATTTAAAAAAAAACGAAGTGGGCCGCGTGGCCCCCCTTCCCAGGGCCACTATTGTCCCTGGGGACCCCATTCCCCGGGGCCTGGACTTGTTTTTTCTTTTTTGTAGGGAGGGGGGCTGCGTAGCACCCCTCCCCTGGGCCACTTCAGACCCCTGGGATCCAATCCCCCGGGGCCTGGCCTTGTTTTAAAAAAATTTGCCAGCAGGGGTGTTGCGTGGCGCCACTCCCCTGGGCCACCTCTGGCCCCGGGGACCCCATCCCCCGGGGCCTGGCCAGCCTGGAATTTTTTGTGGAGGGGAGCCGCAAGGCCCCCCTCCTAAGGCCAATTATGGCCCCGGGGACCCAGTCCCCCGGGCTGGTCTTCCATTAAAATAATTAATTAAAAGGGAGGGGGGCCGCGTGACACGCGGCCCTGGGACCCCATCCTCCGGGGCCGGCCCTCAAGTTGGAGACTGTGGGGAGAATCCCCAATGCCCCCACAGTCCCTGCCGGCTCCTCGCCTCCTGCTGGAGCCGGCATTGCTTTTGGGCAAAGGGAACTGCTAACATGCAGCTCCCCTTTCCCAAAAGCAATTCTTCTTTGCTTCTTGGTAGCGAGAGCAGGTTTCCTGCACTCGCTTCTAAGAAGCAAAGCAGAGTTTGCTATGGTAGGGCGGGAGACATTGTAGCTGTCCCTGGGGGGTGGTGGTCCCCAGTGCCATCAAGGGCTCCAGAAGGGGGGGGGCACGCAGCCCCCTCCCAACGAGTACAAAGCTCCAGGGAGGTGGTGGTCCCCGGGGCAGTGTGAGTAGGGGCAGGATCCCCCCCACACAAATTTTAATTATTGAAGCCACGCGGAGGTGGCGGTCCCCGGGACTGGGGGGGGCGCGAGGCCCACCCCGACCTTAAATAAAATGTTTGCCAAGGTTCCCTCGCAGAGACACTGACTGAATGCACTATGGGCAGCAGCAGTGCAAGACACACACCGCCGCCGCTGCCACCACCACCACCAGCTTCACTCACACACACACACACAGCAGGCAGCACAATGCAGGTCCTCTCGCAGGATTTGAAAATGCACCCCTGGTTATGTAACCCTATTAAAGGCGGGGGCAACTGTGGCCTGTACCATTTTGTGACTATCACCACGGAGACATGAAACCGTATGTTTGCCAAAGAAGAAGATCAGCAGAATAGCCGCCGCAACCCAGGGCAGCTTGAGGAGAGTGCTCGTAGGGCATCAGGCGTGAGCACAAGGTTGGGCAGGAGGTGATCGTGTCAAGAGAGGCAGTGGATTGAAATCACCAATGCGGGCCCTGACCAGAGGTGAAAGGCGGGTAAGCGTTACCCCAGGGGCCTGCCTACGTAGTGTGAAGACCAGCATCACTGCTGCGGCCCGGGACCTTCGTGAGACAATGGGCGGCACCTGCCTGCGAATAAAGACTGGCATTATAGCTGCAGCCAGGGCACCCAAGTCTCACCTACCAGGGGCCCAACTTTGATTAAGACCGGCATCATTGCTGCGGCCCTCAGTGATGTCACTGAGCTTGTTATAAGTGATGTAATATGTGACGTCATGAGCAGTGCATTGCGGTGGCGCGAGTTATAGTTGGCTCTACTAACTATATCGGCCGAATTGCTCTGCTTTTATACGAGTGAAATGTCCAACTAACTATAACGTCACTAAAACCTATGGTTTTACAGTGAATTTCAAAGGTTTTTTAAATGCTAATTTCTTACTACAACGTCCCTGAAGCCTATGGTTTCTTAGTGAATATATATATATATGTGTATATCTATATATATATATATATATTATCTACTGGCGGTCGCCAGTGGATAGTTATAGTTAGGACCGTGTTTCCATAGGAAATCCGCAACATTCTATTTGGAATAACTTTGGCGCCGATTGACGAATCCTCGCGAAATTTTCAAAATAGGTGGGGCGCTCCGCTCCTTCCCTGAAAGTCTCGGGGGGATTCGTCAAGCGGGGGCTGAGTAAAAGGGGGGGTCCAAAAACGCGTTTTCCGCATGCATTTTTCCATAGGACCTTTAGTCCAAGCTACAGCCCGAACGGCTGAACAGAATTACTTGAAATTTGGCAGAGAGGTAGTCCTCAGTTCAGGGATGTGCCTTTTGCAGGTCTTGTGTAAATCTGTTCATTAGTGCCTGAGAAAATTGCAGTTAAAAGCATATATATATCTATAAGCGCGCACCGTGCGCGTACGGTAAGCATACCGTACGCGCACGGTGACGTGCGCGAGCGCAATTCTGATTGGTTGTTAGATGTCAGTAAACATTCCAATCGGTCGAAATCAGGAAGTCTCGGCCGCCATTTTGTCTCTCGTAGTCTTAGGCAAAGAAAAACAAAGGGGGAAAACGTGAGAAGGGGGCAGGATGGACAGGTCCTGACCCCCTAGCCTTTGTCAGGGGGTCACTGAAGGACCCCCAAGGGTAAAAATAATATTTGTTTTGCGAAAAATTGCGGGGTGCGCGCACCGTACGTGCACGGCACGAACAACGCATCGTGGGCGCTTGGTGCGCAAAGCGCACCATGCGCCCACAGCGCGCGCACGGCGCGCGAAGCGCACCGTGCGCATACGGTATGCGCACGGTGAAAAAACTTTAAAAAAAAATACATAACTTAGCATTTAAAAAACCGTACAAATTCACTGAAAAAACCATAGGTTTCACACACGTTACAGTTAGGAATTAGCATTTAAAAAACCTTGCAAATTCACTTAAAAAACCATAGGTTTCACACATGTTATAGTTAGCTGGACATTTCACTCGTGAAAAACCATTGAAATTCCCCCATTATAGTTAGTGCAGGCAACTATAACTCACGCGACCGCAATCCTCTGCTGATGACGTCAGATATTACATCACTGATGACATATGTGTCTTTCTGAAAAAAAAAATATTTGTAATATATGTATAGCTAAAAATTAATGGAAGAAGACATGGGTAAATAAGTGTCTAAATACAGTGATGTAATATCTGACGTCATCAGCAGAGGATTGCGGTCGCGTGAGTTATAGTTGCCTGCACTAACTATAATGGGGGAATTTCAATAGTTTTTCACGAGTGAAATGTCCAGCTAACTATAACATGTGTGAAACCTATGGTTTTTTAAGTGAATATATATATATATATATATATATATATATTTGTTTCTGAAAAGCTCCATTTTACCGGGGGCCCCCGACCCTGCAGGGCGGTCTCTGCACACAGGAACGGAGAATCCTGTCATTTTCAAACCAACAACAATCAGAGACCAACTCCGTCTTCCATTTAAGCTGACCTTTTATTCGTCAAGCGCAGCAGCAGCCAAACACTCATTGGTCCTATATATATAAGTATGTATATTATCTACTGGCGGGCGCCAGTAGATAGTTATAGTTAGGACCGTGTTTCCATAGGAAATCCGCAACATTCTATTTGGAATAACTTTGGCGCCGGTTGACGAATCCTCGCGAAATTGTCAAAATAGGTGGGGCGCTCCGCTCCGCTCCTATCCTGAAAGTCTCGGGGGGATTCGTCAAGCGGGGGCTGAGAAAAAAGGGGGGTCCCAAAACGCGTTTTCCCCATGCAATTTTCCATAGGGACCTTTAGTCCAAGGTACAGCCCGAACGGCTGAACAGAATTACTTGAAATTTGGCAGCGAGGTAGTCCTCAGGTCAGGGATGTGCCTTTTGCAGGTCTGGTGTCAATCTGTTCAGTATGTCCTGAGAAAATCAAAAGTAAAATCATATATATATGTGGGCGGAGCCTAACCACACATCTCATCCTGAGATCTGATTGGCTGTCAGCACTTCATCCAAGAAGTGTTGGCAGCCATCTTGGGACCAATATACATGATAGCACCTCATTAAAAAGCATTGCAGTTAATAGAAGGTTTTAAGACTTTAGTTACATTATAAATCATTTGTTGATGGTACCATACTCATTTTAGGAATTGTGGTATGTTCTAAGGTGATTTCACCATGTGAAAAAGCCTTCTGCTGGGATATCATGATTGAGAGAAAAATATTTTCTCATGCTTTTCCCACAGAGGTTTGGAAGGTGATCTATAAGCTAAACTGAGAGCTTATTTTCTGTAAATTCACATTATCTTTCTCAGTCATGTGAGAATGAAGTCTGACATTCTCAGTAAAACATGTACATCCAACAAGGGCAGAGACTGTCAGTTGATTCCTTTGTGTTCTACTGCAGCTTCCCAGAGTGTTCCAAAGAACAACTAGAGCACTAACAGTCCTACTTATGATAAACGTATGGCACACCTGAAGCCATCTTGCTTGGATTAAAGTGGTAACTCTTAAAACATTTAATTTAAAAAGGAACAAAATGAGGGGGTTCATTTTTCCATAAAAAGTATGATTAGTGCTGCAGAAAGAAAAATTAGGGCATATTTTGAGTGACTTCTCAAATCCTCTTCTATTTCATTAAAAAATTCTGACATGCAGACTGAAACATGCACTTTCAATACCAGCAGCAGTTTTCCCTGGTGAGCAGTAGCTTTACTACAGTGATCTAATGAGCAAAAAGAGTGCTAACATTCTGAATTTATTGCAAATGTGTGACACATCTGAATGCCTTTGGAATCAAAGTAAAAAACTGAAAGTATTTCCTACTGAGGGGACTGCAGTAAATGAGGAAATTAGGAAACTTCATAACAAATAAGTCTGCCAAGATGGCCACCAGAGACGAAAGAGCCCAAATGTAGCCCAAATATCACCCAGATGTAGCCCAAGTATAGCCCAATGACAGAATGTCCTAGAGTGTTCTTAAAAACAACTAGAGCGCTTACTGTCTTCATTATGACAAAAGTATGGCACACCTGAAGCCATCTTGATTGGAATAAACTGGTAACACTTAAAACATTTAATTTAAAAAGGAACACAATGAGGGGGTTCATTTTGCCATAGAAATTATGATTAATGCTGAAGAAAGAAAATGAGGGCACATTTTGAGTGACTTCTCAAATCCTCTTCTTTTTCATTAAAAAAACTGACATGCAGACTGAAACATGCACTTTTAATACCAGGAGCAGACTTCCATGGTGAACAGTAGTTTTACTACAGTGATCTAATGAGCAACTAGAGTGCTAACATTCAGAATTTATGGCAAATGTGTGACATATCTGAATACCTTCATGATGGAATCAAAGTAAAAAACTGAAAGCATTTCCTACTGAGGAGACTGCAGTACATGAGGAAATTAGGAAACTTCATAACAAATAAATCTCCCAAGATGGCCACCGGAGACAAAAGAGCCCAAATGTAGCCCAAAATCACCCAGATGTAGCCCAAATATAGCCCAATGACAGAAGTGTGCAAAACACTTATTATTTTGTGTTTTTGCAGTGTTATATAGTGCTGACTTGTCAGGTATTGGAGTGCTTTACATGAGCATTGGTTACATCACACAAGAACAAATTCATTTTGGTTGTAGACATGGGGAGACTAAGTGATTTGACCAGAATCACAGAACGTCGAGCTGAAGCAGAAACTCCAACCTGGTTCCTCAGTTGCAAAGTCTGAAGTTCTGGAAGTAACACCACATCCTCTCCCCTAAGTGCAACATTTAATCAAGTGGTCAACTGGATAAAAAAACATAAAGGTAACAAATAATTTAAAAGTGCTTTCTCGCTATTTGAAAACTCAGAAAATATGTCCTTATTTTAGTCTTTTAGAGCACTAACCATAATTTTGATGCCAATAAGACCCTCTCATATATGTAATTTCTAAAGGAAATGCTCTAGGTATTACAGTTTTGATTACATCAAGATGACGTCGGGCGTTCCACACTTTTGTAATAAATATAGAATGTTAGCAATCTAGTTGTTCATTAGGATACTGTTGAGAGGCCAGGGGCACGGACTCTGAAAATTGAAGGCAGGTATAAGGGTGCAAAGGCAACAATTTAACGACACTGAGCAGGCAGGAAGGGCCGTGGCAGCACAACAGACTATGGAGGGCAGTGGAAAGGGGGGCAGGGGCAACAAACCAACAATACAGGACTTGCCAGAGAGGCTGTGGCAATGTAATAGACCATTGTGGGCAGAAGGAAGAGGCAATGGTAGTACAACCATACATGCCAACAGACCCGATTCAGCCAGGAAACGTCCAATTTTTTTAAGCTCAAATGGGCTTTATTTTATCTGTCTCCTGTCTACAATCTCCTCTTTTTCAATGTAACTCAAAGGGGAAAATCAATACCCCAGGTTTTTTTTCAAAATCTCCCTCTTACCAAGTTCAAAATGTTCGCAAGTATGGTACATTGGATCATGGAAGGAAATTGGGTAGGGACATGGACTTGGATAACAGAGGACAGGAGGGACATGGAGAGGTGCACCAAACTGACCCTGCAGGGCAGGCATCAGGGTTTGCAGCAGCACAATACACCACACAGGGCATGCGGGACGGGAGTGCAGCACAACAATCCATAGAAAGCAAGAGGGAGGGGACAGGACCATGCACATGGACAACAGAGAACAGAGGGGCAAGAGGCAGGACCATAATGGACAGACAGGAGAGAAAGCTGCAGCATAACAGACCATAAAGGGCAGGAGGGATGGATCAGGGGCATTACAATGGAACAGACAAGCCAGGAGGGAGGGAGTAGGGGTCTGCACATGTAAACAGAGGGCTGGGGGCAAGGGGGCAGGGCAGGAGCAGCAAGATAGCCATGGAGGTCAGGCAGGATGGGCACTAGAAGCAAGACACACCATGAAGAGCAACAGTGAGACTGTGATTGCATACACACAGACCATGGAGGGAAGGTGGGAGGGGTTCAGGGGCAGCTAACTGACCACACAGGGAAGGTGGGAGGGGCCATGGCAGCACAGAAGACCATGCATGGCAAGTGGGAGGGTTAGTGGTAGCACGATGGCTATGATGGGCAAGAAGGAGGGTGCAGGGGCATGCACAAAGGATGATGGAGGATAGAAGGGAGGGTCAGGCCCTGTGCACAGACAAGAAACTTCAGGGGAAGGGGCCTCACAACAGACCGCACGGGGCAGGCAGGAGGAGCAGTTGCAGCACAACAGACCAGGGAGGGCAGAAGGGTGTGGCAGTACAATGGACCATGTAGGACAGGAGGAAGAGGATAGGGGCATGGCATGTGGACAGGCAGGGTGGAGGTGGCAGGGACAGGTTACAGTCATCTGACAATGCTAGGCAGGTGGGAGGGGAGTGGCAGCTCAACAAAACACTCAGAGTAGATAGGAGTGGCAGGTCCATGGAACATGGTGGGCAAAAAGGATGGAGCAGGGGCATACACAAAGACATCGGAGGGCAGGGGGAAGGAGAATAGGGGCAGCAAGCTAAGCACAGAGTTTAAGCAGGAGGTCAATGATGGGGCATAGAATTGGGCAATGGAGGGCAGGAGGAGTGGACTGGTACATCATACTAAATTGAGGGCAGTGGCAGCACATCAGACCATGCATGGCAGGAGGGAGGAGGCTAGTCCATGGATTCAGACAACAGAGGATAGGGAGGAGGGGGATGGGGCAACAAGCTAACTGTTCAGAGAAGGCGGGTATTAGGAACGTTATTGTTTTTAAAACGTGTGTCTGTGCGAACTACTTAAAATATGAACAAGTATGCAGCATAATCTCACTTTTATTCAGGAAGAAGAGGACGTTTGTGACTGTGACTCCGGGCTCACTTGGCAGAACCACCCTCTGACCCTCCACCCCCTATCGCAAAATGTAATGCTCGTGAAAAGGGTAGGTGAACACAGTGTTATATAGAACATAGTCCTGAGAGCACGATTGAAAATGAAAACTAGATATAGTGTATGGTATAAACTATGCACCAAAAAGTGTGATATAAGATGAACCGGGCGTGAAATATAATATGCAATACATTGTGCGCAATGACAGATTCATTGGAGAGCGCGAGATAGCACAGGCACTAGCGCGTGCTATGCGATATGCGCCTTGGAGTGTAATATGCACAGGGCAGTGTTGTGTAACCTAACTAGTCTCTAAAGTTGTAATATAAAATATGTGCTGGGGAGTGTAACGTTGCATATGCACTGTGATATGGATCCCAGATTGTAATATGTATGGCATAGCACTGTGCGTTATAACATAGGCATCGAGGAAGGCACGTTAGATGGGGCAATATAACCCGTGCGAAGACAAGTGTGGCATGACATATTCACGGGGTGGTGTTACAGTGCACATGGGCTAGAGAGTGTCATAGCATATGCACTAGCTGGTGGAATACAACACAGAGGTGTGTGGCACTCGGCAGGCAATGGTGGGTGTAACACAGCATTGGGCTCTGCCAGGAGCGCGCTGTGACTCTCAAGTGATGTTCGTCCCCTTTCCAGAGAGTAAAATAAAAAGTATTACACATCCGGCTGTGGATGTGTGTTTTATTAACCGTGAGGGGGGTTTCTTGCATAGTTTTGGTCGAATTTTTGTCGAATCCCCTTTGAATGGCTTGGTGTGCATGTGTATTAAATGTGCCCGTCAATAGCTACCCATGTTTGTATAAATAAACGACAAGGGTGTCTACCGGGATTAGGCACGGTAGGGCATCAGACATGTCAGAGCTACACTAGTGGTGTAAATACATTCCACGTGGATTCATTGTATGCATAGTCGCCTTTTAATGAATATCACGCAAATCGTCATGGTGATAGGTACGTACAGTACGAACTGATAAAATAGCCTAAAGGCAGCATTAGGCTTTTAGCCAATTACGACACAGCTTCCTAAAACAAGCATTTGCAAAGCAACAGGTCTCACATTTACGAGAGTTTAAGCTATTAGCATTGTAAATAACCCCTTCCCCGCTCATGACGGAACCGTTCCGTCATGAGCCACGGTTGGCGTGTGCTCATGACGGAACGGTTCCGTCATGACAATCCTGTTGGCGGCCGCTCCGCCTGCGCGGCGCTGTTTCCCCGCCTGTGCGGGGCGACAACGCAAATGGGCGGAGTCATGACGGAACTGTTCCGTCATGAGCACAGCTCAACTGTGGCTCATGACGGAGCGGCTCCGTCATGAGCACAGGCCCACCGCGCTGCCCCCCTGCCCCCCCCAGCGCTGCAGCGGAATGTCCGCAGCAGCGAAGGGGATAACAATGCATTTTATTTATGTTTTAAAAACCAAAACATAAATAAAAGGCGTTGTCATTCACACAATGCCAATGCCAATAGCTCAAACTCGCGTGAGTGCGAGACCTATTGTTTTTTAGTGGGATTAATAGTACTACCCACATATTGTTTCCCACATGGGCATTCTAAGCAGTTCAAGAACTTTTTTATCTGCATTTTTGATTTTCTCCTTGGTACCACGTATTCCCTCACTTTCTTGCTATTTTTACAGGCTTTGCATCTTATGCAGGTGAAAAAACCTCTGATTGGATCCTTCTTCCTTGCCTTTTCTAGAAAGTGACTTCTGACCTGGTGGTCTTTCAGAGAGGTGCCCCTTCTATAGGTAGCGAGTGGTGCATCTAGTGTTGTATAATACCAGGAGGAGATTGTTGCAGTTGATTGAAAAGGCCTTACATTTAAACCTTGTGAACTTAGCCTTTTAACTGGGGCTTGCTGCATGACTTTAAAATGGCGGCGCATTGAAGACAATAGGTTCGCCGTACTTTGCCTGACGTTAAAATTGCGGCGATTCAAAGACATCGTGAGTACTTTACCCCTCTAGTTATTTTGAAAGTGGAATTTGAGGATGGTAATAAATCTTTATCTTTGGTTTAAATTATGTCCAGCCCTCTTGGGTTGTTAAGCCCTTAGATCTGATTGATGGACCTGATATTTGATTTGGCCGGGTGCCTTTCTGGACTATGCCTATATATAATCAGTGGTCCTGCTGTTATGCCACCATTTCATGAGGATTTTATCTCCTCACTACTGATGTTACTACTATGCTGATCCCGTTCTCAAGACTTCAGTGACTCATGAAGCAGTTGGACCTACTGCATGTACTGAAAACGGCGGCTACTGGGGACTGTTTCTCTCTAAACTCGCAGTTCTTGTGTGCAGGCCGCTTATTCCCTCATAGAGGGGCCTCCCATCGTCCTGTGTAACGGCCAATGTCAGTTTATAGAATTGAGTCAATTTATGGGATCCCACGACGGCATCAACTTAGTGGGCCTTAATCATTAGCTTTGCACAGCAAGATCTCAACGCCTCCCATCGCGCTGCCTTTTCTGCCCCTGCACCGTTCCGTTGGAAGAAGCAGGATCGTTGTCTTTTCTCCCACCGCCTTATCCTCTTCTCTATGATCCCACCATCTTTAGGATTCTACTTCACAATGGAGATAAGTCCCGATCCCAGTGGTTCCAATGCCTTCATCATCAATTACCCAACTGACCGCTCCAAAAATGCGGGAAAAAAATACAAACACTGCATACTCAAAGCTAGACCAGAAATTCTATTCTCAGACCCCTATTTCTGCACCAACAAAGGTACCCTGGTGAATGACCTCCTCTTCTATACGAGAAAACGGGCATGCTGGCGATTAATGTTCTTCTCCTTGCTCCGAATAACAGGATCTAAGAAAACCCCACATGGCATCTAATTAACAAGATCTCCCTCCTCCTCCTCCTCCCTCAAAGCCTCCACTACTATCACCCTCTACAATAATGGTATCATCCTAATCCAAGCTTGATGCCCGATTTTTACCCTACTCTTAAAAATGCTGTGTATGGCAACCCCTCTGACTCCTACTCAACTACTACTTCTCCATTGGACTTAACTAGTATGCCCCCCTTAACTATTGCGAGTACCCCACTCTCCCCTAACCCCTCATCTTATAGATGGTCCTAGCACCGCCTTGTCCCCGGTGGAATTATTTAATCTCACTAGAGCTCCCTCTCAGGTGGCTGGCGGATCTATGGGATCAATCTCATTACCGTCTATCAGTCTGTTACTGGGTGTCGCTCAATCTGAGAGGTTACCTCAAGTCATATATTTTCCTCGATTACTTGACGAGGCTCCCTCCTCTATCCATATTACCTTGCCACAGGCTATGCCACATTCTGAACAACGAGTCCCCACGCAGGCCTCAACTGGCTTACACAGATGCTCTCCATCACCGATCTTTTCTCCCTCACACCCCCCACCCCTAAACCAACATTCAGACCTGGCTGCGCGCCTTGCCAAGATGTCTAGTCAGTTGCTCCTCCTCACTTCTGAGCTACACGACCTGAAATCCCTCTCTAATAACTTTTTCCTGATGATCAGTTCTCTCTTCACATCTTTGAATTGGCCCAGATCGTCCACCAGAGACTGCGACCACACGGATCAGCCGCTAGCCCCCGCCTTTTCAAAATCCTTTTCCTTACTTAATGCCTCCGCCAGCCACATAGGATCTGCGACACTCCTGGCGTCCACGGATCGCCTGGACAGTCACACCTCTAATTTTTCTGTTTCCAAATCTAACATGGTCCAGCTGAGTAAAATGCATTCCATTCTTTCCAACCCAAACAGAGAACCTCCTCGCAATCTTAGAGGCAGCAACTCAAAAAACCTCATCCATGTGAACATCTCCCAGACTCCTTCCCCCCGACCCACTACGACTTAAATGTGTACTACTTAATTGTAGATCAGCCTGTAAACACGCCTCTGATATCTTCGACATCATTAGACATTATCATCCTCACCGAAACCTGGTTAAATCCCGCTTCCACCCCTATCTTAGACCTCCTAGTTCCTCCCACTCATGACATAATTAGGCTAGACAGAGCTCTGAAGTTGGGTGGTGGCCTAGCCTGTATCCACAGGAACACACTCTCGATTTTTCTCTTGGAATACTCCGCGCCTTCCTCCACTGAATACCTGTGTCTCAGTATCTCTAGTATGAACCTACCGGTTTGCAAACTGCATACCTTTTATCACCCTCCGGGTGACAATCTCCCCTTCATTGAGCATCTAATAGAAATCATCACTAGTAATGTCGACTCAGCGGTGGTCCAAATCCTTCTTGGTGATTTCAACCTTCACTGGTCCAACCCCAATTACTCCGCTGTATCCTGCTTGAAATCATTTTTAATTGATCAAGAACCAACGAACACTAAAGGAGAAACTCTAGATCTCGTCATCTCCAAAGAGCACACCATCACCCTAGATTCCTTTACCCCCTGTGACTGGTCTCACCATCATAGCATCCTCTTTTACATTAACAGGGAGGTATTGATGAGGAAAGTTCAACCTTTGAAATCGAAGATATGGAAGAGGGACCTCCGATCAATTGATTCTGACGAACTAGCTGCCCTTGCCGCCCAATCTGATCTGGTCGAGGTGCAATCACTCACCGACGCCTACAATTCGACAATTTTTAACATCACGGATAACATTGCTCCACTCAAACACAAAAATGCCTTAACTAAAATATCCAAACCATGGTATAATGACAACCTAAACAGCTGAATGGTCCTGGCGATTCAATCTTTCCTCAGACCAACTAAAACTCCTTAGAGAAGTCAGGAACCTCTACAATAAACAAATCAGGAGTGCCAAGGCTGACTACTGCAAACACCAACTGGATCAAGCAGCAAACCGCCCCAAGAAGCTGTTCGAATTTGTCAAACAGCAATCAGTCGTTGGTCCAAACCACTCTGAACTTGATAGCTGCCCACCCTCATGCGATGATCTTGCCGCTTTCTTCTCTGAAAAATCAAGACTCGTCTCTGCTGACCTCGCCTCTAAGAAGGCTCTATTGCCTCCCTCAGGTGCTGCCTCCCCCCCTTGACCCCTTGGATAAGGACAAACTGACCACCAAGAACAAGGCGTCGTAGGGTACCTTTACCCCTTTTAGTGAAAATGACATCTACAAGATTCTTCAGAATATCAACCCCTCCAACCACTTCAGCGACCCGTTGCCCCCGGCTATCTTGAAAGAAATAAAGAATGCACTCATCCCCACCTGGACAAGGATAGTAAATGCTTCTCTCTCACAAGGCACAATCCCCAGCTTCCTAAAAGCAGCCCAGGTTTCACCGATTTTAAAAAAACAAAACAAAAAAAAACTAACGCTGACAAATCTGATCTCAATAATTTCCGCCCCATTTCCAAAATCCCCACCCTAGCGAAACTTCTAGAAAAATGTGTTCAATCTCAACTTTGAGATCGCATAGAGAATTTTCAACTCCTAGTCCAGCATCAATCTGGTTTCAGGAAGGGACACAGCACTGAAACGGCTCTCACCCACGTTATGGATGACATTTTAAAAATGCTTGACAAAAACGAATCCTGCCTCCTGATTCTCCTTGACCTTTCCTCCTCTTTCGATATGGTTAATCATGACAACCTTCTATCCATCCTGCAAAATAGAATGGGTTTTGCTGATCAGGTGTTACAATGGTTTTTGTCTTTCCTTCATCACAGATCACAAAAAGTCAAGGCAAACCACTCCCTCTCCCAGCCCTCTCCTGTACTCATGGGGGTCCCTCAAGAGTCCGCCCTATCTCCCATCCTATTCAACCTTTTCCTGGAACCTCTCGCTAACTCATTAAACTCTATGAACATTCTCTTCCACATGTCTGCGGACGGCCCGCAACTCTATTTGAAAATCTCATCCTTGGATATCATCATCTCCCTCAACACTACACTAACGTCTACTCAAAACTGGTTAACTGAGAACCGTCTCCTGCTTAACACTTCCAAAACAGAATTCCTGCTCATCTCCCCATTGATCCAAATCCCCAATATAGACCTACGGCTGAGTCACCTCACTGCTTTCAATTGCACTCCTCATCATTGACTTAGCAAAATCCCTCGGAGTCACCATGGACAAGCACCTGAATATGAAAAATCATATCAGTAATGTATGTAAGGGAGCAAACCATTTGTTGAGGTCAAACCTTTCCCTCCACCAAAGGATTTCAAGCAGGTAGTCCAATCGCTTGTCTTGCCAAGGCTTTACTACGGCTGCGCTACTCTCAGTGGCCTTCCCAAATACGCCCTGGCTCCTCTAAGGTCAACTCTGAACGCAGCGGCTAGACTGGTCACAGGCACCAAAAGATTCGATCATATATCCCCAGTCCTAAAATCTCTTAATTGGCTACCCCACGAAGCTCGAATTCAGTTAAAGATTGCTGTTCTGGCTCACAAAGCCCTTCACCTCAATACTCCCAGTTACCTTGCGCAAAAACTTCAACCATCCTGTGGTTCTAGAGCCTCAAAAAGTGCCACTACCTTTCTCCTGAAACGACTTATCCAGAAAGAAAAAATAACTTGTCACTGAGCCTTCTCCGGCGCTGCACCAAGGATTTGGAACTCTCTTCCACCGGAAGTACGCAGAATATCTTCAACGAAGGCTTTCAAATTGAAAGCTAAACGATTCCTTATGAACAAATTCTTACCCTAAGAGGGATAATTTCACCTGCTAGGATGTTGATACTGCATTTATGTTATTCCTCCCATTCATATTGTACAGTGCTCTGTTATCCCTCGGGATCTTGTTTGCGCTATATAAAACTTTGTAAATAAAATAAATAAAATCTAATAGGTGCCTTCCAATGGGGTTGTCAGATTTAAGGATACACCAGTTCCTTCTGAGGATTTGATATAATTCTGACTCCTTCTCTGTGTAATTTGTGATTAATCTTACAGTATTATCTCCATGAGTCTGTTCTTTTCTTTTATTATGTGCACCTTCTTTATCTACTAGTAGCTGACTGCGTGGTATGGCATCACTTCTTTTCTCTGCTTGGTCTAGAATTCCTTTGCAATAACCTCTCTTGAGAAATCTTCGCCTTGCCTTTGATTTAGCTGTGTTATATTCATTATGGGTAGAGCAATTTCTTTTAATTCTCAAGAGTTCCCCAAACAGGATATTATCAATCACACTTCTTGGGTGATAACTCCCCGCTGGAGAATGGATTTTCCTGCAGTGGGTTTCTGATAGAGTAATATGTAGTGTATTATCTTCCACACACACTCTCAAATCTAAATAGACTACCTGTTTACTGTCAATGCAGCTAGTAAATTTCAAATTGTTTGTTATTATTCAAAGCCCTTATGTAGTCTCCTGCCTCTTTCTAGGTACCCCCCCAGATGATGAATCAATCATCTATATAGCGTGCCCATAAAGCCATAGCGCGGCCTTTGGGGGAGTGGGAGGGGTAGAGCTAGGGCTGGCCTTCAAAATGCTCACACCCTGCAAAGCTCAAGAAGCTGCCATGGCTTAACAAGAGAAACATGAAGAATCTTATCTGAGCCTCTTGTCACCATACAATTCAGAATAAACAGACTCAAGGAAGAAATGTTGCAAAAATGTAACAGACTCCCCCAGTAACCAAAAATGACTCCGCGAGCCTGTCTGCTTTGTGACACTTCTGGAAAGTTAGGGAAGGATTAGCAGAACAAGCTGCTTTTACCCAGAACAGTGAATGAAAGTCTGCGCATAAAAAGCAAGTTACATAGCTATAAATATTTTAGACCAAGAAGGTTTAAAACAATATTGCACTTTGCCATGATTAGAATGTAAAGCATGATAATACAAAACTATATGCAATTCGAGGTTACAATATGAATACTTGACACCCTTCATTTAATTCATTCTGGCCTGAGCGGTCCTGGCAGTCTGGGGGAAGGAGGGCGTCCATGTTTTTTGCAGGGAGGGAGTGGGTTCAAGTTTTGTTACACCACTAACCTGCACATAAAGTTGATACACAAAAAGTTGTGAGCCAGCTCTTGTCACTGTGCCTCTCAGAGAGCCCCCGAACTTGGAAATTAATTATCTGCTAACTGCAGGAACATGAGTTATCCATAGAGCACTGTCAGGGAAAGCCATAAGCAGCAGCTAACTCCCATTGAAGAGTGAGAGGACTGAAAGTACCAATGCCGTCTCGCCTCATACAGGCAGCTTCCTCACCCTCTCTGTAGACCTGCCGCCTGCATCATGAGTCAACAGTTACCCAAGCTCTGCAAAAATTACTGGATCAAAAGGCTCCCTCCCAGGCTTGCCAAAGTTGTTTTCCTTCAGTAATGGAGCGTGTGAGACATACTGTGCTGGACCCTGAACAAGTCTTCAAGGAAGTGTGAGTGCAACGAGGCTGGTGTATTAATTCACCACTTAACTAGTCAGTCTCCTGCCCCTCCATCCTCACTTAAGCCACAATTTGTGACACATTTGCTATTTTAAGGCTTGTAATAACATCACTTTTGTATATTTAAGTCCATACAGATATTGAAAGCAGCAAAACCGCAAGTACTAAAATGCAGAGTACAGGGGGCATGAGCCCTAATAAAAAAATTTAAAAAAGGTTTCAGAGGGGCATGGTCTGCAAATCAGCATAGTCAGTGTGCAGTAATGTCACAGAGAGGGACATTGTAAGTCTATAATGCCTCTCTTTAATGGTAATGAATCATGATTCACGTAATGTCATGATCACACAGGTGGGCGTGAGCGGACCCGCGCAAAGTCCGACAGTGGACAACGCTCAGGAACTACATCGCCCAGGAGGCGCAGCGCCCACGCTCCCCCCGTGACCAGGAGCGCGGCCGAACATAAAAGACGACCCGACGCAAGGGGCGGTGCCAATGATTTCGTATCGACCTGGTTCCAGTCAACGGCCCTCTACCCTGCAGCGTCTGCCTCCGCCTAGTATTCCGAGACTCCGTCAGCCTGAGATTCAAGCCCGAAACTCCCCGCAGTCGGAGAAGTTCCTTCCTCTACAGCATCAGACTACGGTGAGAGAGGTGAGTGATTCCGCCTGCACCCCTCCCGAAGCGCCCACGGATTGTCCGGGCCAACGCCTCCGGAGTGCCCGCACTCCTCCTCTTTTTGCAATGAGAAGTAACGCTAGCGCCTGAGTGGTGCCTTCCGCTCCTTCTCGCAGAGCGAGGAGTAGTACCTTGTGCCCTTTAACTGCAATCCCTCCGTTCTCGGGAGCAGGAGCAACTCCAGTTGTTTCATCCTTCCTTTGTGTTCCATTCCGCACCCTCACGGGAACCGCTATCTCGGCGCTCCTCGGCCCCAAGGATACCTGGGCTTAGAGTAGAAGCGCCGCCGGCGGTTACTGGGTGCTTCCCGATCTCCTTACCTTACTCACAGAAACCTGCATTTCCGGCGCTCCTCGGCCCCACGGATACCTGGGCTTGGAGTGGTAGCTCCCTCATCGGCTCCGGTGAAGCTCAAAAACGCATTGGGCTATCCTCGCCCCGAGCCTAGAGAGAAAGCAAAACCAGAGGCCGGCCCTAGACCTCCCCTGCGAGAGTGTGGCCTCGCAACAGTGCCATCAACTGGGCAGGGACCCCGACAAGGATACCGACCCCCAGCTCAACCCGTCTAGGGAAGAGAGAGAGACCGGTGAAACGGGAAAAAACAGCGGAGAGAACTCTATCCACGGGGAGGGAAAGAATAGTATCTAATACCTCTCCTTGTCTCGTTTCAGGTATCTCTCCCGGCTGACTCCTCCCTTCCTTCCCTCGCCCACCTGTCTCCTGAGCCCGAGGGTCTTTCATACGAATCCGGGCTGGGGACGGATGGGAGGTGGACCCCTCTATAGCATCAGCATCATCCCGAGGAGAAAACCCAGGGTGCGCCACGACACGTAATATAGGCACACACATGAGCAGTGTATGCCCTCCTGTACATAAGTAAGGAAGGCTTAAATGTATTTTGGTACAATGTGAGAGAGTTTTAATGAAACTTGGGGGAATATGTTAACATTAACCTTTATTGGACAGAGCAAGTTTCCAGTGGGTGAAAGCTAAAATATTGTAATGCATGATATAGAATGAATATAGTCCTCTCTGAATCTGATTGGCATATCTATGCATTGCACAGATATTCTAGGCAGTATTCTGTTATTCTTTTCCTTTTGCATGCTAGCGTGCATTACAATTAGCTTATAGCTGCCACTTTTTCAGCTATTTAATTCACTAATGGAGAGCATTTTTATTTTAGTGGCCGTGAATACTCTCTATCTCAGTGCGGCCCTGATAGTTGGCAGCCCACTAGCGATTCCTTTGATATTCACTAAATACCAGGCAGTTTGGGTATACCTGCTACTTGCTACCAAATGGGTGTTAGGACACATAAAGACCTGGAAAAATGAAATTCGATGTGTTTTCACTAGAATAATTAGGCTGATTGTTGGTGTCTCATCATTTCCATTTGTTTCAGTTGGCGATTTTTAATATTTACAATTTCAATTTTTTTTAGACTCTCATGCAGATGTGCAACAGGAAGTTTTTGGCACATGAAGTAATGGTAGATGGTGTAGCACCCAGGATAATGTGTTGCATGGCTACTTATAGGGTCCCAAAAGCGAGACCTATTGGCTATGTCAAAGCTTGTTTTCAGTCATTCCACTAGATTCATTTATTTACTTCTGCTCTTCCATAGGAAAAGCATTTTTTGTTTTGCCAATAACTTTGGGACCGATGTATGAATCTCCACGAAACTTTCCAAAAAGGTCCTCCTTTTTGACTAGTTTTTGCATAGAAAGTTGGGGGATGATCCATCAGGCGATGGCCGAGAAAAAAGGGGGGTCCCAAAATGAAAAATCTCCATGCATTTTCTATAGACTTCTATATAAACTGCTGAATGGAATTGCCTTAAGTTCGGCAGAAAGCTAGACCATGGTCCGCAAATTGTACTTTTCGTGGTTTGCTGGAAATCTGTTCAGTAGTTTTTGTGAAATTATGGCTGTAAAATAATTATATATCTGGACTGTTGGGAGGAGCAGTTTAAAAATGAAGTTTTCTGATTGACCCAACAAACCTTTCCTTGTGCTATCTCGTTCCCACGGGAGTCAGACTCCTGCAAGAGCGAGCACTGTGATTGGTTACCAGCAACATGAGAAAAATGTTGCTGGCAGCCATTGCAGGAGTGAGGAACTTAGTAACCTGCCCTGAAGTAATATAACGGGTTAGGACAATAAAAAAAAGTAGTTATAAAATCCCTCGAGACTCGTGGTAGCAGGAAAAAGAAAACACAAAATGGTAGCTGGCGACACGTGGATGAGCTCCTGATTTCGCCTCAAGGTGGTGACGCAGTGAAGAGAATTGAGAGTGGAACCGGCAGCAGCCAAGGTAATATAGAGGGACGGCGGGAGCATGGAACTGGGCAAGGTGAGTGTGATGAGAACCTTGACTCCCAAGGCCTATCAATGTGACGCAGAGGCCTAGAACCACAGGAGGACTACTCCCAACAGCGACAGGGTGACACCGGGAAGCGGAGAACCTTGAGAGACACTCGCCATAGGTGGGCCCTGGAAAGGCAGGTCGGCAGAAGGAAGGGAAAATACTTGGGTTAATATAGTCTACAGAACAGGAAGCTACCAGTGGTGGATTAGGGGTTGGTCGGACAGGAAGGATGTAAACACCCTGGACTGGTGAAAGCAGCGTGGAGGAGCGTATTTCAACATATTGCAGGAGGGCCTTCAGACATCCGTGTAGAGGCAACTACAAAGGAAATGGTGAAACCAAAAGGATCTGTGACAACTCAAACAAATAAAATGGATAAATTCACTGCCTCAAAATCAGCAGACATGGGAGCCCAGATTGCAGAAATGGGGGCAGCAGAACCATCACTAACCGCCATCATGGCAGCATTAGCGGACCTAAAAGGATCCCTCAAGCCTAAAATAGACACTGTCACTGTGCAAATAAATCTCTTAAGAGCGGACTACCGGAAAATATCCGAAAAAGTAACAAATGCAGAAGGAAATATCACACAGTTGCAGAATGTCATGCAGAGTCTTGAGGAACACATGCAACACCTCAAGCGACAACAGGACGTGTTAGCAGCAAAACATGAGGTCCAAGAAGGGCGAGTACACCGAAACAACATAAGAGTGTTGGGTGTGCCAGAAGGGATGGAGGGACCCAGTGTGGAACTCTTCCTGGAGGACCTCATCCTAAACCATCTGCGCCCAAAACTGATCTCAAACGTTTTCACCATTGAATGGACACACAGAGCCCACGTACCAAAACGGAGACCAAGAGTGCCCCCCAAATAATAATCGCCAAGATCCTTAATTATAGGGACAGGGACGTGATATTGCAAACGGCAATAACTCATGGAGACCTTAAATACGAGAATGCAACGATCCGCTTTTTCCCAATTTAAACTCCAGGTTCAAAAGTTGCGTTGCAGCCTTGAGGCAGTGAAGAAAGAGCTGCAAGCCAAGGATATAAAATACATGATGTTCTACCCGGCACAGATGCAAATAATGGCAGAGGGGAAGTCTTGGCACTTCTGCAAGCCGCAAGAGGCTTGGGACTGGATGAAAGGATGGTGAATAGTGAAGCAGAAGACTGCAAAAGTCAAGGCCCAGCAGATGCCCCCGGGCTCGTGGGAAGCCGACAGAGAGGCGAGAACCGGCCTGGTGGAGAATGGCGTTGAGTGACTACGCGGGAAACAAGACTGGCTATAGGATGCGTCGCCTGCGCAAAGGTTCCGAACAGGGAGCAGCGAGGAATGGACTTCACTCCAGTGGCCTTGCAGTTAGTGGGTTGGTCGGGGGGACCCTAGGGTGGGTGGGGAGCAACAAAATATAGATGATAATAGGAAGAGATATTTTAACCAAGACACTGTGCAATGAAACAAAACTTAATAAGTTACAATGGGCTGGAAACGCAGGCGAGAATGGAGCAGATGAGAGACTCCAGCCTACCCTAGCATTTAGCAAGTTCTATGGGGCGACAGGCTCTCTGCCAGTTGAGGAGGAGGGTAGTTTTAGACCGGTCAAGCAGGGAAGCAGGGTGGGGGGTGCAAGTTAGAGGGATAGAAACCCATCAAGTGGGTGTGATTGTTACAGTAGTTATTATTTTTATGCTCGGAGCTAAGAAACACAGTAATACAGGAGGGCACATCGATGAGAGCTGTCAGACACATGAAACGATTCCATGGAGGTGGACACAGGGCGCTGAGGAGATGCACTTCACCAGCTGGGGGCGCGAGGGGTTGAGAGTTCTCACCTACCATAACATGACCAACTCTCCATGATGGCACTTACAATTTTGATCTGGAATGTCAATGGTTTGTGTAGTAAGGTGAAGCGAACACTGGTGCTCCTCTACCTTCATAGGCATGGGCCAGGCGTGGTGCTGCTCCAGGAGACCCACCTAAGAGGCAATCACTGAAAAGCAATAGATAGATATGGGTACAAGTTGCACATGCACGCTGGGTATACCTCAGGCTCAAGGGGAGCAGGGATTCTAATTAAGGCATCCGTCTCACTGATAGTGAATAGGTGTTGGCTCGACAAGCTAGGACAGTATGCAGCAATCACAGGCACTTGGGAAGGGAAAACTCTGAACCTTTGCTCAGTATATATTCCTCCGAGGCTGCATAGTGATACCCTTACACTGCTGGGAAACACCATACTTGAGTTGCCCATAGGCATGCACATTCTTGGGGGTGATATGAATGCAGTCATGGACCTGCAGTTAAATAGACTGACAGAGGCAATGGGGACACTCTGAAGTGAACCACTACAGGGATTTATAGCAGCGATGGCATGATTGACCAGTGGTGGGCTCATAATCCATCGAGTCGGCAGTACACACATACCGCCGCGGCACATAAAAGCCACTCCAGACTAGACTACATCTTCACATTCACATCACAGGTGGGACAGTTTTGGGAGACCACACAAAGCACGTGCTATATCCGACCACTCCCCAGTCACAGTGCAGTTAAAGGGTCCAACGAGAAACACTACACTGCCATGGCACTTCAAAAACAAGCAGTTTGTGCAAAATGTAAAGATACATACTACACAATACTTTCAAGATGATGAGGGCTCGCTGGAATCGGCCTCCACTTTGTGGGAGGCTTACAAGACCGTGATCAGAGGATACGCCCAGGCACAAATAGGGAGTCATAGAAAAGAACAAAATAGAGAAGCTGAAAAACTTGAACTGTACAAGAGTGTAGCAAGTAAAGTTGCTCCCCACCTTTTAAATATGAACCTTGAGTCAAGGGAAAAAGGGGGACTCCCCCTGGACCACCGCACAGCCACGATAGTGGTGATCCCCAAAAAAGGTAAATCGCCAGTCGAGTGTGGGTCGTATAGGCCGATATCCTTGCTAACCACAGAGTCAAAGGTGCCGGTGAAGATACTAGTAACCAGACTACGGGCGGTCAATTCCACAGTGGTCCATCCGGATCAGTCCGGGTTTATGCCTCATAGGGGCACACGGATCAACCTTCGAAAGCTACACTGGACCAAACAGAAACAAGATGAGGAGGTGGTGCTCCTTTCATTGGATGCCCAAATGGCATTCGATAGTATTGAATGGCAATTCATATTTGCCACCCTGGAAAGGTTAGGCTTTGGACCCAACTTCTGTGAAACTCCTTTAATAAGACCCCCCGGCAAGGATGAGAGTTAACGGATAGGTGTCTCGCTTCTTCCCGCTAGTAAGGGTACGTGTCTGCTCTCGACGATGATCTTTGCCCTGGCATTGGAGCCCTTAGCCACATTTGCCCGTAACCACCCAGTAATACAAGGAGTTCCAGGAGGGGGAGACTGGGAGGACAGAATATCCTTATACACTGATGACATACTCCTCTACCTGGTCCACCCATATAGGTCAGTGCATAGGGTGCTCCATATATTCCAATTATTCAGTAGTTATTCGAGATACACAATAAATTGGACTAAGTGCCTCATCTTCAAATTGGCGGGTACGGTCCCTCGAGGATTGGTAGATACCACCCCACTAATAGTTAAAACAACGTTCACATACTTGCGTATTCAGATATCCACAGAGGAAGATTTCCCATCAGACAGTTTAGATCCCCAAATAACAGCTGCTGGGCAACGACGTGGAACACGGGAGGAAACTACCGGTGTCCGATGGGTAGAGCGGTCATTTTCAAAATGACGTCACTGCCCAGGTTACTATATGTTTTACAGAATACCCCATACAAGATACCCAAGAGTTGTTGCAAGATATAGTGAGCTGCAAAAAATCCTCTGGGATGAAGGCAATTCTGGAATAGCTCTCTGTAAGCTCCAAAGGAGAGTTTATGAAGGAGGGCAAATACTACTGGGCCTCACAGTTCACGGTGGTGAATGACTGGGCATTTACTGATCGTGGAGACCCAGCCTTCAGGGCAGACCACTGGGCTGTGGGGGAAAGGGGATATCTAGCGGCGCTGTACTGCAGAGGTAGGGAAAAACGCCTTCCCCCACATACAGAGACGGCGGTTCGAATTTGGAGGGAAGTGTCAAAACACACTGGTTGGGAGAGGAAATTAACAGGAAGATCTCCACTGTGGGATAGCGATCAGTTGGCAGAGGTGAGGGCCCTGAGAGGGACCTTTAAAAATGGGAATTGCATGGAATCGAAAGGTTGGAAGACCTATGGTGAGGACAGAAACCGCTTACTTTCGAAGAGCTAAAAAGTGAATATGAAAAGGTTGACGCTAAAGGATATAAACAAATGCGACTAAGTCACGCCCTACACCAATATCTTACAGAGGGAGAGATCCTACCTGATTACTCGCCCCTGGAAGATAGACTATTGATGGACCCAATGGTAGTAAAGACCACCTCATTGACATACAAGAAAATAATGTGCATGTCTCCTAACCCGGTAGACCCCTTGAGGGTGGCCTGGGAAGGAGAAGTAGGCCTGTTAGAGATAACGACTGGGAAGAGGCAGCACAGAACCCACGGGAGGTAGCCATAAGGGCCAGATTCCGTTTGATTCAACTACGTATACTCCACAGGTCATATGCCTCTATAACACTACTGCATCGACTGGGAAATGGTATGTCTAAATATTGTGCTAGGGAATGTGGTGAAATTGGCTCCTTCTTTCATATCATTTGGGAATGTAAATACAACAGTGACTTTTGTAAGGCGGTGACGAGAGTTATGTCTGAGGTCACTGGGATTGAAATTCCAACCGAGCCAAGATGGCTGCTATTGTGTGTTACTGGGGTGGGAAAATGGACCAAACATGCGGCTATATGGTTGGAAGTAGCTGTGATGGTGGCAAAACGCGATATAGCCAGGATGTGGGGAGTGAGACAAACATTTTATTGGAATGGCAAAATGACTTGGACTGGTTCTCTGGGGCCGAGAAGGTGATATGTAATGCCAGAGGGTGTCCATATAGATGGGGAAAAATCTGCGGTTGCTGGAAGACACATAGGTGTTTCTGAAAGGGGTGTGGGAAGGCGGGGTAGGATAGTGGATTATAAGTAGCCTTGGATCTCGGCAGCTGTGGGATCTCCAGGTTGCATGAGAAGGAAATCTACCTGAGAAGTAAGAGATTTCAGTATTGGAACATGTATAATCATTGTCCTATGTGTGCAAGACTTATTCTGAGCATTTATTTAATTAAAAGAGTTTTTAAAAACAAATGGTAGCTGGGTCGCATTTATTTACTATAATCCCTGGGGATCCCTCCCCCGGAGCTGTGTTCATAAAGTGGAGGATTATGTGCGGCCGACCCTCCGAACCATCTGAGGCCTCGGGAAGCCCACCCGATAGTCTGAAATTGTTGAAAATGGGGATTGGAGCTGTTCAGCCACCCCCCAACCTCCAAACCTGAAAAGGCACCTGCTTTTGTCCTATCAGACATCTGTGTCTGGATTTATTGGGGGTACAGTGTCTGCCTCAAACAGTATTTTAGGGTTAGATGTGGAAGGACACTAGCACTGCCATAGTACATGCCCCCTGGACACCCTCATCTCTCAAAGGCCAGGTTTAGAGTCTTTAGAGACGTTTGTCTTCTTAAAAATGCTTAAAGTGCCGGGGAACTTTTACTCCATTGGTTTGGGCATGCTTAGGAGTCATTCCCACGTAATAGCCTGTGCCGGCATAAATGTGGCATCTGCAGGCACCCACTTCAGAACACTCCTAGACCTGAGGAAGAGCAGAAGAGGACAGGACCTCCTGTCTGTGATCCGAAAAAAGCCCTGAAGGACTGGATCTGCTCCCTCTTGTACTCTGGACTAAGATGTTGACTCATAGGGTCATACGGCTGACCTCTTGTTCAACCTACAAGGATACAGAACACTAAAAAGGCCTTTGCTGCAACTGTCCTGCTGACCAGTAGCATGGACTGGACTGGACCTTGCTGTTGGTCCTTGACTGAGCCCATATGAGGCTCTAAGCGCTTCCCCGGAGGTCCTGGGTGGCTATAGAAGTGCATTCCTATTATGGAAGAAGACTTAAAGGACTAAAGTCAAAAGGTAAAATCTGTGACCAGCACAAACCTGGTTGGTGTATCCGACCTGACTTCCATCGCGGTCACTAACAATTTATGCCTAGGTTTTCCGCAACAATGGAGTCTCATTGGCACCCTGTGATTCTTGGCACTATCGCTACTTAAAGCGTTACAGTTCATATCTCAGATTCCGCTTATTGGGTTTTGTCATTTTAGTGTCATTTTGTTCATTACATTTTACTTTTTTTTTCTATTTCGGTTTAGGTTTATTATTGTTTTGCATTTTTACTTTTACTGTTTTGGTTTCTGCATAAATATTTTACATATTCCTCTACGTTAATCCTGCCTGTTCCGTTCCTTAGGTACCAGGGGGTTGTGATTTTTCCTCTTTCACCACAAATAATAATTCAATTTCTTGCAAATAGGCAGTTGATAATCTACCAGGGTTGAAGCAATTGGAATATGGGACGAGTATCGTGCGGCAACAGAACTTCTAAAAAAAATTCAGTTTGGAGATTAACCAAGCATCACGCTTGAATGTCACAACTTTTTAAAACCAGGTATGGCGGAATATATTGCAGCTCTTTGCATTTTGACCGCCCCAAGCAAATTTGAGAACAGAGTGGATGTATATAGCAGAGACGAGCCTGTGTTTAACTTTTTCTCTAAGAAGTTGCAGGAATGATTACTGAGCTGCAGGAACCCAACTCTCCCCGAGAGGTGAATATTCCTAAAAGCATAGAGCGCTCCACGCTTTCATCTAAGACACTGACCTCTGAGGAGGGCGCATCACCAGTGAGTCGCATTCTTGGGACTGCTCTGGGTCGTTATGTGAACTCCAGAGACAGAACAAATGGGAATTGGGCTCAGAAAGCTCATCTTGGCAGTTGTTACAGGTGTGGGTTCAAAGCACACTTGAGAAGCAATGGGAAATACCAGGATCAAGGAAAATGTTGCAGTGTTGGGGCATTTTCAAGCAGCGTGAGTGTATGCACTACTGTAAAAGTTGGCACAATTGATGTTAATATGAAGAATGTCCCCAGAGGGAATAACTTAGTTTTAGAAATTGATTCCATAGTTCGTTCCACCTTCAAGCGACAGGTAAAGTGTCCCTTGTGTATGGTTCATGCTGGTACGGTGTCATTAAATGGAATGGCGGATTCAGGACTACCCATCAAGATTTTGTGTGATGTAGCCTGTGAGAAACAGCTGACCAACTCCAATATAAATCCCAAAGCCTTAGGTGAGCAGGATATCGATATATCCTGGATTACTTTGTTAGTCTGATGGAATACTTGGGTAAAAAGATTCCCTCAAAAATGTATGTAGCAGTCAATGGAAGGTAAGGGATGGGATGGCAGAATCAGACTAAGTTGGGCATCGCTATGAGGCCTGGTTCTGATGATCCAGCGGTGTTGAGTGACATGCCCGTATCTAATGTAGATTTTGATGCCAATGACATTAAGAAAACTTTACTTCATTCTCCTGTTGTTTACCGAGAGGGAGCAGTGAATGGTTTGAGCATTGTTATCAAACTTAAAGCTCAGGCAATACCTCTCTTTCATAGAGTGCGCTCTGTTTTTCTGAGGGTACGGAGTGAGCTTACTGCCTCATAAATGATTTATGATGTCACCAATTCCTCTAAATGGTTTCACCAGTTTTTATTGTCCAGAAGAGGTCTGGGGGCATGCATCATTTGAAGTTCACAAACCACAGCCCTTTGGTTTGAAACCTTAATGCTAATGGTGTCAGAAAGGCCCCTGTAATGTTGCTAAGGCTGTCTTTTAAATTACAACTTTGGCATCAATTTAGTACACAGAGACAGAAACTACAGGGCTGGCTGCTTATCTAGAAAGCCATTTTTGGGTAGTTTGGGTGACGAGGATTTGGATGTTTATGAATGTTTGTGGTAGCGGTGTTAGATGCTGACCATCATGCTGCTTGTGCTGACCCAGGAGTGGTGCAAGTTAACAAGGACATCACAGAAGGTCTCCCCTGGGACTGGTGCTTAAGTGCTGAGATGTTTGGGTGTGCTCAAGTGGCGGCAGAGCTAACTGTGGCTCTGGGTATGGTTATGAGACGCGATTCTTTTGTTCCACTTGGTAAGCCGAGACCGTACTTGTTGAATATTCACCCAATGTGAGTGGTGATATCCTAATTGCTGGTCTGCCTGAAGTTATGATGCTGCTGACAGTAGCGTGTCTCCTAAAAGCGATGGCGCGACTGGTGGAACTATAAAGCTAAATAAGAAAAAGTTATCTTCCGACGCCGCAGTCTTCGTGATTGAGACCAGTAACACTGAAGACCCTGAGACTCACAGCAGTAATTTCTCCTTTCAGAGCGTTATTGCTGCAGATGGAGTGAAGCCAAGAAGTAAGCACATTACTACGGTATCAACAAAATTTAATATTTTTCATTTGTATTAACTGTTCCTCTTTTGCCGCATTTGGAAATGCATTTTCTAGTTTTGTTGCTTTTTGTTTAGTTTTTTATCATAGGCTGTTACCATTGGTTTAAAGGGAAAGATGTTGTAGTGTGTGACCTTAATGCTGCAGTTTGCATTTCATTACCATCATTTGCTTATCCTGGAAATTCTCCAGTGTGTAGGAGGTTTGCTGTTCCAGAATTCTTTCTTCAGCTTCTGGGCAGTTGTCGCTCTGTGGCGATCTGTGGTCCTGTTTCTCTGCTCTTCTTGTAGTAGCTCCTATCAGAGCTTCATCCTCCCGCCAACGATAATAAGATGCCAGGCATCACCCAGCACACAACACAGTCCATGATGGCTACGTCTGTCTGCTCGGTGCAGTTAGAGCGAGGATAAAGGTCTCCGGATCTATCCGGCTGTGACTGTAACCTAAGGGCTTAAGATAAAATGAAGAGCTTACCTACTTCCAGAGTGGCTCAAGACTGCTGTGTGCAGACCCCGCAGCTGGCAGCACCCTGGAGTATGTATGTATAGATCAGATTATGTTGGAAGAAGCCTGCAATATAGTGGCAGGCAGCACCCTGCCACCAAGTAGGATTTCTCATAGTATTTTATTTCCTGGCACATTAATGGTGATAGTCTTTTAACTGGCAGAAGAACAACACTGACCATACGTTTTCCTGGCACTGTCTTTAAAATGACTTACACATTAGGAATGGCATTTTGTTCTGCTGGAATAATAACACAAGTTATCTTGCACTCTGCTATGGTGTTGCATAGATTGTTGGCTGCAATGCATTCCATGTTTCATTCAAACATGCTTTCTACAGGGCACATACATGATTTGCTGCTGTAGAGAAATAATACTCCTGTGTACTGCGGCAGACTCAGAAATATTGAAAAACGTCATGATTTCTCTTTCAGCACTTACTGTAAACCCTTTCACTTTTTGACTCAATCATTTGGCAGAAACATAACTTTGTACCATTAAAATAGTTGTGAGGGGGAACATTCATGTGGGGTTAGGACTGTCTCGACCAGAGTGCTTGCTGACTTGGAGGAGTATGGAGTTGACCGCCTTGCCAGGTTAGTTGTGGAACCAAGCCAGCGATGCTTTGCTGCTGGCTCTTTTGCCCTGATAGCTGGTCAACAGTTTGAGGAGGAGGAGGTGAAGAGCTGGCTAAGTGTGCCATGAGGCTGGCATTTCAGTCCATCCCTGAGAAGTGAGCTTTGAGTCGATGTAGTGTTCCTCTTATGCCACGTGCAATTCATCCTCTCCAAAGCCTCAAGAATTCCTGGGTGTGAAGGGCGGCTGATTCTGATTGGGTGCTTGATGGTTTACCAGAAACTCATGTTCTTGATTGTTCATGTTTGTCAGTAGTTAAACTCGCCCAGGGGTTTTATCTCTTCAGTGACACAAGCTGCAATAAAGGTTTCTTTGTCGTTGCAAAAAAATATGAATGGCCGATGAGCCTCTGTCTGTCAAAGAATGGAATGGCTGGGGAACTGTCATTCATCTCACTGCTAAAGCAGAGCAGTGTCATGCTTCATCAGTCAGGCCTCTGATTTTGACCAACATTGCTTGGAACACTGGGACTTTAGAGCCCATCCTTTTAATGAGAAAAACAAAACTACAAGTCCCATAAGCAATAGTGGTGGAAGGTGTCACGCATGACCTTGGGCAACATCAAATTCAGCACATCCAGTTCCATTTTTTAAGTTTTTGACACAATATTGAATTTATAACCTTTGTTTTTTTATGGTCATGAGTCACCAGAATACTAAAAACGTGTCTTTTATCTTTCAAGGTAATTTTAGTAATGGTCACCAGCTTGGAGGCTCTGTTAATTCTTCAGTATTTGTCATTGATCTCCACAAGTGGCTGGTTTGGATCTGCCCCCTGCATCGTTCCCAATAACTCGCACAGGTAAGGACCTTGTAGCAGCAACATGATAACCCGATACTCGTCTGTAAGAAGTGCGCTCTGAGGCAGGTATCCGATCATTTTTGTGAAACAAGCAAGCGCCAATATCTGCTATGTACATTTGTTAAAATAAAACACAATCAAATCACCGTATTCTGTTCCGAAGGTTCAGTCCCAGAGACATTATCTGTAACTGAACGCAGACACCCTAGGAAGCATGTGCTTTTCAGACAAGTTGCGTTCAATCACCTGAAGGTGACATGCTTCATCATTGGGCTATACTCCTCACCAGGCCGGCGCTACAATGCCTGGCGGGCACCACAAGAGGGCACTTTGTCAGAGATCTTTTAATAAGTAGGCCGGATGAGCATAGTAGGACAGAGGATGTTGTGTCATAAGATGTGAGATTGGTGAAAGTCTGAATATAAGATCAACTATCGACCAGTTGCCGCATTATAGTTAATGTGATCTTCCTGGTCCATGTTGAGATTAAAAACAGTGGCAGAGAAATTGAGGACCTAATGGCCCTTATCACTGTGTGAAAGTATCGATCACCTATGGACCTGCTGGTAAGCTGGGGTCTATACTTCAGGTCAACTTTTTTCATGCCTTGTGTAGTCATGGAGCAATCTGTTGGCATTTCATCAGGACCAAATATGGGAAAACGGGTAAATGTGATCTAATCTTCTCCACAGCGTGAGGAGCTCTGTAACTCAAATCCCTGCACCATGCATAGGTGATAAGGTGCCTATTAACATCTTACTACCACAGGTGAGCACTGCCTAACAGAGTGCACTAGATACGGTAACCCTCCTGAAATTCAGGAAATTTTCACTTATCCAATCGTCATCTCTTGTCATATGTAAAATAAGACACAACACACCGGGAGGACAACAAATCTATCATACATTTAATGCAAAAATAGCAAAAGGCCAAGCAAACTAACAAGTGACAATTGTCTTTGTAGTGGCCGAGAGCATCCACCCTCAAGCAAGTTGGAGTAAATAATGCTAATGCTACACAATGTAGTTTTTATACACTTTTCTCCTAATACAAGTCAACGAAACATGAACACGTGATAGAAACAGTTACTGAAACGACACTAATGAGTAGGAGGCAGGATCTTCTCTCGAGAGGAATGTGAGGAGTCTGTGAGGTGCAGATAAAAGATAGACAGACAAGCTGCAGAATTCACTGTTTCTGGAAATAACACTTCTGTTTGTCAATATTCAATTTACTACAAGATGCAGGAAAGTGTGCAGATGGACAGCACTAAATAAAATGGTTCTGAGCCCTAATAGAATAATGTAACTTTGCAGGCATATTAAGGCAAACAGACACATCAAATTAATATAAGAATATTGTAATTTGGTAATGTAATATATCAATGCACGTTATGGCATTCATGTGTAAACAATTATCGGCATTAAATAAACCAGTATATCCAGTTATGCTTTCTTAATTCCTTCTTCCCAGTGGCCACCACTGCTGCTATCCAGCTGTATTCGGCAGTGCTTCTTGTGACCTGGAATCCTGCATATAATCAGTACCAAAGGTCATCAATGCTTCTAGCCAACTCCGGTCACTGGTGCCACTCGCACCCCCACCACCCTTGGGCCTGTTATTCTTTGAGCCTGCTCTAGTCAGTAGTGGCCCCTTGGACATGTATGTAAGCCTACTAGCCAGCTCCTGTTAGTACTGGCCCCTGGGACCTGTTATCATTCTAGCCAACTTGAGCCATTACTAGCACCTTGGGACTAGTGATCATACTAACCAGCTTCAGTCAGTATTGGCCCCCTGAGACCTATTATGCTGCTAAGTAACTCCAGTCTGTAGTGACCCCTGTACCTTAAATCCTGCAAATATTCAAAACCAGAGGTCAACTCTGCTGCCAACCAGTTCGAGTCAATATTGACATGCATTGTTACCCTGCTTGTAAGGAAACCCAGAGGCAAGCGTTGTTGCTAGCCAGCTCCAGTCACCAGTGGCCCGTCACATATTATCCTCAATAGGATCAATGCCCAAGGCCTGTGCAGCTGCTAACCTGCTCTAGTCAGTAGTGACCTCCCAGACCTTTTATTCTGCATATAATCAGCAAAGCTTCGGCCCTCATAACACTCACCCTACATCCTTATGGTACATTAGCAATGTAATTTATTTACTTACATCATACGGTAGGTACCGCACTATATCACACGATCCCAAAAACAAAGAAAATCTAAATTTGCCTAACCATTCAGCACTCCAACTTGTCAAAAATGACCAAATCACACCAAGCACTATAGCCTGCCACATCACATGGCACACTCGGCCACATCACATGGCACACTCAGCCACAACATGACCAGATACCACGGCAGGGATTTGGGGCCATTAATCCTCTGTTCGAGGCCTGTGTGCTATAGATGCACATGCTTTGCATACTCCTGCCATCTTGTGTTGGGTCCGGATGTTTGCAAGTTGTTTTTCTTCGAAGAAGTCTTTCCAGTCACGAGGTAAGGTGACTCCTCCTTTCGGTGATAGTGCGCATGGGCATTGACTCCATTGTTAGATTGTTTTTTACCCCAAACGGGTTCGTATGTGTATTGCTGCGCTCCGAAACCGCTCTTCGGGTTCCCCTAAGTGCGCAGTCCACTCTACCCTCAACGGTATTGTTTCAGTACGCGTTTCCATGTTCTCCGTGTTTCAAATCGATCGTCAAACTCTCCATTTTTGATCGAAAACCTCATGGGCAACCGTCAGGCCTTGCTGCGTATGGCCAGCCATCTGCAAATGGAACGGACTCCATTCCATTTCTGTCCTGGGTACCACGCCAAGTACCCTCGCACCGACCTACATCATGTTTGTACCTTGTGCATCTCTCCGGAGCACAAGGAGGAAGACTGCGATGCTTGTAAGTCGTTTCGGTCCAAGAGGACTGTACCCGATCATCAGGCTCGATGACGAGAGAGGCAGCATCAAAGCATTCAACACACTCTGGATATCTTCGGGGAAGAATCTGACCAAGACGAGACAGAAGCGTCCGCCGTAGAAGAGACCCATCTTTATGCCAGAGCGCAATCGTTGAGGCATGCTGGGGCAGCCATGTGATTGCAATTCTACGTCATGCCAGTACCATAGGCGACTGACCAAATTTATAGGTTATCTTGTGCGCTTCAGGCATCTAAAGAGGCCTAATAAACAGCATTTGGGTGTCAGCTCAATATTTAGTTGTTTGGCATGCACCATTTCTTCGACAGCTAGTTGCCATAAGGAGTGTATTGCATCGCAGGACCATGGTTAATGTAAGAAATCAGCCACAGTGTTGCAGCGCAAGCATATATCTGGGCAAGACCCGACCATTCAATGAAGGTCTTGTGGCGTTAAGTAGGTTCTTCGCAGAAAATTATAATGTATCAGTCGAAAATGGGCATTACTAGAAACCATGCGTGTTAGTTCACAGGCCCGCTACCAGTCTTGATCTTCCATTGGAATGTCAAAGTCTAAATTCCAGGCCTCTCGGGCCCGTGTGCAGTGTCTACTGTATCGGATCGCATTGTTCTGTAAAGATGCATAATTAGGTGTCTACACGCACCATAGGTTAGCAGTATCTCAAGGGTTTGAGTATGCGGCGGAGCTGTCGGATAGCATGGCCAGGTGTGCTTAGTTGTGTGTGCCAAGCCCGCATGTTGTAAAAATTGCCCCTGGCATAGACCAAAATCTTTGCGGGCATGTTTAAAGGCGATAAGTCTCATCTGGGTACAATTCACCCTATTGCTCGCATCCCCCTCCCTCCATGCCTGGAAGGACATGCTGAGTGCCATCTGCCTGATTGGTTTTAATATCCAGATTGGGAGCTCCCTATGGAATGGTGCGCTCTTAAGTACTCTCACTACAAACCATTGCCATACTCTGGCCGTCTGTCGCACAATATATGGAGTATCTCTCGGTGTAACTGATTCCTCCATTAACAGCTCTGGAAGACAACCAGTGTCCACCATTCTCGCCAAAAGCCGCATTTCCCCACTAGGGACTGTGCTGAGCCATCCAGCTGCATGTTGCAATTGAACGGCATAATATTAGGGGTCCAAATGTGGGACCTCCTATCCCCCGCTGCATATGTCCTGGTCAGTGTGGCCAAAGCCACTCTGCTATGTGTAATGGCCTTGTTGAAAGATTTAACAAGACCATGAAGGGCATGATTGGTGGACTTCCTGAAAAACTCAAAAGAAGATGGGATGTCTTACTTCCATGCCTGCTTTTTGCCTATTGGGAAGGGCCTCAGAAGGGACTGGGGTCCTCCTTATTTTAGCATCTGTTTGGGTTTCCTGTCGGGACCACTGTGCCTTGTGAAGGATTGATTGGAGAAACCTCTTGTTGAACTTTACCAAGATATAGTGGACTATGTGCTTGGCTTTTGCTCCAGGATGTAGGAGTACATGGAAAAAGCAAGCAAAAACGTTGAGGCCAGCCTAGAGCTCCAGAAGCTCTGGTAATGCCAAAAGGCTGCTATGGTTGTCAGGTTCCTCGTTCCGATGTCCCCGGGGCTGTGTTGATGCTCTATGGGGGCCCACCTCTGGATGACCCCAAGTCCGGCTATTGAAACCACGGACTTTTGGGGTGATCGAGCGGGGGAAGGAAAGGGTGGGGACTGCAGGGAGGGAGATCTGTGAAGGCAAAAGAGACAACAGAACACAGCTTAAGACGTTTTGTTTCCAGTTTCTCAATGGGAACCATACACGTTACTTTTAGCAGGATTGTGTTAACGCGAGCTTGCCCTCTCACCTGAAAAGGAAAATACGGTATGCCCGGACATATGGGGGAGAGCTACGGGTCGTGGTCTTTTTGTTGCAGGCACTAATACAAACGACAAGGAAAGGCACACGTGGGGAGAAATGACAGGGATCAACATACAGACACACATACACCATATATCAACGTTGGGGTGCAATACACTTGTTCATTCCATGCCTTCGGCGTTGGGACCAACCCTCTCTCCTGACTCGCACATATGTCTAGGAATATAAACAGAAGAAATCAAAAGTGTGAACCTGGCCACCACGGGGTGCGAATGCACACTGCTAGTGTCTGCCTGGGAACTGAAGTCTGTGAGGCTGGAACACACGTCGCCAACTTCCTACAAGCCTTAAGCTTTCCTAGGCCTCCGATCTGGCGGAAGTTTGCGTGTATCAACCCTCTCGGTCTCGTGTTTCTCAGAACAATGTTCGGGCTTCACACACTGCCTGTCTTGAACAGCAAGGCTTGCCCCCTTAGGTCTAGTATCTACAAATACTTGTTTGCTCCCCTGCATGAGACCAGCCGGTCTCGCCAACAGAGGGGCGCTCCTGGGATTCTCTATGGAGAGCTTGTCTCCGACTAAGATGGGTCGAGCCCCGATGGGAATACTGCCACAGTACTCCTACCTCGGTCACGACGAACCTCCGAATGTCTCGGGCCGCTACCTGGGGAATGAGCTCGTCCGAACCTTCGTCTCTCGGCGTCTCCTTTCTCGTCTCCTGGGTCGAAGAATTATCGTCTCCGTGCTCGGCGACCTCTCGCCTTTTGACGTCTTGTGGTGGGGGCGTGGCGCGCGTTACGTTGCGCACCTCCCGCACTGCCCATCGGGAAGTGTAGTTCCTCGCGCATTTCCTAGTGTTGCGCGAGGATGTGCCGGCGTGCGCTGATGAGTCTGACAATGGTTGAGTTCCAGCCAGGGCAGATGGTGTGGGTTTTGGGGCCTGTGGCTCCTAGGGCTCTGCAAGGTAAGTGGAGTGGACCCTACCCTATCCTAGAAAGAAAAGGGGCGGCCACCTACCTGGTAGACCCTGGCTCTGACAGGAACCCCAAGAGGGTCATCCATGTCAACCGCCTTACACCCTACTATGACATGGCAGATGTGACCATGCTCATGGTTACAGATGAGGATCAGGAAGCAAAGAGTGAACCTGTCCCTGACCTGTCCAACAATCCAAAAGATGGGTCAGTGGAAGGTGTGGTCTTGTCAGACACCCTACCTGCCCATCAGGAGACTGATTGCAGGCAAGCCCTAACTTAGTATGCTGAGCTCTTCTTTTGACCTCTCTCCAGACTAGCTGGTGTATCCATGATGTAGACGCTGATGAAAGACTACCTGTCGAGAATAAAATATACAGGCCGACTGAACATGTGAAAGAGAGAATCAAAGCTGAAGTAAGCATGATGCTGGAATTGGGAGTTCTAAAGCCTTCTGAGAGCCCCTGGACCTGCCCAGTTGTCTTAATCCCCAAGTCTCATGACCAGGATGGTAAGAAAGAAATGAGGTTTTGTGTGGACTATTGGGGCGTGAATGCTGTGACCAAAAGCGATGCATACCAAATTCCATGGGCAGATGAACTTATTGACAGGTTGGGAGCAGCCAAGTATCTGAGTATGTTTGATCTCACATCAGAGTACTGGCAGATAGGTCTGACTCCAGGAGCAAAAGAAATATCTGCATTTTCAACCCCAGATGGGTATTATCAGTACTGTAATGCCCTTTGGTTTGAAAAATGCACCTGCCACTTTTCAAATGTTGGTGAACTAACCTCTTGCTGGATTGGAATCCTTGAGTGCAGCATATCTACACAATATTGCTGTCTTTAGCTCCACCTGGCAGGATCACCTGATCCACCTTAGTAAAGTACCGGAGGCTCTGGGGAGTGCAGGCCTCATTATCAAGGCATGCACGTGCCAGATAGGGCAGGGAAAGGTTGCATACTTGAGTCACCTTGTTAGTGGAGGCCAGGTTCAACCCTTACAACCCAAGATCTAGACCATTCTGGACAGGGTGGCTCCAACTACCCAGACTCAAATGAGGGCCTTCCTTGGCTTCCCTGGTACTATAGGAGGTTTGTGAGGGATTATGGCACCATTGTGGCACCCCTCACAGAACTGACTTTCAAAAGAATGCCCAAAAATAGTGAACTGGGCAGTGAGCTGTCTAAAGGCTTTTGACACGCTGAAGGAAGCAATGTGCTCTGCACCTGTTCTGAAAGCTGCAGAGTATGTCAAGCAATTCATTGTGCAGACTGATGCCTCTGAACATGGTATAGGAGCAGTGCTATCCCAAAAGCATGACCAAGGTCAAGATCAGCCACTGGCTTTCATCAGTAGAAGGCTAATCCCCAGGGAACAGCGTTGAAGTGCCATTTAGATGGACGCCTTTGCTGTGGTTTGGTCCCTTGAGAAGTTTAGGTCAAACCTGTTTGGCTCTCACTTCCTAGTTCAAACTGACTACAGGCCTCTCCGATGGTTAATGCAAATGAAAGGTGAAAATCCCAAAAAGCTAAAGTAGTCCATCTCCCTACAGGGAATAGACTTTGAAGTGAAATATAGACCTGGGACTGCCAATACAGATGGACTTTCCAGGTTGTCCCATTTAGACGATGTTAAATGTTATGTTAAAAATACTTATAAAGCGCGCGTACACCACAAGGTTTCATGGCGCTGGGGACAAGGGAGTCCTGCTGCTAAGTGATTCATTCATAAGCCTGGCAAAAGAGCCAGGTCTTTAAGAGTTTCCAAAATTGAGGATATGATAACATCGATCTAATGTCCTGAGGGAGAGAATTCCAAAATTGAGGGGCCAGGACCGCAAATCTTAGTCCCCCCAATTTCTAGTGTTTAAAGGACGGAGTAGCTAGGGGTTTCAAGTGGGAAGACCTAAGATCCCGAATGTGGATATATCTCTGGACCCGAGTAGATGCATACTCTGGGCAGTTGCCATGGAGCGCTTTAAAGAGAAGGCATCCCAACTTGAATTCACTGCATTCGACTACCAGAAGCCAATGTAACTTTTTCATAAGAGGGGTGACATACTTCATTCTTGGCTGGCGATAGATTAATCTAGCAGCCTGATTTGGCACTACTTGCAGTCTTTTAGATTGATATGCCGGAATGCCAAAGTAAAGAGTTAGCGTAGTCAATGTGAGAGATGACTAAGGCTAAAGCAACTTGGGTAAGAGCTTCAGTAGGGAGAAATCTGCTGTTCTCCAGTAATGGGGTATCTTTCATAGATTCACATGCTTGAATCATTCCCCGTCGTCGAAGTGGCAGTCCCACGGTACATAGAATAGCAATATAGCAATAGCATAGCGAAAGCATAGCAAAAAGAGCAATAGGAAGTATTGTAACATGGACGTTAATAGGAAAAAACTTGTCACTTTAATAACTTGTCCAAGTCATTAGATATGGTCCAAACTCCAGCCAATCAGGCGACAGCACCCTCTGGAACCTTCTTCTCAGAGGCTCAGGCTCTCAGATTTTCTACCGCACGTCGTGTGAAGGGAGTCTCCCTGAGCTCTGCTCAGTACCTCTACCTTTTCTCTTCAGAAACTCTTCAGAATATCTTCACTGCTTTGTCTACTACAAAGAGGTCACTCATCAGACACTGTGAGTCTTGTGGAAAACTCCGGCTTCATTCCGAAGACCCCCACAAAAAGTGTATCTACTGCCTCCACCCTGAACATCAGGTGAGAGATTGTAAAATCTGCAGGACTTTTCCTCAAAAGACTTTAAGAGACAGAGAGGGATGTCTACATCTGTGGTTACAGAAACTCAAGACCAAGGATAATCCCTTATCAGATGTTGAGTGATTCCTCTCTGTCATCTCTAAGAAGAGGGCTAGTGAGGCGGAAATGGTATCTGCTAAGGCTAAGGTGCTCAAGAAAGACCACACCTCTACTCAAGAAGGCAAGACTTCTTCCTCAAAAAGGTCTCCTGCTCCTTCTAAGGGACAACCTATGCCCTCTTAAGTCTCTTCCTGAGACAAATTTGCCTTAAAAAATGGGTCCCTCGTCGACAAAGACTTCCGTCGCCACTGCTACAACGACGACTTCCACCTTCTCTTCGCCTCAACCAACAATGATTGTCATCGGCCTCCGTCGACGTTTGTCATGGTGTCGGTGAAGCCTCGCTCGTCTGCCACCTCCCTTACTTCGCCGTAGATGAAAAAGAGGTCTGTCTCCGGTCAGTCGTCGACGGATGCCTCCTCGCCGACAAGACGGTTGATGGCTCTCAAGGCTCTACCTGCTTCGTCGACGGATGCCTCATCGACAGCACAGAAGCCTTTCCTTACGGAACTTCAACCATGCTCTTCGTCGTTGACCGCTGAGTCGTCGTCGGCATCCTTGGTTCCACCTTCAGGTTTGATGTCACTAGTCCCCTTGAAATCTTCAGCAACACTTTTGCCGCCTTCAGGAACGACGGATGTTTCCCTACTTCAACGTAGGAACTCTTCTTTAGATCTATTGCCAGTCAACCATCTCCAAATCTTCCTGTGGAGCTTTTTGACTATGGGGCTAATGAGGAGGATTAGGAACAGGATGACCGGTTCCGTGCTGCTCGTACTCATTCCGAGCTTCTCATCAAATGCCAAGATATTGATGATGACCATGGATATGATTATTACCCTGAGCCTAATACTCAACCACCACTTGAGAATCCAACTGTGCAGATGCCCATGTCTCTCATCTCTAATTTGCAACATATGCTTGATGACTACTACAACCGATTTCCTCCCTCGGAGTCGGCCTCCTCTGTCCCACAGACGCCTCTTCCTCTGCCTTCATCGATCATCGGGCCACCCCCTCCGATGGCATCGATGTCTCATCACTTGGCGGACGCACACTCAACTGACTTAAAACAACAAAAGCAGTGGAACCTTCTATTGGCCAGCCCCTAACCTGTTGTCACTCCCACAGTACAGACCCTTTATTTGAAGGGAATTCGTGTGCACACTGAATGGCACCCACTGTCACAATGCCTATTCTCTAAGGAATCCAGATATATAACATCAAAATAAAGGTGCACCACACGAGAAACTTGACAATTAAAAAGTTCATCTCCAATAATAAGATTTCTTCAAAACTTGTTTCTTTTATTCATTCCATTTTCATTTTGTGAGGAACATGCAATTCAGTTCCTATAATTCTACAGATAGAACAGCCGACGCGTTTCGTCCTAATACAGGACTTCTTCAGGGCTGTTAATTACAAACAAAAGAACACACATATAAATAAACATATACATATATATACACCACAAAGACAGAATTGCAATATATAATAAAAAAGGACTAATTCCTAGTCCTTAGGCGTATTACAAATGATGCCAAAAGTCTTTCTGTTTTGACTAAGAAACTAGACACTCCCCAAGATAAATTACATTTATGAAACATCTAATCATACATTGAATTACAATTTTTTTTATTCTACTCTAAAAATTTATTAAAAACCTTCATAATACAAATTGATCCGTTAGAGCTCAAAGCTAAATAAAACTGGATCCGCATATTCAGTTTGGTTATTTATCAACAGTCAGAAGAGATCCAAGGGGCCAAGGAAAGACAAAGTATATTAGATGATAAGGAAGCAAAAGTAACAGTATGAAAAGGACCATAAAGGAGGAAAGAAGAGGCAACCCACTGCTAATTATTGATGGAGTTCGAAGTAGAGTCTTCCTGAAAATTCACCAATGTCTTATTATGGGGAATAATATCCCATCCAACAAGATCTATGGTGAGAACACAATAATAGGAAACATTAGATATATTAACATATAGATTAAAGATAACCACCAAGCTTAGAAGTGAACAGCAGTAACACTGACACACACACATATATATCTCAATACATATGTAACTTACATTATCTCAACAACACTGAACTAGTATTGGTCCAGTTATTTTCCAGTAAATCCTTGTCGCATATAATCCGCAGCCAGAAATGCCATGCACATGGAAATAATGGGAATGCTTCAATTTATAATAGCTGTCCCAACTTTCTATAAAAGAGACATCTTTATGAGAGACAGTAGGCATACCCAAATAACCTAAACAATGGGTCAATATTATTTTCCCAATCTGACACTGAAACAGTCTCCTCTCTGTCTGTGCACAAATGAGCTAATCTAATATTGGCGATAGGCATGACCACAAAGACGGCCTATACCAACATTCGAATGGCATAAGGATTCCTTACCTAGTTGTTAACAAAAATCCTTCATCTACATGTGGCATCTATAAGGAAGTGCGCAATACGACCAATACATGCAAAAATCCAAAAGGAATAAGCGCATAAGCTAAGTGGATGATTTATAGAAAGACATCTTCTATATGCATATACCGCGGATTTAAAAAAATAGCAGGACTAGATAACCCCAGCCTGTGTTGCAGCATCCACAACCTTGCCTTTCTGCGCGAGAGCATCCATCATACACCACGTCAGTAAGCTAAAACTGATGCCAACTGCATAGCTACAGAGCTGCATCAAAATGTAGGGAACTGTCAATGCGGCGAGCACCCCCAATTTGCAAAAAGAAAAAAACAAAACGGCACCAGGAACACAATCCGCCCCATTCACCAGCGAGAAATTTGCCCCAAAGAGAAAGATACTATAAGGGCAGAACACAGACTAGCTCAAAAGTCACCTCTGTCCCACGGCATCCCAGGCCGCCAACCCAGTCGCCAGTGCGCGCAACAAACAATCTATGCAAATACAAAGATGAAAAAAGAGCATATCTACAGTGTTGACCCTCTCAATGGACGGGCAAATCTATGTCTCAAGACTTACCACAATCTAATAGTTGCGATCCAAAACAATCTCCAGTAAGCAACGTAACGATCCAACGCCAAGACAAGAAACCTAAGCTTGTTTCTCAAGGGATTTAAGTAGCGCACGTAATAGGTGAAGGCTGGAACACCTGTGTAAACAGTGTCCATAGAAACCTTCATCAGCAGTCCTTCGTATCTCGTCGCGGCAACCATATTGTAGTGTCCTAAATTCCCGCTACGTTTACGTGGGTAAAGTAAGTTTGTAATTATAATTAAAATCTACGTCCAACCACCAGCACAAAAGAGCTATGATGGTATCTAGGCAAAGGAAAAAAAAAAAAGAAACGGGGGACTGGAAGGGTACGTCTGAAAAGAAAATGAAAAGACGTCGGTATATTCCAGATTCATCGTTATTCAAGCTGACATCAACGTTCCTTAGTATCACTTTGGTGGCGGCCATCTTGCAATATGCACGCTTCCCAATATATTCAAATCGAGCAAATAACGGTTATAACTTTTAATCTAAGGACCAAATTCAAGAAACGTCCAAGGACATAGTTAAACATATTTAACATTGCCATCAAAAAATGCCCAATCAACATTTATGACCACAACAAATGCCTGTTTCGAAATGTCACAATGTAGCGCTGGCCGAAAAAGTACATCAGTCAACATTATATCGACTTCGGTCTAAGTGGCCAAGAAAAAAAATTAAAACATACAGAGATATAATTGAGTGTATTTAGCAGTGCCATCGAAGAGAAAATGTCAATATTATGAGAGCAACAAATAATAACTGTATCAGAGTATCACAATTTAGTATTAATCAATATCAACATTACATATATAAGTGTAACAAAATTAATTCTCAATAAACAGATCATTAGGATGCATCATCTGTAGAACGTCTCGTTCGTGATCCGCTACCCTCAAGAAGGCAAAATCGATGAAAAACAACATTGATATGATCAAGGTCTAAACCAACATGCATATAATGACTTCAAAGTGTTAAAGGATCATCAATGCGTCAAAATAATAATAAAAAAAAAAAATAAAAACAGTCCCCAAATGGCAGATCAGGAACCAGAAACAGCAGTTTCTGATGTGGGACTCAAGGAAAGCAGTAAAGATCAATCTCATCCACAAATTGAGAGATGGCAACTGTTAGAGGGTCCAATTGCCAGACCCAGACAGGGTGGCTTACAGACCCATAGATGAAGCAATATGAATAAATATAGATGAAGGAAAAGACCGAAGTGCAATTCTGCACTTCGGTCTTTTCCTTCATCTATATTTATTCATATTGCTTCATCTATGGGTCTGTAAGCCACCCTGTCTGGGTCTGGCAATTGGACCCTCTAACAGTTACCATCTCTCAATTTGTGGATGAGATTGATCTTTACTGCTTTCCTTGAGTCCCACATCAGAAACTGCTGTTTCTGGTTCCTGATCTGCCATTTGGGGACTGTTTTTATTATTATTTTTTATTATTTTTATTATTATTTTGACGCATTGATGATCCTTTAACACTTTGAAGTCATTATATAAATGTTGGTTTAGACCTTGATCATATCAATGTTGTTTTTCATCGATTTTGCCTTCTTGAGGCTAGCGGATCACGAACGAGACGTTTTACAGATGATGCATCCTAATGATCTGTTTATGGAGAATTAATTTTGTTACACTTAAATATGTAGTGTTGATATTGATTAATACTAAATTGTGATACTCTGATAGATATTATTTGTTGCTCTCATAATATTGATATTTTCTCTTCGATGGCACTGCTAAATACACTCAATTATATCTCTGTATCCTTTAAGTTTTTTTTCTTGGCCACTTAGACCGAAGTCGATATAATGTTGACTGATGTATTTTTTCGGTCAGCGCTACATTGTGACATTTCGAAACAGGCATTTGTTGTTGTCATAAATGTTGATTGGGCATTTTTTGATTGCAATGTTAAATATGTTTAACTATGTCCTTGGACGTTTCTTGAATTTGGACCTTAGATTAAAAGTTATAACCGTTATTTGCTCGATTTGAATATACTGGGAAGCGTGCATATTGCAAGATGGCCGCCACCAAAGTGATACTAAGGAACGTTGATGTCGGCTTGAATAACGATGAATCTGGAATATACTGACGACTTTTCATTTTCTTTTCAGGCGTACCCTTCCCGTCCCCCGTCCCCCGTTTCTTTTTTTTTTTTTCTTTGCCTAGATACCATCATAGCTCTTTTGTGCTGGTGGTTGGACGTAGATTTTAATTATAATTACAAACTTACCCACGTAAACATAGCGGGAGTTTAGGACACAACAATATGGATGCCGCGACGAGATACGGACTGCTGATGAAGGTTTCTATGGACACTGTTTACACAGGTGTTCCAGCCTTCACCTATTACACGCGCTACTGAAATCCCGTGAGAAACTAGCTTAGGTTTCTTGTCTTGGCGTTGGATCGTTACGTTGCTTCCTGGAGATTTTTTTGGATCGCAACTATTAGATTGCGGTAAGTCTTGAGACATAGATTTGCCCATCCATTGAGAGGGTCAACCCTGTAGATATGCTCTTTTTTAACCTTTTATTTGCATAGATTGTTTGTTGCGCGCACTGGCGACTGGGTTGGCAGCCTGGGATGCGGTGGGAGAGAGGTGACTTTTGAGCTATTCTGTGTTCTGCTCTTATAGTATCTTTCTCTTTGGGGCAAATTTCTCGCTGGTGACTGGGGCGGATTGTGTTTCTGGTACCGTTTTGTTTTTTTCTTTTTGCAAATTGGTGGTGCTCGCCGCGTTGACAGTTCCCTACATTTGGATGCAGCTGTGTAGCTATGCAGTTGGCATCAGTTTTAGCCTACTGACGTGGTGTGTGATGGATGCTCTCGCGCAGAAAGGCAAGGTTGTGGGTGCTGCACCACAGGCTGCGGGTTGTTATCTAGTCCTGCTATTTTTTTAAATCCGCGGTATATGCATATAGAAGATGTCTTTCTATAAATCATCCACTTAGCTTATGCGCTTATTCCTATTTGATTTTTGCATGTATTGGTCGTATTGCGCACTTCCTTATAGATGCCGCATGTAGATGAAGGATTTTTGTTAACAACTAGGTAAGAAATCCTTATGCCATTCGAATGTTGGTATAGGCCGTCTTTGTGGTCATGCCTATCACCTATATTAGATTAGCTCATTTGTGCACAGACAGAGAGGAGACTGTTTCAGTGTCAGATTGGGTCAAATAATATTGACCCATTGTTTAGGTTATTTGGGTATGCCTACTGTCTCTCATAAAGATGTCTTTTTTATAGAAAGTTGGGACAGCTATTATAAATTGAAGCATTCCCATTATTTCCGTGTGCATGGCATTTCTGGCTGCGGATTATACGCAACAAGGATTTACTGGAAAATAACTGGACCAATACTAGTTCAGTGTTACTGCTGTTCACTTCTAAGCTTGGTGGTTATCTTTAATCTATATGTTAATATATCTAATGTTTCCTATTATTGTGTTCTCACCATAGATCTTGTTGGATGGGATATTATTCCCCATAATAAGACATTGGTGAATGTTCAGGAAGACACTACTTTGAACTCCATCAATAATTAGCAGTGGGTTGCCTCTTCTTTCCTCCTTTATGGTCCTTTTCATGCTGTTACTTTTGCTTCCTTATCATCTAATATACTTTGTCTTTCCTTGGCCCCTTGGATCTCTTCTGACTGTTGATAAATAACCAAACTGAATATGCGGATCCAGTTTTATTTATCTTTGAGCTCTAACGGATCAATTTGTATTATGAAGGTTTTTAATTAATGTTTTGAGTATAATAACATTATTAGTAATTCAATGTATGATTAGATGTTTCTTAAATGTAATTTGTCTTGTGGAGTGTCTAGTTTCTTAGTCAAAACAGAAAGACTTTTGGCATCATTTGTAATACGCCTAAGGACTAGGAATTAGTCCTTTTTATTGTATATTGCTGTTCTGTCTTTGTGGTGTATATATATGTATATGTTTATTTATATGTGTGTTCTTTTGTTTGTAATTAACAGCCCTGAAGAAGTCCTGTATTAGGACGAAACGCGTCGGCTGTTCTATCTGTAGAATTATAGGAACTGAATTGCATGTTCCTCACAAAATGAAAATGGAATGAATAAAAGAAACAAGTTTTGAAGAAATCTTATTATTCGAGATGAACTTTGTGATTGGCAAGTTTCTCGTGTGGTGCACCTTTTGTTTTGCACACAAAACTGACGACGACTGAGAAGAATGGGAGTTGGGTGATAGATCCCTCCTTACTGAGTGGGACAATTTTTCAAATTCAGACTCCGTCACCTACCACTCCTATTCCTGTTGAATCTCCGCCAGCTGACATAGGTGGGTTTCATGTTCTCATGGACAGGGCGGCCAAGAGATCCCAACTTCCTATAGTCACCAAGGACGACAACTGTTTCTTGTATGATTTCAAAGACCAGCCACGGAAACAGGTCCGGGCTATCCCGATCATTGACTTCATCTGGCAGGACGGTTTGAAGGTCATGAAAACCCCTGCTTCCATTCCTGCAGTCCTGGCACGCCTGGATATGAAGTACGGATGATTCACCAGCCTGTCTTATTGGTCAACCAAAGCCGGATTTGGTTATCTCCCAGGCGGCACAACGTCGTGCCAGGAATCCCTCGTCTCCGTTATCGGGTCCTCCTGATCAAGATGGCAGACACCTTAATTCCATTGGAAATAAGTTATCCACCATGGCAGCAACTACTTTCCGGGCGGCCAATTCTCTTGCTATTCTAGGCCGATATGACAGGCAAATGTGGTCGAACATTTCCCCCTTTATTGATATGTTGCCCGAGGCCTCTAAAGCGGAGGCTTTGAAGATCCTTCAGGAGGGAGAACGGATCTCCGCTGTGATTATTGATTCTGCAGTGTACTCCACGGGCTTTCGCCAACTAGCGGGGGCAGCAGTCCTCCGGTGTCAAGGCTGGTTAAAAGCTACTTCTTTTAGTACAAAGATTATTGACATGCCTTATGACGGCGAATCACTTTTTGCCCAGCACATTGATTACTCCCTCCAGGCAATAAAGAAAGACACTGACACAGCACGTGCTCTCGGCACTCTACAGTTTAATGCAGCTTTTTGGTGGTGCGAGGGGTCGTGGCTCCTCCTCTTCCTTTCGGGGAGGTTACAACCAATACCAGCAGTACCAACCCTATCCGGGCCAACCACGTTACTCCTCCTCCCTGCAACAGTAGTCGTTTCGACAACCGCAGGCTGCCTCTTACAAGCAGTACAGAGGGAAATCCTCCTGCAGAAGTAGAGATTCCTCAAAAAAGCAGTGACAACTGCCAACCGCTCTTCCCATCAATCCGACCAAAGTTGGAGGGCGGATCTCCCATTTCTTCTCCAATTGGTCCGCAATAACTACAGATCGATGGGTTTTGGACATGGTGTCCAGAGACCACACTCTGGAATTTGTGAAATTCCCTCCAAATTCTCCCCCCAGAGGTCCTCCTCCTGCCCATCTGAAGCAACTTTTATGCCAAATCAATCTCATGTTAAAGAAAGGAGCGATCGAAGTGTACCGAATCTTCAAAGGGGTGCAGGCTTCTATTCAAGATTCTTCCTAATCAAGAAAAAATCGGGGAGTGGTGCCCCATTCTGGATCTTCGTTCCCTCAACAAGTTCCTCAAGAAGCAAACTTTCTGGATGTTGTCTCTCCTAGAAGTGCTTCAATTACTGTCTCAAGGGGATTACATGACAACACTGGACCTTCTAGATGCCTATTTTCATGTCCCTATCCTACCCAGACACAGAAAAGTCTTGCGCTTCAGAGTGGCTGGCAGAGATTTCCAATTCAAAGTCCTTCCATTTGGCCTTCGCTCTGCGCCCCGAGTTTTCACCAAGGTCTTGGCACCGGTGGCAGCATATCTTGGTCAAGCTGGTGTCCAAATATTTCCCTACCTCGACGACTGCCTTATAAAGGCGCAGTCGTTCGCAGTCGCAACCAGACACACTCAATCATGCCTGTCTCTGTTCCAGTCTCTGGGTCTTTCCATCAATCTGGAGAAGTCTCAGTTCACCCCCTCTCAAGTGAGGACCTTCTTGGGGGCCATCATAGACACACGGCAAACAAGGGCTTTGTCTCAAACGAAAGACACCAGCGGATTTCCATACTGGCAACTCTCCTGCGCAAAAAAAAGTCAGTTTCTGTTCGACAGTTCAAATCGCTTCTGGGGATGCTGTCTTCCTTTATTCCCCTAATTCCCAACTGTCACCTCAAAATGAGACCCTTACAGGAGGAACTCGACGACCAGTATCAACAAGTCTCAGGGTCCTTCGACGATGTCATCAATTCACGTTCGTTTGTAGTGGACGCTCCAAGTTTCATCCTCACGACAGACGCCTGCCTCGAAGGGTGGGGAGGGCATCTTCAAGCCCTAACAGTCAAGGGGAAATGGGACCCCCACCAACGAACTTGGCACATAAACCTTTTGGAGTTACTGGCGATATTCCTGGCTCTGAAGTCCTTTCGCGCCCTCATTCAAGGAGCTTCAGTGTTGAGCCGAACGGACAACACAACAAGCATGCATTATGTGAACAAACAAGGGGGCAGAGATCCACTTTGCTATCACTACACGCTCAGCAAATTTGGGATTGGGCGATTCAAATGACTTTAACAGCAGTCCATGTTCCGTGAGTGTCCAACCTTCTTGCGGATTCTCTGAGCAGGTCGGTCTTGTCAAACCATGAGTGGGAACTTCATCAGCCGACGCTGGACTGCATCTTTCAGCTTTGCGGACGCCCCAATCTGGATTTATTTGCAACCAACCTGAACCGCAAATTCCCATTCTATGCATGTTGGCTTCCCAATCCTGAATCGTGTGGGAATGCGTTTTTGATGAACTGGTCAAAGATTTATGCTTACGCTTTTCCACTGATTCCTCTAGTCCCAAGGGTACTTTGGAAAATGCAGAAATAACCCTGCCGCGTTCTTCTCATAGCCCCCAGATAGCCTCGCCAGTTCTGGTTTACAGAGCTCCTCCTTCTTTCGGAGTGCAATCCAATTTGGCTGCGCCCAATTTCGACTCTTCTTACTATGAACCACGGCCTGATTTGCCTTCCGGATCCAACTTCTCAGCAATTGGCAGCCTGGCGCCTAAACACTATGAGTTTGCCAATTTGATTATTCCTCAGGACTGCAGGGAGGTCCTCACTAACGCGAGAGCACCCTCCACTGTCAAAACCTACAAACTCAAGTGGAAACGGTTCCGTCTATGGTGTGAAACTTCAAATGTTCACCTTTTTCACTCTACGCCAGAGCAGCTTCTGCTTTTTTTCTTACAATTAGCAAAATCCGGCCTCTCTCACTCTAACCTGAAGGTTATTCTGGCCGCAATTTTGAGATTCCGGCAAGATGGCTCCAATTCTTTTTATTCTACAAGAATTATTCAACAATTTTTCAAAGGCTTATTTCGAATGTTGCCCCCAATTCGACGCCCGCCTCCTCCTTGGCATCTGAACATTGTGTGGGCACAACCCGTGAGGTCCCCATTTGAGCCCATTCATAGGGCTGATATTAAATTCATCTCCTGGAAGACATTGCTGCTTTTACCTCTTACTTCGGCTTGGCGAGTCAGCGAGATACAGGTTTTTACTATCAAACCACCCTTTCTTCAATTCACCAAAGACGCTGTGGTGCTCCGCACTAATCCGGCCTTTATTCCACCTGATATCCACCTGAATGAGCCGGTCATCTGAAAGACTTTTTTCCCTAATCCACAGTCGCCAGCGGAAAAGACTTTACATTCTCTAGATGTTAAGAGATGTTTGAAATTTTATTTTCATAGAACAACCAGTATCCATAAAACTGATCAGCTCTTCATAGCCTACGGCAGGATGCGTAAAGAACATCCAGTTGCTACACAGACTATTGCACGATGGATATCTAGAGCAATTTCCTTTTGCCATCAGCAATCAGTCAAGACACTTCATACAACGATTAAAGCGCGCTCTACTAGAGCAGTCTCCTCTTCCACTGCTCTCTTTGCTGGTGTGCCTCTTCATCCGATTTGCAGAGCTGCGACATGGTCCAGCAGGCACACCTTTACCAAGCACTACTGTCTAGAAGGTGCCAACAATGCTGACACAGCTGTGGGGCAAGCAGTGCTACGTAATCTTTTTAAGTAAGGTGAACCTCTGTTTCTTACCTCCTCCTGCACACAATGTATATATGTATATATATATCTGCTTTTGCAGATGTGCCCATGTTTACTGCTATATTGTAATATACGTATATGTATTCTCTCGTACTCTGTTTATGATTTACTTTTGGTTTACCATGCACAGTTCTCAAATTACTGCTATCTACTCTAATTCAAGCATGTGAATCTATGAAAGATACCCCAATACTGGAGAGGAACATAAGTTACTTACCTGAAAACTGTGGTTCTCCAGTATTGGTATCTTTCATAGATTCACCGGCGACCCACCCACCTCCCCTCAGAGGCTCCCCTCTTCTCCTTGGCTTTTATGCCACACTTGTGCTCGAAAATCTGGGAGCCTGAGCCTCTGAGGAGAAGGTTCCAGAGGGTGCTGTCGCCTGATTGGCTGGAGTTTGGACCATATCTTATGACTTGGACAAGTTATTAAAGTGACAAGTTTTTTCCTATTAACTTCTATGTTACAATACTTCCTATTGCTCTTTTAGCTATGCTTTCGCTATGCTATTGCTATTCTATGTACCGTGGGATTCCCACTTCAACGACGGGGAATGGTTCAAGCATGGGAATCTATGAAAGATACCAATGCTGGAGACCCACAGTTTTCAGGGAATTAACTTATGTTCATCTTCCTGATCTTCCGGAGCTGAGAAAAGCAGGTAGAGACCACCGTCCCGATCTGGGATTTCATAGACAGATCGCAGTCAATTGTGATGCCAAGTCTTTTAGTTGGTCTAGATGGTAGGGGTGGGTTTACCAACTCAGCCGGCCAAAAATTAGAGTTCCAGGACCCACCAATTGGGATCATTTCAGTTTTGTCTGGGTTTAAATTCAGGTGGTTACTGTTCATCCAGCTACCAATATGTCACATGAGAGTTTGAAAGTTACTAACAGAGGCTGCATACTTGCCGATTTCCAAGGTCAGTTGATGATCGTCAGCGTAGTTGAAAGTGCATACCTTCCTTTTGCCTAAGGATTGAATTAGAGAATACAGGTACAGATTAAAAAGGTGCGGTGACAGGGAGGAGCCCTGCGGCACCCAACAAGTCAATTTGACTTTAGAGGTAGAGAATTGGGCAAAGCGCACAGCTTGAGTGCGATCCTCTTGGAAAGACGTAAGCAACTTAAGGGCCAGGCGTTGTATCCCTACATTACTCACATTGTCCACCAAGAGAACGATGAAGTCTCTGTAGAGGAAGGTTATTCTCATCCTCTTTCATTTGGGGGTGAGGGCGTCATGAATACACGTGCCTCTTTTGGACATAGTTAGCCCCCACTTTCTAACTGGAAAATATTGTGCTGTCAACCAGGCCCCCTGTGCCAGATTTCCTTCCCTAAACTGTACCCGTCATTTCCACAATTGGCACCCCTGTAGCTCACATATAAGTTCCTAGTAAAAGGTACCCCTGGTACCAAGTGCCTTGTGGTTAAAAAGGGTCCCTAAGGGCTGCAGCACAAATTATGCAACCCTAAGGGACCCCTCACCTAGCACATGCACACTGCCACAGCAGCCGGAGTGTCTTGGTGCTGACAAAACTGAAGAGCCTACCTGGCACACATCCCTGTGTGCCATACCCATGAACACTGCTAGAGGGGTGTCTTGCACATATCTCAGGCTGTGAGTTAAAGTTCACAGATTTATATAGGGCAGCTCATCGCCCGTGAGGGTTTCCAGCCGCTGTCTGGCTGCTACACCACATCCTCTCTCTCCCCTCCCCCTACCCCCCCCCCCTCCCCCACCACTTAAGGGCATATCAGCATGAAATGTCCCTGAAGCCCCTGTAATATCCTAGTCGATTCCTGGATATTGTAAGTGACCAGGAAAGTCATAGTAAGTACATAGGCAGGACAGTCGTCATTATGAGTTCGCCAGCTCCAAGATGGCTTCCCTGAAGTATGTGATGTTTGGCACCAAGCATCTCAACATAATAAACTTGCACTGATTCCAGTGTAAATTTTTATTAAAAATTGCACACAGCGGAGCCCCTTAGAGGGGTCCTCTGAAAATCTACCAATCCTTAGTGTGGTCATTGACTGGCTTGAGCCAGCCTGCTACCACCAGAGTGTGTTCTGACCTGAGGGGAGAGTGCCTGCGCACTCTGAGGCTGAGAACAATGCCTTTCCTGGGTGGAGGTGCTCACGTCTCTCCCTGGACAGGAAGAGCCATCCGTGGTGGGGAGCTTCAAAGGTGTTACCTCCTTTGTAATTCAACCCCAGCCTCTCCTGTTCGAAGGAGCTGGCATCCATTCTGTCGTCACCCACTTTTTGGCGGCAGGACAGGTGGGAAAACCTTTCATAGAAGAGGAGATGTGCCCCCCTCTGCCAACTCCACCCCTCGGGTGCTGGAGGCTAGGTCAAGTACACTTTTCAGTGCCCACCATCTTGAAGATGATGGGACTTATCCAATTAGGGCTAGGACTGTGTCCTCCTCTCACAGAAGGTGGGCATGCTAGAGGGCGTAGACACCCCAGGCAAAGGGCCCATTTGACACAACCGGTCACTCCCTTGTTATGCCCTTAAATCTAGTTTTTAGGTGGCATCCCCAGTCCCTGAACTTCAGTTCCTGACGACCAAAGAAGAGCCAGGCACTACCGATGTGCACCAGCAGAGAAGATTGCAGAGAACTACTGTACACAGGTGTTCCAGTACCTTTTGTCTAAAGTAAAATCTGGATCCTCTACGGACTGCTGCCCACCACACGTCCTAAAAGAAGCCTTCACCGGCCTCCCGGGTCCAGCCCTCTCCCTTCTGAATGAGTCCCTATTCCAGGGTTGTGTCACTAAGGCCTTTAAAGATACAATTGTGGTTCTCCTTCTGAAGAAATCAGGGGCAGACCCCCAGATCCTGTTGAATTACCACCCAATCTCCTTGCTCCTGTACCTGGCAAAGGTACTGGAGGCTCATGTGGTGAAGTGCCTGTCCAATTTTATTGATCATTCCAACTATCTCGGCTCGCACCAAGCTGGGTATCGGCCTGCCCACTCAACGGAGACCGTAATACTGGCGGTATTGGACTCCCTGCAAGAGAAGGCTGATAGGGGTACTCCTCAGGCCCTGGTGCTGTTGGATCTCTCGGTCACCTTTGACACGGTCGACCATGGGATCTTGGTGGACCGTGTCAAGGAGGCTGGCATTCAGGGCTCAGCCCTTAGTTAGATTAGCTCCTTTCTAGAGGATCGCTCCCAGTCAGTCTAGAGTGAGAGTCCACCATAAGCTGACCTCGTCTGGACTCCTCGACGTTACCTGCAGCCTCTGCAAGGAGACCCCCTCAACCTTGACGTGCTCTGGTATGCCTTTTCTGACACTAAAAGGCACCCTTGCAACCATCCGTCCTGGGCTTTGGTGAAGAGGACAAAAGGTGTTGCTACGTTCCAGGGAATCGAAACTTACCATGACAGCTTTTGGTTTCCTTCGACCGGCCTCCTGGCCTGAGCCTGCAGACCTTTTCCAATTTGGCCTGTCTTTGATGCTGTGTTGGCATCCTGCACCCGGGCGTCCCTGTGCCGCTGGTGGTGTGGTGTAGTTATGGTGCTGCCTTGGGCCATGTCCAGTGTCGCTGGTGGTGTAGTGTAGTTATGGTGCTGCCTTGGGCCATGTCCAGTGTTGGCCTCAACCCCCAGAGACTAGTTCCCCCAAGCTGCTGTTACTGCCCCAACCCCACCAAAACCAAAGGCATTGGTTAAGACTTCGCCTGCTGGCCCCAGTCGAGACCGAAAACATCCTTCAGAAGCCCCGCCTCCAGGCTTGGCTCCGAAGAAACATAACCCTTCCGGTAGCTCGGGACCGAGCAAACCGCATGTCATTGTCCAACCGGCACCCTCTGCACCGAAGACAAAAGACCACTCTGCACCCAAATCGGCTCCAACGCCTTCGGCCCCGAAAACACCATGGCCAATAGATAAACCGGTACCGAAGGTTCCCAAGCCTACAGATACACCTTCGGCTCCGAAACCGACATCGACACCGATACCATCATCGGTACTGAAACCAACGGCTAAGGACTCTCATACGCCTCCTAAAGCCAAACAATCCACCGATCAACCAAAACCTCGATCGGAACCGAAAAATCGGTACCAAAGACTGTTCCTGAAGAGCAAGAACTTTTTCATCCAGATCCCATCGACCCAAGGCAGAAAAAGATTTATATCAACCCCAAGACTGGACATGTCACCGCGGTGCCCTGTAAAAAATGGAAACTGGACACACCACCTGCCCCAGTTCCTGTAAACAGGAAGGACTCTGCAACATCCTCCATGCCTCCTTCCTCTCCTATACTGCCTCCTATCCCACCCCCTCTGCCTACACCACCCTTACCTATACCCTCTCCATCACATACACCACCTCCACAGGATGATGATGATGACCTAGAGGGTGGGGGTGACCCTAATGATCCGTTCACGGATCCAGACACCTCATCACTGGATGATTGGGCATTCCCTCTACCAGACATGCCTGACCCTAAGCCATATCCATCAAAACCATCGCCTCCTGACGATCACCTGGGGTTTGGCAAATTATTGAATAGAGCGGTACTTTACCACAGCGTCACAATGCACTCAGACGCACCAGAGGAAGACTTCCTATTAGACACTTTCGAACAATCTCAAAAGTCTGTACAAATTCTGCCCATGATTAAAGGAGTCATAAAACACGCCCCCGAAGTATTTAAAGATCCCGTTCGTGCCAGGGTTTTCAACCCAAGGATAGAAAAGAAATATAGGCCTGTCCCTGAAGATCCTAATTACATCAAAGGGCAACTCCCTTTGGATTCTTTGGTCGTTTCCAATGCTAGGAAATGCTCCAACTCCCAAACCACAGGAGATACACCACCCCCAGACAAAGAATCCAAACTGTTAGAAGCCTCTGGCAAAAGAGTAGCAGCACAAACCGCTAATCATTGGCGTATTGCCAACACCCAAGCTAGAGGATCGCTCCCAGTCAGTCTAGAGCGAGAGTCCACCATGAGCTGACCTCGTCTGGACTCCTCGACGTTACCTGCAGCCTCTGCAAGGAGACCCCCCTCAACCTTGACGTGCTCTGGTATGCCTTTTCTGATACTAAAAGGCACCCTTGCAACCATCCGTCCTGGGATTTGGTGAAGAGGACAAAAGGTGTTGCTACGTTCCAGGGAATCAAAACTTACCATGACAGCTTTTGGTTTCCTTCGACCGGCCTCCTGGCCTGAGCCTGCAGACCTTTTCCAATTTGGCCTGTCTTTGATGCTGTGTTGGCATCCTGCACCCAGGCGTCCCTGTGCCGCTGGTGGTGTGGTGTAGTTATGGTGCTGCCTTGGGCCATGTCCAGTGTTGGCCTCAACCCCCAGAGACTAATTCCCCCAAGCTGCTGTTACTTACCTGTAAGCAGCTTCTGTCCGATTGCCCCAGTTCCCCTTGATTTGTATTAGGTTTCCAACCTTAAACTTGCACCTGCACCTGGGCGCCCCTGTGCCTCTGGTGGTTCTGAACTGAACCTTGTCCAATACTAACCTTAACTTCCGAAGAATGATCTTGTAAGTAGATGTTGCCAATACGTATGTTGAATGTTTTCTTCACCCCGTAGGTCAACATTGCAAAGTCTGAAAATTGCACGAATTATCCACTTTTTATTTTGAACAGTATGTTCGAGGCATATGAGCTGCAGATCACACACTTAGGATAGTAGATCGCCATCTGGTGTTGGGCTCGGATGCTTGCAGGTTGTTGTTGTCTTCGGAAGAAGTCTTTGGTCACGAGATAGGTGAATCCTCCCTTGGACGACAGTGCGCATGGGAATCAACTCCATCGTTAGATTGTTTTTTTCCGTCATTGGGTTCGGATGCAACTTTTCCGCTCCGGTTGGAAATATCCATTCCAAGCGTAAAACTTCACACAAAACATCGAAGCACCTTCATTCTCGACATCGATTTCATCGGCTCGATTCCGGACGTCGACGCGGGCCGCTGGGCCTAGCCACGCCGTGAGGCCTACGGCTCATGGAAAGGACGCCTTTCAAAAAATGCCCCCAGTGTGGAGCAAAATTTATGCACAGTGACCACCACAAAGTCTGCAACCTGTGCCTCTCACCTGAACACGACGAGTCCAGCTGTCCTGCCTGCGCATCCTTTCGATCCAAATAGACCATTCGAGATCGAAGGGCTCGACGACACATCATGGCACAGAACAGCTCCGGAACGAGAGGACATCTTTGATGAAGGCCCCGATGTCCCGGAAGAAGATTCCGAAGATCTACAAATAATTTCCGAAGCAGACGACTCAGAAGACCCCATCACTCCTGGGCAACGTGTGAGTACTACTGCCCCAACCCCACCAAAACCAAAGGCATTGGTTAAGACTTCGCCTGCTGGCCCCATTCTAGACCGAAAACATCCTTCAGAAGCCCCGCCTCCGGGCTTGGCTCCGAAGAAACATAAGCCTTCCGGTAGCTCGGGACCGAGCAAACCGCATGTCATTGTCCAACCGGCACCCTCGGCACCGAAGACAAAAGACCACTCTGCACCCAAATCGGCTCCAACGCCTTCGGCCCCGAAAACACCAAGGCCAATAGATAAACCGGTACCGAAGGTTCCCAAGCCTACAGATACACCTTCGGCTCCGAAACCGACATCGACACCGATACCATCATCGGTACTGAAACCAACGGCTAAGGACACTCATACGCCTCCTAAAGCCAAACAATCCACCGATCAACTAAAACCTCGATCGGAACCGAAAAATCGGTACCAAAGACTGTTCCTGAAGAGCAAGAACTTTTTCATCCAGATCCCATCGACCCAAGGCAGAAAAAGATTTATATCAACCCCAAGACTGGACATGTCACCGCGGTGCCCTGTAAAAAATGGAAAATGAACACACCACCTGCCCCAGTTCCTGTAAACAGGAAGGACTCTGCAACATCCTCCATGCCTCCTTCCTCTCCTATACTGCCTCCTATCCCACCCCCCTCTGCCTACACCACCCTTACCTATATCCTCTCCATCACATACACCACCTCCACAGGATGATGATGATGACCTAGAGGGTGGGGGTGACCCTAATGACCCGTTCACGGATCCAGACACCTCACCACTGGATGATTGGGCATTCCCTCTACCAGACATGCCTGACCCTCAGCCTTATCCCTCAAAACCATCGCCTCCTGACGATCACCTGGGGTTTGGCCAATTATTAAATAGAGCGGCACTTTACCACGGCGTCACAATGCACTCAGACGCACCAGAGGAAGACTTCCTATTAGACACTTTCGAACAATCTCAAAAGTCTGTACAAATTCTGCCCATGATTAAAGGAGTCATAAAACACGCCCGAAGTATTTAAAGACCCCGTTCGTGCCAGGGTTCTCAGCCCAAGGATAGAAAAGAAATATAGGCCTGTCCCTGAAGATCCTAATTACATCAAAGGGCAACTCCCTTTGGATTCTTTCGTCGTTTCCAATGCTAGGAAACGCTCCAACTCCCAAACCACAGGAGATACACCACCCCCAGACAAAGAATCCAAACTGTTAGAAGCCTCTGGCAAAAGAGTAGCAGCACAAACCGCTAATCATTGGCGTATTGCCAACACCCAAGCCCTACTAGCACGCTATGACAGGGCCCACTACGATCAATTAGAGACTATCTTACAACATCTGCCAGACCAATATAAAACCTAGGCAAATGACCTTATCCAGGAGGGAAAACGTATTTCAAATGCAGCAATTAAATGTGCGCTTGACGCCGCAAACACCGCCTCTAGAGCAATTAACACAAGTGTGCTCCTTCGACGACATGCCTGGCTACACATTTCAGGCTTTAAGCCAGAGGTACAAACTACCATGCTTAGTCAGCCATTCAATCAGGAACAGCTCTTTGGGCCAGCAGTAGACACTGCCCTTGAAAAAATGAAGAAGGACACAGAGAAGGCGAAGTCCATGGGAGCATTACAGTCTCCCCAACCACGTGGCTCCTTTCGGCGCGCCTATAGAGGAGCCTCCAAAAATATGGGAGTGGACACCTCCTCTACATTCAAAACCGCTACACAAACATCCCCCAGTAGAGGATATTTTAGAGGCGGATACAGAGGAAACGACAACAAGGGGCGAGGTCGAGGTAATAACAACACTCGTACCTCCCCTGCCACAAAACAGTGACTTTCCTCCACTCCCCCCAGACCATTCCACTCCGGTCGGGGGAAGAGTATAAAACAGTTCCTACCTGTCTGGAACTCCATCACAACAGACAAGTGGGTAAGACAAATTATCCAGTATGGTTACTGCCTGGAACTCATTCATGTCTTCCCGTATCTAGACGACTGGCTAATAAAAGCCAAGTCATTCAACAAATGTGTTCTACACACTCACCAAACCATCCAAATCTTACACAACTTGGGATTCACAATAAACTATCCCAAATCTCATCTCCAACCCTCTCACATACATCAGTATCTAGGAGCCACCATAAACACCTCCACAGCCCTAGCATATCCCAGCCCAGCCAGGATAGCCAATATACAAGCTCTTATCACAAAATTCCAAATCCAACACTCTCTTCCAGCAAGAGTGTTCATGCAACTCATAGGCATGATGGCGTCATGCATCTTCATTGTGCCTTATGCAAGACTTCAAATGCGTCCCTTGCAAGAATGTCTAGCACGTCAGTGGAACCAGGCTCACGGACAACTTACAGATGTGGTGTTGGTGGACAGCCGCACACATTGCTCTCTGAAATGGTGGAACATAACAAACCTCTCCAAAGGGCGGCCGTTCCTAGAGGCTCTTTCACAGATAGTGCTGACAACGGACGCATCGCTCACAGGATGGGTAGCCTATCTCCTCTGCCACACCACTCAGGGCAAATGGACCACTCAACAGAAAGTGCTCCATATCAATTACCTGGAACTGCTAGCAGTGTTCCTAGCACTAAAATCATTCCAACTACATCTCCAGAACAAAACTGTCCTCATCCGGACAGACAACATGACAGCCATGTATCACATACAGAAACAAGGAGGCACACATTCTCTCCAGCTGTCCCAGCTCGCACAGAACACTTGGAGATGGGCCATTCCCGAGAAAATATACCTACTTGCAGAACACCTTCCAGGGGTTCACAATCAAATTGCCGATCTGTTAAGTCGACAATCTCAACAGATCCACGAATGGGAACTACATCCCCAAGTCCTACTGCCCTTTTTCCAACAATGGGGCCAACCAGACATAGATCTGTTTTCCACACACGAAAACGCAAAATGCCCAACCTTCGCCGCCAGGTTTCCCCACCCGGAGTCAAAGGGCAATGCGATATGGATGAACTGGTCGGGCAGATTTGCGTACGCTTTTCCGCCTCTCCCACTCATTCCATTAGTGGTACGCAAGTTCAGGCAACAGTCTCTCAAACTGATCCTAGTAGCTCCCACATTGGCACGCCAGCCGTGGTTCCCAATACTACTAGAACTCTAGCTAGTTCCACGCCAAAAACTGCATCTCTCCCCGTCCTTATTAACCCAGAACCATGGAGAAATCAGACACCCAGATCCAGGTCAACTGAACCTGGCGATCTGGCTCCTGAAGTCCTAGAGTTCGGTTACCTCAACCTGCCACCAGACTGCATGAATATTATAAGAGAGGCCAGAAGACCTACCACTAGAGCCTGCTATGATGCAAAATGGAAAAGATTTGCCATTTACTGCACTAACAATCATATAAACCCACTGGATGCTTCCATCCAGGACTTCATTTGCTACTTACTGCACTTGCAAAGATGTCATTTGGCATACTCATCCATACGTCTCCACCTAGCAGCATTAGCAGCCTACTTACAAAATAGACAACACTTGTCACTCTTTAGAGTCCCTGCGATCAAAGCCTTCATGGAAGGACTGAAAAGGATTATTCCTCCCAGATTACCACTCTCTCCAGTGTGGAATCTAAACATTGTTCTTACAAGGCTCATGGGACCCCCATTTGAACCTCTGCATAAAAGCTAACTACAGTTCCTCACATGGAAAATGACTTTCCTTATCGCTATCACATCCCTCAGAAGGGTAAGTGAAATCCAGGCTTTAACCATACAAGAACCATTCTTACAATTACACCTAACAAAGTGGTTCTTAAAACAAATCCGAAATTCCTTCCAAAAGTCATATCTCCATTCCATCTTAACCAATCAGTAGAGTTACCAGTGTTCTTCCCAAATCCAGACTCGGTAGCTGAAAGAGCTCTTCATACCTTAGACGTTAAAAGAGCCCTTCTTTACTACATTGACAGAACCAAATCATTCCGCAAAACAAAACAATTGTTTGTTGCTTTCTCTCCACCACATAAAGGCAACCCCATTTCCAAATCTGGGATAGCTAGGTGGATAGTTGAATGTATCCAAATATGCTACCAGAAAGCTAAACGCACACTAACCATTCCCACTAGAGCGCATTCCACACGCAAAATAGGGGCTTCCATGGCATTCTTAGGGAACATTCCCTTAGAAGACATTTGTAAGGCAGCCACATGGTCTACAACACATACCTTCACTAAACACCATTGTGTTGACGATCAAGCAAAGCAACATGCTTCTGTGGGCGAACCTGTCCTTTAAACTTTATTTCAAACTGCTGCAGCCGATACAGGTGACCACCGCTAGGGGAGATACTGCTATATAGTCTATGCTAGTGTGTGATCTGCAGCTCATATGCCTCGTACGGAATATGCTACTTACTAGTATGCATCTGTTCTTGGCATGTAGAGCTGCAGATCCACACACACCCACCCACCTCCCCGGGACCTGTATCTGTTCCAGTATTATCTTACTTAGATATCACACATGGACATCTCTCTCTCTCTTCTACTAACTCCATCATTTCCCATCATGGCGAAAAACAATCTAACGATGGAGTTGATGCCCATGCGCACTATCGTCCAAGGGAGGAGTCACCTATCTCGTGACCACAAAGACTTCTTCCAAGACAACAACAACGTGCAAGCATCCAAGCCAAACACCAGATGGCGATCTACTATGCTAGTGTGTGGATCTGCAGCTTTACATGCCAAAAACAGATCAATACTGGTAAGTAGCATATTCCTATTGAACTACTTCTCAATCGATAGTGTTGACAACGACAATACGGTTACATTAGTGGGAGTGATTAGACCAAAAACACAATGTCTGCAAATATAGACTGAGTAACATAGCTTGGCTTGTCCTGACACTCCCTGGCCAAATCCCACTACATAAAACTAGAATGCAAGGATGGTACATATTTAACTTTCACTAGTTCATGGCCAGTCACATGGCCCGATAGCTCTACCATCCCTCCCATATCTTTTCCCATTTACAAGGGCAGCCCCTGCTGAGATGCACCCTGTGTCCACCCGTTGACACCAATCAAGATCTGCTTCCCAATCCTCCACCCTGGGGGTGAGCTGGCTCCCCAACCCCATGCGATATTACGCTTGCCAACCGCTGAAGCCAGGGCCAGTCATATGCTGCGAAAACTATGCCATGTCACCTCACGCGTGATAATCAGGAGGTGCCATTTGGCCCCCATGGGGATCGCTAGTCCCATGACCTGGGACATTATTCTCATGATCTCTACCCAGTAGCATTGAATTACCGGACAACTCCACATCACATTAAAAAAATCTCCCCCCTCACATTCCATTACGCAGAGAGGTGGCCGCCCGCCCTATTCGGTGCAACAAAATTCTGGAGTAGTAGGTCCTATGTAGGATCTGTAGTTAAATTAAACCAAAAGGAGTTCTAATTGCCACCTCCCTGGCACCCTGAATGGCCTCAACCCTATCGCCATCGCCAAACGTGCCTAGATCCCTCTCTCACACAGCCCTCTGCGTCCCCAAGGGATTAAATTCTGTAACGTGATTCTACCTACTTGTAACTGGCTGCCATTATATCCTTGTCGCTCTCCCCGGTCCACCGCGGGTGAAGTCCCGATTGTTTGGAGGGAGACCTAGGCGACTTCCGGTAGTGAGGTTAGCGCTCTAGTGGACGCTTCCCTCTAGGACATAAAACCGGATGCTCAGTCCGACGCGCAGCGGACGCGTGTTTGGAGGGCAGAAAGCTTTGTTGGAGGAAATTGTTTATTTGCTGGCTTTAAAACTAGCTGTTAGAATTTAGCACATGTCAGAACTTGATTTGTTTATATATCACTTTGAATCTCAGTTTTTTAACCTCACCACATATGCTGCTACATGTTTTTAAATCATGATTACATTCTGTAATGTGATTCTACCTACTTGTAACTGGCTGCCATTATATCCTTGTCTCTCTCCCCGGTCCACCGCGGGTGAAGTCCCGATTGTGTGGAGGGAGACCTAGGTGACTTCCGGTAGTGAGGTTAGTGCTCTAGTGGACACTTCCCTCTAGGACATAAAACCGGATGCTCAGTCCGACGCGCAGCGGGCGCGCCGAAGGCGTGCCAAAGGCAAGCCCGTCTGCGTCCGTCCGTGCACGAGCGGGACCAAGGACCACCCCCCCGGTAGTTCCTTGAGAAGCATTCTTAGCTACAGCCCACAATCCTTGTATGGGATTCGAGGACATTCTAGTGCAAATTGTTTACATGCAATGAATATTGCCAATGGTCTCCCTCACTGTATGCATTGTGATTTTACTTTTCAAGTACATAACAATATAGGGGTTTCTGTTTCTCCCCCTCCTTCCATCAAATTGTTTCTTTTGAACTGCAGGTCACTTTTAAAACATTCAACCGAGCTTACATTATTATTGGATAAGTTAAAACCGGACGCTCTCTTTCTAACTGAGACCTGGCTTCATAGTGAGGCTGATCCGGTCCTCGTCCAAACTCTCCCACCAGGCTACCTAATTCATAGGGCTGATCGTAAAATCGGCAGAGGTTGGGGTCTAGCTATTATTTTCAAGGAGATTTTTAGTTGTCGTACTACTACCACCAACCTTGTGGATTGTGAGAGCTTGGCCTTCGCCATAGATTTCTCCCCGATAAATAACTTTTCTGGCCTTTTAATCTATCGCCCCCCCCCGGGGTTGTAGGACAGTTTCTCACTAGCCTCTCCACCTCTATTTCTAACTTGGCCTTAGTTCCTTCTAATTTTACCATACTTGGAGATCTCAATATTCATTTAAATGACCCTCTTGATCACTTGGCCAAAGAGCTCTCAATGAACGTCTCAGCGTTTCAACTTATTCAAAAAGGATTCATACCCACCCATATTAAAGGTCATCTTCTCGACCCGCTTTTCGCCGAGGGACCTGATGTCTTCACGGTCGCAGAGACCGATAAGAAAACGCCTGACAAGGTAGGAGACACGTCGAGTACGAAACCCCCGAAAGGGCCCCGAAAATCTGAGAGTGACTCTCGAAAAACAGAGTCTAAGTCCTCAAAAGGAGCACCGGCGCCGAAAATTTCGACGACCGCGAGTGGATCCAAGGACGAAAGGCCCAGCGGATCCTTCGAGAAGGACTCCCAGGTGCCGAAGGCCGGCGAAAAGCAGGGTTCGTCGAAGCAGGCCCACGAGGTGAGCCGTCCGGTGACAAAAGACAAGGCCGCGTCGACGCAAGCTCCGTCGAAGAGACCAGCGCTTGATGCCGATCATGCCTCCGAAATGGAGAAGAAAAAGAGAAGGCTCGAGGCGGAGATGGAGAGCATCCTTCAGAGGAAGAAGGAGTTCGATGAGAAAATGAAACAATACAAAATCCCAGAAAAACCGCCGACGGAGGTCGTCGAGATCGAGGAACAGGAGGAGTTCGACGCCGAGGAGCAGTCGAGAGATCCTGAAGAGGAGGAAGAAGACCCCTACTATGAGGGAGAAGATGAGGAACAGCAGTCGATCTACGGCTCGGCGCCGTCGACGACACAGGAGCTGGAATGGCAGGACATCGACGCCGAAAGTCCAGAAGAGCCCGTGGAGACCTATCCTTCGAGGCCTTCGCCGCCAGACGACATTGGGGCATACAACATGGTCGTCAGGAGCGCTGCAGCAGCCTTTGGGGTGAAATTGGACGAGGAGAAGCAGAAAGCAGACTTTCTACTAGAAACACTGCTCCCCATCCAGACTAGGAGCCAGTTCCTCCCCATGCTCCAAAGCGTAATGAATCAAGGGAAGGAGGCGTTCAAGGAGCCAGGAACTTGCAAATCCATCACTCCCAGAACAGAAAAGAAATACAAAAACTCATCACAGGACCCGCCATATATCAAAGGATCAGTCACAGCTGACTCCATCATTGCGTCCACGGCCAGGAAGAGGGCCAATGTGCCGGCAACCTCAGGGCCGCCTCCCGACAAGGAGAGCAGAAGAATGGATCTCACCGGGAGAAAGGTGGAGAGAAATGCGGCCATGCACTGGTGCATGGCAAACTCTAATGCCCTACTGAACAGGCACCGGCACCAGCACCAGCACTGGGACGAGATGGGAGACCTAATTAAACATCTCCCAGAGCAATACAAGCAGAGAGCTTCCCATCTGGTTGAGGAAGGGAAAAACATTGCTAACGCATGCATTAAAACAGCATTAGACGGGGCAGAGACATCAAGCAGGCTGATGGCTATAGGTATCACTGAGAGGAGGCAAGCCTGGCTCAGAATTTCTGGATTCAAACAAGAGGTCCAGAACAACATACTGAACACACCATTCAACGGTGAGACGCTGTTCGGTGCTCCGGTGGACGAAAAGCTCTCTCAGCAGAAGAAGGAAAATTAAACTGCAAGGTCCGTGGGGGCCCTGCAATTCAGAGGGATGAGAAGAGGCACACCAGGTCGGAGACCCTACGGAAGGGGAGGAAACCAGCCGGGAACATCACACCAAACTTTCCAGCAAGGACAGCAGGGTGAAGGTCACAGCCAGCAGGGACAGCAAAAGCAAAACTGGCAGTACCAACCTCGAGGCCAGTCCTTTCGTGGGAGGGTAAACGGATGTGGCCAGAGAAGAAGAGGGGGAGACCAGCCCTCATCAAAGTGACTTCGATCGAAGGAAGGGGCTCACCCTCAAGATACCCCAAAGGGTGAAGCACATAATGAACACAGTAACGGGGGTTCACAAACCAAACGCCTACGAGCATGAAACACCAGTAGGCGGAAGACTGAAACTTTACCTTCAACAATGGCAAAAAATAACCTCAGACAAATGGATACTGAACATCATACAGTACGGGTACTGTATAGAATTAGACAAAAGACCTCCAGACAGGAAACCAAAGAGTAGACAACGCTCCGGTCAGGAGCTTGCTCAACTGAAAAAAGAGACTCTGCAACTACTCCAAAAGGAGGCCATAGAACCAGTGCCTTACAGAGAAAGGAACAAGGGAGTGTACTCAAACTACTTCTTGGTCCCAAAGGTGGACGAAACACTAAGACCCATCCTGGATCTACGGTTCCTAAACAAGTTCATAAAAACACAAAAATTCAAAATGTCATCGCTTCAAGAAGTGCTGCCTCAGATACGAGGCGGAGACTTCATGTCCACAGTGGATCTCAAAGATGCCTACCTGCACATCCCGATGAACAGGCGACACAAAAACCTGTTAAGGTTCAACATCAACGAGGATCACTACCAATTCACAACCCTGGCATTCGGCCTCAAGTCCGCCCCAAGGGTATTCACAAAATGCCTGGCAGCGGTAGCAGCGTACCTACGGATGGATGGGATTCATGTGTACCCTCACCTAGATGACTGGCTAATCAAAGCAAGTACCCGCGAAAAGTGCGAGGAACACGCAGAGCTGGTGACGAAAACACTAACAAGCCTAGGGTTCTCGATACACTGGAGGAAGTCATCATTGAAACCAGAACAGGTGAAGATCTTCCTGGAGGCGCAGATCAACACCATAGACAACACAGTCATGCCCAGCAACAGGAGAACGATAGCCCTGCTGAAGGAGACACGTCTCTACCAGAAGGGGCGAGCTCTGACAGTGAGAACGGCGAGCAAGATCATGGGGATGATGGTGTCATGCATACACCTAGTCCCCAATGTACGCCTACACATGAGACCATTCCAAGAATGGCTGCAACAGCAATGGTCACAAGCAAACAGAAGTTGGGAGGATCTAGTGGTTGTAACGCACGCGGTGCAGGAAGAGATAACATGGTGGAACAGGGACAACATAACAACAGGGAAGCCCTCAACACCTCCATACCCAACTGTGACAATCACCACAGACGCATCCCAAATAGGATGGGGAGCACACATGAACAAGCTCAGAGTGAGAGGTCTGTGGACTCCAGCGGATGCGGTCAAGCACATCAACTACCTGGAATTGAAGACCGTACTGCTAGCCCTGAAGGCCTTCCAGAGGCAGCTGTACAACCAAAGGGTGTTGATACAAACAGACAATACTACAACGATGTTCTACATCAACAAGCAGGGAGGAACACAATTGTTTTCCCTATCCAACCTGGCTCAGGAGATTTGGAGATGGGCAATCCCACTCAAAATAGACCTGCTGGACATACACCTTCCAGGGAAGGACAATGTGGAAGCGGACTGGCTCAGCAGGCAGACTTCTGCATCCCACGAGTGGGAGCTCAATGGGCAGGAAACGCAAAAACTATTCAGAAGGTGGGGAAGTCCTACAATAGACCTATTTGCAACACGCCTGTTGGACAGGCCTCACAAACGGCTCACTCCCTCCCCGCTCGACGGGGCCCGAACCCCGGCCCACCTGGCATATCCCCGCAACAAGCACCTGTACTCCGTCTCCCGACGGACCCTCTGCCCTCGGACCCCTACTCATCACGGGGTCCCGCCCCACCGGCTTTCCCGGCCGGGTCAAGCCGCCATCTTGGGCCCTGCACCACGCGGCCGCACGGCCTCCCCTCGACCCTAACCCCGGGCCTGGCCGGCCCCGACATCCCGGCACCACCATCCACCCAGGAGGTGAGCGGACCACTTGGCAGGTCAATGGGAGAACGAAGTGTCAAGGGCTCTCCCCCGCCAGGTGCCGATCGCCCCCAGCTCCCCCAGGCACTGGCTCCACCCCCTGCTGGGTGTCTGGACCCCTTCATCCCGGACCCTCCGACCTCCAAGTGCGAGGGTCCGGACATCAAAGGGCACCAGCCCTATAACTGGGGCAGCTCCGGAGCAGGAAGGCAGTTGTATCCTGGAGTCGAGAGACACCGAGTGAACTCAACCCTGACGGTCTACTGGCGCTGCCGTAGCCCGCTCTTGTGAACCATCGCCCTGCCTGCTGGCGCTGCCGCGGCCTTCTGCAACCTTCACCTTCCTGGGACCTGCTGGCGCTGCCGCGGCCCGTTGTAACGACCATCCTCACCGGGACCTGCTGGCGCTGCCGCGGCCTTCTGCAACAGTCATCTTCCTGGGACCTGCTGGCGCTGCCGCGGCCCGTTGTAACGACCATCCACACCGGGACCTGCTGGCGCTGCCGCGGCCCATATCACCTAATCACCAAGCTCGAGGATTGTGAGCTCATCATCATCTCATCCGAACTACCTGATTGGTAAATAGACTGTCCCGCTACCCCCTTCCCTACCTTGCGAGACTCTAATCGAGGGGACCCCTGAGTCCAGACCTCCTTGTACCATTTAACCGTACCTTAAATAAGTGCTTATAAAGAACACTGAACCTTATCCGTGTGTGATATCTGTCTGTGGGGGGGAAGTTACTTGTCTGTACGATCGCTGGAGACGGCTCTCCCCGGAGACCTCTCCTCCTGACCCCGGCCGACCCTCCCGGTCCATCTACCTTTTCTAACATTGGTGGCCAGCGGCGCGATCCGAATCAACGCGTAATCGTACAGAGAGTAGCTCACCCCACGACAAAGCACGATGTCGACCAAAGATAGCAGCTCCACCGAGAAGTTCCAAATGGAGAAATTAGAAGAATACAACCACCGCGAACTGAGACAATTTTGCATAGAACTTGGCATTGCTACCACCGGCCTGAGTACCAAGGATGATCTAAAGCGCGCTCTTGAGTCATGGACAGAAACTGGGGTCACAGGACCCTCCGACCAAAACAGCGTCACACCAGACCAAACCAGCATCACACCAGAGGGGAACGCCACGGCTCCCGAGGAGCGGGGAACGGGCCTCTCACAGGAGGAGATACGAGAAAGAGACAGAGTCAGATTACACGAATTAGAGATGGCGCGACTCAAGATGGATGGGGAACTTAAGTTGGCTGAACAGAAAATCAACCTCGAGCATATGCGGCTTCGAGAGGAACGAGAAGAAAAGCAGAGACAAAGAGAGCTGGAAGAGAAAAAAATAACGCTCGAGCACGAGCGCCGACTGGCGGAAATAGAACTGCGCAAACAGAATAAGGAACTGGGGGTGCCTGAGCGACCACACACCCCGGGGCCTATTGAGAAAAAAGTTCACATCCCCAAGGATGTGGTCCGCGAGTATGTCCGAGAAGACGACATACAACAGTGGTTTAAAGCCTATGAGATCGCAATGACCTCCCACCGGATCGACCGGAGTGATTGGGGAGCCGGACTTTGGGGGAGATTCATCAACGAGGGTCGCGATGCCCTGCTGCAGCTCCCCGATCACCAAATGTCGTCCTACGACCACATGAAGGCTGCCCTCCTCACCCGCTACGGCCTCACGCCCGAGATGTACCGCCAGAGGTTCAGAGATTGCACCCGGATCCCAGGTACAACTTGGGTGGAATACGTGAACTATTTCAGCCGGGCCTTCGAGGGTTGGATCAAGGGAAATCAGGTCACCACCTACGAACAACTCTTCAACCTTATGGTATGGGAGCACCTATCAAACAACTGTTTCGTCGAGCTCAGGCAGCACCTACTCGACAGTAAGCTGACTGACCCCCGGCAGCTCGCCGCCGAAGCTGACCGGTGGTAAAGCACCCGAGTGGGCCGGAGAGGGCCCCACGACCAGAACAGAAGCAACCAAGGCCAGCACCGTCCTCGGGGAGGAGGAGGGGGCCAGGGGCGAGGGAGAGACACCTTACCAGCAACACCCGTGGCCAGCACCCCACCTCCGGCCGGCCGGGGCAACCCCCCATTGCGGCCTGGGTACCGAGCCCACGTCACGTGCCACCGGTGCCAGCGACTAGGCCACTACGCCAACGATCCGAACTGCCCGCTAAACCAACCACCCAAGCCCCGCCAGGTAGCTGCCGCTGCCCTGGGGGAAGAGCAATCATCGGAGGGACCCGAGGAGTATGAGCCGGACCAGCAAGGATGGGAACCGGCCGCCATGGTCCTGGCATGCTTAGGGGGAAGGGACATGGTTCCGCGGGCTCCCCTACCCGCCAACACCAGAAAATATGGTCAGTGGGTGACCATTAATGGACAGAGAGCCGAGGCCTTGCGTGACACCGGCGCCAGCGTGACGGCCGTCCGCTGTCACCTGGTGAAGCCCGAGCAGATCCTGCCGAACATTCTCTGCCCCGTCCGCTCGGCAGATAACTCTGAGAGCATGTGTAAGATGGCCTGCGTCCCGTTTGAATGGGGAGGGGTCTCCGGCCTACTGAAGGTGACGGTCCGGGACGATGCCCCCGTGGACTGCCTCCTGGGGAATGACCTCGAGAGTTCCCCGTGGGCCACCGTCGAGAGAAGAGAGCACTTGGGGATGCTGGGCCTCCCGGACTGGGCCTGCATAACCACCCGATCCATGGCCGCCCGTGCCGCCCCCCGATCAGAAGAAAAATGGCCAGCACCTCCGCCCCCGGTTGCCCTCGTAGAGGACAACGGCGAGACCGACCTCCCGGACCCGACTACCGAGGAAGACGCGCAACACCAGGACCTCCCGGATCTGGCTCAGTGGCGGCAAGAAGGGGGGCCCACCCAAGAACAGTTCCGCCAGGAACAAAAGACCTGTCCCTCCCTCGAGGGACTCCGCCAACAAGCCAGCACCCAAACCGCCGGGGACACCACCGGAACCCACTGGGTCTACTGGGATAACGACCTGCTCTACAGCGAGCAAAGAATCGCCGAACTGGGGGCCGGTCGAGTTCTGGTGGTACCGCTCCGCTTCCGAGACTTTCTGCTCAACCTAGCCCACGATGTCCCCCTGGCTGGACACCTGGGCCAGGACAAAACGTACAGTCGCCTGGTGACCCACTTTTTTTGGCCGAAAATGAGGAATGACGTCCTGAACCACTGCCGATCGTGCCCCACATGCCAAGCCAGCGGGAAGAGTGGCCGGAAGCTGAAGGCCCCTCTACAACCCTTCCCGGTGGTCACCACCCCGTTCGAGAGGGTGGGGATAGACATTGTGGGACCTCTGGACCCCCGCACGGCACAAGGACACAGGTTCATCTTGGTACTAGTGGACCACGCCACCCGCTACCCCGAGGCGGTGCCTCTACGGACAGTGACCGCCCCAGTGGTTGGCCGGGCCCTGATGGGGATCTTCTCCAGGGTAGGCTTCCCCCGAGAAGTCGTCAGCGACCGAGGCACGAATTTCATATCCAAGTACATGAAGTCCCTCTGGCAACAATGCGGGGTCACCTACAGATTCACGACCCCCTATCACCCCCAAGGGAACGGACTAGTGGAGCGTTTTAACCGCACTCTAAAAGGGATGATTGGGGGATTGGAAGAACCTCTCCGTCGCCAGTGGGATGTACTGCTCCCGTGCCTCCTCTTCGCCTACCGGGAAGTGCCCCAGAAGTCCCTCGGTTTTAGCCCCTTTGAACTCCTATACGGACACCCTGTGCGAGGGCCCCTCAGCCTAGTCAAGGAAGGTTGGGAGATGGCCCCCCTAACGACCCCTCCAGACGTCTTCAAATACATCCTGGCCTTACGAAACCAGACCCGGCGCTTCAGGGAGATGGCCAAGGCGAACCTCGAGGCCAGCCAGGAGGACATGAAGAGGTGGTATGATCACAATGCCTCCTCCGTTGAATTCGAGCCGGGGCAGCAAGTATGGGTGATGTCCCCCACCGAACCATGCGCCCTGCAAGATAAGTGGACGGGGCCCTTCAAAGTGGTCGAGCGCAAAAGCCCCGTCACTTACCTCATCGACATAGGGTCCCCCCGGAACCCCCTTCGGGTCCTCCACACCAACCGGCTCAAACCGCACTTTGTGCGCTCCGAACTAAGCCTCTTGATGGCTACAGACAGTGGCACAGAAGAAGACTCCGAGCCCCTCCCGGACCTCCTGAGGACTCAGGAGAAGGACGGCTCCGTGGACGGGGTCCGGCTCTCGGACGCCCTCACTTCAGAGCAACGCCAGGACTGCCGGAACCTCCTGCTGCAGTTCGCTGCCCTGTTCTCCCTCACCCCCGGGGTCACCCCCTGGTGTTTGCACGACGTGGACACCGGGGACAGTCCCCCTGTCCGGCACCGGGCCTACCGCGTACCAGATCGGGTACGGGCCTGCATCCAGGAGGAAGTGGCCAAGATGCTCACGATCGGGGTCATCGAGCCCTCGGACAGTCCCTGGGCCAGTCCGGTCGTATTAGTTCCCAAGGCCGCTGCCCCCGGCTCCGCTCCTGAACTGAGATTCTGCGTCGACTACCGGGGCTTGAACGCTGTCACCCGGACCGACGCTCATCCCATCCCCCGAGCAGACGAGCTGATCGACCGGCTGGGGGCCGCCCGCTACCTTAGTATCTTCGACCTAACGGCGGGCTACTGGCAGATCGGCCTCACACCCAGGGCTCAGGAACGGTCAGCCTTCTCTACCCCCGATGGCCACTATCAATTTAAGGTCATGCCCTTTGGCATGAAGAATGCCCCCGCCACGTTCCAACGCCTTGTGAACCAGGTCTTGGCAGGGCTTGAAGAATTCAGCGCTGCCTACCTGGACGATATCGCTGTATACAGCCGCCACTGGTCCGACCACCTCCGCCACCTCCAAGAGGTCCTGCAAGCCCTCCAGCGGGCCGGCCTCACCATTAAGGCCGGCAAGTGCCAGATTGGCCAAGGGTCTGTGACCTACCTTGGGCACCAAGTGGGGAGCGGGCTGGTGGCCCCACTACAACTTAAGATTGCTGCCATCCAGTCCTGGCAGCCCCCCGTCACCCAGACCGAGGTCCGAGCCTTCTTGGGGCTCACCGGCTACTACCGGCGGTTCGTGAAGGACTACGGCAGCATCGTGGGGCCCCTCACGGGTCTCACATCCAAGAACCAGCCGAAGCGGGTCAACTGGACTCCTGATTGTCAAGCGGCCTTCGAGGAGCTGAAGGCCGCCCTGTGCACCGCCCCGGTGCTCCAGGCCCCCGATTACAGTCGGGAATTTGTGGTGCAGACCGACGCCTCCGACCACGGCATCGGGGCCGTCCTCTCTCAGCTGAACCCCGAAGGTCATGACCAGCCGGTGGCCTTCATCAGCCGACGTCTCCTGGCCCGAGAACAGCGTTGGAGCACCATCGAGAGGGAGGCATTTGCAGTAGTGTGGGCCCTCAAAAAGCTCCGACCCTATCTCTTCGGTACCCACTTCCGGGTACAAACCGACCATCGACCCCTGCAATGGCTGATGCAGATGCGGGGGGAGAACCCAAAACTCTTGCGCTGGTCCATTTCCCTGCAGGGAATGGACTTCACCGTGGAGCACCGACCAGGCCAAGATCACGCCAACGCAGATGGCCTGTCCCGCTTTTTCCGCCTCGACGAAGAGAGTCCCCAAGGAGATGGGTGACTCTCCCCGCCTTCAGCTGGGGGGGACGCATGTTGGACAGGCCTCACAAACGGCTCACTCCCTCCCCGCTCGACGGGGCCCGAACCCCGGCCCACCTGGCATATCCCCGCAACAAGCACCTGTACTCCGTCTCCCGACGGACCCTCTGCCCTCGGACCCCTACTCATCACGGGGTCCCGCCCCACCGGCTTTCCCGGCCGGGTCAAGCCGCCATCTTGGGCCCTGCACCACGCGGCCGCACGGCCTCCCCTCGACCCTAACCCCGGGCCTGGCCGCCCCCGACATCCCGGCACCACCATCCACCCAGGAGGTGAGCGGACCACTTGGCAGGTCAATGGGAGAACGAAGTGTCAAGGGCTCTCCCCCGCCAGGTGCCGATCGCCCCCAGCTCCCCCAGGCACTGGCTCCACCCCCTGCTGGGTGTCTGGACCCCTTCATCCCGGACCCTCCGACCTCCAAGTGCGAGGGTCCGGACATCAAAGGGCACCAGCCCTATAACTGGGGCAGCTCCGGAGCAGGAAGGCAGTTGTATCCTGGAGTCGAGAGACACCGAGTGAACTCAACCCTGACGGTCTACTGGCGCTGCCGTAGCCCGCTCTTGTGAACCATCGCCCTGCCTGCTGGCGCTGCCGCGGCCTTCTGCAACCTTCACCTTCCTGGGACCTGCTGGCGCTGCCGCGGCCCGTTGTAACGACCATCCTCACCGGGACCTGCTGGCGCTGCCGCGGCCTTCTGCAACAGTCATCTTCCTGGGACCTGCTGGCGCTGCCGCGGCCCGTTGTAACGACCATCCACACCGGGACCTGCTGGCGCTGCCGCGGCCCATATCACCTAATCACCAAGCTCGAGGATTGTGAGCTCATCATCATCTCATCCGAACTACCTGATTGGTAAATAGACTGTCCCGCTACCCCCTTCCCTACCTTGCGAGACTCTAATCGAGGGGACCCCTGAGTCCAGACCTCCTTGTACCATTTAACCGTACCTTAAATAAGTGCTTATAAAGAACACTGAACCTTATCCGTGTGTGATATCTGTCTGTGGGGGGGAAGTTACTTGTCTGTACGATCGCTGGAGACGGCTCTCCCCGGAGACCTCTCCTCCTGACCCCGGCCGACCCTCCCGGTCCATCTACCTTTTCTAACAACGCCAGAATGCAAAATGCCAAAACTTCGCATCCAGACAACCAGAAAAGCAATCCCAGGAGAATGCCCTATGGATAAGCTGGTCAAAAACATTTGCCTACGCTTTTCCACCAATACCACTGATGCACAGGGTACTCAACAAATGCAGGACAAGCAACATGACGCTGATCCTAGTGGCACCACAGTGGGCAAGACAAACATGGTACTCTCAAATAGTGGAGATGGCACAGGGGCCCCCACACAAATTCGCAAGAATCAAGGACTTGCTCTCCATGCACCACGGAGAGGTTCTACACCCAGAGCCAGAGAGCCTCAGCCTAGCGGCTTGGCTCCTGAGGACTTAGAGTTCGCACACCTTAAACTACCTCAAAGCACTATGTGAGTGCTACGGGAAGCAAGGAGGCCAACTACACGGAAATGCTATGGGGATAAATGGAAAAGGTTTACAATGTGGTGCAGCAGAAATAGCCTGCAAAATAAAATGACCAAGGAGTCAACGGTGCTTAGATACCTCACACACCTACTAAAAGCTAATCTATGCTCGTCGTCACTAAGAGTCCACCTAGCGGCGATTGTAGCATACACACGAGGTGAGACGGGGGGAAGCTTCTTTACCTCTCGGGTAGTAAAGAGATTCCTCGAAGGGGCTAAAAGATTAGCGCCACCGAAAAGAATGCCGCCGCCGGCATGGAACCTCAATTTAGTCCTTACAGAACTCATGAAGGCGCCCTTTGAGCCCATACACAAGGCCTCACTACTAATGCTGAGTATGAAAACAGCCTTTCTGGTGGCAATTACCTCGCTACGCAGGGTAAGCGAACTGCAAGCGCTAACACTACAGGAGCCCTACATCCAAATCCACAAAGACAGAGTCGTCATGAGGACGGACCCACACTTCATGCCAAAGGTGGTGTCTGCTTTCCATATGAACCAGACCATTCAAATACCAAGTTTCTTTCAAAACCCAACAACAGGCGCGGAGAGGGCACTACACACTCTAGACGCCAGAAGGGCAGTAATGCACTACATCGAAAGAACAAAGGAACACAGGAAAACAAAGCAGTTTTTGGTGTCATTCGCTACCAGCTTCCTGGGTAGACCAGTGACTAAAGGCACCATCGCAAGATGGATCGCACTAACAATACAATTCTGCCACAAGCAGGCAGGACAAGAACTATCGGAGGGGGCACAAGCACATTCCACAAGGAAAAAGGGGGCAACAATTGCCTTTCTGGCAAACACGCCCATTCAAGACATATGCCTGGCGGCAACTTGGGCTTCAGTCCACACGTTCACTAAGCACTACTGCGTGGACATACAGATGAACAAGGAAGCACAAGTAGGACAAAAGGTGCTCCAACATATATTCAATGACCAACGCTCATCTTCCACCCAGCCGCCACAAAGATAACAAACCGCTACAAAATCTATGCACAGCATAGTGAATCCAGAAAGATTCACGCTGCAAAACGAATAGTTTCTTACCTGTTGGTGTAGTTTTGCAGCTTGAAGATCTTTCTGGATTCACTAGCGAACCCACCCACCTCCGCCAGAAAGATGAGGCAGGAGAGCAAGGTGGAATAACAAATTATGAAACAAAGACTAAAAAAGTGAAAAGAGACTTTAAAATAAACAAGACTAAACGCCTAGGGTTAAAAAAAAAAGAGAACCAAGGGGAAAAAAGAACCCGAAGATGGCACACCCAAGGTGGGACTTCCGCAGGAAGCGCGCTGACGTCACGAGAGGTGCACCAAATGGTGGGACGTCGACGCCCACCTGGGCTATGAAGAAAAAAAAAAAACCAGACTACGAATCCGAACCCAACCACAAGATCGCGGAATAATGCACAGCATAGTGAATCCAGAAAGATCTTCATGCTGCAAAACTACACCGACAGGTGAGAAACTATTTGTTATCCCCAAAAGACATGTCTATAGGAAATGCAAACCAAGGGAGGCGCCCTGGTTCTCCTCCAAATTAAGAGAATTAACCCTTTCGCTGCCAGGCCTTTTCCCCCTCCTGTGGCAAGCCTTTTTTTGGCTATTTGGGGTAGTGCGCGCTTAGGCCCCTGTAACTTTTTGACCACATATGGTATCCACGCCAAATTTGCGTCCTTTTCTTCCAACATCATGGGGATTCTAAAGGTACTCCGGGTTTGTGGATTCTCCTAGAGGGGCCACAGAAATGAGCCAAAATACAGCAAAATTTTGGGGTTTTTTTGGAAAAATTGGAAAAACTGGCTGCAAATGAAAGCATCTGGGTTTTTCCCTGCAAATGTTATCAAAAAAGGGTTTGTGGGGTTGAAATCACCATTTTCCCAGCTTTTCGGGGATACCAGACTTTTGTCAGAAACCCAACATTTTTTACACAGTTTTGGCATTTTTCTGGGACATAGCCTATTTTTGCTATTTTTTGTGCTTTTGACCTCCTTCCAGTTAATGGCAGAAATGGGTACAAAAGCAATAATGGATCCTGGAAAGCTATACATTTTCGAAAAGAAGACAAAATTCTGAATTCAGCAAGGGGTCATTTGCGTTCGCCTCCTGCAAAGACACTTCCAAACTTAATTCACACCCTTTCTATTGTCTGAAGGAAGTCTTTACATTATAGGAAATTCTGTTCTCCATGCCCGTAGTGCCTTCCCAGTGTGTTCCTGTGTTTTGCGTGTCTGCCATTTATTGCACTTTTATACCTCTACTTGTACTTTGTACTCTTTTGTAACTTGCACACATGTCACTTTTCCTCTTGTAACGTATTGTTTACTACCTCTTGTATTTTGTTTGCTTTTGATACATGCACAATTACCACCATTGCCTCATGTAACATAACGTTTGCTCTTGTTTTCAGAGTGTCTGCCATTTATTGCAGTATTTTACCTCATGTGACATCCATCAGAGAGCTGCGTGAATAATTACCTGGTAATCCCCTCATCACAATGCAAACACCCACCCGAAATAGGTACCCAGTGAGGTCACACCGTTCGCATCGCCCTAACCTGCTCAAGGTTCATGTGACCTCAGTGACCGTCACAGCGACTGGATCACTGTTGCTCTAGGGTGTGCTGCTTCATAGGCCTGCCCGCAACACTGGAGATGAACTTCAATATGGATTGTGGTGGACAGGCCTTCAAGGATAACCCACAATTGACACCACTACAGTACAACAATAATAACAGTTGTTCGAGGGAAAACATGGCGCCCGCATGCTGAGCGGTAGCGCGCGTCCTCGGAGAAGCTCTCCGCTCCTCTCTCTCCTCTGCTAGCGTGCTGAGTTTATGCGGCGTTTCGGAGCGAGGGGTTTTTTCGCCTCTCCCAGACTGGCTTGAATTTTTTCAGCGGATGAGTTTGAGAGCCTTGGATCGGGCTCCCGCCCCCACCTACGTCTCTGTCCCTGGGCTCTTCCTGCCGTGGCGTTGGGAAGCTGCAGCCGTGGAGCTACGACGCGGCCGCAGCGCAGCGGCTCGAGGTCTCCTCCGTGGTAGAACAGTGCAGGGAGTCTGCGGTAAGGTGACGGGGGGTAGAGGGATTGGGACCTTTTCCTTTCAGGCCCCCCCTCGTCGGAGCCTTCTGAAGCCCCGGTGATATGTGGAGCTGAGTCAGGAAATGCTGCTGATCACGGACAGAGTGTCGGAGGGGGCGAATCTGTTTCTTTTGAGAGCCCTGATCTAACCTCCTGCAAAAAGAAAGCAGTTAAAGGTAAAAGGTAAATTACGAAAGGTTAGGGGCAGAGGAGGGGGGGCGAAGGGCAGGCACAGTACCCAGGCATCTTTGGCTGAGTGTAGCAGCAAGAGCAGATTGCAGGAGGGGGATGTTGCTGCTGATTCAATAGGTCCCCAGAGAGGGCTTGTGAGAGAGGCTGTTAAGGGGAGACAAGGAGAGCTTAAACCATCTCGCATCACACCCTCCATGCGCTCTTTTTTCAAAGTCCTGCCCCAAGTTCTGTCCATTTCAAAACCCCACCTTTCCAATCAAGATCGCAGCCCTATATGTCCAGGTCTTCACGAGAAAATGGCTTCTCAAATGGTAGTTTCTCCTTCAGCGGATATCATTTTACCAGCGCCTGGATTGGACCACGAGGAGCAGGCAGCAGAAGATGTCAGGGCAGCGGAGAAAACGACACCTAAGGGGGGTGTTAGTCCACAAGTTGTCCTAACCCCACAGGGCGGTTTATTGATAGAACCAGAGAGATTAACATCTACTGAGGCTCTTGTGAAGCAAACTACATGCCCTGATCAATCCCCTGGACTTCTAGATAGGCGAGAGTTTTGCGTCAACGGGGCGGCCATAGCCTGTTCTTCGATAGAATCTTTGCTAAACTCTCTAAAAGCAGATATAAAGCAGGGGTTTATGATCTCTGCAGAGAACCAATCTGAGATAAGGGCTGCTTGCGATGTATTGGAGCGTAAAGTAGATCGGCTCAATGAGAGGATAGAAACCCTCGAAGGCACTGTAGAAGAGCTTAAAACCAACCTAGGTTCAGCCCAAGCAAAAATCCACAATTTGCAAAGAGAGGGGGATGTGTTTCGTGAGAGGGTGGAAAGCTTGGAAAATTTTTCAAGAAGAAACAACCTCCGACTTTTGAAGGTTCCCGAGGGAAAAGAGGGGAGCGACATCAAAAGCTTCGTCATAAACTTGCTCAAGGACTCACTCAATCTAGAGGAATCACTAGCTACTTTGGGGAGCGATATCCAAAGGATCCACAGGGACCCCTTCCGTTTAAAACCTGGCAGAGAAAAGCCCAGGAAGATTTTGGTCAACTTTCTTACCTATTCAATCAAAGAAAAAATCTTATCTTTGGCCTTAAAAAATAAGTCTCTAAGAGGCCCTGACTTTCCTTTCGAGATCCGTTCTGACCTGTCCAAAGCCACCTTGGATCGTCAGTGGGAATTAGGTCAAAGGATGGAAAAATTTCGTGCCCTAGGTGCAACAGTGCAGATGAGATTTCCTGCTTTTTTGCGTGTGATGTTTCATAACAAAATGCACAATATTAGATCTCCTCTTGAGGCGGACCAGATGTTGAACTCATTAAAAGATCTTCCTCGGGGAGGTGCAGGAATCCATTAAGATTGAGAAGGCAATGAAGGAAGAGGTGAAAAAAAAAACAATTGGAGTCTTCCCTCTGTTATTTTTGGGTCACAAAGATGAAGAGGTAGTAAACCCCCTACTAGGTTACAAATCTAATGAGTCCTACATGAGTTGTAGGGGGGTTTGAAGAATTAAACTAAAAAAAGGAAAAAATAATAATAAAACTGTTTGCTTAAAATTAGCGTAAAAAAAAAAGAGGAAAAAGAAATGAAGGGGAAAATATTTCAGAATTCGTAAATATGTACTGTTTGGGACACACCGTGCAGTTTTTGAGTTTGGTGGAGGGGAGGGGGAGGAAAAAGGAGGGTGGAGGAGAAAGAGGGCGTAAAACTGGCATTTCACCTGTCCAGTATAGGTTGGGTAGGGTTTTCGGGTGCGGGGGGGGGAGGGGGGAGTTGCACAGGGTGGTAAGGGTAAAAATAAAAATAATTCTCTAAAATCCAAGCCTAGGAAAAGCTTTAATAATTTGGTACTTCTTGTCTCATGCCCAAACAAAGGTAGGGAAAGTTACGCCAACTTAGTTGTAGGAAACCTGAAAGAGGAAGGGGGGGGTGGTAACTGCTGGACGAAATGACTCAGCTAAATTTTCTATCTTGGAATGTCAATGGCCTGCGTACTGGGAGCAGGAGAAAAAAGATCTTTCAGTATTTGAAGGACTCCCCGGCGCAGGTCATTGTCATCCAGGAGTCACACCTCCTCAAGGGTGAAACAACAGAGTTCTTGAAAAAGGAAAAATGAGTAGACAGTTTTATTTGCACAGATCAATCAGCAAATATTAGGGGGGTGCTTTTTATTTTTTAAAAACAAGCTAAGGCTCAAATCATTGAGTATAGGGAAGATAGGAGTGGTAGGTGGCTCATTGTAAGGGTAATGTTGGATGGTTTTCTCCTCACATTGGCCGGGTATTACGGCCCCAATCAGGATGATTCCTCCCATCTAAATACTATTCGAGACAATCTATTGGCCTTCCAGGACCCAGTTATTTGGATGGGTGACTTTAACATTGTCTTAGACCCAAAGCTAGATAAGTCTCCCAAATCCAGAGCCTGTGTTTTATCAAGATCTAGACAAGACCTCCTAATAGCAATGTCACAATTAGGGCTCGCAGATGTTTGGAGGGAAAAGGCTGGGGACACACTGGAGGTCTCCTTTCGGAATCTTAAATACAATCACGTGTCTAGGATAGACTATGCTTTTTTTAGTTTTAGCTTGAAAGATCTATTAATAGACATTTCCTACCTTCCCTCACATCTTTCCAACCATTCGGCCATCTCTTTTGTATTGAAGCTTGAGCACAAACAGTGCTATACTTCCTGGTCATTTGACCGTACTATTCTTTTAGAAAATGAGGAAGTCAACTTTTTACGATCAGAGACACTTCATTTTATGGAGGCAAACATAGGCTCAACAGATCTGCATATTATGTGGGATGCCTTAAAAGCTTTTTGGAGGGGGAGTATCACGCATAGAGCCTCCTATAGAAGGAAGAAATATAGGGAAGGTATTGATAACCTGGAGAGGGAAATGAAGAGCATTGAAAACACCCTGGACCCCCAAATTAGATCAGGGGCACTATACGAAAGACATAGAGAGTTAAAAGTTGGACCTAGAAAATGTATTACAAACTAGGGTCTCTAGAAGGTGGGAGGCGAGTAAAATCTCTCATTTTGAGTTTGGTGAGGCTGCTGGAAAAATTCTAGCTTGGAAAACCAAATCCGACCAAGCTCGAAACTATATCAGAGAGATTAAGGTGGAGGGGGAAGTTGTCACCCGTACTACCAAGGATGAAATAGGCGGGGCTTTCCGGGACTTCTTTCAGAAAATCTATAAGGAAGATATCCAGGAAGACAAGGCAGAGAGGGAGGCCTGGTTAGATCAAATTTCCCTGCCAAAGCTATCCCCAGAGCATAGCAAGATGTTGGAGAATGAGATCTCCGTTGAAGAAATCAGGAAGGCTTTGGGGCAGGTAAAGCGGGGGAAGGCAGCAGGCCCTGATGGGTTACATGGGGAATTTTATAGGGCCCTCATAGACGAGATCACCCCGGTTTTGGCCTCTGTCTTTAATAACATCCTTTTGAAGGGCCGGGACCTTCCAAAATCCTGGAATGATGCCACGGTGGTCTTAATACCTAAACCAGGGAAAGATTTGAAGGATTGTGGGTCATATCGCCCGATTTCGCTTCTCAACAACGACTATAAAATCTTTGCGGCTATAATGACAACTAGGTTGGGGAAGGCGATAAGCTCTTTAGTTCATGAAGACCAAAAGGGCTTTATAAAGGGCAGACACTTAGCTGACCTCACACACGATCTGGTAGGGGCGATTGATATCGCCACCACTTCTTCTCTGCCTCTGGCCGCCTTTACGTTGGATGCGACTAAGGCCTTTGATAGAGTAAACTGGTCCTATCTGGCTGCAGTTTTGAAGAAATTCAATTTGCCCGAAAATTTCTGCCGCATGATCTCACTTATATATAAGGCCCGACGGCAAGACTCAATGTAAACAATTCTCTAACAGAGTCTTTTGGAATTTCGAGAGGTACAAGGCAGGGCTGCCCACTTTCCCCTCTCCTTTTTAACCTCTATATTGAACCTTTTGCACAGATTCTTAGAGAGGAGGCTACTATTCCATCATTTAGCTTTGGAGGGTGGGAAAGGCGGGTTGCCCTATATGCCGATGACATACTCATTATGACATCAAACCTCGACTCGGCTCTCCCCTCTGTGATTAGAAAAGCTGAGGAGTTTGGTAAAATCTCTGGGTACCACATAAATTCTGAGAAAACAGAAATTATGGCCTGGAATTCCCCCAACACACAGGTGGAGGTAGTGCCCTCTATGCGGTATCTTGGAATTAGAATTACCCAAGATATAAGCAAAATCACCACCTTTAATCTTGACCGAGTATATAAGGAATGTCAGAAACAACTAAAGGCATGGAATCACCTCCCTTTATCCATCTTTGGGAGGACAAACCTTATAAAAATGTCTATCCTACCCAAATATACCTTTTTGTTTAACTCTATCCCTATGACTTTTGACATTAAACAAATATCTAAATGTCAACAAGGAATTAACTCTTTTATTTGGAAGAATCGAGCTTCGAGATTGGCCTGGAAAAAGCTGAGGAGAAGGAGAGAGAAAGGAGGCCTTACGTCACCAGACATCTAATACTATGCTTGGGCGTTCCAACTATCCTACTCGAGAATGCTCCTAAAAACATCAGAGGACAACTCTAGAGGGAGGATGTTCCGAGCTATGTTGGAGGGGTCTGATCTTCCATCTGACTGCTTTCTTTTTAAGTTTGGAGACCAGAAATTCTTTAAAAAAATAAAATTAAAAACTCTACAATCTTTGGCTAGGAGTTGGTCCACAATCAGAAATAGAACAGGGTTGTGTTATTTTTCCAACTTAGCACCTATATGGGATTCACCAGGTACTCCCTTATGTCTTAAAGACAGACTGGCAGGTCCAATAAAGGAAGCCGGAGTTTTGAACTGGGGAGAGCTGATAGGTGGTGGTTCAATGCTACCTTGGGAGGCTTTGCTGGAGAAAGTCGGGCCAGGTCTATCTTACTTCAAGTATGTACAGCTGACTAGCTGGGCTCAGGCCTTGATAAGAAAGGGAGTCCCCTTGGGAAAATACAGCAACTTAGAAAATCTATTGGTGACAAGGCCAGGGGGGGAAAGGAGGTTGCATGTTGGTATTGGGCGATCTTGGAGGAGATAGATGACGACACAACCCTCCCTGAGATGTTATGGGGCAGTAACATCGGCGAACAGTGCCAGCAGCTGTGGTCGAACTCATTTAGTTTACTATATAAAATCGTGAAGCCAGCCTGGTTGAGGCGAAACCATCTTTTCACTTTACATCGTGCTTATCTGTCCCCCCAAAAGTTAGCCAAATTTCAACATGGAAAAAAATGCAACAAATGTGACCTAGTTGAGGCCTCGGATGTTCATATGTTTAAAGAGTACCCAGCCATTAGTCGTTTTTGGGAAGAGGTGATAGAAGCACTATCTTCTATGCTAAATATCACTCTTAGTAATACTCTCCCTTTGATTTTCTTTGGGCTTGACGAAAATATCCTAGGGCCTGCTAGATCCTTCCTGTTTTTTGCAATCCTGTTGGCCAGGAGACAGATTTGCAGATTTTGGGTAGACACAGCTCCTCCAACATATATGGGATGGTTATCGTCCCTATATGAAGTTTCTAAAGTAGACCTGGCTAGACCCTGTAGTATGAAAAAAAAGAAAATTGCCTTTTGGGACTATTTGATACAGTGGAAGTAGGTCTCCCGGGGTTTTTTTTTTTTTTTTTTTCCCCGGGTCCTATGATTATGCCAGCTTCCCTGCTCCATGGATCTATAACAAGGGTCTTCGTTCGTTTTTCTGGTCCAAACAGGTTGAAATATGCCTAGATGGAGTTTCTGAAGGTCGTCCTTTTTTGTGTGTTGTTTGCTCCTTCTCCCGCCAAACTGTTTCTTTTGTTTTTTGTGCAATTGTCCATAGCACACTAAAGGGTTTGGTGGGCAGGACAAGATAGCACAAAATGGTGGTTGGCGGATTTCCTTCTTCACACATAAGGGTTTGGCAAATGAGGACAAAAAAAAAAATAATAATACGCTGCCTAAAAAAGCAACCACTCATAGGGAATGCAAAGCATGTGACATGTAAGCAGAAACAACATGGTTACCTAAACGATCTCTCACTAACTATTCAGAAATCAGCGAGTGGTTTCACCTGAAAAGTTATGGACATGACTAGAGGGCCCTGAAGGGAACCGTTTCACTGTCCATTGCTTACATCCTTACAAAACATAAGCAGTATGGTAGACCACATCCATAAACACAGAGCCATGTGTTTTCCAATTCACCCATCAACCAGGTATTGCAGTACCTCCAGGAATGGTACACTCTCCCACCCTGGAAACAACAATGCTGTTCAAAGAAAGAAGAGAAAACGAAAGTAGCGCTTCACTGGCAAACTCTGTGATGCTGGTGTAAACCAATCTGGCCACTTAGCAAACCCCTCTGTCTTGCTTTATTTAGTTATGTATGTATTTTTCATATAAACCTTCTATTTCTCTCCATCCTGCTGCACTTTGGATTAGAACATTTCAGAAACAGGGCATTTCTCGGATGCGCGTTTTACTTTTTTGGATCCATTTCGCACGGAAGCAACTAAATCAAATAACTACAGCAAGCCCAGCCTTTTCTGAATACCTTTGGCCTCCCCCCACCCTAACTAACCCACCGATCACGAAAGCATCTTATTGGCTAATTATGTGTTCATATGAGTCGAACTTTCCAGTGGTTTACTCACTGCAATTAGGTTCTTGTTTCTGAGAGGATTGAAGCAGTGCCCTTCAGACAGCCTTGTTAGCCTCTACCTTGCCATATCTGAGTTGATTGGCATGGACCCGTGATAATCCCTGAGGGGAGAGATGACCCTGTTAGCCCAACACCCACAATCTGAAAGGAAAGACTGTAGCCAAATGCTGGAGGGCGAGGCATTAGGTCTCATCCAGCCACCTGCAGGAAGGTTCCCAGTGACCAAACATGGAGGGGCTGAATGCAGAGAAGAGTGTCTGCACCTGGACTGCAGTTCCACTGAGGGCAGTAAGTGGGTGACAAACAAAATTGCTACTAAGTGCTACCAACAATGTGGGACAATTACTGGGCCCCATTGAAATTTCAAAGAGGGTTGTTATGCACAACATTTCAGAAACAGGGCATTTCTCGGATGCGCGTTTTACTTTTTTGGATCCTTTTCACACGGAAGCAACTAAATTAAATAACTACAGCAAGCCCAGCCTTTTCTGAATACCTTTGGCCTCCCCCCCACCCTAACTAACCCACCAATCACGAAATCCCCCCTCCCCAGCCCCAAAACTCACCTTTCCTCTCCGACGCGCAGGAAGCAAATGGCTTCCTGCGCCTCGGAGAACAAAGGGGAAACCTCCAATGACGTCAGCGCGGCTCGCGCACTGACGTCATTGATGACGCGGGGGAGGGGGGCGGGGGGAGGCAGGGGAAGGTCTTCCCCTGCCTTCCCAGTAAAAAAAAAAAAGATCGACCACTCACGGGGGAGCGCCAGTGCTTCCCCCGTGGGTGGGTGCCATGACGAGCTGGACTCGTCATGGGCACAGCGCGACTGTGCTCCATGACGAGTCCAGCTCGTCATGGGCACAGAAGGGGTTAAAACAAATGTGTAGAACGTCAGAGAGAAGATGAGGCAGAACTATTCCGAATCCAGGAAGCTAGACTATAGGAAATTAATTAAGAATGTATAAAACTGAAATTAAAACCGCCCAAGCCATTTTCTATGAGGAGAAAATTACTTCAGCCTCAAATTCTCCTAAGGAGATCTTCCAAATTGCTAAAACTTTAGTAACCCTACCTCAGAAAACTCAAATCTTAGAGGGGGCACAAACCCGCTGTAACAATCTTGCGGAATTTTTCCATCAAAAAATCCTAAATATTTATCTATCTTTCCCAGCCTCTCATAATGACTCAAGTGCCTGTCAAATGGCAGAATCGGTCGAGGAACTTCAGTTTTCATTAGAGCAATTTCCTCTTCTAGATTTCACCTCACTTGACCTGATCATGTCCAAGGTAACCTCAGGCTCTCCTATTGACCCTGCTTGCCCTCAGTCACTTGCCCTGGTCACTAACACCATTCGTCCCGTCATTCTCGATATATTAAATTTATCTATCTCTTCTGGTGTGGTCCCTCCTACTTGGAAATGTGCCCGGGTGAAGGCTCTTTTAAAAAAAAACCTTCTCTTGATCAGTCCAATCTGACTAATTATCGTCCCATATCTCTCCTTCCTTGGTTGAGCAAGTTGCTTGAGAAACATGTGAATACCATGTTAGTGGAGTACTTGGGAGTCCAATCATCTTCTTCACTGCTCTCAAACTGGCTTTCGTCCTCAGTTGGGGACTGAGACTGCCCTTTTAGCTGTAACTGAGGAGGCGAGGAAGATTGTAGATCGGGCGGCATGGTGGCAATCATCCTTCTTGACCTTAGTGCCACATTCAACACTGTGAATCATAACATTGTGATGTGCCGCCTTAAAAACTTTGGTGTTTCCGGCACGGCCTTAGCTTGGTTTCGATCCTTTCTTACTGATCGTTTTTTCCAGGTGTTTGAAGGAGATGTGGTGTCCAACCAGCTGCTGTTAAGCTGTGGGGTACCTAAGGAAATTGTCACCTATGCAGATGACACTCAGCTCATGGTGGCACTAAACCACCCCGAGAGGTCATCTGGATCCCTGGGTCTATGCCTAGAGGCAGTTGCCGGATGGATGGAACTTTCTTACCTTAAGCTCAACGGGGATAAGACCGAGCTCATGTTTCTCGGCAACCCCCTCTCCATCAGCCCTGTTTCTTTTTGGCCGGACTGTCTTGGTCCCGCCCCAGATCCTAAACCCCAGATTAAGAGCCTGGGGTTATGGCTTGATAGTGCTCTTAGCTTCGATTTCCAGGCCACTAAACTTTCAGCCACCTGCTTTGGCCTCATGAGGCTATTGCGCAAGATCCTTCCTCTTCTCCCCTTCCACGCGAGGAGGATCATGGTCCAGGTCCTGATTCTTTCTCGCCTGGACTATGGTAATGCCCTGTTCGAGGCATGTGGGCTGCTGAATTCATATCTGTGCATAGATCGCCGCCTAGTGTTGGGTCCGGATGTTTGCACGTTGTTGTCCTGGAAGAGTCTTCGAAGTATCCTGAGATAGGTGACTCCTCCCCTGGACCATAGTGCGCATGGGCATCCTCTCCATCCTCAGATTGTTTTTCGCCATTGTGGCAGTGATGGAGTAGATACAGAAAGTGATGACCATGCTATACAGTAATTCTGAGAGCTGCAGCTGCTACAGGCGCCGGGGAGGAGGGTGGGCGATATGAATGTCAGCAGCCCTACATGCCAAGAACAGATGCATACTGGTAAGTAGCATATTCAGTTCGAGGCATGTGGGCTGCTGAATTCATATCTGTGCATAGAATATATAGCAGTACCCACTATTAGCGGCGGCCACCAGTGCCAGCTGCAGCGGTCTGAAAAAGAGTTTTGAGAACAGCCTGTCCTACAGCTGCCTGCTGTTTTGATTGCACATCTACACAGTAGTGTTTGGTAAATGTATGTGTAGTGAACCAGGTGGCTGCTCTACATATATCATGCAAAGGAATGTTTCCCAGGAAAGCCATGGAGGCCCCTAACTTACGTGTTGAGTGGGCTTGTGGGGGAATCGTTAATGTGCGTTTCTGACACCTTTCTCGAACTTTCCGTGGTGCAAGGATACTTCGAAGACTCTTCCAGGACAACAACGTGCAAACATCCGGACCCAACACTAGGCGGCGATCTATGCACAGATATGAATGTCAGCAGCCCTACATGCCAAGAACAGATGCATACTGGTAAGTAGCATATTCATTACCTGGGATCTCCTCATTTTACCTCACATAAGCTCCAGGTGATCCAGAATTGTGCGGCTCGCCTGCTTCTTCAGATCCCTCGCAGGCAATCGGCTGAACCTGCATTGAGGAGCCTTCATTGGCTCCCTGTTAGAGCACGAATACAATTTAAGGCCATGTGCTTGGCACACAAAGCCTTTTGGCGGAAGGGCCCGGCCATTACCCACTCTCTCATCACTCCTTACCATCCTTTGCGTAATCTTCGTTCTAGTTCCTCTTTGTTGGCTGTTGCTGTCAAAATACGAAGATCTAGATGGGGTGGTCATTCTTTCTCTTTCAATGCTTCTTATCTCTGGAATGCCTTTCCGCACAATCTTCGGATGGAGCCAAGTCTATCGACTTTCCGGAAACTTCTGAAAACCTACCTCTTTAAGGACTCCTCCGAAGCTTTCTGACCACCATCCTTATTTGCACGTCTTCAGCGCTGGGAGGCCTCAGGGTAGCCATGCGCTATATAAGTGTAAATTCATTCATTCATTCATTCATCCAGGGAATTGTAAATCAACTTCCTATAGATGGTTGAGATTGCTTTTTCGGTCAGGGGATTAGTTAGCAGCTGGTCCTCCAGTGGGGATGCATCAGGCAACTTCCCCCCCCCTTCCCAGATGTGACCTTGCAGAGAGTGACCCACCTGCAAATGTCAGAACCGTTTTTAGTCACCTAATTCATACTTTTGTTGTAGGATCGTGAAGGACACAAGCGCCTGTCCCCTCACACATCGCCCGGCCGTTCTAAGCTAATCAATCCCCATTGTGTGAAGCCCTGCAATCCTCCCGCTGCACTTCAAAGATCACCGTCATACAGTGGAGTAATTTCAGTCGGCTTACCTTCTCAGCCTAAACACTTGGTAGCCTCTCTCCACACCCTGACCAGTGTTTGGGTATGAGTAGGTAGGGTGCACTCACACTTTCTTTGATACAGCACCGTGGTGGGGTAAGCAAGATCCTCACGGTTCGCAAAAACCCAGTTGTTGACCGCCACCAGCTGAGTGGCCCAGTAATACTTGAGAATGCGCCGCACTGCCTGTCCACCTTAATAAACTCCCCTCTGCAACTTACTCAGTGTGAAGTGCCACCATCCCACAACAGCAGCCGAAGTTCTCAGTCTACCTTTTGAAAGAAAATGTCTGGTGGGATTTTAAAGGACGTTTTTTGCACAACGTACAGGAGACCCTGGAGGGTCATCACTTTAAATAGGGCCCCCCGGCCCAATTAGGAGAGCGGGAGCACCCGCAAGTGTGGGGCATCCCTGCGAAGCCGGTCTAATTTCGGGAGTATGTTCCTGTCTGTGGCTCTCTTGTAATGAACACGCCCAAATATTTAAAGACATGTAGTGCCACCCTCACTGTGCACCTAGAGTGCAGCCGCAGGGTCCCTGCCTCCAGCAGGAATATTAAGGACTTCTTCCAATTGATCTTATATCCTGAATGATCTCCAAATATGTGAAAAATGTGTAGGATTCGTTCACTCGAGAAGGCTGGTTACGTCTCATATAGCAAAACGTCAGCGTAGAGGGAGAGTCTCTCATCCCACTCCTGATCAACTGGAGTACCCCATATGAGAGGTCCTGGCGAACCCAAGCATGTGAGAAGAGCATAGGAGACAAGGAACATCCCTGTCGGAGGGAAAAGACTCGGGAGATTGTATTATTGACGCGCATGCGTGCTAGAGGGGCCACATACAAGAGCTTGACAGCAGCGCCACTGGTTCAGCAAAGGAATCCCATGTTGCATGTGGTACTCCATTAAGGTGTCGGAGATTTAAGCGCGTTCCCTGGTGTGGCATAAAGCCCGATTGATCAGGATGAACCACTGTTCCAATTACTGTCCGCATGCAGATCGCCAGGGCGTACGCAAGGACCTTCGTCTGAAAATTAAGCAGGGAGATAGGTCTATAAGACCCACACTCAGTTGCTGGTTCGTCCTTTTTTGGGCTGACCACCACCTCAGACGTTCTTTGGTCCTCTGGGAGACACCCTTATTTTCAGGCAGTCTGAAACCTACTCTGGAGGTACTCCCTGATTATCCATTATGCTTTTATATAATTCTAATGGGAGCTCATCAGGCCCGTCGCTTGCCCTGTTTGCAAGGTTCCTATTGTCTTATTTATTTAGTCTACTGTCAGATCTTGGTCTAGTGCGTCTCGGTCCTCATTCGTTAGCATTGGCAGGGTCAGGTCTTTCAGGAAGTGTCTCCCAGTATTTCCGTCCCCTTGTTGTCAGTGTCGTCAAGGATCCAGTTCCGTCCTTTGTCTTGTCTCTCTAACCATGCAAGCAACTCATTGGCTTTATCACCGACATCATAGAGACAATTCTGGGTAGCTAGCGCATGAGTGCCCGCTATTTTCCATTCGTGCTCTAAATGTGTGCTGCTTCAGTTGAAGGTGTAATGGGAGAGACACTGATTACCCACTTGCCAAGCATGCCTCCAGGTAAGCACATTCCCTGTCCTGAGCCTCGCACTTCAATTTATGTTCCTTCGGTATTCCCCCAATCAAGGCTTGTGTCTGGCCTCGAATCACTTCCTAGAATTCATTCTATAGCACGCAAGCTGATTCAACAGGCCGCCCGTTCTCCTTAGAATAGAAGTCGGCTCCATCTCTCATACGAGCTTTGAAGGTGTTGTCTTTTAAATATCACGGATCAACCCTTGGGGGTAGCATGAAGTCCATAACCGGAGCATTGAGTTGCACCTCCACCAGCGAATGGTTTGAGATTCCCCCTGCTATGTGCTTAGCGGCTCTAAAATCAACTTTATGGACAGTCTGGGTGAAAAGATAGTGCAGGCATGCCAGACTACCATGTGCTGCAGACAGGTGCGTCTGGTTCTGATACCCTCTCACCCTCGAGGGGCATTTAGGAGCATCATGGATATAGTATAGGTGCAGTTCTGTCACTCCAGTCACCCCAATGCGTATATGCTCTGTCGTAAGCGTCTTACCCTTTCACAGGATGAGTCAGTCTTGTCTGGGTCTCTTTCCCATTTCCCGGCACTTGAATGGCACGCCCGAACACTCAAGAGAGCAGTGACCCACCAGCAGGCTTTTGTGGAGCGCTTTAGTCCTGGATGCAGTGCTGCATTCAGTAGGGCACCCAGTCTGTCTTTTTTTTGCAGTAGCCTGAAGATGAGCAGTCCCAAGGTAGCAGTCACACCTGGCCTGTCGGTAAGTGCAGCCCCTCTGGAGGCCCGACCGTCAGCAATTGAGCCCACACTGTGGCCGGCTGGACCACAGGCGTAAGCTCGGACAGGGTGTTCGACACTGGAGTAGTTGTAGTCCCTCATGGGCCTCTGACACAGAGTAGTCAGGAATTCAGCCGCTAAAAGCCCAACACAGGCTTTCCAGGAAGCCAGTAGATTCAGACCCTGTTGTGTTAAGAATTTGGCAAATGCAACCTTGAACGGGCTGGTTGGCAGCACACAATCGTCCAACTGGGCCTCAACAATCACGTTGTCGTAGAGTATTCTTTTCTGCCTTGAACTGTTGGGAGAGTCTTGGGGGTGGGGGTGGAAGGGGTGTCCCTCAGACTAGCGGTTTACTCTGTCGCACTCTCACATTGCATTTATGCTACGCACACCAACACCCTAAACATGCACTTGATGTTAGCGCAAAGTCTGGGCACAGGCATAGAAATGGAGCATTACATGGGTGTGTCAGTAGGACGCCACTCCACTGACAATGATGCAAAGATCTCATCAGGCTATTGATCCTTACAACAGGGTGTATTGCCACCACCGCTCTAGCTGTTAAACCCATTACAGTCCTCTGCCTTAAATAAGGGCACACTTGGTGTGACCCTCCAGGTCACAGCACCGGTCCAAGACCTCTCATAGTCCCTTGTTAGAAGTTGCACAGTACTGGGATGGCAGAAAAATCTCATGTAATTGTTTTGTGGTAGATTTACCCCAGTAACGTGCAGTTACAAGTTTGACGCCATGGACTGGGGAGTTGCCACGAGGAGCAGATTCTTCTGCCTGTCAAACCGCATGCCATTCACTATTTCATAGTGTTTTTCTGCTTTTATTTACCACTTGTTTTAAGCAGGTGGTAGATATATGCTTGTGGTTGGTTGGGGGAGATAGGTGAAGCAGGGGAGGGAATGGGAAAGCATTTTCTAACAGAGGAAGTAAGGTACATTTTATTTGAATGATTAACAAAAATCTTACAATTTCTACATTCTTAAAGAAAACACACCAATTTAAAATACAGACCGATAATTTTAAAATGTCTAAAAATCAAAATTAGTTTTCTTAAATAACATAAACACAATTTATAGACATTACATCAGACCATCATCTTTCCAGGACTTAATATAAATAGTGTCAATTAATATTTCTGTAATTTATGTGTAATATCATAAAAATAGTCCTAAATGTTGTCCTTAATTATCTTAGACTTCCAGATTTCCTGTGGGCAACTCACAAGTATCCAACTTCTTTTTAACAAGTATTAGAAACTTAGTAAAATTTTAATATCCGTTGGTCTAAAACAAACTACCATGGCATGTGTCCAGGTACGAACACCTCTGTCAATGAAGCAGTTTTTCAAATATTGTTTTCTTTCCGCCATCATTACTGCACATATATGAATAAAATGCAAAATACTTTCATCCCATAGGTTGCATAGTCTGCACATAGTCGGCTTAGATGGTCTCAACCAGGGCACTACATGTTTTAACCCCTTCGCTGCCAGGCCTTTTCCCCCTCCTGTGCCAAGCCTTTTTTTGGCTATTTGTGGTAGTGCACGCTTAGGCCCCTGTAACTTTTTGACCACATTAGGTATCCACGCCAAATTTGCGTCCTTTTCTTCCAACATCATAGGGATTCTAAAGGTACTAAGGGTTTGTGGATTCCTCTGGAGGGGTCACAGAAATGAGCCAAAATACGGCAACATTTTGTTTTGTTTTTTCGGAAAAATGGGAAAAACGGGCTGCAAATGAAAGCATCTGAGTTTTTCCCTGCAAATGTTATCAAAAAGGGTTTGTGGGGTTGAAATCGCCATTTCCCCAGCTTTTCGGGGATACCAGACTTTTGTCAGAAACCCAACATTTTTTACAGTTTTGGCATTTTTCTGGGACATAGCCTATTTTTGCTATTTTTTGTGCTTTTGACCTCCTTCCAGTTAATGGTAGAAATGGGTACAAAAGCAATAATGGATCCTGGAAAGCTATACGTTTTAGAGAAGTAGACAAAATTCTCAATTCAGCAAGGGGTCATTTGTGTAGATCCATCAAGGTTTCTTTATAGAAACTAACAGTTAAATATAGGATAAATTGAAAATTTGTTGAAAAAAACAGCCTTTTGTGTCAACGTTTTCACCTGTAACTTCTTCTAATTATGACAGCTCTTTGAAAGCAATATACTATTACATCCGCTGGACATTACTGGTTGTGGGGATATATAGGACTTGTAGGTTCACCAAGAACCCGACGAACCCAGAGCCAAAAACTGAGCAGCAACTTGCAATGGTTTTTTATTATGTACCGGGTACATAGTAATCATTCTGTAAAAATGTGTACATGGAAAAATCGGTATGAAAGACACCTATGTATTTCTGAAATGGGAACAAAATATAGAGTTTAGAAACAGTAGATATTTGCACATTTCTGAAATTGGGAATACTCATACTAGCATGAGAATTATCAGTCATTTTTTAGAATGACTGATTTTTTACACAATATCTTTCATTTGGAAGGCAGAAATGCATCGAAAGTTAATAGATAATAACAGTTCCTTTACAAATCTGAATTACCCTAAGTCTCCCGATAAAAATGGTACCTCACTTGTGTGGGTAGGCATAGTGCCCGCGACAGGAAACGGCGCAAAATGCAACGTGGTCACAATTCAATATCGCAGTGAAAAATTACCCTTTTTTGGCAAAGTGCCTAGCTCTAGTTTTTGAACCCTAGCTCTGCGGACACCTTGGGAAACCTAGCAAACCTATACATTTTTTAAAACTAGACACCCAGGGGAATCCAGGATGGGGTGACTTGACTGCCTCCCACCAGGGTCTGTTACCCAGAATCCCTTGCAAACCTAAAAAATTGTCAAAAAACACATTTTCCCCACATTTCTGTGGTGGAAAGTCCCAGAATCTGCGTGGATCCACAAATTTCTACCCACCCCGCGTTCCCCAAAGTCTTACGAGAAAAATGGTACCTCACTTGTGTGGGTTGGCCTAGTGCACGCGACAGGAAACGGCGCAAAACGCAACGTGGTCACACCTCAATTTCGCAGTGAAAAATGACCCTTTTTTGGCAAAATGTCTAGCTGTAGTTTTTGAACCCTAGCTCTGCGGGCACCTTGGGAAACCTAGCAAACCTATACATTTTTGAAAACTAGACAACCAGGGGAATCCAGGATGGGGTGACTTGACTGCCTCCCACCAGGGTCTGTTACTCAGAATCCCTTGCAAACCTAAACAATTGTCAAAAAAAACACATTTTCCCCACATTTCTGTGGTGGAAAGTTCCGGAATCTGCGTGGATCCACAAATTTCCACCCACCTGCGTTCCCCAAAGTCTTACGAGAAAAATGGTACCTCACTTGTGTGGGTTGGCCTAGTGCCTGCGACAGGAAATGGCGCAAAACGTAGTGAGGTAACATCAAAATTGCCTATCTCAAAACCACCTGGTTTTGCAAGGGGGGTCACTTGGGTTTTAGGCCCGGTGCTCGGCGGCCATCTAGGGAAACCTACCAAACCCATACATTTCTGAAAACTAGACACCCTGGGGCTTCCAGGGAGGTATGGCTTGCGTGGATCCCCCAACGTTTCCTTAACCCAGAATCCCCTGCAAACCTCAATTTTAGCTGAAAAAATCACATTTGTCACTCATTTTTGTGTGGGAAAGTTGTGGCATCACCGGGCTCACTCAAATTTCCCACCTCCCAGCGTTCCCCTGGGTCTCCCGGTAAAAATGGTGCCTCACTTGTGTGGGAGGCCCAAGTACCCGCGACAGGCAAGGGCCCAAAACGTAGTGAGGCGACATCAAAATTGCCCATCTCAAAACCACCTGGTTTTGCAAGGGGGTCACTTGTGTTTTTGGCCCGGTGCTCGGCGGCCATCTAGGGAAACCTACCAAACCCATACAGTTCTGAAAACTAGACACCCGGGGGCTTCCAGGGAGGTATGGCCTGCGTGGATCCCCCAACGTTTCCTTGCCCAGAATCCCCTGCAAACCTCAATTTTAGCTGAAAAAATATAATTTTTCACTCATTTTTGTGTGGGAAAGTTGTGGCATCACCGGGCTCACTCAAATTTCCCACCTCCCAGCGTTCCCCTGGGTCTCCCGGTAAAAATGGGGCCTCACTTGTGTGGGAGGCCCAAGTACCCGCGACAGGCAAGGGCGCAAAACGTAGTGAGGCGACATCAAAATTGCCCGTCTCAAAACCACCTGGTTTTGCAAGGGGGGTCACTTGGGTTTTTGGCCCGGTGCTCGGCGGCCATCTAGGGAAACCTGCCAAACCCATACAGTTCTGAAAACTAGACACCCGGGGCTTCCAAGGAGGTATGGCTTGCGTGGATCCCCCAACGTTTCCTTACCCAGAATCCCCTGCAAACCTCAATTTTAGCTGAAAAAAATCACTTTTTTCACACATTTTTGTGTGGGAAAGTTGTGGCTGTAAAGCAACGGCAAGGCACCAACCGCTTTACAGGCCATTCACACACCTTTCATACGTGATACACACAAGACCATTCGCACCACCAGGCACAAAAACAACACATTACAAAATTCACAAAAGGGACCAGGTACACCCTGCTTCAGAAAGGCAAATATTACTGCACAGCCATCTAATCCTCAAGCACACACACATACTGGTTGGATTTGGCACGAGGGTGAGTGATGGTTCAGTATATACAATTGTATTAGCAAGTGATTTCACAAAAATGAAATGCACTGTTAATAATTGAAAGGGCGAGAAACTGAACCATTGACTCACAGCTCGTGAGCTGTAAAGCCACGACAAGGCACCAACCTCTTTTTGCAGCGTGAATCTTTCTGGATTCACTATGCTGTGCATTATTCCGCGATCTTGTGGTTGGGTCCGGATTCGTAGTCTTTTCTTTGTTTTTCCTTTTTTTTTTTGTAGCCCAGGTGGGCGGCGACGACCCACCATTTGGCGTACCTCCCGTGACGTCGTCGTGCTTCCTGCGGAAGTCCCACCTTTGGGGCGCCATCTTCAGATTCTTTTTTACGTCGTTGGGTCTGGATCGTCATCGGGAAGATCCAGAATTACAATCGAAGGAAGAAGAAGGAACAGCGAGTTTCGTCAATGAATAACTACGAAGATATCACAGGAAAGGGATATATTACATCAGGAGCGCGAAGAAGGAAGTGTTGCGCCTTTTTCTTCGACGCCCTTGGAGAATGCGCACTCAGAGGCCCTGAGCGCAATGGACAAGACGCCATTCAAGTTCTGCCTTAACTGCCACCACAAGTTCGCGCAGAAGGACCAGCATCCGGGCTGCAACCTCTGCCTACCGGTCGACCACCAGAGCAAGGACTGCAACGCCTGCTCAGCCTTCGCGCCGAAGACGCTCCGGGTGAGAGAACGTCAGAGAAGAGCCAATGCCAGCATGGATGGCAAGGGTAAGGCCCCGTCGCTCTACGATCTGGGCCTCTCCACAGACGATGAGGACAACGTCGCCGAGGGACCCGAAAACTTCACGGTCATAGAGACCGACAAGAAAAATGAAGACGAGGTAAGAGAATCGTCGAGCTCAAAACACCCGAAAATACCTCGAAAACCCGAGGGTGACTCGAGAAAATCAGAGTCAAAGTCCACGAAGGGAGCCCTGGCGCGGAAAACTTCAACGACCAAGGGGGGAACCATGGACAAGAGGCCGAGCGGATCCTTCGAAAAGGACTCCCTGGTGCCGAAAGACGCCGAAAGGCAAGGATCGTCGAAGACAACCCATGAAACGGGGCGCTCGATGCAGAAGGACCGGTCGGCGTCGACGCAAGTTCTGTCGAAGAGGCCCGCGGTCGACGCCGAAATCATCTCCGAGATGGAGAAAAAGAAGAGGCGGCTCGAGGCCGAAATGGAGAACATCCTTCAGAGGAAGAAGGAGTTCGACGCCAAGATGAAGGAATTCAAAATTCCAACGGATCCACTGACGAACGTCGTCGAAATCGAGGACGAATTAGACACCGAGGGGCTGCCGAGAGATCTCGAAGAGGAAGACGAGACCTATTATGAAGGCGAAGCCGAGGAAGAAGACCAGCAGTCGTTCTACAGCTCGGCGCCATCAACCAGCCACGACATCGAATGGCAGGATCTCGACACCGAAAACCCCGAGGAGCCCGTAGACACGTACCCTTCGAGGCCTTCGCCACCCGACGACATCGGGGTGTACAATATGATGGTCAGGAGCGCAGCGACAGCCTTCGGCGTGAAACTGGACGAGGAGAGGCCGAAAGCAGATTTCCTCCTCGAGACCCTGCTCCCCATCCAGACGAGGAGCCAGTTCCTTCCCATGCTACAAAGTGTGATGAATCAGGGGAGAGAGGCCTTTAAGGAACCAGCGACTTGCCGTTCGATCACGCCCAGGACGGAGAAGAAGTATAAGCACTCTTCTCTGGACCCCCCTTACATCAAGGGTAGTATCACTGCCGACTCCATCATAGCTTCCACGGCCAGGAGAAGGGCCAACGTGCCAGCAACTTCGGGGCCACCACCTGATAAAGAAAGCAGGAGGATAGACCTCACAGGAAGAAAGGTCGAGAGGAACGCCGCAATGCACTGGCGCATGGCGAATTCCAATGCACTTCTCAATAGGCACCAGTACCAGCACTGGGACGAGATGGGGGAGCTAGTAAAGCACCTCCCCGAAGAATACCGCCAAAGAGCCTCCCACCTGGTGGATGAAGGTAAAAACATCGCCAACTCTTGTATAAAGACGGCGTTGAACGGGGCAGAGACTTCGGCAAGACTAATGGCCATAGGGGTCACCGAGAGAAGACATGCATGGCTAAGAATCTCGGGATTCAAACCGGAGGTGCAGAACAACATCCTTAGCACCCCCTTCAACGGAGAGACACTGTTCGGAGCAACAGTAGACGAGAAACTCACCCAGCTGAAAAAAGAAAACGAAACGGCGAGGTCCATGGGGGCCCTACAGTTAAGGGGGATGAGGAGAGGCAATCCCTCTAGGAGACCCTACGGTCGGGGAGGAAGCCAGCAGGGAGCGTCGCACCAGACGTTCCAGCAGGGTGATAGTCACGGACAACAAGGTCAACAGAAGCAAAACTGGCAGTACCAACCTCGGGGCCAGTCCTTTCGCGGGAGAGGGAACGGACGTGGCCAGAGGAGGAGAGGGGGTGACCAGCCCTCATCAAAGTGACTCAGCACGCAGGAGGACGCCTACCCTCGACATGCCCCCAAGGGTGAGGCGCAGTACAGTAACATCAGGGGGGAGTGAAGAATCAAAAGCCTACGAGCATCCAACACCAGTAGGCGGAAGACTGAGGTTCTACCTTTAGGAGTGGCAGCGTATAACCACAGACAAGTGGATACTGAAAGTCATGCAGTACGGATACTGCGTGGATTTGGAGAAAAGACCTCCAAACAGAAGACCAAAGGGAAGGCAGAGATCGGCTCAAGAACTGGCCCTACTCAGAGAAGAAACCCTGAAACTTCTAGAAAAAAGAGCCATGGAGGCAGTGCCGTTCAGAGAACGCAACAAGGGGGTCTACTCGAACTATTTCGTGGTCCCGAAAGTAGACGGAAACCTCAGACCCATCCTGGACCTGCGATACCTAAACAAGTTCATCAGAACGCAGAAGTTCAAAATGACTTCGCTGCAGGAGGTGCTGCCCCAAATAAGAGACGGGGACTTCATGGTCACCGTGGACCTCAAGGATGCCTACCTGCACATCCCAATAAACAGAAGGCACAAGGGCCTTCTAAGGTTCAACATCGACCAGGAACACTACCAGTTCACAACCCTGGCCTTCGGGCTAAAATCGGCGCCAAGGGTTTTTACAAAATGCCTGTCGGCGGTCGCGGCCCACCTACGAAGGCAGGGGATCCATGTCTACCCCTACCTAGACGACTGGCTGGTCAAGGCAAACACACGCGAGAAGTGCGAGAGACACGCAAAACGCGTGACAGACACTCTGACGAACCTGGGGTTCTCGATACACTGGGGGAAGTCATCTCTGGAACCGGAGCAGGTGAAGATTTTCCTGGGAGCAAAAATCAACACCCTGAACAGCACAGTGGTGCCCAGCGACAGGAGGACAGATGCCCTACTGAAGGAGACGCGTCTCTACCAGAAGGGGCGAGCTCTGACAGTGAGGTCAGTGAGCAAGATGATGGGGATGATGGCGTCGTGTATCCAGCTGGTGCCGAATGTACGCCTGCACATGAGACCATTCCAAGAATGGCTACAACAGCAATGGTCACAAGCAAGCGGAAGTTGGGAGGATCTAGTGGTTGTTACGCACGCAGTGCAGGAGGAGATGACTTGGTGGAACAGAGACAACATGACATTAGGGAGAAGCCTGACACCACCAAACCCAACAATGACCATTACCACGGACGCATCGCAAAAGGGATGGGGAGCGCACATGGACATCCTCAGAGTGAGGGGTCTGTGGGCTCCAGCAGATGCGGTACGCCATATCAATTACCTCGAATTGAAAACCATCTTGCTAGCCCTGAAGGCATTCCAGAGGCACCTGTACAACCAGAGGGTGTTGGTTCAAACAGACAACACCACGGCAATGTTCTATATCAACAAGCAGGGGGGGACACAGTCGTTCCCTCTCTCCTCTCTGGCACAGGAGATTTGGAGATGGGCCATACCTCTCAGGATAGATCTACTGGCAATTCACCTTCCAGGGAAGTACAATGTGGAGGCAGACTGGCTAAGCAGGCAGACCTCGGCATCGCACGAGTGGGAGCTCAATGGTCAGGAAACGGAGAAGCTTTTCCAGAGATGGGGAACTCCCACAATAGACCTATTTGCAACACGCCAAAATGCAAAATGCCAAAGCTTCGCGTCCAGGCAACCAGATCAGCAATCCCAAGGAAATGCCCTATGGATAAGCTGGTCGAGGACATTTGCCTACGCCTTTCCACCGATACCCTTGTTGCACAGAGTGCTCGACAAGTGCAGAACCAGCAAATGACTCTGATCCTAGTGGCTCCGCAGTGGGCAAGGCAGACATGGTTCTCACAAATTCAAGAAATGGCACAGGGCAATCCCCACAGGTTCGAGAGAAGAAGGGACCTGCTCTCCATGCAAAACGGAGAGGTCCTGCATCCGGAGCCAGAGAGCCTCAACCTGGCGGCATGGCTCCTGAAGACCTAGAGTTCGCTCACCTTAGATTGCCTCCTAGCACTATGCGGGTGCTGCGGGAGGCAAGAAAACCAACTACACGCAAATGCTACAGCGCGAAATGGCAGAGATTTACTGTGTGGTGCAGGAAGAAGGGCCTACAAAACAGAATGACAAGAGACTCAACAGTACTGAGGTACCTCACACACCTTCTAAAGAGTAACCTCTGCTCGAGCTCCCTAAGGGTACACCTAGCGGCGATCGTAGCCTACACCAGAGGTGAGAAGGGTGGAAGTTTCTTCACTTCGCAGGTTGTGAAGAGATTCATGGAAGGAGCCAAAAGAATTGCCCCTCCTAAAAGGTTGCCGCCGCCAGCATGGAATCTCAACGTGGTACTGACGGAGCTCATGAAGGCACCGTTTGAACCCATTCACAAGGCCTCACTGCAAATGTTGACTATGAAAACGGCCTTTCTGGTGGCCATAACCTCACTACGCAGGGTGAGCGAGCTTCAAGCACTAACGCTACAGGAACCCTACATTCAGATTCACAAGGACAGGGTAGTCCTGAGAACAGACCCACACTTCATGCCCAAGGTGGTGTCGGCGTTCCACATGAACCAGAGTATTCAGATACCGAGTTTCTTCCAAAACCCGACTTCGAACGCAGAAAGGGCGCTGCACACTCTCGACGCTAGAAGAGCGGTGATGCACTACATTGAGAGAACCAAGGAACTCAGGAAATCAAAGCAGTTGTTTGTGTCCTTTGCTACTAGCTTCATGGGTTGACCAGTGACTAAGGGCACCATCGCTAGATGGATTGCCCTCACTATTCAATTCTGCCACAAACAGGCTGGACAGGAGCTAGCAGAGGGGCCTCAGGCTCACTCCACAAGGAAGAAGGGGGCCACCGTTGCCTTCCTGGCAAACACGCCCATTCAGGACATATGTCTAGCGGCAACTTGGGCATCTGTGCACACGTTCACGAAACACTACTGCGTGGACATTCAGATGAACAAGGAAGCACAGGTTGGACAGAAGGTGCTTCAACGCATTTTCAACGACCAACGCTCATCTACCACCCAGCCGCCACAAAATTAGGAAAACCGCTACAAAGTCTATGCACAGCATAGTGAATCCAGAAAGATTCACGCTGCAAAACGAATAGTTTCTTACCTGTCGGTGTAGTTTTGCAGCTTGAAGATCTTTCTGGATTCATTAGCGAACCCACCCACCTCCGCCAGTAAGATGAGGCTGGAGGAAGAGGGGTTGAAATGGAAAACATCAGAAGGAATAAAAACGTACAGAAAATGGACTGAAGGACTAATCAATCGCCTAGGGTTAAAAAAAAAAAAGGGAAAAAAGAACCCGAAGATGGCGCCCCAAAGGTGGGACTTCCGCAGGAAGCACGACGACGTCAAGGGAGGTACACCAAATGGTGGGTCGTCGCCGCCCACCTGGGCTACAAAAAAAAAGGAAAAACAAAGAAAAGACTACGAATCCGGACCCAACCACAAGATCGCGGAATAATGCACAGCATAGGGAATCCAGAAAGATCTTCAAGCTGCAAAACTACACCCACAGGTAAGAAACTATTCGTTACAGGTTATTCATACACCTTTCATACGTGTGAGACATACAAAACCATTCACTCATCCAGCCGCGGGCCCATCACATAACAAAACTCACACCAGCACACAGCGCCATTCAAGGGCCCATCACTTTCACACGCCCACATTCCTGACACAGCAACTACACAAGCTGATGGATTGCGTGGAGTGGCACTCAGCTAGCAGTGTGTGTAGTGACCAGCAGCAAGTCACTACTCACACACAGCCAGCCGAGCGCCAGTCCACGCACACCGCTAGCCGAGCGCCAGTCCACGCACACTGCTAGCCAAGCGCCAGTCCAGGCACACCGGGAGCCAATCGCCAGTCCAGGCACACCGGCAGCCAATCGCCAATCCACGCACACCACCAGCCAAGCGCCAGTCCACGCACACCACCAGCCAAGCGTCAGTCCACACACACCGCCAGTCCACGCAATCAGAAACTAAATACATTGCACTAACGCCAACCATGAAACAGAATCAAATTTTTCAAAGAATACAGACCAGGCAGTTCACTTTACCACTCATGAATGCTCCCAAAAATTATTTTGCGTGTGGTACGCTCCAAAACAAGCAGGGACACACAGCCCAGGTTTAGGGCTGTGTGTCCCTGTGTGCGGGGCAGTACATACGAATCTCCTTCCGCGTACCTCTTCGCCAACAGACTCTGCATCTACTAGTGGGAAAATCTTTTGCCGGTGTGGGAGGGATGAAATCAGGAAAGTGGCGATCTTTCAATCGAACCACATCCTCCACCACTCCAAATCTAGGAACACTTGCCTGTTCCACAACAACAAGGCTAGCTATCACAGAGTGCTGAAACTGAAGAAATGTCAAGTTTGACGCAGGAGAACACTCCTTGAACACAATAAAAGCATTGAAATTTGCTAATTCGAAGAAATGGATGGCCAACTTCTTATACCAAAGATAAGCCTTCCGAATAGCAGAGTAAGGTTCCAACCTCTGATCTACTCTGTCAACACCACCCATGTGCTTATTGTAGTCTAGAATGCACACAGGTTTGCGCACTTCAGCAACCTGACCCCAAACAGCCACAGGTGAAGTACTCTCATCATGGATGGTATTCAGCATGTACACATCCCTCCTGTCCACAAATTGTACAGCTAGTAGTTCATCACTACGCAAGGAACTGCACTGCCCCCTCTGAAGTTTTTTGCAAACAATCTCTTTCGGATAACCTTTACGGTTAGAGCGGATTGTGCCACATGCAAAAGTGTCCACTTTATACAATTCCTTAAATAATTGCACAGCAGTATAGAAGTTATCAAGGTACAAATGGTGGCCTATGTTAAACAGTCTTCTAGTAAGATCCCACACAATTTTCTCTGAAACTCCAAAAGTGGACGGACAACCTGGGGGGTCAATAGTAGAATCTCTACCAGTGTACACACGAAAATTAAAAACATATCCTGTCCTACTCTCAGACAACATATACAGCTTAATTCCATAGCGTGCCCTCTTGCTAGGGATGTACTGCCTTAAAACCAAACGGCCCTTGAACAAGACCAAAGACTCATCAATAGATATTTCTTTCCCTGGAGTATAGATCTCAGAAAATCGATCTACAAAGTGATCAAGAACGGGCCGAATCTTAAAAAGAAGGTCACAGTCAGGGTGATCTCGTGGCAACGCCATAGAATTATCAACAAAATGCAGCATACGTAGCAAAAGTAAATACCGATTACGAGTCATAACTGCAGGAAATATGGCAGTTGCCAACAGGGGCTAGTAGACCAATATGAAGCCAAGGTTGGCTTCCTTACCACACCCATCAATAAAGTCAAACCCAAAAACTTCTTAATCTCTTCCAGATATGTGGGAGTCCACCGGGTAGCTCTAGACTGGGGCCTAAGTTTGTCGCTGTTGTCCCTCAAAAACTGTTCAGCATACAAATTCGTCTGCTCAACAATCTCACCCAAAAATACATCATCCATAAACAACTGAAAAAACTGTATAGGCAAAAAGTGTTCACAATCCACTGTACACCCTGCATCACCGCTAAAGGCAGGCAACACCGGCTGCACCATGTTTGGATCAACCCAAAGTCCAGTACTTCCAGTAGGAAGCCTAGCAGCCTCAGACTGCAATCCAGATGCCTCTTGCACCATCGGCACAGCAGTTTCCTCCTCTAAGACAGGCACTTCATCCGCACTGAAAGTTGTTTCATCCACACCAAGAGTACCTTCATCTGCACTGAGAGTACCTTCATCATCCGATGATTCCATGTTGAGAGAAAACTCACTTACAGAATCTTCCCCTCCCTCCTCTCCCTCAGACGCACTGTCAGTCTCATAATCATGCTCAGAGGAAGATTCAAGAAGCATACCAACCACCTGTTGTTGAGCAGTCATTCTACGGCTAGCCATAATGCTTACTAATAAAGGTAACTTGTCAAACAAGTCAACAACAACAAACACTTTGTAAAATAAGTAATAAACAAAAAGCACCTTTATCAAAAACACATATATACTCCAAAACAATACCACTCACTTGCCAGAGGCAGCTAAACTACTCACCACCACCTACTCTGTACAGACACAGTATGGATCAACAATATCCCACTAAAAAAGAAAGAGAAAAGAAATTACACATAAGACTATGCAAAACACATCGCAAAGAATTTCATGCTCAAACCACTAACTAAATATGCCGCCATTATGACATCACTTACAAAAAAAATTCATTAGGCATTATAATATTACTCATTTGGAGTAAATACAACAAAAAGAAAAAACTTACCAAAACAATGCAACTACACAAAACTGCAGAACAACCACTGTCGAAAAGCTTTAGACTAGAATAAAAAGGAGAAAAAAACGTTGTCACATATGCATATAATGCTCTAGACCATCACGTACTGCGCAAAATGTATTACTAGAACCTCCCACTTTCAAGAAGGAAAGATCGATGGCCCAATCCTTTACAAGCAACGCGGCGAGAATCTGGAACTGAGCCTCAGCTCCAGACCACCCCCTCCCTCTTCCCAGTCCTTCAAAACTGACCTCAAAGTTCGCCTCCTGCAAAGACACTTCCAAACTTAATTCACACCCTCTCTATTGTCTGAAGGAAGTCTTTACATTATAGGAAATTCTGTTCTCCATGCCCGTAGAAGTGCCTTCCCAGTGTGTTCCTGTGTTTTGCGTGTCTGCCATTTATTGCACTTTTATACCTCTACTTGTACTTTGTACTCTTTTGTAACTTGCACACATGTCACTTTTCCTCTTGTAACGTATTGTTTGCTACCTCTTGTATTTTGTTTGCTTTTGATACATGCACAATTACCACCATTGCCTCATGTAACATAACGTTTGCTCTTGTTTTCAGAGTGTCTGCCATTTATTGCAGTATTTTACCTCATGTGACATCCATCAGAGAGCTGCGTGAATCCTGGTAATCCCCTCATCACAATGCAAACACCCACCCGAAATAGGTACCCTGTGAGGTCACACCGTTCGTATCGCCCTAACCTGCTCAAGGTCCATGTGACCTCAGTGACCGTCACAGCGACTGGATCACTGTTGCTCTAGGGTATGCTGCTTCGTAGGCCTGCCCGCAACACTGGAGATGAACTTCAATATGGATTGTGGTGGACAGGCCTTCAAGGATAACCCACAATTGACACCACTACAGTACACCTGCTTGTGCTAAGACATCAAGCCTTCTAAGGTCTAGTGGGGCCTTCTACGGTCTAGCATGGGAATGTGCTCCCTCAGTACAGTGGTGTGGTGGACTGGTCATGAATGCTGAACCCGGTTCCCCAGTTCCAAATTCGACAGCTCTGGCCATAGTGCCACATCCCCACTGAACGCCATACTTGCCCACTGAGAGAAACTCGCACTGCCTTCAGCTATAACCTAATTGTGCCCGCTATAAACACTTGGATGTAGCTCAATTCAAATTATGCACTTGATAAGAGTAATACGCTGCCTAAAAAAAAGCAACCACTCATAGGGAATGCAAAGCATGTGAAATGTAAGCAGAAACAACATGGTTACCTAAACGATCTCTCACTAACTATTCAGAAATCAGCGAGTGGTTTCACCTGAAAAGTTATGGACATGACTAGAGGGCCCTGAAGGGAACCGTTTCACTGTCCATTGCTTACATCCTTACAAAACATAAGCAGTATGGTAGACCACATCCATAAACACAGAGCCATGGTGCACATTGTGTTTTCCAATTCACCCATCAACCAGGTATTGCAGTACCTCCAGGAATGGTACACTCTCCCAACCTGGAAACAACAATGCTGTTCAAAGAAAGACGAGAAAACGAAAGTAGCACTTCACTGACAAACTCTGTAAAGTGATGCTGGTGTATTTGGATGTAAATAAAACCAATCTGGCCACTTTGCAACCCCTCTGTCTTGCTTTATTTAGTTAGGTATTTAATTCTCATATAATACATTCTATTTCTCTCCATCCTGCTGCACTTTGGATTAGAAAATTTCAAAAGAAGGGCATTTCTCGGCAGAGTGTTTTTCATTTTTGGATCCATTTCACAGGGAAGCAACTACAAACACACACGAACGAAGCCGAGCCTCGTGGCATGCCTTTGGCCTTCCGCCTACATAGTGCCCCCACCCTAACCAAACCCACCGATGCCAAAATCCCCCCTCCCCAGCCCCAAAACTCACCTTCACTCTCCGACGCGCAGGAAGCAAATGGCTTCCTGCGCCTCGGAGAACAAAGGGGAAACCTCCAATGACTTCAGCGCGCGAGCCGCGCTTACGTCATTGATGGTGGGGGGCGGGGGAAGGCAGGGGGAAGGTCTTCCCCTGCCTTCCCAGTAAAAAAAAAAAAGATCGACCACTCAAGGGGGGAGCGCCAGCGCTTCCCCCGTGGGTGGGTGTCATGACGAGCTGGACTCGTCATGGGCACAGCGCGACTGTGCTCCATGACGAGTCCAGCTCGTCATGGGCACAGAACGGGTTAAGCCAGGTGAGTTGCCGAATCGTGCTTTCATAAAGGTGTTTTTGGTTTGTAGAGACCATGGTATTTCTAAATATGGTTGGACCTTAAGACTTGTATATTCCTGAACCAACATCCATGCGTGGGATCTCTTAATAAACAGTTCTTTGTCTTTTAAAAGTGACAAATATTTAACTGATTTGTTAATTATTTTCTTAAAACGTTGTACTGTTAAAGACATTTCCCATATCTGAGCAATTGACAAGTATTCAAGAGCTTTTTGCAGATATTTATAGAAGGACAATTTTTCATTTTGTTGCATTTCTTTCCACAAAAATGTGCACATTGGGTGATTGATATTAGTTTTGATTTGTCTCCAGGTCTTAACATACTGACCCATTCTTGCATATTGTTGATTACAAAAGCCAAATTCCAGCCTTATCTGAGCAGGTGATGCATTAAGTGGAAGCCGAAACAGATGTTTAAATGTATTTGTAATAGCATTATTTAATAATGCAGAATCCAAACCACGGAGTATTTCACTTCCACACGTAAGGCTCGGGAGCAGTTTTGCTTTTGTTACTTTTATTAATGGGGTATAAGTTGGGCCTCCCAAGGAGCTATAAAGTAGGCGAAATTCCGATTGTAGACTTTTGGATCTTTTCTTCATCTCTATTTTATGGTATGAAAAAGATCCTTTCTCGTCAAACAGTATCCCAAGATATTTATAACATTGAACTTTTTCTAGCTCCCGCTTTTGGTGGTACCATTTGTATTGACTGCCCTTCTGTTTCTTGGTACTGGCTTCCATTATTTTGTTTTTGTTTCGTTTATAGGCATTTTGTTCTAAATTGAATACATTGATGTTTTGTTTATTATTCGCTGCAGTCCTATCCTTTTTTGGCTTAGCAGGACGACGTCTTCAGCGTATAATAAGTTCGATATTTATTTCTCAGCCAGCTTTGGTGAGTCTGCTAACTCATTGTTCATTGCAAGGGTAAAGTCTGATAAAAATAGATTAAATAAATATGGAGCTAAAACACATCCTTGCTTTAGGCCTTGAGTTGTTTTAATTTTCCTCGAAGGCTTTGAGCCATTCCCTTTGTCCAAGTATCGGTATATAACAGTTGTATTGCATTTAAAAGACTGGAGCTAACGCCATAACGATCCAGTTTCCTCCATAAAATCTGCCTTTTTACACAGTGAAAGGCAGCTTTAAAATCAATGAAACATAAATATATTGGCTGGTTTTTTGTTTTATATTTTTCCATTAATATTCCCAGTATCAACACATTTGTTGTTGTACCTTGACCGTGTACAAAACCCGTTTGGTTCGGTGGAATTAAATGGTTTTCATTAGCCCAATCAATTAACTCCTTAAGTAGAACCGATGCAAATAATTTAGCTTCCATATCTTGGAGCGTAATTAATCTGTAATTGGATGGAAGGGACCAGTCCCCACGTTTATATGTAGGAGAAATTATAGATTCCTTCCATGACTCAGGGACTGTTCTTTATTGGAGAGCATGATTAAATACTGGTGTTAGTTAGCTCGACCAATAAGATGCTTCCTCCTTATACAACACAGCGGGAATCCCATTTGGGCCTGGGGCACCATTGGATCTCTGATTCTTTATTAATTCACATACTTGGTTTTCTGTTATCTCTATTGAGTTATTATTCTTTTCTCCTCCTATTCCATTTATAGCCCAATCAGTAGAATTCACAGCCATGTTAGGAGTAGGATTCAAATGCAGATCTATGAACGATACCCATTCAGATTCAGTTACTGTTGATGAAGTAGATTTCCTAATAGATCTACTCAGTTTGTTTACTAGAATCCAGAAGCCTCTTGAATTACTCCTTTTGCAAGCATATAGAGCTTTTGCCCACAACAATTGCTTTTCTTGCTTTTTGTCCTTCCAGACCATTTTCCTTACTTCTGTATTTATCTTTTTAAGTTTTACTCTGTAAATTAAATTAACTGGGAACATTTTTTTACCAATCTCAGGATTCTGTTACGTTCTGTGTTTTTTAACTGATGGCTTTCAGATGAGATTTTCACCAATGAACATGCTGGTTTTTTCCTCCACTGACCTTTATTAGCATATTTTTAAGATTGACTGGTAAATAATTCCTTTGTGAAGAGAGACCATTTTTCGACAGCATTTGATTAATCTCATTCGAAGTGAAAATCAACAATTGCCTGCGCAGTGTTTGTAATAGAATCTTTGGTGTTATCTGACCAATAAAGTTTCTTATAATTTACCGTCGTTATTTCTCCCGGAAGTGTACTATAGTTTTCAAATCTTAAGCCATTTAGGTTTAACTCAATTATTTGTTGATCGTGGTCGCTTATATCTGTTCCCTCTATCTGATACGACGAAATTTTATGAAATGGATTAAAAAATGCTATGGTATAATCTATTCTAGACCTATGATCCCCTACTTGAAAAGTCCATGCTGGTGGCGAATTTTGAGGAAATCGCCCATTTAGCACTCTTAGGCCTATGGTTTCTAATTCTTTTACAGGAGTCTTGTCGATTTTTTTCATTATTTTGTTCTCTCATACCCATTGTTGATGAAAAACTTGGAATTGACCATAAGTAATTTTGCTGTTGTATTTCAACATCTCTATCGTAAGACCATAGCATATTCATGTTATAATCACCGGTAATAATAATCTCAGGTTGGGTGTCATTGTCCTGTTGCTGCAATATCATAATTATCAAATTGGTCGCTATTGTTCTTCGTGATTTAATATCGGGGTGAATATATACGTTGATTACTACAAGAGATTTAATTATATTCTGTTCCTTGTCTCGTATTTTGACAATTAGATAATTCTTTTGACTTTGGACGCCCATTTCACTTTCCATTTTTAGCTCAGTTGATATAAAAATAGCCAAACCCCCACAAGGTCTGCCATAGTTACTTGTTCTCTTAGCTAATGAGTAATAGCCCTTATACCCTTCCAATCTAAAAGGAACTAAAGCCCAAGTCTCTTGTAAACAAATGATTTGAAAACAGCACCAAGTAGCTAGTTGGTTATTCTGAATCTTTGCTTGAACCCCATTTATATTCCACGGACATAATCTGACCCTTTCAGTCATAATTGTTGGCCCCCTTAAAGGAACTTCAGATTGTAGATGTCAATCCCGCCTGACAATATGGGGGGGGGGGGGGCTGCTGTTAGCCAACCTAATTTGACAGTATCAAATAATAGGTCTCCTTTTTTTTTCCTCTAATGATTTTAAAAGATGCCCGTTGGTCATACCTATGGGGTTTTTTAATATTGAGTATTTCTTATTATTCTCGGTTCTCATTTAGTTATGATTTTGTAATTTTGATGGAACAAAAGGGCTAGGATAGGAAGGTTGCAGGAGAGTTGTTATTTTTATTCCCCAGTCCTGAAAGAGATTATGTTCTTGCATAATAAGGCTGGCGGCAGTAGATGATGTCCAAGTTACTAATGTCGATTCTCGATTATTATTCTTGATTGTGAGGAATTCAATTGATTCTATGTCGGTACGTTTAATTTTCTTTAATGAGGGTACTACATTACACAATTTTAATATGTTCCCACGATTCAAGATATCATTATTACCCCTAGATTTATATTCCGGCGTAAAAATTACCTGCACCACTCATTTTGATCTGGGTTATTTAATTTAATTTGTTGCAGGCTATTTTCACCTTGAGCATGCTCAATTAACCTTCCATTATGATTACTAACGGTTTGAGACCATGATTGTCGATGTTTATGTAACTGCTTCGTTTCGGTTCCCAGATCTTGTGGTAATTTAATATCCTTCCAGGTTTTTAACAAATCTCTATTCGTTTCATCCCCTCTGATATTCACACTATTTGCTCTATTTGTTTCCAATTGTGATGGCTTATTTTCCACCTGTTTATTACTTTCCTCCACTTGCAGCATTTCTAAGGACTGAATTTTCCCATTCTCTATCATTTTTATACTATCAGCTTGCTTGTTTAAGCATTTATTTTTCATAAGTGCTTGTACCTCCGATAAATCCATATTAAATAGAGGGTAAAAGGGTTTTGTTGGAGACATTTGTGTACCCTCACCTTAACAATATGATATTTGGTCATGGTTGTTTCCAGTGTTCAATCTCACTATATCTGATGCATTTGTATTGTTTATACTTTTAGAAGATTCATTTCTTGCTTTCCGTTGTTTTTTCCTCTGTCTTTTTGATAGATGCACTTCCGGAGCAGCGTCTGTCATTGTTGACTGTGTCGAGCATAGGTTTATCACTTCTTGATCTTTTGTTTTATCATCTATTTTTTCTTTAACAACAACAGTATTGTCTTTACATTTTATTGTATCTTTAGAGGGGCAGTCGGTCTTGATGGTTTGAATTCCCACATTAGGAAGATTCCCTTTTACATCGTCAATTATTGTTTTTAAAATATCCGGAATGTTACCAAGTTTGTTAATTAGTGGGGCACAACTCCACTCTGCATACGTAGATATTGGCTGAGATTGTGCCCTTACTATTAGATTTTTTAGTGTTGTTATCTTCTGCTCAATTCCGGCAACAGACGATGCCATAGTGTGAGAAAGTGGCTCTGTATATACTGTTCCTTAATAGGTACAGGGTGTACAGAGTCCACAGTCCCCAAGGGTTTGGCAGAGGCTAAAGTTAGATATAACCTTACTCTCTAAAGTGGTAGCTTGGTCGAGCAGTAAGGCAACATCAGAGGACAGTGTAAAGCATTTGTTGTACACACTCAGTCAGCAAATGGTCTCAAACACTCAATAACTGAACTCTAGGCCAATGGTTTATATATAAAAAATATATATGCTTGTTTTATTTTAGAACCAACAATAGGTATTAAAATATACTTTCTCAGAATGAGATGCTTTTTATAAATACTTTTGCAGTAGGCAATTGACTTTTGTAAACAGTTACAAGTGGTTGCAATAGGAAACACTATTTTAAACACAATAATGCATTGAATTCAATGGAAGTTTCAAGTTATTTGCAACAGATTACTTTAAGGATTACTTTTGGTAGTATTATAACTAACTGATTATGTTTTTTTTTTTCCCCTCCCTCTCCTCTTTTTCTTCCCATTTCCACATAGTTTACTTCCCACCATGTATTTTTTTTTTTATTTTCACCTTCAGGGCGGACCTTCTTTAGTGGCGATAGACTAATATGCTTGCGCTTGAGATTCCGAGGTGAAATATTTAGCCTGACTCTTATAAATCACCTTGAGTTTAGCAGGATTCAAGAGGAATACCTGTGCACCCTTAGCTTGAAATAGCTGAAATAATTGTCGAAATTGCCATCTTAAGGTCACAGTAGCTGAACAGTAGTCCGGCCTAACAAAAAAGTAAAATCCGGAACCCTTGAGTCTCTTATCAGGACGAGCCAAATCATATAGTGCTTCTCTCAAAACAAAATTATTTACGCAAATTAATATCGCTCGTGGAAAAACTTTCGAGCCTGCCGAGGGATTTGATTCCCCTCGGGTCTTGCGCAATACAAATGGATATCTATGCGCCCTAGTGATCTCCTTCTCCCACTGCCATTCAGCTAGCTCTGGAAATGCTTCTGTGAAAGTCTCGATAATGAACTTTCGTGCATCTTTCCCTTCTTTCATCTCTGGAATTCCAAGGACACGCAGATTATTGCGCCGTGCGCGGTTTTCCAGATCCGTCATCTTCCATTCGATATCCTCTCGGGTGGCCTGTAGAGTCTCTATCGCAGTTTGCTGCTTAGTAAGTATATCTTCAGTACTCGATATTCGTTCCTCTGTATCTGTCACCCACTTGGTAAGTTCATTCACAGACTTAACCATCCGCCGCATAGTGTTCTGTAGTTTCCGAACTGCACCCTGAGTACGACTACTTTCAGCCTTAGTCTCAGCCCGATGGGCCATGATGCTCTTATATATTAAATCCAGAGTTACTCCTTTAGCGCCTTGATCTGAATCCTGTGGTTGGGACTCCTCTCCCCCCGATTCCCAAATAAGTTGTGAAAGAGGAGTCTTTTCCTGTGGAGCCCCCTCGGTTTCAGGATTTCGCCGGACTGTGTCTTGTTGATCCCCTAGTCCCCTCGTCTGTATAGGTGAGTGTGTCATATCGCCGTATTCCTCCATCAGATCTTCATCGTCTGTGAGTGCCACCTCATCATCCCGCTCACCTTGGAGGCTGTTACCATCATCTTCTTCCGATACCGCAGATAGATCTGGCATTGAGTAAAATTTGCCGTCAGACAGTGCAGAATCTGTGTCTCCCAAGTCCACTGTGGCAATGCATTGCTCATTCGGGCCACCTTCTCCTTCTCCTTCTCCTTTCCTAATACTGCGCTCGGGAGGGGCCGGGCCGTTGGAGTCAGCCCCATCTCCACCTGTCACGCCTTCAATGGATCTTGCAATTATAGCAGCGCCTTTTTTTTCATAAAGATTGCATGTAACATAGGTGCCTTTGCAGCGTCCAAGTTCCCAGGCATTGCAGGCATTGTAGGAGTAATATGCGTGTTATTACTAACAGTTTGTACACCATTATCGCTATTGCCGCTGGTCAGGCCAGCCCCAACTCCAGTTGCGCTGTGCCCTTCATATCAGTTAATTTGGAGGAGAGAGCCGCACTCCCAGATGCACTAACGCTGCTGCTAGTACTGTTGCTCATAGTAACATTGTTGCTGGCGCTGTTGCTGGCGCTAGTTATATTATTTATATTAGCGCTGCTTGCATCATTAGTACTAATATTATTCACATTTACAGCAGCAGTCTTTCGTGTGCCTCTGCCTTTCGGCGCCATACCTGCTTTCTTAACGTTTATTAAGAGTTTTTCACTTTTGCCATAGGAGAGAAAATCCTTCTCGCGTTTCTCTGGGAGCTCCGGGTTCTTCTCAGCCTCTCAGCCAGATATTAAAGTTTACTGAGGGGAATCTCACCGTGGCTTTGTAACACTGTAACACTGTAGCGCTGTGACAGAGGAAAAGATCTCACAATCCGATGAAACGGAGGCGCAGTTGCAACAGCTACAATGTAGTCATTCCTATCTCATTTACGCTCGTTTTCCATGTCTCCAAGCAAAGCAATCACCTCCTGTCGCTTAGCTCTCGCTGTGGCTCCAGCTCCAACTCCAGCTCTCTGTACTCCAACACTGGATTGAGGCTATGCCTGCCTCGATCTCCACCTCCGCCTCTGCCTTCAGGGGCCGAGTTCGCTGCCACCGGCTGCCGCTTCGGCATCCTTTACCCGCCCTCACCAAAACCTCGAACACAGCGGGGTTAAAGCACAGCGAGAGCCCTCAAAGTGGGCTAGAAAGCAGGCGGCACTATTCCCCCAACAGCGGCCAGCCACAACTCCCTTGAACGCGGCAATCCTGGCATCTCTCCTCCGCCGAGGTGCGGAACTGCTCACTCAAACGGCCGCTCGGCCGCCATCTTGCATTCTCTAACATAATCAGTTAGTTATAATACTACCTCATTTTGAGACGTATAGGGTGCACTATCTATCAGAGGTGAACTAAATAACGGAGGGAGGAGTTGTAGTACTAACCTGCACCAATAGGACTTCTACGGCTTCCTAATGCTGTTTGAATATCTGTGGTCTGTTTCTTTTCTGTCTTTTTGTATTGGATATTTTTTCTTTTTTTCTCTTCTTACCAAGGCAGAAAAACTGGTCTGACTAAAAGAGCGATACTGTCTAAAAGAGCGAGGTTGACTATGTTATTAATAGTATTTAAGGTACAAAGGGATAAAGTGTCGCTCTAAGAGATGTTCTTATTGTAGGGTAGATAATATGTTTAGTAATATGTTGTCTAAGTAAAAACAGACTACAGATAAATGTAAGGAGAGGGCAACAACCTGGCGGATCCTCTGTCGAGGTGGTTCTCGCACACTCGCATCACTAAGGACTATGTCCTTTTGCTCATTAGGGGTGGTTGAATCAGGGAGGGGGAGGGGGGGAAGGGAGGGAGACCTCGGTTTGGGGCCAGAGGGTGGGTCAGAGGGGCATGGTCAAAAAGGGGAAAACAGGGACCACGGGTATAATTTTTATTGATTATATGAAGATAATGCAGGACAGGGGGCAGAATGTTTCTATTTTTCTTAGAGACAGAGTAGATGGCAGCTAGAAAGTTAAGAATAGGTACTCTAAATGTGAGAGGCTTGAATGCTCTAAATAAAAGGCAACGCGTCGCTCGGGAATTGCAGTGGCTTAACTGCGATATTATTGCATTGCAAGAGACACATCTTGCATGGTCTAAGCGAAAGCACTTAAGCGATCTTGGGTATAGTGTGCTGGTGTGCACCAAGCAGTCTATTACAACGCGGGGGGTCGCTATATTAGCTAAGAGAAATCTAATTGAAGGCGGACGGGTTTTAGAGGATAATGCTGGAAGGTGGGCAATTACGAAATGTAAAGTAGGAACTTTTAAATGCACTGTCTGCTCCATCTATGGATCTAATTTTGATGAGGCAGAAGTCTTGGAATATTTGAATGTTGAATTGGCAACCTGGGCCGCTCCTGTAATTCTTTGTGGAGATTTGAATATTAATCTCCACTCTGGAACATTAGGTAGTGATCAATATAGGTATGTAGGTAGGAAACCAAAGGTATACAGGGCGTTAAGCTCATTGGTGAAAGCACATGGGCTAACTGATGCTTGGGCCTATCTCAGGAAGACTGAGCCCGGTTATACTTTTTTCTCGGCTCCTCACCAAAAATTATTCCGTTTAGATTACTTTTTAGTTACACATAAATTGCTTCACGACGCACAAATACAGGTCTATCCCCGAGCGACGTCTGATCACGGGCCAGTAGTGCTGTCCATCCGGGCTTTATTCCCACCCTGCAAACCCCGTGAATTCTCTTTTGATCGCAAGCTGTTGCTGGATGTTAAATTCCAAGAATATATGAGTGAGTGGATCCGTGAGTTTTTTAATTCAAATAGGGGAAGCGCAGGAGTTGGGATAGTCTGGGATACGTTTAAAGCAGCTTTTAGGGGGAGGTGTTCAGTTATGGATTGTGTGCTCAAAAACGGATGCGAAAAAAGCTACAGGAGCTTTATCAGGATCTAGGCAAGGTTGAGGAGCTGCTGACTCAAGACATTGCTCATAATAGGGATACCTATAATACATCAGCCGCGGTGACGCGATCTAAGGCCAAGGTTAATAACTATTGGAGTAAGGAAGCAGCAAAGACTTTCGAGGTTAAGAGACAGGTGCTGTATGAATATGGGGAGGCAAGTGGGAGGTGTCTAGCCCAGAGAATCAGGAATAGGGAAACTGCTCAACGAATTAAAAGTATGAAAAATGAGGCTGGACAATATGAAGAAACCGAGAGTGGAATCTTAGAAGTCTTTAGAAGTTTTTACGCTTGTCTATATGCAGCAGAAGAATATGATAGTAATAGAGCTCTATCCTTTCTTGGGCAAAATCTCGGGCCAAAAGTGGATCAAGGACTGGCAGACATATTGGAGGCCCCTATAGAGATGTTTGAACTAGAAGCAGCTCTTAAAGCATTGCCAGCAGGTAAGGCTTCGGGTCCTGATAAGCTCCCGCTCGAAGTATATACATTTTTTTTTCAAGCTTTAAAACGGGATATGCTAGCTACATTCCGAATGGCTCAGCAAGGGGAGTATCCTATAACATGGGGCGAAGCGAGTATAGCAGTGTTTAAAAAAAAAGGATAAACCGGCGGATTTACCAGGCTCATATCGGCCTATCTCATTATTAAACACAGACGGGAAATTATACTCTAAGATATTAGCTACTAGATTATCAGAAGTGATAACCCCTCTGGTTTCTATTTATCAGCATGGGTTTATCCCAAAGCGCGGTACAACCGATCATGTTAACCGGGTGATTACTTTAATTGATCACGCAAATGTGTCGGGGAACCCACTGAGCCTTATATTACTGGATGCAGAGAAGGCCTTCGATCAAGTATCATGGGCCTTCTTATGGGACTTGTTGAAACTACAGGGATTCGGGCCAAATTTTATCAAATCAATACAGGTGCTCTATCAACAACCTAGTGCACGGATTAATGTAATGGGTCTTCAATCTGCAGTGGTAGTAATACAACGAGGGACTAGGCAGGGATGTCCATGTTCTCCACTGCTGTTCGCTCTGTATATAGATCCCTTTTTAAAAATGATTGAGCTGACCGGTAGGGTACCTCCAGTCAGGATACAATCGCAGCAGTACCGTGTATTGGCGTATGCTGATGATGTCGCTGTGCTCTCACCAAGACAGTCTATGGCTATGCCCGAAATTGAAAATCTTGCAAAGATATACGGATCGGTATCGGGATACAAATTAAATACAGCTAAGACTCAAATACTTTGTATGAATATCAAGTCTTATGTTGATCCATGAGTCTTAGATGAGGTTACTTATCTGGGAGTACAGATTCGTGCTGGAGCTTCGACTACGGTAGAGGTTAATTGGCAGAAGCTGATACATGGGGTTCGTAAACAGCTGGATCAGTTAGAATGTTTACATTTGACACTGGTCGGCAGATGCAACATCTTGAAAATGATGGTATTGCCTAAGGTGCTGTATCTTTATAGATGTCTACCATTAGAGATTACTTGTCTCACAATTGCAAGCAATATGTATGAGGTTTATGTGGTCTCAGGGGAAAGAGCGACGGGCTAAGAAATATATGATGCTGCCTAGGGCAGTGGGTGGTTGGGCAGTCCCTGATTTCCTTTTGTACTACTATGTATGTATGTTGCAGCGAATGAATGTTTTATTAACCGGTCAGGGACCTGTGGAGCCAGCACTACAACCTTCTATATATTCTCTGCTTTTAGGGACTGAAGCTAGGAACCGTCTCTTTATTGACATAGATTGGAACTACTACAAGCGCACTAGGTTTAAGGTGATAGCCGCCGCATATAAGGTTTGGAAGGTAATAAGGAAGCAATATAATATTCGAAATGTGTCTATTTATACCCCTTTAATTGCACCGGTACTGCATCCCAATATATGCTGGGATCACATAGAAGTTAATTGGCGTTTAAGAGGTTTAATAACAGTGGGAGATGTATACACAACAGATGGGTTAAAATCTTTCTCCCAACTGAAGAAACAATATCTGTTACCCACTTCGCACTTTTTTAAGTATCTGCAGTTGCGCGAGTATTTTGCTAAACTGAATATTGTAAATGTGTCTAATCCTCTTATCGAGGCAAAAAAGGAGTATTATATAATATAATTATCGAGACAATGTCCAACGACTTGGAAACTCATCGTACGAGATGGGAAGAAAGACTGGGGTGCCCTGAAATACCGTTGGAGCTCTCGATTGAATTGGCTTGCCGTTTATTTATGTCTGCCAATCTTAAGGCACAACATTACAAGACTTTGTTTTATCTCTATCGCACGCCCGATAAAATTGCAAAGTGGGGAGGAGATCCAGATGGAAAATGTTTTAGATGTAATATTTTACATTCCGATGTAGTACATATTTTTGCCACCTGTGCTAAATTATCAGAATTACTCAGACATATAAACAGGTTCTTGTCTGAGATTCTCGGTGTCTCTATACAATTGTCAATTAGTGAGATTCTGCTGGGTATAGATGCAGGTGGAGCACGCACAGACCCTAGTAAGGAAGTTAGGTATCTGATATTTATGGCAGCAGCAGTGCTTAGGATGTGCATTGCCTCAGTGTGGCTACAAACTGATGCCCCACCATTTGAGATGTGGAGAACTCGTTTCTTGTTCACGTACAATATGGAATATAACCTATATACTGTTGAGGGGAGGCGGAAAATGGCATTGGGGCAGCTAATTTGGGGCGCTGTCCGTGCATATATGGACAAGTAGGATGGTCTTGAGCTATCTGGTGTACCTATTAATTATCTGTTCTCTTCTTTTTCGTAATGAACGATATAATGGAATTATTTTTTATGTATTAGTTGTATTAGCCGTCTCACAGCCTGAAATCTGCCGAACATTATTGTAATTCAAATTTTGCGAATCGACCCTGCATTGCATAATTAATTGAATGGTGGGTTATGTTTCTTCTTGTTTGTACCCGTGATCTCTATTCAATAAAGAAATTAAAAAAAAAAAAAAAAGGATTACTTTTGGAATTCCAGGACTGGATCCTAGATTCCGTCCTGGGTTAGTACTTAGTATGGAGTGATAAAAGTCGACTTAATTACTGGGATCATTTTTAAACAATATTTAGCTATTTCAAAAGCTGACACTTAAAAAATATTTCAGAGAAAACAGTCAATGATTCCCTATGGAAGGAAATGCAAGTTACAGGTACAGTAGGTTCTCGTTACTTTTGTAATCCAGTACTGGGTGCCTAGACTCAGTACTGGGACCTTTATCCAAAACAGACAAGTAATTACGTTTTCAGATATTATACGATTTTTAAAGAATATTTAAAGATTGCAGAAATTGACACTTAGAAGAAATTTCACCGAAAAACAGTCAATGGTTTCCTATGGGAGAAAATTGGGTTACTGGTAAGTACAGTTGTAAGTATTTTTCAGAGTCCGTGCTGGGCACCAAGATCCAGCACTGGGAGCTCACCTAAGAGCAGGTGAGTGTTTTTGTTACTTGGCTGATTTTTGGTGAATATTTTAAGATTTGAAAAGTCCACACTTTCAGGAAAAAGCCAGTCAATGTTACCCTATGAAGAAAATAGAGTTATCGGTTTAAAGGTAAGTACTCGACTGGCAGAGTTGAGGTTCTGGGCATAGACTCAGGGGTCCCCTAGGGTCAGGTAGGTACAGATAGTTCACCCTCAGCGACACTAGGACGGCCGGGTGCAGAGAGAGTTAGGCCCAATGTTATCCTATGAGGGATAGGGGGGCCTTGGTTGGTGGCTGCTGACTAGCAAGCCACGCGGCTGTGGGAGCTGGGCTCCTGGTCACTTACTCAGGGCAAGTGGGGAAGTAGTTAGGTGTAGAGGTTGCACTGCCAGGGCCACTCGGGCGGCTGGGTGCAGGGTGCTTTTGAGCCTTCGGGCGCTCAATTGAAGTCAATGGGAAATCTCCAGTTTGGAAAAAGACTGCAAGCTCGGGGACAAGGATTCTTCAGGTGCCACCACCACTTCGAGAGGTAAGTTGGGTAGTTGGAGGATAGGTAGGTACCCCGGGAGTGGGCACAGGGGGCCGTGGGGCGCCGTGTGCAGGGGTGCCTTTTGGTGTCGGGAAATCTTACCCTCTGTTGATCGCGGTAGGGGGGGCACCTTGTACTGAGGCTGCAGGCTTCTTCAGGAGGGTCGAGGGAGGTCCTTGGGTGCCGGACTCGGGGTCACAGTCGCCGTGGGGTCGTCCTCGTGGTCTTTGTTCACTCCGGCACTGGCCAGGCTTGGCTGGTGCAGTGTGTGCTGGGTTTGCTGTTCCGGGCTGCTGCCAGGGATTAGAAATAGGTTTTGAGTAGAGCCTCTACTCATGGGAGTCCCAGGGGCTTAGAGTCAAAAGGTAGCCAGGTCCTCCGGGGTTTGTGAGGTTGCTGGCCTCAAGAGATGCCGGGTTGGAGCAGGAGCAGGTTCGAGGGTCAACAGGCCGGTAGGGCTGGGGACAAAGCAGTTGGTGTCTTCCTCTTCTTAGCAGCTGCAGGGCAGGTCTTCTTTCTTCTTACTCCTCTTTGTAGTTTGGAATCTGGAATCTGGGGAAGGAAGGTTCAGGGTGCCCCTAAATACTAGATTTAGGGGTGTTACAGGTAGGTGAAGGGCAGGGACCAATGGGTCCCTGTCCTGGGGTGGGTACACCCCCTATCCTGCCTCTCTCCTGTGGAAGGGGGGCAGTAGCCTAATCCTGATTGGCTAGGGCTTCCCATCTTCAAGATGGTGAGAGCCCGGGGATGTGCTTCACCTCGCCTCCCCCACCTGAGGGGTGGGGTTGGCAGGCTGGCACATCCCCTGTCCTTATTTGGGGTTTCCGGCCAAGCTTCCCGCCAGAGTGGGGGGTTGCAGTGGCCTGGGGAAACTCACAGAGGCGGCATGCCTTTGAAGCTTCCCCCTGCCCATCCTGGGGGGAGGAGATTGAGCACCTCACCCAGGATGTGCATTGTTGCAGGCTCAGGAGAGCAGGGGCTCTCCTACCCAGGGGTCCAGCAACCTGTCTGCTGTGTGGCAGCCTGGGTAGCCTCAGAACAGACGTGGATTGTAGGTTAGGTTTTAGGGGGCATCTCTAAGATGCCCTCTGGGGTGCTTGGTACATTAAATCCCACACTGGCATCAGTGTGAGTTTAATGTGCTGAGAAGTTTGATACCAAACTTCTCAGTCTTCAGTGCTGCCTTTATGGTGCTGTGGAGTTCGTGTTTGACGAGCTCTCAGCACCATGTACTCTTAAAGGGCAGCACTGCACTTACAGAGCGCAGGAATGGACTTGGGTACTGTAGGGGCACAGGGCTCCTGCTCTTGTGCCCGCACCATTGGCACCATTGGCATAGGGCACCCAGCTAGAGGGGTGGCTGATGTATGCCATGGCAGTGTAGGTGATGGGCATGGCACACAGGGATGTGTGCCATGTCGACTCTTTGTTTTGTCTTGCACTCAGACACCGAGCCTGCAAGGGCAGTGTGTGTGTGTGTACGGGTACAGGGCCTCTAAGGGTGGCACAATGAGTGCTGCAGTCCTTAGAGGCCTTCCCTAGTCACAAGGTCCTGGATACCTAGGGTACCATTTACCAGGGGCTGACATGTGGCCAGGGTTTGCCAATTTGGGTTATGTGTTTTTAGGGAAGGAACATAGGCCCTGGGCACATAGGGTACACTCAGTCAAAGTACATTCAGCAATTCAGCAAAAAGTGGGGGCATACCATGCAAGAAAGATGGCACTTTCTCACACATAGCGCTCAAGAGATCTATTTGGACCTCCATTTTATTGAACTGATATGTTAAAGCTTCCAGAGTTAATTGCGAGGTTTGGAAGACTAAATCCCAAATAGCTGCAGCATTCCCACTTCCTGGTACCTGAGTACCTGGGCTATGGTGTTGCCCATTTATGAATGATAGGTCCTTGTACTCCTCTTTTTGTGGTCCTTGAAAATCATGTCCCTCGTCACAAGAATTAATGAATTGTGGACTACTATTCAAAACGTCTCTTTGATACGGAGTACTCACGCTGCAGAGTTTCTGGGTTGCTGTTGTATTGGTCCTTATTAATTTGAGAGCCGTTATTTTGATTACATTTCTGCTGGTCCAGTTTTTGAACGGAATCTGATTTCAGTGGGGTATTGGCTTCCCTTATAATTTTCACCCCACCATTTAGTTCATTTGGAGCTTCTTGCTCTGGTTGATGTATTTGGCCCAAATTAGATGGTTCCCCTATACCGTTAGCTTTTGTGATTTTTACTTGCACTTCTATTGGCATTGGCTACCTAGTTAGTAGTAATTGCGGAGTATCTCCCATTGTTAGATTTGTGCTTTTTGGGTCCTCTTGTTGTGAACAACCAGTAAGTGGAATAGTTAACATCTCTAGGTCCGTTATTTGACCCCAATGGTTGACTTGGTCCTTAGTTGAATTTGACATTCGTTCGACTTCAGCTTCAGACTCCGGGTGGCCTGGTTCACTTATTCCTTGCTTGGGGAATATAATATTTGGTCTACTCAGTGGTTTAATTGGAGTTTGAAGATCACATTGGTTAGTTAGCAATGTTAGCATAGCACCAGTTGGATCTTTCATAAAATCAAACTTTGACAGCAACTTTCCCAGTTTCCCAAATGTACGGACCTTAGATGATTTAAGGAGTGTATGTCACCTCCCTGTTTTATTTTAAACGTATCTAATATTAGTGTTTGTTGTATTTTTCTTTTCCTTTTGATAGGAGGGAAAGGTGGCCGCTACTTTCCTGACCTCATAATACATCCTCTAAGGTGAAGTCTTGCTTCTTTCAGAGAATCAAACGGGCCAGTGACAAGATGGACAGGTGCTTTGATAGGACAAAAACACCTCCAAGGGAAAACACCCCCAAAGCACACCTCAGTACAGAATCCGCCGGTACTGCTGGTTACTTATTAAATAAATAAATTAATTAATCGATTGATTAATATCCGGGCTCAGGGTAGGGCTGTAGTCTAGGCATGCAGAGTAATTCAGGGGTCGAGGGGTGCTTCAACATGGTCAAAGTCTATTGTCACTTTCCCATTTGCATATTTCTCATATTTTTTATGACAGACTTATTGCAGACTCCAATGGCTCAACGACTTACTGACCGATCAAACTTAACTACTCGCCACACCCAACACACCTCTTGCCACTCACCACTCACTGTTCATTGCTTGTTCGTTGCTATTCATCGCTGTCAAGAGTACAAGGGAGAATGCTGGCAATTCTTCAGGAGCAAGAGCGGGATCCAGAGCCAGTCACACTACAGATGGCAGATGTAGGCACTTCCCTCCACTCCTCGGCTCAGCTCTGCTCTGCTCAATGCTTGGTATATACGTAAAACCAGGCAGAAGGCCAAGGCTCCTCTGTGCCCCTCTGTGTTCCGCTGTGCCCTGCAGCAGCTGCTGCACCAGCGGCACCGCGGGCCAAGGCTCCTTTGACCCCTGCAGCGGCCGTCGCACCAGCAGCGCCTTAGGACCGCGGTGCCGGCAGCGGCCGTTCCTGCCCCCACAGCAGATCCATAGAACTTAAAACGCCTGTATAACAGGACGCGGCTGAAGCGGGAGAAACCTTCGGGAGCGGGGAACCGGTCACAAAACAAACCCGGGCAGTCGTCCCAGGCTCTGCTCCGCTTGCTCGTCAACTCCTCCTCGGCTCGGCCCCTCGGCTCTACTCGATACGTTCTGCACTCAACGCTGAATCACAAACGTACGACAACTGTGAACACCAACAGAGGGAAGAATTGTGTGTTTCCCCCAGTTAGTAAAAAAAACATCATAAATCTTGGCTGCTTCTGCTGCACCCAGAGTCTTATGCGTCTTCTCAGTCTAATTTTTCTGTCTGGAAAAAAATTGTGTCCTGATTTTCTGCACCCAGTAAATCCAGTTGCAGAAACACCTAACAACTGATAATAAGGTGGAATAAAATGAACACAGTACGCCTTAATTTCATTGCCCTTGATTCATACTCTGAACCATAGTTGAGGGATAGGTCTAGGCATAGTCCTCGCAGCACACAATAGATTTGCTTGAGGCAGAGGCCAAAACTCAAAATTCAGGATACCAGATGCAAGTAGGTGGTAACTCAGGGCAGGGGAAAATGCCTGTTGTCCGTGGAGGGGTCATTCCCGTCCCAGAAATCTACATTACAAATTAATTAATAGTATATGTTTTTTTAATATCTGTTTGGTGCCAGTCCATATGCCTTTAATTTCTGCCTTTGGGATTCTATGTTACAACTCCATAGGGTACAGGTATCCTTTGTGAGCTTAATAAAATGTTGAAAATTCTACAAATCCTCACTCCTACATCCAAGTACTCTCATGCCACCATTCTACACTCTGCTCTGTCTGAAGAACAGCTCAACATTTTTTAAATTCTGCATTGATTTGGCTTGTAAATTATATTTTTGGAAATTTACATGTATTAACTATTTAATTTTAATACTAGGTCATTGAAATTACGGACGAAGAAAGCAAGATTTAGCACCAGGCAACTGAATGTCGGTGTCATAAGAAGGATTATTTTGAAAAACTGAAGGACATCCAGCATTCTACGTTCAAACAATTTCCAAAAATCTAGGTGTGGCGAGGAAAGTACTATACCTGTAAGTGAAGTCTCTCATTTTGCATTTCATTAACCCATAGCAAAGCCATATCTGTGTACACAGCATCAGAAATAATGTAGAAAGACCAATCACAGCATCCTCATCTGAAATATTATCAGAAAGACAAATTGCCTCAGCATGACAGAATAACGTTCATCTAAAGCATCATGTAATTCCAGAGAGGAAGCACACACTGCATAAAAGAAAGTTATAACAAAAGGTTTCTTCTACAAACCATCAAAGAAAAGACACTGAAAGAAGACTCAGAAGCTGACACGTTAACAACCAAAAGATTGGAAAATCACCCTTGTTCAACAACCGTTTTTAACCAGTTACGCAAGTTTGAGACTATCTGCCTCTGGATAGAACACCACGGCCCACTCTGCTCGCTCTTGCGAAAACCTTAAAAATTCACCACTTTATTGTGTTCATGACCATCTCAGATTGTTTCCTTTTTATTGTGTACTGTTCTGTAATTCTATGTAAATCGCCTCAACATTATCTGTTGTGCAGGAGTGATATGTAAAACTGTTCAATATAAAAACGGGTTAAAGGAGCACCGTTGCGCTATAGCTAATGTACATAAATCCTCGTCTTCAGAACTACAAACCTTAACCGTACAACAAACCTAAAAAGGGTAAAAGGAACTGATTTTCTGTGACTAATGACCAACAATAGTACTGTGCACGTTCTAATGCCCTCAGTTACTGCCATTACGTCAGTGCAAAAAGGTACTTATCAGTTTAATTATTAAATATCAGACTAACACCTTATTACTGCATTGCTAAGAACCTATACAAATAGATTTGAGAAAAACTTCAGTCAAAAAATAAGTTGCTGCCAGAGAGGCTATAACCTAAAGACTATTTGCTAGAAAAAATTTAACTGGTGTTACAGGGCTGCTTCCAGACATATTATGCTCAATTCAAGTGTTAAGATTACACACAATTTCTTTTAGAGATAAATGCTGAACATTATCTAAACAAGCCAGACTCTAAAATCAGGTTCACTCTAACCGTGGCATATAAGCAAGAGAAAACTAAACGTAGAGATATTAACTCTAGGAATTCACCTTATAAAAACACGGAATGTGAGAACAAATTCAGTGTTCAAACCTGCCTCAATCGAGGCAAAATAACCGAAGTTGGGGAAAAAGGTTACCTGTGCCAAAAAAGAAACAGCCATAAATCTTATCTCACAGAATTTGACAGAATGCACACTGGGGAAAACCCCTCTCAGTGCTCTGAATGTCAAAAAAGTTTCAGCCGTAAATCTTATCTCACTGAGCATATGAGAATCCACACTGGGGAAAAACCTTATCAGTGCTCTGAATGCGAGAAAAGGTTTAGTATCAAACCAAGTCTATATCGACATGCATTAACCCACTCTGTGGAAAAGCCTTACCAGTGCGCTGAATGCCCAAAAAGTTTCAACCGTAAAACTTATTTCACTGAACATATGAGAATCCACTCTGGGGAAAACCCTTATCAGTGCTCTGAATGCCAGGAAAGGTTTCATAACAAACAAAGTCTTTCTCGACATGTATTAACCCACTCTGTGGAAAAACCTTACCAGTGCGCTGAATGCCCAAAAAGTTTCAACCGTAAATCTTATTTCACTGAACATATGAGAATCCACTCTGGGGAAAACCCTTATCAGTGCTCTGAATGCCAGGAAAGGTTTCATAACAAACAAAGTCTTTCTCGACATGTAATAACCCACTCTGGCGAAAAACCTTACCAGTGTTCTGAATGCCAGAAATGTTTTGGTGACCAAAGAGCACTCACTCGGCATACAAGAACCACCCACACTGGGGAAAAATCTTATCAGTGCACAGATTGCCAGAAATGTTTCATTGACAAAAACAGTCTCACTCGGCATAGAAGAACCCACACTGGGGATAAACCTTTTAAGTGCTCTGAATGCCATAAATGTTTCAGTTACAAAAGCATACTCACTGAACATACAAGAATCCACTCTGGGGAAAACCCTTATCAGTGCTCTGAATGCCCAAAACATTTCAAACGTAAATCACTTCTAACTGCACATGTGAGATTCCACACTGGGGAAAAACCTTATCAGTGCTCTGAATGCCAGGAAAGGTTTTGTAACAAACAAAGTCTTTCTCGACATGCAATAACCCATTCTGTGGAACAACCTTATCAGTGCACTGAATGCCACAAATGTTTCAGTGAAAAAAGCTGTCTCACTCGGCATACAAGAACCCACACTGGGGAAAAACCTTATCAGTGCTCTGAATGCCAGAAATGTTTCACACAAAAAAGCAGTCTCAAGCTGCATATAATAACCCACACTGGGGAAAATCCTTATCAGTGCTCTGAATGCCAGAAATATTTCCGAGACAAAAGAAGTCTTTCTCAACATACAATAACCCACACTGGGGAAAAACCTTATCAGTGCTCTGAATGCCCAAAAGATTTCAAACTTAAATCACTTCTAACTGATCATGTGAGATTCCACACTGGGGAAAAACCTTATGAGTGCTCTGAATGCCAGAAATGTTTCAGTGACAAAAGAAGACTCACTAAACATACAAGGACCCACACTTGGGTAAAACGTTATCAGTGCTCTGAATGCGACAAATGTTTCAGTGATAAAAGCTGTCTCAATCATCATATAAGAACCCACACTGGGGAAAAACCTTATCAGTGCTCTGAATGCCACAAATGTTTCAGTGATAAAAGCTGTCTCAATTATCATATAAGAACCCACACTGGGGAAAAACCTTATCAGTGCTCTGAATGCCACAAATGTTTCACTGACAAAAACAGTCTCATTCTGCATATAAGAACCCACACTGGGGAAAAACCTTATAAGTGCTCTGAATGCCAGATATGTTTCAGCGAAAAAAGACGTCTCATTCATCATATAAGAACCCACACTGGGGAAAAACCTTATCAGTGCTCTGAATGCCAGAAATGTTTCAGTGAAAAAAGGACTCTCACTCTGCATATAAGAATCCACACTGGGGAAAAACCTTATCAGTGCTCCGAATGCCCAAAATGTTTCAGCCAAAAATCTCATCTCACTCAACATGTGAGAATCCACACTGGAGAAAAAAATTATCAGTGCTCTAAATGTCAGAAAATATTCAGAGATAGAGATGGTTACAAGCGCCATAAGGAAACACACCATCAAAATAATTCAGTGCTCCGAATGCCAGAAAAGCATCAATTTTAAACTCCATCTCACTCTACATGAGCAGACGCACACAGGGGAAAAACATCACCAATGCTGTGAATGCCAGAAATTCCTATTTGATAGGCACAGCCTCACTAATCATATGCGACTCCATACTGATGAAAAACCTTATGAGTGCTCTGAAAGCCAGAAAAGCTGCAGAGAAAAACGCTATCTCACCATGAGAAACGCAACACTGGAGAAAATACTTATTCCATAAAAGCTTGAATCTGGTGGACAGTGTTCTGCTTCATGAGAGAGCCCACACTGGGGAAAACCTTATGAGTGCTCGAAATGCAAGCAAAGTTTTGGTTACAAATTACTTCTCACTTGACATGAGTGAACTCACACGGGGGGGAAAAAAGCCTTATGGGTGTTCTGAATGTCAGATAAGGTTTAGTCTCGTTTACATTGTCACTTCACATGAGAGAATTCACACTGGACTAAAGCCCTATACAAGAGGGAAAAGCCAGAAGCGTTTTACTCAGAAAGGATATCTCACTAAACATGAGAAATGCATCCACATCAGGTGAAAAGTAAGGCGTATCTTGAGTTGCAGAAAAGCTTCTAATAACCTGAATTTACATGAGAGAGCACATATTGTAGTTGCAATAGGATTCATCAAGAAACTCTTGCAGCATAACTTAGGCTGCCCGCAAGCAACCTCCAAAGAAATTTCAGGCCTGGATTTTTTTTTATTGCAACAGAATCCATAATTTTTAGTATCTGAAAGTTACAAAACTGTCAAGGTCTTTACTTTACACTGAGAAATTTTAGTACTTGCAAAAATCAACTAATTGCCCAAAAAATCACAATATTAATGTCTTAAATTTTACTCCACCCAAAAGGTTTATACTCACCCTTGTTTCTTAACATATGACTGAAATCTATATTTTCATGATAAGATTAAGCCTAGGCGGAGTTCCTCAATGAAGAACTCCGCGAAGTGACAAAAAAAACTCTGGTGGTCTATGCAGAGTTCCGCGAGCAGCGGAGTGCGGAATGGTCATGCCGTTCGTGGTGATTTTGATCTCCTGGTGTTTGTCCCGCCCTGTAAAAATTATCACGAATGGCACCATGTGCAGCGCAAGAGGGTACAGTTGCTTCTACTGGAGCGTAAGCTTTGTCAATGCGAAGGAAGGTTTCTCAACGCGAGTGGTTGTGACCTACCGTGACCACTCGCCTTGAGAAATCCGATGACCCGCTTTGAGAAATTGCGCCAGGAGGTTGATTTTGCTTGCCAACTAGACATTGGCGAGCACGAGCAAGGAAAAATCTCATCAGGAGGTGGATTTTCCCCGCTCTGGCACATGACGTTGAATAGCGCGAGCGTAGAAAAAACCTCGCTACGCTCCATGGAGCGGAGTTTTTAGGAACTATGTGAGCTCCGCGGAGTACAGAAAACTCCGCAAGCAGAGTTCACCACCCAGAATGAGATAATATACAACAGCAGGAAAACATAACAAACCAGTTACTTGCCTTCGATAACGCTCTTTCTGGTGGATACTCCTTTACCTGCAGATTCCTTACCTTGTGAATATTCCCTACACGCCAGACTGGATCCTCAAACTTTAAAGTAGTCCTGCTCCACGCAGTAGGAGACACCATGCAGCTCAGTGTCGACGTCATTCTGCTCCAGAAGTGACATGCGTAGACGCATAGAAGCACTTCCCATGCGCACTGAACAAATACAGGGGTCTATGATTTTATGATCTCACAGGTCTGTATCACCTTTGCAGGCCCTGGGCAGATATTAATTCACCATTTTTATCATGATTAGAATACAGATGAGGCCTTTTCATTTCCAAAAATTCTAATTGTATTCTCAGCAGCAAGGGTATATATAAATCGTTGAGTGATTACTGCGCAGTGCTCAAGATGAAAGTGATATGATGATAAAACAGTCCGATCCACATTTTGTACACAGAGAGAGAGCTGTAAATTACTTTTGTACAATACAAGTTAAGCAAAGGCGATTCTTAGAAGAAATAATTTATATGAAATAGTCCCTGTATAGTCAATGTTTCGACCGTTCCAGTTAATTACCCTTGCCTCCTCAGGACGGTAAATCACCGCCTCTCCCGTAAGCTTCTCAACTATATTCAAGACAAAAATAGAGTTGATGCACACGCTTTAAAATAAATGAGTAATTCAATGAATCAGATGCAGCGCAAAGCTTCCGTTCTTCTTAGTTTATTAACGAAATTCTTCCACTCCCCAACGCGTTTCGTCGTTTGAAGGGGATTAACCCATACGACTTCCTCAGGGCTGGAAGTGACACAAATAACAAATGTATAGAAAGATGGCGGCAAAAGATACACAGAAAAAATAACACATAGTTCCTATAACTGAGAGCAAAAGGATAAACAGTTCAAAAAACAGGCAAAATTATAAGTCAGAGTTAATACATAGTGTAGAAATAACAGTGTAAGACATAAGTCCAAAACAGCATACTTTTGAGGAGCACAAAACAGTGGTGATATCAGTGAAACAATACCTCTAAAAAAACTACTCACCAACCCGTGTGAGTCTCATACTACGAATAGTTATAAGAGAATTATCTGTACCTTAATTATTTGAAGAACTGCAAACCTACAACAATACAAATGACTCAATATTAGTCGTTGCGTCACACATGAGGCACGATCAATCATAAGACCCATGAAGTCAAATAAATACCTGTTGAAACTGGATAGTAATCATACGTTTTAATACCACATCTAGATGCAGCCAAATCATAAGGTGGCCATCCGAGTAAAAGGCCTAAGTAGAAAGCACCTGAAACAATAATAAATTGAATTTTGTAACACTAAAATAACGTAAACGCACCTAATCATAGGCTACAAGAAAACTTCTTTCTGACTTACCCTAATCAGTATTCCCAATATTAGTACCAAAATATCTGATTGCGTCTGCGATCCCGAGAACACGGGATCGCAGAAGTTGCGTTTGAGGTAAGCGGGATGGCGTTTGGCGCGAGCGTCTTCTCTTAGGCTTATACAGCAATGGATTAGAACGATTGCTAATTCAAGACTCTCTATTTTTAGGGCACTTACTACGTCAAGTGGACGATTCTCGTTAAGGATTTATTGGCAATCGGATATTTTGGTACTAATATTGGGAATACTGATTAGGGTAAGTCAGAAGTTTTCTTGTAGCCTATGATTAGGTGCGTTTACGTTATTTTAGTGTTACAAAATTCAATTTATTATTGTTTCAGGTGCTTTCTACTTAGGCCTTTTACTCGGATGGCCACCTTATGATTTGGCTGCATCTAGATGTGGTATTAGAACGTATGATTACTATCCAGTTTCAACAGGTATTTATTTGACTTCATGGGTCTTATGATTGATCGTGCCTCATGTGTGACGCAACGACTAATATTGAGTCATTTGTATTGTTGTAGGTTTGCAGTTCTTCAAATAATTAAGGTACAGATAATTCTCTTATAACTATTCGTAGTATGAGACTCACACGGGTTGGTGAGTAGTTTTTTTTAGAGGTATTGTTTCACTGATATCACCACTGTTTTGTGCTCCTCAAAAGTATGCTGTTTTGGACTTATGTCTTACACTGTTATTTCTACACTATGTATTAACTCTGACTTATAATTTTACCTGTTTTTTGAACTGTTTATCCTTTTGCTCTCAGTTATAGGAACTATGTGTTAGTTTTTTCTGTGTATCTTTTGCCGCCATCTTTCTATACATTTGTTATTTGTGTCACTTCCAGCCCTGAGGAAGTCGTATGGGTTAATCCCCTCCAAACGACGAAACGCGTTGGGGAGTGGAAGAATTTCGTTAATAAACTAAGGAGAACGGAAGCTTTGCGCTGCATCTGATTCATTGAATTACTCATTTATTTTAAAGCGTGTGCATCAACTCTATTTTTTGCATCTATATCAATCTTGTATTGAGCTTTGTGGGATCTTGGGTGTTGTTCCCACTGTTGTTGGCACCGCTGTGAATTTGGTTCTCATATGTTTGATACTGTGTAATATTGTTGGTAGCGCCATTTTGCCTTTCACACCCTGTGATTTGTTTGTATATTCAAGACAACCTAGTAAGGATTCTTCTGTATCTCGGGGCAGCGTACCTGGGAGCATGTCAAATTCAACTAACCAGTTCCAGCGCCCGTTCGTCGGACCAAACAACTGCTGCCAGTGAATCCTCGGCTCGCTGTCAAACACGTTTGAGTGACACTTCCTGATGAGACCATCGTACTTGACTGTCTTGTCTGTGAGAAGCTGCACCAGCCCTCCTGTGATGGTGGGCAGGAAGACCTTCACCGCGAAGTGAAATGCTCGCAACTCCAACAGCTTGATGTGGAGTTGGGTCTCTGCCGGTGACGAGGGTTCCCTAAGCTCTGTCTCCCATATGGACTTCCCATCCCAGAAGTGATACATCTGTCGCCACTGTTAAGTCTGGGTGGAATAGGGAGAGGGGTCTGCCAGTGGCACAATCTAATTCACTGGAGAAAATGTTGGATACTGCCTACAATAGGGTGAGTCAGTGTCTGGAAGGACACAAAGAGGTTTTGCAGCTGCACCAGTTGTAGCAGCAGGTCACTCAGTGGCATGATGTCCTGGACTTTGCCTTTATGTGCCATGGCCATGAAAGAACTGGGAGACCTGCTGGGTTTGTAGCAGGGTCAAGCGTTGGCAGAGTTGAAAAACCCTACTGTAGCCAAAAGGGGACGAGACAGGATTTAGCGATGTGCAAAAAAAATCGCCAGTTTTGTAACAAGCCTGCACTTTTCATAAAAATGCCAGTGAATGCTACCTCGTCCTTGCATTGATCCAGCGCTCGCCAATGGGCCAATAAAAGGAGGAGTCTCAGCAGCAGGCAAGTGATGTGTTGTTTGTTTATTTACTCCTTACCGGCCTGCCTGCTGTTTTGCATTCATCTGAAGGGCTTCAGACTCCACCACCTGCCGCTGGACCGGAGGACCTTCCTGGCTGCAGACTGGACTCTTCTGCAGCCAGAGGAGAGAACAGACTGTACGTCGGAGATGGGGGCACCAAAAAGAAGATCAGGTAGGTGATACTGGCATGCTGCAGCAGAGTGCATCTGTCTCTTCTACTCCTACCGCTTGCCCGTTCTTCCTTATCCTCGCCCAGGGCTGTGGGTGCCCTAGGCAAGGAAATGGAAGGGGGCATGGGCAAACCAGCATGGTGGCCCCTGAGAGGGGGCAGTATATTACTGCAGGGTTCCACGTACCATGGGAGATGTGGTGGGACCGGGGACAAGGCAAGATTTAAATGCAGTGGAACACCGGGCCCAGTGGGCCAATATTTTTCTAAAGGGGCCCAACAAACGCGCCAGTGCCCCGTCCACTGCTTGAAAAAAAAAAAAAAAACTGGTTGAGCCCTCTGGCCTTTCTTTGGTGGCTCCCACTCACCCCTTCTTATCCAACTTTATCTCACTAGTGTTTTGGTGGTGGGGGTCCAGTGTTTTCAGGATACAATGGTGAGTGTAGAGGCTAGTGTTTGGCAATAGGGACAATGGTAGGGTAGGGGTCAGTTTGGGTGGGGGTGGCAGGATAGAGGGCAGTGTTATGGCAGAAGCAGACAGTGTAGCCATGTAGTGTTTTGAGGGTAGGTGGCAGTGTAGAGGAGTAGTTTTAGGGCTAGCAGAAAGGGCCAGTGTTTTGTGTGAACGGATGATGGCAGTGTTTTGGGGAAAGGGGCTATGGTTTTTAAGGTTAGTGTGGTAGGGTTGGTGGCAGTGCTGTGGGGTAGGGTGAAATGGAAAAGGGCTAGGCTATTCTAACTCCTTTTTGTTCTTGTGTAGAGTCTTGCAGGGTAGATTCTGCTGGTTCTAGAGCTCTTGGGCTGTCTGGTAACTACAATATACTCTCGCTGCTTCAATGCTCAGTCGGTCTGGGGTTCAGTACACTTCTGGGAAACTCAGAACCTTGTGAGCTGGATCCTTATTTTTGAACTCCCACTTGCAAAGGGTGGAAGTAACATGTGTGCCCATCTCCCTTTCACAATTTGCATCATGCCTATCCTATCTGTCCTAGACAATCGTTGCAAGTGTGAAAACAGGCCCCCTTTCACAGGACTGGCCCAACGTAAACTTTGGTTCGAGGCATGTGGGCTGCTGAATTCATATCTGTGCATAGATCGCCGCCTAGTGTTGGGTCCGGATGTTTGCACGTTGTTGTCCTGGAAGAGTCTTCGAAGTATCCTGAGATAGGTGACTCCTCCCCTGGACCACAGTGCGCATGGGCATCCTCTCCATCCTCAGATTGTTTTTTTCCGCCATTGGGTTCGGATGTGCTTATCTTAGCTCAAGTTAGGAAAATTTCATTTAAGGCCAAAAGGCCTTTAGTTTTCGTCGGTACTGTTCCCGCTCGGTATCGACAGCTTTCTTGCTTAGTTAGCAAACTTCTTCAAGTTTTTCGGATCCGTTTAATCCGACCATCGACCTTACATCAACGATGGAATCGAGGACCCCATTCAAACGGTGTCCTGTTTGCCACGCCAAATATCCACATATCGACGTCCACCCGGTGTGCAACAAATGCCTCTCGCCGGATAACGACGAATCGAAATGCATGGCCTGTGCCCGATTCCGATCCAGCGCAGCAATCGGCACCGGCCCCGGCCAACATCTTCAGCACCGAGGACGAGGATGTTGAAAGCGTGGAAGACATGAACTACAGCCCCGCTTCCGAACACGATTCCCGATCGGAAGACGCAGATGAAGCGCTTTTTCACAGGGAAGAAGCCGACGATGAGGTAGGAGACTACGATGAGGCCTTTGGGGCCGAAGAAGATAGCTCTGGTGAAGAGCAGGGCCTACCCGTCGAAACGGAGGCTATCAAAGTGCGTCATTCTACGGCTCCGGTCAAGGGATCGCCTCCGGGCCTTACCCGAGATCAATCTCGCAGTTCTTCGGCCCCGCCTTCGGGCCCGGCCTCGAACATCCAGCAAGAGCCAATATTACCGAAAAAGACTGGTTTCCCTTCAACGAAACCGAAACCAATCGTCGCACCGGTTCCACAGAAACCGAAAGTGAAACTAGCAGTGGTCGGCTCGAAGACCTCCACTCCTTCGACGCCAGCCCAGACCATCGGCTCCGAACGCACTAAAAGGGATTTCGGCGCCGAACTCGCTGCAGCGGATGTTGGTACCGACCCGAAAAAGAAGGCCATCGGTACCTCAAAAGCGCCTCGGCCCCCGGCACCGAAACAATCGGCCACGACCACCAAAGTTAAAATGGCCGCTCCATCGGAGTCCACTTCGAAGGCAGCGACTAGGGTCAAGTCATCGACTCCGTCGACTGCTACTACCTCTCCTCGAGTCGATGACCCTGTGGCTCCGAGGCAGTCCACGCCTACCTCTGCAGAACCACTCGGCACCAAAGAACCTTCGGCGTTCTCGGTGCGACAAGTTGCGGCGTCATTGCAAGGCATCAGAGAACAGGCAGCCCTCCAGTCCACGTCGGGCCCGGACCCGAAAAAGGCTCCAAAGGCACCTTCGGCACCAACCAACATCACTTTTGGTTTGCCGCCGTCCACGACGCCAAAGATGTTCGAGATCCGAACACGTGTCCGCCAGACAAGGTCCCCATCTACTGGACACTCTCCTACTGAGCCTTCACTGTCCCAATTCATCGACGCCGACACCGGCAGACTCATGCTCCGAAAACGGAAGGTCACACCAGAGCAGGCCTTGGACTCTTACAGAATCCCTCTAAAGCAGAAACTGCCAGCAGAATCAGAACCGGTTCTATACGAACGCCTGCATACCTCCTATCTGGATCCCCAGTCCTTTTCCCCGACGCCCTCCGACACGGACGCAATGGAGGATTACATGGGTGATGATACCACCTACCCTAGGGATATGGATCCTGAGGGGCAGCAGGACCCAGATCAAGCTTGGGATGACCCTGCAGACCCGGGTGCCACAACAGATACCCAGGACACGCAGCTTTATGGTGCAAAAACATCTCCCACAGAGGACACTGCTGCCTTCAATCCCCTCATAGAACGTGCTGCAGCCAATCATGGAGTGCAACTCCACTCTGACACAGTTGAGGACGACTTCTTGGTGGACACTTTCGCCTCCTCTGAGAGGACTGTCAAGACTCTGCCCATGTTAAAAGGTGTTCTCAAGCCAGCAAAGGAGATTTTCAAAGAAACAACCAGGGCACGGGTGCTGAACCCCAGGATTGAAAAAAAATACAAACCTGCGCCCGGGGACCCTATGTACATTAGAGGTCAGTTACCTCTGGACTCCATGGTGGTTGCTAACGCTCGCAAACGAGCGCACTCGCAAACAACTGGTGATGCTCCTCCCCCAGACAAAGAGTCCAAGGTGCTGGAGACCTCAGGCAAGAGGATTGCAGCTCAAGCAGCAAACATCTGGCGCATTGCCAATACACAGGCACTCCTGGCTCGCTACGATCGTTCACACTACGACACGCTAGAGTCACTACTCCAACATCTGCCAGACGAGTACAAAGAGGCAGCGGAGCTCCTCATCAGAGAGGGACAACTTCTTACAAACGCATCCATTAAGTGCGCACTAGATGCTGCAGACACAGCTGCGAGGGCTATAAACACCAGCGTCATGTTACGCCGACACGCTTTGTTAAGAATCTCCGGATTCAAACCTGAGATTCAAAACAACATCCTAAATCAGCCTGTCAACCCCGACTACTTATTCGGACCAGAAGTTGACACCACCTTAGAAAAGATAAAAAAGGACACTGACACTGCGAAGTCAATGGGGGCTCTGCAAACGCAGACATTTCGTAGTGGCTCCTTTCGTCGCCCCGGGAATAGGGGAGCAACTAGAGGACAGGGGTCACAGCAGACATACAATAAAGGGGGCACACAGAGTACCTACGATAAAAACAACAGAGGTGGATATCGTGGCTCCAGCACCAAGGGCAGAGGACGCGGTTACGGAAACACCAGGTCCTCACCCAAGAACAAACAGTGACGCCCTCTCCCTTCCCCCCGACCACATAACACCTGTCGGGGGGGGAGACTCCAGCGGTTCCTGTCCACGTGGAATACCATCACCACGGACAGGTGGGTCAGGGATATTATCCAGCACGGTTATTGTCTCGAATTAACCTCCACTCCACCCACAATACCGCCAAAGCACCGTCCTATGTCCGCGGAGCACTTAGCTTTATTGCAGCAGGAAGTGCTAAGTATGCTGCAAAAAGGTGCCATAGAGGTCGTGCCCTTCAACCAGCAGGGGACAGGGGTGTACTCTCTGTACTTCCTAATCCCAAAAAAGGACGGGTCGCTCAGACCTATACTAGACCTGAGACCCCTCAACCACTACATTCTCTCAGAGCATTTCCATATGCTCACCCTACAACAGGTTCTCCCGCTGCTCAGCCAGGGAGACTTCCTAGCCACACTAGACCTCAAAGATGCGTACTTCCACATACCCATACACCCGTCACACAGGAAATATCTCAGGTTCACTATTCAGGGGCAGCACTACCAATTCAAAGTCCTCCCCTTCGGTGTGACAACAGCACCCAGAGTTTTCACCAAGTGCCTAGCTACAGTGGCTGCACATCTACGGAGACAACACATTCACGTCTACTCTTACCTGGACGACTGGCTTGTTCAGGCAAAGTCAGCCCAGCAATGTGCCAGCCACATGTCCCTCACCATTCACCTTCTTCACAGTCTGGGATTCTCACTAAATTACCCAAAATCACATCTCCAACCCGCACACGTACAACAGTACCTGGGTGCGACCATAGACACTCTGGCAGCCACAGCTCAGCCAAATTTAGTGAGGATCAACAGCATGCAAATGCTGATCTCAAAGTTCAAACCTCAACACTCCCTTCCTGCGCGAGTGTTCATGCAGTTGATAGGCATGATGGCCTCCTGCATTTTCATAGTCCCACACGCGAGACTACATATGCGCCCGCTTCAGGAGTGCTTGGCACGTCAATGGAATCAGGCTCACAGGCAATTAAAAGACCTAGTGTTGGTGAGCGGTCGGGCATACAACTCTCTCCATTGGTGGAATCCACAAAACCTTTGCAAGGGCCGACCGTTCCAAGAGCCTGTTTCACAAATAATACTGACGGCGGACGCGTCTCTCCAGGGATGGGGAGCTCATGTACTCAATTACACAGTGCAGGGACTATGGACAATACAACAAAAGAAGATGCACATCAACCTTCTGGAACTGATGGCAATCTTCCTGGCAATGAAGGCATTCAAAGTACACTTGTGCAACAAAGTCGTGTTGATCCGGATGGACAACATGACTGCCATGTACTACATACAGAAGCAGGGAGGAACACACTCTCCACAGTTGTCTCATCTGGCTCAGAGCATGTGGAAGTGGGCCATTCAGAGGAACATATTCCTCATGGCGGAACACCTCCCCGGCAAGGACAATCAGATGGCGTATCTGCTCAGCAGACACAGCCACCAGATGCACGAGTGGGAGCTACACCCGTCAGTACTCCAACCGTACTTCCAACAGTGGGGTCATCCAGAGATAGACCTATTCGCCACAAACGAAAACGCAAAATGCCAAAGCTTTGCCGCCAGGTTCCCACATCCACAGTCGCAGGGCAATGCGACTGTGGATGTGACTCATCCTAGTTGCTCCCACATGGGCGCGCCAGCCATGGTACACCACCTTCCTAGAACTTTCCGTGGTGCTGCATCAAAGGCTGCGGATCAAACCTGCACTCTTAACGCAGAACCATGGCGAAGTTCAGCACTCAGATCCGCAACAGCTGAACCTGGCAATCTGGCTCCTGAAGTCTTAGAGTTTGGCTACCTAAACCTGCCACCTGACTGTATGGAGATCATTAAGGAGGCCAGGAGACCCACTACCAGAGCTTGCTATGCAGCTAAATGGAAGAGGTTTGTCATTTATTGCAACAACAATGACATTAACCCGCTAGACGCATCCATTCAAAACATAATCTGTTACCTCTTACACCTATACCGATGCAATCTGGCATACACCTCAATACGTATCCATTTGACCGCAATAGCAGCCTATCTCCAGAACAGGCAGCACCTCTTTATTCAGAGTGCCTGCCATCGAAGCTTTCTTGGAGGGACTTAAACGAGTAATTCCCCCAAGACACCCACCAGCACCGGTGTGGAACCTCAACTTGGTCCTCACCCGACTGATGGGTCCACCCTTCGAACCTCTCCACTCATGTGAGATTCAATTCCTCACCTGGAAAGTAGCTTTCCTAGTGGCAATCACTTCGTTAAGAAGAGTTAGTGAACTCCAGGCACTAACCATTCAAGAGCCATTCATACAGGTTCACGCAAACAGGGTCGTACTACGTACCAACCCCAAATTCATGCCTAAAGTAATATCGCAGTTCCACATGGATCAAACTATTGAACTGCCTGTTTTCTTTCAGAATCCACAAAATGTCGCTGAAAGAATGCTCCATACACTAGATGTCAAAAGAGCCCTCATGTACTATATAGACAGAACTAAAGACTTTAGGAAGACAAAGCAACTTTTCGTTGCCTTTTCTCCACAACACAAAGGCAACGCCATCTCCAAAGCAGGTATAGCCAGATGGATCGTTAAATGTATTCAAATTTGCTATCAAAAGGCTAAACGCACATTAACGATTCCCCCATGAGCCCACTCAACACGTAAGTTAGGGGCGTCCATGGCTTTCCTGGGAAACATTCCTTTACAGGATATATGTAGAGCAGCCACATGGTCCACTACACATACATTTACCAAACACTATTGTGTAGATGTACACTCAAAACAGCAGGCAGCTGTAGGACAGGCTGTTCTCAAAACTCTTTTTCAGACCGCTGCAGCTGGCACTGGTGGCCGCCGCTAATAGGAGGTACTGCTATGTATTCTATGCACAGATATGAATTCAGCAGCCCACATGCCTCGAACTGAATATGCTACTTACCAGTATGCATCTGTTCTTGGCATGTAGGGCTGCTGACATTCATATCGCCCACCCTCCTCCCCGGCGCCTGTAGCAGCTGCAGCTCTCAGAATTACTGTATAGCATGGTCATCACTTTCTGTATCTACTCCATCACTGCCACAATGGCGAAAAACAATCTGAGGATGGAGAGGATGCCCATGCGCACTGTGGTCCAGGGGAGGAGTCACCTATCTCAGGATACTTCGAAGACTCTTCCAGGACAACAACGTGCAAACATCCGGACCCAACACTAGGCGGCGATCTATGCACAGATATGAATGTCAGCAGCCCTACATGCCAAGAACAGATGCATACTGGTAAGTAGCATATTCATTTTGTAGCACATTTCAGGGTTTTTTTTTTTTGCATTTTTCAAATTTTGATTTTGGGGATATTAAGTGTTTACAACACGGGTCTTCAACCTTTTCTGTAGTGAGAGCTACTTCTGATCAGTGAAAGCCTTGAGCTACTTGAGGCTAATCCTTGCGCATTGCTACCAGACAGTTTGTCAAGTAGGGCCTTTTAGATTGAAGACTAACCATCTGTCTGCACCTTCCGCCCCATGGTACTCCTATGAACTCAAGAAATGTAAAAGAAAATGTAGGCACCAATAACAGTTACAGGAGGAAGAGTTACAGCCTATTGTTGAACACAGTTAAATCACTTTCATCCTTAATAATAAAAGTGTAGCAACTCCCAGCCAAAAAGCCGTGATGAACTAGCCGAATTCTTTTTTCCAAAGTAAATAAAATATTCCTAGATTTTAAGATAACACTAGATAATCTTTAGGGACAGATACAGTGGAGGAACGAACAGTGAATAAACGAACTTACCATTTCCTGGTAATGAGTACATTCACCCCACTTTCTGAAGAGAAAGTCTCTAATCTTATCAACACTGTGAAATGTGGAGCCTTGCAGATTCTTGCCCTCCATCCGGTTTCAGCTACCATTTCTGCTCATCTCACTTTTTGACAATGGTGCTCAAGTCCGGCTTTTTTCCAGATGCTTGGAAAAAGGCATCTATTTTGTCACTTCTAAAGACTCTTTCCCTCGATCCCTCAGGTGTAAAGAACTACAGATCCAAATTGGTCCTTCCTCTTCCTACAAAAATTTTAGAAAAGGCCATGAATCATGAGATCACCACCTTCTTTGAAAATACGGACTGTCTGGATCCTGGCCAACATGGGTTTAGACCCTGCTACTGTACAGAGTCGACCTTATCCGCAGTAACTGAAGAGATCAGATCCATTGTGGATAGAGGAGGTTAATGCGGCCTTGATGCTATTGGATCTTTTGGCCACATTTGATATGGTTAACCATTTCTCTTTGGTAAGCCTTTAAGTAAGTATAAGCATCAACGGTACTGCTCTCAAACTGACCAGGTTCTTTTTGTCAAACAGAGAGTGTCTTTGGAAGATTTTACCTCTGCCCCATTTTCACTTCCTTGTGGGGTCTCGGGGATCTTCAATAAGTCTGACTTTGCCTAATGCATACATCACTCCATTAATTGAACTAGTTCGATCCTGTGGATTCTCTGCATTCTTTTATGCTAATGATACCCAAATAGTGGTATTGGTTACTGCAGAACCTGAAAAAGTGGCAAAAGATTTTAGAATGAGTATGACTAGCATCGCTAATTGGATGCAGAAGAATTTCTTAAAATTGAATGCAGAAAAAACAGTGTTAGTGCTATTTGGTCAGGATTCCTCCTTCTGGAACACCTTTTGGTGGCCACACAGTCTCGAGCCCCTTCCACTCCCAGTCCAGAAGGCTAGAAATTTGGGAAGTCGTCTTTGACTCAAAACTCACTTTTATTGACCACTCCTAACAGGTAACCTCTTCCTGTTTCCTTATGTTAAAACATTCAAAGAAAATCTTGCCCTTCCTTCCCATAGAGTTTAGGAAAAGTGTTATCCTGACTCTTGTCGTATCTAAAATGGATTATTTTATTGATCTTTATATGGGCTCCCAGTTGCCTTCTTAATAAGTTGCAAACAGTCCAAGCCATTTAAGAGCTCCATCGGCTGCCTATTAGGGAAATAATTAAATTCAAAGCCTTATGCTGTGCCCATAAGGCACTGCATCAGGTTGGCCCTCGCTTCCTACAAGATGTTCAAATGATATGCCCCTTCTCGTACTCTATGGTCCAGCAATACTAGGCAGGTATGTGTACCCAGAATAGAAAGTGTCCATTGGGGAGGAAGACGTTTCTCCTACTCCACCTCCAAATGGTGGAACTCTAGCCAATCATTTGAGGTCAGCCTAAACTATTGAAGTTCAGGAAGGAACTTAAGACTTTTCTTTTCAGCCCATAGTTTAATGTTCACATCTAACTGCTAGGCACATGTTTAGGTATTTTATATCCCGTACTGTCAGGTTTCAGATGCTTTTTTGGTAATCGTGCGCTTGGTTCAAAAATTAACATTTACATTATCAGACTCTGCTAGCTGCAGACTGATGATAATAATATATAATAAACACAGCCTTCCCTTAACTTTAAAAGGAAAACATGATCTTGTTCTTATTTAAAAATTAACTCAAAGCTGTGAGATAATCCAGTGGTGTCTGGGAACTACTGGTAGCTCGCGATCGACTGGTTGGAGACACCTGCTTTACATTTTATCAAATTCGGCCAAAAGCAATTCCAAATATTTAAGTTTTTGTTGTTTTGGGGGGAGGGATCTGTTGTAATTTTGAGCCCATACATTCATGTTTCATCCTTTTAACATCTTGAGTTCTTATGCGTCCACTGTATTCCTGTATTCCTGTTTACACTGTATTCCTTTTTTTGGTGTTTTTAAAAACCTTTTCTAAGAACGTGAATTGACGAGGTTTCATTCTTTTTCTCTCAGATATGTTTTCACCCTCCTTTGTGGATATTTTGCAAACTGTTCAATTGTTTCCAATTCTTTGGCACTACCAGTGCTGCATAGTGCATAGGTTTCAGTATATATTTCCCTTTTTTGCTGAGGGTGATTTTGGTATGAATTCGGACTTTCCTTCCGCACTTTTAGTCCGACTTTTTCCTAATCATGTTGGGTTACCATAAGGCAGACTTTGTATTTGAAATTCATCTACCCCTTGTCACCTGATCTTATTCTGGTTTTTTTTCCTGACTGCAATGGACTTCTATGCACCTATATTTAAACTCGGTTTGTACAAATTTGCTTCAAACATTTTTGGTTTGCCAAACCTCTGGGGACTGTGGACTCTGTGCACACTGTACCTTACTTTGGTCCAGTATATACAGAGCTATTTTCTTACACTTGGGCCGCGAGCTTCCTATGGTGGCTGTCAGGACTGGCCTTCTGACTGAGGTGCTTCAGCCGGCAGCAGCCTCTTTGGATCCCCTGCTGCCTTTTAATGAGGCCCTCACTGACATCCTTCTGGGCACTTGGTCCAAGCCCAGCAGCTTTTGTGGACAGGATGATTACCCGACGCCACCACCTGGCCCTGGCCGACCCATTATTCCTCTCCCAACACCCTACCCCTGAGAGCTTGCTGGTCAAAGCAAAGCCTCATCCTCTAAGGGCACATTCCCTACTGCTCTGCCAGATAGGGAATTCAAGAAGCTGGACCAACTTGGGAAGAAGATGTTTTCTTCCGCCAGTTTAGGACTGCGGTCGGTGAACACCGCATATCTCTTGGGCCGTTAAACACACACACGGTGTGGGATGCGGTTGCTCCGGTGCTGCCGCAGTGCATGGATGAGGTCCGGGCTGTGCTCACCCGTGCCGTTGCTGAGGGTCGAGACGCAGCAAAGTTCACCATCCGGTGTAGGCTGGATACCGCCGACTCGCTGGGTAGAACGGTTTCCACTTCGGTAGCCCTGAGGCGCTACGCCTGGCTGAGAACGTCTTGCTTCTCTGGGGATGTTCAATCTAACCATTTGGACATGCCCTTTAATGGCCGTCGCCTGTTTGGCGAGAAGGCACTCGAGTGTTGCAAGAACTCTAGGGCTTCGGCCAGATCTTTGGGCCGCACGACAACTTCAAACCCCATGCCGTCTGCCTTTCGTGGCTACAGAATGGGTGCCCCACCGCGTTCTACCCAGAGCCACAGGGTTGTTAAAGCAACCCAGCCTCTGCATGGTCGGGGACGTGGGACCCGGCGTCATGGGCCTGGGGGCCAGCGGGCGTGCCAGTCCACCAAAGCCCCCCCTGCGGCAGCCTCCAAACCTTCCTAGTCCGACCTTTCAGGGCCACCAGTTGCCAGTGGGTGGCATGATCTGCCATCATCTCCCCCATTGGCTCAACATCACGTCAGACAGGTGGGTTTTGCAGATAGTCCGAAAGGGCTACTCCCTCCCCTTCGAGACTACCCTCCCTCCATGCCACCAACACTCCGTCCCATGTTGGAGGATCATTTTGCCCTTCTCTGCCAGGAAGTTACAGATCTCTTTGCCAAGGGAGCTATTGAATGCGTCCCTGTGCCAGAAGTAGGTTGTGGTTTCTACTCCCACTACTTCTTGGTACCAAAGAAGGACAAAGGCCTACGTCCTATCTTAGACCTCAGGGACATCAACTGCTTCCTCCGGAAGGAGAAGTTCAAGATGTTACCCTTGGCTCAGGTCTTGTCTGCCCACGACCCTGGAGAATTGATGGTAGCATTGGACTTGCAGAACGCTTACTTCCACATCCCCGTCTTGTCTGCCCACCGGCATTACCTACGGTTCACGGTAGGCAACACGCATTTTCAGTTTACCACGCTCCCCTTTAGTCTTACCAGCGCCCCCCGGGTGTTCACGAAAGTGATGGGGGTGGTCGCAGCTCATCTGCGCAGATCAGGGGTTCCAGTCTTTCCCTTTCTCGACGACTGGCTGTTGAAGGCGAGCTCGCCCAGGCTGTCATCTCCCACCTCCAGACTACGACAGACTTCCTGCATTCGCTCGGGTTCACAGTTAACATGCTGAAGTCGCACCTGATTCCCTCCCATAAGCTCCTTTTCATCGGAACGGTTATGGACACAAAGCAGTTTTGAATCTATCCTCCCTAGCAGCAAGTCCAGGATATTCGGGCAATGATACCAATGTTTCAGCCTCCATCCCAGTTTTTGGTGGAATGACCCTTAGTCTGCTGGGCCTCATGGCCTCCTGCATCCTGCTGATGGATCATGCCAGATGGCATATACGGGCTCTGCAGTGGGACCTGAAGTTCCAGTGGGCGCAGCACCAGGGGAATCTTTCTGATGACCTTCAGATTTCAGAGGGGACTGCAAGTCAGTTGCAGTGGTGGTTCACGAACCACGATTGGGTCAACGGCAGATCCCTCTGCCTTCCCCAACCTGAGTTCACAGTAGTGACGGATGCCCACTCCTGGGATGGGACGGCCATATGGGAACGGCGGAAATCAGAGGCCTCTGGTCTCCGGCGGATTCCAGGCACCACATCAACCTTCTGGAGCTCCGGGTGATTTGTTTTGCACTGAAGGTATTCCATCCTTCTGTCAAAGGAATAGTGGTGCAGGTGTTCACGGACAACACCACCGCCATGTGGTACTGGGTCGGGTCGTGGACCCTATGTCTAGAGGCTCTTCTCCTTTGGACATGGCTGAAACATCAGCGCATACCTCTGGTGGTTCAACACCTACCAGGTTACCTGAATGCCAGGGCAGACAAACTCCGCCACCGGTGCATGATGGATCACGAATGGTGTCTTCACTCGAAGGTGGAGCAAGGTCTCTTTCAGCAGTGGGGAGATCCTTGGTTAGATCTATTCGCCACCGAAGAGAACGCGCAATGTCCGCAGTTCTGCGTGTTGGAGTTTCCAAGGCGGCTCTCGCTCGGCAACGCTTTTTGGCACGTGTGGAGTTGCGGCCTCCTGTACGCCTTTCCACCTGTACCACTTCTGCGAAAATTGTTGAAGAAGATCAAACGCGACCGGTCCCAAGTCATTATTGTTGCTACGAAGAGTCTGGTACCCCGAGCTCTTGATCATGGCCATCGATCCTATTGTTAACAGATTTCTGAAGTGCATTACTCATCTCTTTCCTCCTTCTCCTTTCGTAATGCCCCAGTGGGACTTGAATCTTGTCCTCACTTATCTTATGTGTGCTCCTTTTGAGGCCCTACATAATTGTCCTCTTCGCCTCCTTTGAAGACTGCTTTTTTGCTTGCCATCACCTCTGCTCGCAGGGTGAGTGAGCTTCAGGCTTATCTTCCAGACGTCCCTTTCTTGCTGCGCATCCGGAAAAAGTAGTCCTCTGTACTAAACCCTCTTTTCTGCCCAAAGTGATTACCTCTTTCCTCATAGGTCAGACCATCACATTGCCCACCTTCTTCCCGGCTCTGCACCCTTCCAAAGAGGAGGGGAGATTCCACTGTCTGGTCCCAAAATGTGCTCTGCCTTTCTACCTTGACCGCACTAAAGACTTCCGGGTGGACGATCAACTCTTTGCGGATTATGTGGGTACCAAGAAAGGTCGGGCAGTGCACAAAGGTACCGTCTCTCGATGAGTCGTCCTATGCATTAAGATCTGTTATTCTTTGGCTAAAAAGGAACCTCCAGTAGGACTGTGCACCCACTCTACCAGGGCGATGGCAGCCACTACTGCTTTGGGACGTGGAGTTCTGCTGGTTGACATCTGTCACACAGCCACGTGGGCATCCCTGCATACGTTAACTAAGCATTACTGCCTGGACAGCCAAGTCCGGAGAGATGGCTTTTCCGGACGTTCTGTTCTCCAGGACTTCCTGGTGTGAACTTAGTTCGCAGACCTTCCTCCAGGGTTGGTATTGCTGGGGTATCTATTCTAAGGAAAGGAATCTATAACTAATAGTCTCTTTCAGATGAACAAGTTACTTACCTTTGGTAACGATGTATTTGTAAGAGACATATATTAGTTGTAGATTCCTTACTGCCCCACCCATCCTCCCCATTCTGCACACTGACTTATATGGATAGGGACTCCCTTACAGGGCCCTAGTTTTGTGCACCAGGGGTCAGTGTCTTGCATGGCTCTGCACTTCTGGCATGGAACATCGTATCAGAACTGACGTTAGCGCGCAGGAGCGGAGTCTAAGTAGACACCGCTGCATCATCCCGGCGACCACGAAGCCGATGACGGACGCGGAGTCGACCGATGCCACCTACCGACACGCAGGGGTACTGCTAAGTAAAAATTTCTTCGGATCCAGTCTGATGCCTGGGGGTAATTCTAAGGTAAGGAATCTATAACTAATATATGTCTTACAAATGCATCGCTACCGAAGGTAAGTAACTTGTTCGTTTTGTGCCTACCAGGGATGGTGCATCAATTGAGAAAGAGGGCAGATAATGAACAACATTAATATAGAAAGAAAACTGGGTGGGTGCCAGTGCACAGCCCTGGTGAACACCTTAATTGATAGTTAATCGTTCAGTCACCTGGCCCTGGGTTCTCCAGCGAACCTGGGCATAATTACCCTCATGTAGACGGATCAATAGGCTCAAGAGCCTCCTGGGATGGCCCATATCACCAAAAACCTGCCATAGCGTGCTTCGTGGAACCAGGCCAAAAGCAGATTTAAGGTCGATGAAGGCAACATACAAGCTGCCCTGCCGACCACAACGATCTTCCAATAGAGTAAAAGGAAGCGGAAAACCTGAGGAATCGTGGATTTCTTCTTCCTAAAGCCTGTCTGAAAAGGGGATATGATGGCCTTAGCAGCAGTCCATTCTTCAATCTTGCTCAAGACCAATTGGGCAGATATTTTCTTTGCACAGTTGATCAGCCTGTAATTGGCATTAGTTAAGAAAAGGTTATACCAAGACAATTTATCTCTTTCTAGCAGAAGGATATAATCTAGAATGCTGTCTAATCCTGAAGCTCTACCTCTGGTTATTGCATCCAGAGGCGAGGATGTCCGCCAGGTCAAGGAACGGGCCAGGTACAGCTATAGAGTTGTCTGTTTACACAGTCCCCAACACAGTGTCCAACTCATTAAAAGGAGTTACTTTTAGAGCGTGTGAGCATTTAATTATTTATTTAAACAGCGCCAGGAATCATTATCATTTCCCACCGCCTGGTCACTGCTTCACCGGATGCTTGCTTGGTCGCTCCATTACTTTCCTGCATTGTGTAATTGACATCGTGTGCTATCGGCGCCCTGCTCTGCCCTCCCCTCCATTTTGGCTCTGTTACTGTTGTTGTTGTTCCCTTGAGCCCGCCACGCCTCCCAGCTGAGCCGCCCTCCCACTAACAATATAGAGCGCCCTCTGACCTTTGTGCTCCGTGATCCACTCCTTGCTCCTGCCTCGAGTGGTCGCTCCCCTGCCTGCTTGCTGCTGAAAGGCGGTATTGTGCTACAAAGCTGAGTGATTCATTGATTGTAATAGCGCCATAGCGTTTCAGCGTTTCAGAGTTGCGGTACTTTATATTCGCATAGCGAAAAGATTTTAGAGCGTGTGAGCATTTAATTATTTATTTAAACAGCGCCAGGAATCATTATCATTTCCCACCGCCTGGTCACTGCTTCACCGGATGCTTGCTTGGTCGCTCCATTACTTTCCTGCATTGTGTAATTGACATCGTGTGCTATCGGCGCCCTGCTCTGCCCTCCCCTCCATTTTGGCTCTGTTACTGTTGTTGTTGTTCCCTTGAGCCCGCCACGCCTCCCAGCTGAGCCGCCCTCCCACTAACAATATAGAGCGCCCTCTGACCTTTGTGCTCCGTGATCCACTCCTTGCTCCTGCCTCGAGTGGTCGCTCCCCTGCCTGCTTGCTGCTGAAAGGCGGTATTGTGCTACAAAGCTGAGTGATTCATTGATTGTAATAGCGCCATAGCGTTTCAGCGTTTCAGAGTTGCGGTACTTTATATTCGCATAGCGAAAAGATTTTAGAGCGTGTGAGCATTTAATTATTTATTTAAACAGCGCCAGGAATCATTATCATTTCCCACCGCCTGGTCACTGCTTCACCGGATGCTTGCTTGGTCGCTCCATTACTTTCCTGCATTGTGTAATTGACATCGTGTGCTATCGGCGCCCTGCTCTGCCCTCCCCTCCATTTTGGCTCTGTTACTGTTGTTGTTGTTCCCTTGAGCCCGCCACGCCTCCCAGCTGAGCCGCCCTCGCCCCTCCCCCTCCACTATCCATATATGACAGTTGTTCCCGCGCGCAGCGTTCACGCGCAGCGCCCGCGCCCAACCCGCGCCGAAGGTGCGCCAAAGGTAAGCCCGTCTACGCCCGTCCGCGCCTGGACCGCGCCCAGCGCCAGACCCCCTGCCCCTCGCGCTGCCCAGCCCCCCCGCATTACCTACGATGCCGCCTCCCTCCTAGCCCTTAACCCCGGTCGCGCCCCCAACTGCGTCCAAGCCGCCCCTGGACAAACTCACGGTCCTTTCTCCTGCTTCTCCTGCAAATTCAGCGGCACCAACAACATCTCCACTACGACCACACCACAGATACCCGACCCCAACCACCTACAATGCATCTTGCTCAACACCCGATCGGTCCACAGGCACGCCATCGACCTATGGAATCTACTAGACACCACTTCTCCGGACATCGCCTTCCTTACGGAAACATGGATGAACGCTTCCTCCGCACCAGACATCACCATTGCCATCCCTGAAGACTATAAGATCACTCGCAAAGACCGTACCAGCCACACAGGAGGAGGAATCGCCATCGTCCATAAGAAATCCATCCGCATCTCAACCAGCTCCGACGCCAACCTCGCCAACTCCGAACACCTTCACTTCCAGATCCACACCGACCCCAAGACCACACTCAGAGGCACACTCCTCTACAGACCACCAGGACCCCGCGCAAAATTCAGTGAAGACATCACGGACTTCATCACCCCACACGCGCTCCCCTCCAAAGAATACATCCTTCTGGGAGACCTAAACTTTCACCTCGAAAAGATCAACGACCACAACACCGCCACCCTCGTGGACAACCTCGCCAACCTCGGACTTAAACAACTGGTCACTTCCCCCACCCACATCGCAGGTCACACACTCGACCCCATCTTCACCTCCAGCAATCATGTCTCCTTCAGCCACACTACGGATCTCATCTGGACTGACCACAGCTGCGTCCACTTCACCTACAACAAGCCCAAACCCACCAACCACCTCCAACCAACTCTGCAAAGAAACTGGAACAAAATCACCACGGACCAAATCTCCGCATTACTCCTTCAAAACACCCCAGCCCTCTCTTCTAACGTTAACGAAGCCGCCGCCAACCTCACCCTATGGCTATCCAACACCGCTGATACCTTAGCTCCACTGAAAAAACGTCAAAACAAACCCGGCAACAAGAAGGCCTCATGGTTCAACGATGAGCTTAAGAAATCCAAGAAACTATGCCGCTCCCTCGAAAAGGCCTGGAAAAAAGACCCTACCACCAGCACCAAGGACGCCTTCAAAAACGCCACCCGTACTCACCACCAACTAATCCGAAAAGCCAAGAAAACAGCATTCAAGGATCGACTTGACAACAACGCCCACAACAGCAAGGAACTTTTCAACATCGTCAAGGAATTCTCCAATCCCTCGGCCAACTCCAACGACATCACCCCCTCTCAAACCCTCTGCGACTCCCTAGCCTCATTTTTCCACAACAAGATTGCAGACATCCACAACAGCTTTGACAACCAACCCGGAAACCAACCCACCCCACCATCTGCTGTACACCTTCCCCCCGTGAACACCCTTAACGCCTGGAACCCAATCTCCACTGAGGACACCATCCGCCTGATGAATTCCATCCACTCAGGATCCCCCACAGACCCATGCCCTCACCACGTCTTCAACAAAGCAGACTCCGTCATAGCACCGCACCTCCGAGACGTCATCAACTGCTCCTTCAACTCCGCTACCTTCCCAGAAGACTGGAAACACGCTGAACTCACTGCCCTTCTGAAAAAACCCACAGCAGACCCCACCGAACTCAAAAATTACCGCCCCATCTCGCTTCTTCCATTTCCGGCCAAAGTCATCGAGAAAGCTGTCAACAACCAGCTCGCCGCCTTCCTCGAAGCCAACAAATCCCTCGACCCCTCACAATCTGGCTTCCGAGCAAAACACAGCACTGAGACCGCCCTCATCGCAGCAACAGACGACATTCGAACTCTACTGGACAATGGAGACACAGTCGCCCTCATCCTCCTTGACCTCTCTGCAGCATTCGACACAGTCTGCCACAGCACCCTTTTACAGCGCCTCAGAAACGTCGGGATCCAAGGAAAAGCACTTGATTGGATCACCTCGTTCCTCACCGGAAGAACCCAGAGAGTCCGTCTTCCACCATTCAAGTCCGAGGCCTATGAAGTCATCTGCGGCGTACCACAAGGATCCTCACTCAGTCCCACCCTCTTCAACGTATACATGAGCCCCCTCGCGGCCATCGCACGCCATCACAACCTCAACATCATCTCTTACGCGGATGACACCCAACTTATCCTTTCTCTCACCAATGACCCCAGCACCGCCAAAACTAACCTACACGAAGGAATGAAAGAAGTTGCCGAATGGATGAAACACAGCCGTCTGAAACTGAACTCAGACAAAACTGAAGTACTCATTCTAGGTACGTCCCCCTCTTCATGGGACGACTCCTGGTGGCCGGAAGCCCTCGGAAAAGCACCCATCCCGACGGACCACGCACGGAACCTAGGCGTCATCCTGGATTCCTCACTCTCAATGAACAGACAAGTCAGCGCCGTATCCTCTTCCTGCTTCAACATTCTTCGCATGCTCAGAAAAACATTTCGCTGGATCCCCACCGAAACAAGGAAAACTGTCACCCACGCTCTGGTCACGAGCCGACTGGACTACGGAAACACCCTCTACGCAGGTACTACCGCAAAACTCCAGAAGAAACTCCAACGAATCCAAAACGCCTCAGCCAGAATCATATTAGACATCCCACGCAACGAACACATCTCTGGTCACCTCAAAGACCTCCACTGGCTACCCGTCAATAAGAGGATCACTTTCAGACTGCTTACCCACGCACACAAATCACTCTACGACATCGGACCAGAATGCCTCAACTCACGTCTGTCCTTTTACACCCCCTCCCGCCAACTACGCTCTTCCAGCCAAGCCCTCGCCACTATCCCTCGCATCAACAAGACCACCATGGGAGGCAGATCCTTTTCTTACCTGGCTGCTAAAACATGGAACTCTCTCCCCGCATACCTTCGCCTCACCCAGAACCACCTAGCATTCAGAAAGCAACTTAAAACCTGGATATTTGAAAGGTAATCCTCCTCCCCTTCCTAAGCGCCTTGAAACCCTATGGGTATGTAGTGCGCTATATAAGTTTTGTGACTTGACTTGACTTGACTTGAGTTACTGAATAAAGATTGGAGAAATGATCAACCCAGGTCTGGGGAGAAATGTTATTTTGCAGAGGTGAAGCAGAGACCTCAATCCCCTCCACTTTACAAGTGCCCAAAACCTGGTGGAGTTCTTAAGAGAGCAAGCCAATTTGAGTTCCTGCCATCTTTCTTCCTCCCATTCTTTCTTAGCCCGAGCCTGGGCCCTTTTGTACCTCTCTCCACCCAGACTGATTTCTGAGATGTCCTTTGTGAAGGATGTCTTCGTGAAAGTCTGAATTCCATATTAAACCTATTGTTTACTCTATGAAAATTCCGATTGTGGCCGTTAATAGGGACTATAAGGTAGTACAATATTTTCTTGAAGTTGTTGTGGAAGCAGTCATTGGCATGCCACACCCTTAGTTCTTGCAAATCGATTTCCCGAAGGTAGTGATAGATTGATCTTCACCTCGCCAGATGACTAAAATATCGTTGATACACAGATAACTGAAATCCCAATTGGCACAGACATACCATGAGAAAAAAAGCAGTGATTGGGATAGGACGGGACCTGAACATCATTTTCCCTTGTCCATGTACGATAGTCCCAAATATCCATTGGTTGCAATAGGAACAAGGGAGTTGTCCCTTCTCTGACGGAGGAGGCCCCATTAGACTTGACCTTTTCCACGTGAGCGATTTTTCAGGGTGTGTGGTGAAGTGCCACCGGTCACCTAACATACAAGAGAATACGTATGGCTAACCATATAGAACTATGGCTCCTGATAACCAGGTGCCTTAGAATATGTGCGAGGGACACTGCCTGTTCTTTTTTATATTTTCATATATATCTTTTTTTATTGTTCTCTCATAAGCTCAGAAGAAGATTTGCACCACCAGATACCTGTAACAGACTGCATCAGAGTGATGCGGTTATACAACCTGAGTGAGTAGCCACACACCAAATTCGGCTTTAGCTAGCCCTGCATTCTCTATTCAAGCAACAGCAATTACTCTGGACACCGTCCTCCATCTGCTGTGGTACAACGGATTGCTGGCTCCCCGTATACAGGTATGGGTCTCTGACCCTACGTTTGTTATATCTGTAATTTTTGTCTGCACCGAGGCAGCATGTTCCTTGTATAGAGGAATGGGTCCCTGAACCTACCTTTTTGTTTAACTTGAATCTTTTGTGCATTGAGAGCGTCTTTTTTTTTTTTTCTTGTTATGAAAACGTAAAGAATGCTGCATTCGTGTTAAAGATATGGAAGTTTCAAAGCACACTCTTACATGTTGTAGGAAAGTTCTCAGTGCACATGTGGCAGGTGTGACTTGAAAACAAAGCACGCTGCACCCATGCGGAGGTCAACTATTTTAAGCCCATGTCCTCCATTGCATCGCAGCTTTGTTATTGCAGTGCACATCAAACACGTCCTCAGTTTTCAACTTGAAGAATGCTGCATCTATGTTTAAACTAGGCAGTGTTATTGTGTGCCTTACCGCTGCATATTTTCATGGGGCAGTTGCTTCTGAAATCTAAGCACGCTGTACTTGTGTGGTAGGCCAACTAGCTCTAAGAGTCTTTTTTTTCCCCCATAACACCACATGTTTCCTATGGTTCTGGCTTTGTTCACCCTGTCCTGCCGCGATACACGCCTGTTATGAGGCACGAGCCATAATAAGCATTGATACACAAGCTTCAAGGCAGACACACGACTGCCTCCACGGTCTTGGCGTGTCTCCCCCTAGTGTTAAACACCATTACGCTGCCTGCTTGTCTTGATAAACCTTAGTGACATCTGAATACATGCTTGGGGAACCTATTAGGGAATTCACAGCCATACGAAAATACCTCAGTCACTATTGCAGACACCGCCTATGAGTATTTGGGCGGTTTTTAATCTACAAGGGCCCACTTTATCTTTACACTTGTTCTGAAATGCATAGAACTGTTACAGCCTTCCAGAAGACTGATTCTCCAGTATTAGGGTGTCTTTCATAGATTCACATGCTTGAATATTCCCCGTCGTCGGAGTGGGAGTCCCACGGTAAATAAAATAGCAATATATACATATATATATATATATAGTAAAATATATACATAAGTAATCATATAATTAGTGCATATAGGTGTAAAACACACATAGTGTACCTATAAGAGAAAAAACTCCATAGGAATACAATGGAGAGAGACAAAAGACCTTTGTAGTCTATCTCTGTCATTATGTAAGTCCGAACTCCAGCCAATCAGGCGTCAGCCCCTCTCTAGAACCTTCTCCTCAGAGCTTCTCACCTCAGATTTTCTACCGCACGTCGTGTGACAGGGAGTCTCCCTGAGCTCTGCTCAGTTTTTGTCAGTGAGGATGTCTTCTAGTAAGAAATCTTTGTTTAGACCATGTTCTTCATGTGGAAAACTGCGTTTGTTCTCTGAGGACCCACACAGTAAGTGTATTTACTGTTTATATCCTGACCATGAGGTGGCAAAATGTAAGTTTTGTAGAACTTTTTCTACAAAAACTCTAAAGGACAGAGAAGGCCGCCTGCTATTATGGCTACAGAGACTGAAGGACAAGGATAACTCTCCCTCTGATGTGGAAAGTCTCTTTTCTGGTCGTTCTCAACCAGCCTCTAAGCGCAGTAGTGTGCAGGAGTTACCATCTCCTTTCCTGAAGAAAAAGAAGCTGGCTTTGCCTCTGACAACTGCCACCTTTGTGGTTTCACCTACTGCTTTGTCGCCTATGGGACACTGTTCTCAGGCTGCTGAGGCGTCTACTTCCCATTCCACGGGGAAAACTTTGTCAGCCTCGTCGACGATGCTCCCGACGACGAGATCTGCTGTTTCTACCTCGTCGACGGTGACCCCGACGACGACGTCAGCTGCTTCGTCGTCGACGAGCGTTATGTCGACGTTATCCTCGTCGACGATTACCATCACTTCTTCAAGGGCGGTGACTTCTGTGGTGCCCATTACTTCGACGTCGACGAAGAAGGTAAAGGTTCCGTCGACGAAGACTGTGTCGTCGACGAAGACGTCGTCGAGCTCGTCGACGCCCATTCCGTCGGCGAAGAAAAAGAAGACCCCGACGACGACACTGTCGACGGTGGTTCCGTCGACGAAAGCCTTGTCTACGAAGACCTCGACGACGGCTCCGTCGGCAGAGGCTCCGTCGACGGTGGCTCCGTCGACGGTGGCTCCGTCGACGGCGGCTCCGTCGACGGCGAATCCGACGACGGCAATCTTGTTGCCACAGACGTCGTCGACGATAATTCCGTCGACCATCATTCCTTCGACGACGGCTCCGTCGACGAGTACATCCCCACAGACATTCGTAAGGGTACAAATACGCGGTGTGGCGACTACCCAGAAAACAAGAAGGGAAGGAGTTTCTTGGACACCATTACCTCCTACTGTGGGCTTGGAGAGCCAGGAACATAATATTCCTTTGGGAGTTGCACAGCCTCCCTCACCATTATTCGCTACAGATTCGGATCAGGAATCCGAGGGGTTACCGGAGTCTTTCGGAACGGCACAAAGTCCATCCGACTTGGTTATTAAGTGCCAGGATGTCAGTAGTGAGGATGAGGATCCGGTATATATACACCAGGCCCCTCCGAAGCATAAAACGGCGACTCTTCCTCTGTCGCTCATTACTAATCTCCAACGCATGTTGGACGACTACAACCAACGGTTCCCTCTATCCCCTCAACGTTCAGAGGTTCCGTCAACCCCGGTGATTCCAGCAATTATTCCACCGGTACCTATTGTAAATCCTGCTCCACAGATGCCGCCTGTACCTCCACGACAGGTTCCGGAAAGGGTGTTGCCTCATTATGAGCCTGTAGAGGAAGGCCCTCAGGACCCAGAAGAGGGTGAAATCCCAGATGATGATGGGGATGTAGATGACAATGATGATGATATGGCGGAGTGGGACAATTACCAGGCACAAACACCATCCCCCTCACAGATAGTAACAGGGGATTCACCTCCAGTGGACATAGCCAATTTTCACCAACTGATGGAAAGGGCATCACACCGTTTTAAGTTAACAACGGAGCGCAGGGAGGAAGATTGCTTCCTTTATGATTTCAAGAATCAACCCTACAAACAGACTCATGCTATTCCCATAGTTGAGTTTATTTGGGAAGAAGGCAAGAAATTAATGCAGACACCGAATACCTTGCCAGCTCAGGTGCCTCGATTGGAAAAGAAATATAAGGCACCGATAGGAACCCCAGCATGCCTCACGGGTCAGGCTAAACCTGAGTCGGTCGTTACGCAGGCAGCGCAACGTAAGGCGAAAAATCCGGCATCTTCTATCACCTCGCCTCCGGATCGTGACGGACGTCGGATGGATGCCATAGGGCGTAAATTCTCTTCTATGGCCTCTACGGTGGTTAGAGCAGCTAATGCCTTGGCCATCCTGGGACGATATGACAGACAAGTTTGGGCTGATATCTCGGATGTGGTTCAGGAGTTACCAGAGCCATCTAAAGTGGAGGCAATGAAGTTGCTCCAAGAGGGAGAAGCGGCATCGGCGGAAATAATCGATTGTGCAGTGGACATCGCCTGCATGGGTTTCCGTCAGCTTGCCGGAGCGGCTGTTCTGCGTAGGCAAGGATGGTTAAAATCTACATCCTTTCGTCAGGAGGTTCAGTCTATGATCTTAAACATGGCATATGACGGCGAGTCTTTATTTGGGAGCCACGTCGATGAAGCTCTACAGTCCATAAAGAAAGACACTGAAACAGCTAGATCACTAGGAAACCTTCAATTTCAGCGGAGTAATTTTCGTGGTGCACGCGGACGCGGCACCTCCTCAAGTTTTCGAAGAGACAATAAACAATACAAACCTTACAATCAAGGGTCCAACCGTTACTCTTATGGACAGCAACAGCAAACATCACGGCAGCAAACCTCCAAGTCATATAGAGGAAAATCCTCATACAGAGGATCCGCATCAAAGAGACAGTGACTCTTACCGGACAGACAAGGTTGGAGGTCGAATCTCTCTGTTCTTTTCCCAATGGTCCTCCATCTCAAAGGACCGTTGGGTTTTGGACATTGTGAAGAAGGGACACGCCTTAGAATTCACCAAATTCCCTCCTCCCACTCCACCCTCCGGACCGCCACCAGCTCACCTGAAAGAACTGTTGCATCAAGTCCGACTTTTAAGGCAAAAAGGAGCTATAGAACTGGTACCAGTGTCTCAGAAGGGAAAAGGTTTTTATTCCCGGTTCTTTTTGATCACAAAGAAAAACGGAGAGTGGAGGCCCATCCTCGATCTAAGAGCACTAAACAAATATATAAAGAGCCAATCCTTCCGTATGATGACGCTGGTAGACATCTTGCGCTTACTCTTGCAGGAAGATTTTCTGGCGACTATAGATCTCCAGGATGCCTATTTTCATATCCCTATTTTACAGCGGCATCGAAAGTTCCTGCGTTTTCGAGTGGGTCAACACGATTACCAATTCAAGGTGTTACCATTTGGCCTGCGCTCAGCCCCTCGAGTGTTCACGAAGGTACTGGCTCCAGTAATAGCGTATTTGCGCCTCCAGGGAGTGCAAATATTTCCATACCTGGACGATTTTCTCCTGAAATCTCAGTCAAGCACTCACCTGCGACAACACACTCTTCTGTGCCAGAACGTGTTTCGCTCTTTAGGCCTGTCCGTAAATGTGGAAAAATCCCAACTTCATCCGTACCAACAAAGAGATTTCCTGGGCGCAACTCTGGAGACTGTGTCAGCGAAGGCATTCCTCTCCCAGGAGCGTCTCAAAAAGATGCTGCGACTGGTGGCTCTGATCAGATCAAGAGAGTCAGTTTCTGTGAGACTATTAAAATCATTTCTGGGGATGGCGTCATCATCCATTGCCTTGATCCCTCATTGCCGGCTGAGGACACGTCCTATCCAGGAAGCTCTGGATGCTCAGTGGCGTCAGGTAACGGGATCTTTCCACGACATGATATGTGTCACAGATCAGATAAAGTCAGCACTCGCATGGTGGGCAATTCCAGCCAACTTGACGGAAGGCATGTCCTTTCTGTCGCTGCCACCGGACAGAACACTCACAACAGACGCCTCATTGGAAGGATGGGGCGCTCATTTGGAGGATCTCTCTGTGAAGGGAAGATGGTCCACACATCAAAGATCTTGGCACATCAACAGGTTGGAGCTCATGGCGATTTTTCTGGCTCTAAAATCGTTTCTGCCTTTGCTCCAAGGAGAGTCAGTGCTAATACAGACGGACAACACAACCTGTATGCACTATGTCAACAAACAGGGCGGAACAAGATCCCCAAGTCTCTCCAGGCTAGCTCAAAGAATTTGGGACTGGTCTCTCAGTCATCAGATCTTGCTTACGGCAGTCCACCTGCCAGGAGTATCCAATGTCCTAGCGGATTCCCTGAGCAGGTCCTCCTCGTCGACCCACGAGTGGGAGTTACACCAACCCACTCTAGAGAGGATATTCCAACTATGGGGCCGTCCGCAACTCGATCTCTTTGCCACGCCGGAGAACCGGAAATGCCGAAATTACGCAAGCTGGCATCCCCACAAGCAATCACAAGGGAATGCCCTTTTGATAAACTGGTGCAATCTATTTGCGTACGCGTTTCCTCCAATACCCCTCATACCTCGGGTTCTTTGGAAGATGAGGAGACAGCCTTGCCACCTGATCCTAATAGCCCCGCGCTGGCCACGGCAAGCGTGGTTCTCAGAACTGCTCCTCCTGTCCCAATGCCAGCCAATCCTCCTGCAACATCGGACGGATCTGCTTACCATGAGCGAAGGGAGAATTTGTCATCCAAATCCCTCCTCACTGAGCTTATCAGCATGGAACCTGAACACCATGAGTTCGCCCACCTAGACATCCCCCAGGATTGTAGGGATATTTTGGCCCAGGCAAGAGCACCTTCTACAATCAGGACGTACAAGTTTAAATGGAAACGATTCTGCCATTGGTGTGCTGCTAACGGAGTCTATCCGATACATTCCACGGCAGAGCAATTGCTACCATTCTTCTTGCACCTAGCCAGTTCTGGACTGTCGCATGCAACCCTAAGGGTTTTTCTAGCAGCCATTTCCCGTTTCCGGCAAGATGGATCAAGTTCCCTTTGTTCCTCAAGAATAATCCGCCAATTCTTTAAGGGCCTATTCCGGAAATTTCCGCCAGTTCGGCGTCCTCCTCCGTTGTGGCACCTCAACGTTGTGTTGGCACAATTGATGAGACCTCCGTTTGAGCCCATTCACAAGGCCGACCTAAAATATCTCACTTGGAAAGTAGCTCTACTTCTGGCACTAACGTCTTCTCGTCGTGTCAGTGACATCCATGCTTTTACCATCAAACCTCCGTTCCTGCAGTTCAAACCGGATGCTGCAGTGTTACGCACCAATCCATCATTTCTACCCAAGGTGCCTACTGACTTTCACATTAATGAGCCAGTAATATTAAAGACCTTTTTTGCCAATCCTCAGACACCTGCAGAACAAAGATTACATTCTTTGGACGTCAAGCGGTGTCTTAAGTTCTACATCAGTAAGACAGCTTCTTTCAGGAAATCCGATCAACTTTTTATAGCTTATGGACGCTGTCATAAAGGACGTCAGGTTACTAAACCAACGATTGCACGCTGGATCTCGGCAGCTATTGTCTTCTGCCACCAAAGGGCAAATAAACCTCTGCAGTCTCCAGTGAGGGCACACTCCACTAGGGCAGTCTCATCATCTACTGCCTTATTTGCTGGAGTATCTTTGCAACACATCTGCAGAGCAGCTACGTGGTCGACCAGACACACGTTTACTAAGCACTACTGCTTGGCAACTTTAAGCGAGGAGGATGCTGCGGTGGGACAGGCAGTGCTGCGCAATCTTTTTAAGTAAGGTGAGCCTCTTCCTCCCGCCTCCATATTGTTTCCATATATATTATGCATTTACAATGTTACAGTTGTTCAATACTGTTTTTATGCATAAGAAGATTGATTATCTATATATGTTGAATCTATTTGGCATGGAAACAATGGTGATTGTTACTGCTAGCTATTCTATATTCAAGCATGTGAATCTATGAAAGACACCCTAATACTGGAGAAGAACAATTGTTACTTACCTGTAAACAGGTGGTTCTCCAGTATTGGTGTCTTTCATAGATTCACATGCGACCCTCCCTCCTCCCTTCAGAGGCTCTCTTCTCCTCATGCACTTTACAGTCACTCTTGTGCTACGAAAATCTGAGGTGAGAAGCTCTGAGGAGAAGGTTCTAGAGAGGGGCTGACGCCTGATTGGCTGGAGTTCGGACTTACATAATGACAGAGATAGACTACAAAGGTCTTTTGTCTCTCTCCATTGTATTCCTATGGAGTTTTTTCTCTTATAGGTACACTATGTGTGTTTTACACCTATATGCACTAATTATATGATTACTTATGTATATATTTTACTATATATATATATATATGTATATATTGCTATTTTATTTACCGTGGGACTCCCACTCCGACGACGGGGAATATTCAAGCATGTGAATCTATGAAAGACACCAATACTGGAGAACCACCTGTTTACAGGTAAGTAACAATTGTTCTTTTCTTACCATGCTCCCCTTCCTATAATTCTTTTATAGGGCGGAGAGTCACCCTGAGCCGCATGCCACTGTGAGTTGAGGCACATTTCCTGACGTCAGCGGATTAACCTTTCTACAAAATATTGCGATTGTAGTGAATCTTGTTGTCTAAAAATTATTTTATTTTTCACCTATACTAAGAATAACAGACGTTGACTATACAGTATATGGTTGTGTGCCGTTCAGACGGGTTTGTATGTCCTGGACTGAATAGCTTTGAAATGTAACGCTAGCACAGTTGTTCAAATGTCTGACCTAGATTTTTCAAACCATTCTTATATTTCCTATGTATGTATTCGTTTAGGTACCACCAGTAAATTCACCACTCTATGAAGATTAATATGATCACTGGATGGTTTTGTATATTAAAACCCTTCTTTATACTTATATTGGTTCGTACACCATTTTTGGGTCTTGCCTGAGCCAGCGCGCATGCGCTGCTCTTCAAGGCTTTTAGTAAGGACTTTAAACTCTGAACACACGCTTGTGTTGTTTATCCTTGCTGTCTCTTTATCACCTTCCCCTTTTCTGCCTTTCACTCTCTTGCTTTGGGACCTTTTCAATGTTTAACAAAAAGCTGTAAAACCTGCTGACCGATCTTTGCTCTTTTAATAAGGCGTTTTTTTTTAATCACCTTGTGCCTGGAAGCTATGGCAGATTGGAGTACGACAAACCCATGAAAAATGGACTTCGTCTGTCGGTTTCTGAGCATTAACCAAGGAGAAAGGAATTGCGTGATAGCTTGGAGTGATGAACTGACCCGTCAGAGATCCCACGGCAGCTCTGTGGAGACTCAAATTCACAAGCTCCTTCTTGCAAGGAGTTATGGCCGTGCCCTCTGACCTTTTGCAGGCGACATAGTTAATTTTAAATCCCTCCTTGCACCAAAAATTTCAGAATACCTTAGAATCCATTCTTTTGAGGTCCGGAGCGTGGGGTCTGTCTTCTATATCAATGCGTTTTAATACTAAATAATGAAAGCGCCTAGATTTTTGCACCATATAAGTCAAGGTGGTTTACGAGAACGCTGCGTGCCCCTTGCATCTGTTCCCTGCGGCCCGTGCATCATTCCAGGAATCCGACCCAGAGCTGGAGGCTCCCGCCGGATTCCTGTGCTTTGGTAGCCTGGTTCATCGAATTGTTGCCTTCTGAAACATTTAACCCTGGTTTGTCCAAAATGCCTTCAGTATTGATACAGTGCCTATTTATTCCTTTACATTTACTTTCCAGTTGGCCCAGTAACATTTTCTTTTTGGGAGGAGGTATGTATTTGAAAATTCAAATGTAACTCCTGTAGAGGCGCACATTTCCACAGAGGATATTGCATTCATAGTGTATCCTTCCTGCTACGTGGGAGATGGGTGTGGGCCGGAGCGTTTCAAAATCATCCAATTTTCTTTTGTATATTTAGAACGCTTTTTTCCTATCCTTGTGCTTGCGAACATGAATTGTATTAAAAATACAAGCCTTGACTGAGCCAATAGACTCTTTGATAGCTATTGTATGCTGTGTTTTTCTCTGCCAGGCGCACAACATATAGACTGTTCACAGACTTTCTGTAGTATGCTTCGTTCTGGGCAGATCTACTCTACTTCTATCGTCATGTTAGTGCAGCCCGATGTAAACAGTAATTGTAATGTATTTGCGCTTATATAACGCTTACTACCCCTGACAAACACTGAAGCGCTTTTTCGCCGAGTAGCGCGCTACTCCAGGATCCAAAAATGGATAGTGATGAATTAGTATAGGGAAATATAAAATTATTTTGAGAGCTGGACATGTTGGTCTGTTAGTTGGGTTGAAAAAGATAGTGGAGGGATAGAAGAGGGAAGGGTTTGCATGTATATCGCGTTTGCTACCCCTGATGAAGTGTTGAAGTGCTTTTCGGCGAGTAGCATGCTACTCCAGAACCCAAAAAGATGAATAGATAGATCAATTATCGTGGGTAGGTTGTTTTATTGTATACACACTTCTGTACGAAAATTAATAAAATTCCGTTGTACAGTTGTATCCAAGAGGCAAGTAAAGTCTCTGATAATAATGTATACAATACTGATAAGTTTTAAGTTGGCTTGCCAGCAAGGCTGATGCCCCGTAATGTTGATACAAAGTCAGTTGTGCTGGAGTATCTTAGACTCTTGTTGAATTGTACCATCCACCTTGTAGGTACTGCTATTTGTATCAGGTCCACGTTGTAGGCAGACACTAACGCCTAAATTGTGCACTATTTATATTAAGCATAATGTAGGTGAGCAGATGACCGTAACCACTGTACAAGCTGTATTAGGTGCTTAGAAGTAGAGTGACATAGAGGGCAATAAACACTTCACTAACTCTGTCACTCACTTAGTACAGACGAACACCAAAGGCCCTCATACATAATGAAGCATCGGGGTGCACCCTCTTTCTGCGTCCTATGGGCATTTTGGCTTTTGTTCTACAGAAGAGGCTGCAGACACTTCCATAACCCTTTATGTATTGTGGATCACGTAGGACACATTCCAAGCGCGCATGCTTTCCTATGTATTGGGCATGGCCACATTCAAATGTGGGAAAACCTTTTCTTTTGCGACTGCACTGTATTATTTTATTTTTTGGGGGAATTCTTTTTTATTATTAACAGTGCTCATAAGACCATACAATTCAATACCATGTACAAATAGCCCATTGGGGAAGAGTTCAGGGGTCATCTGGGGATTACACATCCGAGAAACACAAGTGTCTTTCATGAATACAAATTGACTACTCCTCCAAGGACTGCACTGTATTATTGACACGGGCGAAAAGGCAAACAAGCAGTCAGGAGGGGCACTGATTGTATACACCCCACCTGACAGGATGGTGACAGACCCCAACCACCTGTAGGGGAAACGTGCCACCTCATTCAATAGCTGCCAGACACTTTACTGTGTAAGCAGACTGGTGGTTTACAACTGCGCCTACGTTGGGGCACCACATGTTTTTTCCAGCATAATCTGGTGTACTCCCCCTGTGTGGGATGATAGCACCCACTGAAAACTGCACCGTTGTGTAGTCTGGGACAGTGCACCTTCCATGTAATTCTGAACTGGGCCTTTAAATACGGTACTATTTTGTGTGCCTATATAATTCAGGTACGCAAAGAATGTGGTACTACTTGTATACTAGGGTAGGACAAGGAAGATTGAATTTCTAAGGTGGCGGAAATGTTTTTGTCAAAGTGCTTTATGCTCTCAACACCCTCCCGTACCCGGAACATAATGAGATTGCGTAGATTACACCTCTGCGTGCCTAATGCTGCCATTTGCATTTCAAGACCAGTGATTAATGTGGCTTTATCAAGTTCAAAGCCTTTAGGCGTTCCCGACCTGTCTGATACTTGCATGTGTAAAAGATGGGTCATTTGGAACCTAAAGATAGATAAACATATTCATAGGTCAGGATTTATGTCTGCATCTAAAATAAAACTGTAAATTAGGAGAGGTGATAAGTGGGAAGTTAAAAGGCAGCCGCTAATCGAGCTGCATTTGTACATAGACCTTCCTATATTATGAGATCTATTCCTGCTTCAGTCTTTAATTGCAATGAATACTTTAATACCCAGGCATGAAGTCATCGTCGAGCTGTTCAAATAATTCACCTGTCTCCCCACCTCTTCCCCACTGCATCCTTAACCAGTGGCCTAGCCAGTGTGCCCTGGGCCCCAAGGCAAGAAAGGAAATGTGACCCCTGCCCTCTGTTTGGACTGTGGAAAACAGCGATAATCATTGTTCTGTGGGCCCATCAGGCCTCTGTTTGAACTGTGACAAACAGCAGTTATCAGGGTTCAGTGGGCCTTTAAGGCATCTGGGACCTGGTGCCACTGCACCTACTGCACCAATGGGAAGCTAAGCCCTTGCCCTTAACAGCTTCTATTCTAGCCCCACTGGAGAACCGAAACTGCCAAGTACTGATCTGGCCATTTCTGCAGGCATGCAGCAGCCTCTTCCACTGAAGGGATTTAAGTTGCATGAAAGCAGCATGCGGGAAACAACCATTTTCTGAGGCAAAGTCAACCAACAACTCGTCTGTTCCAACTTGAATCCATTTAAAACCAGGGACGAAAAAATGGTTCATCGTCATCCCTTGCTTATCAGAAGGGTAAAATAGATTCATCTAACATTACAGTGTACCACATGAAAAATTGTGATTCTGTGTACAAATTAAAACTAGCATGCATATAGAAAGGGGAGCCTTTGGCCAAAATAGCCATTTTCCCTACCCATAATTTTAACACATCTTCTACAAAAAATGCTAATTATATTGTCATCCGGAAATAGTCAATAGAGCCTACTCATAAGCAAATTCCACTTAGAATTGTCTTTCACTTCAAGCTTTCAAAAGTAAATTGATATAAAAGCAGTATTTTTTGACATTGTGTTCTCTTACCAAAATTTAGAGCATCAATTTTATATGACACACCATAGAAAAAAGGAGTTGTTTATATATACTAAACCTCCAGAAACGCTTGATTAACCAGTTATAAAGTCACATCTAGCTTAGTTAGTTTATAGTCTTCTTTTTTTTTAATAGAAATTATTTCACATTGTTACTGGATCTGCATGGCTAAACACTTGTAAGGTCCCAAAGGCGAGACCTATTGGCTATGCCAATGCTTGTTATTGATTGAGTAAATTAAGCAGCAGAACTTTTGATTAAGTCCTGAAGAAAGCCACAAACACCTCTTTGGAGGGTTAATGGGCTGAAACATGTTGACCTCTTATTGACTCTGACAGTGCATATATATTTCTCCCACAGTGCCCTGTTTTAATCCTGGCCCAGGGGCGTATAAATAATGGAAACCACATACCCTTTAGGAAGTTTTAACTTTCACTCTGCTGCCCCACTACCCTGAGTTCATAATTGTGGTATTTAGTATACCTTTCTCTATAACAAAACTTGCCTGAACTCCTCCCTCTCAGTGAGGGGGTTGTATCACGGTGCAAGGAGATTCCCAATAAGGAAGCATGCCAACTATGTTGGGTGAGGGAAATCGTCCTTTTAAAGGGATATTTAATGTTAGCTAGGTCTTCATTTGCAAAAGTAATCCTCAGAGACCCAAGGGTTTCTTGATTATGGTAGAAATACATTTTTACCCCTTCATTGTACGTACAAGCACAGACCATTGCTTGAAATGTTGTGATCTATGTAGGGAAAATACTCTGTGCACTGAGAAAATGTGTTAAAATAACAAAGTTGATAATCGCAGTTAATACCTTCCCAAACCTGGATTTATCTAGACGAGAAGTCTGTTAATTCTAGCAGATTTTTGACACCACAAGTTATAAGAAATTAGGGGATCTTTATCTGATATCTTTATCAGTAAATTCTCTGAAATTATTGAACATAAACTTTTGCAAGTATTATTTCTAAAGATAAAGGAAGTTCTATATTGGTCTTTTATAAACTAACCCCAGTGTGTATGACTACAATAACCACCTCTCTCAAATCAATACTGTGCTTGTTTTAGTGCGAAAGCTAAATGATGTAGGAGAAACCAGGAACTGCGCGTCAGTATTTTTCTTAGGAAGCTTCAAGTTAGAGAGTGAAAACACTTTTTAGAATGCCCCAAAAATTGTGATAAAGATATTTCAATATGTTTGACAAAAAGAATAGGTACATTTCATGACAATATTGAAATGGGAAATAACAGGAACAAAGATTTACTCAACATTACAAAAATATTAGTGACTAAATTTCAGCAATATAGGAAATACTGAGATTCATGTGCTAATAATCAATTTTGTAAAAAGTGGTTGCTTGTAGAGTCAGCACATTACTGTGTCTGTGATTGCTTTTAAATGAAGGCATTTTTTAATGCACCCCATTTTACTTTCAGATTCACAAATGTCCCCTTGGGTTACTACCTCCTGTTACTGTTTTTCAGCCCACATATGGTTTCAAAGCTTAATACATACCTTAAGGATGTATTAAATATTCAGAAGGGAAACTATTAACATTCCCCTTTCAAATTCTGAATTGTTAAATGGGCTTAGTAGATTTCAAAAAGGGGTGTAGCATTTGCAAACTCTGTGAATTTAACGAACCAGTGGATTTTTTTAACAATAAAACCCTTGGTACATGAGGCAATTTTTCTCAATTCCCTTCAAATTAAGTTTGCTAATAATGTTAGTTGAATGATCACGGGTTCACATACCTATTTAGTGTTAGTTTTTTGCTTCAGATCGAATAAAAACCATCACACATAACTCTTACACAATACTAAAAGACAGAATTTCTTCCATCCAGCTTTAATGTTTTGTTAAATATATTTGCAAATGTTGCCACTTAAACAGGAAAGCAGCTAAAGCAGTCTCTTTACATAAAATAGGATGTAATCATAAACTTTAGATACATTTTCTGAGTTTCAGGAACAATGTGTTTCTTCTGGGTTTACTCTAAACCACTATAATAAACATATTCAATCCTTTTAAATTTGATCTGTTTGTGCTGGTTTCTATTGTAGACAATAATCTAGATTTAGACCAAGGATCAATTCCACCCATGACTTTTAAAATCTATTTATCAATGTTCTCTATTAGTGTTATCACAACTAAAACTGTAATAGAATTGATCTGAGAGATGGGCCTTCAAGTATTATGCTCAGTCAATTTATTGAACAAACTATGGAGTTCAAATCTGAATAGATTAGATCCACAAGCATTTCCTGACCACTGTATTTTACATCAGTAGATTACTTATCACCACATTTTCTCTAAGTACAATTCACTCATCTTCTATTTTTCTCGGAGCTCGTGCTGGGTCTGTTTGAACTCTTTTAAAATAAGACATTTAAATGTCCAAAAGTTAAGGAATTCTAGTTTCAAACCTGGTCAAACCTTAATGAATGCTACACTAAAAGATGCCCTTCTGTTCCTACATTTTATTGTGCACCATGATTCAGAAATGTAATGTTTTTGCCTTCGGAGGTAAAATTCTAAACATATTTATTGTTGTTGCCATCCGAAAAATTATCACTAATTAGGACGATAACCACAAGTGGTCCTGTGATGCTTGCTGGAATGGGAAGTGTTTAATTAGAAGGTGGATTGAGTTAAAGTTTAGGTGACAATTTTACAAAAGTGTATGGATTTTGTATATATTTAAAATTGTTGGTCTCCAAAAAGGCATAAATCAATAAATTGAATTGAAATTCAAGTTTATCATCTGAATTCTGTTGTTTGAAAAGATGTGATTTTGAACCCCATGAGGCGGGCCCTTTCTAGAAAGCATTCAGGTTGTAATCATGAGTCATATAATGCTGAGGAGGTTAAAATATTAATATTGAACTCTAATTACACATGAAATGTTCATTGTTCAATATATTTCCCTTAGTATTTTAATGTGCGGACTTTATTGCTTAAGGAAAATAATTAGTATTTGTTTTTCTATATGTAGGAAGCATTACATTAATGAAATCACTGTATCCCATCTTCTTTCTTTCCTTTCCTGTTCTTTATGAACGTTTTTATTGTTGAACTTTAAAGGTTGCCCGAAATTAAGAATTGTGATCTACATAACTTTGCTGTGTTACAATATGTTGATTTTTATGTACAACTTTTGTCTCTTATGTGTATGGCAACTGATGTTTTGTTTTGCTTTAAGAATCAGCTTATGTTTATTAGGTTTATTATTCAATAAAATGTTTCAAACACTACAAATGGTAGTTGATATGTATTTACAACTGCAGCATTTTTATTGTATGGGCACTTTCAAAGGGGCCAAAAGTAGGATCTGCGTTTTGACGGAGGACCACATTGGCATCAGCAGGGAGAGGTTAGGGCAGGTGATTAGGGGTATATGTAAGGTTGGAAGTAGGGAGAACAAAGCATGTACATTGTGTGGACTGTGACTCCTGGAGTTATTGTGAGGGATACCATGCTACCCTGTAGATGAATACCCTAGTGATTATTATCAAGAAACTTTATTTGGTTTTATAAAAGAAAACGATAAAGTCATACATAAAATGATAAAACATCTTCCAAGTTACATCTTGATAAATATAATATGTCCAAGTTAATCAAAACACAAGATAAAAATTCATGAATTACAGTACAGTAGTTAATCTCAGCTTGACTTGAGTCTAACAGCGGCCCGTAAAAAGTTAAGCGTATGCAACCCATGTCATTAGAGAGGAGTTGTAAAAAGATAAGAGCTGCTCTCACCTGCCTAAAATCCGCTTTTTTGAGAATGGGAATAATAAATAACTTTCTAGGGACAGCATAAAAAATACAAAACATTATAAAGTGCATAATGTTCTGAGGAGACTCACCGTTGCAGCCACAGGGCATGAGGCACTTGCCTCTGTGGGAGCCACGAGGGTATGCCAAGAGGTAATAGAAGAGGTTGAGCCGAAACCGGGTCAAAAGAAAACGATCATGGATGCTTTTAAGCCCTAGAAGATAAGGTTCGATGGTTGGTACAGTTTTTGACACGATGTACTTACGCACACTAGGCTTACACAGCTCATTTCCCTCTCTATCACAGCGGCTTATTCTTAAAAGACACTCTTTGACCAGAGAAATGTCCCTTTTACATATGCGCTCAGGGTTAGCGAATAGTTCCCACCTACCCCGGAAAGGCCAACTCTTATATACTGGAGCCATCGAATGCTTGAGACCTGGTCAAGTATAAGGCATTCCCGTAGGACGTCTTTGCTAAGTGTATTATCTTGCTTAGCCCAAATATTAAGCCACAAAGCCAGGGGACGGAAAGTCAGTACATCTGAGAGGAAAGGCATCCCCAACTCTTCGTGCACGACATAAAACGGGGTGCTTTGTGGGACAGAAAGGCCCATCGCAGGAAAGAGTTTTCAGCACTTTGCACTGCCCCTACCCCTACCCCAATGTGGCCCAATATCTCACTCCCATAACTAACCTTTGAGATATATTTGGCTTCATATATCTTCAAAAGAGCCCCTATTGGCTTCTCTCCCACTCTGCTGCCAAAAGTTAAAAAACGGCTGCAAAAGGAATCGTCAAACACAACTCCCAAATAGGAGAAAACATTGGTCTTCGGTATTGACAAAAGTCTGAGTTAAAGAGTGAACTGCTTAGCTTTACGAGAAGTTGTAGGCCCCTAGCTGTCCTCGCCAAGAGGACTGCGTCGTCCGCGTATCGGAGGACTGGCAGACTACGCTTGCCTACCTGGGCACAATCGGCATTTGTGGCCAAAAGGACCTTCTCTAAGGAATTAATATATAGGTTAAAAAGAAAGGGTGCTACAATGCACCCATGACGCATCCCTCTCTTGATGTCAAGCTGACTGGACACTTTTAGGTCCTTTGAATAGCGGACAACCGCAGTTGAATCACGGTGAAGATCCCTCAGAAATAAAATGATGTTACTGTCAATTCCAATGGAGGACATCAACTGCCACAGCTTCGACCTATTGACACAGTCGAATGCTGAGGACTGGTCCATGAAGGCTAGGTATATGTTGCTGGAACGAGCCATAGTGTATTTGTTCAGAACCATGTACAGGTTTAAACACTGTTCCACAATGGAACGACCTTGGCGAAAGATGTTATGGATATCGGCTAAAAAGTTTTTTCATCAACCCAGGATACAAGTGTGTCAAGTACCATGTGGCCCACCACCTTCACCACAGAATCCAGAAGAGAAATGGGCCTATAACAATAGGTACTCTCCCGATCTCCCTTTTTAAATAACGGGACTATAATTGATAAAGCCCAAGAATCTAGGCGGCCATCCTGGACTACAGCATTGATAACAGCTGTGAGGACAGGCACCCAGGTTTCTACGTGGGCGATGTAGAGATCTGGCGGGATTCCATCTGGCGCGGGGGCCTTGTTTTTAGACAGACCCAGAATACTGCCTCTCACCTCTTTCATGGTGAACCCTTTCCTGCCCCTCAATTGGAGGGGTATCCGAATGGAAGATACCCTCGAAATGATGTACCCAATCATCCTCTGTGATATGGGCACCCAGTAAATTAGCATTATTTCCGGATAGAAATGGGCTGTTAATAATTCCCCAGAACTTTGAGCTATTACGAAGTGTACTAGCCTCCACTAAATTGATCCAGGCCTCCTCCTTCAGGGCAGACTTGCGAGTTGCTAGTGCAGCCTTATATGCTATTCGTAGGCCTTTGACCGCCACCCGGTCTCGGGGCTTAACTCCCAAGGCCTGTCTCAGGTTCCTGGAAGCCTGGGAGCACGCAGAGTCAAACCATCGTGGACCTGGTTGCTTACGGCCCCCACCCGGGTCCCGTAGTAACTTCCTTATGACAGTAGACATGGATCCAAATGCACCCATGATGTCCGGAGCACTTGCCTCATCGTCGAGACAGGTGGCAAACTCGGTGCGACACTGAGTTAAAAGGGACTCGTGGAGTAGCTCTGGGACAATACACCCCACTTTCCGCTCCTTTCTGCTTCCACCGCTTTAAGGGGACACCAGCCCCCCCGCCCCCGTCCACCTTGGTGTGTCCGGGTGTTCGGGACCAGTCTGTTAATACACAAATGGGATTGTGGTCACTGCATTCACTCTCCTGCACAGAAAAATCGGTAACCAGAGAGTAAAAGGGGGTAGATACAAAGGTGAAATCAATAATGGTCTCACACCCTCTCCCAATAAAGGTGGGAGTAATGTCTGTTTTCCCCGGAGGCAGCTTATTCATTACACAAATTCAAGCAAGATGGAGTTAAGCTCAATACCCTGGGGAGTATGTTCCATGTGTAAGCCTGCTTGTCATGCACAGCCCATAGCTTCCCCTCCTCCTTGCCTGATGTCCCCACACATATGAGTATTAAAATCCCCTGTTAAAAAAATGTAGTGATAACTGACCTTTCAAGATGCTATCCTGAAGTACAGACCCCAGCAGAGTTATATTGCCCTCATTGTTACTCCCGCGTTGTAAAAGTTTACCAGAAGTAGCTTGCTCTTTCCACTGGACAACAACATCACATGTAAATTGGGAGAGACATATAGTGAGGTAGTATAAGAAACTGGCTCTATATATACTGCATGAAAGTGAGGTACAGTGTGTATAGAGTCCAAGGGTCTCCAGAGGTAGGCAGAGGTTAAAGTTAGATAGAACCTTACTCTCTAAAGTGGTAGCTTGGTCGAGCAATGAGGCAGTATCAGAGGACAGTGTTAAGCATTTGATGTACACACTCAGTCAGCAAATGAATTCACACACTCAAGAACTGAACTCTAGGCCAATTGTTTTTGTATAAAAAAATGTACTGTTTTATTTCTAGAACCATGCAAGCCTGGCACAGGTAAGCATAAAAATACTTTGCAGTAATAATTTACTTGTATGAACACAGTTCAAGAATGCAGTAGAAATTGTACTTTGTTTGATTTACAGGGGAGCAGTAGTATGCAACACTTAGCAAATACAGTACATTGAAATGAATAGGCTTTTTCAGTAAATTGCAGGTAAGTTACTTTTTACGTTACTTTTCTAACTCAGTGCTGGATACCTAGATTCAGCACTGGGACATTTCCTAGAAACAGGTAAGTAATTACGTTTTGGTTATTCACATGATTTTTAAAGAAGATTTTCAGTTTTCAAAACTCCACACTTGGAAACTTTTTGGAGCACCACATTGAAATGAATGGGCTTCTACAATAAATTGCAGGTAAGTTACTTTTCGCATTACTTTTCTAACTCAGTGCTGGATACCTAGATTCAGCACTGGGACATTCCCTAGAAACAGGTAAGTAAACTCGTTTTGGTTATTAGTGCAATTTTTAAAGACTATTTTGAGGTTTCAAAACTCCACACTTAAAAACATTTTGGAGAAAAAGTGTCCATGTTATCCTATGGAGGGAAAACAGGTTAACGGTTCTCAGGTAAGTAATCGACTGTGGGAGTTAAGGTTCTGGGTTAGACTCAGGAGTCCCCCAGGGTCAGTGATACACTGTTGTTACATCCTCAGCCGCACTAGGACGGCCGCGTGCAGAGTGTTGAGGCCCAATGTTATCCTATGGAGGATAGGGGGGCTCCGGCTGGTGGCGGATGGCAAGCAGGCCACGGGATAGTTGGAGCAAAGCTCTTAGGGTTTAGCTCAGGGCAAGTTGGGGACCAAAGGTGCACCCTCAGCGGCACTAGGGCGGCTGGGTGCAGGGGGCTGTTTTGAGGTCGGGTGCCCTGTTGATTTCAATGGAGATTCTCCAGACAAACAAAACACTTCAGGCTTGAGGACGAGGATCTTCGAGGAGCGACCACCACTTCGAGGGGTAAGTTGCGATGTTGAGGGTTGGTTAGGCACCGCTGGGTTGGGCACACAAGGCCGTGGGATGTCGAATGCTGGGGGTCCTTTGGACGTCGGATTTTCTTACCCCCTCTGGTCGTGGTAGGGGGGGTCCTCTGGATTGAGGCTGCAGGCGTCGTCTGGAGGTTTGAGGCAGGTCAGGAATCGCTGGATCTCGGGTCAGGATCGCCGGGGGGACCTCCTCGTTGTGTTTTTCCACTCGAGCTCGTGCCAGGTTTCGGCAGGTGCACAGTGGGCTGGATTAGCGGTTTCTGGCTGGCACCAGAAGCTTCAGTTTACACACGTCCGGTGTTCACAGGAGAAACAGTCTTGAAAGTGAAGGCAGGTCCTCCGGGGTTTGTGAGGTTGCTGGCTGCTAGGCACGCCAGGGTTTCGCAGGAGCAGGTTCTAGGGGAGATAGGGCTGGGGCCAAGTCAGTGGGCGTCTTCCTCTTGTTAGCTCTGCATGGCTTCTTGTCCTTCTTCTCTTCTTTTCTTGTTGCCCCTAAATACTAAATTTAGGGGCGTTACAGGTAGGTAAAGGGCAGGGACCAATGGGTCCCTTCCCTGGGGTGGGTACACCCCCTATTCTGCCACTCTCCAGTCGGAGTGGGGCAGAAGCCTGTCCCTGGTTGGCTTGGTCCCCTCATCTTCAAGATGGCTGGGACTCGAGGTTGTGCTTCACCTCGCCACCCCCACCTTAGGGGTGGAGTTGGCAGAGGTGGGCACACCTCTCTTCCTCACTTGTTTTTCTTGCCGGTTCTCCCGCCCAAAGTGGGGGGTAGAACCAGTGGGGAACAGTTGCTGAAAGCGGCAAATGGTCTGGAGAGGCTCACAAAGGCGGCATGCCTTTGAAGCTTCCCCTTCGTGTACCCTGCCCAGCCTGGGTGTGGAGGCATGGCACCTCGTCCCAGGCTGTGCATTGTTTCAGGCCACCGAGAGCAGCAAGCTCTCGACCCAGGGGTCCATAAACATGTCTGGTGGTGGCAGCCTAAGCAGCCACTCAGTCAGGTCACTAGGAGTTGGTCGAGTTTCAGGGGGCATCTTTAAGATGCCTCTGTTGTGCATTTTACATTTACATTAAATCCCACACTGGCATTAGTGTGGGTTTAATGTGCTGAGAAGTTTTATACCAAACTTCCCAGTCTTCAGTGTAGCCATTATGGTGCTGTGGAGTTCGTAATGACAAACTCCCAGTACCATATACTCTTAATGGCAGCACTGCACTTACAGTGCCCAGGAATAGACGGGCACTGTCGGGGTACAGGGCTCATGCACCTGTACCCTCACCACTGGCATAGGGCACCCAGCTAGACGAGTGACTGATGTATGCCAGGGCAGTGGTTTGTGGGCATGGCACACAATGATTTGTGCCATGTCGACTCTTCACTTTGTTCTGCACCAAGACACGCAGCCTGCAAAGGCAGTGTGTGAGTGTCAGGGTACAGGGCCTCTAAGGGTGGCACAATAAGTGCTGCAGCCCTTAGAGGCCTTCTCTGGTCACAGTGCCCTGGGTACCTGTGGTACCATTTACCAGGGGCTGACATGTAGCCAGAGATGTCAATTGGGTTAGTTTTGGGGAAAGAACACAGGCCCTGGGAACCTGATTGGCAGGGACCCAGGGTACACCAAGAAACAATGCATCAGTAGTCTGGCAAAATGTGGGGGGGGGTACTGCAACAGAAATCCACTTTCCTACAGGTAGCGGAGATCCCAAGGACAACTAGAGAAACAGATGTGATAAGCCCCCTCTTGGCTGTCCCTGACCTGGACGGGGTAGCTGGAACGAAGAGGGTTTTATAGCCATCCAGGTGATAATTATTGTCTACAGCCCAAGTTTTCTGGAAGCATATCACATCAAAACTCTTAACAAGGGCATTCGGTGTTCTCGATCTTACTCTCCAGACCCGCGATATTCCAAGAAAGAAATTTACACCCTCTATTCACACTCGATACCTGTTCCGGGGGCGATGCATTTCCCTGGGATGCGGGTGCCACAGGGTCCGAGGGACCCACACATTGTCAATCGCAATCTTCCTATGAGCTCAGAAGAGTAAACCTATTTGCTGTGCTTACCCCTATAATCCCCTCTGCATGACCCCTATGGCCCACCTCTTGGAGCCGCTCGCGCTGGGACCGTAGTTGGTAATAATTGGGTCTGTAGAAGTGTCAAAATTGCTGAGTTCCAACACCTGTAGTTAGACTGGACAACCGTGCTTAAGATTCGGTTTACCATGACTGGATTGTCAAAATTGATGATAATGCAGTCCCCCAGCCAGGATTTCTTGGTGTTACCAACCCACTGTGTGTGGCGCACCATGAGAATTTGGTTTTCCACCGTAAGTCCAGGGGCAATGTTGGAATTGAGCCAGTGCACCACCTTATTGTTCAGCTGGTAAAAGTCTTCCTTGGTCCCGGGGTTGAGGCATGGTACTCTAGCTAACACCACAACAAGCGGAGTGAACTCAGGTAGGATATGAACAGAGCCCAAACTAGGATACTAGTTATTAAAGTCCCCGGTGGCATGCCTTCCAGCTTCCCACCTATCATCGGAACTGTATAATCCACCCACTTTGAAACCCTGAGATTGCCGAGACTGAGAAGATACTGAGTTCAGGGTGCCCTCCGCCCCCCTCCGGTTGGCTCGACGGTCCTGAGGGTCAGTCCTGGGCATAATAGGTGCCGTTGTATCTCCTACCATGTGACTAGGCTGCTTCGTGATAGACACTGCTCTGTCTCCTGTCCCCGTGCCACTACCACTGGGACTGGAAATGGTGGTCGAGATCGTAGGCCTTGTAGGTGGGATACTTGTGGAGAGAAGGGCATGGTCTCTTTGCAAGCAGCTATCAGGTTGCTTTCCAGTGCAGAAGGTCGGAGTAGGATGTGGTCCAATTTAGTTCCAAGTGCTCAATCAATCAATCAAGCATTTGTAGAGTGCACTACATACCCGTGAGGGTCTCAAGGTGCTTGGGGGAGGGGGCTGCTACTTATCGAACAGCCAGGTCTTGAGTAGCCTCCTGAAGGTCAGCAGGTATTGGGTCTGTCGTAGGCTCAGTAGGAGGGTGTTCTAGGTCTTGGCGGCGAGGTGGGAGAAGGACCTCCCGCCGGTGGTTGTTGTTTGGATGCGCGGGATGGTGGCGAGTGCGAGGTCAGCGGAGCAGAGCTGGCGGTTGGGGATGTAGAAGGAAAGTCGTTTGATGAGGTAGGCTGGGCCGGTCTTGTGAAGTGCCTTTTGTGCATGGATGAGGAGCTTGAAGGATATGCTCTTGTTGACGGGCAGCCATTGCAGGTTTCTCAGGTGGGTGGTGATGTGGCTGTGGCGTGGAACGTCGAGGATCAGTCGTGCCGAGGCGTTTTGGATGCATTGCAGTAGTTTGATCTTGGTCGGGGCTCCCGCGTATAGGGCGTTTCCGTAGTCGAGTCTGCTGCTGACGAGGGCTTGGGTGACTGTTCTTCTTGTATCTGTCGGGATCCACCTGTAGATCTTGCGGAGCATGTTAAAGCAGGAGGAGGAGACGGCGTTGACTTGCTTGGTCATGGAGAGCGTTGAGTCGAGGATGATTCCCAGGTTGCGCACGTGGGTGTTGGGGCTGCCCCCAGTGCCACCGGCCACCAGGAGTCGTCCCAGGCTGAAGGGTTGGAGCCGAGGATGAGGACTTCCGTTTTGTCCGTGTTCTGCTTCAGTCGGCTGGTCGTCATCCAGTCGACGACGGCCTTCATTCCTTCGTGGAGGTTGGCTTTAGCGGTGATGGGGTCCTTGGTGAGGGAGCGGATCAGTTGAGTGTCGTCGGCGTAGGAGATTATGTTGAGGTCGTGCTGTCGGGCGACATGTGCGAGCGGGGCCATGTAGATGTTGAACAGTGTCGGGCGGAGGGAGGAACCTTGGGGTACGCCGCAGATGATCTCGGAGGCTTCGGATTGGAATGGGGGAGGGCGGACGCTCTGGGTTCTGCCGGAGAGGAAGGAGGTGGCCCATTCCAGGCCTTTGTCTCGGATCCCTGCGGCGTGGAGGCGTGCGCGTAGTGTGCGGTGGCAGACAGTGTCAAAGGCGGCGGAGAGGTCCAGGAGGATGAGGGCTGCGGTCTCACCGTTGTCCAGCAGTGTCCTGATGTCGTCGGTGGCAGCGATGAGGGCGGTCTCGGTGCTGTGGTTGCTGCGGAACCCTGACTGGGAAGGGTCCAGGATTCTGTTTTCTTCGAGGTATCGGGTTAGCTGTCTGTTGACGATCATCTCAATGACCTTAGCCGGGAACGGGAGCAGCGAGATGGGCCGGACGTTCTTGAGGTCTCTAGGGTCTGCCTTGGGTTTTTTGAGTAGGGCGTTTATCTCGGCGTGTATCCAGCTCTCTGGGAAGGTCGCGGTCTCAAGGGAGAGATTGATGACGTTGCGCAGGTGGGGTGCGATGGAGCTGCTGGCTTTGTTGAAGATGTGGTGCGGGAACGGGTCTGACGGGGAGCTGGAGTGGATTGTTCTCATGGTCTTGATGGTGTCATCGATGCTCACGCTGGTCCAGGCTAGCAGGGGGTCGTGGTCGATTGCGTGTGAGGAGTCTGTTGTGTTGCTGTCTGGGTGTTGAAACTGTCGTGGATGTCTGCTATCTTGCGGTAGAAGAAAGTTGCGAGGGAGTCGCACAGGGCTTGCGACGGCAGGATGTCGTTGGTGTTGGAGCTGGGGTTGGAGAGTTCCTTCACGGTGTTGAAGAGCTCCTTGCTGTTGTGCGCGTTGTTGTCCAGGCGGACTTTGAAGGAGGTCCTCTTGGCAGTCCTGATGAGGTGATGGTGGTTGCGAGTGGCGTCCTTGTGGGCTGCGTGGCTGTCCGGAGTCTGTTTGCTGTGCCATTTCTTCTCTACTTTCTGGAAGGCTCGCTTGGAGGCTAGGAGTTCTGGGGTGAACCAGCTGGCCCTCTTTCTGGTGTCTCTGTGGGGGGGGTTTCTTCAGCAGGGCGAGGGTGTTGACACAGTCGTCGATCCAGCGTCTGAGGTTGTGGGCAGCGTCGTCGGTGTTGAAGGGTTCTGTGGGTGGGCTGAGAGCGAGTTTTGCGTGTAGTTGGTCTACGGTGATTTTTCTCCAGCTACGGCGAGGGATCTGTCGGGAGCAGTGGTGTGTGGTGGGTTTCTGGAAGGAGAAATGGATGCAGCGGTGGTCGGTCCAGAGGAGTTCGGTGGTGTGGCTGAAGGCGACGTGGGGGCTTGCGGAGAAGAATGGGTCAAGCGTGTGGCTTGCGGAGTGGGTTGGCTTTGTGACGAGTTGCCTCTGTCCGAGGATGGCGAGGTTATCGATCAGGGTAGTCAAGTTGCTGTTGTTGCTGTTCTCCAGGTGAAAGTTCAGGTCTCTGAGGAGGATGTAGTCAGTGGAGATCAGGGCGTGCGTGCTGATGAAGTCGGCGATGGAGTCGCTGAACTGGGGTCGGGGCCCGGGGGGGTCTGTAGATGAGGGTGCCTCTGAGGGTGGAGTTGGGGGTCTGTGTGGATCTGAAAATGCATGTGTTCGGCGGTGCTGAGCGAGTCGTCGGTGTTGGTCGAGACCCTGATGCTGTTCTTGTGGACGATGGCGATTTCTCCTCCGACTCCGTTGGTGCGGTCTGTGCGGGTGATCTTGTAGCTGTCTGGCACGGCTTTGGCGATGTCTGGTGCGGAGGAGTCGTTCATCCAGGTCTCTGTCAGGAAGGCGATGTCCGGGGATGATGTGTCGAGCAGGTTCCAGAGCTTGACAGCATGTTTGCGTGCGGAGCGGGTGTTCAGTAGGATGCATCGGAGGTGGTTGAGGTCTTTCTTGGCGGGTTGTTCGGCGGCTCTGAGGCTGGTGTAGCTGCAGTTCCGGCAGGTGAAGGGACCGTGTGTGCGTTTCGGGGCAGCCTTGAAGCAGGTGTGGGTCCGTCCGGGGTTGAGAGCGTGGAGTGTGCTGGCGTCGTAGCGGTGGTGGTTGTCGTGGTGGGTACGGGGACCAGGGGTCCAGGGGTTCTGGCCCTGGGCGCAGTCCAGGCGCGGACGGGCTTGCCTTCTGCACGCCAATTGGGGCAGCGAGGGGGAACAGAAGGCAAAAACGGGCACAATCGGGGGCAGCGAGGGGGAACAGTAGGCAAAATGGGCACAAAACAGGGACAGCGAGGGGGAAACGGAAGGCAAAACTGGCACAGAACCGGGGCAGCGAGGAGGAGACAGAAGGCAAAACGGGCACAGTCAGGGGCAGCGAGGGGGACCCAGAAGGCAAGCAACACGGGTACAGTAAAAAATGCAGACAGTACAGGGAAGACAAACAGAGATACAAACCTAAGGCCTACCACTGGCCACCAGGGATGAGGCACAGGTGGTAGCCTGCGAGTGGAGGAGGGCTTCAACTGCTACAGCAGCGGCAGCTTCAGGGCACACAGGCGGAGCTGTGTGGTGGGGAAGTGACCTACCAGCAAGGTCAAGGGTAGCTCAGCAAGGCTGCTTTGAGCATGTCTAACGAAATAGCATCCAGGTTAGGCACTACTGGGTGGACTGCTGAAGATGACTGTGATCCAATGTTCTTTTTGCGTTTACAAGGGCCCCCAACCGAGGGACGCTTCCTCTTAGCGCCTCCTGGACCCAACCCATTGCCAGGGGTCATGTCAGGACCTGACCTAAAAATTGGCGACTAGGCACTGACTCGACCCGTGTGACAACAACTGGTGTACGGAGGACGATACCCCCAGCCTGGTCTTGAGGCATATCTTGAGGTATGTCCACCAAGCCTACTTGAGGGGACTGAGGATGAGTATGGGAACCGGCATATGGTGCAACAGAAGAAACCACTAGGGAAGGGTGGGAAGGTGAACGAGATAATCGTTTAATAGCTAATTCAATCTCCTTGTCCAGAACCCCAGCAGCGTGCTGCAAAAAAGCGTCCTATGTATGACTTTTATGTTTTTTTTTCTTTTAAAAAACTGAATAAAGTTTGTTGAATTCCCTAGTGTTAAGAAGAAACATAGATTAGACAGTACTGGACCTTAAAGTAAGCCTTTTCTGCCTGCTATTGCTGCATTTGGTGAGCAAAGTTTACACAGAAAATAACTTGATTGGTATGAAATAAAATCTTAGGCATCACTGTCTCCTTATGCCTTTAGTCTCTTATCTGTAAACAATTTAAGTGCTTGGAAATGGGCTCTGTTAAAGTAGCGAGTGCTTTAAAAAATCCTTGTGAAACCCCCAACAAGGTGTTTAGTTCACTGAGTTGGGCAGCCACAAACCTCACTCATGTATTCCTGGCTTGACCTCTTTGCCAAAATATTGTGGTTGAGATCTCTCTATTAAAGGTCTGGGCAGCTTGCACTCAGTGGCATTTCCTTGATAAGAACTGTCCCGGTCTCACCATCACAGACAGTGACATCCACGTTGTGTAACAAACAAGATGGAATCTAAAAAAACAGATTTGTTTTTCTTAATTCTCAGCCTCCCCTTGTGACAAATTGTGTTCTCAAGATCTGACTCTTCGTTTTTAACAGTTACAGGTATAACTTGAATTAAACTAAACATTTGAGGTAAGTTTGTGATAGAAAAACAGGACTGTAACCTTGGGTAGTCTTAGATGCATACTTCGTATCATCCCACTTGTACCATGCAGCAAGCGGCAGCTAAACCGCCACCCAACTGATTGGCCATCTTACACGAGGCCTTTGAACACTGCACAAACGTGCATGTACACGCTGCAGCTGCATCCTGCTTATGTTGTAGGTCTTCTCTGCCATGTTTCGATAACCAAAAGTTTGGTGAGAAGCCACAATAATTTATTCGTTCTTCAGAAATCGAACGTGGAGTTTTGAAACTTCTAATGAATATATGAATTCCTCTCTTTTACTTATACTTTTAAGTTCTTTGACTCTAATTTCCCTGACTGATTGTAGCAAAATGTAAGTTTTATCTAGGACAAGTGGATACTGCCCTTATAGAATCCCTTTGGGGTCGTAAAGAAGTGCCGCACTCAGCGCGACTTCCTGCAAATTCGTTTTTCTACTGCCCTGCACTGAAAACTTGGAAAGATTGCATTAAAGATAGCATTATGAACTTTGGCACTGTATCTTATATAGCGATCCTAATTTTTCTAATTAGGTTACCTTGCCCCGTGGACAAAACATTGATCCACAGTTTTCATCTCATCCCGGCTGGGAAGTGAGTCTTAACATGCTTTCTACATTTGACTAGCCTCCAGATTTAAATAACATTAGGCTAACAAGGGCTTTTATTCCCATTCAGGGGCCTTTTTAGGTCTCGCTTAGGTAGCGCTTGCACTGTCCCTTTGAGACCTGGTGTATTCAGGATATGGGAGTGAAGCTCCACCCACTTTCTGCCCATCTTTTTAATTGTCTCCTGTTACTGTCATTTGTAAATGGTGGCTTTTCATTGGTCAATAGTATGCACCCAGTATATGGAACGCACTCCCTAGAGACCGCCGATGTCACCGCTCCTTCTCCTGCTTCAAAGGAAACCTGAAACTCCTTCTTCTCAACAAGTACCTTACCACACACGCCAACTGAACTAGGCTCCAATAACTCACTCTCTCCATGACTCGACCGTTTGGGGTAGTTAGTTATTTGATTGTTTCAGCTGTCTAGTATGTCATTCACGTCTATAATTTATGCTGTTCTAATTAGTCCGTACACTGTAAACACACCTTTTTTTCCTGATTCTCTTTATCTCTGTTAATGCTTGCTCGTTGGTCTGTAGTATAGCATCCTAAGCAGAACTATGTTATTCTATTTCTCATTTTATGCATTCTATGTAAAGCTACATTATGCTATTTATTTTTAAATAAATACGCTTAGCACTCCCTTAGCGTCACCTTTTCTCATGTTGTAAACTCCCACTGGGACTGCCTCCTTACATGTGTTGCTTCGCTGTATGTTTTATATACAATCTGAAGCACTATTTTCTTAAAAGACTTTCTCCAACCTGCTGTTGCAGGCACGACACGCTCACCAGTAACTAAATGACTTTTCTTTTTTGCAATGCAGCATGCCCTGCTTGGACTTTAATAATGGCGGCCGCTCGACTTTTCTTTTGTCGTGCGTGTCTCGTACAACTTTATCAAACAACATATGTGTGTGTATATATATATATATATATATATATATATATATATATTTCCAAATGCATCCAACACTCTGAAGATGCCCTGCCTGGCGGACCGGGGCTCTTTACACAGGCGTCGTCCGTATCATATATTCCAAAATAGTCAGCCTCTACTTCCAGAGGCAAATAGAGCCCACCAGCCGGTGAAGTCGTTTAGAATCCTTTATTAATTCGTTGGAAGGTTCAACACTAAAGATAAACAACGAGTGGAGTTACATACATTTGTTTGAATACTAAAGTAGTACCTTTAGTGGTACTCTGGTACAATTTTGACCAGTAAGAATATTTATATCTTGTTTCCAAGCCAATAATTGGCATTTAAATCAAGGCTTATTAACAAACCATGTGTCAGTTTGTTTTGTCAAAACCACAGTAAGTCACGCCCTTTTCTCAGTTCTTACATTTTACTGACCTGTTCTATCACTTTCTTAGAGTAGCCTCACTTTCATCTAATTCATTTAATCATAGAAGGCTTCCTTGGAGCTACTGTTCCTTCTTGCCCTAAGACGTTCTCCGTATGGTATGCTGTTAATTAAATTCTTGGGGTGACAGCTATCAGCATGTAGGAAACAATTACCAGCTGTTTTTTAGCGAAATAATGTGCTTTCCAATTTGTTAACCCTCATTTTTACATCTAGAAATTTTTCATTTGCATGTACTTCTAATCTAAGATTAAATTCATTCCTATTCAGGGTTTTCACAAAATCATTAGCATCCATTTCTGTTCCTCTCCAAATACAGGTATATACCTTACCCAGAGGACGACATGTTGGTCAAAGGCATTGAAGTTATTGGCCACTTGCTCCTCCTACCAGCCTAGGTACTACCCTGCATAGCTAGGGGCGAATTTGGTCCCCATTGCCGTTCCCCTTTGTTTGTCTGTATATTACATGATTGAAAATGAAGAAATTATTTGTCAAACATGTCTACATCATGTCTAACAACATCTCAGTATGCATGAAGTATGACATGGACCGTGCTCTTAAGAAATGGCGCCACACATTCATGCCTAAATCGTGCGGTATGCATGTGTACAGGCTATTTATATCCAATACCATTAACAACAGGCTCTCTTCCCAAATTATATTGTCGATCAACCGTAAGAAGTCGCTTGTATCTCTTACATAGGATGGAAGCAGTTGCATAAAGGGTCTCAAAAAGTAGTCAATATACTTTGAAGTATTTTTCATTTAGGCTACCCTTGTGGATTTTAGGCAACATTTACATTGCTGATAGTTTCGGGAAATCACAGCTAAAGAATTTATACTCATCCATTGTTATTAAACAATCATCTTTCCATTTCGTTAGATTGGCTCTGTATCTCTCATTGCTTCTTTCATAGCTCACTCTGTCCGTTTTTTCACAATTGTTCACATCATCTAATTGTCTCTTGCCTTCCCTCAAATACATTTCTAAGGGCCAGACAACTACATTTCCTCCCTTTTCAGATTTTTTTAATTGCTACTGATTTGTTGTCATGTAGTTCCTTAATTGCCTTCTGCTGTTTTAAAGTTAGGTTATTGTATTTAAAGTTTTTACGTTTGTCCAGTTTAAAAAAAAAATGTTTACACCTCTTTCAAACACTTCTATTGCATCATTGTGTATTTGGGGGAAAGAAAAAATGGATTTGGGTCTGAAACCACTTACACTGGCTTGATCTATTTCAAGATCTTCTCTTGCTAGACTCAACATAGGGTTATCAATCCATCCCTCACCGCCTTCCAATTCTCTCATTGTATGTCGAATTTCTATATCACCCATTGTAAGATTGGATGCATCACTGCTTATTGACGGTGCACCCTCTTTTTTTATTTACATACCATTTTTTCAAGTTTAATTTTCTAGTGAATTGAAATAAATCAATCCTACTATCAGTGTAGTTGAATCTACTTGTTGGACAAAATGACAAAAACCCAAAGATAGAACATCAATCTGAGAATCTGAAAGTGTAATATCAGATACATTTACCGCAGTGAGTTTATCCTTCATTTTGTTGCGGATTGGCCTCTTGTGGTCATGTCCATGAATTAAAAATAGGCGGAACGAGCGGTATATTTGAAACATGAATAGTATTAATGGTGTAATGCTGATAATTCATTAGCCCACTAAGGTGGAATTGGAATATATGGAGTAATATTAATGTGGCTGAATTAATAATATGAGATTATTTGAATTTACATCAGACTGAAGAGCTATATATTTGAACTATGAATATAGTTCAGTTCAGTTCATAAGTCTTTATTTCGATTATAAATCCATGAAAGACATTACAGTCCGTTAAATGTTTAAACCAATTAAAAATACAAAATTGATAGGGATCAGGTCAAAACAGAACTGGCATTAATATAAAACGACCACAATAGGATGTTTAAAATTAAATAATAATCAATAGCTCAACATACTCTAATGTACTATGAAAACAATTATTTAAAAGATGTGATTTGAGATATATCCAACCATCATTGATTTGTTTTACAAAAATAAAATCTTTAAAGCCAGACGCGTATGGCGATCGATAGACAAACGGCAACCCCAGTCTTTGGTGAAATCACTGAGCTCTACCTCAGGGCTCATCAGGGTAGCAAGTTCAAGCTACTACGCATCCCATACAATGGATACAAGAAAATAAATTTAAAAAACAGGTCCGTGATCCCTTAATTTGTTAGCCCGAATCGCCCATGCCCAACTCAAAAATGTTGCCATGGCAATAACGATAGATTCCTGGGTACATGTCTGCAGGATCCTTAGGGCCTCCTTAGCAGATCTCGTGCCCAGGATGTTACAGATGGGTGTGAGCCATTTCATCCTAGGTGACCTGTAGGCCGGGCACACGAATAGGATATGGGCGATTGATTCAGTCTGTGCTAAACACAACGGGCACAATTCTGTCGTTGGTTTAAAGCATCTGCTAGTAAAAACTCTGATCGAAGGGAACCTACCCTAAACTGGTGGTATATCTTCCTATCCAACAGTTTTAGAATAAGATCTCAATACGGTTCAAACCCAAGCTCATGTTTAATCAACAGAAAATCCCTGGTCAGAGTTGGCCTACAGATGGAGGAAAAACGCTTTATCTGCACCATGTCCATGTAAACTACCTTAAGCTCTTTTTTTGTCAGGAATGAACTTACTTCGGGGTTCTCCCACAGTATGCTCAACCCCATTTCTGTCACTATGTATATAAATAATGATGTCATGTTGAGAAATTTACTCGATACGAAGTATCAACATGATATTGCTGGATATTTTAAAGGTAGAATGACACTTTAAAATCGATGCCAATTTGCACTATGATGTGGATGATTTTGTAGTCCTACTTCAATGTTGTTAATTATGTGCACTATATGTGAATGGTGATAGCAAACATTGTTTGACCCGTGACCAAGGATCGGCAGCTCTGAAACGAGTCTGGCGTTTTCGCTGTATAAAATAAAATACATCCACGCTTAAAGGAATTGGGCTCGGCATTGGTTTTTGTACAAAGAAACTAAGGAGTTGATTTTGGAGGTTCGCTACCTCGCCGTGAGCCCGCCGACGTCTGAGGCAGGAAAACTCGCGAACTTGCTTGGACATACATATTATTATTATTATTATTATTTGTTTTTTACAAAGTTCAAGTAATAACACTTTCTCAGGGCATTCCAGATGCAAAGTTTTTAATTCCAGTTACGCGTTTCGGGGAACGCAGTCCCGTTGCTCACACACTGGGCTATTGGTCACACCACCAAACATATAGTGACTAGACATAAAGGACAAGCCATTTCCTTAGAAGCATGCAAATCTGTTGAAAACACGGCATCCATTTTGTAATGTGTTATTTAGCAGTAAGTATGGATACCAATTGTAGACATACCTATTATTACTTCATAATATTGGTTGCATACAACAGTTATAGTACATTACATTATATTTTTACTCAATACTGTATATAATCCATGTAAAAATGTATGTTGTACTGGCACAGGACAAACCACTATCCTAGATGGGCACGTTACTGCGGTAAAGACGGCATCCATTTTGTAATGGGATGCTCTACTATATGTAAGTGTGTGGTTACTACACATTATTTGTTGCATTATACATATATACATGTTCTTACATCCCAGTATTCGTTGCATTTGCTAGTTCTATGAGCGATATGTTTAATTCTCGCTGTTTGCCCCATGTAAAATTAGCATCATCTATGGTTTGATTCCCAGAATCGGTTTGACCTGCTATGTTTGACAGTGTTATGAGAGAAAGGCAGATAGGGGGGTTTACTCGCTCTAGTGACAATTTGCCCAGTAGCATTCTGTCTAGTGCGGAGATAGGCGATTACACAATTGGTACAGAAATTCCAGGTGCCAAGTGGCAAACTCGTCCTAGACACATTGTCTGTCTCCTGTGGCCCTTCGTCTCTCTGAACCACTGTATGGGGGTTATACTCTGTCAGTTTGTCCTGGGGTCTCGAAGTAGAAGTTCCAATGTGAAGGTGAAGATCACAGTTGGTGGTGCACCTAACGTCAACAACTGGATATCTAAAGGACTCTCTCACTAACTGTGTATACCGTGCAAATATTTAAAAAAACGTGATTAATAAAGTGCAATTCATGTCAAAATATCAGAATTAAAAGAAGATGGTGAATTGATCTGATCTTTAACCGTGTCAAGTGCTGGTTCCTCCGGCTTGTGAAGAAAAGGTAGGTGACCTCTACTGTTACATACAGATAAGTGTCAGTCCCTTCCTTTCCTCCTGTAAAAATAGAAAAAGAGTGAAGGTTAAAACTGGAAACCAGCTAAGTATAAAGGTCTTCTCTATATACGCAACAACATGACAATACAGTATACAAACTCAGAATATAAGCATACAACTGTGTCTTGATATAATAGTATGAGGCTGGTCAAGACTCGGGTGTCCCTACTCATCTTGTAAGTGTAAAATCATTTCCTCATCTTGATTATGGCCCCATGGGCTTCTTGTCTGTAAATCAATTATATGCCATGATTCATGTTTTCTCAGGTGGAGCGTACGATTGCCTCCTCCTTTTTTCATTTGGACTTGCTCTTTGTTGTGTATAGTGCGTAAGTGTTCTAGTATACGTTTCTTTGCTGCAAAAGTGGTGCTCCCTACATATCTCATCTTGCAGGGGCATTTTAGCACATAGATAACAAAAGCAGTGCTGCAGGTAAGAAATTGTTTGATTGTTTTAGTAGTACCGGGTGTATCGTATGTTTTCACCATGACACTGGATTTGCACGCTTTCCAATGGCCACAGGGAAAAAATCCCTGTAGGTTGTGATGGTGAGTTCTCTGCTGTGTAGTGATGTTTTCTCTCACTAAGATGTCTCTAAGACGTCTCCCTTTTCTGTATGTTATCATGGGGCGATACGGCAAGTCCTCTCCGATCACTTTTGAGAATGTTCCAGTTGTCGTTGAAGATTTTAGCCACTTGTTTGGATTCCTCGTTGTAGGTTAAAATAACTCTACTCGTGTTGTCTTTCTTTTTAGTTTGTTTCTCTTGGAGGGTTTGATCTGTACTTATCCGTTTGACTTTTTTGATGGCTTTTTTGATCACCCAATTGGGATAACCTCGTTGTTTAAATCTTTACTGCATCGTCTTGCTTTCTGATTCAAATGGTTCATTAGTGCTGCAGTTTCTTTTTGCTCTCAGCAGTTCCCCAAATGGAATACTCCATTTGAGTACATCCGGGTGGCTGCTGAGAGCATGAAGAAGGCTGTTTCCTGCTGTTCTCTTCCTGTGCAGTTTTTTATTGAGTCAGTCACCATCTGTTGTTATTTCTACATCTAAGAAAGGGTAGGGCTAAACATAACACTCAACCAACCACAAAATCAGATTTTTTTTTTCAATTTTCTCAATCCAAAATATACAAAGGAAAGAAAATAAATCATTGAGAGAAGTCACATTGGAGGACTCAATAGCGGGCCCAGATCAATCAAACCATGCAACGGACTCTAACGGATTTAATACAAAGCAAAATGCATTGAGCCCTCTGGTCGTCATTAATCAAGAGAAGATGAATCGGGTTCCGCACACATCTAACCATCGGTCAACAGAAGAACCTGCGCAAACCATTAAGGCGATTAGAACAAATCAAATTTACAGAAAAGGGAGAAGGGGCAGAAAAAACATTGTTGGTCCAAGTAAGAATTACACCCAAGGACGATAGAGGTACCAGTCTAGATAACGGGGTACAAACACTTAGTAGGAAAGAGAAGGGCAAAAAACAAGAAAGCAGGGAAATAACACCAGGTAATAGGGCGTACGACAAAATAGATAACAAAGAACAAAGTAGCCAGAATTCAATAACAGTCATAATAAATAGAAAGGGTAGAACATGTAGGCTGCCCTTTCCCGACCTGCAAATGGAGCCATAAGAGTCATTAACATATATAGAAGCTGAAAAATTAGAGCAAGATTTAAAGGAAGTAAACATGCCGGCTACACCACAGGAAAAGGTCAGCAAAAAACAAAGGGGACAAGAAATACATATTGACAATAAAATCCCTAACACCCCAAAGGTCCAGGTAGAAAAAGATGAAAGTTTGGGAAACATCACTTGCCTTGAAAATAACTCAAGGGAGAATACATTGAAATTGAAATTTGTGCCTAAATACTCCACAAAAGGAAGGCAGGATATATTAAATCGTGGGAATTTGTTAAGCTTGTTTAAAGAAATTCCAGAACTGAAATTAATATCTTCGCAAGATCTTTTAGCCGTAGAATTGAACCCTACTACTAATACCCCAGACATTGTAGAGACCGTGACTACCTGGTCCTCAAAGGAACTAGTGGACAGGTTATATGCAACAAGATCAACATTCGAATTATGGGGGATCATGCTGAGGCCCCACAAACTCCCAAGGTACCCACACCCCTTCCTAACAATAATACGAATCAAAAAATTTAATATACATCTCGGAAAAATCAAAAAACATGCCTACGCGGCGCCCATTCTACCATGCCACCAAGGCCATCCAGTGCAAAAGAGGTCAAGGCAATAGTGAGTCAATCAAACTTCGAACAACATACAGGTGATAGCATGGATTGGTCTTGGGTGCCAAAAGTTTTAAGTAACACGCGCACCTAACGAACAGTCAAGCTCAAATATGAATGACAAAATGTGGGGGGGGCTAGCTGGGGCTAACAGGCAGGATTTAATAGAAGTCCAGAGGCATGATCGTGTCCTTAGGGATGGGAGCCAGAACATGATAAAGATATGTTCATGTAATGTCCATGGATTTAAAAATATGGGGCATGACCATGAAACTCTGTCTTTCTTTGAACAACAAGACCTAATACTACTCCAAGAAACGTGGAACATGAACACAGCATCAATAGGGGGTTATATAGAACATCACAACCTAGCAAAAAGATTCTCAATATTTGGTCACAAAAATATGGTTGGCAAACAGAAGAATTAGACGCTGGCCTAAACTGGTTGCAAGTTATAAAAACTTACCGGAAAACTTCATTCTAAAAAATTAGATTGGTAACTAATACTAGTCAACGTATTTATGTTCATCCTGCAAAAAAAAGCAGAAGGGCAAATTCACAATATTAATTAAATTGATCAATGCGCTGCAAAAATCACACAAACTCTGCCCGTTGATCATTTCAGGAGATTTTAATAGTAACTTAATAAACAAACAGAACAAAAGAAAGAGGCAGGAGGACTGGGGAGTCCAATTAATAACGCAAGAGTTAGAAAGCCATGATCTGTCAATCCTGAATGGCAATACAACAGAGGATTTGCCAGCAGCCATAGCGCACTCAAGTGGAAAAAAACGATCTATAATAGATTTTACCATCACCAGCAGTAATCTTGTTCCAAGAATCATCTCATTCCAAGCCCGCTCACGTATAGGAGGTGACCATTTCCCGCATATCACAAACATCAGCATAACTCTTACCCAGGCCGAAAAAATAAATACGCTGGTACAACACGCAGAAAAGTTTAACCTGCGGAAATTAAAATGGCGAGGATTAAATATGATGACCATAATGGACACACTTAAGGAATACATGAGTCAAATAGGGCCCCCGACAGAAGAAAACCGACTAAAAAAGTTGGGAAGATTTGTGCCTCGTCCTCACCCGAAAATTTCCAGCCATTAACGGAAGCAAAAAAAGAATAGACACCAGGAAGAAGCCATGGTTTAATCTCTCTCTCTACGAGAAGAAAAGAGAAGGATTGCAAGAGAGGTGCGAATTCAAGCCGTGACTAGTTCAAACTGAAGGAATTGTGGAATAAATACAAGAAGATGCTTAGGGAAACAAAAACATCATACAAAGAAAAAACTGGACAAAACTACTGTGGGCAAGTAAATTGCCAAATAGGAGGGAATTCTGGAGCATAATAAATAAAGTGACAAAGGGTTTAAAATTACAACAAGAAGCAGGAATCGGCGAAAAGATTTGGATACAGCACGTACAAAATAGATACAGCAGTACGAAGTACTCTAAGTGCGATATGGCGACTGTCGCCTCAGAATCAGTGCAAGATCAAAGACCCGAGGTAAAAGAAAACACCAGAATGCCCCAGCCAGAATACAAAGATTTAGAACAAGCCTCAAGTTGCAACGATCCAAATGATCTGATCGATATTAAGCAATTAAGAGGAATAATAAAACGATTAAAAACTGAGGGGGCGGCAGGACCAAATGGGCTCCCCAATGCAATATTTAAACATGCTCTGGATTTTTGGGCTGATTATCTTGCGCCGTTTTTTAATCAGATCTACAGACTGAACAACGTTCCCAAATCTTGGAAAGGGAACATCATTCCTCCAATATTTAAACAGGGAGATAATAATAAGCCTGATAACTACAGATTAATATCTTTGATCGACGTAGAGGCCAAATTATATGGTTTATGCCTATTACTTCACCTGCAAGATGGGATGGATGAAATGAGCATAATCCCAACGTTACAAACGGGTTTTAGACCAGGGATGGGCACCTTAACAAACCTGGCCACTTTGGCACTTTTAATTGAAAAAGCGGCAAAAAAGAAAACCTGGTTGTTTGCATGTTTTGTCGACTTGAAAGCCGCATTCGACAGAGTAAGCAGAAATCGTCTCTGGGAAAAACTAAGAACCTGGGGGCTGCTGAGTAAATTACTGGATGCAATAATAGCCCTATACAGTGAAACCTGGGCAAGAGTGAAATTAGGCGATGGACGTAGTACCACCGCCAGTATTTACACACAGCAAGGCCTAAAAGAAGGCTGCATCCTGGCCCCCTAGCCTATCCAACTTATTTATGGCAGACGTCAATAAACATATGCGAGCAGCCGATTGCCATCCGCCAAACCTGTCCAAAGAGCCAATACCCTTCTTACAGTATGCAGACGATATTGTGGTGCTGAGCCAAACCCCTATTAAGCTACAAAGAGCGATCAATAACTTAGTAAACTATTTGGACCAAGGTAAGTTGGAACTAAATAAAGCGAAAACAAAGATTTTATGTCTAGTGGACCCCAAATAAACCAAGTTCACATGGTTTGTAAAAGGGGCAATAGTAGAAGAGCAAGCTTCCTACAAATATCTAGGTTTAGAACTGGGGCGAGGCTCAACATATAAGGAACATAAAATGGACTTAAAAGCGAAAACGCAATTGTTAATTTTTCATATAGATTACTGTATAAAAAAATTGGGTTGCCCGAACCATGCCCATGTTTTAAAAGTGATGGCAGCAAAAAATGTTCCCACATTGTCGTATGCCCTAGTAGTCTGGTGCGGTAAAGAGGTTGAACTATTAAACAATCTCCAGACGAAGGTGTATAAAGCCGTATTCAACCTACCAAAGTCCACCTCCCCAGCTCAGGTTCGGCTGGAATTCGGCCTTCAGAATCAGAAATTCCGGAGCATGAGCGGCTTCGTGAAGCTATGCCATAAATTTCTTGCATCTGAGCCGGGGTTATTAAATAGTCTATGCTGGAAAGAAATTTAAAACCAGATGGATCAAGACATCCCAAATTCATGAGGAGCCCATCTGAGAAAATCATTGGCGAAACTGGATATACAAATGACATGGGGACAGCTTGGTAGACCGGGCAGTATTTGGTAAATCGGTAAATAATATAGAATAGAAGAAGTCTTTCTTAGAAGATAAAAAAACATCAAAAAGCCGCCATGAGTGGACTGTGATCAATTCTTACATATCAACAAAGTCTCAGGCTTACTTAGTAACCCATTTCAGCGCTGAGTTAAAAAATAGCTTTATTGATTACCGGTTGGGTATGCATGACTCGAAAGACCTACAGCCTTCCTGGAAAGGCAACCAACAAGCAGCACACTGTCGCCTCTGCGGTTTTTGTAAGGAAGCACTAACTCACCTGCTGTGCGCTTGCCCTGCAGCCAAGGATTTAAGGATTCTACTTTTAAACCCCATTTTTAATGAATTGAACATTCGCACATGCAGGCAAGCTGTGAAACGTTGGTTGGAAGGGTCCTCTATAATCTTGGCTTGCCGGGCGTAAAATATCTGGCAAAAGTAAGGAAACTTTTAAGGCAAGCCGACTTAGAGGAAACCAAAAAAGCATGAATAAGGTCGGCATGGTCTTTGTTGAAGCATGACATCAGTTCACAAGCCCAGGTAATAAGCGGACTAAAAGCCTAACCAATCATGGGATAATTTGGATAACAGAAAAAAGGTAGTTGATCACATTTTAATGTAAAGTTCAGCATCTTTTATAGGCACATTTTAGCTTAAAAGGACTTGGTTAATTCATTTTTTGGACTATTTCAGTTACCTGAGCTCCTTGAAAAATCGGAATAATATGAACTTTTGTACGTTTGTTTAAACTGTTAGTAACATCGTATGTGTATTATTAATGTGGTTCGGATTTAAAAAATTGCACAGCTCGTTTATGTCAAAATATTTTAAATTGTAACGATTTTAAGTAATCATATACAATAAACTATTGACTTGACAATGGGTTCATCTTCCATTAATTTTTTATACAGGGAATCATACTTATGACTGTAAGTGAGAATCCTGCCTGATTCATAATATATACAGTCCCTGTGGAGTTTCCTTTGTTTTCGGTGCTTAATATCCCCCTCGTATCCCTTCATCAGTGTTTTCAATTCTTCTACATATTTTCTAATTGTTTCTTGTTCTTTGTGGTGGTTCAGTTCGTCTTCCAATATTTTGAGTTCTTTCAGTATTTCTTCCCTAGCTTCCCAAGCATATTTGACAAGAATTTTCAGCATATTTTTGGAGCTCTGGGCCGAATTCTGCGTCCATTCCTCGAGCATTTTAGGATTAGGGGATTCATGCGACGGAGTGGTATATATCCTTAGGCCACGTGGGACCATATTCTTATCGATGTAGTCTTGTAAGGCTATGGCTTCCCACCACTTCAAGATTTCAGTTTTTTTTTAGTTTCTCCATTCTTTTGAGTTTATCATGTAGTGTTCCATAGTTGACATGGCACACATCCCTGTGTGCCATGCCCACAACCTACACTTCAATCAATCAATCAATCATCGGAATTTGTATAGCGCGCTACTCACCCGTAAGGGTCTCAAGGCGCTGAGGGGGAGGGGGGACGCTACTGCTCGAACAGCCAGGTCTTGAGTTGTTTCCTGAAGGAGAGATGGTCCTGGGTCAGCTGAAGGTGAGTGGGGAGGGAGTTCCATGTCTTGGCAGCCAGGTAGGAGAAGGATCTTCCTCCGATGGTGGATTTCCGAAATCGTGGGACGGAGGCGAGGGCGAGGCTGGCAGATCGGAGCTGGCGGGTGGGTGTGTAGAATGTGAGACGGCTGTTGAGGTACTTCGGGCCCATGTCGTGGAGAGCCTTGTGGGTGAGGAGTCTGAACGTGATCCTTTTGTTGACGGGGAGCCAGTGCAGGTCTTTCAGGTGGGCGGAGATGTGGCTTCGGCGCGGGATGTCCAGGATGAGTCATGCTGAGGCGTTCTGAATGCGCTGGAGTCTTTTCTGGAGTTTGGCAGTGGTTCCAGCGTAGAGGGTGTTCCCGTAGTCCAGGCGGCTGGTGACGAGGGCCTGGGTGACTGTCTTCCTGGTTGTGGTGGGGATCCATCGGAAGATCTTACGGAGCATACGCAGGGTGTTGAAGCACGATGATGAGACGGCGTTCACTTGCTTGGTCATCGTGAGTGATGAGTCCAGGATGAAGCCCAGGTTGCGTGCGTGGTCTGTTGGTTTGGGTGCGCTGCCCAGGGCAGGGGGCCACCAAGAGTCGTCCCAGGCGGAAGGAGAGGGTCCGAGGATGAGGACTTCCGTCTTGTCTGAGTTCAGTTTCAGGCGGCTGTTCTTCATCCCCTCGGCGACGTCTTTCATCCCTTCGTGTAGGCTGGTTCTGGTGGTGGCTGGGTCGTTGGTGAGGGAGAGGATCAGCTGGGTGTCGTCGGCGTAGGTGATGATGTTGAGGTTGTGTTGGCGTGCGATGGCTGCGAGGGGGCTCATGTAGATGTTGAAGAGGGTGGGGCTGAGCGATGATCCCTGTGGTACGCCGCAGAAGATTTCAGTGGCCTCGGATCTGAACAGGGGGAGGCGGACTCTCTGGGTTCTTACGGCGAGGAACGAGATGATCCACCCCAGTGCCTTCTCTTGGATTCCGATGTTGCTGAGGCGCTGCACTAGGGTGCGGTGGCAGACGGTGTCGAATGCTGCGGAGAGGTCCAGGAGGATGAGGGCCGCTGTTTTCCCCGTTGTCGAGCAGGGATCTGATGTCGTCAGTGGCTGCGATGAGGGCGGTCTCGGTGCTGGGGTTGGCTCGGAAGCCGGACTGCGAGTAGTCGAGGGATCCGGTCTTCTCGAGGAAGGCGGCAAGCTGTCTGTTGACGGTCTTCTCGATGACTTTGGCAGGAAAAGGGAGGAGCGACATGGGGCGGAAGTTCTTGAGGTCGGTGGGGTCCGCTGTTGGTTTCTTCAGGAGGGCGCTGAGCTCGGCGTGCTTCCAGCTCTCCGGGAAGGTGGCGGTGTTGAAGGATACGTTGATGATGTCCCGGAGTTGGGGTGCGATGATGGAGTCGGCTTTGTTGAAGACGTGGTGGTGGCAGGGGTCGGTAGGGGATCCGGAGTGGATGGTGTTCATCGTGCAGGTGGTGTCTTCGGTGCTGACCTGGGTCCAGGCGCAGAGGGTGGTGGTGGGGGGCGTAGGTTCGGTGGATGGGTGCGTGGTTGGTGCGCCGAAGCTGTTGTGTATTTCGGCGATCTTGCGGTGGAAGAACGAGGCGAGTGAGTCGCAGAGGTCTTGCGAGGGAGTGATGTCGTTGTTTCCGGCGCTGGGGTTGGAGAGCTCTTTGACGATGCTGAAGAGTTCCTTGCTGTTGTGGGCATTGTTGTCCAGTCGTTTTTTGAATGCTGTCTTCTTGGTGGTGCGAATCAGCTGGTGGTGTTTGCGGGTGGCGTGTTTGAGGGTGGTCAAGTTGTCTGTGGTCTGGTCGTTGCGCCAGGCTTTCTCGAGGGTGCGGTAGTTCTTCTTGGAGTTCTTAAGTTCGTAGGTGAACCAGGAGGCTTTCTTGCTGCCGTGTCTGCTGGGAGGGGTCTTCAGTGGTGCGAGGTCGTCTGCGCAGTTGGTGATCCACTGGGTGAGGTTGCTGGCTGCTTCGTTGGGGTCCGTTGTGCTGGCGGGAAGGTTCTGGCTGAGGGAGGTGGTGAGCTGGTCGGCGGTGATCTTGTTCCAGTTTCTGCGAGGAACCTGTTGCAGGTGGTGGTGGGTCATGGTTCTTCTGAAGCTGAAGTGGACGCAGCTGTGGTCAGTCCAGTGAAGTCCGGTGGAGTGGCTGAAGGAGATGTGCTCGCTGGAGGAGAAGTCTGGGTCAAGCGTGTGGCCGGCGTAGTGGGTGGGGGTGTTCACCAGTTGCTTGAGCCCGAGGTTGGCGAGGTTGTCCAGCAGGGTGGTGGTGTTGCTGTCCCTGTTGTTCTCCAGGTGGAAGTTGAGGTCCCCTAGGAGGATGTAGTCAGCGGAGGGGAGGGCGTGCGGACTAACGAAGTCTGCGATGGCTTCGCTGAATTGTGTGCGTGGTCTCTGGAGTCTGTAGATGAGGGTGGTCTTGGGGTCGGTGTGTATCTGGAAGTGGAGGTGTTCGGCGGCGGCGAAGGTGTCGTCGGTGCTGGTCGTGATGCGGATGGTGTTCTTGTGTACGATGGCGATGCCTCCTCCAGTCTGGTTGACGCGGTCCCTCCGGGTGATCTTGTATCGGTCCGGGATGGCGATGGCGATGTCGGGCGCTGAGGAGGCGTTCATCCAGGTTTCCGTGAGGAAGGCGACGTCTGGTGATGTTGTGTCGAGCAGGTTCCAGAGCTCGACGGCGTGTCTGTGGACGGAGCGGGTGTTGAGCAGGATGCACTTGAGGTGGTTGCTGCTGGTGTTTGGCTTGGCGGGTGCGGAACAGGTCCGGGGGCAGGTGAACTTGCAGGCTTGGCAGGTGAAGGGTCCGTGGGTGTGTTTCGGGGTGGCTCGATAGCACGCGCGGGTTCGGCCGGCGTTGAGTGCGTGGAGGGTGGCGGGGTCGTAGGATCCTCGGGTGCGCTGGCTTTGTTGTGGACCAGGGGTCCTGGCGCTGGGCGCGGGCCAGGCGCGGACGGGCGCAGACGGGCTTGCCTTTGGCGTGCCTTCGGCGCACAATCGGCGCACCCGCTGCGCGTACGCGCGGTCTCCATTTAAGGCGAAGTGGGAGGGAGGAGCAGCTGGGAGGCGGGAGCGGGGAGGACACAGAAAGAAAGGGGGCGGGGCCGCGATGTCACGGCGGCGGGAAGCGGGGAGCGGAGGGTGGGTCACACCAGGGGAGCAACGTGCAAAACGAAACAGAGAACAGTTTAAACAAGTTACACAATCACAAAGAAGCAGAGATACAGTATAAAACAAAATGCACAGTTCGAGGCATGTGGGCTGCTGAATTCATATCTGTGCATATCTGTGCATAGATCGCCGCCTAGTGTTGGGTCCGGATGTTTGCACGTTGTTGTCCTGGAAGAGTCTTCGAAGTATCCTGGGATAGGTGACTCCTCCCCTGGACTACAGTGCGCATGGGCATCCTCTCCATCCTCAGATTGTTTTTTTCCGCCATTGGGTTCGGATGTGCTTATCTTGACTCAAGTTAGGAAAAGCTTTTTCCAGGCCAAAAGGCCTTTAGTTCGCGTCGGTACTGTTCCCGATCGGTATCGATAGTATCTTTGTTAGTTTACTAACTTCAAGAACAACTTTTTCGCATCTTACCCGACCATCGCACCGACGATGGAATCGAGGACACCATTCAAGCGGTGTCCTGTATGCAATGCGAAATATCCCCATGTCGACGTCCACCCGGTGTGCAACAAATGCCTTTCACCGGATCACGACGAGTCCACATGTATGGCCTGTGCCCGATTCCGATCCAAGAAGACTCTCCGGAATCGACGAGCAGCGAGACTCGAAGCGCAGCAAGCGGCACCGGCCCCGACCAACATCTTCAGCGCCGAGGACGAAGATGTCAAAGACGTGGAGAACCTACCCTCGAGCCCCGCTTCCGAACACGACTCCGGATCGGAAGACATCGAAGAACGACTCTTTCACAGAGATGAAGCCGACACCGAGGTAGGAGACTACGATGAGGCCTTAGGGGCCGAAGTGAGTAGCTCCGGTGACGAGCAAGGCCTACCCGTACAGACTGAGGATATCCCAGTGCGCCAGTCTATGGCTCCGGTCGAGGGATCGCCTTCGGGCCTTACCCAAGACCTATCCCGCAGTTCTTCGGCCCCGCCCTCTGGCCCGGCCTCGGACATTCAGCGGCAGCCATTACTACCCAAAACGGCTGGTTTCCCTTCTTCGAAACCGAAACCAAAAGCTGTACTGGTTCATCAAAAACCGAAACCAAAAGTGACGCTGGTCGGATCGAAGCCCACCACACCTTCGACGCCAGCCAAACCCGTCGGCACTGACCGCACCAAACGAGACTTCGGTGCCGAGCTTGCAGCAGCCGACGTCTGCGCCGACACACGGAAAAAGACCTTCGGTGCCGCCAAACCTACTCGGCTCCCGGCACCGAAACAATCGGCTCCGGCCACAAAGGTCAAACTGGCTGCTGCGTCTCACACCGCTTAGACAGCACCACCAAAGGCACAATCATCGACGGCTACTACCGCTCCTCGACTCGATGACCCAGTGGCGCCGAAGAAGTCCACGCCCGCCTCTACAGAACCGGTCGGCGCCAAAGAACCGATGGCGCTCCAGGTGCGGCCAGTTGCTGCGTCCTTGCAACGCATCAAACACAAGGCAGTCCTCCAGGACACGTCAGGCTCCGAGCCGATAAAAGCTCCAACAGCCTCTCCGGCACCGGCCAACATCACTTTTGGCCTACCGCCGTCCACGGCCCCAAAACTGTTCCAAATCAGAACACGTGTCACCCACACCACGATCACGCCTGCCGAACGCTCTCCTGCAGAGACGTCACCATCACACATCATCGACGCCGACACCAGCAGAATGATGCTCCACAAGAGGAGAATAACCTCCGAGCCAGCTTTGGACTCCTACCGGATCCCGCTTAAGAAAAAGCTGCCAGTGGCTTCGGAACCAGTTCTTTACGAACCTCTCCATTCCTCTTACCAAGATCCACAGTCCTTCTCTCCCACACACTCCGAAACAGACGTTTTGGAGGACTACATAAGTGACCACGTCCCCTACCCCGGAGAGATGGACCCTGAAGGCCAACAGGACCCTGACCAAGCTTGGGATGACCCTGTAGACCCGGGTGCACCTATGGATACACAGGACCCGCAACTATATGGAGCGAAAACATCTCCCACAGAGGACACTGCCGCATTCAACGCCCTCATTGAACGTGCTGCGGCCAATCATGGTGTGCAACTCCACTCTGACACCGTCGAGGACGACTTTCTCATGGATACTTTCGCATCCTCAGAAAGGAATATAAAAACTCTACCCATGTTGAAAGGTGTCCTCAAACCAGCAAAGGACATCTTCAAAGAACCCACCAGGGCAAGAGTAATAAACCCCAGGATCGACAAGAAATACAGGTCGGCGCCTGGGGACCCTACCTACATTAGAGGCCAGTTACCTCTGGATTCCATAGTAGTTGCGAATGCTCGCAAACGGGCACACTCGCAAACCACAGGGGATGCTCCTCCCCCGGACAAAGAGTCCAAGGTGCTAGAGACCTCCGGCAAACGGGTTGCGGCCCAAGCAGCTAACATATGGCGTATTGCCAATACTCAGGCGCTCCTCGCTCGCTACGATCGAGCACACTACGACACATTATAAACATTACTCCAACATCTCCCTGACCAATTCAAAGAGGGAGCAGAGATCCTCATCAGGGAGGGACAACTCCTCACAAACGCATCCATTAAGTGTGCACTGGATGCCGCAGATACAGCTGCCAGAGCCATAAATACTAGCGTCATGTTGCGACGACACGCCTGGTTACGAATCTCCGGATTCAAACCTGAGGTACAAAATAACATCCTCAACCAGCCTGTCAACCCCGACTACTTATTCGGGCCAGAGGTTGACACCACCCTAGAGAAAATAAAAAAGGACACAGACACTGCAAAGTCCATGGGGGCTCTCCAAACGCAGTCCTTTCGGAGCGGCTCCTTTCGTCGCCCCGGAAATAGAGGAGCAGGTAGAGGACAGGGGTCACAGCAAACCTACAACAAGGGAAACACACAAAGTTCCTACGATAAAAACACCCGGGGTGGATATCGTGGCTCAAGCACAAAGGGCAGAGGACGCGGATACGGCAACACCAGGTCCTCCCCCAAGAACAAACAGTGACGCCCTCTCCCTTCCTCCCGACCACATAACACCTGTCGGGGGAAGGCTACAAAGGTTCCTGTCCACGTGGGACTCCATCACCACGGACAGGTGGGTCAAAGATATTGTCAAACACGGTTACTGCCTAGAATTAACCTCAACTCCACCCACAATACCTCCAAAGCACCGTCCTATGTCCTCAGAGCACTTAACGCTCTTACAGCAGGAAGTGCTAAGTATGCTACTAAAAGGCGCAATAGAGGTCGTACCCGTCCACGAGCAAGGTACGGGGGTGTACTCCCTGTACTTTTTAATACCGAAAAAGGACGGGTCACTCAGACCTATACTAGACCTGAGACCCCTCAACCGCTACATTCTCTCCGAGCATTTCCACATGCTCACCCTACAGCAAGTCCTCCCGCTGCTCAAGCAGGGAGACTTCCTGGCCACACTGGACCTCAAAGATGCGTATTTCCACATACCCATTCACCCCTCACACAGAAAATACCTCAGGTTCACTGTTCAGGGGCAGCACTACCAGTTCAAAGTCCTTCCCTTCGGCGTGACAACAGCACCCAGAGTTTTCACAAAGTGCCTAGCTACTGTGGCGGCACATCTACGGAGGCAGCACATACACGTCTACCCTTACCTGGACGACTGGCTTGTTCAAGCAAAGTCAGCCCAGCAATGTGCCAGCCACATGTCCCGCACCATTCACCTCCTTCACAGTCTGGGGTTCTCACTAAATTACCCAAAATCACATCTCCAACCCGCACACGTACAACAGTACCTAGGTGCGACCATAGACACTCTGGCGGCCACAGCTCAGCCAAATTTAGTGAGAATCAACAGCATGCAAATGCTGATTTCCAAGTTCAAACCACAACACTCCCTTCCCGCGCGAGTGTTCATGCAGTTGATAGGCGTTAGCTGGTTCGAGGGAACGCTGCTATTTACTCTGCAGTTCGGAGATATCTCAACAGGGGCATATCACTGCCCAAAATTGGGACCCATTTAGTTTTGGATATCCCCATCACAACTATCTTAAAATTATGACCTTCTGAGGAGTGGGCTCATTCAGACGTGAGGTTTATTGGGAATGAAGTTCGTTTTCGAAATAACCACGACATAGCCAGGAGAATGATCAATATCAGTTTCCACGCATTTATTTAGAGTGTGATAAAAACACGTTCCTAGGATCGCTTCAGAGAAGGCTGTGCCACTTCCAAGGTCTCACTATCATTAAGCCCTGCTTTGACAAATCAGAAGATCTTGGGTAATATTGATATGGATCCGAACATTTAATCTTTGAGAATCTGGTGATGACCATATGACATTTAAGATTTGAATTTCGTATTTGAAAAAGCCTTGAAAAAGTCACTGTTGTGACGAAACACGTGTCGGCTGTAGCGCGCTTGAGACCAAGATTACGGAACCAATGTCACCAACTACAAATGAATTCCAACATACCATTGTATCAAATATGTAAAGGTGTCCCATTGAGTTTCTGTTCTTTGGAATAATATGTTATCAAAACGTCTTGTTCAGAATCGCACACAAAAACTTTTTTGATGAAATTAAAAATATTTATACTTTTTTGCATAAAAACCTCTCTGTGTTGAATTAGTACGAGATAACAATGAAATCCTTTGCATAATACCGTATTTCTTATTATATAAGAATATTACATATGAGTGCCGGGGTACGTGTATTGTTCACAGTTGATAGGCATGATGGCCTCCTGCATTTTCATAGTCCCACACGCGAGACTACATATGCGCCCGCTTCAGGAGTGCTTAGCACGTCAATGGAATCAGGCTCACGGACAACTAAAAGACCTAGTGTTGGTGAGCGGTCGGGCATACAACTCTGCATTGGTGGAATCCACAAAACCTTTGCAAGGGCCGACCGTTCCAAGAGCCTGTTCCACAGATAATACTGACAGCGGACGCATCTCTCCAGGGATGGGGAGCTCATGTACTCAACTACACAGTGCAGGGACTATGGACAACACAACAAAAGAAGATGCACATCAACCTTCTAGAACTGATGGCAATCTTCCTGGCTATGAAAGCATTCAAAGTACACTTGTGCAACAAAGTCGTGTTGATCCGGACGGACAACATGACCGCCATGTACTACATACAGAAGCAGGGAGGAACACACTCTCCACAGTTGTCTCATCTGGCTCAGAGCATGTGGAAGTGGGCCATTCAAAGGAACATGTTCCTCATGGCGGAACACCTCCCCGGCAAGGACAACCAGATGGCGGATCTGCTCAGCAGACACAGCCACCAGATGCACGAGTGGGAGTTACACCCATCAGTACTCCAACCGTACTTCCAGCAATGGGGTCATCCAGAGATAGACCTATTTGCCACAAGCGAAAACGCAAAATGTCAAAGCTTTGCCGCCAGGTTCCCACATCCACAGTCGCAGGGCAATGCGATATGGATGAACTGGTCCGGCAGATTTGCGTACGCTTTTACCCCAGCACCGTTGATACCGCTGGTGGCTCGCAAACTCAGACAACACTCACTGACACTCGTCCTGGTTGCTCCAACGTGGGCACGCCAGCCATGGTACACCACTTTTCTCGAACTTTCCGTGGTGCCGCATCAAAGGCTGCGGATCAAACCCGCGCATTTGACACAGAACCATGGAGAGATTCAGCACCCAGATCCGCAACAGCTGAACCTGGCAATCTGGCTCCTGAAGTCCTAGAGTTTGGCTACCTAAACCTGCCACCTGACTGTATGGACATCATTAAGGAAGCTAGAAGACCCACTACCAGAGCTTGCTATGCAGCCAAATGGAAAAGGTTCGTCATTTATTGCAATAATAATGACATTAACCCGCTAGACGCATCCATCCAAAACATAATTTGTTACCTCTTACACCTATACCGATGCAATCTGGCGTACACCTCTATACGTGTCCATTTGACCGCAATATCAGCCTATCTCCAGAACAGGCAGCACCTCTCATTATTCAGAGTGCCTGCCATCAAAGCATTCTTGGAAGGACTCAAACGAGTAATTCCTCCAAGCCACCCACCGGCTCCGATGTGGAACCTCAACTTGGTCCTCACACGCCTGATGGGTCCACCCTTTGAACCTCTATACTCATGCGAGATTCAATTCCTTACCTGGAAAGTAGCTTTCCTAGTAGCGATCACTTCTTTAAGAAGAGTTAGTGAACTCCAGGCACTAACCGTTCAAGAGCCATTTATACAGGTCCACGCCAACAGGGTCGTACTACGTACCAACCCCAAATTCATGCCCAAGGTGATATCGCAGTTCCACATGAATCAAACTATTGAACTGCCTGTTTTCTTTCAAAACCCACAAACTGTCGCAGAAAGAGCACTCCATACACTAGATGTGAAGAGAGCCCTCATGTACTATATCGACAGGACTAAGATCTTTAGGAAGACTAAACAACTTTTCGTTGCCTTTGCCCCACACCACAAAGGTAACGCTATCTCCAAAGCAGGTATAGCCAGATGGATCGTTAAATGTATTCAAATTTTCTATCAAAAGGCTAAACGCACATTAATGATTCCCCCACGAGCCCACTCAACACGTAAGTTAGGGGCCTCCATGGCTTTCCTGTGAAACATCCCTTTGCATGATATATGTAGAGCAGCCACCTGGTCCACTACACACACATTTACCAAACACTATTGTGTAGATGTGCAATCAAAACAGCAGGCAGCTGTAGGACAGGCTGTTCTCAAAACTTTTTCAGACCGCTGCAGCTGGCACTGGTAGCCGCCGCTAATAGGAGGTACTGCTATGTATTCTATGCACAGATATGAATTCAGCAGCCCACATGCCTCGAACTGAATATGCTACTTACCAGTATGCATCTGTTCTTGGCATGTAGGGCTGCTGACATTCATATCGCCCTCCCTCCTCCCCGGCGCCTGTAGCAGCTGCAGCTCTCAGAATTACTGTAAGCATGGTCATCACTTTCTGTATCTACTCCATCACTGCCACAATGGCGAAAAACAATCTGAGGATGGAGAGGATGCCCATGCGCACTGTAGTCCAGGGGAGGAGTCACCTATCCCAGGATACTTCGAAGACTCTTCCAGGACAACAAGGTGCAAACATCCGGACCCAACACTAGGCGGCGATCTATGCACAGATATGCACAGATATGAATGTCAGCAGCCCTACATGCCAAGAACAGATGCATACTGGTAAGTAGCATATTCAATCCGGGCACAGGAGGGCAAAAACTGAGTCACGAGCAGTAACGAGGGGGCACAGACTCGCCTGCAGCAGGAGGGCCGTGCGGCGTGGGGGTGTCCTGAGGACAGGTCACACTCACCTGCGCCGCGCGGTCTCCATTTAAGGCCAAGTGGGAGGGAGGAGCAGCTGGGAGGTGGGAGCGGGGAGGACACAGAAAGAAAGGGGGCGGGGCCGCGATGTCACGGCGGCGGGAAGCGGGGAGCGGAGGGGGGGTCACACCAGGGGAGCAACGTGCAAAACGAAACAGAGAACAGTTTAAACAAGTTACACAATCACAAAGAAGCAGAGATACAGTATAAAACAAAATGCACAATCCGGGCACAGGAGGGCAAAACCGGAGTCACGAGCAGTAACGAGGGGGCACAGACTCGCCTGCAGCAGGAGGGCCGTGCGGCATGGGGGTGTCCTGAGGACAGGTCACTTCCCTGGCGTACATCAGCCACACCTCTAGCTGGGTGCCCTATGCCAGTGGTGTGGGCACAGGAGCATGAGCCCTGTGCCCCTGCAGTACCCAGGTCCATTCCTGGGCACTGTAAGTGCAGTGCTGCCATTTAAGAGTATATGGTGCTGAGAGCTCGTCAAACCCGAACTCCACAGCACCATAATGGCAACACTGAAGACTGAAAAGTTTGGTATCAAACTTCTCAGCACATTAAACCCACACTGATGCCAGTGTGGGATTTAATGTACAAAGCACTACAGATGGCATCTTAGAGATGCCCCCTGAAACCTAACCTACAATCCACGTCTTGTCTGAGAGGCTGCCTAGGCGGCCACACAGCAGACGTGTTGCTGGACCCCTGGGTGGAGAGCCCCCACTCTCCTGGGCCTGCAACAATGCACATCCTGTGCGAGGTGCTAGGGCTCCTCCCCCAGGATGGACAGGGGGAAGATTCAAAGGCATACCGCCTTTGTGAGCTTCTCCAGGCCACTTCCTGTACTCAGCAACTGGGCCCCACCGGTTCTGACCCCCACTCTGGCAGGAAGCTTGGCCGGAAACCCCAAATAAGGACAGGGGATGTGCCAGCCTGCCAACCCCACCCCTCAGGTGGGGGAGGCGAGGTGAAGCACATCTTGAAGATGGGAAGCCCTGTCCAATCAGGACTAGGCTACTGCCCCCCTCCCACAGGAGAGTGGCAGGATAGTGAGTGTACCCACCCCAGGGCAGGGACCAATTGGTCCCTGCCCTTTACCTACCTGTAACGCCCCTAAATCTAGTTTTTAGGGGCACCCTGAACCTTCCTTCCTTCCTTAGATTCCAGATTCCGAAAAAGCAAAGAACACGAAGAAAGAAGACCTGACGTGCAGCTGCTAAGAAGAGGAAGACACCAACTGCTTTGGCCCCAGCCCTACCGGCCTGTCGACACTCGAACCTGCTCCTGCGAAATCCTGGCACCTCCTGTGGCCAGCAACCTCACAAACCCCGAAGGACCTGGCTACCTTGTGACTCTGAGCATCTGGGACTCCCATGAGCAGTGGCTCTGCTCGAAGCAAGTTTCTAACCCCTGGCATCAGCCCGGAACCGCGAACCCTGCACACTCTGCACCCGTCAAGCCTGGCCTGTGCCGGAGTGGACAAAGACCCCGAGGATGTCCCCCTGGCGACTGTGACCCCGAATCTGGCACCCAAGGACCCACCTCGACGCTCCTGACGACGCCTGCAGCCTCAGAACGAGGGCCCCCACCAACCGCGATCAACAGAAGGTAAGATTTCCCGACATCAAAAGGCACCCCTGCACCTGGCGCCCTGCGGCGCCCTGCGGCGCCCTGTGCCCGACTCCTGGGTACCTACCTATCCTCCAACTACCCAACTTACCTCTCGAAGTGGTGGTGGCACCTGAAGAATCTTCGTCCCGAGCTTGCAGCCTTTATTCGTCCTCGAGCTTTCCCATTGAAATTCATTGAGCGCCCGAAGGTTCAAAAGCACCCTGCACCCAGCCGCCCGAGTGGCCCTGGCAGTGCACCTTCTACTCCTACCGACTTTCCCATTTGCCCTGAGCAAGTGACCAGGAGCCCAGCTCCCACAACCGCATGGCCTGCTAGTTCTTATTGAGCTCAGTGTATTATTGTGTTTGAAATTGTGTTGCCTATTGCAACAAACTGTAACTATTACCTACAAAAGTCAATTGCATATTGCAAAAGTATTTAACTAAAGCATCTCTTTCTGAGAAAGTATATTTTGATACCTATTGTTGGTTCTTAAATAAAACAACCATATATTTTTTATATAAACCATTGGCCTAGAGTTCAGTTCTTGAGTGTGTGAGACCATTTGCTGACTGAGTGTGTACAACAAATGCTTTACACTGTCATCTGATACTACCTTACTGCTCGACCAAGCTACCACTTTAGAGAGTAAGGTTATATCTAACTTTAACCTCTGCCAAACCTCTGGGGGCTGTGGACTCTGTACACACTGTACCTATTTGGGAACAGTATATACAAAGCCACTTTCTCACAGTTGTTGTTTGTTGGGGGCTCTTGTGAATAGGCTTCGTGCAGCCAGACGTCTTTCCGATTCCTCATCCATTGTGCGTATGTACAAGTGATCGGTGAAATAATCAATATAAATAGTGAGAGTGAGGATATCGCTGTGACTAGTTATGCAGCTAGAACTCATTCTTCAATACACCTTAGGTCTACTAACTATAACAGCCACATTTTTCTGGTTTAATACGAGTGAAATGTCCAACTAACTATAACGTCCTTGAAACCTGTGGTTTTTTCAGTGAATTTCTAAGGTTTTTTAAATGTAAAAAATAGCTTCTGGTGCCTTTTAGCTCCTCGTAACATACTAAAATTATGTTTATTCACTGGTACACATTCTCGCTGTTACCTCCAACCCTTCATGTTTTCCCATTATTGCCTTCTGGGCGAGATCCGGACCTTTGATAGGGGCCAAAAATGTTTTCCCACTCCCCAGGTGTCCTATTCACACCTTCTTCAAATAGCGCAAGCTCAGATTTTTACACTCCTTAATCTGCGTCAGATCCACGAAATTACCAAACGAGTTTGTTATAAGTGCATGCAATGCTTCTTTCGTAAACGTCAGGAGTTTTATAGAAGATATACAATCCCAGTTATTAATACTTCAACCCCCTTACCCGAACTCCCTTTGGTATTCAGTATTCGACAATCATCCGAAATAATAAAAAAATGGGCTGAGGCCAGATTAAAGAAAATCGTAGACTTTATTGCAATAGATAGGTGGCTCAATATTTCCGAAATGCATGATTTAATTCAAATTAATTTCCTTCTTCTTGGGTCCTATAGAATGTTATACAAATTTCTTAGTAATTTGGATATAGGTTTTCTTCTTATTGAATTTTTGTGGTTTAAACAGAAGATTCTTGGAGCTTCTTAGGGGTCGATTCAAGCCAGATAGTTTGTTTATTTGCCAGGTAAACTGGAATGTTCTAGTGAAGTGCTTTATGTGTCAGACAGGCAATCTTGAAACAAATCCTTGCTTCTAAGGGGAGCCACTTGAGTTGAGTTAAGTCTGGTGTGATATGTTCACGTTTTCTTGAACCAGTAATGAGTCTGGCAGCAAAATTCAGAGTAGACCTTAAAGGGGCCAGTTTGGCTTTGAGAAATCCAGCTAGGGTCGCAATTCCATAATCTAAGCGAGAGAACTAGGGATTGGACTGCTTGTTTCATGTCAACGGGAGGAAGGAAGGGTTTGATTTTCCTTAAGGTGTTGAGTTGGTGATTAGCACCTCTGGTTGTTGCCCTTATGTGGTCTTGCATATTCAGGTGTTTGTTCAGCATTATGCCTAAATGATCTAGTTGAGGCCACAATATGAGGAGAGCAATTGAGGGCCATTAGTTACTTGAGCAAGACATGAATGGGGATAGAGTGATGGCGAGGGGAGATCCGGAGGTATTCGGTTTTCAGACTATTTAGCATGAGATGATTGCGGGTTAACCAATTTTGCGTTTTCGCAAGGGAAGCGTTAAGTGTTTTGATGTCCTCTGGAGTTGAGAGTTTCAAGTACAGTTTAGTATTGTCTGTGTACATGTGGTAATATATGTTTGAATGATTCAGAATTTCAGTGAGAGGTTCCATAAATAGGCTGAAGGGCGTGGGTGAAAGTACTGAACCTTGACGCACTCCTACAGAGACTTGGGAACTGTTAGAAAGGGAATGGTCGATTTTGATTCTTTGAGTTCTATTGTGTAGAAATGAAGAAAAACAATTTAGGACTGGGCCTGCTAACCCCATCCTTTTTTTCAGCTGAGCAATCAAGTGGTCCTGTGTGACCATGTCAAACGCTGAAGAGAGATCTAGAAGTATAAGGAGGCAGCTTTCATTCTGGTCCAGAAGTCTCAAGGTGTCGTCGACAATGTGAATCAGAGCAGTTTCAGTGCTGTGTCCCGATCGGAATCCTGATTGGTGAAGGTCGAGGAGTTGCAATCGTTCAATGTGATTACATAGTTGTGTGTGCACACACTTCTCAAGTAGTTTGGCTAAAGACATTCTGTTGGCCCTGCCTCAGCTGCACAGAGGCCTTGACTCAGCCGACCCTTCCTGTAGGTCAGTTCCATCCGTTTTGTTTGACAATGTATGTGTGTGAAAATGTATGAAAGTACACCTCACAGCATAGATTTTTTTTATAAATGGAGCTCGCTAACACAATTCACGGTTTCACCGCACTGTAATTAGCAAGTGTTTGAATTGCACATTTCAGTGACGCTCAATATATATTGCTCTGAATGACTAAAGGCTGAGCCAGACCTGTTGAATACTGAGCAGATTGTACAGTACAAGCTGATCTAGGGAGCAAGCGCTTAGCTCACTGAGGTATCTGAGTGACTTCTTTAAAAAGACAGGCGATGCAGGGGGTAATGGAGAGGATTGATAAGGGGGATTGATAGGCCACTATTTCCAGATCTTGCTCAAACCGAAAGTGAAGAATCTCACAGGCAGCGCAGCACTGCCGGTGGCAGAGGGTGGCAGGCTTGCGATACACAGGCAGCTCCCAGAGGAGGCTGAGGCACAGTTGAGGGGGAAGAGCAGGCTGATGCATGTGAAAAGGAACATCATCCAACTAGTAGATTTCTCAATAAAGGAAATCTGTGCACGCGAACTCTGGATATCTCGCAGTAGTCCGGAGGCTAAAAAAATGACATGTCCACAGTTTACATTTTATTTTGTGTTGAAAGCGGTTTACTTGCCAGGCTGCATGTATGTGAAGCCCAATGTTCTGACTTGAGACGCTTGTTAACGTTGCACTGCAGCCCCTGGTGAGGCATCTCTTCAGGCACTTCCATTCTCGTTGCAAGGGTTGGGCGTGACGGGCAGAGTTGAAGTTGAAGTGCGCCCTCCATCAGTCAGCTCCCTGAGCATCATCAGTGGTCCGTGGAGGTGGCATCTCGTCAATATAGGAAGAGTTATCTCTGCGCACCACACTTGGAAGTTTAGAAGCCATCGTCATTTCCTGCTTATAGCCTTTAAAACAGTGGTGAAATGTTAGTGATATACTGCATATGGTAAACTATTGCATACTGTCATGGACAGTGCCCTTCAGCTGTGTGCACACATATAAATTACAGCCCATTTCAAGGAGCACTTGTAGGTTTAGTGACCTACCTAAAGGGGCCACCCAGTGAAACATTTCACTGAACATTTTAAAGCTGCAGCGGACATCACAAAATAATTCTACTATGTCTGTTGTTGGTGGTTGTTAGAGATTGCGGACTGGGGAAAGAGAACTGTGTGTTTTTCTCCTCACTGGAAGCCCCTTTATATCTGGTGCATTGTTCTGTGCCTTACTCGTGCATATACGTGTGCGTTGATTGCTTATCCTATAAAATTCTATTTATGTAGGGACTTTAGGGACATTTTTGCATTCCATATGGTTAAAGTGTTTCTAGTACAACATTTACATTGCTTGCCTGGCGGTTAATGCACCCTTGCTGTGCCACTGAATGTAATATCACGTTTATAAAACTCTCGCACACCAGTAGCAGTGGGAGGCGGGAAGCAGCGTCATGGCAAGGGATGCTTCTGTAGCAACCATCTTCTGATACTGAAATCAGTCATCTAAAGGCTAGTGTCCAACAACTTGCAATGTGAATGCAGCGGGGGAGGGGGATTGGGCAACACTTAGAGCCTGGCACATCACGGCACAAAGTAGCCTTTCAGCCTATAAGTTATTGTTCAAGCCACTCAGTCTGGTGTGTTGCATCAGCCTACCATCCTGCAGGACTCCGCAATATTTACTCAGGCGTGCAACTGTGAACAACTACAGGACTGTGCTTGCACAATATTTTCTGCCCTACCCATCTGTTCTGTGTTAAATCCTTTGCGGCGCCATCATTTTCAGGACAGACAGTTACAGCCTGCTGTGTCAGTAACTCCCCCATTCTAAGTCCTCTAGACAGTGCTGCAGCTGTGTCTCTGGTCACAGTGGTAATTCCTCATTCGAAGTCCTCTAGACAGTGCTGCAGGTGTGTCTTTGGTCACACAGGTAATTCATCATTCTTAGTCCTCTAGACAATGCTCCAACTGTGTCTTCAGTCACACAGCTAATTCCTCATTCTTAGTCCTCTAGACAGTGCTGTTAGCTGCTTGTCTGGTCCTGTAGGTAATTCCTCATTCTAAGTCCTCTAGGCTGTGATGCAGCTGTGTCTCTTCATACACCCACTACACTGCAAACCTAAACACATAGGTAAAAGACATTGTCATTTTCAACGCCAATAGCTCTAACTCTCAAAAAATACGAGACCTATTGCATTGCAAATGCTTGTTATACTTCTATTCACATTTCTTGTGATCTCTGATCCAGGATTCACATTGGACAGTCAAGCTTCCTGTGACTCCGGATGAGTCGTGATTCATTCACTACAATATCTAATCGCGATCATGTTAAACACCGGACTTAAAATATCTGTCTTTTGTATTGCAGAAGCTGCACTTTTTTTTAGAACTAAGGAAGACCCAATCTGATGTTTTAAGAAAACACTACTAGCAAGGGTCAAAACTTCAACTAAATACATATGTTGTGCCCCATATTTACTCTAAACACAACAAAAAGTATTCACTCTAAAACTAGCCGTGGTTATTCATAGACTTACGGAATTAAACAGGCACTATATCGAATGAATTGTTTTCATATATTTTTTTGTTGTGTTCAAAGTCAATTGATCACACTGCATGATCACTTCACTTTTATGTCGCTTTCAAAGACAGCCTTCCTAAATTATTTTCCTGTAAACCTCTGCATATGAATAACAATATACGTAGGAAAGCAGACTCTTGTGTGTTTGAAATCATTTATTGATAGGTCTATGTTGTGAAGCAGAATATAAATAGTTGGAAGCAACATTTCCTTTCTTCTGACAACCGTTGTAGCTACATACCATGAGCTTAAAGCAAGCAAGGAAATTAGAAACTGCTGCCAGAGTGTTTGGTAGTTGTGGAAGATTGTGGGCGTGGAGAGGAAGATGGCGCGTTGAACCGCACCGATGGGGATGTGTTCTGTGCCGTGCACCTGACCGCCGCTGTTCTTACCAGCTCTCGGCTCTGTCTAGTCATCCATTCGGGAGGCTTGAGCATGTGAATTCGTGTGGGTGCCCGGCCCCTTCTCTGTATCTACTCCGTTGCAGATGGCTGCGTGATCCCGCGGGGTGTGCACTTCGCAGCGCTCCAGACCGCTGCCGATAGAACCTTTGTCTACCTGCTGCTTTGCAGGCCCAGCTCGCGTGGTTGGAGACTGACTGACTGACTGACTGACTGGCTGTTCACGAGGATCTGCCGTCTGCTATCTTCAGCTCCAGAGGGGCTCAAGTTTATCTAAGGTTATGTCACCAAAAAGGGAACTGTGCTGCGTGGAAGGCAATGAGCCTGTGGAGCTACTCAGGGGAGCAATATGGATGCCTCATCGCAGGAGAGCAATAAGGAGGAAGAGGTCTTCTCAAAGGTAACAGGTCATGTGAAATCGCGTGTAGGACGCCAAATTCTGAAAGTGTTGCAATCTGGAGCAGCGAAGGACCATCTACAGCATGTACCAAAGAACAGCCAGCTGTCGGCAACTCCCTATTAGTTGATGCATTGATGGCAGCAGCCTTGGCCGGAGGGAATGCTGTAGCCTCTTCCAGTCCCTTAGTTATCGATAAAGGTGGTGGTCACTGGACACAGCCTGTGGAGTTATTCTTGTTTTTTTTTTTGATAAACACATTTTATTGATTTGACAAGAGACACCAGCCATTCATCACGACACTATGAGAACACAGGGGTATAATTAACGTTCTGATCGACCCATTGTACAAAGACGGATGGATACAAAGCGATATGCATTAGAACATTCCCCGTGAGACTAAACCAATCCTCCGAACCACTTCCCCAAGACCCTTTGGTATTTCTTAGGACAACCACGTGCCTCATACATGTTTTTTTCTGGCGTGGCACGCCAGTCGACCCCGGTTCACCAGCGTCCAAGGCTTGGGGGGGTCAGGGCACTTCCAGGAGGCCGCTATGTCTCTTTTAGCCACCATCATTGCCGTAGTAAAATACAATTTCTCGTTTCTAGACCCATCCAGCCCGTCAGTGATGCCCAGAATCGTGTGTTTTGGATCATTATCCTTGGTTTGTCAAGCTAACAGCTCCCAGCCCCATCTTGGATCTCACAGCATGCTGTGTTCTACGCCCCTGCACACGAATGAAAATGCTATTCTTATGGTAGATCACCAGGCATTAGACTGTATCACCAAACCTGTGAGTACTGTTTCAGATTCCTTTGCAGACCAGGATGTGGTGGTTGGGGGTTTAAACTGCCAGGGGTCAGGGCTAGGGCTTCGGCAGTAGTCTGGTGACCTGGATATGCAGATATGTGGCCATGAGCCCCTCCCCTGATCTATTTGTGGTTGCTCCTGGCACCGAGGTTTGGGTTGGCTCCTATATGGGCAGCCGTGAGGAAGGGGACCAGCCTGCCCTGATGGGCAGGGGTAATAGTAAACAGAAGTCTACAGAGCCACATAGAATACATCAAAGTGGCAAAATTCTGAGGAAACAGCAGACAAACCAGTCTGGGGCAAAGGGTAACCCGTTCAGGAGTTGGGTTACATCCAAGGGGGACGTGAAGGCAGTTATCTCCCGTCTGTCAGCAGTTCAAGCGACCGCTGCATATTATGAGCTTAAAGCAAGCAAGGAAATTAGAAACTGCTGCCGGAGTGTATGATAGTAAAAGTTTGCCACAGCTGGGTAGCAGTGGGTCCCTCACAGCCCTGGTACCACTGAACCTGCTGCAATAAAGAAAGCTATTCCTTAGTGTCAACATAGGGAGGAGCAAGCGTTGAAGCAAAAATGCAAACAATATAAAATGTAAACAAATTGAAACAAATACAAAAGTGCAACCAAATGAAAATATATGCCAATCCGTAGTCTGATGCCAGCTTCACATTTGCCAATTGCGGTATGCTGGCAGGCTTGGCACAAACCTCTGTATCCTGGCTTGTGCTCGATAATCCAGCAGTCGGGTAAGAGAACAGCTTGCTGTGTTGATGTGTTTCATTATATACGTGTATTGATTTCAGTCAGTGTTTGGAGATCGCTAATGAGATGCAGATCTCATGATACTGCAACGTCATGCAGGTCATGTTTATTTAGCTGGAAGATGTACAGGGATAAAGAGGTGCCAGCCAATAGACTGCAGCTTGGTTATCTCATAAGGATATCAAGGATATCAGGCATGTTGGTTTGATTGGCCTTTTGACCGCCACATCACATCCTAGCAATGGACCAGGTCATGCTGGTGTTGAGCACTGGCAAAGCAAAAGAACAGGTGTTGAGAGAGGTCTCTGCCGGTCCCTCTTTTTGTGTAGTACACAGCTCCCCTTAAGTATAAAAATCTAGAACCCAAAAAAGAGTCAGTTGGCCAGTGACTAAGGCCAGGGGGATAAGGGACTAGCACAACCAGAATGTGCAGGACTGAGAAGACGGAGGGAGCCATAACCTGCAAAGACAAGAGCCAGGAGCCTCGGCTACAAGAACAAAGACGAGGAGGACAAAGAATACTAGGACATGGTACAGAAGCACTTTGACCTTGAGAACGAGCTGCAGAGACAGCAGGACCAGTGGGAACTGGAGGACTAGGACCAGGAGAAAAAACAAGAACATATGGATCAAGACCTGGCTATCCAGATGCTGATGGTTGAGACCAGTACTCGAGGACCAGATCTAGGAAAACCAAGGATCTGGATTAGTGAGACTAGAACGAGTTCCAGCTGGACGACTAGTGTCGTGATATCCCTCTAGGGATGAGTGTTGCACTCTATAAATACAGTAAATAAAAAAGACCCAGGACGGCCAAGTGTACAAGTACCAGCGCCCTGGAGGACGAGTAGAAGGAGAGCCTGTGGGACCAGACCAAGAAGGACCAGTTCCTGAAAGACCAGGACTGAGTGACTTATACTGCCTGGTGCCAACCAGAATTATACTCTTACCAAGTCAGTGCCTGCCCCGGTTTTCAGATAGAACATTTGGTCACCCCTAACTCCAAGAAGTTTTGCCATCGATGTGACATTTCAGAATCATTCAAATACTGGGAACCCTTCACCAGGACTTCGGATTAAGTGCTAATTATTCACGATTTAATATAAAGCACTAACCAAATATAATTCAACTGTTTACATCAGCCTCATCATTATTTTCAAAATGCAGTTCCGCTTAATCCCCATCTATTCCAGGAAACACAAAATCAGTTCCACAGTGTTTTCAGTCTGTCACTTTACCAAGTTTGTTTTGGAATTTCCAAGCCCCCTCCCCCCCGCCCCGAAAAGATGAAAACTAGTCCTGCTGCTTTCACATTTATCCGGGGTCCTGCAGCACGTCTCTTGTACCGGAGCCTTTCTTGAACCCAGATGATGTATCTCTCCTCCTTCCTAAGCACGATAACATAAGAGGAAAGCAGCCTCTGCTGAAGGGCTGCAAGAAGAGGATGGGCCCCGCATCTGAGCCCGTGCACGGGGCGACCCCGCTCATCACTGCTGTATTAATGTCACAAATCACACACAGAAGCTGCGGCTGAATCAGGGATTTAATGAAGCGCAAGACCCTGCGTGTGCCGCTATGGGAGGGTGTGTCTTTCCTTAGAATCTGATGCACCTTCGTAGTGAGGCAAGTAGAATCTGCTACGCATGTGCAATGGTGGGTGAATCTCCTGCGCATGCGTAGTGAGGATGAGTGAAGTCTGCCCATATGCAGTTAACGATCGAGTTCCCCCTTAATCCGAGAACATGGTTCTGTGCTAAGGATTGAAAAATGTCCTAGTTAGCATTAAGGAAAGTTTCAATTCTTTTAAGGACGCAGAGGTGAGGATTATGCATATCTATCTTCACTCTATTAATAGCAAGTTCAAAGGTAAAAGTAAAAACAGCCACAGGGAGTAACCATGGTCACCAATAGTCCAATCCAGTAACAGTCCGATAAGCTATATAACACATAACACATCCAAGTCCTTTCTCTTCTTCGCTGAAGGAAGTTAAGCATGCTGTTCCTCATTCCATATTTGATTCTGAACCTAAGAAGATATGGTGAAAAAACTTCCCAAGAACGTACACCTTATAACAGGCATGCTATAACAGTTCACAATGCAACAAAGCATCTGAGCATAACTACAGTAACGACACCATTACTTTATCAATTCCTAAGTAAGACTACCATAGTCCAATAACATTTATATAAAGTGTCTGTTTGTCAGGTAGAGATCATTGCACTTGTCGCCACAGTACATAGCATTGAAGTTGAGTAAGATCCAGAATACTTCCCTGTTAGACACAGAGTTCAGTTCACTAAGTTCCAGCATAGTGTATGGTTAGTCCCCCTTTTCCTCCAAGGGCGGGTAGCATGGGAGTGCATGCCTGGGGGGATAATCCTCGCCACCGCGTACTTAATAGAATTGAAACTTTCCTTCATGGGAACTAGGAGATTTTTCATTCTATGTTAGTACAGGAGACGAGGATTATGCGTGTTAAAGCTTACCACCAGTGCGTCTGCGTCGTAGATTGGTTTAAAATAGAACCTCTTGAAAGTGGAGTCCGAGGACCAATCTGCTGCATTCATGATATCCTCTAGTCTGCCTCCTAGCTGGACAGCTTTGGAGGCCTTATCTCCCCTGGTGGAGTGAGCTCCAAAACCAGTGTCATCAATGCTGGCCTTTGCCATGATCCATCTCACCCATCTGGCAACGGTCGGAGAGGACACTGCCTTCTAAGGCTTTTTGACGGCAGTCAAAAGTTGCCGTTTTCCTGGGGGGCGAACCTCCAGCGTCATGTCCTAGTATATCTTAAGGCATCTAACCACAAATAGTTTGGGATTATTCAGGGAAAGCTGGGTAAGATACCGACCTGGTACTCTTCTTTGTTCTCCTGGAGCTGTTCAAGGTGACCCCTTTGGGGGAAATATTTTTAGCCGGCAGATCTAGAGCCCGCACAGCCGAAGCTCTCTTACACGAGCTGAGACAGAGCAACATTGCCAGCTTCGCTGCTATCTCCTTCCTGGAGAGATATTGATTGTCTTGCCAGGATGTCAGCAAACGTAGGACCAGGTTGACGTCCCACAAGCCCGCATATCGGGGTTCCGGGGGACGGGACATCCTAAAACCCTTGAGGAATTTACTTACCCATGGATACTCACCCACTGGAACATTGTTCACTGGAACATGGAATATGGAATATGGCCTACTGGGATAATCGACCTGAATGAGTTGATGGTGCAGTATGCTAAACCCTCTTGAAAGAGTTCTGCCAGGAAGTTCACGGTGTTGGTCATGCTGGTGCCCACGGGATCCAGATGTTCCTCCACACACCAACTAACCCATCATCTCCAAGCCAATTTGTACCTCTTGGTAGTTCCTGGTGGCCACGCCTGCTGGATGAGAAATTCAGCCCCTTGCGAAAGTCTGACGTCCTGCCAATGTTGCCTGAAATCCACCATGCCATGAGAAGAAGATTGCCCTGGAGGACCAGAGGGTGTGGCTGGCCCAGGTGATCTGTCTAGATCTCAGCAATGGTTGGAAGACGTACCGGCGTGGCCCATGCAAGCTCCAGAAGGGAACGGAACCATGCTTGTGCACACCAAATCGGGGTGATCAGCATCAGAGAGGCCCGTTGACGCCTGGCTTGGGCTGCCAGTCGCTGGATAAATAGTTAAGGAGGGAAGGCATAGATTTGAGTTGTTGACCAGTCTTGCAGGAAGGCATCCACCACCTCCGGATCCGGTCTCCAGCTGACATAGCGCACAAGTTGGGTGTTCCATCTGGAGGCAAAGAGGTCCACCTGGCAAGGACCCCAAAGTGACATGAGATCCTGAAATACTCTCTGGCAGAGCCTTCAGTTGCTGGCGTCCCTTGGGTATCTGGAGTTCCAGTCTGCCACCAAGTTCATTGCTCCTGGGAGGTATTCCTCCGTCACCAAGATCTGTCGTTGGAGACAGTAATGCCAGAAGTCCCTGGCTAATTCCGCCAGAGCCCGTGAACGGGTCCCACCTAACCGATTGACACATTGCACTGCCGTCGTATTGTCCATCCTCAACAGTACGCAGCAGGATATCCTGTCCCTCATGAGGGATTGAATGCCAGAAGCTCGTGGCAATTGATGTGGAGGGTGAGTTCCTCCCATGCAGATCGAGTCGCATCTGTTTCCCCGACCCACACAGCGGGCATCTGACTCTATCACCAGGTCTGGACGGGATCCGAAGATTGTCCCCCATTCCAGGCTTCCATGTGTTCTATCCACCACTGCATCCCCGTCCTGGCTTCCATCGTCAAAGTCACCATCTCTGAATAGGTAATGCCCCTCCGAAGGGGAGCTGCCTTCAGGCTCTGGAAAGCCCAGTAATGTAATGAGCCCGGGAAGTTTGATTGTATCGAACGATAATAAGCCATCAATCTTGGCCAGTTGGCGCCAGGAAATTCTGTCCCTCCGGAGGACCTTCCTCAGTTCTTTTTTGAGCTTGTTTATCTTCTGGCCCGGTAAACTCAGGGTCACCACCCTGGAGTCTATTCAGAATCCTAGAAAGGTCATGGTCTGTTGAGGTGTCAGATCCGACTTCCATTGGTTTTTGCCAAATCCCAGTTCTTGCAGGAAATGTATGGTGGTGTTCAGGTGGGCTATTAGGCGGTTCTGTGATTGGTCCATCAGCAGGATGTCGTCCAGGTAGATGATTAACCTGATGCCCAGCGTCCGGAGGTACTCCACTACTGGCTTGAGGAGCTTTGTGAAGCACCAATGTGCTGAAGATAGGACGAACAGGAAAGTCCGGAACTCGAATATTTGCCCTCTCCATTCGAATTGGAGATATCTGCAGTGAGGTGGGAAGATGCAATGACCCAAATAATCTAACTCCTTGGTCAAAAACGGACACTTGTTATGCTTGAAAGGTATTATTTAAAACGTTTCAAAATGTTTTCAAGAATCCTAGTGTGCTCAATGACTGTGAAAAAATTTAAATATCGCCCTGAAGAGACCTGAATACCATTCAAAATGTTGTCAATCAACATTTGGAACACAATTGCTGTGGAAGCCAAACTAAACCGTAGTCTCAAAAATGTATACGCATCAAAGGGCGTCACAAAAGTGGTTAAATCTTGTAACTCTGCAGCGATTGGAATTTGATGGTAAACTGACATCAAGTCCAACAATGAAAAGAATTTTGCATTATGGATGTTCGCCAATAGTTCTTGAATTTTAGGTTAAAGGAAACGGCCTATGAAGAAATATTTATTTAGTGTGCACAAGTGTGCACACAAACAAAATGTCCCTGCCTATTTTGCGTGCCATCACAATCGGACTAACGCATCCTGAAAAGTCAGTGGTGGTAATTACACCCTTTTTAGAAAGTTTGTCTAAAAGTTTCTTAAGATCGTCTATAATGCTCAGTGGCACCGGTTTGACTCTTAAGTACAACTGGAACAGCATTTTGTTTTAGCTTGATCAAGTGTTCAAACCTGTTAATTTCTAAGACAGCAGCTATATCTTTTTTCAAAGTCTTCAAGCAAAGTAATACAAGTATCATTTAGTTGTGGTGGGCTATTAGATCCCATAAGCAACTGTAAATCTATTTTGGGCAGATCTTGCCAACTTACAATATTTTTCCATTTGAAGGCTACATAAACGTTGGTTGCGGGATGTCTACCAAAGCACGTAACATTATCCATAAAATACCCCAACATCTCGATGTCGTGGTCTCCATGTGCTTTGGAGAGAATATCTGTAGGGTGAAGAGGTTTGTTTTCAGACCACAATTGGTTATATGACACAACAGCAATTATTGTCATTGGCGCACCAGAATCTGCCATCATACTTAAACTTACAGCACCAATATAAACTTCACGTAAAGGACCTTTCGCCCTCCTAGTCTAAGGTGTGTCACGTTCAACTGTGAACGCTAGGTCTGTTACATTGTGCACACACGCCTCTTTTTTTATAGCCACCCTGCTGACTTGAATGATACTTGTACCACCTCTACACATGCATTCGTTCACTGTGGCCTGGTAATTCAAGTCTCACCCCCACCCTATTCACAGCCATAAATATGGTGCACACATATTAAATAGTAGGGGGGATTGGATGGCACTGATGCCAGTCTAACCTGTTTGCAGCGATGGCCCCAGGGGCCTCCATCCTTCCTCTCTGTTTCTCTGCAGGAAGTGAAGACTGCAGTCCAGGAGAGTGCGGGAGGTAAAGCGCCTGGGCCTGGTGGTGTTCCCGATGATATTATCAAGTGTAACACAAATCTTTGGCCCCCATTGCTGACCAGTGTTTAGAACAGCTTGACCAACTCATTGACCCCCCTCTCTTGTGCCTCTTCAGTCATTCTCCCAATCTTCAAAGAGGGCAAGAGGGAGAATCCTAAGGCCACCACCCCGCTTCCCTGATGGACATCCCCGCCAAAATCCTGGGCAGAGTTCTGTAGAATGGATCAGTGAAAATAATGTGTTAAATAAATGCCGACACGGTTTCAGAAGTGTTAAAGGGACGATTGATCAATGCCTCGACCTAAAGCTGAATATTGGGAAATTCACAGTAGCCAGTCTGCAATTGTAGCCTTTATGGATTTGACAATGGCCTTTGACTGTGTTAATCGGGCAAAGTTGTGGCAATCCGTTAATAATGTGCAAATGGACCCATCTCTAGTTCACCTGCTGGCTTCCCTGCACACGGGCACCACAGGGCAGTAGCCACGGGGCCGGGCTCCGGATTTATGGAAAACTCAGTTTAAAATCCGTTTATCTTAACAAACTGCATTCACATTTGAATGCATACAGTCTGATTGAAAAAAACACGCTGGAGTTCAGAAGGTGAATTAGCAATCAAGTGCATTTTTTTATCTTGATACATTCACCGCATGCTTCAAAGTGGAGGTCAAATGCCAGGCTTTGTCGATTGACTCTTTTAATGTGGAGATGTTGTTTTCTGTTTTTTTCCTCTGACTGGAAAGTGAGAGTATTTTGTAAAGTGAACTATGTGACAATCTCAATAGGGTAGAGGCACAATCACTGGAATTATGCGGCAGGGAAGGCCAAAATTATAATTATATGGCAAGGTCGAATAAATTATGCGACAAACGAAAACATAAATTATGTGCTTAATACTGTAAATTTTTTGATAGTATTCATTCATTATTTTGCCCTCTGGCGCTTTTGGAAGGACTGCCTCGGGAACTGTTGTTGTTGCTGGTGTTGCTGTGGTTGACCAGACTGACGCCCTTGGCCGCGTTGTTTAGAATAACGCCTGCCATAGGAACGGAATGATCTCTTCTGGTCCTTGGGTTTTTCCAACCCCACGGCCTTCAGGGTTTCTGCTTCGGCCTTCATGCGGGCCATTTCGTCATCCGCATGAGACCCGAACAACGTCGTGCCAGAGAAAGGCAAGTTAGCAATCTTTTGCTGCGCTTCAGGCTTTAGAGAGGTAAGTCTCAGCCAGGAATGTCTCCTCATGTGTTCTCCATGACAGTACCCATGGGCCGCCAGCAATGACACATCCCCCGCTGCACTGATGATCTGGTTGGAGACCATCATGCCCTCATTCAGCACCTCCTGGAAGTCTTCCCGTTTATCCCTAGGCAGGGAGTCAGCAAACTGTTGCAGGGAGTCCCATAATGATCGGTCATAGCGACCCAGCAGAGCGGAGGCGCTAGCAGCCTTCATAGTCGTGGCCGACGTAGAGCACATCCTCCTCCCCAAGGAGTCCATCTTGCGACTCTCCTTATCCGGAGGAGCAGTTGAAGAGGGCGATGTGGAATGTTGTTTCCTAGCCGCAACCACAATGACAGAGTCCGGGGGAGGGTCCACCCTGAGGAACGCCGGGTCCGAATCAGGGGCCCTATACTTCTTCTGCAACCTTGAGGGAGCAGACTTCACCACGGCTGGTGTCAGGAAGACCTCCATGGCTCGTTCCTCCAGACCTGGAACCAGAGGGAGGAGGGGGCGTGAGAGATGCGCCTTGTGTAATGTCTCAAATATCACAGAGGTAGGGGGAACTGGTACTGTCACTGAGATTCCCAATTTTGCCGCCCCTCTCATCAGCACATCTTGGAAAGTGGCAATATCATCCACTGGCGAGATTCTAGTAGGCGGCGTTTCCGATAATGTGGGGGAAAGCCGTCCAGTGCCAGACGAGTCCGTATACCTCGTGCCTCTGGATCGAGATCTATACTTCCGTCGTCCATGCCTTGTGTGAGTGGACGATCTGTGTCTGCTCCGTGACCGCCGGCGAGATCTAGAGCGTGATCTCAGTCTGCGTGGGGTCTTAGGAGCCACTGGTAGCCGCGGAGAAGGAGGGAGCTGAGGCACCGGAGGCGGTGGTAGCGGAGGTGGCGTAGGTGGCTTAGGAGGCGCCACAGGGAGCCAGGGGTCCGGTGGAGGAGGAGGAGGAGGCGTAGGAGTCTTCCGAGGCCGCGGCTGAGGGGTAGTGGCAGGGGGTCCATTGGAGGTTCACTCCGTCCATCACCCCTTGCAGGAGAACCCGGACTAGCTCTGTCCGGACTTCCGTCCCCCTTTCTCTTCTTTGCGGGTCTACCCCGTGAAGAGGCTGAAGTGAACGAGGAAGAGCGTCCTCTTCTCCTAGATCCACGGCTGGAGATCGTAATCACTGAAGAAGTGTTACCAGGTGATCTCGTCCTCGATGTCGAACCGTGCGTCGACCTCGTACGGCTTCTCTTCGCCGTTGAACGCAAACGGCGTCCCCTCGACGTCGAACGGCGTCCCCTGTCTTTCCTCGACGTCGAGCGCCTTCGTCTCGACGGCAGCCTCTCGACGTCGACGGTGAGCGATGCCGCCTCGACGGCGATCTCCTTTGCCTCGACGGCGATCTCCTTCGCCTCGATGTCAATCTCCTTCGCCTCGACGTCGATCTCCTTCGTCTCGACGGCCTTCGCCGGTGTCTCTGCGTCGATGTCGTCGACGTCGATCCATGAGTCGACGGCGAAGGAGACGAGCGGGCTCGCCTCGACGGCGAGCGGCGCTGTCCGCCGGGCGCAGTACGACGTCGATGGTGTGTCGACGTCGACTGTGAAGTCTTCGACGGCGACCTAGTCCTAGGTCTCACCAGCCACTCTCTCGACGTCGAACGTCGAGGACGCCGAGATCCAGAGCCCTGGATCGACGGCGAACACACCGGTGCTGTACCTCTCGCCGTCGACGCCGTCGTCCTCGACGTCGAACGGGATCTTCCGGCCGGTAGGTGTCGTTTCTGCTCTTTTTTCTGCCCGGAGGTCCCTCCAGTGGCTGAAGCATGGGCAGAGGATGGGGAAGGAGATCCTCCATGCCCAGAGGTCCCACCTGTTCTCTGCTTCTCCTGTCCCTGAAGGCGAATCTTCTCCCTGTCCCTCAGGGTCCTCTTGGAGAAGGTCTTGCAGATGTCACATGTAGCAGGGACATGTGAAGATGATAAGCAGAGAATACAGACATCATGTGGGTCCGTCTTGGCCATTTTCCTCCCACACTCAGGGCATTTATCAAATAAAGCCATGTTAATTAAAATAGAGTGGGTCAAACTGCACCAAACTACAGGATGCAGCAGAGAAAGGCTCTAGACGTCGAATGAACAAACTTTTTTCTTCAAAAAACCAATTTTAGTCCAAAACATCCACCCAAAAGGGTAGAGCTCAATGCTCCCGGGTCCTGCTAGCAGGAGCCGGAAAAAAGAACTGAAAGTAACTTGCTTTGGCTGTGCATCCTGGGATACCGGGGGTCTCTGGAGAGTTCCTTAAAGGCACGGTATCCTTTTAGCAGACACATAATGACAGCCTATAGGGCTTGTCTGTGCACCCCTTCCTCTCTATTGTTTAAAGGGATTTTGGTGAAGGGAGTGTGATACAATAAAGGAACATGTCAGATGTGAATACAAATTACATTTAAACTTTATTTTGGCTTTTGTGTTTACTTAAGATGAAGTGCTGGCCAGTGCAGCCATATTGTTATTAGGCTGTATTATTTTGTCTGTCTCTTAAGTGTCTTTGCAGGTTTGCAAATGCAGGACAGCTTAAGAGATATTTTGATTGCTCCGGGGTCCCCGCACATGGGCGGGACTATTCATAGATTATGACTATAACAGAGATACCCCTACTACAGAACTGGAGTTACAGGTAAGAAACTACTCCATCTTGGTGAAGCACTTGATAAATATTGTATGGTATTTCAGCATTTGTATAGCGCTTACTACCCCTATGTGTGGCACTGAAGGGCTTACTTACATGGGCAGCAAGCTACGCCATATAGGGTGGTGTGTGGCTGGAAGGGTGTTGTCTTTGTTTTATGATTCTATGTGGAAGTACTTTCATGTCATGCGTGAAGACCGTAAGGTGTGTTATCGTGTTATGGGACGCAGCATGTAGCAGTGTGGTGCACAATGAGGTTTGAGACTCACATGTGCAGTTCATGAATTTTCATTACTCTGGCATCTTTTAACTGCTCTGTAGGGCTCTTTATGGTGTTTCTTATGATTATAGTCTGATTAGCTGGTTACTGCCTTGGGCTGACCAATCAGAAATGTATGTAGCTGGCGTGGTTGTAGGGAGAGAGAAGTGGAGAGAACTGCTGGGATGTGCATTGTTACTGCCATCCCATATCTCAGTTTTATTGTGAGTTATAAAGAAGCCGCCATAGTGTATTTATGTTTGGCAACAGCCGTGCTGGACTGGATTAAGGTCCTCGGATTCACACCGCGTCTGACACATCTCTTCAGTTATTCTGTACCTTTTCATGTAGTGATGTCTGGCGTATCACCAACTGGTGAAAGCAGATATGTCTTATGTGAATATAGGATGTGTAAGTTACAGTTGGATGCCGACTGCTGAGTGTTACATTTACAAGTATTAGTGTGGGATAGAAATGTTAAATATGAAACTATAAATTACCCTGGCGAACCATAGGTCAGTCCTTCTTAACTTACCTGCCTATCGAAAGTATTTTGCTGGTTGGGTTGTTTCTAATCTTTGTATTGTAAACTGAAGATTGGATTTAAGGGTGTGACTGTCCTCCCAGGTTCTGTTGCTGGAGTGGGTGGGTGTAGCTGTCTTGAAAATAGCCATGTTATCAATTGTCTTCTGAAATATATATTCTCCTGGATGCTTCGAATGATGGCTGATAGGGAGTGCCAGAGGTTGGTGTCTTTTTCCAAAAAAGCAGTTCCTCCAACATATTTCTTTGTGGTAAGGTGGTATAGTGATAAGTGGTGCAGGCCTGGAGTGCTTGAAATTAGTTTATAGGTATAGCAGTGGACAATGAAAAGTGCCTTAAACATTGCCCTTCTTGCTATAGGTAGCCAGTGGAGTGATTGTGAGACTGGAGTCCTGCATTATCTTGGGTGATGGTAGAGAAGAAGTCTTGCCGCAGCATTTTGGATGAGTTGTATTTTGTGTACGATGAATGTGGGTGCCCCAAGGTATAGACTATTGGCATAGTCACGCTTAGAAAGTACAAGTGTCCAAGGTATGGGAGGATACAGCATAGTGTTTTTATTGTGTAGAAAGCACTCTGCTTGATGTGGTATCAACTATTGGTCTCAATCCATGGGTACCTCAAGGTTTGTGACTCCTCTTGGTATTGATGCAGGGGCCTCATGTATGATGGGAGGCAGGAATGTTTACCATTGTCTGCAGGGCATTTTCTCTGTCTTTGTTGTAGTTAGCTTTAGATGGTTATTCGTCATCCATGTGTTTATGGCCCGAGGGCAGTCATCAAGTTTTAAATTGCAGAGGTATTCCAGATCATCCATCTTTAAATGATTTGGGATTCATCTGTATAGTTGTAACAGGTGAGATTGAATGATTTAATAATGTTTGGTAAAGGTAGATGTTTAATAATAGAAGGGATAAGATGGAGCCCTGAGGAATGCCGTAGTGTTGTGGGTGAGGAACGATTAAAAAGTTGGTTCACAGTCACAGCTAAGAGGTCAAAAATTCAATATGGATTAGTGGAACTCCCTTGTTACGGTTCACATATGGTATGTCAAACAGTAATTTGCCGTGTGAAAAGATTGCACAACTGTTTGGGACACTGATGTTCTTACGTTGTTCTTAAGGCAGCAACGTTCATGTTATTTCCTATTCCTGTTACTTAAGTGGATGTCACTACCTAAACCTACTAGTCATCCTGATGCAATGTCCAATCAGAAAACTCCAAATTCCAATTTGCATGGTGCTTGTGATTGACCTATTGTGCTGGGACAGAGTCATCAGAAGTCGGGTATGTCTTACATTTGACTGTCTTTGCTCCATCCTAGACCGGCCTGTTGTGATTTACAACCTGGTGAGATAATGTATATGCTCTAGAAATCATTATTTTGTATGCAGGAGCCAGATAGTTTTTGTAGGGTAAGCCACCTATAGCAGAGGGTTGCAAATACCCTAACTAGCTAATGTGTGTCTGCAATTACCCAGTATAGCCTGTCATGTCACAAAGGGTTTGCTATAACAGGCTGTCAGGATCTAGTCTAGGCGCCTGCCTGGACTACAACTCCCACGCTTCCGTGGGTTTTAACTACAGTTCCCAGAAGCCCCGGCCGCCGGAAGGATATAGCGAGGCAAGGCCGGTAGGGGAGTGTTCGTGATTCAGTTGAACTTGGCGGGAGACGCTGAGTTCTGTTCCTACGTGTCCGGAGGCTGCGTGAGACGCAGCACAACCCAAGGAGCGGTTTCGGACTCCCGAGCCGGGAGCGAGGATTCGTTCGCTTGGCAGACCCAGAGTCGGAGGCTTCAGGACGAGCGAGGCGCTCGGGCAGGTACCAGGGAAGTAAGCTGGTGTGCCGGGGAGCGGAGTCTTGGGAAGGATCCTTTGTTTTCCCTGAGACAAGGGGAGCGGGTAGACACCCGAACAATCAAAGAGATCTGCAAGGGGCAGAGTGCTGGGGGAAATTCCTCCTCATTGCCGTCACGCAGGTTTTTAAGCCCGTTGGGCGGAATAAGGCATACAACGCGGACGGCTGTAGTTAACTCCTACGCCCTCCCGTGTTGATAGACTTGGAATTGCGGTAGTGTTCTTGGTAAACTTCGTCGGTGTATATGGAGCAATATACACCAAAAGTTGCTAGACATTATTAATGACATATGTCAGAACAGCATATAGTGTGGTGTCTGGAGGGAATATACCTGGAGGTGACCCCGCAGGAGTCATTATATGTTATGATGTTCCCACTGTAAGGGGAGTACGTGACTCTCACCTCTTACTTAGATATACAGTAGGTGGGCAAGGGGTGCAGTGTCCTCTAACGAATGTTCTTGTGTTCTGTAGGGGAGGAAGGTTCAAGGAAGGAAACGCTGCGGTGAAGCCGCCATAATGTGCTTGCTCAGGTGATGCTCTTTTCATTAGCGAGATATACTGAGAGTAGGAAGTTGGCGTTTTACTAACCTGTGTGTTTTGTTTTTCAGCTTCCCTTCCCTGCTGCCCCTTCCTTTCCCTCCCTGGGTTTTTTCCCCTTTTTGGTGTTTTTCCTTCGCCGTATCCGTCTAACACCCTGTACGTATTTGACCATCAGGGTGTTTGGCAGGTCCGGAGGTGGAGCTTATCACTGCGAATGGATCCTGCAGAGTGACAACCTGACAGAATCACGAACCCACGAATTACATTCTGCCCGGTTCATTTCGCAGTGATAATGGCGTCCATGGAGGGTGTGTTAAGTGCTTTAGTCTTGGTTCAGCAGGAGCTGGCGTTGGCTAGAGCCGAAATAAACGCCTTAAAAGACAAAGTAGAACACTTGACTAGAAACCCTTTCAGTGCCTCTGCTCCTGCTTCCTCCATACAGGTGACTGTGCCACCTCCCATTCCTTTGGCTACCCCCGAGAGGTTCTCTGGCGACCCTCGTAAAACACAGGTTTTCCTAACGCAGATACTGTTACACTTTTCGTACAAACCGGCTTCTTTCCCCACCAATCATTCTAGGGTGGCTTTCACCATCTCCTATTTGGCAGGGGATGCGGCCAATTGGGCAGTGCCCCTGGTAAGGAATAACGATGCTATCTTGTCAGACTGGGCTGCATTTAGAACAGAGTTCGAGAAGGTCTTCGATAGAAGGGCCACCACCTTTAGTGTGGACAAAGAACTCTTGGAATTAAGGCAGGGGAAAGGCGAGCTGATTACTTATTTGACCACTTTTAATAGACTGGTGGCTGAGGCTGAATGGCCGGAGGAAAAAAGAATGTCCCTTTTTTATCAGGGATTGAAGGAGGATCTGAAGGACGTGGTGGCGCAAGTAGATCCACAGCCACGAACGTGCGTAGATATGATCAATCTGGCGTTAAGACTGGATAGCCGCATGACAGAGAGAGGGAGCGGCAGGAGAAGATGGGAGAAAGGGTCTGTTGGTTATGATCGGCCCCCTCGTAAGACCTTGGGAGGGTTAGAAGGCAGTCCAGAACCTATGGAGATAGGCGCTCTTCGTGCTCCTTTAACGAAGGAAGAGAGGGAAGTCAGGTGGACTCAGGGCCTTTGTATGTACTGTGGGAAGAAGGGGCATTACGTTCGGGAGTGCCCCTCCAAACCCAGGAGTACAGGGGTCAATAGGTTCAAGAGAGTAGCTGTGTCGTCCGTAGCCCCTGAAATGGGGCTGTCTGAGAACCAAAGACCTGGGATGGAGGGACGACCCGAATGGAAACTCACATCGCTCTCCACGAGAGAAATAGGGGAAACCGAGGCACATCTCGTCATAGGTATGACGCTCGAATGTGAGAGCGAGTTCCATAAGGTGTGGGTAATGCTGGACTCCGGAGCAACAGGCAATTTTATTGACGAAGGCCTGGTGTCCCGTCTGGCGTTACCCCGTGTCCCGAGAGAGAACCCTGAGGATGTTTTAGCGGTAGACGGGCAGCCTTTGAAATCAGGCCAGATAACGGAAAGAACAAAAGAGGTGGGTCTATCGGTGGTTTTGCAGGGGATTATCCATGCTGAGCTGTTGTCGCTAAACATCATTGCGGCCCCTCAGTATGAGGTTATCCTGGGCATGCCATGGCTATGCCTACATAACCCTACGGTTGATTGGAGGAATAAGACGCTCCAGTTTTTGCCCGAGTTTTGTCAGGAGCATCTTTTGCCTAGTCCCTCAATCCATATATCGGCCTTGGCCACCCCTTACTTGGCGGCTACTGCAGCAGAAACCAATGTACAACTCCCTAGGGAATATAGCGGCTATGGAGATGTGTTTAGCGAAATCAAGGCGGACACTCTACCCCCGCACCGGGAGTATGATTGCCGCATTGATTTGGTGGAGGGGGCAACTATCCCTTCTTGCAGAGTATATGCGCTGTCTGTTCCAGAAACTACCCATCTAAAAGAATACATAGACCATTACCTTAAACTGGGGTTTATCAGGCCGTCTCGCTCCCCTGCAGCCTCCCCCATCTTCTTTATCGCAAAGGCCAATGGAGATCTGAGGGCTTGTGTGGATTACCGCGTCTTGAACAAAAACACCGTACGCAACCGTTATCCTCTCCCCCTCATCTCCGTGTTGCTCGACCAGGTGAGGGAGGCAAAGATCTATACCCGGTTGGATTTACGGGGGGCCTATCACCTGGTCAGGGTACGTGAGGGGGATGAGTGGAAGACGGCGTTCAAGACGCGGTATGGTCTGTACGAGTATTTAGTCATGCCCTTTGGGCTTTGTAACGCCCCGGCGGCCTTCCAATATTTTATAAACGACGTGCTAAAAGATTATGTGGACCGTTTTGTAGTTATGTATATCGATGACATACTGATATACTCACAGGACGAAGCTAGTCATACCGAACAAGTAATGAAGGTATTGGAGAGGCTGAGAGAACATCAATTGTACGTAAAGTTGAGCAAGTGCGAGTTTGGGGTTCAGGAGGTGGAGTTCCTAGGAGTGAATCTCAGTGCCAAGGGATTGCAGATGTCAGATCGGAAGGTCAAGGCGGTGCAGGAATGGCCAGCCCCAAAGAACGTGCGGGAAGTGCAGAGTATTTTGGGATTCGCAAATTACTACCGCCGTTTCATTGCACAGTTCTCGCAGACCGCCGTCCCAATAACCAGGCTGTTGAAAAAAGGGGTACACTTTGTATGGACCAAAGAGGCAGAAGAGGCTTTTAGGACCCTAAAAAGAGCGTTCACCACGGCCCCGGTGTTAATCCATCCGGTGCTGGAACAACCCTTTGTAGTGGAAGCCGACGCTTCGGAGGAAGCGATAGGGGCTGTCTTATCGCAGAGGGATACATTCACCGGTTGCCTCCATCCGGTGGCATACCTGTCTAGCAAGTTGAGCCCCGCAGACCTCAACTACACCGTAGCTGAAAAAGAGCTTTTAGCGATCAAACGAGCATTTCAGGTGAGGAAATATGAATTTTTATGGTCAATTGTGTCCCCTATCTTAGACCAATGTGGAAATATGGATTTTTATGATCAGTTATGTCCCCTATCTTGGACCCCAACGGTTTCATGTATAAATCACAAGTACATGTATGTTCCCTCCAGTTCCAGTTATGAAGACGCAAATACATGTGCGTCCACCGTTAACATGTCCTCTTTCAGATCCGCCATGAATGGGCCGGATATTCCATTCCTAAGTACGAAAGGCCACCGGCTTTATATGGTTCACTTATGCTATTTTTCAGTCCAGGCGAGTAGGCCCTGATTCTGCCATCAAGCTTTTCTTGCCTTCTGCCTCTGAAAGCTCCAGTCTGAGCCTGCATCTGTGACCATGAACTTTGTCTCATTCCCTGCGCAGCTCACGATGCCTGACATCAGCCTGTTGCCTGCCAAAAACTGTATTTCACCTTCGAAATTATCTGCTCCGTCCCTATCCAATGCATTCCTGTCTAGTAGTTTAAGTAAACATTCTTCCAGCTACCGAGCAAAGGGCCCGGCTTCTCTGTCTTTATGCCAGTAATTCATAGCCCTGTTACTATGGAAGATTCCTGCCCTCGCATCTAGTGTAGACACTTAGACGCTTGTACACACACTCACAGTCAGTATAGAATAGATTTTGTTCGAGAGACCTTTCTTTTTGGATAACACAGTTCTTTAAACATAGGATATTAGATATGATTTGGGATTAGGTTGACATAACCCCAGACTTTTGTCTCCACATGTAGAGCTAAATGTCAAGTCCCTTTCTCCCTCTAGTTGCACGTCTATCACACGTCATGCGACTGCGCACGCATCTCTGCCAAATATTTCTGCTGACATTGCAGGATTCTCCAGGTATCCACCCACACATGACAAATTACCCATTATCATCAAGTGGACGCCCACATGGACGCCCACCTTCACGCCTACTTACACGCCCACATGCTCTTATCTCATTCTCTCTTGCTCTTTTGCTTACGTACAATTGAGAAATGTATATATACTGTACTCTGTGAATAATGTTTTGAGAATATTGAGAATACTTTTGAGCCCCTTTCCAGATCCAATTTTGGTGATGGAAATATTCTCCCTTTGACTCGAGTTATTGGAATAAATCCCTTTATGAACCTGATACCACAGACTCAGCCTCTTGCTTTATGCATGATCTTATTGATATTCTGAAATACATAGAGCGTAATATTTTATTTACCACATAATGGCGCCCGAACAGTTTAATCTCTTTCCCCACACGCCGGAGATGAAGGTCCAGTTTTGCCCCCTTCCACAGCCGTGATGGACTTCAAGCGCGCACGTCGCGGGTCTTCCCGCCAACTCCCTCAGGCCAACGAAGGGGACAGACTGCGACCAGGCATCCATACGAGGCGGTGAGGAACGCAGATTGTCCTACCCAGAGCCCACCTGCGAGAGAGCTGTGTCCGAGGTATACAGAGGCCCACCAGATTCCGAAGTTCCGAAGTATCCAGGTCACGAGTCGAGTCCAGTCCGGTCCAGTCCAGTCCAGTTCAGTTCCGAGGCCTTCCGTTCCGAGCTACCCGGTGAGTACCATTGCCGGGGAGGCGTTCTGACGTGCACATAGGTTGTGCCGGTCAAGACGGGTTTGGGTACACAAATCCGGTCTGCACTGTTTTAGCAGTGTATCTGTACTGTTTAGCAGTATATCTAGTATATCAAGTATATAAATTCAGAATAATCCAGTTCATGCCGAGTATTATGTTTAGTGACCAGTTTCTTAGATCATCATCATCATTGTTGCTCATTAAATGTTAAATGTGTTAATACGTCCTACATATTGTGGTATGAATGACTGTTCATTATCGTGTTTTATTGTATTAAGAGTGTTCGATAATCAGGTATCAAATCAATTCTCAAAAAGGGGTACTCGAAGAAGCTGTTCCCATTCAACCTAGGGACACTCCAGGGTACTTTATGTATCATAAGCATGGCCTAGATGCCGTATTATTTCTTGATTTATGGGTGAACTACACCAAGGATTTACCAGGAAGTCAGAGGTGGCCCGCAGTTGGGACATGGGATGCAGATTGCATCATGAGAGTAGAAGAAGAATTATGGAAAAAGATAGCCAGACAGTAACAGAAAGATGCCATTGAATTATGGCGTAAAGAATAGCATAGACGCACAGAGTAAGCGCTCAGAAAAGAAGAGAAAAGTAGGGAGGATTCAGACAAAGCCCGAGAAAACGTGTTAGTTGAGGAAGGTATCCGAGTAAAAGCAGAACAAGTAGATGGACAACGAAACGCTCTTATGAAAGAGAAAATGTAGACCAGCTTGGAAGGATGCCATTGAGTTTTTGGCGCAAGGAGTCACATAGTAGGTCAGAGTAAGTGTTTCACGAAGCAGAGAGGAGTAGACTGGAGTCTGGAAAAGCCAAGGAACAGATGTTACAGGAGTAATTGGAGTAGGTAAAATGAGCGCAGGCTGACAGAGAAAGAAATACTGACGTTGCTGGTATTTATCCCGTCCTTTCAGAGGACCTAGCAAGAGTGGCCCCAGTAGAAAGACCAGTTAGAGTGCCACCGCAAGTACCACGATACATATAATAATGATATAGTAGCCCAAAGGTTCTTGAGCCACCCACCAAATGAACAGCGCATAGCTGGTGTTTACATGGTCCAACATTTGACTACGTTGTCAATAGGAAATTGAGAGGGGTGTAGCTAGAGAAGGAGCAACACCTGTGATTTGATGACACCCCTAATGTACAAAGTGTTAATGAAAAATAATTAGTGAAAAGTTTAGCTTGAGAAAATTGTGGGTATTTCGAATTTACAAAATTGTTCCAGAATCCAGGTTTGTGTTCTTGTTGGTCCAGTGAGCCAATGTGCTGGGTCAAGTCGGTAAGATTATGACCCCCTGAGTGCAAATTGTATGTAAAAATAATTTTTCAATTGAGCGAATTATTGCAGTTTTTATGGAATTGAGTAGTCTTTTTGTCTTTGACAGCTTCAGAGTGAGGAGAAGGTGGGGGCTGTGTAGAGCAGTATGTGATACAGAAATCGGAGACAGATTCTGACCTTGTAGCCAGCGTAGGTGGGGTCGGTGAGAGGAGCAGAACAGAGGCACTGCTTAGAAAGCTTCTCTGACATCGCATCTGTGTAATGCCTGCAGCCGGAACAACAAAAAAGTTGGCTGGCAGCCCAGGCTCAGGCCGCGCTGAGGGGCTATTTTTAACTTCTCTGATAAGACAGGGCAGCTGAGAAATGTAAGTCGAGAAAGATTCCCTTGTTCTATTCTGTGCAAAACGAGTGCCCCGAGGAAATATCTATGGAGAAGATTTGTTTTATTTTTTAGCAAATGTTATATTGCATCTGGCCAGAAAGTAAAATGTAATTGGTATACTGATGGCTTGGCATATGTATTTTATATATGTTTTGTTTTTGTGTTGTATTGACCAGTCTGTTTAGCATTTAATACCAAGTTCTCCTGTGCAAGTACAGAGATAGTCGTGACGACGGCGATCTTTGCACAGCGCTTGGCTGGAACTTGTTCACAATTACTAAATTTCACAGACGTGATATTACCTTTATCATGCTGTCAAAATAGCAGACAACACGTTATCAGTGTATGTCTAATTGGTGTTGGAGATGAATGAAATAAAAGGAAAAATTATGCAAGACTAAAATATTTTTCACATGACTGCCTTTCTCTTATAGACAGGCAGCCTCGGTCATATGTTTCCAGATTGGACATTAAGGAACAATTATGATCTGTGCACTCGCATCTTAACTCTTGAAGGCCTGTTTTAAATAAGGACTGCCACCACAGAGTGACAAATGAGGCTCGGTATTTAGGGTAATGAGAAAATATCTGACAGGATTTCCTTTTTAAAGTTTGCTTTAGTAAGCTCATTCTTGTAAGTGGTGGCCCCAAAAGTTGACTTGTTTTTAAATTAGGCTATTTATTGTATAGGTGGAAATTATTGCAAAATGACTGATTTCTTTAGCAGATAAATTATTAATTATCAACATTAACAACTGTTCTTAAACTTGGTTTTCCGAATATTTAGGTAATTTAGCATTCCTATTGGGGCCTACTAGCATTAATATTGACTTCAGGTTGGTGTAGGTTCATGTAATAGGGACATTTGCATATGAGATGTCATTTGGCTAGCTTATGAGCTAACACAACGAGGTTTGTACATTAATTTGAAGGATTTCTCGCCGTTTCAAATACGCTGTGTATCTCCTATAATTTTGCTTACGCCCAGTAGCTACACACAGGGATTAATAGTGTTGACAAGACACAGGGTTTGATAGTGTTTGACAGCAGTGAAATCTGTTTCAGATTTCCTCCTGTCAAAAAGGGGGGGAAGGAGGAGAATATTGGCTTTCTGCTGGCCCCTGAGGAGGTTCGCTTCCCGCTAGCCCCTTAAGAAATTAAGCCCCTTAGAAATTAGCCCCCTTAGAAATTAAGTCGAGGAAATAGGTATGGTGCTTTCCCCTTTTTCTCATGTTTTATTGTGATCTTTCAGGGGAATTAGTTGTGGGCACCGGAACGTATTCAATTGATTTCTGGTTTTTCCCAGCCCAAGACACAAAAAGACTAAAGTCCTCAAGAACACACTGTGGCATTTGAAGAATTAAAGAGAGCTTTATGTCAAGCACCAGTTTTAGCAAACCCTGATTACAACAAATCGTTTATGCTTTTTGTGACAGAGCGGGATGGAACAGCACTATCTGTCCTAACACAAGATCATGCAGGAAAACACGAGCCCTGTGCTTATTTTTCTAGTACATTAGACCCAGTAGCACAGGCTTTGCCTGCGTGCCTAAAATCAGTTGCAGCAGCGGCCTTAGCCATAAGACAAAGTGACTTGATAGTGCTGGGCCACCCTCTGACAGTACAAGTACCACACGCAGTAGAGGTTCTCTTGAACCGGACACAAACACAACACCTGACTGTAGCTAGACTGACAGGCTATGAGCCAACGTTATTTCAACCACACATAGAGATCAGACGATGCAACATACTGAATCCTGCTACCCTTTTGCCCTCCAGTACAGAAAGCGTTTCACCACACGACTGTGTTGAAGTAATACATACCGTGACTAAACCAAGACAAGACTTGACAGACGTTGCACTCCCAGACCCCGACCTAACACTATAAGTTGACGGCTCATGCATGAGGACAGGGGCGGGAGAATTAGTGGCAGCATATGCAGTGACTACTGATACTGTAATAATAGAGACTAAAAGAATAGACATATTGTCAGCACAAGCAGCAGAGCTCATCGCCCTGACACAAGCGTGCATAAGAGCTAAGCACCTGAGAGTAAACATTTACACCGATTCTCTGGCGAGAAAGAGGTTTCTTGACCTCTCATGGGGCCAAGATACAGCATGGCCCCCATATTCAAGCCCTACTGGAAGCAATACATTTACCAACAGCCATAGCTATCCTAAAATGTAAAGCACATACTAGAGCCACAGATACCATTTCCCAAGGCAATGATCTGGCAGACCGAACAGCTAAACAGACAGCTCAGACCCCACTAGACATGACAAAGTTACAGGTTCAATAAGTGTCCAAAGCCATGACAGTTAGGGATCCTTCCAAGGATGTACAAGACATACAGACACATGCTACGATGGACGAATTAAAGAAATGGTCGGAACAAGGAGGGGTACTGACTGATCAGGGTTGGATGACAAGGGCAAATCCACATGGCTTCTTCCTGATTCAATGGTACAAGTGATTATAAATACCGCACATAGTCCTGCACACTTAGGAGAGAAAGCAATGATAGATAGCTTACAGAAAATATGGTTCAACAAGCACCTGCGTGCAGCAGCGAAACAAAAGGTCAGAACATGTATGATCTGTTGCCAATTCAATCCAGGTAAAGGCATTCCGATGGAACAAGGTGGATTCCATCCACCTGACCACCCTTTTGAAGTGCTCCAAATGGATTATATCCAAATGAACAGATGTAGAGGTTACAAATATGTCCTGGTACTAATGAAGCAGGTGTCCCTTCTGTTAGGGTATACCTGGAAATTCCATTGTGTGCGACATCCTGAAGCAGCAGGCCTTGTAGAAAGACATAATCGGATATTAAAATTTGCGCAGACAAAGGTGTAGATTGGATGGTAGCCCTGCCGGTTGCCCTCTTTTTCATGCGAATGGTAGCTCATTCTAGAACAGGCTTATCTCCCTATGAAGTGGTCTTTGGTAGACCACCAAATATGTGGGGCACTCCAATGCCTAAAAGATTACTGATGTTAATAGTAACATGCTGACAGATTACCTGGCTTCCTTGATGTCTGCACTACTCTCTTGTTGTTCGCAGGTTGCTGCCGCCTTCCCTGACAACACCCAGGTCAAAGAATACTCCATCGCTCCTGGATGAAAGGCGCCAAAGTCAGTGCTCTGGACCACGGGGACGGCCGTTAAAGTCAAAGTGCACCTTCACCACTCTTTTACAAAGGAAAAAGACTTTAAACTTGGATTTTGGATTTTGAACACCATTTTCTAGAGGAGACTCCCCAGAAGTTTCCACAAAGCTAAACTTTGATCTAAGAAGTCAGAACCCGTTTGATCAATTAAGTCCACTAGGTGGTGAAGCGGTTGAACATGTATTCTGGCTTGCATAAGATCTTGGACAATAATATTGATAAGAAAAAGCAAGATGTGCATCACGATAATATGTATCAGCTTAATACTACATGCTATTTTTCCTCCTATTGCCTCACTCTTATACTCCTCCACTAATGATACCATAAAGCACACATTTAGTGATCTGCCATCCTATGAGCTATCATATCGACTTGCCTTACGCAACAATACCTTTATTCAGATGCTGCACCATTCACATCAGACTAGCAATGCTACAGACTGCTGGGTCTGTGGCCGACTCCCCCCCTATCAGAACTATAAGGGAGTTTTGCCCCTCTTTCTCTATCCGTTCACACACAATGGCTCCTGTGGAGCATGGTTTAGTTTGATTAATTCCCTAGATTCGAATTCCGCAGTTTATCAAGACAACTGGGTATGGGGAAACCTGAACTTAGTTTTGCTTAAAGTCTGCTACCCTAACAAGGAGGGACTTCCCAAAAGAACAGGAACTGATCTAAGAAATGAAGTATATGGATTAGGTAATTTTACACTTAACCTCATGATCCTGAACGTTGAATCTGAAGCTACACCAATCTTGCCCGCCATGTCCGTATTCCCAGTAAAAGGGGAATTATGTATAAGAAAGAATGGCTCCATACACATGGGCCATAGTAAATGCACCACTGTAATAAAATTCAGTGATCAAGGCAAGTCTACATTTAGAGCTACTCGTCATTCCTACTTTATATGAGGCCAGACCGCATATATACGCCTACCTCTAGATTGGGATGGTACCTGTTACATAGCATTCCTCCTACCACCTGTTTTCCTAGCTCCTCCTGATTATCATAGAAATACTCATTTAGTACACAATAGACAGCAGAGAGATCTCCCAATTGTCGATTACACTGAAACAGCATGGGAAAAATACACAGATTTCAATAAAGGTTTCTTTCCCTATATAGGTACAGTTACCAATAGTAAGCTGATACGTAGATTAACCAGAACCCTTGAAGCAGTAGTGAACGAAACTATTTCCGCCTTAGGCAATTTAACAGAAGAGCAGTCTGCTATGCGGATTGTTGTGCTTCAAAATAGTCTTGTCCTTGACGTTATCCTGGCCGATAGGGGCGGAGCTTGTAGGGTCATCAAATCAAGCTGTTGCATTTTTCATACCAGAAAATTCGCCATCTGTATATAAAGCCATAACTCGCCTTCATAAGATTGTAAGCCAGATACACCAGAATCCAGGCACCTGGACTTGGTCCGGTTGGTTTTGGAGTGTATTATCTACCTTTGGATGGAGGGTCCTATCCTTCCTAGGTATTGGCTTTCTCATACTATTCAGTTGCTGCTTATGCCTACAATGTGGACCAGCGATTTGTGGTCTGTGTGCCACATTGTGTATTCCACCACCAAGATTTCGTTCGTCCCAGAAGAAAAAAGAAGAACAAATGATGCTATATGAACAGATCAATGGATTGATGAAGATTGATATCTCTTGACGGGCAAGTAGGGGACAAGGAGGGAATGTGGAAATATGGATTTTTATGATCAGTTATGTCCCCTATCTTGGACCCCAACGGTTTCATGTATAAATCACAAGTACATGTATGTTCCCTCCAGTTCCAGTTATGAAGACGCAAATACATGTGCGTCCACCGTTAACATGTCCTCTTTCAGATCCGCCATGAATGGGCCGGATATTCCATTCCTAAGTACGAAAGGCCACCGGCTTTATATGGTTCACTTATGCTATTTTTCAGTCCAGGCGAGTAGGCCCTGATTCTGCCATCAAGCTTTTCTTGCCTTCTGCCTCTGAAAGCTCCAGTCTGAGCCTGCATCTGTGACCATGAACTTTGTCTCATTCCCTGCGCAGCTCACGATGCCTGACATCAGCCTGTTGCCTGCCAAAAACTGTATTTCACCTTCGAAATTATCTGCTCCGTCCCTATCCAATGCATTCCTGTCTAGTAGTTTAAGTAAACATTCTTCCAGCTACCGAGCAAAGGGCCCGGCTTCTCTGTCTTTATGCCAGTAATTCATAGCCCTGTTACTATGGAAGATTCCTGCCCTCGCATCTAGTGTAGACACTTAGACGCTTGTACACACACTCACAGTCAGTATAGAATAGATTTTGTTCGAGAGACCTTTCTTTTTGGATAACACAGTTCTTTAAACATAGGATATTAGATATGATTTGGGATTAGGTTGACATAACCCCAGACTTTTGTCTCCACATGTAGAGCTAAATGTCAAGTCCCTTTCTCCCTCTAGTTGCACGTCTATCACACGTCATGCGACTGCGCACGCATCTCTGCCAAATATTTCTGCTGACATTGCAGGATTCTCCAGGTATCCACCCACACATGACAAATTACCCATTATCATCAAGTGGACGCCCACCTTCACGCCTACTTACACGCCCACATGCTCTTATCTCATTCTCTCTTGCTCTTTTGCTTACGTACAATTGAGAAATGTATATATACTGTACTCTGTGAATAATGTTTTGAGAATATTGAGAATACTTTTGAGCCCCTTTCCAGATCCAATTTTGGTGATGGAAATATTCTCCCTTTGACTCGAGTTATTGGAATAAATCCCTTTATGAACCTGATACCACAGACTCAGCCTCTTGCTTTATGCATGATCTTATTGATATTCTGAAATACATAGAGCGTAATATTTTATTTACCACACCCCAACGGCTCCATGTACATGCTACAAGTACATGTATGTTCCCTCTAGTTCCAGCTATGAAGACGCAAATACATGTGCGTCCAACGTCAACATGTCCTCTTTCAGATTCGCCATGAATGGGTCGAATATTCCATTCCTAAGTATGATTGGCCACCGACTTTATATGGTTCACTTTTCACGTTTTACAGTTCAGGCGAGTAGGCCCTGAATTCTGTCATCAAGCCTTTTCCTGCTTCTGCCTCTGAAATGCTCCAGCCTGGACCTGCATCTGTATCCATGAACTTTGTCCTACTCTCTGCGCGGCTAACGGTGCCTGACGCGGCCTGTTGCCTGCCAAAAACTGTATTCAGCCTTCAAGTTATCTGCTCCGCTCCGCTCCTCACCCAATGCATTCCTGTCTAGTAGTTTAGGTAAACATCCTTCCAGCTACCGAGCAAAGGGCCCGGCCTCGCTGTCTTTATGCAAGTAATTCATAGCCCCTGTTACCATGGAAGATTCCCGCCCCCTCGCATCTCATGTAGACACATAGACGCTTGTACATGCACTAACAGTCAGTATAGAATAGATTCCGTCCGAGAGACCTTTCCTTTTGGATAAAACAGTTCCTTAAACAAAGATATTAGATACGATTTGGGATTAGGTTGACCTGACCCCCAGACTTCTGTCTCCACATGTAGAGCTAAATGTCAATTCCCCTTCACCCTCTAGTTGCACGTCAATCACACGTCATGCGGCTGCGCGCGCATCTCTGCCAAATATTTTTGCTGACACTGCAGGATTCTCTTATGGATCCACCCACTTGTGACATCATTTTAAATTACGTTTCTAGTATACGCCTATTACTACGCCTATTTTCATTACGTATGTGTATTCTTATCTGTATTATCAGCTGTTACGCCTCCTGCATCTGTCCTAATGCAATGCTTTTCATATATATATATTTACTTGTCAATAATGTATTGCCTATCCCTTCCTGAACCTTCGTGGTGATGGAATATGATTGCCTGGTTCGAACCATAATTCCTTTGTAAGGAATAAAGTCCTTTTCAGAACCTCTAATACCACGGATTCTGCCTCTTATTTTGACTGAGTTATTCTTACTAGACTTTACCGCATAAAAAATAGTACAGGTAATTTAAATATTTACCACATAAATTGGCGCCCGAACAGGGACACTTTCTCATCTCACGCGCCGGAGGTGCGTTGCAGGCCCGGTCTCCTGCCACAGCTGGACGGACAAAAAACGCGTACCCGCAGGATTTCCTGTATCTCCCTCCGGCCAAGCGGGGGTGACTGAGGCTGCGATCAACACCCAGACGAGGCGGTGAGAAGTGCGAAGTATCCCGACCAGAGCCTAGCTGAGAGAGCAAGATCCGAGGTATACAGAGGCCCACCAGGTTCCGAAGTTCCGAGTCCAGTCGAGTCCAGTCCGGTCCAGTTCAGTTCAGTTCCGAGGCCTTCCGTTCCGTGCTACCCGGTGAGTACCATTGCTGGGGAGGCATTTAGACGTGCACATTAATTTGTGCCGGTCATGACGGGTTTGGGTACACAGATCCGGTCTGCACTGTTTTAGCAGTGTATCTGTACTGTTTAGCAGTATATCTAGTATGTTCATGTATATAATCCAGTATTATCTAGTATTAGTATTATGTCAGTAACTAGTTTTCTTCTAATTATCATTGTTCGTTAAATGTTAAATGTTTTACTGTGTTTAAAAATTGTGGTATGAATGAGTGTTCATTATTGTGTTTATCGTATTAATTGTGTTCAAGTCCAGTTTGAGTACGAATCAAGTAGCAAGGTTTAAAGATGCCGTTCTTTTCAAAATTAAGACAGATCAAAACTAGAAAAGGAGTACTCGAAGAAGCTGTTCCCATTCCACCTAGGGACACTCCAGGGTATTTTATGTATCATAAACATGGCCTAGATGCCGTATTATATCTTGACTTATGGGTGGACTACACCAAGGATCTAGCAGAAAGTCAGAGGTGGCCCGCAGCTGGGACATGGGATGCAGATTGCATCATGAGAGTAGAAGAAGAATTATGGAAAAAGAAAGCCAGACAGTCACAGAAAGATGCCATTGAACTATGGCGTAAAGAGTCGCATAGGCGCACAGAGAAAGCGCTCAGACAGGAAGAGAAAAGTAGGGAGAACTCAAATAAAGCCCGAGAAAATATATTAATTGAGGAAGGTACCCGAGTAAAAACAGAACAAGTAGACAGACAACGAAACACTGTTATGAATGGTATGTATCCTCTTTTGGCCGAAGGTTTACCTAAGGCCACCCCTGAAATACCGAAAGATTTGCCACCCCCATTACTCCCGATTAAAGCAGAACCACTATCAGTCACAGCGAAGTCCCAGGGGCACCCCTCTCAGGCTCACAAAATATTTCCCTTGGTTTTTCAGGAAAGCCCACTATTAATGAAGTATCGCAACCACTTGCATTCACAGTTGGTCCATTGACACGGACTACAGATCTATTGCTTACGAAATCATGTCCAGAAAACTTGTTAGGTATAAAAACATTGAAAGCTCTAGGAGCTATAATATGTTGTTCTCCGGAAGGAGTACGATTATTTTTGCGTGACTTTAAGGGTCACTACGTGTCTAGAGACATGGACCACCGGTTACAGAATCTTCCTGCACATTTATGGGCACAAGGCCCCACTGATGTAGGTTGTATGCACATTACACCATATCGAGTCACACTCAAAACAGGAGTAGTACTACCACGAATGCGACAATACAAATTACCACCAGATGCTGTAGTGGCTTTGCTGCAAATCATTGACGAGCTCATTGCACAAGGAGGGGTCGTGGAAACCGACTCCAATGTATGTAATTCCCCGATAATTCCGATTCTTAAACGAACTGATCCAAAAGCACCGCCAGTATATCGATTAGTTATTGATCTGCGCGAATTAAACAAATGCATTGTACCACAATACCCCGTGGTCCCAGATATCGCTTCATTACTAACAGCCATAGATTCAGAAGCAACGTTCTTTACTGTAATTGACCTCAAGAACGCTTTCTTTAGCGTCCCAATCGATCCGGAAAGCCAATATTTGTTCGGATTCAGTTTAAATGGACGAAGTTTTAAATTCACACGCGCACCTCAAGGATTCACAGAAAGCCCCAGCATCTATAGCCAAGCACTGAAAAGAGAACTTGACAGTATCCACATGCCAGCTAACACTGCCCTGCTTCAATATGTCGATGATCTGCTGATCACCGCCCGAAGCGAACCTGAATGTGAAAAAGCATCACTGACGGTTTTACATTTCTTAGCCGACAAGGGGCACAAAGTGTCCCCTTCGAAGTTGCAATTCTGTGTCCAGCAAGTTGTGTACCTTGGGCACTTGCTGTCCAAGGGGGGAAGACAGCTTACACCCGACCGCATCCAGTTAATTGTTAACATGCCGCCACCCAAGACACAAAAGGAGGTACGGGCATTCATAGGCCTCACTTCGTACTGTAGGCAGTGGATCCCTCAATATGCATTTCTAGCAAAACCACTCATTCAGTTGACAACACAGGAGGCAGCGACATCGACTGTCCTCCCTTGGACTCAGGAACATACACAAGCTTTTGAAAGCTTAAAGAAAGCTTTATGCCAAGCACCTGTTTTAGCAACACCATGTTACAGCAAACGTTTTACACTCTTTGTCACAGAACGTGAAGGTACTGCTTTGTCAGTACTCACACAGGAACAAGCAGGATCACACAAGCCATGTGCTTATTTTTCTAGTACATTAGATCCCGTAGCTCAGGCTCTTCCTGCGTGTCTGAAATCAGTCGCAGCAACAGCTTTAGCAATCAGACAAAGCGATGCCATAGTGTTAGGACATCAATTGACAGTACAAGTACCACACGCAGTAGAGGTTCTCTTGAACCGGACCCAAACACAACACTTGACTATAGCAAGACTGACGGGTTATGAATTGACATTGTTCCAGCCACACATAGAAATCAGACGTTGTAGTACATTAAATCCTGCCACACTTTTGCCATTAAGTGGAACAGACCCACTGGCACATGATTGTATTGAAGTCATTACTATTACGACGAAACCCAGACAAGACTTGACAGATATTCCATTATCAGATCCAGACCTGACATTGTATGTAGATGGTTCATGCATGAGAACAAGCACAGGAGAGTTAGTGGCCGCGTATGCAGTCACAACAGATACTGAAATTATTGAAACGAATTGTATCGATACCTTGTCAGCTCAAGCAGCAGAGCTCATCGCTCTGACACAAGCCTGTATTCAAGCCAAAAATAAGAAAGTCAACATATACACAGATTCACGTTATGCATTCGGAGTCGTCCATGACTTCGGCGTGCTTTGGCGAGAGAGAGGTTATTTAACTTCTCACGGTGCCCACATCCAGCACGGTCCCCTTATTCAAGTTCTGTTAGATGCAATACATCTGCCTACTGCAATATCGATTATGAAGTGTAAAGCCCATACAAAAGTGACTGACATTATTTCTCAGGGTAACGACCTAGCTGACAGAACAGCTAAACAGACTGCTCAGAATCAGATTCATACAACTGACACGACAAAGACAATAGTTCCGACACCAACACACTGCATGACAGTTAAGGATCCCGCCCTTGATGTAATTGACATACAGACACATGCCACACCAGAAGAAATAAAGAGATGGACTGAATTAGGAGGGATCCAAACGGATCAAGGATGGATGACGAAGGGAAAATCTATATGGTTTCTCCCCGACTCAATGGTTCAAGTCATCATTAACACAATACATAGTCCAGCGCACCTAGGAGAGAAAGCTATGCTAGACAGTATTCAACACATTTGGTTCAATAAACACTTGCGAGCAGCAGCTAAACAGAAAGTACGTACCTGCATGATTTGTTGTCAGTTCAATCCAGGAAAAGGCGTACCTGTAGAACAGGGTGGATTTCAACCCCCCGATCACCCTTTTGAAGTCCTCCAGATGGATTATATCCAGATGGAACGATGTCGAGGATTCAAATATGTCCTCGTAGTTGTATGCGCTCTTTCCCGGTGGACAGAGGCGTATCCCGTCTCAGATTACACTGCCCCGACTACTGCCAAACAGTTAGTTCGAGAATTCTTCCCACGGTATGGTTTGCCCCGTGTCGTGTACTCAGATAATGGCCAGCCATTCTCATCCGAGCTAATGAAACATGTTTCACTTCTGTTAGGCTACCAATGGAAATTCCACTGTGTCCGACATCCCGAGGCAGCAGGTCTCGTGGAGCGACATAATCAAACTCTGAAAATTAGACTGTCCAAAGTATGTAGAGAAAAAGGTGTCGACTGGATAGTAGCTTTACCAGTTGCGCTCTTTTACATGAGAATGGTAGCACACTCTCGAACAGGGCTATCCCCGTATGAGGTGATCTTCGGTAGACCACCAAATATGTGGGGGACGCCTATACCTCGTAAAATCACTGATGTTGATTGTAATATGCTGACAGATTACCTGGCTTCCTTGATGTCTGCACTACAATCTTGTCGTTCACAGGTAGCTGCAGCTTTTCCCGATAACACTGAGGTGAAGCCCCATGACGTGGTTCCGGGGGACCTTGTACTTGTAAGGAACTTCGACAGAAGGAACCCGCTGGAGCCTCGCTGGCAGTCGCCTAAGCTCGTCTTATTGACCACAAGGACAGCTGTGAAGATTGAGGGACGTAAAGGGTGGTTGCACTCGAGCCATATCAAAAAATTTCATGGACTACCATCCGACTTGAACTTTCAGCCCTGCATTCCCTCACAGACTGACTCAAAATTCCCCCTGGTTGATGAGCCAGAAAAGGAGAATTATAAACTGAAACTAAGGTCTAGCAAGTCAGACAATTTAAGTCCTCTCCAAGGTGAATCAGTTGAATTTGTCTCTGACATGTATCCTCTAGACCGAAATAGAGAGAGAAATAGACAGAAACAGCTCAAGAAACATGCGTACTGTAAATCACTTCGTAGTCACTGCATAGTGACATTATTAATTATGTTTTTTCTAAGTCTTCTGATTATTAGTGTCAGTATATTTTTACACATGTATTACCCTATTTCCAAGCGTGCTTTCAATGCTACTGCCGAACATTCTTTTAGCGAATTACCTCCGCATGAGTTGTCCTATAGATTTGCGCTGCGCAACAACACATTCATTAGTATGTTACATCATTCTCATCAGACCAGCAATGCTACAAATTGTTGGATATGTGGCCGACTCCCTCCCTATCAGAAATACAGGGGAGTTCTGCCCCTCTTTCCGTATCCATTCACACACAATGGCTCCTGTGGAGCATGGTTTAGTTTGATTAATTCCCTAGATTCAAATTCAGTAGTTTATCAAGACAACTGGGTATGGGGAAACCTGAACCTAGTTTTACTTAAAGTCTGCTACCCTAACAAGGAGGGACTTCCCAAAAGAACAGGAACTGATCTAGAAAATGAAGTATATGGATTAGGTAACTTTACACTTAACCTCATGATCCTGAATGTTGAATCCGAAGCTACACCAATCTTGCCCGCTATGTCAGTATTTCCAGTTAGAGGCGAATTATGTGTAAGAAAGAATGGTTCAATACACATGGGCCATAGTAAATGTACCACTGTAATAGAATTCAGTGATAAAGGCAAGTCTACATTTAGAGCTTCCCGTCACTCCTACTTCATCTGTGGTCACACCGCATATATACGCCTACCCCTAGATTGGGATGGTACCTGTTACATTGCATTCCTTCTGCCACCTGTTTTCCTAACCCCGCCTGATTATCATAGGAATACCCATTTAGTACACAGTAGACAGCAGAGAGATCTCCCGATTGTCGACTACACTGAAACAGCATGGGAGAAATACACAGATTTCAATAAAGGTTTCTTTCCCTACATAGGTACAGTCACTAATAGTAAGCTGATACGTAGATTAACTAGAACCCTTGAAGCAGTAGTGAATGAAACTACTTCCGCCTTAGGCAACTTAACAGAGGAGCAGTCTGCGATGCGGATTGTTGTTCTTCAAAATCGTCTTGTCCTTGACGTCATTCTGGCCGATAGGGGCGGAGCTTGTAGGGTCAACGGATCAAGTTGCTGTGTTTTCATACCAGAAAACGCGCCGTCAGTATATAAAGCCATAACTCGACTTCATAAAATCGTAAGCCAGATACACCAGAATCCAGGCACCTGGACTTGGTCCGGTTGGTTCTGGAGCATGTTGTCAGCCTGGGGATGGAGGATCCTATCCTTCCTAGGTATTGGCTTTCTCCTACTATTCAGTTGCTGCTTATGTCTACAATGTGGGCCAGCGATTTGTGGTCTGTGTGCCACATCGTGTATCCCGCCTTCAAATTTTCATTCAAGATCCCGGAAGAAGAAAGAAGAACAAATGATGCTATATGAACAGATTGACGGATTGATGAAGATGGATATTTCATGAGGGTCCGTAGGGGACAAGGAGGGAATGAGCAAATATGAATTTTTATGGTCAATTGTGTCCCCTATCTTAGACCCCAACGGCTCCATGTACATGCTACAAGTACATGTATGTTCCCTCTAGTTCCAGCTATGAAGACGCAAATACATGTGCGTCCAACGTCAACATGTCCTCTTTCAGATTCGCCATGAATGGGTCGAATATTCCATTCCTAAGTATGATTGGCCACCGACTTTATATGGTTCACTTTTCACGTTTTACAGTTCAGGCGAGTAGGCCCTGAATTCTGTCATCAAGCCTTTTCCTGCTTCTGCCTCTGAAATGCTCCAGCCTGGACCTGCATCTGTATCCATGAACTTTGTCCTACTCTCTGCGCGGCTAACGGTGCCTGACGCGGCCTGTTGCCTGCCAAAAACTGTATTCAGCCTTCAAGTTATCTGCTCCGCTCCTCACCCAATGCATTCCTGTCTAGTAGTTTAGGTAAACATCCTTCCAGCTACCGAGCAAAGGGCCCGGCCTCGCTGTCTTTATGCAAGTATTTCATAGCCCCTGTTACCATGGAAGATTCCCGCCCCCTCGCATCTCATGTAGACACATAGACGCTTGTACATGCACTAACAGTCAGTATAGAATAGATTCCGTCCGAGAGACCTTTCCTTTTGGATAAAACAGTTCCTTAAGCAAAGATATTAGATACGATTTGGCATTAGGTTGACCTGACCCCCAGACTTCTGTCTCCACATGTAGAGCTAAATGTCAATTCCCCTTCACCCTCTAGTTGCACGTCAATCACACGTCATGCGGCTGCGCGCGCATCTCTGCCAAATATTTCTGCTGACACTGCAGGATTCTCTTATGGATCCACCCACTTGTGACATCATTTTAAATGACGTTTCTAGTATACGCCTATTACTACGCCTATTTTCATTACGTATGTGTATTCTTATCTGTATTATCAGCTGTTACGCCTCCTGCATCTGTCCTAATGCAATGCTTTTCATATATATATATATTTACTTGTCAATACTGTATTGCCTATCCCTTCCTGAACCTTCGTGGTGATGGAATATGATTGCCTGGTTCGAACCATAATTCCTTTGTAAGGAATAAAGTCCTTTTCAGAACCTCTAATACCACGGATTCTGCCTCTTATTTTGACTGAGTTATTCTTACTAGACTTTACCGCATAAAAAATAGTACAGGTAATTTAAATATTTACCACACAGGAGTGGAGACACTACCTGTGGGGGGCTCGTCATGCGATGACTGTCTACACCGACCACCGCAACCTTCAGTACATGTCCTCGGCGAGGCATCTGACGCAACGACAAATGCGGTGGATGCTTTTTTTTGCCGAGTTTAATTTTGTGGTGACCTATAGACCTGGAATAGATAACCGAAAAGCAGACGCCTTGTCCAGGCAAGGGGTGCCAGGAGAACAAACAGAGGTTATCCCACAAGCCATTATACCGACAACCAAGGTGTTATGTGTGGTTCGGGCAGAGAGGTTCCTGGATATGGTGAAGAATGCCAAGTCGGTGGGGGCATGGGAACAATGGGCTGCCAGTAAGGCGGGACGGATGGTGAGACAAGGGTTGCCTTTTCAGGGTGAGTGTTTGTATCTGCCCACCAGGGAATTACGAAGAAAGGCTTTTGTGTGGTGTCACGTAACGCCCCTGGCGGGACATTCAGGGATTACAAAGACGAAACATCTGCTACGCAAGTACTTTTGGTGGGAAGCCTTGGGGGATGAAGCCCGGAGATGGGTGAATGAGTGTGAGGAATGTGCCAGAGCCAAGGGGGAGAACACCAAGAGGAAGAGCCTACTAAGGCCCATGCCCACACCTGCTCGCCCGTGGCAGAACATCAGTCTAGACTACATAACAGGGTTGCCCCTGGATCAGGGGTGTACGGCTATCTTGGTGGTGGTTGATAATCTAACCAAGATGGGTCATTTTATACCATGTACCACTCTACCCACAGCCCGCCAAACCGCCCAGTTGGTGGCTCCTCAGGTCATACGGTTACACGGAGTCCCGCAGGTGATAGTGTCCGACAGGGGCCCGCAGTTCATTGCACGTTTTTGGAGAACTTGGTGTCAGGCCCTGGGGATTGAAGCAGCTCTTTCCACGAGCTTTCACCCGCAGACGGATGGGCAGACGGAAAGGCTGAACCAGACCTTGAAAAAATACTTGCGGTGTTATTCCAAGAAAGCGCAGGAATCATGGGTGGACCTACTCTTGATGGCCGAGTTGGCTTATAACAATGCTTGGCATAGCTCTACGGGTATGTCCCCTTTTAGAGCCACTTACGGTTATAACGCCCGCTGCTTGCCCATAGATATCCCTCCGGAAGTGGACAACCAGCCCAACCTAAGGGATTCGCATCCATGCCTTGAGGAAGGTGCATAGGGCAGTGCACACTCACTTGGTGAAGGCCAAAGAGACATACAAGCGTTGGGAGGACAAACATAGAACCCCCGGTCCTCAGTTTCAAGTAGGAGAGAAAGTGTGGCTGTCCACTAGGTACATTCGGTTCAAGATAAGAAGTATCTTTCATCCAAGATTTATTGGCCCCTATCCAATAGTGCGACAAGTCAATCCCGTGTCTTATAAACTGAAGTTACCAAACACTCTACGGATCCATCCGGTGTTCCATGTTCAGTTATTGAAGAAGGCACTGACGTCCCAAAGGAGAACACCCCCGCCAGTGAAATGTGATGATGGGCTGGAATACGAAGTACGGTCCATAAGGGACTCCAAGATACGCAGAGGGGTACTTTGGTATTTGGTCTCTTGGAAGGGCTATTCGGCGGAGGACGACTCTTGGGAGCCTTGGAACAACATGCACGCACCAAGGGCCATTGCTTCCTTTCATCGAAGATTTCCTTCCAAACCTGGGCTTAGAAGGCGCCGGGGAGGAGGACGTACTGTCAGGATCTAGTCTAGGCGCCTGCCTGGACTACAACTCCCACGCTTCCCTGGGTTTTAACTACAGTTCCCAGAAGCCCCGGCCGCCGGAAGGATATAGCGAGGCAAGGCCGGTAGGGGAGTGTTTGTGATTCAGTTGAACTTGGCGGGAGACGCTGAGTTCTGTTCCTACGTGTCCGGAGGCTGCGCGAGACGCAGCACAACCCAAGGAGCAGTTTCGGACTCCCGAGCCGGGAGCGAGGATTCGTTCGCTTGGCAGACCCAGCGTCGGAGGTTTCAGGACGAGCGAGGCGCTCGGGCAGGTACCAGGGAAGTAAGCTGGTGTGCCGGGGAGCGGAGTCTTGGGAAGGATCCTTTGTTTTCCCTGAGACAAGGGGAGCGGGTAGACACCCGAACAATCAAAGAGATCTGCAAGGGGCGGAGTGCTGGGGGAAATTCCTCCTCATTGCCGTCACAAAGGTTTTTAAGCCTGTTGGGCGGAATACAACACGGACGGCGGTAGTTAACTCCTACGCCCTCCCGTGTTGATAGACTTGGAATTGCGGTAGTGTTCTTGGTAAACTTCGTCGGTGTATATGGAGCAATATACACCAAAAGTTGCTAGACATTATTAATGACATATGTCAGAACAGCATATAGTGTGGTGTCTGGAGGGAATATACCTGGAGGTGACCCCGCAGGAGTCATTATATGTTATGATGTTCCCACTGTAAGGGGGGTACGTGCCTCTCCCCTCTTACTTAGATATACAGTAGGTGGGCAAGGGGTGCAGTGTCCTCTAACGAATGTTCTTGTCTTCTGTAGGGGAGGAAGGTTCAAGGAAGGAAACGCTGCGGTGAAGCCGCCATAATGTGCTTGCTCAGATGATGCTCTTTTCATTAGCGAGATATACTGAGAGTAGGAAGTTGGCGTTTTACTAACCTGTGTGTTTTGTTTTTCAGCTTCCCTTCCCTGCTGCCCCTTCCTTTCCCTCCCTGGGTTTTTTCCCCTTTTTGGGGTTTTTCCCTCGCCGTATCCGTCAAACACCCTGTACGTATTTGACCATCAGGGTGTTTGGCAGGTCCGGAGGTGGAGCTTATCACTGCGAATGGATCCTGCAGAGTGACAACCTGACACAGGCTGTCTTAAAAGTGGTTTAATATCTAGATAACCCTGCCAGGGTCAACACACTGAGGGTTAATCTCTTGAACCAAATGGAGGGCGGAGCTAGCCACGCCTGAAGATGGCCGCTGATTAAGCGAGCTCCTTTGGGTGCTCAACTATGCTGCCATTTTCCTGCGTCGTAACCCCGCTGCTGTGGCAGAAATACAAGAAAGCAGTATCGGAGTATCACCCCGATCCGATGATCCGACTTTTACAACGGATGATCATCCAAAACGTGCAGAGATCAGCGGAAGCGCGGCCTATACCACCTGAGCACGCGGAGCCCTGTCCTACGGTGAGCCAAGACGCGGAGAGCGCGAGCCTCGCGGGACTACGCAAAGGGCTCCGACCAGGCCTCCGTCCCACGGAAAATATCCTACGAGCGGATGACTGCGCTCTCTGCTGCCTGATGTGAGGGCTGGAGCCGCTTGCCTGCTGACGATGCTCGCCCGTGGTGGCCGGAGGTGAGGGCGATGCGACTGGCGCAGACGGCGGCGCTCTCTACGAGGCAACATCGCACCGATGGTCTGGGGGGTCCGGCGACAGCAAGTACAGATATCAGCCGGCTCCTTTGCTCCTCACCCGATGATCTGCCTCCGGCGCCTCTCCCGCGCCCAGCACTATTTCGAATAGCGCTAGCCAAACACTGCACATGCGACACATACTGGGTTGGCCTGCCCACTAGTGCTGGTGACTCTGCTGCAGGCGTTGCTTCCCCCTGGAACAGCTCTGCACTTCTTTGGTGGCCATAAATCACCTTGACCCCCCCACAACAAACATCGTTGTTGGACTACATGTGGCCTGGTGTCTGCTTACTGGTGCCCGGTGGGAGGGAATACTAGGCCGCACGAACTGAAGAGCATCCACAGCGCACATACCGACAGAGGCTATCATCCTTCGAATCGAGGTGTCGTGTGCCCACGGCACTGACCTGCATATACTGCGCCGCAGGGTGAGGTGCAGGGCTGTCTGCTCGGAACCTGTGATTTTGGTGGGCCACTGACACGGGGGCCTTCCCCATCGTCGATACCCTGTGCCCTGGAGGGCTGCTTCTTGCTGTGCTTCCCCTACTATCGCATTCATAACGTGTTGCGAGTAATCGACATCCGCCTGCGTGGTACTATCAAACTGCGCTCTGCTAGGCCTGCACTACTACTTGACCACCCCACTGTGTCGGCTGCATCCTCCTGCATTATTGCTTCATGGGCAAGCCAGAAAGAAACCAACCTAAAATTAACTTTAGACAACCGGAAAAAGCGGTTGAGACTGACCCTGATGACCACACCGCTGCGCAACAAGGAACATCGACGGTTGGTGGGATTGCTACTGAGGATGTGCAGGCCATGTTTTCCTCGATAAAAGCTGCCCTTTCTACCATTGATGGAAAAATAGACTCTCTTACTACCCGGGTGGATCGAATGTCCAAGCGCCTGGACAAACACACTGAAAGGCTGGCTATGGCGGAGCGCCGGATATCCGAAGCAGAAGATGCTCAACAACAAATGGACGCTAAACAAGGGAAAATGAGCAAGCACCTTGAAACACTGTTGGCGAAGACTGAAGATCTAGAGGCGCGCTCTCGCCGGAGTATCATATGCCTTATGGGAATTGCTGAGACGACCAACATGGGGCCCATTATATAGAACAACTGCTAATAACTCTCTTAGGAAAGGACACTTTTTATGACGTCTTCATCGTGATGATCTACCCAGCCAGGTTGAGAGTGTCGGATGGGGGAAAGACTACGATCTACATCGAGCCGAAGGATGTGCTTAAATTTCTGCAACGGAGGGGATCTCAACTTCCACGCCGCAAATCATAGAGGGGAGAACAAGAGGAACAAACTGGTGCATCGGACATTGAGTAGCAGATCATTACGCACGGACCTACCGCCTGGCCACTGAGAAGCACAAGTGAACTAAGGGCAGAGACACTTTAACATTGCAGGTAAGTGCTTAATGGGATCATTACCTCTCCAGGCTCATAGAGAATTGTACGATATGACTCATGATATTGTTTTTATTGCTGTTTAAGTCATCTATAGCCACAATTATACTACCACATTAGTATTGGTGGTAAGCCAGATCCTGCATACATAGCGGGCTACGATGCACGGAGTGACTCACTCTGTTGTTGGGCGCCCCCTGAGTGACTCGCCACCGGGGTTCCCGGTTGGCGGCTTCCGCCACCCTTTGTATCCCACAACCAGTTTCAAATTTTCTCAGGAGAAGGGTGGGGAGTAGGGCATCTTCCTGTTTTTTTGGGTTTGTCTTTGTTATAATTGGGATGACGATGTGGGCTCGACAGTTATGTATTTTACTGTACCACACCACTATACGGTTTGCAACTGTTGGTATTACTGCACAAATACATGAGAAATGAATAATTATGTTCAGTGTAGCATCACATATAGGCGACCCAAGCACCACACAGACATATCCAAAACATATCAACTAGACTTGCATTGATGCACACTAACACTAACCCTTGAAACCTGTCACCTGGAACATACGGGGTCTTAATAATCCTAGAAAAATCAGACAAGTCTTTGCATACCTAGACAGACACCGCGTAGACATAGCCCTGTTACAAGAAACGCATTTGATCAAAAGCAGAGCGGAGGGCTTTGGCAAGTGATGGGCTGAATTTGCAATATCATCCTCTTACTCTACATATGTACGAGGTGTGATGACCCTGACCAGAAAAGGAACGCAATTCTCGCTCGAACAAGCATTGACAGATGCACAGGGACGATACGTCATAATTACCGGTATATTACGGGGTACAAAAGTGGGCCTCATTAATACATACGGGCCAAACATAGATGATCCTCACTTCTTTGCGAATGTATGCACCAAGTTACGAGAGCTCCCACCTATGGAGCTGTTGTGGGGAGGAGATATGAATGTGGCACTTGATAGTACTTGTAATAGATCAACCACCACGGCTGAGACTCATTCATGAGCTGCAGATGTGATATTGAGCACGCTGGCAGAGATTCGTATGCATGACATATGGCGCATGCGCAATCCACCCATTCCTCTTCTGTACATCATAGTTGGTCCAGGACAGACTATTGGTTGCTCACGGACCAAGCATGCACATGGGCCCAGGACGTTAGACACCTCCCTAAAACGCTATCGGACCACAAACCTGTCCTAATAACCCTGCAAGTTCCGACATACATTCTACCACCATTTATATGGCGGTTCAATGCCACTTCTCCCTAGGACCCCCTCAATGCCGAAACAATTCATACAGAGATAGAGGACTTTTTCACCATAAACAAACAATCGGTAGATAGTGCAGGTACTCTTTGGGAAGCCTTTAAGGCGACCCTGCGCGGTATCTGCATTAACACAACTGCAGGGATCCTTAAAGATATTCGCACACAGTTGCAGCAATGTAAGGCACGTATCCGTAAGCTGGAAACAGAATTCGACAACACTCAAAGTGCAGATATATTAGGACGCATTTGAAACGAAGTAGATACATATAACGAATTAGCAGACGATGAATTGAAATATATCACTAAACACCACACAGCACGTAAGATCGGTGAGGGGGGCAGACCGGGACGTATACTTGCACATAATATACGCCTGGAACGCAAGCAACACACCCTTCTACAAATGGTAGATGGTAATAATATAACACATTATGACACTGGCGGCATTCTACACACATTTATGGACAACTATGGTGAGATGTATAACGCGCAATATGGCCCACATGAGGATATCGCGTTGGCATGGCTGTCCAACGGACAGCGTGAGTTCCTTGCACAGCCAATCACGATTGAGGAAGTACAAGCTGCTATAAAAACACTTCCAAATGGCAAAACACCAGGGCCTGATGGCTATATGGGTGAGTTCTAAGAAGCATTCTCCAACTTATTTAGTCCATATATGTTCTAAATGTATGACGAGGCATATCACAGTCAGATTCTTCCCCCAACTCTGCATGAAGCATTAATAGTGGTATTGCTAAAACCTGATAAAAAAAATCAGAAACGGCATACTCATATCTGCCATTATCTTTAATAAACTTGGACACTAAGATACTGGCCAAGATTAGACTACAGGAGGAGCCTAGCGCGCAACCAAGATGGCCGCGTAGGTGCGAGGCTCCCGAGGACCTCCGCAACCTCCTACGACTATCCTGAATTTATCCTGTCTCGGATGAGGGGAATGTGTTGGTGAGCCTGAGCTGAGGTGGCACCCGTTTCCCGTTGTCAAATCGGACCTCGGACACCGGAGTGAGCACCGATTGAAGTCTGCGGCCTTCTCCTCGCCAGACCCCGGATTTGCGCTGAGGGGTGACCCAGTGACAAAGTGAACAACAGCGGCGGGCCGGGCCTGGCGAGTCGCGTACCCCGCACTTTCGCTTTCGCACCCCCTTGCCGTCTCTGCAGGGTTGGGTCGCGGGGCTCTTTGTGTTGGTGTGGTCTCGCTGGGAGACTCGGCCTGCCCGCCGGCTGTGACCCACCCCGCCGATCTGGGGTGGCCCCCCCCGGAGCTTGTGGCCCTGATTGCCTGCCCTTCACGACGTGGCTGGTGCGACCGGGGGACTGGTGGCCATGGCCACGAAACAAGATGGAGACCGGGCAAAGACCAAATCGACCCGGCGTGGCACCACCCATCAGGCCAACAGTATGGACCGCTATACCCTCCAGAAGGGATCTCCCGGCGGACCGCACAAATCCCCTGAGGGCCCTCCTGATGCCCCGGACCTGCCCACGGATCTGACTCTGCGGGATGTCATGGGCGCCATTGCCGAGATGAAGGCCTCGGTGGGCCAGCGGTTCGACACACTGGCACAGAAGATCGACTCGGTCCTCGTGGATGTTGGCCTGGTGGGGGCCGATCTTTCCAAGACCAACGACCGAGTTGATTCTTTGGCCCACACCGCATCGGGCCTTACTACTGAGGTGGCGGCACTACAAACAGAGGTGCGCCGGCTTAGTCAGGCGAGCGCGCTTATGGATCGGCGCCTGGAGGACTCCGAGAGTCGGGCCCGGAGGAACAACATCTGCATCATCGGGGTGCCCGAGGGACGGGAGGAAGCGGCGGCGGACCTATTTGTGGAGGACCTGATCGCTACCCATCTCCAGCCACGGGGGCTGAGTAAATTCTTCGCGGTGGAGCGGGCCCACAGGGTTCCCGGGGGAAGGCCGAAGGTCGGAGCCCCTCCGCGGCCTCTCATTGCCCGGATTTTCAACTTTCGGGACAGAGACGCTATCCTGCAAGCCTCCAGACTGCATGGGCCGGTTAAGCTTGACAATATGGAGGTGAACTTTTACCCTGATTTCACCCCAGCGGTCCAGAAGCAGAGACTGAGCTTCCAAGGCGTCAAGCGCCGTCTTCGGGACCTGAACCTTAAATACGCTATGCTCTTCCCAGCCAAGCTGCGAGTGGAGGTAGAGGGTCGCACGCACTTTTTTGACCGTCCCGAAGCGGCCGGAGACTGGCTGGACACTCTGTCTGGGGATCGTGATCTGGGGGGCGGGGGGGGGCGGCGGGGGGAGACGGCACACTGGATCGGGACTGAGGGGGTAATATTGGGCTTCACTCTGGACAAAAATGATGCCACTCTCGATTAAGCGTCTGTCTGTATAATTTCCCCTCCTATGGAGGTTGTGTGGGGTCTACTGGGGGTTCTCCTTCCTCCTCTAGGGGGTTTAGCTAGTTTTTACTATATATATGGGGCGACAGGCACACTGCACGTTGGGGGGGCTGTTCGGGCTCATGCAGGGGTGCAGGGAGGGGGGAGTTTTGTTGGGGCGGGTGGGCAGGGATGGGGGGGTGTTGTTCGTTTTTACCACAAGGCAAAAGTATTATCGTGCTAGCTCTATAGTGCTCTCGGGGGGACAAATGGTGGCTTCTGTCTACGATGGGGGGTAGGGAACTAACTCTGTTGTCCTGGAACGTGAATGGACTGGGGGACAGGATAAAACGAGGTGTGGTCCTGCAGTTCTTGAAGCGAATCTCGCCCGATGTAGTTTTTCTGCAGGAGACACACCTCATTGGCAACTCCTTCTGCGCCATGAATCGGCGTAGCTATCGCCTAGTGGCCCATTCGGGCTTCACGTCTGGCTCAAGGGGTGTGGGCATCATGGTTAAGAACTCGCTCCCGTTGGACATTGATGAGGTGCTCCATGACGACAGGGGACGTTACGCGGTCTTGGTGGGAAGGATGGAGGGCAAAGTGGTCGTTTTTGTGTCAGTGTACGTCCCGCCGGGGCTGCAGTCGACTACCTTTGCGGACCTGGGGCGCCTCCTCCTTGGCCTTCCGGGGGGGATTCTGGTGGTGGGGGGGGATTTCAATGCGGTGGTTTCCGGGACTGTGGATCGTCACCCCCCTAGGGACCTCCCCCGGGCCCAAGCGTGGCTATCTGGTCTATTGGACACTTTGGGATTGGAGGATTGCTGGCGTTTAAAACATCCCACGCAGTTACAGTATACCTTCCATTCGGGGGCCCATGGTAGTCTCTCACGACTAGATTATGTCCTGGTCCCGGCGGCCTATGTTGGGAGGGTGGGAGAGGTGCGTCATTTGGCACGGGGTATCTCGGACCATTCCCCGCTCCTGTTACACCTGGATCTTTTTCCGAGGGGTGAGGGTAGGGTGGTCCCGATCAATCCCTGGTACCTGCGCGACCCCACCATTCGCGCTGAATTGATTAAATCCCTCCAGCGCTATTTTGACGAGAATGTGGGGTCCGTGCCGTCGGCTGTCTCACTGTGGGAGGCATTCAAGACAGTACTACGAGGAAAGGCCCTGTCCCTCATTTCCCACACCCGGAGGCTCGAGCAGGAGGAGGTGACACGGGTGGAAGCTGAGATAGCCGAGTTGGAGGGTAATCTAGAATGTGGGGTGACGGATGCCGTATTACATGTCCTCCAACTCAAGCAAGCGGCCTATAGGGCCCTCGTCACGGAGGCGGCCAGGGGCCTCAGTAGAGAGCAACAGGGGAGACTGTATGATGTGGGTGATAAGGCTGGTAAATTGATTGCGTGGCTGGACAAAAAGGAGAGAGCGAGTCGTGTAGTCCCGCTGATTGAGAAAACGGACGGTGTGTGTGTTACTGAGCCGGAAGAAATTGTCTCCTGCTTCGCGGATTATTTCCGTGGGGTGTATTCCCCGGTGTCTTCCCGCTCTGAAGAGGATTCCCGTGCCCTGCTCAGGGATATCGCGCTGCCTTCCCTTTCGGAGGAGGACAGAATGTCGTTGGACGCCGCTCCAACCTCCAACGAAATCGCCCTCGCCATACGTTCGGTCGCTTCCGGCAAGGCCATGGGTCCTAATGGTCTCCCCATCGAGTTGTACAAGTTGCGACCGGATACGCTGGCACCACATCTCCGATCGATGTTCCTGGAGGCTCATTCGGTGGGCTCCCTCCCGCTGGACCAGCGTCTGGCTACAATCGTGGTTATCCACAAGGAGGGGAGACCTCGGGACCGGGTTACATCCTATCGGCCCATTTCGCTACTGAACGCGGAGCCCAAAATTCTCGCCAAGGTCCTGGCCAATCGGCTGGTCGGCGTGGTGGGCGAACTGGTTCACCAGGATCAGTCCGGCTTTATTCCCCATCGTAACACGGCCCTTAACTTGCAGCGTTTGCATGGGGTGCTCGCACGTGTTCAGTACATACGGGAGCCGGCCATTTTGGCGTCCTTGGACGCCACTATGGCGTTTGACACGCTTGAATGGCCATACATCTGGGCGATGCTTGCGAAGTTTGGCTTTGGCGCAGGGTTCATCAGTTGGGTCAAATTGCTGTATTCGGGCCCATTGGCGCAGGTGGTGGTGAACGGTAGAGTATCGGCTCCGTTCGAGCTGGGCCGGGGCACGCGGCAGGGCTGCCCCTTATCGCCGCTCCTTTTTGCGCTTGCCTTGGAGCCCCTGGCGGAGTGGCTGCGGTGGGAGCCTTCCATCCGTGGTCTCCGTTGGACCCCCGAGTATGAGGACCGCGTATCCCTATACGCTGATGACATCCTCTTGTACCTAGCTTCCCCACGTAAATCACTGATAGTACTGGTTGATGTTTTGCATTCATTTGGTCGTAACTCCGGCCTTGTCATCAACTGGGCTAAATCGTGTGTGTATGTTCTCTCTGGGGAGGCTCCTATTCTCCCGCGGGGCTGTCCGATCCAGATCGCCCCGCAGGGATTTCGGTACCTGGGTGTCTTCATTACTCTGGACCCGGAGGCCCGGTATGATCGGAACTTGCTTCCCCCCCTCCAGCGCCTGAAGGAAGATGTCACGCGCTGGCGGCGCTTGCCGCTTTCGCCGCTCGGCCGGGCGGCATTGTTTAAGATGATGTCTCTGCCGCGTTTCCTGTACGCTTTGCAGAATACTATGGACCTCGTCCCAGCGCGCTACTTCCGTGAGGTGGAGAGTTTGCAGCGCCGCCTGTTCTGGGACGAGAGGCCGCGTATCGCCCTGGCGAAGCTGACGCTCCCATGGTATGACGGAGGGATCGCCCTCCCGGATATCAAACGGTACTATTGGGCCTCCCAGCTGGCTGCGATTAATCACGGCCTGTACGGGCCCGCCTTAAACCCGGCATTCGAAATGGATAAGATGCTACTCCCGGGTGGGGACTATAATCGAGCGCTCTACTCCAGCGCGCCTGACGCTCGGCTGACCGGCCCCACGCGTGTCATGGTGCGAGTGTGGCACGCGGCCAATGTGGCGATGGGGTGGAAGGACCGTCTGACCCGGGCATCACCACTATACGCGTCCGAGCAGTTGGGCTCCCTGTGGACCTCGAAGGGCTTCGAGAAGTGGGACATGATAGGCATCAGCAAAGTGGGGGATCTCTGGACGAGGGGAGGATTTAAAACGTTCGAGATGCTGCAGACGGAATTCCAGTTGCATGACAGGGAGTACTTTCGGTATTTGCAGATCCGTCATGCACTGGGCTCCGTCTTCCCGGACGTTGCATCCATCCCGGAGTATTCCCCCCTGGAGGATAGAGTGCTGGATGGACACGTTCCGGACAGCACGATCTCACTGATCTACAAAAAACTGATCAACGACCGCTCGGGATTGCTGACTGCCCTTCGTGAGGCTTGGGTTGCCAGTGGACTGAATGAATGAAATGAAATGAATGAAATGAAAATACATCTATACAGCGCGATTGCTGCCCTGAGGCGTCCAAGCGCTAGGGAACCAGAAGGGTGTAATGAGACTATCAGAGACTAGGAGGAAGATGGGGGGGCTGAGATGATTACGGGGATTTGAATAGATGGGTTTTTAATTGCTTGCGGAAAGAGGCAAGGTTCGGGTTAGATCTCAGGGGAGGGGGGAGGGTGTTCCAGATTTTTGAGGCGTTGAGGGTGAACATTC